>NC_058092.1:147140000-148390000 GCF_020171115.1 Neogale vison | reverse complement strand
GGAAGAGGCAAGCTTAGGGTCCTCCTACTCCACCATCTTTCCAGCCTCCTCTCCCAATAGTTCTCTTTTGAGGTTTAAGGAACTAGTGCATGTAAAGTGCTTAGATGAGATATGGAATTTAGCAAGTACTAAGTAAGTGTTTGTTAGAGAAATAAATTATTTAGGAGCCCCTCTGTGTAGATGACCCTTAGGCTTGCTAAGTGGATTCACCATAAGACATTTCAAGCAGGGTGCTCAATTCAGGTGAGAGAGCTGGGATTTGGGGACAAGGGAGTTAGATCCAATAAACTATAAGTAGCATAGTTGTTTTTCCTGACCAACAGGTTTCTTGCCAGACCTAAGTATCACAAGGCCCAGACATGACACAGGTTCATTATAAAAACTCTCCATTGTTTCCAATGTAATTACAGCTGAGAATGGGAGCCAGAGCTCCTTTCTTCACTTCATCTTCACTTCATTTATTATGGTTATACTGGCATGCTCTGTTTTACTTTCAAGCCATAAGGTCAGACTCCAAGCACACTTGAGGCACCTCTTCCTTGACAAAGATAACCCCAAAGCTGCTTGGAAGGCAGCATCTATACTACTCTTGCCACAGTAGGAGCTTTGGAGCCACACAGAAGAGGAATTGAGGGAACAAGAGCTGAGTCTTAGACTGGAGAGCCCCCAAAACTGCTCCTGAATTCTTATAAGGTGGAAGTGGTATAGAGAATTATGACTAGCTGTGAAGAGCTCAGTGCTCTCAGTGACATCAGAGGACTAGCGGTCCTCTTCAGAGATCCCCTGTGATGGACCTTAGCCTCTGCCTGCAGCCTCTGCCTATTCCTGCAAGGGTTTGGCAACCTCAGCTTTTTTAAGTAAGTCTATCTTGGATGGAAGGAGAGGTGTCTTGGCCTGAACTTGGACTCCTGGACTTATTTCTGGATTCAACCCACTGCCTTTCTTTCTGATCTTGGAGTAGTCATTCAATTCCCATCCTGGTCTTTTCTTGCCTATCTCTAAAATCGCCATTCAAGAAACCACGAAGTCCCTAAGCCACAGTGAGGAATTGATGATGTCCAGGAATAGCTCATACTCAATGCTGCTGAGAAAAGGAAAATATCACTCAGGCTACTTCCCTCTTCTCCTCCCTCTTTTAATAGGAAGGATCTCAGTTCATTTTTGGGACATAGTCAAGAGATTTGGTAAGTGATAGAAAAATCTTACTTACTTAAGGAGTCTTTAGAAAGTGCTCACTCATGAAGTGGTGGGATCTTTAGATGTTCTTTAGGCTCTGCCCTTAATTTGTACAGCTATATGCCACCTCTGTTGCTGGGGAGTTGAGAGGGCGAATAGATTAGAGTTCTTGTGTGTAGAGTTGTATAAGATTCAGCAAAATATCTTTATAAGAGTGCCATTTACAATCTGATACCTTGAAGGCAGCAGTGATTTTCTGTGGTTTAGTAGGAGTCTGACCAGGAATAAATTGTTGCAGCCTCTCCATAGGAAAAAAAAAAAAAATCCTTCCCTAGACCCTTTGATACCATAAGTACCTGCTGGTCTAAACCGACCATCAGCAGTAAAGTTCTTTTAAAAACAGAGCTTAATTAACCAGACAGAAGAAAAGACAAGAGCAGTGTTCTATAATCATCTTGTAATAGATGGGAAGGGAAAAATAGTTCTTTTATGGTACATGGGGCACAACCTTATACCCTGGGGAAAACCATAACATGAAGTGATACCAAACTGTATACAGTTTCTCTCTATAGAGACTAATGTCCATTTCAATGTCCACCCTGTTCTGGAAAAAGAAGTAGGATTGCAGCCAAATGTCACAGGAGACATGCTGCTCACTGAGACCTGCAGTGAGTATAGGGTCGGCCCACTTGGGAGCCCACCTGTTGGGGGCCTGCAGAGTACCTTACCAGGTGTGCTTAGCAATCGGCATGTTTTCAGTGGGTGACACCTGGAATTCAGATAATGGGCCAGTTGAGGGTCTGTGTGTGTCCTATGCAACATTTAGCACAGGATTGATGTTTAGCAGAAGGATGAAATTTTGTCGTTTGAGACTCTATAATTTCTCAGCAGAATTTACTCTATAATTTCTCACAGAATCCAGGATCATTCCTTGAAATTGTTCAGGGGAGAGCTGCTCAGGGTCTAGAAGGGTGAGGAACAGATGCTCCCAAGAGAACTGTGCCCTGTTACTGGGGTCTGACCTGTGGGAATCCTCTCAGATCCTGTCTCTAAGTGTGGTGACCTGTCTGATCCTCCTCAGTTCATCCAGGTGGAGGGGAAGATGGTGGGCACTGACCTCTGCCACAAAGTGCTGAGGAAGGCTTTTCTCAGGTTATCCATCTCCTTTTGAGTTATGGAATTCAAACATAGGTTTAAGACTCAGTTAAGAGACGGGCCACACTGGACACTGCAGGAGATACCCGGGAGAGGCTAATGGTGGATCAATTTGGAGACCTCAAGGGGGTTTGGTCAAAAAATGGCAAGGGGGAGATTTGGAAGGAAGAGGAAGAGGATAGGCAGCTAAAGGCCATACAAATGGTTCCTCGCCTACTTCTGAAGCAGAAGGGAGAGGTCACATCAGCTCCCAGTTGACTCACCTAGCTGGCTCTCCTTTCAGTGCCTGGCCATCACCTACCCAACAAGAGTGCTGAAACATGGATGGAAGAGCCAATTTGCAATTGTCGTTTGCCCATCATCACTGCAAAGTGAGAGGGACTGAGTGTCTTCATATCCTTGGGACTGACCTGACTTGGAAATGGGACTCTAGCTTTGCATGGAGGCTGACTGACACAATGTCAAGTAGCAAAGGATAGCACCACCTCTGAATTTGTGACTACAAAGAAGAAAAACAATTGGCTTTGGAGACAGAGAGGCTAGACTGAAATCTAGGTTCTATCACTTTGCATTCATGCAGCCTCAAGAAAGTCCTCTCCAAATAGAGTCCCCATCTGTGAAAGAAAAAAAAGAATTCATTGCTTAGGTGGTGGCCATTGCAGAACTTGCATGCTCAGAATGGCAGGGAGAAAGCTGTGGCTTTTATGATGGAGGAGAGCTCCCGATCCTGTGTCTTTGTGTCTCTTCTGAACAAGAAATTTAGCCTCCCAAGTAGTAAGCCTGTGAGAGACGCATTGTTAAAGGCAGAATGCACTAAAATATGCATGTGCCAAATGTTGAGAAAGCTGGAGTGTAAGCAGTGTCGTAAATTGGAAACAGCCTTGCAGTGTAGCGTGACTAATTTTATCACTCAGGGAAGTTATTGAAACTCCTCCGTATCATCCAGATGACTGTATTAAGGAGAACATCTTGGAAATTTCAGATGAGCTTCTGATGCCACGCGTGACATGGCTTCTTCCTTAATGGTTTGTATCCCCCAAAGTGCGGTACTGTAGTGTTCACAGGCTCACTGATTGTGATAGGGGGAGACAGCAGGCCTGAACTCTACCTGATTCCTACTTCACCCTGGACAAAACATGGCAGGGTTTTCTGTTTCTGAGGAGACTCTGTGATCAAGGCATTTTTGTTCCCTTGCATGAGCTGGTACAGGACTGATAGGGCAGCCATCTTAGTGGCTGGGTAGGGGGTATGGAGGGAGGGCGGAAGGATAGGGATGGAGGAGGGCTAAGAACTCCCGTTTTTGATCTCAGGTACCTTTCCTCACTCTCTGGAAATGTGCCCTCCAGCCACTGTCTCCCCCCAGAAGCCTTGACTGGAACTTGTCTGACTCACACACTACTTCTCTGGAGACTATTGCCTTGATTTGTCCTCATGTTGTAGGGAAGATCTACATCTAGCCCCCAACTGCTGGATGTTTTTGAATATCTAGCTCTGAAACCACACTAAACTGAAGTATAATTTTTGGTCATAAGGGATCAGGAACATCTTATCCCTTGATTTCTTCCCAATTTTCTCAAAGCGTAGGCATCCCCTATAGGTACCAGCAAGATGTTGCAAGTGCTCAAGGCCATCTGGCGCAGTGAAGTTCCTGTTGGCACATTCCTGGGGGGAAACCAGTTTGTTCCTTTGTGGAAAGTGTGACTGCCATGCTGGCGGGGCTCCTCTGTTTGGGGGACATTGTGGAACTTCACATGGACAACGCTGAGCGAATGTTCTTGAAAAAGTGGTCTTCACTCTGCATGAGGCTTCCCTGGGGCAACGGACCCTGGTCAGCACCAGGAAGTTGCCTCGTTCCAGCCTTCCGTGGTTGCTCCCTGATGCCTTGTCACTGATGACGTGAGCTCCCAGCCTTCCTGGGACAGACACCATTTGAAGCCAGTCTACTGTTTTCTGAGCAGCAGCTTTGCGCCAGGGACCCATGGGCTTGCCCTCCTCTATTTCCAACAGCCACTCTGCCACGGAGACATTGGTAAGCTCGCTCTACGTGTGGAAGCTGAAGCTCACAGTGGCATATGGACTCACTCAAGGTCACATGGCCTCTGGGACTGGAGACCAGCTCAGCTGGCCCAGTCTCATTACACTGCACTGCTCGCAGACCCCTGGCCAGCACAGGCCTGGAAGCGGCAGCAGGTGCTGCCGAGTTAATGCATAATGAGAAATGGGATGTGTGTAGGTGGGAGTGGTTGGATTGACAGCCCAGAAAATACTGCCAGAGCCACACTCAGACTTATGGCTCTTTTCTTTCCTTTCTGTTTTTCAAATCTATATCCTGGGGCCAACAGGCCTCACCCCTGGCATCAGTGAAACTGGGAAGTTTTTCTGCTCCTGGCTTTCTGTTTCCATGGGTAAAGTGTAAGTGATAAAAATAATAGCAGGACTCTGAAAAATATGGAGCATTAATGTCCAGAAAATATTTAGGGCTTTGGAAAGTCTCTTAACCAAAGGGCTTTTTATGCCAATGAAATTAAAATGCGCGAAAGTCCAAGCAACCCACAATTTCAGAAGCATACGATTTCAGAAGTGAATTGTAGGAGAGAAAAACAGCAAGAGAGTTCAACAGAGCTTCACTGAGCCTCTCACTAGGGGAGAAAAGCCTGGATGCCACAGATTACATCCCTGTAAACTTTGGTGATGAGACACAGGTCCTTCAGCCAGTAAGATTCCTTATTGGAAGCATTACATCATGGAGGCAAAGGCTCATTGGTTGTCTGGCCTCTGAGATCCAACCCAGGCTGCTGGCATGTGTAAAAGCTGCTTTTTGTTGGAATGATGCTTTATCCAGCTTCTAGCATCCATCTGTTTCAGAAGGCACAAGAGTGGTTTCCCTCGTACCCCGAGGAGGGATGCTGTTGTATTTGTACTGTTAGGGCTGCTGATAAGGCCTACTGATGAACATTACAGCTCATGAGATCTGTAATTGGGCTTTCCTTGAGAATCCTGTTCCTTCTGTCATGGTATTTCGAGTATTGCCACAGGACAGATAGGTTCTTTTGGGTCAGGAACTGGGAAAGACAGTTTGAACAGTCGGCTTAGTGACTGGAGCTTTAGGTACATATTAACCCCCAAAGCAGATGAGGTCCAGAATACTACAATTTGAAGTTCCTTTTTCCCAGGAAATGTTCTAGTGGTACCTCTTCTTGGCCTAACAGAGATGGGAAGAACCCTGTAGATTGTACACATCGAAGGATGGGGGAGGGACCTCTGTTCTCATGGGGAATTCAAACTCCTGTTCCAGGAAAGGATTTCCACTGGGAATGGAATCCTTGATGTCTGGGAAGGGTCTGGTTAGAACTGGGAAGAAGGGTAATGTGTGCTTGTCTTGTCTGTTTTTTTCACATATTTGAAGTCATATGGTAATAAAACTTTCATGGAGAGAGAACCCCATGGGCTTTCTTTTCTCCCTTGCGTTGCAATGTGAGGGAGAGACCACTGGACCTGACGTCAGAAGAGCTGGATACAAATACTGGCTTCAAAGTTATCAGATGTATGACTTTGGGCAAGTCTCCAGGACTCCTAGGGCCTTGACTTTCTCAGATATAGCAAACTGTTGATAAAAACACATTTCTTACATGGCTGATATGAGAAGCAAATTAAGTAATCTGAGTCTATGCCCTTAACCACTAAAGGAGGGAGGTGGTGTCAGGCCAAGACAAAAACCCTCCTGGGACAGATAGTTTTATATTCTTCTGGTTTTAAATATGATAACTAATATCACAGGGTGGTTGTCAGGGGATTGTAAATACGGATTGTTATAACTCAAGGATTGCCTGCATATAATTGTGAAATAGTTTGGCATCAAGTCTCAGTAAAATTGGAGTTCAGAGCAGGGGAGTGAAATAGTTTTAGTAATGGCAGGTAACCGCTATAACAAATGTCTTCAAATAAAAACTTATTTCCGGTGCTGTCTGTGGCAGCACATATACTAAAACCGGGATGATACAGAGAAGGTTAGCATGGCCCCTGTGCAAGGATGACATGCAAATTCACATAACAGAGGGAGAGGTAGGGGAAAAAGTAAGGCAAAATCAGAGAGGGAGACAAACCATAAGAGACTCTTAATCATAGGAAACAAACTGAGGGTGCCTGGAGTGGGGTGGAGGGGAATGGGGTAACTGGAGGATGGGCATGAAGGAGGCCACTTGAGGTCATGAGCACTGGGTGTTATATGCAACTGAAGAATCACTAAACTCTATCTCTGAAACTAATAATATGTTGTATGCTATAATTTATTTTAAATAATATTTTAAAAATTATTTCTATTTTACTTGGTAGTCAGGTGTGTGTATAAAAAGTGTGTGTGTGTGTGTGTGTGTGCATGTGTGTGTGTGTGTGTGCACATGCATGTACACGATGCTTACAGGGAACCAGGCTGCTTCCCTCTAAAAGATTTGCAATTACCTGGGCCTCTGAGTCCTTCACTGGGTATAGGGCATACACAGCTAGAGAGGAAATAGAGAGAGTGCAAGAAAAATGGCTCAGAAGACTTTCTAGGGGCCAGACGGGGAAGTGCTGTGGACACTTCTACCCATGTTCCCTTAGCTGGAGCTCACATTGCCCCGCCAACTACAGAGAGACTGGGACGTAGAACTCAGCTGTGAGTCTGGGAGGAGAAGAAAAATGGGATTTGGGGAATGTGTAGTATTATTGTCTTTACCATTGTCTATCCTTCTGGTCATCAAGTACCTGTTCTATCTTCCTCCACATTTATTCCTCCTCAAGAGAAACGCATCCCATAATCCCATCCAGTCTCTGCATCCAGTTTAATGATCACACTCAAATGATGTGCAGTCCTCCCCGCCAGTCTGCATGTGGCTGCTTATGGACTAATGTCCCAAGATCTAAAATACATGTCTTCCCACATCCTCATAAACTGAACATGAGTGGAAGAACAAGAACAGGATAATCACAGTACACGTTCATATTGGCCAAGTTCATCTAGAACTGGACACAAACTGAAAAGCTGTAGGCATATAGTACTTTTGAATCCCTGCTGGGCAGACATTGTGAAGAGCCCCTCCCTCTACCTCTTATTTTGGCCATTGTATTAGTCATCTATTGTTGCATAGCAAAGTACCTTAAAACTTAGCAGCTGAGGGCAATAAATGCTTATTTATCTTACAGTTTCTGCAGGTCAGGAATCCAGAAGTGGCTTTGTTGAGGAGTTCTGGCTCAGGGTCTCTCCTGAGGTTTCACTTAATATGTTGGCTGGGGCTGTTGTCATCTGAAGGCTTGACTGGGGCTGGAGGAGCTGCTAACGCACACGACTGTGGGCTTGAGTCCTCAGTTCCTCTCTGGCTGGTGGTGAGAGGTCTCAGTTGCTCGTGATATAGATCCATAGGACTACTTAAGTGTTCTCATGGCACAGCAGCTAGCTTCCTAGAGTGAGCTATCTAATAGAAAAAGAAGGAAACCACAATGCCTTTTGAAAAATCTTAATTTCAAAAGTCATACATTATCCCTTCACCTTATTCTATTTGTTAGAAGCAAGTTTAGATATTTCAAAACCATCACAACCATGAGTCTGCCTTCTGGAAGGATGCCCAAGTCCATTGTTTCTGTATTAGTTCTCTGTTACTAACCACTCCCAGAGCATTTTTCATAGACATAATTCCCATTATTATTTTCCTTTTTCCCCATTATTATTTTTATTGATTATTTTTCTCAATAATTATTTCTCTGCTGGATCCTCATTCCTCTTCCTTTGTCAACTCAATGGTGACCATTTTGATATTATTCAAGAAAATTGTTGGGAAAACAATACCCTTA
Organism: Neogale vison; assembly: GCF_020171115.1. Taxonomy (NCBI): domain Eukaryota; kingdom Metazoa; phylum Chordata; class Mammalia; order Carnivora; family Mustelidae; genus Neogale; species Neogale vison. Next base: position 148,381,843 of record NC_058092.1, on the reverse strand, counting down.
ATGTGATCATTGATGGAGGACTGAATTATTTATTCAGCTTAGAAATTTGCTGGACTTTTGATTTTAGAAATAGTTGGATTTTCCAACCCCCCCTTTAAAGATCTTATTTATTTATTTATTAGAGAGAAAGAGAGACAGAGAACAGCAGGGGAACAGAGGCAGAGGGAGAAGCAGACTCCCCACTGAGCAAGGAGCCTGATGTGGGACTCAATCCCAGGACCCTGGGATCATGATCTGAGCCAAAGGCTGACACTTAACCGACTGAACCACCCAGGTGTCCCAGATTTTCCAACCCTTCAACACCCAAATTTCCAGACTGTATTTCCTTTCATTCTGCTTACTCATTGGTCAGGTCTCTCTGATCTCCTCTCTTACTTATATATCTTGCCCAAAAAAGCCAGTAGTGGCCAATGCGCACTACCACACTGGTCCTTTCCAATTAATTCCCCTGAAGTCCCCTGCTCGGTATGCAAATGGTTTCCAAATTATTGCAGGTGGCAGTTTTATGAAGTGCTTTACCACCACATAACATGGGGTGCCATCTTTCCAGACTCTGATCCTGGTTTCCTCATGCCACACAGCCGTTAAGCTAATGCCATATTTAATTCTCATGGTGGAAACTCATTTCAGGATTCTAATGACCTTATCAGTCAGGTTTGGCCTAAAACTACTCTGTATTTCAGTAGAAAAAGATGTAGTATAAGGAATTATGAGCTTATAAAATTGTTGGGATGGTCAAGGGTACAACAGTCAGGAGAAACTCTCCTGGATTTGAGAAAATTAGGATATGCTGGAATTGTAGGACATGACCACTGGGAAGTATGCTACTTGCCGAATTGAAGCAGGTGATTTCTGGGAGCTTGTCTAAACACCATGAACCTTGTATCTTCTGTTTGACCATACACCTACCCACTGCTATTAGAGAAGAATAATACTTTATTTGTTCTCTTCCCTCTTCTGAATTTCATCTTCCAGTGCCTCTAAATGGAATAGGCTAGACCAGAAACTTACCTGGATGAGAGACTAAGACATAATTTCCACAGTTTCAGCCCCTGTGTTATAGGAATGATCAGAGGTGAGCATAGTGCTGAGGATCAGGAGACAGTAGGAGAAGAGAAAATAATAATTGGAGAAAATAATAATTGAGTCAGGAAGCAGAAATAGAGTTTGAGCATATAAAGAGAATAGATGATACTTCTGCAATTGAGTGGAACCATATGACTAGATCACATGTATGACAACTTGCTTAGTAGTTTTTGGCCCATAAATGTGTGACAAATGAATGTACGTGAGAAGGAATGTACTATATTCATGGAAGGAGACATCCGAATGTACTATATTCATGGAAGTGGATGAGGTCTAGAAGGGTGTGATGTCATCTCACTCAGCATTTTGTAGTTTTCAAAGTTCACCTATGTAATCTTTGGTCTTTTCAAGTAAGAGTAGGGTGAGGTGGATTATCAGGGAGCTCGACAATAGTTGTGAGAGTTCAGGTGAGGGGTGGGAGAAGACAGCTGGCATTTACTGGACACTCATTACACCTAGGCTCTTCACATGCCTCGCTTTGTTACCTTTGCCTTGTCTACTAAGTGGCTTCACCTCAACATGCTCACATTTATGCCTGTGTGTTCACCTTGTTTATATTTACCTATACATGCTCACTTTGTTCACCTACCTGTACCTACTTAAGGATAATCCTAGTTGAATGCAGTTTCATTGTTCACTTTCCAGTGAAAAATATGGATGCTTAGAAAACTTGGGCAATTTAGGACAACGCCTGAATTTGAACTTAGGTCTGCCTGACTTCTGATCCCAGTGATTTTTTTTTTAAAGATTTTATTTATTTACTTGACACACACAAAGAGAGATCATAAGTAGGCAGAGAGGCAGGCAGAGAGAGAGGGCAAAGCAAGCTCCCCGCTGAGCAGAGAGCCCAGTGTGGGGCTTGATCCCAGGACCCTGAGGTCATGACCTGAACTGAAGGCAGGGACTTAACCCACTGAGCCATCCAAGTGCCCTTGGTCCCAGTGATTTAAACTGAAATCTAACCTAAGATTTCCTCTGGGGCAAGCGAGAGCCAGGCATTCCACATCTCAGGAACAGACTTTACTTGGTAACAAACTGGTGTAGTCTGTCTCCAGGTGAAAGAAGTCTTTATCTGGCCAGCACTGATTCCCTCCTCCAGGTTACAGTTTCCAGTGCCATAAAAAGAGGGGATTCGACTAGAGCAGGGTCAGCCAACTGTGGCTAGTGGGTCATGTGGCCCCCGCCTGTCCCTGGGATGTGCCTTTATGGGCACAGACACACCCTCACTACCTCCTGTCTGTGGGGGTTCTTGCTGTACCACAGTGGAGCTGAGTTGTGACAGGGTCTGCATGGTCTGCAAAGCCAACACATTGACCCACTGGCCCTTTACGGACTTTCTGACCCCCTTGAACTAGAGGGTCTGGAAGGGCCCTCCCAGGTTTGCATTCTGAATTGTAAGGTCAGTTCTTAAATTCCCTGATTAGCTGTCAAGCCCTTGCCAGTGGACCATTGGCTTCAAGAATTACTTGTACCAATTTCCTTTACATAAAATCGCTTGCAGTCTGGGTGGTGAGGTGTGACCCTAACATTGCTGAACATCCTTGTTGCCCACAGCCCACTGCACCGGATAGGAGGACCCTGGAAACACTGGGCATGTCTCCTCTACTTTGTGTAGAAACCGTGATCTCTGGGAAAGTAGCAGGCCCTGGCCAATGTCCAGGAAGTACATTGCCTCCTGTTGAGAGGCCCTTCACAGCCCCGTGATTCTGGTGAGGTGGAGCAGCAGGAGGGCATGTTGGGGACAGGATGGGAGCTATGGCCCATCTGGTTTTGCAGCTGTCTATAGCCCACCAGGTGGTTTCTGCTCAACTCAATGGTGGTGGGAGCTGCTCGGGTAGTTCCAGGGACCAACCCTGCTGGGCTGTTCCTGAGCTGTATCCCCTTTTGCCTGTGTAGGAAGAGGTTCTATTTCCATCCATATTGCTTTTTGCATATTTCATTCTCAGATCAGTGGCTGCCATGCTTTTTTGAAGATGATCTCACTAAGAAATGCATTTTATAGTAAACCAGTTGATAAATGCTCAGTGCTTCCAGACGTGAATGTGTCTGCACGGGTTTGTGGGTATAAGAGTGAAACAACAGTTTCAGAAAACACTACTCACCCTCACTTGTTAGGGATGCACTTTGATCGATCCTATCCTAGTGTGTACTTTGTCATGGTTTCCATTTACTAAAGTGATTTCCCAAGAATATCAAGTCACGACGTACAGTTTGGAAACATTGCTTTAGATAAGGTATGGCATGTGGGAGAGGGCCTTTGGGGGAGCTATGATTATTTTTCCGTAATTCTTAATTGCACGCCACCTCAGGAAAACTGGCTTGTAGCATGAGAAATGTCATTTGTGTCCATGTATCTGCGTGATCTTGGGCACGTCCCTCCCCCTCCTGGGTCCACTTCCCTTATACGTAAAACGCGAGTTAGGACAGGCTGGTGGCTGGGTTTCCTTCCCGCTCTGGTAGTCAGGGAGTCTATACTGTGTGTGTCCCCAGTGTGTCAGGAATACCTGTCCTGTAATATTTGAGACAACATTAGAGCACACCTCTGGCTCAGGAAGGCGGGGTGCTCCTGGATGATTTCCATTAGAGCCCAAACAGAAGGGACTAGTCAGGAAGACCACTGTGAAACCTCAGCTTGGCTGTTGAGCTCATCACCATCTGATGTGCCCACACTCATTGTCATACTCCTTTGGGGAAAACTCAGCTTCAGCTCATGACATTGTCTCTTCGTTCCTGCAGGGAGCAGCAGATTGCCTGCATGGTCTGCGCACAAAACCGCAGGCACAGAGGCCCCCCTCCTTGTGCAGAGCTGGGTGAACAGCCAGGCCTCTGACTCCCACCGACTGGGAACCCGAGACCCCTAAAAGGGCAGGGGAGGCATCCCTGGACTGCAGAAGGCAGGATGCAGAAGATGGCCTGTTCAGGGAACCCTGCCAATTTTAGCATTTCTCTTTTTGTCTACCACAGAAGACCTTACAGGCATAGTGCCTGCTGTAACCAGGAGGGTCAGCCCTCCTCCCGGCTTCGTCCCTGCTTGGGAAGGGAGCCGTTCCAGGCTGGGTTGGCGTGTGTGTTTATAGGAGTGGCCATACCTGACCCAGAGGCTGGCTTTGAGGTTCTGCCCCAGGAGAGCGGCAGGCAACCACACTCAGAGACCTTCTTCCTCTTGGGGTGGTGGATGGTGGCTTGGCCCGCCACAGTTGAATCCCTTGCTCAGAATTATGCAGCAGGTTGGGGGAAAGATGGTCTGTCCAGCTTTCTAACCTCAACTTCCCCCTCCAGCCTAGGTCCTTATGTTTTCTGATCGTGTCAGCAGAAAGGTTTTGGGCTTGAACCCTCAATGTAAGTATTTATTTTATTTTATCTATTATGCAACTGTGTCAGGATAATTTGTATACTAAAAATATACACAAAATAAAGATCAAAGTGGTGCGATGAATAATACTTTCAGTTAACATCAGTTTATTACTTGTTAGAGTCCAAAAATGGTTTTCTCTCCTTGGGGAAAAAATGTTTTTATATTCTTTATTTTCTTTTGACATTTTGGCTCAACTCAGCGATATCGTGATTCTGAGGCCCATGTTAAGCTCAGGTCATTTGGACGCTTGGATTAATGGCTGCCGTCCCTAAGGAAGATACAAGGGGTCCAAGTCGAAGCCACCCATGGTTGATGGCACATACTAGACCTTCCCTGAGCCTCATTCTTCATTTTTCAATTATATCTACTGATTACGCAAGGTTCTTTATTAAAACTTAGTAACTACATTTCTACCTTTCTTGCGTTAATTGGTGATTTTCATAAAGTGAATGGGGTTGCCTTTCTGTGTGCATTGCCTGGAAATTTTAAAAACATGTTGGAAAGAACTGTTTTTAAGGATTTTTTTAGTATTGGCCTTATTGAAATATAATTCATATGCTGTACAGTTTACCACAGAATTGTGCATCTGTCATCATAGTCAATGTTAGAACATCTCCTCACCCCAAAAAGAAATCCTAACCCCATTAAAAGTTACCCCTCATCTCTCCCTACACCTTAGCCCTAGACAACTGCTAATCTACTTTCTAACCTTATAGACTTACCTTTCCTGGATATTTCATATAAGTGGAATCATTCAACCTGTGGTCTTTTGGGACTGGTTTCTTTCACTCAGCATACTGTTTTCAAGGTTCACCTGTGTTGTGGCATGTGTTGGTACTTCATTCTTTTTTATGGCTAAATAATATTCCCCCATATGGTATATCACATCTTTAAAATCCATGATCAGCTAATGGACATGGGGCTGGTTTTACTTCTCGTTATTAGGAACAGTTCTACTGTGCGGACTCATGGACTAACTTTTGTGTTCTCATTTCTTATATCTTATATGTTCTCATTTCTTATATATAGTCGTGGAACTGTGGGGGTCATAGAGCAACTGTGTTTACTTTTTGAGGAACTGGTGGATTGTTTTCCAAAGTGGCTGCACCATTTTAAGTTCCTAACAGCAACACTTGAGGGGTCCAGTTTTGCTACATTTTTGGGGGGGCAATTCTTGTTATTATCTTTTGTTGTTGTTGTTATAGCCATCCGAGTGGGTGTGAAATGGTATCTCACTCTGGTTTTGATTTGTGTTTCCTTAATGACTAATGACATTGAACATCTTTTCATGTGCTTACAGGGCATTTGTGTATCTTCTTTGGAGAAATCCCTATTCAAGTCTTTTGCCCATTTTTAAGTTGGGTTGTTTGTCTTTTTGTTATTGAGTTCTGAGTGTTCTTAGTGTGTTATATGATATTAGATATGTGATTTGCAAATATTTCCCCACATCTTTTGGGTTGTCTTTTTCATTTTCTTAATGTTTCTAGTTTTTAAAGGGTATAGATATCAGGGTTTCTGTAGGTGTCCCACCTAGGTGGTTTTCAGGCAGAAAGTCCCCTAATATTGCAATCATTTCCAGATATTGGTTTCAAAAAATAATGCCTTCTTCAACACACAGCTTTGTTTCTAAAAGAGTTCTTTCCTCACTTGTGGTTACAAATTTTCTTTTACCTTGAAGGCTAAGAGTGTTTTAAAAATTTACTGGCCTAATCTTAATAAAATATGCTGGCAAGCTAATTGTTGGGTGCCTCCTGCTATCACAGAGAGTCAGCCAACTTGGGATGCCTTGTAAAGAGGAACATTTGGGTTGACAATTCTTTTAAGTGTCTTGCCATGAGGCAACCATTGTGGTACAAAGTTTCACGATCACTTGGAATAAAAGTTTAAAGGTCTTGCTTTTATAAAACTAACCATATGGGAGACGTCCAGCGGTACTTACTATTGTGTTCTGACACCCATGTCTATGCCACAGTAACTTGTCTGCAAATGAACTACAAGTGAGGTGCTTTGCTTGTAAACTTAACCCCAGAATTTCTTATATTAAAAAAATTCTGGTTAAAGCAGAATTTTACAATCTTCCCATAAGCCTTTACTTTTATTAAAGGTATCATTTAATGGTGAGTACAACTCTAGGGGATCTTTTAGGAGCTCATAAAAAAAGACTTTTTAAGACACATTGCATTACTGATACAGAATCTAACTATAAGCCAAAACATGTGAGGGACACCTGTCTTTTCATCTACTTGTATAATAAACTTCCTCAACTAATTAATTTGCTTTGATGCTTGCCTCTGTAAATATACAGCGAGATTTGAACTCGTGTCTTTCAGTGGCATCTGCTAACAGAAGATTATATTTTAGTTTGTTGCTGTTGTTTTTCATATTTTATTCCAGTCATTCTTTCCCCAGCAGGAGAAGAAGAGTGTGTTTCCCAAATAAGTGATTTTGTTAGTCTACTGCTATGATATGAGAAGACTTGAAAGGAGTTCTAAAATTTATCATGAAGTTCCGTGAGCTTCTCAAAGATGGTGGATTAAATATTTCTTCACTTTAAAGATTACTTAAGAACTGTTACATGTTTGTCCTTGTATCTATATTCTCATTTAGATTTTAAATGTCTCACTCATCATGATGGTTTCACTATACCATTAGCCAGTATCTTCACACAATATACACTTTGGGGAGATTAAGAGTGGCTATAAATCCATTCTTCAAATCATCTTCTTGATTATTTCAATATTTGTGGCTGATTATCCTTCAGGCTAATGAGATGGTCGCTGTTTTTACTTGTGAATGTGACTGATGGAGGGTTTGTATCAGGGATGGGAAAAGGATCTGCTCTGCCATTTTCTGATTGTTCACTGGGCATACATAATTAGCTTTTTCTTCACTCTGTAGGGTTTTTTGCAGGAATCTTGTAAGGTCATCTTGTAAGAGTGAATCTAGTTCAAACGAGACAATCTAGTTGATTGTACCACAGTAGCCACTGCAGGGACAAACGAGTGAATGAGAACCCCATGTCTCCTCTCCCATGGTCTCTCAGGACACCGGGGCCTTACATCCAACCTGGGACAGTCTGATGTATGGAAAAGCAAGAGCTGCCCCTTCAGTCATGGAGTACATGCCATAAAACAATCTCCTCATTTTGTAAGGTAAAAATTAAATCTTTAACCTTTCTTTCCTTCCCCTAGTAGATGGTTGTGACCATTTTAAGGTACATACGCCCTACTTTGGAGACCCAGGCTCTACACATTAGACCAAAGTAACTTTTTAAGACAAAGATAGCAAACAAGTCTGATACATATTTGTTTTTCAAAAAGAAAAAGAAAAAAACCCAAGCTTCCCTAAAGACATGCCCATTTGACAAATGCGTTATTTAATAGTTTTACTGGAAACCTTAATTTTAAAACACGAATCTGAGTAGATAAGGGAAGCTTGTGATCCTATGATGGATGAGTCCATTGTGTAAAACAAATGATCAGTCCCTGTGTTTCATGATTTTGGATTTTGTGTTTTTAACCCCAGACATGGAGGACTGAGTTAATCACACTTCTTGGCTCAGGGACCATTAGCATTGTTGTCTGTACAAGATCCCACTCTGGTGTCTAATTTTCATTATTCATTTCTTTTTTTTTTTCAATTTATTTATTTTCGGAAAAACATTATTCATTATTTTTTCACCACACGCAGTGCTCCATGCAAGCCGTGCCCTCTATAATACCCACCACCTGGTACCCCAACCTCCCACCCCCCCACCACTTCAAACCCCTCAGATGTTTTTCAGAGTCCATAGTCTCTCATGGTTCACTTCCCCTTCCAATTTACCCAAATTCCCTACTCCTCTCTAACGCCCCTTGTCCTCCATTTCTTTTTATAGGCATTTCCCACTTCCATTTTCTTTCCTTCACAGGCAACCTTTCCCCGTTTTGGATCTGTATCCATGTCTGTCTTTTTGCTTGTAAACAAACATACAGTTTATGCAATGTAGAGTTCATGCATAAACTGTGCATAAATGTAATTATAAAACATGTATATAGTTTTGCATGAACACGTTTTAAAAATTTATATAAATGGTAATGTGCTCTAGATCTAATTCTGTTTCCCTTTTTTGACTCAACACTGTGTTTTTGAGGTCTGTCCATAGTGCTGTGTGTACGTCTGGTGTGTGTGTGTGTCTCACACCGGAATAGGATTCCACAGTGCTTGTGTGTCTTAGTGTGTGTGTTGCTTTATCTGGAATGGATGCCTAGGTCACCCTACTTCCCCAGCACCACAAAAAACAGGGACAAAAGTCCATGTATTGATCCCCTTTTAGAGCACCTACGGGCTCTTGCTATGGACTGAATGTCTGTGTTATGAAATTCACATGTTCAGATCCTAACCCCAATGTGATCAGGGAGTAGGGCTCCTCAGAGAAGTTTCGATCATGAGGGCAGAACCCTTACGAAGGGGATAAGTGAAAAGTCTCTTCTGAAAGAGACTCCTCAGAATTCTCTGAACCCTTATGCCATGTGAGGACACGGAGAAAAGAGCCACCCGTGAACCAGGGAGTGACCTGTCCCCAGGCACTGAACCTGCTAGTGCTTTGATTTTGGACTTCCCAGCCGCCCAAACTGTGAGAAAGAATTTGTTGTTGTTTATAAGCAGCCTGGTGTTTGGTACTTGGTTATAGCAGGACTAAGACAGAACTACTCCGGAGCCGGCTTGCTGGGTCATAAAGTATCCATATACATAAACGGAGGAACACCCGTCAGGCTGTTTGCCCCCTGGCCACACCGGTTTGCTTTTCCCAGCTTTTCAGTTATTGCCACTCCATTAGGTATGATGTGATCTTTTGTTGTTTAATTTTCATTTTTCTGATAATGATGAATTTGAAATATCTCATCCACGTGCTTGTCAGTCCTTTTGGATCTCCTCTTCCGTGAATTAACTACTTCTCTACTTGGCACGCACACTATTTTTCTGTTGGGCTTCCTTGTTCTATGCTTGCTGATTTGCAGGAGTTCCTTATGTATTCTAAATATCAGTCCTTTGTTTTTAGACATGTTTTAGTTATTTTTTAAAGATTTTGTTCATTTGCCAGAGAGGGAGATTGCAATCATAGGCAGGGACAGGGGCAGGCAGAGAGAGAAGAAGGCTTCCTGCTGAGCAGGGAGCCTGATGTGGGACTTGATCCCAGAACCCTGGGATCATGACCTGAGCTAAAGGCAAATGCTCAACTGGTTGAGCCACCCAGGCATCCCTTTCGACACATTGTAGACACACTTTAACAAATATCTTGTCCTGGTCTCTCACCACTCTGTGGAGTGGCTGTGCAATATAGTAGTTAGGAATGTAGCTCTTAGGGGCACCCGGCTGGCTCAGTTGGTAGAACGTGTGACTCTTGATCTTGGGGTCAAAGTTTAAACCCCATGTTGGGTGTAGAATTTATTTTAGAAAGGCAAGGCAAGGAAGGAAGGAAGGAAAGAAGGAAGGAAGGAGAAAGAACATGGCTCTAGATCAGATGGCCTCAGTTTGCCTTCTGGCTATGCCCATTACCTATGTGATCCTGGGAATGTTAAGTTGGTGCAGTTCAGCACCTTATCTGTAAAATGGGGATGAAAATAATACTCACCTCACAGGACTGCTAAGAACATTAAGCCAGTCAATATTTTAGAGCACCTGGGTCAGTGCTGGCACAGAGTACATAGTACTGGAGTATTTGTTAAATAAGCATAAAATATTAACTTGGCTCTGGAGTTCTTGGTTGAATAGAACCCCAGAATTTTGATGCAAGCATATTCATCAGGATCTTACTTTATGTTTTGTACTTTGGGGGTTCTGGATAAGTTATTCTCCATTCCTAGTGAACAAAGGTTTTCTTCTGCATTATCTTCTGTAAAACTTGTAATCTTACTTTCCATGTGGGGGATGTTGAACTATCTGGCTTCCACCATCTCATATGGCTTTAGGAAGGCATGCAGCTTTATTCCTTGCCATGCTGTGAATCAGTTTCCTAAGCCCAAACCAGGATGTCCTGGCCTCAGTGGTTGCAGTTCCCCTCTGTGGTACCCGCCAGCACACTGGGCTGGTGGAGCTCTTTGCATCCTTGTCGCCATTACTGCTTTGAGCTGTTACCACGTGGACTTAACCAGTAGGGCTTTAGGGGAGGTAATAATATCTAGTAGTTTAGCTTCCTCTTCTTTTTCAATATAGGTCTACCTATAGAGAGATAGTCTTCTTTCATACATATCTTAGAATGTGTTTCCCAAATTCCTTGTAAGGTTCAGCTATCATTTTTACTGGTATAGCATTGAATTTATACATTTATTTGGGAGAAAACAGATATCTTTAAAATATGATATTAACCCAACTGAGATCATGAACTGTTACCCAATTTATTCAGCTCTTTTAAAATGTCCTTCAAAAGAGCTTAACTTTATTTTCCACAGAGGGCTGAGGCATTCTTTAAGTTCATTCTTGGATGTAGTTTTCTCCCCTATTGTTAATCATTTCTTCTTGCTATCATTCTTTTGTGATTTTTGGTGATAAAGAGAAAGGCTATAGTTACTTTTTCTTGTCTCCTGCAATTTTATGGAATTGATTTCGTTCCTTAATATAGATGGTTCCATTGTCTGCAAATAATGGTATTTTTTTCTTTTCCCTTCCAAATGTTATGTTTTCCCTCTTTTTAAAGGAATCTCCTGTTGGCTGAGACCTCTAGGACTGTGTTAAAGGATGGTCATAGGAGTCCCCAGTGGGAAAGCATTGTCTTACTTTCAGTCATAAAGCGTGTGAGGCTCAAGTTTCTTCCTTAAGCTTAACTTTTGTAAGTTTGTAAGTTTTCTGGCATAAAATTTTTTCTGAATTCAGGCATTTCCTTTCAATTTGTAATTTATTCCGTTTCTTCAGAGCTTTTTAAAAAGTAATAAATAGCGAACTTTAGCAACTGTGTTTTTGCAAAAATTGAGATAATCATAGAATTGTTTTTTATTCTAGTAATGTTAAAAACTACATGAACAGATCTTTTATTTTTGTAAAGATTTTATTTATTTTGAGAGAGAGTGTGCACACGTGTGCATGAGTGTGTGTGTGTGGGGAGGGGCAGAGGGAGAGAGAGAATTTCGAGCAGACTTCCCGCTGAGCGTGGAGTCCACGTGGGACTCCATCCCATGACCTGAGATCACAACCTGAGTTGAAACTAAGAGTCTAATGGCCAACCACTGAGACACCAAGGTGCCCTCAGATTCCAGGGATTTTAACTTTGAAGACCCAACCAAGGAACAACCTTGAGAAGCCAGCAGGCACACCCATGGTATTGGGCCCCTGTTTGCTATTCTGTCACAATGGGAACAATGGCAGTGCACCTGCCCCCACCTGGCGGGGACTTAGATTGGAGCCATCTGCTTGGGATATCACACAGAGCTTGGGACTCAATCAGCCTAGCTCTCATCTATCCTGGGGTGACCTGGAATAAGTGTTTACCTTTGTGAAACTTTGATTTCCACCCACATTTAAAAGGTAGAAAATCAACCTTGATTGCTACCCTTTCCTATTGGCTCTGGCTTAAATGGAGTTATTAAAAAATCCTTTTGTCTCAGCCCAGTGATTTGGGTTTCAGTGATCAATCATGAGCATGTGTTCTGTGTTCTGCTCTTCCCTCTCCTCGCAATGATTTACCTTCAGAGAATTGCTAGTGAATTCAATTTGAGATAAAAGTTGGGACTCCTCTGACCATTTCCTGCATGTCTTTTCCAAGGCCAGGGTTATGTCCCAGCCCCTGCTCAAGGTCCTGTGAGGGTGGGATGAGACCAGACCTTGGACAGATTCCATCAGAGCTCTGAGCGGCAGGTGCCGGCTCTATGGGCCTTGCACGGGTGAAAGCATGGGTCTAGGCATGAGCATGTGTGTAATACAAGGAAGTGGACCCTTTGAGACTCTGAAGGTAAGTCCAATCTGAGTTCTAGGTATTTTATGAATATTAACCATTTAGAGAAGAGGTGGTTTCCTGATGGTTCCTGGAATTTGCTTCATCTCTTGAATCCTACTTTATGCCCTGTAACCTGTACCCATTTAGATTGTGCTGGCATTTGAGATTGGTTGGACAGAGCTGGAAAGTTTGATTAATTACTCCTTTGTTTCTGTGGTTTGATCTGAGAGCACGTAGGGAGCACTGATCTTTGGAGGTTGTTGTGCTGCTCAGCTCTGTGCTGCTGGGACGTCAAGGGCCTTGCGCCTGGCTGGTTATCTTGACCTCCCAAGATTTCAGTCCTTGAAATAAATTGACTAAAGCATGGTGTTCTTTTGCTCACTCTGCGTCCCTGAAGAGTGAACAGTGTTCCACCTCTCTGAGCTTCTTTTTGAAGACGTAGGAAGGACTTGCCTTCTGAGCCCAGTCAGATGAGGACAGGGGCAGAGTCTGTGAAGCTCCATTGCGACAGTTCCCTTTGCTCTGGTGTTAATGACCATTGCAGGGGCTTCTCTGTGAGACGAAGAGGTTAGGGATGGTGGACGGGGCAGCTCCTTGACATTCTTGGAAAGGCAGCCTCGCATGTGTTTATTCAGCTGTAAACCATATACACCATCCTGCAAGAAATCCCTGTGCTCTCGTTGGTTGTAGTAAATATTGCATGGTACAGCCAAGCTCCATCTGATTCAGGGAAACTTGTTACCAAGCATACATATGGGGTGGTTTATTGATCATTTCATTCTCTTGCAAGAGAAAAGGGAAGTCTGAAGATATTGAGCGCCTGGCCTAGACAGGCGGGCAGGGAAAATGCGGGGAGTGTCAGAACAGACGGAAGGTGACCAGAAAACTCAGATCTCAACCTTGACAGCTTCCCACTCTGGCTCTGAGAGCTGACTGGGAGAGGCTTCCTATATGTCCGTGTCCTTGTGGGCTGTGCGTGACTTCTGCCATGTCTGGCTGTGATGTCCCTGCAGGCGGGGGGGGGGGGGTTTGCCTTGTTATTTACACACAAAATATAAGAGAATGTCACCAATTCAGGAAAGCCTTACCTCTGGCTGCACCATGTTCTCTCTCATGTTCTTGACTACTCTGTTGACCCATCTGTTAAATGGGGTCATGGTACTGACTTCATGGGTTGTCAAGAGGTTTAAATCTATCTACCCCCACCCCATATTTGTGCACCCAGAAAGAACATAGGTGAAAATTCTCCCCATTGGCCTGCCTTGACTCTACTCTCTACATGGCCTTATGTCCATGTAGCGGACACCCCAATTTCCTGCCTCTGCAGACAGCCATTGAAACCTAGGAGTTCACTCACCTACAGGGTGTTCTGTCCTTTGGAGGATGGATGCAGGAAGAGGTCTGTGTGGCCCTGGGAGCTGACCCACATTTGGGGGCAAGAGCTTCAGGAGTCTGGCCTGGGAGGGAAGGTTCACCTGGTCCCCTGACCCCCAGACTCCTCACCCCACAGGGAGAGAGTAGCCAGATGGGAGCCTGGGTAGGACCCTCTCAAGAGGGAGATCCAGGGGCTTGAGGTCTAAGGATGGCGCTGTGACAAACCATATCCTATTAGGACACTTTCTGATAAATGGAAAAACCTAACTCCTTCTAATCAGCTTAAGGAAAAGGGGGACTTATTTGCCTCCATTAGGAAAAACAGAAATGGGTGGCTTTGAGCATGACTGGATCTAAGGGCTCAAAGAGAGAGGTCGAGGCATCTCTTTTTCCTCTTGTCTTCTCTCAGCACTGGGGTGCTGGTGGGTGGACTCAGTCTCCTCATGAAGACAGGCCTGTACCTTGTAGAGCAGAAGAGGGACACACAGATCACATTAGTGTAATAACACCAGAACTAAAAGAATTTTTATTGTGCACATTGGAAATACCAGCTCATATCCTCATCCCTGGGCCAATCTGGTGTCTAAGTAGAAGATGTTAGGATGGGCCAGGCCAGGGGAAGTTTTGGGGTGGGATATTGCAATGGTGGAAGCACTTGGAGGGAGGGAGGAGCAGTTCTCCAACAGAGGAAGCTGCTGTGAGGAGAAGGTTGTGTGGTGTGAGAAGAGGGGGCTGGATAGACAAAACCACCCACGGAGCACTCCCCGTGCCCAGCCCTACCTGGTGCGGAGTCTGCTCAGCCTGTGAGAGGTGGCAGGTTAACCCCCCATTCTTCCTGTTTCCTCCTTGGAAGGCATTTATCACAAATAGTCTTGTGCAAAGGAGTCACTAAAATTTTCCGTATTTGTCTTTATCCCATAGAAGTTTGATGCCCTTCTTCCAATTCTCCATAGAAGTGGGAGCCTAATAATATACAAAAATATAGGGAAAAGCGGAACCTCTGATCTTGCTCCCCCTCCCTCACAACTCCCCAGCCCTATGGTTCCCTCCGTTCTCTTCTCTTCCCCTTTTATTTTCCCTTTCTGTCTCCTCCATCCCCCTTCATCTCCCCCTCTCTTTTTCTCTTCCTCTATCTTTCACCCCCATTCCCAGTGGATTTCCTTCCTCTCTCGTTCATCAGCTGGATTCACATGTGAACAGCTGTTTTGATCGTTGACTTTGTTGAAGTGCTAAAAGTATCCAGCTAGCAAGTTCAGTATGGTGGGCTGTGCGGAAATGCCAAGCAAAAGTAAATTGATTTTTCTGCTTGATTGTCATCACATTGTTCTAAGGTAGTTTCTCGAAGAGGCGGGCTGTATTTTTCTTGAGGTGTAAGTTTAAGAGATTTCTTCTACCCACATCCAATATGAGGTCGTAAGCCTTCAATCCAATTACTTCCTGATTGGATTTGCATGCTTCTTCCTCAATTAGCAAATGAACTGTCACTTCATTGGTGGGGCCTATCCTTGGCTCTTTCTGAAGGTGGCCCTGAAGTGTTCCATTTTCCCTCTGGTTGGGTGTATCAAAGCAATTTAAAGCCTGCCTCCACCACCTGTAGACAAGAAGCCCCTTCCTGGTATGTGGACATCAGTACTGTGTGACACGAGATGCTGGATGAAGCCAGTGCTGGCCAGGACATGTGGATGGTGTAGTCCCCACAGTGGAGCCAGTGGGTCCCACTGAAGCTTGAAGGACAGAGTTTAGGACAGAGAAGAAGGAAGAGTGGCAGTTAATAAAAATATATGAAACTGATACAGTCTGGAAATATTAAACTGTATTCCCAGAGTCATATATTCCTAGAATTGTCACCATCTAGCTGAATATCTCACCAGGTGCCCTGCTGAGCTGGACAGTTGCTTGTGTGTGGGACTGACACTGGCACTGCTGGGCCTTTAGGGTCCTAGGTCCCTGAGCCCTAGAGCCTGGGAGCACCCTCCCCATTCATGGGGCCAAGCAAAAATGTTCCTACACATTTCCATAAACTCTCTGCAGTTCTCACTTTTTGGACAAGGAACTGAGGTTCCTTGTTCAGGGAATTGAGGCTGGCTCGGAACAAGAGCTTCATGGGGGCTTGACTCCCATCTGAGGCACTTTCTACTGCTACCAGGTCCATTTGCACAGTGAGAAGCCTGAGCCAGGCGGAGGAGCCATGGAAATGTCCTTACTTTGTTCTGTGGTTGGTATTGGAGGACTGAGTGTGTCCTCTCGTGCTCTCTTGCTCTCTCTGTCTCTGTCTCTCCCTCTGTCTCTGTGTACCTGTCTGTCTCTCTCTCATACATGCACACTCACCCATCCACACACCCATCCTTCCACACAAACAATAACTTTTCTTTGAGGATCTTTCTGTATTTCCTCTGATGCTTTTAGCCCTCCCCAAAATGTCCTTGAAATGCTAAGACTCCTTGCATGGGATTTGTTACTCCTATTCATTTCACTGTTGGAAAAGAAACTTAGACATAATGGTGAGTCTTTTTTTTTTTTTCCCTTTTTAATCCAACAGAATGGTATATATAGACTTGCTAGACCACAAGCTCCTTTAGGACTGGATCTTGTCATCCCCACATTTGTGTTTCCAGGGGCAACCGCAGTGCCTAACACACCACACAAGAGTGAGTGTGCCGAATGAATGGGTGTGTGCTGTGGGACACATGAATGAATGGGGCATGCGTAGACCTCAGGCTGTCCGGATGGGTCATACAGTTCCTGCCAACACTGACCCCACAAGGTCACAGCGACAGAGCATTTCCTGAAGTCAAAGGGCACAGAGACCCCAGAGGCAACATTGAACAAGCTACGGTGAGGTGTTTATATTGTGAACACGGGCCCGTTGTTTGGAGTTATGAGCAGAGGCTCATCTATTAGAACAGTCTCGGGAAGTTGCTACTAATCTGCTTTAATATTAACATGAATGAAGCACATTGTAGATCCTTTCCTAACCAGAACTTAGCTGACTAGACCCATGAGGTGAATGATGTTCTCCTTTCTACATTCAACTTTCAGGAGAATATGCTGGACAGTTTTCTGCTGAGACAACAAACAACTCACGTCTCTCAGTGATTTTCCTCTCTTCGTGGCCTGGCTTTGCTCCAGGTCAGGTCAGGTCTGGGGACTCTGGGTGAAGAAGCCTGGCCTCCTCCCAGGGAACAAGCAAACCCTTAGGAACATTCGAAGCTTTCCCTGGGTTTAGCATGGTCATGGTCATGTACATTCACATTTAATCGGCAAGTCTCATGTCCCAACCCAGCATTGTGGAGCCAGTATATATGTGTGTGTGTGTGTGTGTTTGTGTGTGTGTGTGTGTATTTTCTTCTTCTTTTTTTTTAAATTAAGATTTAATTTTTTTTTTTTAATTAGAGAGAGAGAGAGGTCACAAGTAGGCAGGGGGCAGGGGGAAGTAGGCTCCCTGCTGAGCAGAAAGCCAGATGTGGGGCTCAATCCCAGGACCCTGAGACCATGACCTGAGCCAAAGGCAGAAGCTTAACACACTGAGCCACCTAGGCGCCCCTGTGTGTATTTTCTTGATTCAAAGATATATCTTGACCAATTAATAGCATTTTACAAATAAAAGAAGTACTTCCAATATTTTTATTTCAGAAATAGTAAAATTTGATAAAAATGCATTTTTAATTTGTAAAAACATATATGTCATTCTCAAAGTGGGACCATACTCTACATACTATTTTGTAACACTTAAAATTTATGTTGTAACTAGCTCTCTTTTCCCTTAATGCAATTCTACAACATAATTTAGATGACTGTAAATGTTAACTTAAATCACTATATGGAAAAACATTAAGTACATGGCTAATTCTCTGTTGAAAAAATTAAAATTTTTTTCACAGTTTATTCTGCAATTAACTTTTTGGCTACTAATATACATACATACCTATGATGATTTTCTTAGGATACTATTGTAACATTGTTAATGATTGTCAAATGTTAATGATTATCTTGTTTTTTTTTTTTTGTTTTGCTTTGTTTTTAGTGGTTGCCATAGGGCCTAGAGTATGCATCTTTACTTATCAGAACGTCTTTCAGATTTATTACCTACGCATGATTTACTAACTTAATTCCAGTGAGATACAGAGACACTCCTCCTGTGTAAATCTATTCTCCCATTCCCCTTTCTATAGTACTATACATGACATCCCTGTATGTTACAAACTTAAAGATACATTGTTATAATTATTACTTTATGTATTTTGTGCCTTTTAGAGAAGCTGGGAAGGGAGCAAGTACAAAGTACATATTTATTTCTTTCTCTTCATGTGATCTTGTGCACTGGTATTACCATGTGGTGTCATTTCCTTACTCCAGTACAAGTTTGTCTCCACCTACCCCCTTTGTTATGTTAGTTTCAAATATGTTACATTTTTATATGTTATAGATTTGACAGTACATTATAAATATATGCAACTGTTTATAAAATCAGTTCATGAAAGAATATGCTTTTAAAATATCTTTTATATTCTTTTATAATTACATAGTCACCTTTATTGGTTCTCTTTATTTTTTTCATGAGGGTTTGAATTACCATCTGGAGTCCCTTGCTTTCAACCTAAGAACTTCCTTTAGTATTTCTTTCTTTTTTTTTTTTAAGATTTTATTTATTTATTTGACAGACAGAGATCATAAGTAAGCAGAGAGGCAGGCAGAGAAAGAGGAGGAAGCAGGCTACCTGCTGAGCGGAGAGCCCGATGCAGGGCTCAATCCCAGGACCCTGAGATCATGACCTGAGTCGAAGGCAGAGGCTTAACCCACTGAGCCACCCAGGCACCCAGAAAGGTGGGGTTTTGAATGAGCCTAGGATCTGTGTGGGGCACTAGGGGAGGGGAACCTTGTTAACCAGTAGGGGTCAACTTGCAGAGGAAGGGAGATGAGGTTAAATATGTTGGGAAGGGAAAGATTATGGATCATTCTGAAGACCTACCAGGGAAGTCTGGCCTTGGAAGATGTGAGTAAGTATTATCCCTTCTATCTATCTGGAATCTACTGTGAGTAGAAAAATTGGCAGACAACGAGAAACTCTTGAAAGCAGCAAGAGCACATGACCCATCATATACGAAGCATCCCAGTAAGATTAACAGCTGACTTATCAGAAGCTGTGGAGACCTGGTGCAGTTGGATGCTATATTTTAAGTGTTGAAAGAAAAAAGAAAAACAAAAAGCATTGATGAAGAATCCTATATCCAGTAAAACTATTTTTCCAAAACCAAAGAAGAAACAAAGACATTCTCAGCTAAACAAAACTAAAATAATTCATTGATAACAAACTCTTCTTAATAGAAATATTAAAGGAAGGGGTGCCTCTGCTCTCTGCTAGGTGGGGAGCCTGCTTCCCTTCCTCTCTCTCTGCCTGCCTCTCTGCCTACTTGTGATCTCTGTCTGTCAAATAAATAAATAAAATCTTTATAAATAAATAAATAAATAAATAACCCCCCCTTTCCCTTGCCCCCCCCTTTTTAAAGATTTTATTTATTTATTTGAGAGAAAGGGAGAAAGAATAAGCCGGTGGAGAGGGAGAGGTAGAAGCATAGTCCCTGCAGAGTGGGGAGCCTGATGTGGGGCTTGATCCCAGGACCCTGAGATCATGACCTAAGTTGAAGGTAGGTGCATAACCAAATGAGCCACCCAGGCACCCCTTCTTTTGCCTTTTTTGAAAAGGACATTCCTCCTGCCTCCTGTCCACCCTAATGTGTAAAATTTTGGTCTTCAGAGGTCAAGAGATCTGTGTAATTACCACTTCGTTGGCTGTGTGTGACTTTATTTAAGCTTTAAAGTCAGAGTTACCTCACATAATATTAAAATAGTAAAAACAGTTTCTAAGTGTTGATGGAAGAAAGACATGGTGGAGAGTCACATACAAAGCACGTTGTGTAGGGGAAAATGCGAAGGACTCATGCATGGCTATGGTCATTGTTACCATCCATTCTTTAAAGTCCATCCCAGATCAACCTTCTTCATGAGGGTTCTTTGGCTTCTCTAGCTACACAGCCATCAAGTCCTAGTGTCCCGAGGGCACCAGATTTGGCCGCAAATTGTTCTCCCTGTGGTGGATGTATTAAGACATATCCTCCACACTAGACTGAACACTTCTGAGCACACAGACTGTGGTTTTTCTTTATATGCCTTCTGTCTGTCTGCAGCCTTTGTGAGATCTTCTGGTCAGAACTCAGGGAAACATGGGGTGGTTTCTTCATCCATTGTAAGTCCATGTCTTCTGAATCTAAGCTCCTAGGAGCCCACAATCCACATGACGTAGGTTGAGCTCGCCCACCCGGAGGGTTGCTGCAACCTGGGAAGATACCCAGACTGGATTCGAGTAAAGCTAGTCTGTGGCAAATGGAAGGAATGGACCAGGTCTGGGTGCCCAGCAGCATGTCATCCTGCTAGGTGACAGAGGGCTTCACAGTTATGGTCCTCAGGGGCCAGCCAGTCAGTCTTCTGCTTTGGACATCCCATGGAATCTTCATGGGCAACATATTGAAACAGGAAGAGAGATTTTTACATGAAACACACATGAGTTCTATTTAATGAGAGGAATTTGAGATGTAAGCTGGAGAGATCATGTGAACAGGCTTCTTGACAAAGTTATTACAGGCCAGTTTTCACCACTAAATTGAGCTTGTTTAACAAGGCCCTGGCCCTATGTTGGTAGTGTAAGGGAACAGGGCCTACCTCTGCCTTTCAGCAAGGGACATAGGCTTTCTTTGATATTGGAGCACCAGGTAAGTACATCTGTGTTGGAGCGGTGCTTGTGTTGAGAATATTCCTAAAAATGGGTGGGGGGATGGGTAACTGGATGACGGGCATTAAAGAGGGCGCATGATGTGATGAGCACTGGGTGTTATACGTAACTGATGAATTTCTGAACTCTATATCTGAAACTACTGATATAGTGTATATTGGCTAATTGAATTTATTTTTTTATTATTTTTTAAAATATTATTTATTTATTTATTTATTTGAGAGAAAGAGAGAGTGAGTGAGAGCATGAGAGGGGAGAAGGTCAGAGGGAGAAGCAGACTCACCGCAGAGCTGGGATCCCAATGCAGGATTCGATCCCAGGACTCCAGGATCATGACCTGAGCCAAAGGATCATGACTTAAGCCAAAGTGGCTTAACTGACTGAGCCACCCCGGTACCCCGGCTAATTTAATTTAAATAAAAAAGAGGACTATCCTAAAGAAACTGTGTGTGGTGTTTTTTTTTTTTTACAAATATTTAGCCTTTGGCCGACATTATAGTACCAGAGATGTTTCATTTTGAATTGATCACCAAATACCTTGAATACTTTGTTTCTTCGTTTCCTAAGGAGTTGTCTGTAAATACATGAAGGAGGGACTCTCTATTTAAAGCTATTTTAAGTGAATCTTTTCTAAAGCATAAAATAGTAATTTGGTTAAATTAAAATCTCCCCCAGTTGATCTAATAAATGGGGTTTCTCTTGCTGTATGTAATCACTAGCCATGTCAAAATGGCTCTTGAAAGGCATACATGTGGGTAGAACAGTGTGGTGGAGAAGGGAGGTCTAAGGTGAACGGAACACCTGATACACTCTCTAATCTACCCAGAGTCCTGTGAGGTAGATATTATTAGCCCCATTTAGCAGATGAAGAGAGTGGGGCTCAGAAGAGGGCCATGACCAAGGATGCAGGCAGGCACGGGTGGCCTTAGGGTCCAGTCCAAGGCCAATTCACCAGCCCAGAGAGATGTCCCGAGCTCTTGGTGCTCTGTTTGGCACTCAAGCTTTTCAACGGGAAGCAGCCTGGTAGAGCAACTTAAGCTCTGGGTTTCCGGATCAGCCATCTTTGCAGTTCTTTGAAGCCAGTCTCAGGGTCAAGACTTATCCTTAAAAAATGGAGATGAAGGGTGCCTGGGTGGCTCAGTGGGTTAAAACCTCTGCCTTCGGCTCAGGTCATGATCCCAGGATCCTGGGATTGAGCCCCGCATCGGGCTCTCTGCTCAGCAGGGAGCCTGCTTCCTCCTCCCTCTCTCTCTGCCTGCCTCTCTGCCTACTTGTGATCTCTATCTGTCGAATAAAATATAAAAAAAAAAAAAAAGTGGAGATGAATTCTCTCAGGATGAGAGAATTTTTCCTGGGAGGCTCCACTGTGGTAGTAGAGAATGGTAGAGAAATATAACAGTGGCTCAGTGTTTCTCTCCTCACCCTCCTCACCTGGGGACTCTGCCAAGTCCCTTTTTTCTTTACCTTCTCTTCTTCAGGATGAAGGTCGTCCTCTAAGACAACCAAATTATTTAGGACAGCTTTGAGCTTGGTTGTTCTATTTTGTCCAGTAACTGGGATTAACGTTTTTAATGGCCAGGGATTACTCATGTTTTATTGATGCTTTGAATAGAGTCACAAAAATAAAATTCAAGTTTACAAATACAAACCAGTACATTGAAAAATGATGGAGTAGAAAGAGCATTTCTATTTTCAAAATGTTAACCGGACAAAATTTTTCTCTTGCATTCCTTTTAATGGTGACCTACCTAAATGCATATATTATATTCCTAAAATTAGAGATAAGTCTTTTTTAAAGTATGTTTTATTAGAGATGATTATCTGGCATCAGACTATTATATAAAGTGTATGAATTAGTTTTTTAAAAAGATTTCATTTATTTATTTGACAACATAAGCAGGAGGAGTGGCAGGCAGAAGGAGAGGGAGAAACAGGCTCCCAGCTGAGCAGGGAGCCCAAAGTGGGGCTCGATCCCAGGACCCTGGAATCAAGACGTGAGCTGAAGGCAGATGCTTAACCAACTGAGCCATCCAGGTGCTCTGAACTAATTTTTTTAATAATAAATACAACCACAGCCAGCCTGGATCTTCTCAAACTATGCTCTGTGGAACACTAGCTTCCTGTGACGTTAACAAAGCATTCTTTGAAAAAAAATGTACTATGACTGAAGCATTCAGAAAATACTGAGCCAAACAAAGTAAAATACAGTTAAAAACATGCAGAATGTCGTCTGATATTAAAATAAGTGAATATGGTTTTGTGTTAGTTATCTATTGCTGTGTAACAAAGCACCTTAAAACTTCGTGGCTAAAAACAACGCATGTTAAATGCTCCTCAAAATTTCTGTGGCTCAGAAGTTCGTGGGCAGCTTGGTGGGGTCGTTTTGGCTCAGGGTCTGTCACGAAGCAGCAGCTAAGACATTGGCTGGGGCTGCGTCATCTGTAGGTTCGACTGAGGCTGAAGGAGCCTCTTCCAAGCTCTGTGACCAGTGAGCTGGTGCTGGTTATTGGTGGGAGCCCTAAGTTCTCCTCTGTGTGTGTCTCTCCAGAGGGTGGCTCCCCATGGCATGTGGGCCACTTTCTCTTAGAAAACAAGGTGATCTTTGGGGACTGCCTGGAGTTCGGCTGCCGTAATTTTATGCAATCTTAGGTGGAGATTATGTTATGGAGTTTCCCCCAAATTTGCTTTACCACAGATAACCATAAAATCCCTTTGTTTTTAGGAAATGCTTCTTCCTAGTCTGTACGGACATCTTACTCTTCTAGTTCATATTGTTCAGCTCAGCCTAACATAGGCTGAGCCACTGTCTGCCTTCCTGCATGAAGCCAGAAGATTCTCTTGTATTGTGTGTGTGTGTGTGTGTGTGTGTGTGCGCGCGCGTGCACATGCGTGCGTGCGCATGCACATGTGAGCCTATGTGGGGAGGATGTGCAGCCAAGACTGTGATACAAAGTTGGACGGGGGTGCACTGTGCAAGCCAGGTGAAGGCTGGGATCTCCTCAGGCAGACCCTGAGCTGAAGGAACTCCTGCCATTTAAACTGTGCTCCTTCAGGCAGACCTTCCCCCCTGTACCTGCTGAGTTAGTGCCTGGCTCTGACCACTCTCTCCCCAGGGTCCCAGACTCTCTTGGAGTCTCTACTTCTCAGTCCCTTCCTCACCTTCTGCCTGGATCCTTTATTCTACACCACGCTAAAGCCATTTTACTGGATTTTCTTTTACAACAAGCTATGATGGTGAAATCAGAATGAGCCTTTAAAACAGGATTATGAGTCATTATCAGCAGAAGAGATCAGTTCTTTGCCGTTGAGAAGACTCTATTTACAAACACAAGTGCTTGCTGTGCACTTTCTGGGAAAGGTTGTTCTCCCTCCCTGCCCATCCTAGAATGCATATCCCATGTCTGAGGTGGGAAAGGAAAGACAAAAACAACTTAAGGTTTTAGATCAAGGTAGACTGAGTACTCATACCCTTCTGTATTGGAACATTGCTTCTGTTGCAGGCCTGGTTCCACCAGCATCGACAGAGGGGCATAAATGCAACTCTCCTAATAACAGGGCTTCGCTGAAGTTCATTACCCAAGAAAGGATGTCTTTCCTGCTTCACTTTTGCAATGACCACCTCCCCAAACCCTTCTATCTACTGAAGTTGCTTCACATTTTCCAGTTACAAACTGGGCTCTGTCCCTTCCCCTGCTGTCTCTTTCACGGAGAAAGTGTGAGGTCACATGTGAGGTCATGGAATTAACATCTGAAGGCTGAGATTCTTTTTTTTTTTTTTCTTCAATTTATTTATTTTCAGAAAAACAGTATTCATTATTTTTTCACCACCCAGTGCTCCATGCAATCTGTGCCCTCTATAATACCCACCATCTGGTACCCCAACCTCCCACCCCCCCGCCATTTCAAACCCCTCAGATTGTTTTTCAGAGTCCATAGTCTCTCGTGGTTCACCTCCCCATCCAATTTACCCCAACTCCCTTCTCCTCTCTAACACCCCTTGTCCTCCATGCTATTTGTTATGCTCCACAAATAAGTGAAACCATATGATAATTGACTCTCTCTGCTTGACTTATTTCACTCAGCATAATCTCTTCCAGTCCCGTCCATGTTACTACAAAAGTTGGGTATTCATCCTTTCTGATGGAGGCATAATACTCCATAGTGTCTATGGACCACATCTTCCTTATCCATTCGTCCGTTGAAGGGCATCTTGGTTCTTTCCATAGTTTGGTGACCGTGGCCATTGCTGCCATAAACATTGGGGTACAGATGGCCCTTCTTTTCACGACATCTATATCTTTGGGGTAAATACCCAGGAGTGCAATTGCAGGGTCATAGGGAATCTCTATTTTTAATTTCTTGAGGAATCTCCACACAGTTCTCCAAAGAGGCTGCACCAACTTGCATTCCCACCAACAGTGTAAGAGGGTTCCCCTTTCTCCACATCCTCTCCAGCACATGTTGTTTCCTGTTTTGTTAATTTTGGCCATTCTAACTGGTGTAAGGTGATATCTCAATGTGGTTTTAATTTGAATCCCCCTGAGGGCTAATGATGATGAACATTTTTTTCATGTGTCTGATAGCCATTTGTATGTCTCGATTGGAGAAGTGTCTGTTCATATCTTCTGCCCATTTTTTATATGTTTGCCTGTTTCGTGTGTGTTGAGTTTGAGGAGTTCATAATAGATCCTGGATATCAACCTTTTATCTGTACTGTCATTTGCAAATATCTTCTCCCATTCCGTGGGTTGCCTCTTTGTTTTTTTGACTGTTTCCTTTGCTGTGCAGAAGCTTTTGATTTTGATGAAGTCCCAAAAGTTTATTTTTGCTTTTGTTTCCTTTGCCTTTGGAGACGTATCTTGAAAGAAGTTGCTGTGGCTGATACCGAAGAGATTACTGCCTATGTTCTCCTCTAGGATTCTGATGGATTCCTGTCTCACGTTGAGGTCTTTTTTCCACCGGCATTCTTCAAAGAGCTGGAGCAAATAATCCTAAAATTTGTATGGAATCAGAAGAGACCCTGAATCGCTAAGGAAATGTTGAAAAACAAAAATAAAGCTGGCGGCATCACGTTACCTGATTTCAAGCTTTATTACAAAGCTGTGATCACCAAGACAGCATGGTACTGGCATAAAAACAGACGCATAGACCAGTGGAACAGAGTAGAGAGCCCAGATATGGACCCTCAACTCTATGGTCAATTAATCTTCGGCAAAACAGGAAAAAATATACAGTGGAAAAAAGACAGTCTCTTCAATAAATGGTGCTGGGAAAACTGGACAGCTATATGTAGAAGAATGAAACTCGACCATTCTCTTACACAAAGATAAACTCAAAACGAAGGCTGAGATTCTGATAAGCACACTGCCGCTAGAAGCTGAGGCTGTGATAATTAGCATCCTCAGGCAGCCAGAAGGACTGGAAAAAAATGCACATTACTCCTTGTTTACCTGTTGTCTTGCGTGGTGAATATGGGAAGGCTCGTAACTGCACAGTATCTTACAATCCTGGAATGGGAGAAGAAATCCAGCTATATCGGATATGGCCATTCCTGAGGGTAGCAGGCAGTGGGGTGTGAGCTCAATCTGGGTGGACACTTGGAGTCTTTCTGAGAAGCAGAGCCAGGCAGGGTTAACAATTCTGTGCATGTGTGTGTGTGTGTGTGTGTGTGTGTGTGTGTGCCTGCCCATCTGTCTGTATCTGTTTCTGTCTGTCTCTCTTTCTCTCTTCTCTTCCCTCTCTGTCTGTCTCTGTCTCTCTTCTCCCTATCATTGCGTTGGTGGTAGAGTGGTTAGCATAGCTGCCTTCCTATCATAAGTGATTTACTTTTCCATCCACCTCGCTTGAAGTGACCTCCTCAGCAAAGCTTACTTATTTGTGGGAATCTTTTTCCTTGTATTATTTCCTTCCTTCTATGAAGAGCAGATGTTCTACTTGGGATATCTGGTCAGAGGCAAAAGAAAAAGTGTTTCCTGAATAGGGCAGTTCTGGAAATTTTCGACTCTCCTTTAAAGTATGCAATTCTTTTTTCCTACACAATTGCTGATTAAGCATCGGAGTTGTTATTACAGAGAGAAAAAGGGTGGTTTCTAATTTTGAAAGGGAGGATAAAGACTTGACCTCAGCAACAAAATGCTTATCAGGGAGTTTCAAACTCTTTTTGTCAAAGATCTGTCTTCCCAACTAAAGAGGGCTGCCCTCCCTGCGTCTTGAGCAAATCTGCTGATATTTTCACTTGTTATTCATTTTTCCAAAATGCTGCACAATCATTTTCCCCTAAACTATCTCATGGAACTACTTAGTATGTTTTTCCTGAGTAAAGGGTGACAAAGCTGTGGCATGGAGACAAAAGAGCCTGACTAAATTGCTTCGAAGGAACTCCTCCCCAGCTTATTAAAGCCCACTGTTCGAGCCTACCTCCATGGAAGTAGCTTCACGTAAAATCCAGTGAAGGTTGGATTGTGGATCAGCAGAACACTAAATCAAGCTGCTCTGCTTCTAGAATTCAGTCTGTAAAAGAAGTCCCCGCCCCTAGGCTAGGGCAAATGGATTTCATTTACTGAGAGAAGGGCACATGTCTTTTTGGTAACATGAAGAGTTATTGATCTGGTTTGTTTTCAGATTTGCTATCTGACAACTAGCCAGGCTCCAGGTAGATGGATGAATGGGGTGGGTTGGGGCAGAGTGACTAGCTGCACAGCTTGAGTCATCAGGACCAGGTGACTGTCCTCAGTCCCTGATCCCAGATCTTCTGCCATGAGCCTTCTCCTGCATCATGGAGTAGATCTGGAGATCATTGCTGGCTCCTAGCTGTGGAATGCCCTGGAATGGGAAGGTCAATGTGGAGCCATTTCTGAGTAGAAGACTTAAGACTCATTCATGGCTACACCATCTCTCTTTTCCTTCTGCCATAAGACCAGCATGTTCTAGGGAGGGGCTGTTCCTTCCCCCTCAGTCCTCGATTCCTGACAACCTGGAGTGAGCGGAAGTTGAAGCCAACCCTTTAGGCTGTGACATGAGGGAGAAATAAACCTTGGATGTTATAAGCCACTAAAATTCTGGAAGTGTCTGCTAGGGAAGGGTAAGTCAACTTAAGGTAGCCGGTAAAGAGTCATGTGTAAGTCATGTGTATAATCAAGAGTTGATTGACAGGAGACGGAGACAAATTGTGGAAAAGCTGGTGGACTTAATATTTCGGGATGTAATCGAGGTAGCAGGGTGAGGGGTGAGACATTCAGAGAGTGGGAGACTTCACAGCAGCTGCAGAGTACAAGCGAGTTGGAAGGGACTGGAGAGGAGAGTGGGGAGAGGGACATCTTTTCCACATTTTATATAAAATCGCTTTGATGGTCTTTGAGAGAGAAGCGTCTACCAGAAGCCTTTGCATGAAAGGCTACTGAGACTGAATTTATAAAGACCCAGGTCCTTTCAGCGGTTTCCAGGCAAAGTCTCAGTGAGAGGTGACAGGAGACCAGAGGGAGGAAGAGGAGAGAAATGAGAGAAAGGAAAGTCATCAGGGCATCGGTGAAATCTTCATTCAGACTTTCAGTGAATATTTCTCATTTTGCCCAGTATTGCCACTGGGGTAGGTGCTGTGTAGTTCAGGAAGTGAATGATTATAGAAGGTCGAGTAGAAGACGTTAGCAGAGCTTCACGCAGAAGCGCATATTGTTTCCTCCTAGCTGCCTATCCTACTTCTGTTGGAAAAAAACAAGAGCAATCCCTGCTGAAAGAAATTCCTACCTGCATCGGGGGGTCCTTTTTCCATGGGGCAATCAGAGGCTGCTGTGGAAAGCAGCCAAACCTCTCCTTAATAGGCTTAGGGCTGCTAGCCTTGGCTCAGAAGGCCAGAGATGGTGGAATCACTCCTAAGCAGTTTCTCCAAATTGGTTGCAATCTTTTCTATACTATACTTTCTCCCCCCTCCCCATGCCCCCTCCTCGGAGAAGGGAAGTTGACAAGAAAACCAGTTCATATTAGGCATTCAGTAAACAAAGAAGAGTGATTTCCAGGTTCTCAGTTGCTGCAATAAGATCCCCAACATCAGTGTCTTTTATCCGCTGTCTTTTTTTGTAGTGTAACTTCTTGGTTCAACAAGAGCTAGTCTTTTAGTCTAATATCTAAAACAGTGTAAGTGGGATTGCCCTGGTTGAAGGGGGGTGGAATCTAGAACCCAGCCTCCTTGGGACTAGAAACTCACTGCCAGTCCCCTCCAGCCAGAGACGTAACCGATGAGTGTGGCAGGAAACCCATTGCCCACTCCTGCACCCACCCCCTCAGGGCTCCTGGACGGTGAGCCACTGCACCATCCTCAAAGCCCAAAGGTCCTCTATTCTGGACTTAATCCACTAGAAAAGGGAACTATAGAGTCATACCCGTAGGATAGGCTTTGAAAATTAGCCAGTGCAGCTTCTTGTCTTTATAGTCAAGGAAGCTCGGGCCTGGAGCCCTCTTGTCCTGGTGACATGATTAGACAACTGTTGAACCTGGGTAAGAAATCTGGTCTCCTGGTGCCAGTCCAACAACCTTGTTTTTTTCTTGTATACCATTGTATGCCACTGTTTTCTTGTATACCATTTGCTTGCTTACATTTACATTTAATCTTTTAGAAAGATTAAAGGAAAACAGTACAAGCTAAAACTAAACAAAGGGGAGTGTTTCTTGTTAAAACCCAGTTAATAGGAACTTACGGTTCTCGAGGATTATTCTCAAGCAGTCTTGGGGTCCATTTTATCTGTATCTCAGACTCTTCAGGTCCAACATGAAAATGGTAAACCCACAACCATGGTGAGACAGCATTTTTTCCCCAGAGGTTGCTTTTAGTTCTGCATTTTATACCTGGGATGGTGGGTGCAGAGATATGATATTGAGGGGGAGAAAGGAAATCATCATGGAGAGGAAAGCTTATCATCGGTGCAAGGGGCTGTCTAGGGACACTTTGGTGGAAGAGGTGCCTTCCTCTTCTCAGTGCCCACAAGGTCTAGACATCTCTTTCTACCACATCCTGCCACACGCTTTTCTGTAGCAGTGGTCATGCTAGGGGGGTTCACGGAACATGTACACTCAGGAGTACAAAGAAATGTAATGTCCAGGCCCTTTATCCTTTGCAAAGGCTGGGGGAACCACCAGGGCCGGAGAGCCAGGTTTTGAGGAGGCAGTGTAGTCTTGTAGGGAGGTTCTATTCTTTTATGGCTGAACTTTGAGCGAGGACAGCAGAGAACTCAGCAGTTCCCTGTTGTCACCTGTCCCTGCTGATACAGGGAAGGGACACATCTGACTCAGGCTAGAACCAGCTTAGGACCTACAGGCAGGGGACAGAGCTGGGTGACTAAAGTGGAGCACTCAGACAAGCTGGGGCCGGGTCACTGACGGAGGACCAGGGGCATGGACCTTAGTAATGGGCTCAAGTCCAGTTATATGTGCACAGGGCTTGAAGGTGATGGACGTCTATAGCTTTCTGTATTTATGGTTAATGTGACTGTTTGATAACCCTGCCGTAGTATGAATTCGATTTTGTTCACCAAATTATATTGTTACTTTGCCATTCATGAGTTAAAAGAAATTGCTTCCTGTGTATTGGGAAATTAGAGCAACTGCTGTCCGGAAGCACAGGATCCGGAAACACGTCCTCAGCCTAGGGCACCATGAGCTTCCTGTGGGAGAGGAGCCCAGGGAACAGTTCCAGGCAAAAGGGCACTTTGATGCAAGTCAAGGCTTTGGCTCTGGCTCCCTTGCCATCCTCGGCAACTTTGCTGCCTCCCCGTGGAGCCGGGCCTGCGCCAGCACGGACTCCTGCAGTCTCCGCGGCCTTTCCCTGGCATCACTTTCAGATTTCCTCGGGGCTTTTTCTGGGACTGGGGGTGGGGCCAGGTGGGCCTTGATTCCAAATTTACAAAGAGAAGAGACAGAAAAGGAGCAAGCAGGGAGGGGACGAGCACACGGGGGAGATAGAATGAAGGGGAATGAGAGTGGGAAGGATGTGCGTGTGTGTGTAGGCACGTGCACGTGTGCGTTCGTGTCTGCATGTGTGTGAGCGTGAGAGCGAGTTTGAGAATATCTTGCCTTTACAGCATCCTTACCACTCATGCCTTATGGAGAAAAGCAGGTCTGAAAAGAGATCTCTCCTACAGACACCCCGTACTCCAGCCTCCATGTTCACTGTGCTCTGGTGTTAGGCGGGGCTCTGAAACCAATCACTTCACAGCAGCACAGCTGTTCCTTGGAGATGGGAGTCAGCCCTGGAGCCACTTGGAGCTTATTGTTTGTCACTGTGGTGTTATGGAGGAGAAGCATCTGGCCCCGGTGGGCTCTCTTGGGGATTCTTGTCTTCATCTCAACGGTGTGGTCTGGCTGAATATGGCTCCGTGGACCAGCCCAGATCAGGGGCTATGCTGTTTGGGCATGCTACACCTACTGTGTGCCCGTAGAGGGCTGGGGACAGAGGGCTCCAAGGACCAGCTAGCTGCTCTCACAGGTGCTCCTAATGCCCAGGGTCCCCAAAGGCCTCCCTGCAGGGCGTGTGGAGGGCACTCCTCACGGGGATCTACTGTAGGATAGGGTCTCCTTTAAGAGCATCTCCCAGGGCTCCTATTCTCATCTTCAGATTTCATTCTAGAGATGAAACATTAGTGAGGACAGTTGACCTTGAACAGAAATGTCCCCTCCGTGCTCTTAGGCCTTGAGGATATCATTGGTAAGTGCCAAATATGTGTAGTAAGATGAGCCTGGACAGGAATCGAGAGACATGACTCTTGCCCCAGTTTTGCCATCCCCTACCTTGTCCCCTAAGTCCTCAGTCTTCTGGGGGCAGAATGAGATGACAGCTGAGGTCCCTTCCTCTCCGGCCATCGGAAGGGTTATGGCTTCAGAAGGAAGCTAGGCACTACTCATCCAAAGCCTGTTGGTTGTCCTCCCATCCGACTCGGTGGGGAGACCCCCTGAGAGAGTGCATGGGGATGGTCACCAAGGAAAGAGGGAGGAGGCTGGGGCTTTTAATGTATCCTTATTAAAATCTCTCAAAGCCAGAGAACGTCTATGGATGGAAGGCAACCTTGGGGAACATGGAGTCTATGGTTCTCAAACTTAGTGAAGGGCCAGAATTACCAGTAGAGCTTTATCTGGGGCCCATGAGGCAGGGTGTCCAGGGATGAAACCCTGCCGTGTGAACCTGAGCTGGGCCAGGGCTTGTCCAGCCAAGCCATTGGCGCCAGTTTGTGATCAGGTTGGATTATCGGTTTACCAGCGCAGTCTATCTGGGACAAGTTACTTGGCCTCAGTTTCCACATCTGTAAAGTAGAAATAGCAGCATAGGGCTATGGTCAAGGTTAAAGGAGATGCTGTGTGTGAAGAGCTCAGTGTGGAGGTGCCGTTAGCACAAGCCCGGGGTGTTATTTGCTGCTCACCCCATGGGGAGCAGGGGTAGAAGATCTCCTGTGGGGGAAGGTGACCTGCTTATCTGCCAGGCATTCTTTCCTCGGGGGAGACTGGGCTGTGGCAAGGAATCTCATCATGAGAGTTCTGGACACAGAGGGAGGGACTTGGCGTAACAGGCTCTCTGGTGCGCTCAGGACACACGGTTCTCTGAGCCCTAGCTCCAACTGAGCGGGTTCAGTGTTATCTTTCCCTCACCTTTCAATACTGCCAACACAAACGGGTGGATGGACGGTTACCTGGGACGCTTGATTAAGTAAAACCAGAGCTTTGTGCCCAGGGGAGCAGCTGGAGGATGGAGGGCTGAGGAGGGAAGGGGTTATGTAAATACTGACTGAATAACTGGGTTTGTGTGTTGATTAGATAAGGGCTGGGAAGCTGAAGCCCAATGAATAACAATGGAGCTTCCAGGCTAGTAATGGCCTGATTTGAAAGTCTGAGGCAGGACTGCCTGGCACGGGGCGAAGGGTGGATTTCCCTGATAGGTCTGTGGCGGCTGAGATAATGCCTGGTGACAAGGGGACAGAAGTACAGGGACCTCTGCCTGCCCCTTCGCAAGTGAGTCCAGGCCTATCTGCCTGTCCTCTTGTCCTCAGTGGAATACAGAGACAATCAAACAGATGGGAGCACTGCCCCTGGGAGTTTAAAATCCTAATGAAGCTTAAGCCAAATTTTGCAAGTTAACCAAATCCTATGTAAATATTTGTAAGGATTGCAAATGTCGTGAGCAGCCATTAACAGGCTGAGGAAGCAGCCCTGGGGACAGAGAAATGGTAGGGGACTGGTAGGTACTGTCCCTCTGCTGGGTTCTTTGGACTAGTTATCTTTGGGGTTCTGTGAAGGTAGATGGTCTCATCTTCACTTCATGGATGAGGAAACTGAGGCCCAGGAAGGTTGAGTGAACTCACGAGGGTCCACCCTAGTAGGAGGCAGAGCCAGGATTCCAATCCATGTCTGCTCAAGTCACTGCCCTTGAGGCAGGAAACTGGGCAAGAAGAACAAAGAGGGACCTGTTGAGCATGGCAGGTCCACTTCTTAAGGCTCTTCTGGTTACTGACCTTTGATGATTTGAGTGTTCTGAGTCAGACCAGCTTGCTGAGGGCAGCTTGCTGAGGCTAATCTCAGCCCTGAACTGATGGTGTCCCCCCTCCCCCAGGTTCCCATGATGAAGTCCTAATCTCCAGTATCTCACAATGTGACTGGTTTTGGAGAGGGTCCTTCAAACAGGTGGTTAGGTTGCAACAATGTTATTAGGATGGGAGCTAATCCACTATGTTTGTGGTCCTTCCAGAAAGAAGAGATTAGGAGACACACAGAGGGAAGACCATGTGAAAACACAGGGAGAAGATAGTCTTCTGTGTGGCAAGGAGAGAGGACTCAAAAGGAACCAACCATGTTGGCACCTTGATCTCAGACTTCCAGCCTCCTAGAAATACAAGAAAATAAATTCCTGTGGCTTAAGTCCCCCAGTCTGTGGTACTGTGCTGGTGGATCCAGCAGACTAATAAACTTAGTTTCACCAAAAGGCAGATGGAAGGCTGTGAGCAGTATTCCTGGAGGAGGCATCTCTCTCCTCTGCCACAGATGCTGAAATCATCCCAATTGTGATTCCCATGGAGAACCACCAGCAAGTTCAAGGCTAGGTGGTTTTGGAGGTTAATGTGATAGGAATTCATAGGAGTGAACTAGAACCATCAGAAGCAGCTTTATAAAGAACGGAAGGTGGCTGACCCTTAAAGAATGAGAAGGATGGAGAGGAAGAAAGGAGAACAGAGAGCCTTCCAGGTGGGTGGGCGTTCCAGCATGTTTTTAACAAAAATCAGGTAGAGGCCTTGTCCCAGGGCCCCAGGAAGCTGTGCTATGACTTCCCTACTGGGGATTTCCTGAGACTCCATGTCACACTTTTAATCCATGACAGATACCTCCAGCACCATGGAATTTTCTGGGATCTGGTGAGTTATATGGTCCAAGCAGCCCAAACCTATTATAGGGCTCCTTCTTGCTCAGTGACCCACTTAAGGTTGGTAGCCTTCTGTGTCACCTGCCCAATGGGTCAGAGAAGTATTCTCATGTGCCATGTAATGCCTCTAAAGCCTAAAGAGCCCTACAGAACACAGTGTTACTTTTGTAAGTGCAAGTTGCAACAACTTGTCCTCTACCTTGGAGAGTATTTCCAGGAAAGATGAATTTGGAAAATAGTCTGTGTCACCTCATCTTCATATTTCCCCACTCTAACTGGAGGATCATGATAGCTTTTTAGATCTCCTCATATCAGGGTCACCTTGGACCCATATCTAATAGTTTTGGAAGTGTCTGTCTAGACCTTTTCCTTGGGGTTTAGTGACTTCAGCATGGCCTCTGATCACTTTGGGAAAGGTTTTGAAGAAATTTAGTGCATATATTTGTGATGGTGTTGCTAAGTCTTTCCTCAAGGGGTACAGGCTTCAGTCAGTAGGGTCTAGATCTGTGAATGATTCAGATCTGAAAACTGAGTGAAGAACCAGCACTCAACCTTTTCAATACAAGTTGACTGGCACCCTGGTTGACTCTCCATCTATCTTGTCCCTGATGACACCAGGATCCGTAGCCATTACCACACATACCTACAAGTTAAGCACCTTGGTTACTATTCTGATCCTGGGAAATTGTTTTCAATTTTCTTTCCAAATTTGAGTGGCCCTTGCAATCTGCAATTCTAATTTCTAATTCCTCACTGATAGTAGAAATCCCAATTCTATGACATCATCTTTCACTGTCAACTCTGCCCTAAAAAGTATAGCCATCTCCAGGCTTTTCAGTTGATGTCAGTCTACCTGTTCTCAGTGCATTCATTATTTTCTCAGTGAAGGATGTCCTCTAGGCTTTCCTGGACAGTGTAGACAGGATGACTTCTCAGGTCTTATTTGGTGAACTTACCCTAACCTCCTTACCTCCCTGTACTGACTGATCCTTTCCTTGATACTATGAAAAAGAAGTTGGTATCACTGCCTCATTACATGTAGGTTTTCTTTATGTCAAATTGTCAAGGGGGCATCTCCATAGACTTTTAGGGCTGGCTCCAGGTATCCTTGCACAACACTGAATCCTAAGTTATATGTCAAATAAATTCTCCCTTATCAGCCTCTCTCTCCTTACTCCAATTCAAATACCCTCAACATTATTCCCACATGTTTTCCCAGTTTTTGACAGTACTGATTATCCAAGACTGTAATTTCTTGGGTATGTAAACTTTATTCTAGAGCAGGGACTATCTTTTCCCATTTAGGTAATTTTTGTCCTGGAATCAATCAGGGTAGCCAGGAGCAAATCTAGAGGAGAACAAGTATCATCTAGCAAGTCATATGCTTCAGAAAGGTCCTTTGCTGCTCAGTTTCCAGGCAAAGGGATACTCTTTTCTAGGAGGGACGATTGGGCTCATGTATTATTAGTTTCAGAGGTAGAGTTCAGTGGTTCATCAGTTGTATATAACACCCAGTGCTCATTACATCATGTGGATTGGGCTGCTTCTGATGGTCCACTGGATTTAGGAAAACTAGAGGCTCAAAATTCTCAGTCTCATCCATTCAAATAATCTTGATAGAGGTCTCAGGGTCTCACTTTTAATTTTTTTCCTCATCAGAGCCATGACTTTGACTTAGGACACCTATCAAAACTCTGAATTCAATCTCTTCTGTAGCCAAACATGGTATTGGTATGGTTATGGTATTTTTTTTCATAAACAGCCTTTACTGGGTTGGAAATACCCATCCATTCCTAGTTTGCTGAGAGTTATTATCAGGAATGGATATTGGATTTTTGTCAAATGCTTTTTTTTTGTTGTTGTTGTTGTTATTCCTGTCTTCTCTTTAGTTTGGGTTTTATTTATTTTTTTCCTCTTAATTTAAAAAAAAAAAGATTTTATTTATTTATTTGTCAGAGAGAGAAAGCTCAGAAGCAGGCAGAGTGGCAGGCAGAGAGGTGGAGAGAGAAGCAGGCTCCCTGCCAAGAAAGGAGCCCAATGTGGGACTTGATCCCAGGACCCTGGGGTCATGACCTGAGCCAGACAGTGGCTTAACCTACTGAGCCACCCAGGTGTCCCTTTTCCTCTTAATTTTTAAAGTTTAAAGCGGAGGCCATTGATTTGAGAGCTGTCTTCTTTTTTGATTAAGGCATTTAGTGCTATTTCCCTTTAAGCATTAATCTGTTGACATGCCACAAATTTTGAAATGCTGTGTTTTCATTTTCATTTAATTTTAAGTACTTTATAAATATCTACTTGATTTCTTCTTTGACATGTTGGTTATTTAAAATTATAATTTTTAGTTTCCAAATATCTGGGGACTTTCCAGAGATCTTACTGTTATTGATTGCTAATTTAATTCCATTCTGGTAATAGAATACACAATGTGCGGCTTGAATCCTTTTAAATTTATCGAGGCTTATTTTATGGCCCAGATCTCTCTTGGTAACTGTACTTAACAGAATTTTTATTCTTGTTGAGGGGAGTGTTCTATAAATGTCAGTTATTTCAAGTTGGGTGATAATGTTTTTTAAGTGTTTATATCCTAGTGATTTTGTCTGCTTGTTCTATTTTTGGGAGAGGAGTACTAAAATCTTCCATTATAATTGAAGATTTATCTATTTCTCCTTCTAGTTCTTTAAGTTAGGCAGTTCTATCATGTGTTTTGAAGTTCTGTTATTAGGTACATAAATGTTTAAGATTATTATGTCCTCTGATTAATTGATCCATTTATCCTTGGGAGATGACCTTCTTTATTCCTGGTAATTTCCTGGAAATCTATTTTGTCTGATATTAATACAATTATTTCAACTTTCTTTTGATCAGTATTAGAATGGTGTCTTTTCTATATTTTTACTTTTAATCTACCTATGTCTTTATATTTAGGGAGTGTTCCTTGTAGGTTGTGCATATAGTTGGGTCTTACTTTTTTATTCAATCTGACAGTCTCTCCCTCTTAACTGGGATGCTTAGAACATTTGCATTTAATATATTTTTTTAAAGATTTTATTTATTTATTTGACAGGCAGAGCTCACAAGTAAGCAGAGAGGCAGACAGATAGAGAGGAGGAAGCAGGCTCCCCGCTGAACAGAGAGCCCGATGCGGGGCTCGATCCCAGGACCCTGGGATCATGACCTGAGCTGAAAGCAGAGGCTTTAATCTGCTGAGCCACCCAGGCGCCCCTTAATATGATTTTTTATATATGTTATTTTTACTTTATTTTATTTTATTTTTATTTATTTGATAAACAGAGATTACAAGTAGTAAGAGAGGCAGGCAGAGAGAGAGGAGGAAGCAAGCTCCCCGCTGAGCAGAGAGCCCACCCAATTCGGGGCTTGATCCCAGGACCCTGAGACCATGACCTGAGCCAAAGGCAGAGGCTTTAACCCATTGAGCCATCCACGTGCCCCTATTTTTACATTTTTAAAGCTTAAGTCTATTGTTTTTCTCTTTTATTTGTCCCACTTATTCTTTTTTCTACTTTGATTTCTTTTAGGTTAATTGATTTTTTTTGTAATTCCATTTTAACCCCTCAGTTAGATTGTTATCTATAACTTTTTAAGTTGTTGTCTTAAGATTTACAACATATATCTTTAACTTACTATAGTACACCATCTTGTGATATACCATTTTATGTTTAGTATAAAAACATTACAATAGTATATTTTCATCCCCTCAACACAGACTTTATGTTATTGTTGTCATATATTTTTCATTTGGCTAATACTTATAAGTGCCAAAATACATTACATCTTTCTTTTTTTTAACATTGTTATTTATGGGGGCCTGGGGCAAGATGGTGGAGGAGTGGGGGACTCTGTTTCAACCAGTCCCCTGAATTTAGATAGATATCTACCAAGCCACTCTGAATACACATGAAATCAGCCTGAGATGTAAGATTATACATCTGGATCTCTTCAGGGGCAGAGGATCATCAGTCAAGAGAGTGGACAGAAGGACTCTGAAAAACAGAGTTGTGATTGCATAGAGAGATGTCGGAGGATAAACAGAAAGGGGAGGGGACAATAGAAGCTAGCCATTGGAGAGTAATATCCCAGGCAAAAGCTTCCTGTGCCTGGGGTCCAGCAATAGCTTGGAGAGTGGTGGTGGTGAGACAGGAAGGGACTGATAACAGTGCTCAAACAGAACACAGGGGTTTAAAGGGCAAATGCTAGGACTAGGCAGCCACAGGTGCAGACCTGAGCCCATGGACCTGGAGGCCAGCTACGCCACTACCTGGGCCCAAGCCACCCAGACCAGAATCAATAGCAGTTTTGGAGGCATGGGGGCAGAGATAAGTGGGGGCTGGGGGGGGTGCCTACCACCTGTGGGAGGCTGTGGTTTCCAGCAGCACTTACAGAGGGGAAGGCTGTGTGTTCTGGAGGATTCAGAGAGGAGCAGACTGGGGCTTCTCTCCTTTGGGGTGGAGGTCTGCATGCAGACATTTTCCTTTGCCCTGACTCTCTGAAAAGGCACAAAAAGCCATGAGAGAACAAACTAGACCCACTAGAGAACAAAAGCCCAAAAAATTCATTTCCATGGAGCCTAGCCCCTTGATAGGGGGCAGGGCAACTCCACCTAAGCAGGACTGACTGAAAAACAATGTGGCAGGCCCCTCCCCAAGAAGACAAGCTGGAAGAACAAGAGGACAACAATCCCAGGGTCCCCATAAAACTGTAAAACCCCAACA
The DNA here is from genome assembly GCF_020171115.1 of Neogale vison. Classification (NCBI taxonomy): domain Eukaryota; kingdom Metazoa; phylum Chordata; class Mammalia; order Carnivora; family Mustelidae; genus Neogale; species Neogale vison. The sequence goes on along the minus strand of NC_058092.1, from coordinate 148,343,212 downwards.
CCAGGGGAAAAGAGAATATTAAGCTCCTGGTGTTGCCTCATTGCCTGTGTATTTCTTAGATAAAACTTTTCTTTTCTTTTTAAAAATTCTTTCTCATGTTTCTTCTATTTTTTTTCTACCTACTTATCATTTCAACTAGATGTTTAATACAACATATTTCATAGTAACTTTTTAACTTGAACTTTTCCATACATATATCCTTTTTTCTTTTTATTTTTTTTAAATATATAATAGATATAAACTTCAATGTAGTCCTTTTCCCCCTATTTAATACTAACTTTATATATGTATCTCTGGGAAGTAGTATTCTCTAACAAAGAGAACAAAATACACCCAGGAAGAACTGAAACACCCCACCTCACCAACGCTGAGGGATTATAGCCCCCTTCCCTTCATCCCCTCATTTTTTTTTTTTGTTTTTGTTTTTGTTTTTTGTTTTGTTTTGTTTTTTGGTGGTTTTTATTTTTTATCTTAAAAATTTTTTTATTTGTTTGATTGCTTTTGTATTTTATAAATCTTATTCTTAGGTTTCATTTTCGCTGGTTTTTTTTTTTTTTGGTGGTGGCTTCTGATTGGTCTGAACTTTCCCAGGGTGCATCTTGCCTGGATTGATATTATTGACTGTACATCCCCTCAATCACAACTCAACAGAATGACTAGGAGGAGGAACTTCCAACATAGAAAATAACCAGAGACAATGGCCTCTCCCACCGACCTAATGGATATGGATATAAGCAAGATGTCAGAAATAGACTTCAGGGCAATAGTTATGAAGACTAGCTAGGCTGGAGAAATCCATTAATGATAACATAGATTTTCTAAGGGCAGAAAAGAGAGCTAATCAGGCTGAACTTAAAAATGCCACAAATGGGGTGCCTGGGTGGCTCAGTGGGTTAAGCTGCTGCCTTCAGCTCAGGTCATGATCTCGGGGTCCTGGGATCGAGTCCCGCGTTGGGCTCCCTGCTTGGCGGGGAGCCTGCTTCCTCCTCTCTCTCTCTCTCTCTCTCTGCCTGCCTCTCTGCCTACTTGTGATCTCTGTCTGTCAAATAAATGAATAAAATCTTTTTAAAAAATGCCACAAATGAGATACAGTTTAAATTAGATACTCTAACAGCTTAGGGTCAATAAGGCAGAAGAACAAGTTAGTGATCTAGAAGACAAACTGATAGAAAAGAAGGAACAGGAGGAGACTTGGAACAAACAACTATAAAATTCATGAAAATAGAATTAGAGAAGCAAATATGCCATGAAATTTTCCAATGTCAGAATTATTGGGATTCCTGAGGGGGTGGAGAGAGAGAGAGGACTAGAAGATATAGTTCAGCAAATTGTAGCTGAGAACTTCCCCAATTTGGGGAATGAAACAAGCATTCTTGTCCTAGAGACAGAGAGGACCCCTCCCAAGATTAAGGAGAACAGATCAATGTCCCAGCATGTAAGAGTAAAATTCACAAATCACAGAACCAAGGAAACCATCTTAAGGGCAGTTAAGGGGAAGAGATTCCTTATATACAGAGGGAAGAACATCAGAATAATATCAGACCTGTCCCCAGAGACCTGGCAAGTCAGAGAGGGCTGGCAAGACATATTCAGGGTACTAAATGAGAAGGACATGCAGCCAAGAATACTTTATATGGCAAGGCTGTCATTCAGAACAGATGGAGAGATAAAGAGCTTCCAGAATGGGCAGAAACTGAAAGAATATGTGACCACTAAGCTGGCCCTGCAAGAAATATTAAGGTGGAGGAGGGAGGTGCTTTTACAAAAGGAGAAAGGTTCCAAGACTGATATAGAACAGAAATTTACAGAGACAATATATAGAAACAAGGGCTTCACAGGCAACATGATAACAATAAAATCTTATCTTTCAATAATCACTCTCAATGTGAATACCCTAAATGCTCCCATGAAATGGTACAGTGTTGCAGATTGGATAAAAAGACAGGACCTATCCATATGATGTCTATGAGAGACTTACTTTTAACCTAAAGATACATTCAGACTGAAAGTGAAGGGATGGAGAACAACTTTTCATGCCAACGGACCACAAAAGAAATTCTCATATTAGTCAAATTAGATTTTCCTATCAGTCAAATTATATTTTAAGCTAAAGACTGTAATTAGAGATACAGAAGGACACTATATTGTTCTTAAAGGGTATCTCTAACAAGAGGATCTAATGATTGTAAATATCTATACCCCCCACCATAGAAGAAGCCAACTACATAAACCATCTGTTAACCAAAATAAAAAGACATGTTGATAATAATACATTAATAATAGGTGACCTCAATACTCCACTCTCAGCAATAGACAGGTCATCTAAGCAAAAAATCAACAAAGAAACAAGAGCTTTGACTAACACGCTGGACCAAATGGAGCTCATATGTATAGAGACAGAACATTCCACTCTAAAACAACAGAATACTCATTCTTGAGTGCACATGGAATGTTCTCCAGAATAGACCACATACTGGGTCACAAATCAAGTCTCAACTGATACCAAAAGACCGAGATTATTCCCTGCATAGTCTCAGACCACAGTGCTTTGAAACTGGAACTCAATCACAAGAAAAAATTTGGAAGAAATTCAAACCATTGGAAGCTAAAAACCATCCTGCTTAAGAATGTTTGGGTCAACCAGAAAACCAAAAAAGAATTTAAACAATTCATGGAAACCAACGAGAATGAAAACACATTGGTCCAAAACCTATGGGATACTGTAAAGGCAGTCCTGAGGGGGAAATACATAGCCATCCAAGCCTCACTCAAAAAAATAGAAAAACCTGGAATTCACCAACTAACTACACCTTAAAGAACTGGAGAAAAAATAACAAATGAAGCCTAAGCCATGCATGAGAAGAGAAATAATTAAGATTAGAGCAGAGATCAATTAATTAGAAACCAGAAATATAGTAAAGCAGATCAATGAAACTAGAAGCTCATTCTTTGATAGAGTTAATAAGATTGATAAATCACTGGCCAGACTTAACCAAAAGAAAAGAGAAAGAACCCAACTTAGTAAAATTACAAATGAAAGGGGAGAGATCATAACTAATACCAAGGAAATAGAAACAATTACCAGAAATTATTATTAAAAACTATATACCGGGATGCCTGGGTGGCTCAGTTGGTTAAGCAGCTGCCTTTGGCTCAGGTCATGATCCAAGCATCCTGGGATCGAGTCCCACATTGGGCTCCTTGCTTGGCAGGGAGCCTGCTGCTCCCTCTGCCTTTGCCTGCCATTCTGTCTGCCTGTGCTTGCTCTCTCTAATAAATAAATAAAATTAAAAAAAAACTATATACCAATAAATTAAGCAACCTGGAAGACATGGATGCATTACTAGAAACCTATAAACTACCAAGACCAAAACAGGAAGAAATTGACAACCTGAATAAACCAATAGCCAGTAACGAGATTGAAGCAGTACTCAAAACCTCCCAAAGAACAGGAGTCCAGGACCTGATGGATTCCCTGGGAATTCTCCCAAACATTCAAAGAAATAATATGTTCTATTCTCCTGAAGCTGTTTCAAAAAATAGAAACAGAAAGAAAACTTCCAGAGTCATTCTATGAGGCCAGCATTACTTTGATCCCAAAACCAGGCAAAAAGCCCCATCAAAAAGGAGAATTTCAGACCCATGTAAGGTCTGATGAATATGGATGCCAAAATTCTCAACAAGATCCTAGCTGATAGGATTCAATAGTACTTTAAAAGGATTACCCATTATGACCAGGTGGGATTTATCCCCAGGACACAAGGATGGTTCAACATTCACAAATCAAAGAATATGATAGAATGCATTAATAAGAGGAGAGAGAAGAACCATATATGGTCCTCTCAATTGATGCAGAAAAAGCATTTGACAAAATACAGCATCCTTTCCTGATTAAAAGTCTTCACAGTGTAAGGATAGAAGGAGCATTCCTCAATTTCATAAAAACCATCTATGAAAAAAGCCCACAGCAAACATCATTCTCAATGGGAAAAAGCTGGGTGCTGCTGCCCCTTGGAACAATTTGTTACTTAAACTGTAACCCCCGGAGGATTTTACTAGTTACCAAGCACATTTAGATACGGCCTTAAGAAATACATATACTAAAAAAAAAAAAAAAAAAAAAGAAATACATATACTGGTGACAGGTCTTTGGGGAGAAGGATGATGTACGACTGTGAAGCTGGGCAGCTGGGGATGCCTGGCCCACCCAGGGCGGAATGCCACCTGCTTCAGGGAAGCCGAGCACACGGGAACGCCGGTCAGCTCAGGGTGGAACGAAAACCGCCTGCTTCCGTTTTCCGTTATCACTCCTTTCTCTTCCCAGAAGCGCCTGTTGTTAGTTAGATGAGTCCTTTGAATGTGCTTGTTTAACTATAAACTTTATCCTCCTCCTTGCTTGTCTCCAAGATGGGATTAACGTTTGACCTTCATCAGTCCTTCTGTTGGCTATTGTTTCTATCCAATAAAAGTGAGACTGTGGAGTTGCTCCAGGCAGCAATCCTTTATGACTGTTGTCCCCCGCTCCCAGTCTTTTGCAGCTGACTTTTTTGTGCCTAATTCTTCTCCCATCACTGACTGGAAGTGGCAGCTGGGGGAGCCTTTCCTTTAAAATCAGGAACACGACAAGGATACCCACTCTCACCACTATTGCTCAACATGTCCTAGCAACAGTAATAAGATGTCCTAGCAACAGTAATAAGACAACAAAAAGAAATAAAACGTATTCAAATTGGCAAAGAAGTCAAACTCTTTCTCTTCACAGATGACATGATACTATATGTGAAAAACCCAAAAGACTCCACCCCTAAATTACTAGAACTCATACAGCAATTCAGTAATGTGGCAGGTACAAATAAATGCACAGAAATCAGTTAATTTCCTATACACTAAAAATGTAAATGTAGAAAGAGAAATTAGGGAATCAATTCCATTTACAATAGCACAAAAACCCACAAGATAACTTGGAATGAACCTAACCAAGGAGGTGAAGGACCTATACTCTAGAAACTATAGAACACTTATGAAAGAAATTAAAGAAGATGCAAAAAGATAGAAAAAGCATTCCATGTTCATGGATCAGAAGAATAAACATTGCTAAAATGTCTATGCTGCCAAGAGCAATCTATAATTTCAATGCCATTCCAATCAAAATAGGAATGGCATTTTTCAAAGTGCTGGAACAAACAATCCTAAAATGTGTATGGAACTAGAAAAGACCCTGAATTGCCAAGGAAATGTTGAAGAAATAAAACAAAGTTTGGGGTCATAATGTTGCCTGATTTCAAGCTTTACAAAGCTGTGATCACCAAGACAGCATGGTACTGTCACAAAAGCAGACACATAGACCAATGGAACAGAGTAGAGAGACCAGCTATGGACCCTTGACTTTATGGTCAAATAATCTTCAATAAAGCAGGGGAAAATAGCCAATGGATAAAAAAGATAGTCTCTTCAGTAAGTGGTGCTGGGAAAATTGGTGCCATATACAGAAGAATGAAACTTGACCACTCTCTTACACCATACACAAAATAAACTCCAAATGGATGAAAGACCTCAAAGTGAGACAGGAATCCAGCAGAATCCTAGATGAGAACATAGGCAGTAACCTCTTCAACATAGGCCACAGCAATTTCTTTCAAGACACATCTCCAAAGGCAAGGGAAACAAAAGGGAAAATGAACTTTTAGGACTTCTTCAAGATAAAAAGCTTCTGCACAGCAAGGGAAACACTCAACAAAACAAAGAGGAAACCAAAGGAATGGGAGAAGATACTTGCAAATGACGCTACAAATAAAGACCTAATATCCAAGATCTATAAAGAAATTCTCAAACTCAACCCCCCAAAAAGAAATAATCAAGTCAAAAAATGGGCAGAAGTCATGAACAGACACTTCTCCAAAGAAGACATAAAAATGGCTAAAAGGCACATGAAAAAATGTTCACTATCACTAGCCATCAGGGAAACTCAAATCAAAACCACATTGAGATACTACCTTACACCAGTTAGAATGGCAAAAATTGACCAGACAAGAAACAATAAATGTTGGAGAGGTTGTGGAGAAAGGGGAAACCTCTTACACTGTTGGTGGCAATGTAAGTTGGTACAACCACTTTGGAAAACAGTGTGGAAGTTCCTCAAAAAGTTAAAATAGAGCTACCCTATGACCCAGCAATTGTACTAGTGGATGTTATTCCAAAGATACAGATGTAGTGAAAAGAAGGGCCACATACACCCCAATGTTCATAACAGCAATGTCTACAATAGCCAAACCATGGAAAGAGCTGAGATACCCTTCAACAGATGAATGGATGAAGAAGATGTGGTCCACATAGACAATAGAATATTATTCAATCATGAGAAAGAATGAATAACTAACTTTTGCATCAACATGGATGGAACTGGAAAAGATTATGCTAAGAGAAATAAGTCAAGCAGAGAAAGTCAATTATCATCTGGTTTCACTTGTTTGTGGAACACAAGGAATAGCATGGAGGACATTAGAAGAAAGTAAAAAACGAAGGGGGGAAAATCAGAGGGGAAGATGAACCATGAGAAACAAACTGGGAAACAAACTGAAGGTTTCAGAAGGGTGGGGGGATGGGGGGAATGGGTTAGTCCAGTGATGGGTATTAAGGCAGGCATGTATTACAATAGGCACTGGGTGTTATATGCAAACAATGAATCATGGAACACTACATCAAAAAACTAATGATGTAAGGTAAGTGAGGTAAGGGGTAAGAATATGTGTACAGAAATTTTGAAAAGGGTAATCAGTTAAGGCCTCATTAAGAAAGTACCTTTTTGGTAATACCTAAAGGAAGTGAGCCAGATGGGTATTTGGATGAAGAATATTCTTGAGGTATGTGGTAGGCTAAATAGTGGCCCATCAAAGATGTCCACACCCTAATCCCAGAAAACTGAATGTGTTACCTTAATGGCAAAAGGGACTTTGTGGATGTGATTAAGTTTACAATCCTGAGATGGAGAGATTATCCTGAATTATCCAGGTGGGCCCAGTATGATCATAAGAGTCTTTGAAAGAGGACACCAAGAGGGAGAGATCTGTGAAGGACATATGATAACACTAAGCTACTGGCTTTGAAGATGATTGAAAAAGCCATGAACCTTAGTATACAGGTGGCCTCTAGAAGTTGGCATTGGCAAAGAAATGGATTCTCTCCTAGAACCTTCAGAAGGAACTCGCCCCTGCTAACATTATGGTTTTGGCTCCGTGAGACTGATTTTGGATTTTTGACCTCTAGAACTATAGGACAAACTTGTGTTGTTTTAAGCCATTAAGTCTGGGGTGGTTTTTTACATGGCAATAGTAAACTTATACAAGGCATGATCATGCCTGATGTGTTTGAGAGGTGAGGAGTGGAGAATTAAGGAATAGAGAGGGCAATGTGGAGTCCTTGCAGGCCATTATAGGGACTTTGGATTTTACTGAGATGATTTGACTTAACGTTTTAAGAAGATCACTCTAGCTGTTGTGTGGAGAGTGGGGGTGAGGGAGGTAGTATGGGAGGTAGAGCAGAGAGACCATAGGGGAGGTCATTGGATTTACCAAGTTAAAAGGTAAGGGTGGCCTGTCAAGCAAATTAACCATTGGGCCCTTATGACTGTTCCTATGTTTTTTCTGATTGTGCTTCCTAGTACCCAATTCTCCTTGATGACCATGACCTTATTCACTCTCAGTGCCTCTCACTTAGCAGTCTTTTGCTATGTTACTTAGCGTCCTTCCCACAGTCCCTGATGAATCTTACTCTGGAGGTTCCACCTCCTCCTCACTAACTGCTGGGGGTAATTCCTTCTGATCATGATTATTTTCTTTTTCCAGCCTCTATTGGATCTACACTTCTAGCTCCGTTGCCTTTGTATGTTGTCTTCTTCTGTACTTTCTGCTCAATCTTCAGTGTACTTGAAGCGGTTAAAGAGTCATCTAGGGCAAAGTTTATATTTGACTTAAAACAAAATAGTTTAACTATTAAGTAATAGCAAGTACTTGTGTGGGGCTTACTAGGCTTCAGGCTCTGTTTCAGGTGATATACTCATATCATGTCCTACAATGTTCACAAATCCAGGGGGGAGGTACTGTTTTCACCCCTTATTACAGATGGGGAAACTGAGCTGTAGAATTTGAGAATTTTTCCAGATAGCACAGCTACCAAACAGCAGAGCTGGGATCCGAACCCAGGAAGTCCTGCACCAATCTCCCTCAAATACCACCCGATACCACCCTTCAGAAGGAGCCAATTTTTGTAGGACCAAGTAAAATAATTTTCTTTCTTTTCATCTGTTCCTGACTTTGAATCTTCACTGAATGATGAACATCATCATCTTCCAGTAGAAGAGATAGGAGAGAGAGAGAGAGAAGAGAAGGTTTTTAGAACATGGGTCTTGGCCAAATAATAGAAATGATGTTCCAAGGTGTCTGGCCCTGTAAGTTGTGTCACACTATGGGACACACAAGAAATTTGACTTTAATGTAAAAAGATCAACACCCTCACTGCTTTCTATTCAAACATAGGTAAAAGTTGGCAATTATCTAATGGATTTATTTCATAGGATTTTTTTTAAGTCCCTTGAAAACCACAGGCTTAGACCTTTCTTAAAAATGGGCAAAATGCATGCCATTATGGGCTGAATCATGTCCCTCCAAAAAGATGTTTGAGTCTTAACCCTCAGTACCTTAGAATGTGAATTTATTTGGAGACAGTCTTCACAGAAGTAATCAAGCTAAAATGAGGCCACGGGGTGACCTAATCCAAAATGACTGACATTCATATAAAAGGGGGAAATTTGGATGCAGACAAACACAGGGAGAGCACTAGGTGAAAATAAGGCAGAGACTGAGGTGAAGCTGCTACAAGGTTAAGGAACACCAAAGATGGCGAGCAAACCACCAAAGTTAAGGGAGAAGTCCAGACTAAATCCCTCTTACAGCCCCCAGAAGGAAGGAATTGCTGCTGACACCCTGGTCTGGGACATCTGGTCTCCAGAGCTGTGAGACAATTCATTTCTGTTGCTGAAGATGCTCTGGTTGTGGTACCTTTGTTATGGCGGCGCCCGCAGACTAATGGCTTACTGGAAAAATATCTCTGTCTTCTTATTCTCTTATTTTATTTTCTCTCTTCCTTTTTGTTTTCATTTTCTCTCCTTCCCATGGGTGTACTCTGAGGTTTGTGGTCTCTGCAGCCCCTTCCCCCTGCTCTGCAAAGTCTCTCACCCTTGGTTTCGTTCAAAGTCATCTGCTTTGGGTGGATAGAGGACCCTGGAGACATGTCATCATAGGGACACATGAGGTAGTAGAGACTGCCCGGGTCCACCCCTGAATTCCTCAGCCTGGCGAATACAGAAATGCTACAAAGGCAGACACCAGCGCTGCTGCTGGGGCGAGACAGGTTTTGAAGTATGGCTCAAGCAAAACCAAACCAGAGTAAAGCTAGCCCTTCTGTTTTACTGATAATTGGAAGATATTTTGAACCCTCTTGTGATGCAGTGAGGTGCTGAGCACCCCGCTGTGCCCTCTGCCAGCCCTCCCGCTGTGGCAGGGACAGTGAGGCAGGACACCAAGAGCCTTCTGTGACCCTGCCGGCTCCTGACTCCTTACCTCCAGATTCCCGGGGAGGGCAGTGGACGTGGACCCTGAAGTCTGCCTGCCAGGAGTTAAGCCTGATTCTAACTCTTCACTTGGCTTTCTCACATGTGAAATAGGAACAAGCGTCCACCTCATAGGACTGTTTTGTGCACTGACACAAGATGGGTAAGTCACTTAGAGAATGGCCTGGAAGACAGGAACTGTTCAAAGGAAAACACATGACCTGTTCTTCTCCCCAGCCCTAAACTGGGGGAGGACACAGTTGTCACTGACTTTCTACAACAAGAAGGGAAATGAAACTATTGACCATGTCCCTAGAGGAGTTGAAAGCGGATGGCAGCCTTTCATGCCACCAAACCCTGTCCCCAGCTGCAGAGTGTGCTTCAGTTAACAGACACTGAATGACAGAAACGTCTTCAGAATGTGAGCAGTATACTACCATGGATCCAGTTTCTCTGGAGGTTGAAGGGGGTGGCCAAGAGCTTGCTCTGCAAGTAAGAGCCAGCTCTCACCAGGGAAGCCTGACCCTGAGCTGACTGGCCAGCTCCATGCTCAGTGCCTGGAACACTGCAAGTTATGGCTCACATTGGCCTCTATCAACTGGGGCTCTTTCTTAGAACTATGGCTGAAGGAAGAGCCTCCTTCTGAGCTACCAAGATGTTGCTTAGAGCGTCTCCCTCCCCACTATTTCCCTGATCCTACTTGGAGGCAAGTTTCCTTCCCATCCCCTTTCAGTTCTATTTTCAATTTGATTTTGATTCTGGCAAGGTGTGGTGATTTATGATAAGGATTTCTTTCCTGGCTGGCTCACTTCTGCATTATAAACATGTAATGGCAGCTATCCCTAGCAGTGTACCAGTCAGCTGCTCTGGGTGATTGGGAGGAGGGGTGGGTGGCCATTTGAGGGCTTTAGAAGTGTGTGTACTCAAAAACACCATCTCTCAGTCACGAGAGAAAACTGGGGGTCCCTTTTGAGCACAGCTCCTTTTCTTCTCTCCAAGGGTGGGGAAAGGCAGACCCATCATTGGGTTGACAGTCGTAGCTTTTGGATTGTATGGCTTGAGTGTGATCAGTGTAAACTTTCCTACTCAGAGTAGGTCTTCGTACTGTCAGTGAGAGCCTAAGAGTGAATGTTCTCATGAACACTCTTAAGACATTCTCCAGGCACAACCAACCGCATGCTCTGGGACCTCAGTGACCATCAGAGGCTCAGCCCCTGTGAGTTTCTGAGCCATGCTGGTTGGTGGATGGACTCTGTGCTGAGTCTCTATAGCAATCTGAGGTCTCATGTGCTTGTGGAGACTTTGCCGTCCCATGTGGTCTCAGGACCAGGGGCTCCCCTCAGTGCAGTTGCGGGTTCCTTACCAGGCTTCTCTCTGAATTCCCTGATTTGCAATCTACATACAACAGTAGCAACAGACATTTTCTGAGCATTTCCTGTGTATAGGACATTGATAGTTACAAAGCTGAATGAGATGTGGAAGGTGTCCCCAAAGGTGTGAGCATTCTAGCTGGGGAGATAGACCGGGAAATGAGAGATTTAATGCAAGGTAATAAGAGAAGAGTTGAGAGCAGGACATTGCAGGAGTCCTCAGCAGGGACCCCTAACCCAGACTTGGTAAGGGAGACCAATCTAGGGCAGATTTGCCAGAGGAAGCAGAACTCTCCCACCCCATGCCTGGGACAGAAGCCCTGATTTTAAATCTCACCTGGGTACAGCACCCTGTTGCTTGTTTCTTCAGCAGATGTCTATGTTCTAATCTAGGTCCCAGCCCACCCAGTCTTGGGACACGCTATGGCTGCCCTTCAGTATTGCACTGCCTGAGGACTCCTGGGGCTTGTCTGCCACCAAACTCCAGCCACAGCCACCAGCTGGGCCATGTGTGGGTTCCCCACACTCAGTCATTTCTTTGGGGTCCAGTACCAGAGGGTGCTTTGGGCTCTATTCTTTTGTGGGGGGAGGTGTGGGTTGTTCCCTAGTAACCTGGCTGAGAACCTTGCTGTCTGATCTTTTTGCAAATGGTACATTGACTTCCATTCTCAGTAAGCCCAAAGAATTCTACATTTGTTTTGCTCTTGACCTCCTGTGGGCTGGTTTTGGGGTACCTTATGTGCCCTTCAAAGTGCCACATGCAAGAGGCAAAACCAGATTCTCAGGGAGCAAAGAGGAAAGGAGCTGGGTGACAAAGGAGCTGGCTGGTCCTCTTTCCTCATTGGAAAGTCCTCCTAAGACTCAACCTATCTGCTACGTGGGTGTGGTGGCCCAGCTTCCTGACATGGTGTTCAGACATTTTACAACAATGTATGGATGTGGGTTTTTTTTTTTTATTTATTTATTTGACAGACAGAGATCACAAGTAGGCAGAGAGGCAGGCAGAGAGAGAGGAGGAAGCAGGCTCCCCCCAGAGCAGCAGAGAGCCCGACGCGGGGCTCGATCCCAGGACGCTGGGATCATGACCTGAGCTGAAGGCAGAGGCTTTAACCCACTGAGCCACCCAGGCGCCCCTGGATGTGGGTTTTGATGCGATTTCAGGAGGTTAAGACTGCATGATGAAAAGAGTTAATTAAAACAAACAAACAAACAAATATTTTACTTTGGTAAAAGCCTGTTGGAGTGCCACATCGTTTGTGACATTTCCCTAAGGCTCAGTTCTTTCTTTAAATTCTTCCCCAGACTGACTCTCGATCTGTCCAACTCCCTTGAAAATTTAATCCTGTCCTGCCCTACAGTACTTTTTCCATTTATAAACTTTGTTTCTGCAAATAGATGGTTAGAGCCTTGAGGCCAAGGGCTGTGTCACACTTCTTTTTATCACCCCCCCCACCCTGCCACCCCTGCCCTAGAGCTTTGCCAGACTCGGTTTAAATGCTCACTACACGCTGGACTGGGAGGATCAATGTCATGTCATCTGTTATTTCATCTAACTTTGTTTTTTTTTTTTTTTTGAAGTGGTCTATTTTCAGCTTGAGCCACCTTTTAGGTAGACAGTTTTGAAGCTTATAGAAGAGAACTAGACTATCCTAAGGGGCATGTGTGTTTCCCCCTTGCATCCTGATGTTTCAACGAGCTCTTAGAAATTCCTGGAAGGCAAATTAAGAGCAGACTCAAAGGACCAGCTATCCCTGTGAACTGTGAATTGTGGCCTAACCCCTGAGGAATGTATGCACGGGGTAAGAATGTGGACAAAACAGAGAGGTTGCTGGAGTGAGGGAGCAGGCTGCTCTCACCAGCCGTGCACAAGCACCACACTCCCTGGATGGGGAGATGCTTGGTGGCTTTCCCTGTTAGGGCAACTGATGCCAGGCTGAATCCAGGGTCTCAGCAGGAATTAGTTTCGTCTGCAAGGAGATGGGAATATGAGAGGTTGAAGGAGTTGACTTGAGAGATGCCCCAGACCGTGCACAGCCTTCCGTCTCTATGCCATTATGCTAAGTCCCCCATGTCCCCTGCCCGTGTATCTCCCAGCTTGATCTATCATTTGACGTGTTTGTCTAGGGATTCTGACACCCATTGGTGTGCAGGGATTCGATTCTGGCACTAACCACCTGAGTGAAAGCAGACCCCATAAATTCAAGGGCGTGGTCCACAACAAGATTGCTCTCATTTCTGGCTGACTAGCAACAACACATCTGGGAGATTCCCATGATCCTCCTCAGGTTTGATAATTCACTAGGATGATTCACAGAACTCAGGAAAGTGCTATGCCTGTGGTTATGGTTTTATTATAAAAGATATAAATCAGAAACGGCCAAATGAAGAGGTCCGTAGAGCAAGTTCTGAGGGGTCCCTAGTGGAGAGCTTCTGTGTTCTGTCCCCATGGAATCAAGGCACCTCACCTTTCTACACTGCATGTTCACTACGTGAACTCGGCTCCACCAAGCTTCAGTATTACAAAGGCGTGATTGAGTGAACCAGTGGCCATGCAACTTAATGATCAGCCCCCCGCCCTTCCCTGGAGGTTGGGAGGTCAGCCCACAGGAGGTCAAAGCCCTAACTCTCTAACCAATCATGTGGTTGGGCTCTGCAGTCTGATCAGCGCATCCCGACATGATCTAGGGTCCCTTGTGAATCAGTCATTAGCATAATCTCAGATATAAACCCGGGGCTCATGAAAATGAAGACACTCCTATCACTTGGGAAATCCCAGGGACTTAGAGTCTCCCTCCCAGGAACCAGGGACAGAGGCCCGTCAAATTCTTTCTTGTACAATACTAGTTTTTGGCTTTCTTGTTTTATTTTCCAGATTCAAACTCATCTGTTGGCTGTGAACGCGGGGAAGGTATGCCATTTTCTATCGAAGGAAAAAACAAGAGCTGCTCCGCTACTGCCTGATCATTTGACTCCAGTGAGATGGGGACAACGGGGAGCTCCCGGGTCACTGGCTCGAAGCCCAGCGGCTCACTTGTGCAGTGTGGGCCTGGCAGGTTGGTGCCACTCTGTTCCTTGGGGGCTTCATACCGGGCCGCGGCTCATGGAGCAGCCTCGTAGCACACAGCCAGCCACTGTGGCAGAGGGAGAGACAGCATCTCCCAGCGGGCATGGGTCCTGACGGCTTAAGTGCCACATCACTTCCATCCCTTTTCATTGGCCGAAGAAGGGCTTTCGTTGAGGGATAACTATGACCCAGTCTGAGGTTTAGGAAGACCAATGACTGTCCACGTGATAGCGGCTGAAGGCAGAGACAGCACTAAAAGAGGGGAAGGACACCAGAGGCCGTGGGGAGCAGTCACAGGAAGAGGCAAGGGCAAGGAGGGACTCAGGGGTTCCTGAGGGATCTAGTTTGGGTAACGTGGGAGTGTTGGCACCCAGAAGGGCAGGAGGAGCCAACAGAATGTTCTCTGCCTTTGCAGGAGGGTGCTGGAGGCAGCACCTGGGCTTCCTGCCAGCGGGAGGAATATAGGGAAAAGATGATGTTTCTTCATCTCAAAAACAATCAACCCATCAATAAGCAGACGGCCCTCTTAACCTGAACGCCCTGTGTTAATCGAAGCCGGGAGGACTTTGACCATGCAGGCTGGGTTGCATAACCGGTTTCAATGCACTATTGTTTGCCCGTCTGGTTTTTTTCCATGATGGAAATGATTCACGTGCCTCACTGGGCAGGAGATCGTATTTAAATGTTTCCTGGGTTTGGGGGCGCCTGGGTGGCTCAGTGGGTTAAGCCGCTGCCTTCGGCTCAGGTCATGATCTCAGGGTCCTGGGATCGAGTCCCACATCGGGCTCTCTGCTTAGCAGGGAGCCTGCTTCCTCCTCTCTCTCTCTGTCTGCCTCTCTGCCTACTTGTGATCTCTGTCTGTCAAATAAATAAATAAAATCTTAAAAAAAAAAAATAAATGTTTCCTGGGTTTGATCTCTGTCTGGGGCTTGTGCTAAGGCACAGAGTAAGTGGTAAATGGATTTAATTCACTTAAAGTATTTGAGCCGTCACTGTGGCTGGTGGTGACCTAAGACTTGATCACCTCTTGCTTCCCAGCCTGGTCAGCACCGGAACTTGACCCATTTTGTCCTTCACCGACTCAAAGGAGTTTGACGGTGGAGAAGCCAGGGAGGAGGTGGGGAAGGCCTGCCAGGAGCCAGGTGTCCCTAATGTATTTCTGCTTTTGTGGTGAACCCCGGGCAAGTTGTGACACGTTCTAAAGATATACTGACTGTTCGAGGACAGTGATGGCTACCTTCAGGTGGGTAGCCCAGCTAATGGGATATGGAAGTTTATCTGCTCCAGAGGAATTCTAAATGCCAAGCCAGCTTCCAGAAAGAAGAAGAGATTCCCTTTTCCTCTCTCTGCTGTGGGAGTGAACAGGGACCACTCCTTTCCCATAGGAGCCTCCACCACCTTCCCCTGGCCCTTCCCTGACCAAATGGACTCTGTCTTTGCAGCTGCCTTCCTGGCTTTTCTGCTTTGAAATCAGGGTGAGGGGGTGGGGGGCAGAGAGAACTGGAGAGTCAAGGAGGCAAGAGGTGAGAAGTGTCTGGAATATGGGGAGAAGAATCAGAAATTTGCTTACAGCAGGGAATTGAGCATAGAAGTGAAATAAAGGGAGCAGAGAAGAAGGATCTGGGTACCCAGGGCTGTGAGGAGACAGGCTGTGGGGGAGGGCAGAGAGTCAGAGAGACGTTGTGGGGGCGGGGGTCAGTGGAAGAGAAGGAAAAAGAGGATTTAAGAAAAGTTTGCTATGCGTTAAACTCCATCCTTTGAAAATCTAAGTATTAATTGCTTTGATTTTTAATGAAAAACTCCTGTGAAATCATTCTTTCTTTGAATCCACACGTGGGGCTCAAGGTCTCCCCAGAACCTGAGCTGCTCTGTGGCTTGGGTCAGTGTGGGAGCTCGCGGCTGGCGGGAGACAGCTGGGAGGACCCGGGTCTGCGCCTGGTGGGCATGCGGGGCTGGGCTGGCTGCCTCCCAGAGCCTCAGCTTACCCAGTAAGACTATAATGGCCTAGCCCCCTCCCTCCTCGAGCCTAGCTCTCTCATATGACTGAAAGCACCTCCAGGGGCACACGTGTGTGCAACAGCAAGTGCTCCCTCCTGGTCTGGGGAGCAAGGAGGACAGTGTGCACGGCCGGGGTGGACCTTCTTCGCACAGAAGCCCTTTGGCCATGTTTCTTCGAAAGCTTTGCTCTGCCTCTCCCCCTGCAAGCTTCTCACCAGATGGTCGGCTCACGGCCCCCTGCGTCCTTCCCGCTGGAAAGCACAAAGTGTTGCTTTGGCCTCAGCCTGCTTTCCCCGCACCGAGCAGCTCCGAAGCCCAAACACTTAGCTTCGTTTGCTAAGACGAGGCTGGTGGGTGGGCTCTCTCAGCCTGGATAGCACTTCTTCCCCCGTCTGGGTCCTGCTCTTCCCAGATCCTTGGTGGTGCGAGGGTTCTGGACATGAGGTAGGTTCTGCCGCCCTGAGGCATGTGACAAAAGTCATCTGGAAGGGAGTGAAGCGGGGAGACGGAGACAGGGCACGGTGCTTCTAGAGCAAGCACGGCCCTTGTCACTCTGGCTTTCTGGGCTGGTGGCTGGGAAGTCCTTGATCACAGCAGGAGGGCAGGTCCCCTGGGCCTGGTCCTGCGCTGTGGCTTTGGGAGATGAACCTGAGGCCCGACCTGGCCTGAGTTAGCCATCCCAGAGATTCTGTGAGCCTTTTGATCCCGCACCGGCTGTCCCCTGGGTTCTCTGCCTCTGAGGCCTGCCTGGCACCTAAGAGAAGCCTGGTTTGAAGGGCAGTTGCCAGGAGTCTGTCCCACACGTGGTCCCAGCCACCACGTCCCAGGGACAGAGGTGGCTGGCTGGCCCCTTGACTTTTTGCTGTTTGCCTCTCTTTCCTTCCCCACTAGAACCTGGTTGCTAGTACGCAACTAGGAAGGGGCAGTGTCTAAGACGGAGGGGCAGAAAAACCTGGGAGCCAGAGACCCGTGATGCTGTGCCTCTGGGCTCTGCGCATGCGCGAGGAATTTCTCCAGGCACCTGCTTTCTCTGCTTCTGCTGCCCGGATCCCTCTCCTGCTCAGGGGTGGGGCTTCTCTGCTTTCTCTGCTGTTGTATTTTTAGTTATACCGTTCCTTGAAAGCCTTGATCTGACATTGATTTTTCAGAACAACCCAAGGGTTGGTGCTTTTCTGTCTCTAATTTTTTGCACTGTGTCTACAACAAGAGCAAACATAAATGTTAAAAAAGACTTTTTGTGGGGCGCCTGGGTGGCTCAGTGGGTTAAAGCCTCTGCCTTCGGCCTGGGTCATGGTCTTGGGGTCCTGGGATCGAGCCCCACATGGGGCTCTCTGCTCAGAGGGGAGCCTCCTTCTTCCTCTCCCTCTCTCTCTCTGCCTGCCTCTCTGCCTACTTGTGATCTGTGTCAAAAAAAACCAAAACCAAAACAAAAACAAACAAAAAAAACCCACCTGTTTGTTCCTTGGGATAACTAACTTCTCCTGCTGATTAAGATGGAGGAAATAGGAGGTGAGAAAGAGGGAGAAGGCTTTAAAGTCAGACCCAGCAGCTTTGAATCTGGCCTCCACCACTCACTAGCTGTGTGATTTTGGAGAAGTAACTAAACCTCTTTGAACTTCAGCTTCCTTATCTAGAGTTTGGTAAAAACAACAGTCCCAGGTCACTGGGTTGTTAGAAATTAAAATAAGACAATGAATCTATAAATATCTGAATAGCTCATGGTATTGATGAAGAGCTAATTTTTAATAAAAGCCTTCTTGTAGTTAACCTCAGTGTTTTCATCTGTAAAAGGGGCAAATAGTAAAATGCCACACACTAACTAGTATAGAACTGGCTCTAGAGGAAGGAATTTTTATTAGGCAAACCCAGTGGGCCTTGTCCCTTAGGCTTATTGGCCTGACAGAAGGTAAGAGGAGATCTGAGAGGACTCTGGGGGCAGCTGAGGAAGGGAAAGACCAGGCTCTCTGTCTCTGTCCCTGCCTTACACTGGCGTGATTCCCTCTCACCATGAACAGACCTCAACAACTGGGCCAGCAACAAGCAGGTCCAAGATTCTCACAACAGGGTAGGTTTTATTTCTTTTGAATATGTACATATGGCATCTTCCTTGGGTTAAAGGAATTGAGTCACTAACAAGCTAATCATCAGGCTAGAAACAATCTTGTAGGGCCTAGGTTGGGTATAAAAGGTTCTCCTTGGTCCATTGGAAGAAAGCAGAATCTGCTTTGCCTGCTGACAACATAGCCCCTGAAATTCTAAAGTTTGGGAGGATCCTTTTCAGTTTTGTACACCAGGGCTCCAAGAACAAAACTATGGAGTGGTATAAAAGGGGAAAGAAATACATGTTTGTCCCTCTAAGCCTCTTCTCAAATGTTTTCTCAACTTCTTTCTCAACTTCTTCTCACTTCAAATTTGGTCTCTAGGCTGAGATATTTTGGAATTCATCTGAATTAATGTAGTTAATCTCTTCTGTCAAGAATCTTCAACTCATTTACTCACAACGTGAAGAATGTACAAAATGAAAGTTCAAGAAGTCCCTTTTCAGAGTTTGACTCCAGTCTTTCTTAATCGTCCGCTTTGGTGTTCATTGAGAAGTTTGCTTTGGTGTTCATTGAGAAGATCAACATTTTTGGATGGGTGTAGGAGTGAGAATCAGATCTTCCCCCACATGGCTTTGAAGAGTCCAGCAACAGTCAACGTCCATTGTGTGTGTGGCTTTGGGCTTGGGTTGGAGGGCTGGCTTCACGCTTCTGTAGGGATACCCCACTCCTCTGCCTTTCCCCCCAGACCACTCTGTGTGTCCCAACATGCTTCCCTCAGAAGGCTAGTGCTGGCCGCATCCGTTTCTTGGGCTGGGCAATCCACGTGTTAAAAATGCAAATGTCTGATCACAACTCGTTCTGTCCCCTGCTACCATTTTGAAAACTCCTAAGATCTGGTTTCTGCCATTAAGAATTACATTGATTGGAATTAGCTTTGAGGAGACTTCTCACTTAGTCACGTGTCTAACCTGTTTCATAAAAATACAGCCTATCTTTAAATCCCTTTCCCTCCATATGTTCTTCAGTTAAATTTTTTTCTCTCATTTCCCGCTCTGCTGCTAACTTCCTTTAGGTAGACCCCCGCTTCCTTCTTTCTCCTGAACCCCTTTTAGTCAAGGGATCCTTATGCTCCCATTATTGTTCTGGTCTTCTCATTTTACATCTGATTTACAAAGAAAACTGGCATTCTCAGACCTTTCCATGCTTGCTTGAAATACCATCTAGTGAAGTAATGTATCTGAAAAAAAAATTTTTGAAAATAGCTTTTCAGGCTCCTTCAAAAATTCTTTCGTCTCTAGTTGCAACACATGGAGCCAAATAGCAGATGGAATACATTTCTTCATCTTTAAAAACACCAAATGCTTTTTTCCTTATTTGATTTTTTATAGTCACACTGATTCTCCATCTAGCCTGTGTCTGTTCTTCATCTCCCAAATCTCCTAGTTCTGCTTATCATGAAAATAATCCCCAGAAACATGAAAACTTGGGCTCTCAAGGTATCCATCCATTTGGGGAGGACAGGCTGGCTTAAAGGATAAACAATGTATGGGCTACAGGGAACCCCACTTTCAGGCATTAGCTGTAGGTTCAGCAAATAAAAATGAGAGTTTTCCCTTATTCCCACAAAAAGAGTGTGGGTTCTCACAACTTGGGTTACCCAGCAGTGAATGGAAACTTAGCTTCTGTAGTGAAGAGGCTAACTCTTCCTAGCTTTACAGCTTGGACAAAACATGAAAGTCTCATGCAGTGCCCAGGTCTTGGATGTCCTGTAGGTCTCCTTTGTGGCTCTGTTTTCCATCATGTTTTGATGTAAGTCTTGATTAGTCATTTCACACATTTATAAAGTGTGGGTTGTGGATAAACCAGAACATATAGGTGCCCTAATCCTTGTGGCACTCAGGGAGGAATAATTTGGTGAGAGGCCAAAACAAGCGCATCACAATCATGTTCCAAAAAGAATATAACTGCCGAGACAGAGATTTCATGAGGGACAAGATCATATCCTTCTGCCTTGGGGGCACAAAAGAAGCAAAGTCTGCATTAGAGCCCAAAGAAGCAAGAGAGGAAGGATTAATTTGGGAAGTTGAGGAAATTTACAGGAGGCAATCAGGAAGAATTTAAATACCTATCAGGATGATTCAAAATCATAGTATTATCACATGTCTATTCTATAATGGTACATATTTTACTTTAAAATGAAAAAAATGAGTATACTATCTCTGTAACTGGTTATAAAAATAAATCACTGTTCTATTCACAATTCTGTTGCTGAGGACAATAATATTTTCAGTCAGCTTTCTCTACTTTCATTAAGAACTTACCAATGAGAGTTCACTGGCTCACAAATACTAATAATTTCTTTTCTTTTTAAAAGAATGTATTTGTCAGAGAGAGAGAGAGAGAGTGAGAGTGAGCACAAGCAGGGGGAGCAGCAGGCAGAGGGAGAAGCAGGCTCCCCACCAAGCAAGGAGCCTGATGTGGGACTCGATCCCAGGACCCTGGGATCATGACCTGAGCCACCCAGTCATCTCACAAATATTAATAATTTCTTAATGGAAACAGAAAGGAAGCTGACTTTCAGAATGTTATCCTGGGCAACAGAATGGCAAACAGGACTGTGATTGACTATTAATGAGCCAAATCCTGAAAGCGATTTAACATCAGCAAGACGTTATCAAACTTTGCTTCACACATGGCTCAAGGGCAGATGCTTCAGGGGGCCAGCATTTGGCTCTTACCTCCCGCTCTTAGGCTGTATCGAGCCTGTCACTCTCAGGAAACAATTGCTTTGTCATTATTTCTTCCTGAAGAATCATCCTTCCCACTCAGAGAGCCTCGAGGAGCCTTGAGACCCTGGTTCCCCTGGAACCATGTGCAGAAGAACAGTTTTCTTCTAGAAAGATCGAACTTCTCTGGGGTTTCCCTCGGGGCTGCTCTTTCTAACTGGCAGAGGGGCGAGGTCCTGGATTCCAAACACTCAGCCCTGTCATGTGAGGATTATAATTCAGAATGTGGACTACAGGCCTCTGCCCTGGCGTCTCCATCAGCTCCAAGGAACTTCCCCCCAGGTGAGGAGGGGGTGAGAGACTGAATTTCAAGCCCCCAGACTCCCATGTTGAAGCCCTAATGCCCAGTGTGATGGTATCTGGAGGCAGAGCCTCTGGGAGATAATCGGGTTTAGATGAGGTCAGGAGCGTGGCTCCCGGGATGGGATTAGGATCTGCATAAGGCGCGGGAGCTGTCTCTCTCCCTCTCTCTGCGACGTGAGGACACACCGAGAGGGCAGCTGTCTGGGAGCCAGGAATCGGGGCTGCGCCAGGAATCGGGGCTGCGCCAGGAACTGAGCCGGCCCGCACCTTGATCTTGGCCTTCTAGACCTAGGACTGTGCAAATTATGTTCTGGTTGTTTAAGACGCCCCCTCTACGGTGTTTTGTTATAGAAGCAAGTGCTCATGTCCCTCTAAGGTCATCATCTGCCCGTCTCACTGTCCTGCTGCACCGAGGCCCAGCTCCTGCTCACAGGTGACCTCCAGGCCTCCTGGCAGGTACCTGTTAAGAATGACATTTCCTTGGAACTCCTTTATGGATGTGGCGGCACTTTCCTAGTGACAATGGTGGAATGACAGTACTTGTCAGGGAGCAGTGAGAATCCTTTAAGGGTTCTTTTTGCTTTTAACTGTTTTTTGAAGGTTGGAGTTTTTAATACAGGGGTTCACTCCCCTCCTTTTTTTGTAGCTTGGAAATTATATTCTTGGTTGACATGTGGCTTTTTGCTTCTCCGTGGGTTTTGATAAACAGAGAGGAGGCCCCCTTTACAGAGCATGGCTAAGCCTTTTGACCTCAAGTGGCCAAGCAGGGTTGTCGGGGGCCTGGGCCAGTGGAAAGACAAAGAGGACAGAGGGCTGTGTTCGAGAAGAGGGAAAGGCAGTAACAGAAGCAAGAGGAAAGAAGAGGCCGAGGAGTGGGAAAATGAACTTTTCGGGGTGCAGGGGCGCCAGCTATAGCTGTTCCAAGTCTCAGGGGCCCACACGCTGCCTGTGGTGGAGGCCTCTGGTCTGGACCGGAAGCTGAGTCAAGCAGCAAAGGGGCCGCCAAGAAGCAGGCAAGGGCCCAAAGGGGGCAGGAGCCAAGCCTGGCTGCCTCGGTCCACCTGTGTCCTCATAAACTAGGGCATCACCCCAGGGGGAAGCAGGGGTGAGGTCATGTGCGTGAGAAGCTTGGCCTTTATCCCAGCTGCTTTCACGGAACCAAGTGTTTACCTACTTGAGCACAGGAAGGGGAAGTCGGAATGAGGCCAGAGTCTCCCCTGAGGAGGAGGAGGTTCTGGTTTATGG
The DNA here is from genome assembly GCF_020171115.1 of Neogale vison. NCBI lineage: Eukaryota > Metazoa > Chordata > Mammalia > Carnivora > Mustelidae > Neogale > Neogale vison. The sequence continues at coordinate 148,320,800 of NC_058092.1, read as the reverse complement.
AGCCTTCCTGATAGCAGGAGTGACTGTGACCGCTCTGTCCCACCAGGCACGGGCCTGATAAGAACCTGGGACACTTCTTAGGCAGGCTAAAAATAGGTTTTTCCCAAACCTTTCCCTTCACATTTCTACAACCCACAAGCTGCCTCTCCCCAAGCCCCCTGCCCCCAGTCAAGTTTAAAACTTGGCTCAAGACTCCCATGTCCCCTCCCTGCACAGGTTTGCTGTCTCGGGGACTGGCGCTTCCACCGTGAAGCCCCCAGGGCTGGGAGTGAACGAGCACTAGACTCTTCCAGAACACAAATGCGACAGAACACCAGGAGGGACAACAAAGCACAAAGGGCATGTACCTTGGGGCCTCATGGTTGGTGGGCTGCCTGGCACCTGGTACTGCTCAGTGATAAAATGGGCCGAGTGAGCACCGTGGCACCGGGCCTGGACCCCAGAGCCGAGGCCCTGGCTGGGAACACAAGGCTCACCCCTGGTGCCACACCTGGGCCAGTGAGCCTGCGCTGGGGTCCAGCCTGAGGGCATGGAGAGTGGGCCACGCTCCAGGGCTGGAGCGGGTGAAGAGGGGGTCCGGTCCAGGGTGGGAATCACACCAGACGCCAGCCCCGTCTCTGGCCTCTGTCTCTCCCCCTTCCGTCCTCTCTCTTTCCTGCTGCTGCTGGAGATACCCCCCCCAAACTCCCCTCTGGCCAGGCCACTCCCCAGCTCAGATCCTTTTTAACGGGCTTTTAGGAAAAAAGACACCCACTGATGTATTCATCAGACATCTGCAGAGGCCCAGGGACTAGGGCCGGTGGCCTGGCAGGGAAGGCGGATGTCGGGGAGCCCAGAGACCCCTGAGCAGACTCACAGCGCAGAGGGGAAGGAGCACTACCTTAGGGCCAACATCCCTACCACGGCCGCCTCTCGCTTTCTTCCCGCTTTGGACCTCGCGTTAGTGAGAGGGTTTGCTCCATTCTGTCCTTGTGACATCTTGGCTTCCCCTAAGCCTGGCGCCGACCTAATGCTCAGTAGCTGTCAGTCGTCCCTCTGGCCCCAGACCTTCCTTAACGTGACTCAGGCAGAACTTGTAGTCTGTTCTTCTAGGACAGAAGCTTTGTCTCATCCGTCATGATAACTGTGCGGTGCGTGGTGCAGAGTAGGCCATGATTCCAGTGTGTGGAAATCAGTCGGAAACTGGGAAAGTTTCCATTGAAGGAGCCATCTGAGAGAGGTGATGAAGTCATACTACCTTACAGGGTTACACGGTCTGATTCCCATGGAGCAGGGGCCTATGGGGTGAGAACAGAAGAGAACAGAGTGGGAAGGCCTAGAATGAGGGGACCTGCCTTGGGGTTTGAGTCCCTAGGAGGCTTTGGTCTAGGGCTCGCTCTGTTGTGGCCTGACCTCAGCTGACCCTGCAGCCTGGGGCCACCTGAGAACACAGGCTACTGGCTCACCTGGAATGTTCCCTCAGGTGCCAAGGTTGGCCCCCAGCATCTGAGGTGCCAGACCCAGGAGAGTTCATGGTCACTTCAACTGAGGCATCATCTCTTGGAGCAAAGCCTGGGAAATTTGAGAGAATTTATAAAAACACATACATAGAAAAGCAAGAATGATTTTTCCTCAGTGATCCAAAAAAGAAAAAGTGCACAACGGGCCTCTGCTGCTTTGAGGTAGTCTGTTGTCGGCAGCATCAGAAGGAAAGAATTTGCATGTGATTCCTATTAGACGGGAAGGTTTTCTGAGGATGCTCTGGAGGCCCCATTACTGGTTTGTTTTAATGTTACCAATCCTTTCCCTGAATACATCCGCAAAGTTTAGCTCGGTTTGTAGCATGTAGGAATTTAAAACAATCCATTTCTCCACCTCTCGAAGAATTGATCCCACTTTCCTCGGCTGCCCTCCCAAGTTGCAGAGGGAAAGGGGGTGGGTTTTCCCTCTGCAACTTCCTCGGGTCACTCCACACCTCTGAGCCATACCTAGACCTCCCACATCCGTGAGGCCGACCCAACCAGCACACACCAGACAACGTGGGTCTCCTGAATGGAAAACCTGTCCCAGGCAGAGAGGCAGTCTCCTTCCAGATCCAGAAGAACATGTTTATTATTTCAGTTGAGGAGTCCTCAAGTTCTACACTCTTCCTTCAGAAAAGCTTCACTTCTCTCTCTGAATATGGGAGACGTGCCTGCTTTCCCTGCTCCCTCTCGGGTGTGGGAGGCTCAGAGCCCTCAGTTTCCCTCGCAGAAGGGCAGCCTGGGGCCGATGGGAAGGCCAGGGCATGCTTGGTCCTAAGAAGGCCTTCCCAGCTGGAAACAAAGCCAGGGGACCTGAGGTGACCACTGGCAGAAGCAGCAGGCAGGACAGTCTTCGGGTCCAGGTGCACCGCCTGCGGTGGAAACCCCAGTGTGTTTTCCTCCTCCGGCCACCAGGTGCCAGGCAGCAGGGATGCCTGGCTGAGGGGCAGCCAGTCTCTAGCAGATGATCTCAGACTGCATTTCCCCGAAACCCCCCGGCAGATCTGTCATTTTTAACACGTTATTTCTCTTTAATTCTCCCTGGAGGACGTTTGAGTCTGTATGGGCGGGCTCACTGCTGCTGCTGGGAGACAGCATGGGCAGTCTGTTCCATGCTGGAAGCCCCGTCCCCCATCCTTCTTCTCCCCTCTGTCTCCACCTACACCTCTCGGAACAGTCCCGCTGTGCGCGGCTGGGCATCGGGGGAAGAGCGACGAGAAGCAGGCGTGCTGCCTGTTGGGGGACGACGGGCTGTTGGCAGCGGGGTCCCCAGGCCATGGTGGCCATACTGGCCCTTCTTCTCCCCGACACCGCTGGCTACTGGGGAGAGACTAGGAGAACCATCAGTGGCAGGAGAACAGACACGACAAGGGACGGAGAAGCACCACCGTGTGGACACGAGCGCAGCGTCTCACGTCACGCTGCCTTAGTGTTCTCATCTGTAAAATACCCCGAAGTGATGGCACATGCGCCCTGTGTGTCTCTGTGTGTGTGAGATGCTGTGTGTGGTTGTGTGTGTGGTGTGTGTGAGCATGGGTAGTTGTGTGTGTTGTGTGTGTGTGTGTGTGATGAGTGTATATGGTTGTGTGTATGCTGGGTATGTGTTACTGCAGGAGTGTGTGGTGAGTGTGTGTGATTGTGTGGGAATATGTTGAGTATGTGTTACTGTGTGTGAGTGCGGTAGGTGTGTAGTTGGGTGTGAGTGTGTGATAGTGAGTATGCCAAGTGTGTTACTGCGTGTGAACGTGTTGTGTGTGTGTGTGTGTGTATGGCTGTATGTGAGTGTGTGGTGAGTGTATATGGTTGTGTGAATGGTAAGTATGTATTATTGTGTGAGTGCGTGTGGTTGTGTGTGAGCAGTAAGTGTGTAGTTGTATGTGTGTGAGTGTGTGGTGTGCGTGTGAGGTTGCATATGAGTGTGCCAAATGAGTTACTGTGTGTGGGTGTGTTGGGGGGTGGGGGAGTGGTGACAGTCTTTCCTGAGGCTTCTTCCCAGTCCGCGGCTTCCGCAGGGCAGAGCGCAGGTCAGCCTTTGGTGCCCTTAGAACCCGGGGAGCAAGATGGTGGAGGGAGACGCAGCGTCTCCTTTGGCCCCGGATGCCCTGGGGCTCCCAGAGGTGATGGGGCAGCTCCCATGGCTTCCCTGGCTGCACGGGCTTCCCTTCCCTAGCGCCCCGTGCCCTTCCTCCCAGTCCTGGTCCAGCTGGCCCTGCAGGCAACCTCGGTAATTCCTTGGCTCCTTGTCACCCTCCCTGAGGCTCCTTTGCCCAGACTCCTCAGACCTTTGGGTGAAAAGGACACTTGGGACTTAGGGCCATCAAGCCCAACCTGTAGCTGGGCTCCGGGCCACAAGTGCCTTCCAAGCGCTCTTCCTCTGTGCTTTGAGCCAGGTGACGAGGAGTGCTTGTCACGCGGGCATGGCCTCGCCCTCCAGAGGGATCTTGACTGCGAGGCGTGGTTCTGTGTCCTCACGGAACCAAACAGAACGAGCACAACATCTTCTCAGACACAGTCTTTGGCTGTGCCCCTTGGGCACCTGCTTTTCCAGACCCGACAGCGTGGTTCCTCAGCCCTCCGAATCTGAGACCGTCTCCTGTGAGCATCGGTGCTGTCTAATAGGTGCTGCACGGAGAAGCCTTCCTGGGCAAGGAGGTCAGACACCGAACCCGAACCCCAGATCTGCCATCTTAACCTGTGAACCGGGACCAAGACCTCTTCATAAGATTATCAAGAGGATGACGTTCAAATGCATATGAATGCTCTTTGCAAAATATTATACAAATCAGATTTGGGATCCCCTTTCTGGCATGGTCTTCTAGTAACTTCCTCAGCGTTCCTCTGGTCTTTATGAATACATTTTTAAGATTTCAATTTAAAAATAATTTTAATTCAATGTTAAGAGTAGTCTTTACTATTTAAAAAGAAGTTTTGGACTTTTCTTGTGGGCCTGGAGCTCCTCTCCCAGCCTTGCTCCTTTCTTTCCCATGGCTCACCTGCTCTGAGTCACCATACCCTTCTTCCTGCGGACACTTTGCTGGGGCTGACATGCTTCGTGGCTCCCCAAAGCCATCGCCAACCAGCCCCTCACTCAACCACTTCGCACACACCTTGCTGCTGAGCATGGCTCGTGGAACATAAGGCAAGGGTGTGGGCAGTGCTGGAGAAGCTGGGGTCCCTCTCACGCTCCCACCTGTGCGGCCTTGGGGGGCGCCAAGGGCGGTGGGGACGCTTGGGTCTGTGGCAACTTTCTTGGAGCCTTGGGCAGGAAGACAGAAGAAGCAGAGATGCGACGCCACAGCTACCAAACCAGCCAGAACTTCCCTCCTGTTCTGTTACTCAGTAAACGATGAATGCGTTTGTGGTTTATGCCATATGGCCACATCCGGCCTGTTGCCTGGTTTTGTACCTTGAGGCTTACTGGCACACGGCCAGCTCGTCTGTGCACCCGTTGGTGGCAGCGCTTCGGAGCTGGATCGAGCCTGCGACAAAGGCCATGTGCCCCCAAAGCCCCAAAGACTTACTGTCTGAGGGTTCAAAGGAGAAGCTTGCTGATTCCCGGTTTAAGTCACTGGTGAGGTGGGGTTTTGATTACTTACAGCCGAATGCCTCTTACCTGATCTTGTAATGGGAAAGGCCAGCCCAGGGAGCTCCTAATCTCCAAGAGCACATGCCCGAGAGGGGGCTGAAGGGGTGCTCGAGCCCTGCATGTGCCCGGCTCCCTTGTTCCAGAGTGGATGCAGCAGCCTCAGAGTCGTCGCTTCTGCACAAACGTCAGGTGGGAGAGGGCGATGGTTTTTCCTTCTGGGTCTTTGTAAAATTTTAGGGCAAAGAGAGCTCCCCCCAGGAGGCTCTCAGAGGACCTCCACCTCTTCTGCACATCAAGGGGAGCTGGACCATGTGTCTGCTTCTTAACCAGCCACTGGCACCCACCACTCACGTGGACGAACCCAGATGCCCCCAGTGGAGGAAGGGGGCATCTGACACACTCAGGAAAGTTAGAGGAGTCCGTGTGGAGGCCGCCTGCCCCGCTGGCCGCCGCCATGCATGGAGAGCTCTTTCATACAGAACTTAGGGCCCCACACAGTCTAGGGACAAAGGAGCAGCTCACCCTGCTTGTGGCTCCTAAGTGTTTGCCAGGTGGGGGGCTCTGGGCTGGTCTGACAGCCAAGCCGAGGGGCTGGGTACTGGACAGTTGTGCCAAGTGCTCTGCCAATGAAGGACTGATGGTGGGAAGGACACAGGAAAGGGGGGCATCCCACGTAGCACCCTCTCTGATTTTAATCTCCACAGTGTGTGGAGTCATGGCATCTAAGCCTCCCTGGGGACGTGAAGCACATCTGGGCAGGGCAGGGAGAAGCTTTCAGTCGCCTCTGAAATCTACCCTCAGACCAGTGCGTATTGTGTCTCTGTGAGAACAGGGGGGACATTTAATAAATGTCTTTAATAAATGCGAGGGAGGGAAAGTTGGATAGGAATTCCATTCAGCAAGTGAGCAGAACTTTGTGTGTGTGCCGGGGTCTTTGTGTGTGTGCTGGGGATTTGGGATAAACAAGACATAGTCCTGGTCCTGAGGGACCCCGGGACCGTGGCAGTGGGGTGAAAGGGGGTGGTCAGACGAGCCAGCAAGTAATGACAATGGTGGGACGACCCCCTTGTGTGCCAGGAGCTTGGGGAGACAGGAGGCAGGGGATTCTCAGGGAGGTGGCATTGATTCTGAGCCTGAAACCATGAGTGAGAGCCCCTCCCTGGGAAGCCTGGTGGTTTCTTCTAGCCCCACTGCTGGTCATTGGGATTTCTCTTCCTATTAGTTCCACCTCATATCTTATAGGATTTTCCAGAACTTTCCCATACGGGGTTTCATTCCTTGGACAGGACCCTGCGCGGGAAGTAGAACCCTGTGACAGTACAGTTTTGTTTTATAGGCCAGGGCAGAGAGGGCCTCAAAGTGATGGCCCAAAGTGTGAGGGGTAGAGCTCATGTCAGGGTCGACCCAGAAGGCACCTTTTCCATGAATCTGGCCTCTATGTCCCTGAGCAAGGCACCATTTATTTGTAAAACATGGACTAGATTCCTGTGTAAGCTGGACACTGTGTTAGGAGCTGGAGACACCATGGTGTCCTGGACTGGGCAAAGTCCCTGTCATCATAAGCTCACACACTGGCACGGAGGGAGATGCACGGGACAGACGTCTGGGATGGAGCACGGTTTTGGAGGAAGGCTGGAACAGGCTCTCCTCTGAGGAGTCATAGTGATCACGAGTACTGTAGACATTTGTCTAGACCCCATAAAGCTATTAGATGAACCAATGAATGATGCCTCACAGTTTATAAAGCACGGTGAGGCTAGCCAAGCGATGAAAATAGGAGATCATTTATTTGAGTTCTACAGACCCGGGAACTCGGAAACATTTCTTGCCTTAGATGAGGGGAGGAAGGCGGTCTACCCTCTTGGGCTCATTGAAGATGAGAAGGATAAGACACCTTGGAGGGAGAGTCCCATCCTGTCCTGTGTCAGGTGCTGGAGATGCCGAGGTGAGTAATAAGTAGACTTTGCCCTCCAGGAGCTTAGAGGCCTGTGGTGGCTGGTTCCAAAAGCCATGCTCGTTGATTCCGTCCTCGAACATGTCATGTATCACCTGTGTCTGGCCTATACCAGCCCAAGTATGCAAACCCCGTTGCTATAGAGCATACCTTACAGAGGCTGGGAGTGGGGACAGATGTCAGGCAAGCTGCTCTCAATGACTTACTTAGATTTACTACCTCATATGTCACCTGTCATCTGTCACCGTTAGAAAGGTCCAATCCGTGCCTTGGTGTGTGTAAATGTGGGGGAGGGACACAGACAAAGTTCTGCACACCTGCTGGATGGAATTCATATCCAACCTTCCCTCCCTCACATTACACATTTCCTGGGTCTCTCCCCCATATGGCCAGGATGTGACACTGTGACATTGTGACCCTTCTTGTCCTCACTGCATCCCAAGTGCCTGGCATGTAGCAGGAGGGCAATAGATGTTTTTCAGTAAATTAAGTAAGGGAAAAAACCAAATACACAATTACAGCTGGAGATGGGGGAAGAGTCCTTGGAGGGGACAGTGGTGGGAGACCGACGGGATGTGTTCACTCTGTCCATGGGGGAGGAGGGCCTGGGTGGTTCCTGAAGGAACCAGAGAACCAGAGCATGTGGCCAGGGAAGAAGGAAAAGACGATTCCTAGTGGGAGGAAGTGTAGATGTCGTCGTGTTCTAACAGCAAGGAGCCTATCTGCATAATGTGTAGGGCCCGTGGGGGGTGGTGAGGAAGCAGGAGCAGTTCTCCAAGATGAGGGTTTAACATCTGAGTTAGGATCCTCTGAGCGGTTGGTGGGAAAAGCCGGTGGTGACAGGTGAGTTATTACCACTTTGCAACCACGCAGCCACCATCCTGTGCACAACTGAGCTTCGGCTCTGTCCCTGAGCTTCTGAATCCTCATGAGGGGAGAGGCTAGAAGGCCTGGAAGCGTCCATCCAGCTCTGTCATTCTACAATTCTGTCATGCGTCCAGGAAGGATGGGAAACCAGTTTCCCGAGAGAAAGCCCTCAGAGGTCCTGCCGGTTGGTTCACGAGAGTGACTCAGGACGTGACCCCATCGCCATGTGCACGGGATGGAGGCTCTTGTCTTCTCCGGTTGACCTCAGTTACTCTGAGACAAGACCGAGGATGAACGTGAGGTATTCTGTGGCATGCTTGAGTCTGGGCTTCTTGCCAGGCCCAGGTTTAACTGGCACCATTCCTGAAGGTTTACAAGAGGAAGCTCGTCAGGTCTTGCCTTCCTAATGGAGTGATAGGTCACCCTCCGGAGGTGGCATCCCCTGAGCTGACATAGCTTCGGTCGGCAATAAAAGAGACTGCGTGGGCCAAGTTAAGAGCAGATGGGTGAGAGGCAGGAAAGGATCACCACTTTAAACAGTACAAGCTTTGCTGGAGAACTTACATGGGTTACCTCAATGTAACCAGGCCGTGATGCCCAATGACTTGCTGGGATGGGTGATTTGCCGGGGTACAAAGTGCAAGACGGTCAAATGATTTTCATGAATTCAGGCAACGACGTCTTGTCTTTTCTCAGGGCTGTGGTGCACGGTCATTCAGCCTCCTAGTGCACAACCTGTGCAACCATACCTGGAGACGAGGCTGTGCTACAGTTAATTTAATCTACAACATTTATTTGATAACTTTCTTGTACTAGGTCCATGCCAGGTAATGGGGATAAGAAGTGAACTGCCATGGGTCTCAGTCCTCAGGAAAAGACAGGCAAGGCGCCTGGGTGGCTCAGTGGGTTAAGCCGCTGCCTCCGGCTCAGGTCATGATCTCAGGGTCCTGGGACTGAGTCCCTCATCGGGCTCTCTGCTCAGCAGGGAGCCTGCTTCCCTCTCTCTCTCTGCCTGCCTCTCTGTCTACTTGTGATCTCTGTCTGTCAAATAAATAAATAAAATCTTTTTTTTTTTTAAAAAAAAGGCAGATATGACCTTCATGTAAGGCAGTGTGGTAAATGTTTTGTTACAAGGCTCAGGGTGGGTGTCGTGGGAGGGTAGGGAAGAAGTCCTTAGCCCAGCCTTGGGAGTGGTGGAGAGAAAGAGGAGGACTAGGCCAGAAAAGCACGACAGAGAGAGTGGTACCCAACCCTACGTTCTCCTGGCCCAGAGAACTTGGAAGCCCTTTTAGGGGGCCGTTGTCCTTTCAGACTCTGCTGTGGGATCCTCGTTCTTCTGATGGCTTGGTATTACTGTAAGTGGACTCTCTCTTCCTGAAAGAGAATTCCTGTCTCTGGGGGTGTGGCCACAGGAAGACCAAGTGGGATCAGAAAGCCAGCTCATAGGTGCTATGGTTGTGTCCGTGTGGCCTGCCCTACCCCCATGGAGTCGGGTGGGGGGTGCGGTGAGCATCAGGGCTGTGCCTTCTAGACCCAGTTGGCCAGGATTTTAATCTCACCCTGTCTTCAGTGGTAATCACCATTTCAACGAAGTGTCAGATGTTTTTCAAACCATGAAAACATAATGCAGCAGCACATCTCTTATCCAAAGGGCACTGGTCTTTTTTTTTTTTAAGTTTTTATTTATTTGTCAGAGAGAGAAAGAGAGAGAGAGACCCCAAGCAGGGGGAGCAGACAGAGAGAGAGGCAGTTTCCCTGCTGAGTAAGGAGCCTGATGTGGGACTCGATCCCAGGACCCTGGGATCATGACCTCAGCTGAAGCCAGACACTTGACCAACTGAGCCACCCAGGTGTCCTCAGAGGACACTGATCTTGCAATAAACCGAGACCCAATAAGTAAGCCAAAGGCTCTGCAGAACCCCAACTCCTGTTCTCATCTCTGGACAATGAAGTGAATAGATCAGAGGGACCCTCCAGCCCTCCCTCATAACATGTTTACTCTTCTCACAAAGCCCACCCTGACCAATAGAGCATATTCCCCCAGGGACCTGCCCGCCTCCCCCCTGCCCACCACACAATCTCCATATCCTTATTTACTCTGTGGCTCTCTCCTGGAAACCAGCTCCTGTCTCCACTTCCTCCCATCCCCTCCTCTCTGCCCTACACTCCTGCAGTGGTCTTCAGCTGAGGTCCCTTCCCTTGCCAATCCACCATCTACCCCTCAGCAGCCTAATGGGGCTTTCTAAGCTGCAAGTCTGATCAATTTTTCCAAATCGTATCTGGTTCTTCATTTTTCCCCAGCATAAAATCTGAAATTCCTCACATGGCTTCCAGACATTCCCACGTACAATCAAGACTCTGTGTGGCTCTTAGGTCTGTCTTTCCTGATAGTCTCTATCCCCAAATATAGAGACTCGCTCTTAGTCCTCGGAACACACCAGCTCTTTTGCATCCCTGGTTTTTGCATGGACAGCTCCGTGGCTTCTGCTGTGTGTCCCCAATTAGCTAAGTCCCTCTTTTCCATTAGGACTCAGTTTGAAGAGGACTTTTCTGGGAAGTTCTCCCACCCAGCTGGGCAGGGTGCTTCAGCAGCTGTACTCCACGGTGTATGAGGATAACTCTTATGAGGTCACTTGTCTCAGAGTATCTGGATTCTTTCCCGGGTCTTTCCTTAGACTAACTGCTGCTTGAGGGCATGGCAGAGACTTAGTGATCAAATTGAATAGAGCAGAGCTCATAGAAGACATTGAGTTAGTACATATCAAATGACTGATAAATCTGAATTCCTAAGGAAAATTAGAATAGGTTATTTGGGTTTGAGTTACTTGATGAAATCAAATACACTGTTAATTAGTTAGGAATGCTTTCAGCTGCAACGATATGAAGCCTCAAGTAGGATAGTTTGTGAGAGAAGTGTGTCTCTTTTTGTGAAAGTCCCACGCACAGCATGTGACCACAGAAGTGCTGGCCTCCTGGTGATGCTGGGAGAGGAACCGTCGTCTGGAAGCTTTGCCCACAGTCTGTTTTGTTTTTAACCCTCCTCATAATTCTGTGAACTATCTAGATCTCTTTCTGTCTTAACTAGCTTGTATAGAGTCTAGTTGCCTGGAGCTAACTGCACTGGCAAATACAGCTCTTTTACTTGAATCCCACAAAAATGTCAAAGCTATAGACTGTCTGGTTTTATAGTAGTAACTGGGAGATGTATAAAAGGCAGCTTCAGAAACAGTTGAGACGCTAGGAGCTGACTCCCAGGAGAACGGGTCCCTGCTTAAAACCCCCATGTACCCTCAAATCTGTTTTTCCCATTCCTGATTACCAAATGTTAGAATTAGAAAGGGTAACAAGTTTCAAAATGGAAATGTCCTCATTTGGTGGAGAGGGAGCAAACCACATGGCTTAGAGGCTAAGCTAGACTCGGTCCCTGGAGAGCAGAGTTGTTCCTGCTGATCTGTGCTGCCAAAGGCCCGCTGAGTAGAGAAACAAAGTGGAGCAGGAAAGCCTGATAACCAGACTCAAATCTTGTCTACCAGCTTAACAACAAATCTGTATAACTGTCAAATTGCCTGCTTGTAAAAGGTTTATATCCCAAGACAGCCTAGAACATGTTTCCTTTGCACTGAGCATAGCCAGCTGGGCATGCGCAGGGCCTGACCTCTCAGTGGACAGGCCTGGGGTCAGGGCTTTGCTGTCCAGAGTCTGGGCATCAAGCCTAACAGAGGACCCTACTCTGTAGCCCTCTGAGTTTCTAACATTATCCATTATAGCATTTTACTTAGAAGGTTTAATTAGATCCCTGGAGTTTTCTCCTTTACACGGGTTTAACTTCAGATTTCAACATTTTAAGCATTTCTCCAGCAGTGGGCCTGGCACCTTCGGAAGCTGCGTTTCCTTTTGCAGGCATTGGGGGACCACTAAGTTCTGGGAAGCTCTGCCAGGTCAAATGGCCCCATTATTACTGGCCTGTGGGGGGAAGGCACTTCTCATGGTTCTTGAGTCACTGAAGCAGTAGCAGCAGCTTCTGGAGCAGAGCCCTGCTCACCAGGCTGCCGGGAAAGGTGATGGGGAGAGATAAGGTGTAGAAACCTCTTTGTACCTGGGTGGCTCAGAGGCTTAAGCCTCTGCCTTCGGCTCGGGTCGTGATCTCAGGGTCCTGGGATCGAGCCCCGCATCGGGCTCTCTGCTCAGCCGGAGGCCTGCTTTCCCCTCTCTCTGCCTGCCTCTCTGCCTACCTGTGATCTCTCTCTCTCTCTCTCTCTCTCTCTGTTTCAAATAAATAAATAAATAAAATCTTAAAAAAAAAAAAGTTAATGAGCTCAGTGAGCCTCCTAGGGCTCTGTTTTCTAGGCAGCTTTGCAACACTTTGAATTCCCACTCCTCTGAGGATTGGCTCTGCAGAGACCAGCTGGCTTTTTGCCCTTCCAGGCCCCTCAGGTGCTCCTGTGAAGGGGAGCATCTCTGGCCTCTTCCAGAACCAGTCCACTGTTCCATGTCTCTGGTCATTGCTCTGGGAAATCCCAGCGGCCCAGACCAGCTGGGCCCTTAATGCACATCACTGTTCCTCACTGCTGTCCATGACCAGATGACCATGATGCACACTTCTGCAAATCTGTGCTCCTCTGCCTCCCCCGGCCCCAGGCCCTGCCTCTCCCCAGCTCACTGGCTGCACTGGACGCTGCTGAGCTATGAACACCCAGAACCTCAGTCCCAACTTCAGTGTTGAGGACACTGAGTGAGGGCCCCGGACCGGCGAGGGGTGTAGAGCACATTGGACCAGGTTGGCGGGCTGGTCAGCCTGGTTCTCTCATTCAGCTGAGCCTATGAGCAGGCATCCTCCTTCCTTAGGTCTTAGGGCTGCCTCTACAACTTGCTCCATGGTGTAGGGGAGGAAAATAATTTTTCTTTACCCTTCTAGGTTCTTGACTGAGACCCTGTAATAAAAAAGCAGATTAACAGGAAAAAATGCATCAGAAGTTTGATAACATGTTCATCTCCGGTATACATAGGAGATACTCAGGAAAACTGGACAGCTCCCAGAAATGGATGAACCATTGCCTTAAATACCATCTTCAGCTCAAGACCAAAAACCAATAACAACAACAACAACACAAACAAAAACCCATGAAAAACCAAACCAAACCAAAACAAAACAAAACAAAACGTTGGGGAGATAGGTGGCAAGACCCGTTATTGGGAGGTCATCAGGAAAACACAGTTAATAGGGTAAGGCTGTAATGCATATTTAAACCCTTGCCTTCTGCATTGGTAAGAGTTTCTAGAGATTGTGTCATCCCCCTCCCCCCCTTCCTGGTACAGAGAGGGAGATATCCTTACAAATGGAGATTTCCTTTTAAATGTGAATATCCCTTACAAAAGAAGATAACTTCTACTTCTACTAGATTTTCAGAGCTTCTCCTATGTCTGCTATTTCTTAAAAATAATCAGCTCAAGATAATTCTTCTGTCAAAGAGGCATATTTTGGGGTGTCATGTTCTCCCTTTCACTGGTTTCCATAGCAAGAAGGGTATGAAGGAAGGTGTTAGGATCACTGCGAGCTTTTAAAAAATTCTTATGTTGTCCTTCTTTCTAGAGGGCATTTCAACAAATGGCAGAAGAAAAAAGAGGACACGAAGGGCTCACATGCCCATGCATGGGCATATGCACGCACGCACACACACACGTATTTTTTCTTTTTTGGGGAGAAAAAGATCCCTAATCTGATTATCCCTTCCCTTAACTGAGGAACACTGGACCAGATTAGTGATTCCTATGCTCCTGGCTGTTTCTAAGAATTCCTCAGGCTAGATTATTTAAGAATTCATGTTCTTGGACCCCTCTCCAGATCCACTCATTTGGAATCTCTGGGTCAAGACTCAGGAATCTGTATTTTAATAAGTCTCCTGGGTGTCTTCATACTCAGCACCTTGGGGGATCACTGGGCAGAGGGGTCTCTGGGCAGACTCCAGCCCCATGTTGAGGCTCAGGGAGTAGGATGCTTTCGTCTTGGGGAATGCTTGGATCCCTCTTTAGGTCAGCCCTTCAGAATATCATGAGGCCATCCTGCATACCTCCCAATGTGGGAAGGCCACTACCCAGTCAATTCCTGCAGCACAAAGTGAAGGGTGCTCCATTTTTAGGAAACAGACATAACTGAGCTTGGTTGTGTAGCCGGGGAGGGGAGGCAGGGTAATCTAATTCACCATGCCTGTACATATGTGATGTAAATTCAACATCCCCTCTGCGTGCAGCACATGTGGGGGGAGCAGGAAATAAGGGAGCCCACAGTAGTCGGCAAAAGAATCAGGCATCAGCTCACTGCTGGGGCCACTTCCCTTCAATGTGACAGACTCAGGTACCCAGCCCAGCTGATGGCCTTTTCTGAATGTGCCTGGTCCCCCAACACAGCCCCTCTCCTCTGAGCCCATCCTTTGCAAATCCCTCAAGTATTAAAAGATAAGTGCCTGCAACCCTGCTTTCTTTAGCATTTGAAGCTGTAGTTTGACGTTAGAATGTTGGCAAAGGAGAAGAGAGTCTGTCCAACAACAAACACTGTGAGGTCTCATGGAAAGCTCCAAGCACTGGCCAATTAATGGGGCCAAAAGCGGCAGTGTCATGATTTCTGCCTGTCTGGAGAGACCCACTGAGTTTGGAAGGCCACAAAGAAGAGTTGCAAAAGAAAAGATTTTCTAATAAATAAATAAATAAATAAACTTTTAAAAAAAATCAATGAACAATGAATTCACAGCTGTGTCCTAAATAGTAGACCAGGTGGTTAAAAAAAAAAAATTGCAGAAATTACATTCAAAGTAGAATAGGTTTTATTTCACAGTGAGGAAGAGAAGAGCAGCCGCGTACCAGGGACTGGCCTGGTCCTCTTGGCTGGACACTCACAGCTGGCCAATGGTGTCCTCCTGTTGAACAGAAACATTTGTGTAGAACATCAACTTTGGATAAGACCCCCATTCCATCGTGATGGAGTCAGTCAAACACCAGACCCCTTGGCATCAGCCTGAATTCAGCATGTACACTGTCCAGCCACAGAAGACCAAGCATACCCCCCTCATATCCCTAAAGACCAGCAGTGTCCTTCTCCTTCCCCAGTTCCAGACTTGGGCCTGGACCTCACCGTCCTGCATTCTGTATGAGATTTACTAAGAACCCCGACCATAAAAGTACCTCTGCTCCCTGACAGTTTCCAGTCCAAGTCACTTTTGTGAAGTCTGTCCCTCATCACCCGGCAAAACCCCAGTCCTTGCGTGTGTGTGTGTGTGTGTGTGTGAACACTTAAGTTCTACTCTCCTAGCAAATTTCAATTAGACAGTGTTATCAACTGTAGTTACCCATTTTCTAATCCTAACCTAAATCCCCAGCTGTCACTCCCTGTGACCAACAGGAAGGCCTAGAAAATCACTTCCGTGTTAATAGTCCAGTGGAGGATGTTGGCCCCTTCTTAGAGCCTTCCAGGCATTTTCAAGGCCCCAGAGTGTGCCTCAGTTGTTCTTATCTTATTCCCCCTCTTTCCTACAAGTGGCTTCTAGATACCTGCTTCTAGATATATGCCCAGGACTCAGGCAAAAGATGGGGCAGAGCCCATCTACCAACCACATGTTTACTAGGTCCTGTGGGCCCAGAAACAGCACCGCTTGAACCCCCAGCCTCGTAGACTCCCCCTGCCAAGAACCCCATGGGCTGGACTCAAGGCCTCACTTCCCTCAGTTGGCCTCTTATCTCAAGAGACCCAGTTTGGGAGAAGGGCACAAAGTCCCCTCCATTCTCCATTGGCATGAACCATTCCTCCTTCTCCTTCAGGCAGAATCCAGAAGTCCCAGAGTGAATCAGCCTTACAAACAAACTCTTCTGGGGCTCTCCATCCCTTATGTGGTGGTTATTTAAGCTCAGCTGGGCTCACAAATCAAGCAACTGTGTTAGAAAATGCAGTGGGTGAACCACAGATTTCTAGACAGACCATCTGGTTGCAATTCCTTGGCCTACCATTTGTTGGCTTAAGCATGTACCATACTTTCTGAGCCTCAGTTTCATGGGTCTGAAAAATGAGGACAATAATTGTTCCTTCTTATTCTTTTGAGAATCAAACAAGACCACCTAGGTCTAGGGATTGTCGTAGTGCCTGGTGTACACGAAGGACTCCATAAATGTTGCCTTATGGTCACTATCAATAACCAATTAATTCATGTGTTCAGAAAGCAGACCTACACAGAGAGGTGGGAGGAGCAGAAGCTGGATGGTCTTAAAGTAAACCCGGCCAAAGAAGGCAGAATGCTAAAGTGCTGTCTGTTCAGGAAGCTGTATCAAGCAGGGCTCACTGCTTGTTGACCCTCCTTCCCTTGGTCAGGGTCCTGGCTGCATTAGTGCAGTAGGGGAGGCCAAGCAAAGGAGCCATGCTTTGGCCTGTTTAACTTGGCCATCCAGCCAGTTTCAGCCTTCGCAGGTGAGGCCCTTTAATGTTTTTTGTCCTGTGAAACAGCCAGCCTTGTTTTCCTTGATCCCTAAAATTGGTTGGGATTCTCTCAATTTGGCAGCACATTTCTGTTTCTGTGGGTTTGGGCTGAGCCTTAACAGCCGCCTTTCCACTTGTGTGAATAAACTTAGGTAAACGCAGCAATCCAGGAAAGGACCCTGAGATCCATTTGCAATGGGATACTAATGTGGGGTGAAGAGAGGAATAAACAACAGAAACACCAGCCTGGTGGATGAATTTGAGTTCTCAGCAGAGGCATTGTTGGCAGCAAAATGACTCCAAGGTGGGTAGTGGGGGAGAGAAAGGAAAGCAGGGAAGGGGGTGGGTGGGGGGAGGGGATCATTAATCAATGGGGGAGTGTTAAATCTGGGGCAGTAGTCAAAATGTCCAATTCTTCCTTCACCCTCAGCCTAGATAAATGAGAATTCTTCCCAGTTCCCTTGGCAAAAGTGCCTTAGATGAGAGCATGAGAAAAGACCGTTAGGTGATAGAAAGCTTCATTTCTTTGTCTTTACACGCTGCCAAAGTGGGGCCCAACCCCAGAGCCAGGACTTAGAGGCAGGAGATTGGTTCAGCGTCTGGTTTGCCCACTGCCTTTGTTTCTGTACCTTGGAGTCAAAGACATTTTATTTCTCTCCTTTTTTTTCATGGTGTTGGTCATGGAGACTAAAGCAGGGTTGCCAGATTTAGCAAGTAATGGGACAGGATGCCCGTGGAGTTTTGAAGAATGGCTCTACCTGCCAACTTTTTGTAGTTTATTGAAGCACGCTGAATACAGGACATTTAGGAAATCCTGACAACGTCAATACAGGATGAGACATCATTAAACACAGAACAGGTCCTGGCTTTACAAGGACCCTGGCAACCCGGATGAAAGCCATCACATCTAACGGCCATTTCGAGCTGTGATAAATACAAAGAAGGAAGCACAACATGGAGTACACACACACACACACACACACACACACACGTGCTCACCACTAGCTACTTATTCATAAGAAATAAGTTTATAACCTCATTCTTTGCCCAAGAGCTCCATATGGAATATTTCTATGTTGATCACAAGCTAGGCAACATGAACACCAACTATTGTACCATTGATCATTCTTGGTAATCACCCATTCATCTACTTGACTAGATCTCTTGTGGACCCATATGGAAACAGGGCAGACCCTGTGCTCTCTTCTTCAGCACCCGACCCTGGGGTTATTTGGGGTTCTGGGTCAGCTCCCTGGCTGTGTTCCCACAGTGAACTCACTGCTTTCATGCAGATGGGAGTTCTGATGGACATCAGCCCTGTCCTTGCAGAACTCAGGTCAAGTCAAGAACTTGACTACAGGTCAAGATGTCACATGACATCACCTGCAAGAGGTGATGGCAGGTGGCAGGCATTGGGAGGCTCGCTGAGCCCAGGTGGGCAATGCAAAAGAAACCAGTGTTGGAGAATGGGGGACCAGGTGGGAGAAGGAACTTTATGGCACACAACGGATGCACCCTTCTGCTTGATAGAAACCTCCAACCTGCCTTGGCTGTCAAGAAGCTGGTGAGGCTTAGGATGTGGCAGAAAGGGGCCAAGTGTTCCGGGAAAGGCTGGCCTGCTCTTGGGGCTTGAGCAGGGTGGTGGAGGGTGATGGTGAGGAAATGCCTCTTGGGAAAGGAATCAATGGTTTCAGTACTAGACTGCCATGACTTTCCAATCCATATTTCTGTCCATCTGATTCCAAAATGGCGCTGAAGGGAGAAAATGGTGGCCAAAAGAAATTACAGATTTTTCCAAGGTCCCTTAGCATACGTATGCCAGTACTCGGGTTATAACTTGTGTTCCTGTTTGAGTGGAAATGCCCAGAATGAGGGTAGAAATCTAAAATAATAATCCAACCCTTGCAAATTAACTTTCAGCAGACTTTTGAGTCACTGAAAAGCAGAACAATTTAAAAAGAAGAACTAAAATACCTGCTGTGAGTCCCAAAGAAGGGATCCACAAAAGCCTAGGGGCAGTCCTTGTCCTCAAGGAGCTTGGACTTTAGTGCAAGAGATGAGCCAGACAACACACATGAAAGTGAGCCAACCATACATGCAAGCGTATTCTCACATCCTGAAGCTGGCCACTTATATATGATGACTATATATACACCAAATAGAATATATTATAGTATATTCTATATTTGTATAGTATATATACACCAAATAGAATATATTATATATAATTTTATATATAATATATTATATATAAAATATATAAATATATTATATTTAAATATAAATAATTATATTATATTATAATTATATATAAATATAAATAAATTATATAATAAATATTATATAAATAATATAAAATTATATAAATAAATATAATTTATTATATTTAATAAATAAATATAATTATTTATATTATATTATAAATGTATTATAATATATTATAATTGTATTATAAAATAATATAATATATATAATATAATTTATATTATAAAATAATATAAAATTATATAAATAAATATAATTATTTATATTTATATTATATTATATTATTTATATAATATAATAATTATATTATATTATAATTATATATAAATATAAATAAATTATATAATAAATATTATATAAATAATATAAAATTATATAAATAAATATAATTTATTATATTTAATAAATAAATATAATTATTTATATTATATTATAAATGTATTATAATATATTATAAAATAATATAAAATTATATAAATAAATATAATTATTTATATTTAAATATAATATATTTATATATTTTATAATATGTATATATATATGTATATGTATATATATGTATATATATTATATATATATATATATATAATATATATATATATATGACACACACCCCACACACACTTGCACCATAATGACTAGCTTCAGGATCTGAGAATAGACTCCCTATGGTATATACATGTAGCATATTAAAAAAAAAATATATATATATATGCCTTTAGTCTATTTTGAGTTTATTTTCGTGTATGGTATAAGAAAGTGTGGCAGTCAAGAAGCTGGTGAGACTTAGGATGTGGCAGCATCCTTTGTTTGTAGCTATCCAGTTTTTTCTAGCAGCATTTGTTGAAGAAATTTTCTTTTCCCTCTTGTCCATTCTTGCTTCCATTGTTTTAGATTAGTTGACCATATAATCATAGTTGGTGTTCTTTCTGGGCTCTCTGTTCTGCTCCATTGATCTACAAGTCTATTTTCTGTGCAAGAACCATACTGTTTGATTATTATAGCTCTGTAGTATTGCTTGATATCTGGGATTGTGATACCTCCAGCTTTGTTCTGCTTTCTCAAGATTGCTTTGGCTACGCAGGGTCTTTTCTGGCTCCATACAAATTTTAGTATTTTTTTATTCTAGGTCTGTGAAAAATACAGTTGGCATTTTGATAGGGATTATGTTAAATCTGTAGATTGCTTTGGGAAGTATGGACATTTCAAAGATACTGGTTCTTTCATTCCACGAGCATGGGATATCTCTCCATTTATTTGTGTCATCTCTAATTTCTAATTTTAGTATAGTTTTTAGGATATATTTCTTTCACCTTCTTGGTGAAGTTTATTCCTAGATATTTAATTCTTTTGGATGCAATTGTAAGTGGGATTGTTCTCTTAATTTCTCTTTCTGCTGCTTCATTATTAATGTGTAGAAATACTACAGATTTCTGTATATTAATTTCATATGCCGTAACTTTACTGAATTCATCAGTTCTAATAATTTTTCGGTGGTGTCTTTATGGTTTTCTGTATATATTATCATGTTATCTGCAAATTGTGAAAGTTTTACTTCTTTACTTACCAAATTTGATGCTTTTTATTTCCTTTTGTTGTCTGATTACTGTGGCTAGCAATTCCAGTTCTGTGTTGAATCAAAGTGATAAGACAGGACAACCTTGCCTTGTTCCTGATCTGAAAGGAAAAATCTCCTAGTTTTTCACACTGAAGATGATAATAGCTGTGGATTTTTCATATAAGGCCTTTATAATCTTGAGGTATGTTCCTTCTAAATCTATTTTAATAGTTTTTAACATGAATTGATACTGTACTTTGTCAAATGTTTTTCTGCATCTATTGAAATGATCATATGATTTTTATCCTTTCTCTTATTAATGTGATGTATCACATTGATTGATTTGCAAATCAACCACTCTTGCATCCCTGGAATAAATCCCTCTTGATCATACTGAATTATTTTTAAAGTGTATTATTGGATTTGGTTTGTTAATAGGTACAGTCCTTTTTAAAGAAGACAAATTCTTTTAG
Source organism: Neogale vison (assembly GCF_020171115.1). Taxonomy (NCBI): domain Eukaryota; kingdom Metazoa; phylum Chordata; class Mammalia; order Carnivora; family Mustelidae; genus Neogale; species Neogale vison. The sequence continues at coordinate 148,300,137 of NC_058092.1, read as the reverse complement.
ATTCTAGGACTAGTCCCTGAAAACTTTAGGAGACTTTTCAGGTCAAGTATATGAGATACTGAATTATTTTTTTAAAAATTGTATTTATTTATTTGACAGACAGAAATCACAAGTAGGCGGAGAGGCAGGCAGAGAGAGAGAGAGGGGGAAGCAGGCTCCCCGCCAAGCAGAGAGCTGGATGCGGGGCTCGATCTCAGGACCCTGGGATCATGACCTGAGCCGAAGGCAGGGCCTTTAGTCCACTGAGCCACCCAGGTGCCCCGATACTGAATTATTTAAGGGAGTTAGGCAATCACTTGTGCCAACCTGATCATAAGTAAATATAAACATAAAACATGAACAAATGACCCAGAATACATTTATTTTGAATTTCTAGATTATTGCAAAGAAAACAAAATAATTGAGAAGTATCTTTACCTAGCAAATCTGTGAGAATGTACGGACAGAACTCCAGACTTACATAGGGAAATGGAGAAATTCTGGTCAAGCACAATAGCAAAATTCCTCCAGGGGGGGAAATGTCCCTTGGGTCTGTGAAACACCTTAATGGCTTACTGGTTATACAAAGTCTTGTCTAAGTCTTGTCTTGTGAAGGGGAAAGGTTAAGGCAGATATTTCTTTGTCTATGTTCTGTTTTGTCTAAGTGAAGGGGAAAGGTTAAGGCCGATATTTCTTTGTCTATGTTCTGTTTTCTTTGTGGTGGCTGGAAAGACAGAGGGTCTGGCCATCCTGTGAACTGAGCAGGGGAATGGGTTCCTGTTGAGCATAAGAATGAGCCCCAGAAATGTGGCGGCAGACTGGCACCAAGGAGAGGAGATGAGGGCTTCCCAGGAGAGAAAGTAACCAACGAACTGCAGGAATAATGAATCCAACATTCAATCTCAGATATTCCTAATCCCAAATCATCAACAACAGACTGATGGACCCAATAACTTGCTATGTTTGGAGAACGAAGGGGAGAGGAAGAAGCTGTGTTCACTCTGGAGAGAGGAATAGAGAGAGAAGGGCATGTTCAGGGATGAAAGGGGGAGAGGCTGGGAGTTAGGTAAGGCAGGAATTCAGAGTGAGAGAGAGTGGGAAGGTGGTCACGTGGCAGCACCAGGAAATCCTGGAAGGTGCTGAGTGTCCCTCAGGCCCGTGGGAGATGTGGGTTGGGCTATATATCTGAGTTACCTTGCATGACATCTCTGCTGTTGTCTGGTCTTTATTTGCATTATTCCCTTGTATTTGTAATTATATTGTACTAAACTTTTTCACGTGTTAGGTCAATGCCATCTCTTCTTTAGTAGACCCTGCTTCTTTGAAAGGTACAACGGACAGTTTAAGTTTGGAAGTCTGTATAGAGGAGTAATCGGAGAAAAGTTGGAAGAAGTTGGAAGAAGATCATTGTGTATTTGGTTGCCATATATTTCAGAATACTTCAGTGTGAGTCCTTTCTGGCTTGTGTTTATAAATGAGTGAAGTTGACTTCACACCTTAGGAGTGGTTAGTAAATAATCAAGAACTTATACGTGGGGGCACCTGGGTGGCTCAGTGGGTTAAGCCTCTGCCTTCAGCTCAGGTCATGATCCCAGCGTCCTGGGATAGAGTCCTGCTTCAGGCTCTCTGCTCAGCGGGAGGGCCTGCTTCCCCACTCTCTCTGCCTGCCTCTCTGCCTACTTGTGATCTCTCTCTTTGTCAAATAAATAAATAAAATCTTAAAAAAAGAAAGAACTTACACTTGACAGGGGTCTTAGCAAGTGGGTCAAATGTGATTGGTTAAATCTGTGCAGAATTTTAGCATATCAGATATTAGAAATGATTTTTCCTTGGTGAAATAACTAGCACTCAGGACACGTGCTTGGTGAGAAAGTTTTCATGAGCACCTGCACGATAAGGTATGAGGACACAGGGTGCTCAGTTTCCCTCCTGCCCAATGGAGCTTTCCGTGGGGAACTCTGATGAGTCCTATGGCCTTATGTCAACCTTCCCAGAGGGACAGTCTCACCTGGATAGACTGTGGTAGAACTCCTACGGCCCCTGACCAAGAGTGGACCTTGCATGAAGGATGCTTGCTGGAGCCTAAACTGACAGTACCTCACCAAGGTTCCAGCACCAAGTAGAACGACTGTTTTAACGCCCGCCGATGACAATCTCATCTGGGTGTTGTGCTCACTGTAACATTCAAAGGGGCAGAAAGCCACTCCTAATATTTTCTGGTCATTCTGCAACGCATGGGTAGGCCTGACACATATGCAAAGGGTGTTTAGAATTTTAAACTCCAGCCATGAGGGAGCCATTGAAGATTTTGAAGCAGGGGAATGACATGGAGAAGGTGTTGCCATGTTGAAGGCCCGGAGGCAGGGAGACAAGTTCAAACCAGGGAGCAGAGCCAAGGAGGTGGACTTCCGTAAGATCAAAATCCACAGACCACCCCCCACGCCCCCCCCCCAAATCCTTTGAGCCCTGGGGCTGGCCCATGATTTCCCAGTCAGAGGGGATGTGAAGAGAAGCCAACATAGTCCACCGTGACAAAGCCACATTGTGATGAGTCAGGAGGAAATCTGTCCCAGACACATGGATCACATTTCCCCTCAGATATACATGGCGATGGGGGTGGGGATGGAATTCCGAGCCAGGCCCATGTGAACGGCAGCCTGAGCTTTGCCAAGAAGACACACTCACAGAAATGATGTTGAAGCAGGCAGGAAGGCTCGGAGGCTCAAACTCTCCTAGGGCAGACTCACTCATTCTCGTCTCTTCTGAGAGAAAACCAGTCTGTTTTAACGGGCTTCTGAGAGGAGCTGGTGTGAAGCATCATTTTCATAAGGAAATGAATGGAACAGGGAGTCACCCTACAGATCCCTTGACCAGAATGGTTGGAGCATTGGACTCAGGACCCCTTCTTGACCTGTGGGTCTTCTTCCTGCTTTCCCTTTCTGGCAGGGTCTGGCATTCTTGCCCCTGCTTTCCCTCTCTGTGACTCATTTCCTAAGTTTGGCTTCTTCTCAGTTGGAGGCTACGCTTTCTCTGATCAAAACTCATGAGCTGTGCAATGTGCTAACTGTTGCACCCTGGGGTGGGTTTTTAAAAGTTTGTGGAATATGAAATAGAACAAATAGGCTTGGAAACAGCCTGGTTCTCCCCCGCTAACCTCCAGGGCACCCCCAGCCTACCCTCTCTCTCCCAAGCTAGGTTTCCAGGATAAGATGGAAAAACTTTTAGAAATCTTTAGCACAATGGCTTTTTCTTAATGTTTAGGCAAGTGTGGACGCTTGGGGACCTAAGCTCAGGCCAGATCCCGCCTGGGGGTCTCTATTAACGACTGATGCCTGTGGTTTTTTCCCTCAAGATCTTGACCTCTCCCCACTCACAGCACTGCCCTGAGGAATAAAAACTATTAGTGAATCATAATAATAATCACTATGAATAAAGGGAACCATCACTGAGTGCTTAGTATCTACGAGACATGTGCCAGGAACTTTACAGGGAGTAACCCAGTCAGACTTCATGGCTTTTTGAGATGATGATTCCCGAGCTCCCATTTTATAGATGAGGAAACTGGGAATCACATTAAAGATTTGCCCGAAATCATTGCAGCAGGTTGAATGGTGCCCCCTGACCCCCACCGATATGCCTGAATCCCTCAACCTATGAATGTGATCTTATTTTTATTTCTCATTTATTTATTTCTTTTCTTTATTTATGTAGGTATTTATTTATTTGTTTTTGTGATGTTATTTTTAAAAAGAGTTTTTGCAGACATCATTAAGGATTCTGAGATGGGATCATTATCCTCAGTGATCAGGGCCAGCCCTGATTCAAAGACAGGAGGGAAGACACAGACAGAGCAGAAGGTCCAGGTGGAGGCAGAGAGTGGAGACACGTAGCCCAGAGCCATGGACCATCTGCAATCACTGGACCCTGGAAGAGGCAGAGCAGGCTCCTCCCCTAGAGCCTCAGAGGGAGTTTGGCCCTGCTGGCAGCTTGAGTTTGGGTTTCTGCGGAGAGGATGCATTCTGTTGCTGTAAGCTACCTAGTTCGTACTAGTTTGTTCCGGCAGCCCTAGGAATCCAATACAGTCATGCAGCTCTTCAGTGATGCCATGAAAGTTAAAGTCGTCATTACAGAAAAAGAACAAGTGACATCCACATAGAATTATGATATATCACCAAATGGAAGAAACAGGTCTTCAATATGTATTTTAAACTTTTCTCTCTCTCTATATATATATGTATATATTCATATTTACACATTTATATATGACATATACATTAGAAGGAGGTTCCAGGGACTCAGACAGTTCTGGTCACCTGACTGGTGAGGAAGCAGGCGATAAGGTGGCCCTTCTTGGAATAGCCCCCCCGGGAAGCAGGGTTCTGGAAGATGCCCCACATTTTCGGTCATTTGGGGCACCAGAATCCCCACATCCTCTAGCAAAGGAAGCCTCTGGATTCCTCTTGGGGATCACAAAGTCCACCAATTAATTACTTTCATTTAGGTATTATTTCCATAGGTACATTGGTCCATACATTCTAGTAAGGCTGTGAGCAAATGAAGTTGTTAAGACACAGAATTGTACTGAAACGCAACAGATTAGCGCCTCCTTGAAACTCGCGTGGACATTTTTGTGAAGTAGGTTATTATCTTGCTTTGCATCTGTTCCCACTACCCACCCTCTCTGTTCCTGAAGAATCCAGCGTGGGTAGACTAGATTTCCTTGAAGGTGGTGGTTGGCGGGGGGGCTTGCTCTGTTGTCAGGCACTTTTAGCTCTTAACTGCAGCTACTCCTGGTGTCGGCATGCTCCCCACGCCAGGCACACACCCGGCATGGTGACCCCCAGCTGGCAAAGCCTTTGGCAGCTGTGCATGTGCCCCCGGATGCCCTGTCACCGGGGTTAGTGAGGAGGCAGAGAGAAGGGAACCTAGCACTCCTGCTTGCAGGGCTGACGGGGGACGTCGCTGGGGAGCTGAGGCCAGGGGGGTCAAGAAGAGCTGCAAGTGGGCCCGAGGCCCTGGGGGATAGGGGGAGTCATATCTGGGGTCTGAGTTCAGGTGTGGACTAGTGTGAGCTGCGCTGCCTCCAGTCCCCTGACTCTAGCAACCCCAGGACTCTGCAAACTTGCCCACCGAGGGGCCGTGCTGCAGGGGGCACGGCACCTGTCAGACACGAGGCCAGGAAGGGCTGCAGGACTGCGAGCCCTAATAATGAGCCGACGGTTGCTCAGTGTTGCTTTGCTCCCAGTGATGGAAGCACTTTAGAAGGAAAGGGAGGTCAGCGGTGGGTTACCCCCACAGCTGGCTCCAAATCCTTCCACCCTGATTCTTTCCTTTTGTTTCACATGCACCGTTTTGTTTTGTTTTTTTTTTTTAATCTAAATATAATAAGTGAGGCACTCTAGATAAAACTGCTAAGTTTTCCAATCTTATCCACGCTAAAACCAAAGAAATCTCAAACTGGGCACAGGCATTGTCCATTTTTCAAGGTCTTTTTAATGAAACATTGTCTATGGCTCTTAGGAACAATTTACTATCAGACTCTGGAATCGGCAGAGTTTCCCCCTCGGTCCTAACAGTACCATCGGTCTAGTTTAAGTCGAGAGGGTTTCCTTGCATTGTCGTATGGAGCTTAAAGAACTCAGGGCCATGAGGACCGCAGAGCAGACTTGGATGTTGCCTGGACAGGAGCAAAGGAGTCAGGACCCCTTGGCCAGAGACAAGGCCACAGCCTGCCACCATGACCCATGAGCAAACCAGCACCTATGTCCCAAGACATCAGAACTTACCTTGTGACTGCTCAGAAGGACCAGCCACGGTGCTCATCCATTCGCATTCCCCTCCCTCCCGCCCACGTGGAGACACCACTCGCAGAGAAGACTTGATCCCTCACCTGGTAATGGTATGTGGAGCTCCAGCCCCAGGTGGACAACAGAGTCCTACCTTCTCTGACCTACGTCGGAGCTGTCATCAGGATTTTTTAAGGACTGGCTTGATGAATAAAATAGAAGCGAACCCCAAATGTACGGGGTTCAGGAGAATAAATAGCCCTTTGTATGCCTAAGATCCTTCCAGATAATCCAACCTGAGAAATCTCTGCTTCAGCCACATCTGCTGCTGGGGATGCTGAAAAACAGAGTGACTATAAAATGAAATGAAGCTTGGAGGTGAACCATATGAAATTCCGTGGATTAGGGGAGAAATCATCCACTATTACAATCCACTATTACGATGAAGGAGGGGTAGGGGAGGCGGGGACCCATGAAAAATCAACAGCGAAGACTGAAAACGTGGATTTCTCTGGGGAAGCTCCCTTCCCTTGGAAAGAAGAAAACATGAGCCGTGAAGCAATACTCTTCACATTTGCATGTTAAACGGATTGAGGCTCCCCTAGGCTGCCCCTGAGGAGGGCAGTCAGAGGCAGCTCTAAGATCTAATGGTCCCTTGCCCTCACCTTACTCTGGTTCAAAGCTCACAGCCCAGGAAGAGACCCTTGCATGCGTAGGTGCTCAATAAATATTTGCATTGAAGTGCATTTAGCACAGATTGCATGGAGCACAGGGTGTGGTGCATAAACAGTGAATTTTAGAACACTGAAAAGAAATAAAATAAAATAAAATGAAAATAAAAGCTAGTTTCTTGACTGACCTACTCCCCCCCCCCCCCCACACACACAAAGGCTCAGGAATCTCCCTATGTCCATTGTGAATTCTGTGTGATCTGTACAGGGGGAATTTAGGAAGAGGTAGTTTTCATCCAAAAGCCTTCCTTGCATTAATTTCAGTTTTATTTTCTGCCCCTCCCCGCCTTTAGAAAAATAGGCTTGAATTATCCCCAGAGGTGCAGAAGCAGCACTGAGAGTTTGAGACTTGGGGGCTTGGCAGGGTCAGCCTTGGTTTTAGCTGTGGTGACTTGCAAAACCCCGGCTCGCCCTCCCCAGGCTCTCTGGATAGAACAGAGACTCTTACCCCTTGCCATGGGGGCCAGGCTCCGCAGCTTCCTGCAACTCACTTACATTATGCGCCGCTCTTGGGACACCCTCCCCCTTCACACACCCTCTGCTCAGACCCATTCTCCATACGCTTGGATTCTGGTAGCTTCTAATTAATACATTCCTTTCCCCCTTTTTCGCTCCGCATATGGTTATTGAAGGACTGCTTTGTGCCAGGCGTTTCTCTAGGTGCTTGGGGAGACAAACTGGATAAAACTCTGCATTATGGAGCTTACGTTCTGGTGGGGAAGGACAGGCAATGACGAAGATGACCGGTAAGTAAATATTGTGTTAGAAAGTGATGTGCTTCTATTAAAAGCAGAGTGGGAATCAGAGGATCTGGAGTGAGCGGGGAGGGATTGGGATGGAAATGGGTGGTTGGGACAAGCTTCCAACAGAAGGGAAGGCCAATGGCACCTTCAGGATGGCTGTGGGCTCCAGGGAAAGGCAGGCATTGGCTGCATGGGAACTGGTCTGACTCCATTATCTGCACCAAAAGAGAGGATGGAGGGACAGGTCGTCTGGGTGCATGGTGGGGGGGGAGTTCATTTACTAATTTTTGCATATTGTTTATGCAGAATCTGAAACAAACCTTACAAATGGGGAGGAGGTTAAATGAAGAGAATGAACTTGACATAGATGACAGATGGGAGCCCTGTCCAGATACCAAGGGGAGGGTAAGGGGGGAGGGTGGAGAGGAGGACAACATGTGTGTGTGCCAGGACACGGAAGAATGTTCTGCGCCTTCCCATTGGGTGGGACCCAGGCTGGAGTCGCCCAGGGATGACCTCTGTGGCTGGGCTTGTGACAGGCCCTTCAGAAAGCTCAGAGGAAATTGTGCTCTAGAGACGGGGGAGGACCTTACCCTGGGAGGAGGGTCCTCTCCTCCAAGGGGAACACAAGGGCACCCCACATTGATCTCTGGAATGCAAGGGGATTTTGTCCATCTGTTTAGTTTATTGGTTGCATCTCAAATGCCTAGGAAGGAGCCTGGATCCTAGTACAAGTTTGCTGGATAATTGTTGAGCGAGTAAATGGATTCATCAAGTACTCATGGGCTGCGCTCTGCAATTCCACACTTGCTGGGTATGGCAAGCTCACAAGACGTGAGTGTCGCTCCTCCTGGCTCCTCTGAAACGCAGTTCAAGAAGAAGCCTCTTCCAGCCTCTTCCTCCAGCAAGCCAAGCTGTCTCCTGAACTTTAGAGAAGAAGACACAGAGCAAAGAGCTCTGAACTTGGCATCAGGGAACCCAGGTTTACTGGCCCCAGATCTGGCCAAATCCCTCAACTTCCGTGAGCCTCCTCATTTGTGAGTCCCCAAGAATGGTGTCCTGCCAGTCTTGCCTGCTTTTCAGGGTGTCTTTGAAGAACACAAATGTGGGTAAGGAAGCACTGGGGGACCAAACCACCATGCAGTGTAAAGCATTATTCTCTCTTCTCTTACACTTGGGAAAAAAATTAAAGACAAAGAAAAGTACAAGGACTATTGTAACAAATCCAGAGATACTCACCCCTCAGAGTATCAGGTGTTAATAATCAGTTACATTTGTTTCCTACCTCTCTGGAATAAAGTCATGTTGTATAAAGTTCAAGTCCCCTGTTACCCATTCCTTAATTTTATTCCTCTCTACACTCCTCTTCCTCAGAGGCAACCACTATTATGTTTGGTGTATAAATCCCATGTCTTAAATATTTCTGATATGCTATTTATGGGAATCACAACCTATAAACAAAAATTTTATTAAGTTTTTTAAACAAAAGTTTGCTTAGGAGCACCTAGGTAGCTCAGTTGGTTGAGTGTCCAACTCTTGATTTTGGCTCAGGTCATGATCTCAGGGTTGTGGGATCAGGCTGGGTCAACTCCACAGTCAGCCGGGAGTCTGCTTGAGATTCTCTCCCTCTCCCTCTGCCCTTTTCCCCGCTCTCAAATGAATACATAAATCTTTAAACGAATTAAAAAATTTAAAGTTTGCATAAATAATACTAAATTTCTGCACTCAATTCCAAGTGTGTGTGGTTGGAGGTTTCCCATACCACCAAGAAATTTCCCAACGCCATCTGGGTGGCCTAGAATTCATCTCAGTTCTGACACCATCTACCTGAAGACAGCATCAGATTCCTCAGGTTAAGGGTTCAGGCCCACAAGAGTGCTCCCCCCACCCCCGCCCCTAATATAAATCACAAAACTGTACTTGTCATTAGCTATTGACTGGAGACTCTAACGAATCCCTCCGTGGGTTCCAATTAATTTGCTAGAGTGGCTCACAGAATTCAGAGAAACACCTTACTTACAAGAGCATGGGTTTATTTCAAACAGGTATAACTCAGGAGCAGTCAGATGGAAGAGATACACAGGTATGGGGAAGGGTGTGGAAATTCCCTGCCCTTTCTGAGCACACCTCTCTCCCCAAATCTCCATGTGTTCACCAACATGGAAGTCCTTCAAACCCAATTATTTTGGGTTTTCATGGGGGTGTCATTACATAGAAACAATTGATTAAATCATTGACACCCACAGGGAGGTGACTCTTTGATACAGACTCTGTTTGGGGTATGCTAAGGAGAAATGAAACAGGAGGGACTGGTTCCAGCATTGGAGATCGTTTTCCCTTAAATTCAATTCCAAATCCTGGGCTTGCCCTGGAGTTAACCAACTAACTTGGGTCCTTAGGGGAAACAGATGAATAGGATTGATGTACATTTGGAATTTATTTGGACTCTGACCAAAAAACAATCCCAGCTTAGACCTAGCTCTCAAGGAAAAGAGATGTTGCCTCGCTCTCCTTCTGTCACCCTCCTGGCCATAGCAACAATCAGGCTGACAGGAGTTGCCCCCAGGAATGAAGCTTTCCCTGGTGCTTTTTCCTGCTTACAGAGGGCTGGGTGCCCAGGTACCCCCCAAGGGAACAAGGATGGGGCCTCAACTTCCAACAGCCCCATCCTTGGCTTGTTCTTCCCAATACATTCCAGAATCATGACGTGTCTCTCAGAAAGGAAGACTTATTTTTGCCCAAAGCATAAATAAATCCAGGAACCAGTTCCAGTAATCACAAGTACACGCCAACTCTCGAGGGCACTTGACAAAAGCAGAAAGAAATTGGTATAGCCTGCCCAGAAAGGCCACTGGCGGTATGGAAGCCAGAGGGATTCTGGAGAAAGAAAGAAGAAAGGAGGGGCTAGATAGAGTTTTATATAACATTATCAAGTTTTTCAAACAAATGGAAAGATAGAGCAATTTAAAAAACAAATTTGAAGTTATTTTGCCCAATTTACTCTAGATCTCAAGATAGAAAAATAAGAGGTCACCTGGTGGCTCAGTTGGTTGAGGGTCTGCCTTTGGCTCAGGTCATGATCCCAGGGTCCTGGGACCAACCCCTGAGCAGGCTCCCCGCTCAGTGGGGGGTCCACTTCTCTCTCTCTCTCCCTCTGTGTGTGTTCTTGCTCTCTCTCTCTCTCAAATAAATAAAACCTTAAGAAAAAATAAAACATTATGTTCCACTAGAAACCTGACCATACTCTTTAATTCTCTCCCCAGAGGTCTTTGATCCCATCAGATTGTTTCTCGTGATTGCCTTAATATTTTCACGATATAAAAATAACTGTATGGGGTATTGTTTTTAAACTTTAAACTGTATGTGATTTTGTTTTTAAACTTTCTTAATTTTTTCTTTGATAAATGTATGTATGTATGTATGTATGTATTTTAAAATTAAATTTTAGCTAGTTAACATACAGCGCAATATTGGCTTCTGGAATAGAGTTCAGTAATTCGTCCTTTACATACAACCCCTGGTGTTCATCACAAGTGACCTCTTCCATACCCATCCCCTATCTAGCCCATACCCCACCCACCTGCCTCCCTCAAGCCTCAGTTTGTTCTCCACCATTATGAGTCTCTTAGGGTTTGTCTCCCTCTCTTCTTTTTTCTTTTTTTTCCCTTCCCATATGTTCATCTGTTTCATTTCTTAAATTCCACATATGAGTGAGATCATACGGTATTTGCAATTCTCTAACTTACTTCATTTAGCATTATATACTCTAATAATATATTCTAATAATGTACTCTAGTTCCATCCTTGCAGATGGCAAGATTTCATTTTTGATGGCTGAGTAATATCCCCATGTGTGTGTGTGTGTGTGTGTGTGTGTCACATGATTTTCTACTGTCCCATATGATTTTGCAACTTGCTTTTTAAGAAAAACGGTAGCAAAAAGAAAAAAAAAACACATGAGATTCACCCTCCCAACAATTTCCAGCTGTATAGTATTGTCAAACACATGAACCCCTCCTTCTTAACTGAGTCCACACCCACCAAGCAAACTCTCCACCTTCCCCTTTCTGTTCTATGAAGTTGACTGCTTTAGATACCTCATACAAATGGAATCATCGAGTGTTTTTGTGACTGCTTTATTTCACTCGCGTAATGTCCTCAAGTTTCATCCATGTTGTAGCACAAGTGAAGTTATTTATGGCTGAGTGATATTCCATTGTATGTATGTGCTGCATTTTGTTTATCCATTAATCCATTCATGGACATTTTTCTTTTCTCTCAACAATTTATTTTTATTTTAATGAATTTAATTTCAATTATTTTATTTGAATAATCAATAGTATAGTTACAAAAACATGGAACATGTTACGAATTTGGGTGTCATCTTTGCTCAGGGGCCATGCTAATCTCTATTTTTAGTGTATATGCTGCCTAAGCAAGCATCATTCATGGACATCCAAGGGTCCTATTGGCTATCATAAACACTGTTGCCACAAGCATGGATATGCAAACATCTTTTTGAGATCCCGTTTTAATTTTTTTTTTGTATACATATTTAGCAGTGGGATTGTTGGATCATATGATAATTATATTTTGAATTTTTTTATGAGACTCCTTCTTGTGTTCCCTAGTGGCTGTACCATCTTACCACCAATGGTGCACAAACATTCTAATTTCTCCTCATCCTAGCTAACACTTGTTGTTTTCTGGGTTTTGGGTAGTGGCCATCCTAATGCATGTGAGGTGATATCTCATTGTGGTTTTGGTTTACATTTCCCTGATGATGAGTGATGTTGAGCATCTTTTCATGTACTTATTAGACATTTGTATACCTTTAGAGAATTGTCTAATTCAAAATTTTCACCCATTTTTAAACTGGATCATTTGTTTTTTGTTACTGAGTTCTAGGAGTTCTTTTTCTATTCTGGATACTACCTTTTTATTAGATAAATGGTTCACATATATTTTCTCTATATGATTGCCTTTTCACTCTGTTGATTTTGTTGTTGTTGTTGTTCACAGAAAATTTTAAATTTGATGTGGTCCTATTTGTCTATTTTTGCTTTTGTTGCTGGAGTTTTTGGTGGTATAGCCGAGAAATCCTTATTAAATCCAACATCATTGAGCTTCCTCCCTGTTTTCTTCTAGGAGTTTTATAGTTTCAGGTCTTACATTTAGGTCTTCAATAAATGTTGAATTAATTTTTGTATGTGGTGCATGCAACTTGCTTTCTGAACTTATTTTGTCTTTATCCATGTTAGTACAAGGAGTTCTAGCTCAGCTGTTGTCACCGCTGATGGAAAGTGCATGTAACATTGTCCACAAGTTGTTCATCCATTGTCAACTTGCAACAAACAGTATCGTGATGAAGGTCCTAGATGTCCCACACACATGTGTAACAAACAGAAGCACTGGCCCAAAGGGTGTTCTCGCACACCTCTTCCATATTAACAGACATTAATAGACAATCATACAAAGAGGTTGTATGATCAGACAGTGCTGCTTCTCTTCCTTACAGGCACCTGTACCCTCCCTCACTGATGATGTAAGATGGTGCCTCATGATGCTAATTTCCATTTTCCCGATTACTAACTAAAACTTGAGGTATATAGTTTATTAACCTGTTTCATGTTTTTCTACTCCCCGGAGCAGTTAGAACAGGTGATTATCATAATGATAAAACTCAGGAAGTAACACTAAGTTACTCCATGGAACGCTCTTTTGTCTCCTATCCCCACGGTTTCAACTCAATAATAATAACACATCATAGTAGTTTGGGGCAAAGAGGAGGGAATAAAAGTCAACAAAATTATGCTTATCTTAAAGAGATAAACTGAAGAAGAAATAGGTGCCCCGTTTGGATAATAGGTCTTTAGCAGGACAAAAACTACCCTATACTTAGGGATCTGGGCCACACTGTCCTCACTTGTTCCTGGGGATTTGTAAGTAAAGATACACTATAAATGTGAGGTAAATGACATTTTTCAAATTCAGATTAATAGTAAGATGGACTGATCTGAGTTAGTGATGACTTAGTTGTGAGCTATCAAAACTGCAAATTATCAAGTTTTTAAGGGCATACAACAAAACAAGGGCAGGTAGGCTTGCTTTGGAAGTTCTGTGAGAATCACCTGTCTGGTCTAGCCCTCTAGGTAGGAAGAGGTAGGCACCCAAGGCCCAAAGCTACACTATAAATGCAGAAACAGTTTGTCTATTTGGGGTTGCAAAAACACCAGGTAGGCTCCAATATCAGAATGACCCCCTGAGAAAAGGCTCTGCCAGAGGACAGGATTCAAGTGATAAAATAGTAAGAAAAGATGCTGATCCAGTGTATTTGAAAGTTGTCACTCCTGTGTTCATGACAAAAAACAAAAACGAAAACAAAAACAAAACAAAACAAAACAAAAAAACCCCACCCTGAACAAATTGAAAATCAACAACTCTTCTTAGATTGACTAGAGAACTAAAGTTACAGGCTCATGAGCTGGCTCCCAAACTGGAGAGATGGACGGGCAGATAGAGTCACAGCTTATTGGCAGAGGATCACAACTTACTGGAGCAGTAGCTTAGAAACAGAAATCTCGATGGGAATCAGTTATTGGTGTAGGAAAAGCCAAACTTTAATTGATGAATTGCTAGAAACTCCAGTCTGATACTTGGACAAGTCTGAAAGTTAAAAATTCCTGGGGGAACTCAGGATTTAGAAGATGTCCCCTTTTGGTGAATTTTACTTCCATGAGTCTATCAGGTTCTCACAGTGAAGATTGGAGAAAAATCCCTTGGGCTTCTTGTAGGAAGAGGGGAGAAGTAACCATTCTGAAAAATGTTAGAGCATTCTGTCCTTCTTAATAAGGTCTGCCCTCAAAAGGAAACTATTAGTCTGCTGGGGCCTAACCAATTGGAGGAGGGAAAACACACAACTTCAGTCCCCTCTAGCTGTCCTATTCCATGCAAGTTGCATGTGGGGGTACAACTGAGAAGCACTTGTGAAGATCACAGTCCAGAGCTCAGTCTCATTAAAAGACTGAGACCTAATCATAAAACCATAGACCTCCTCGCTCTCCTACACCTCACAACAACATCAATAGTCCTCCTGTCTAATATCGGGGGAATACAACAGCAGGACTGTCATGTGTCTGACCTTATATAAGAAGACTTTATGGAAACCTAAGCATGAACATATATAGGGGAGACAAAAATAAGGACACTGGAGGCCATTTTAGCCTGTGACATCTATGGCAATAGCAAACAGTAAATACAGCCTAACTCCTAGCCAAACAAACAACACTAAAGGCCTGTTGTCTTTGATTCCTTTGACTTAGTACATCCTGTCTGGTTTTCACCAAAAAATCACAAGCCTTACTGAAAGACTGAAGCATAGTTTGAAAAGACAGAGCAAATGTTAGAAACACAATTAGGTATGGCAGAGATGGAATTATCAGACCAGAAATTTAAAACATTTAAATCATTAACTATGATTAATATGTTAAGGTAATATGTTAAGATAATATGTTAAGGTAATATGTTAAGAAAAAGTAAAGAAATGCCAGAACAGATGAGTAACATAAGCAGAGAGATGGAAATCCTAAGAAATAATCAAAATGAATTCTATATGTAAAAACCACTCTAACAGAAATGAAAAATGCCTTTGAGGGGCTCCTCAACAGATTGGACATGGCCAAGGAAAGAATCAGTGAACTTGAAGAAATGTCAATAGAAATTCCCAAACTGAAAAGCAAAGATAAAAAAATTAAAAAGATGGAACCGTCCAAGCACTGTAAGACAATTATAAAAGGTGTAATACACATGTAGTGGGAATACCAGAAGGAAAAAAGAGATAAGGAACAGAAGAAATGTTTGAAGTAATAATGACTAAGAGTTTTCCAAAATTAATGACAGACATCCAACCATAGATCCAGGATGCTCAGAAAACACTAAAAAGGATAAATACTAAAAAGTCTATACCTAGGTGTATATTCAAACTGCAGAAAATCAAGGGCAAGAAGAAAATCTTGAAAGAAGCCAGAGAATAAAACACCTTACCTGTGGAAGAACAAGAATAAGAATCACATATGGCTTGCCTTCAAAAACTGCAAGCAAGGAGAGAGTGGAATAAATTATTTAGTGTTGAAATTTAAAAATCACCAACCTAGAGTTTTGTGTCCAGTGAAATTATCCTTTAATAGTGAAGGAGCAATAAAGATTTTCTCAGGCAAACAAAAACTGAGGGAATTTGCTGCCATCAGATCGCCTTGCAAGAAGTATTAAAAGTTCTTTAGAGAGAAGGAAAATGATGTGGGTCACAAACTTGGATCTACATAAAAAAGGAAGAGCATTAAAGAAGGAATAAATGAAGGTTAAATAAAACCTTTTATTTTTCTTACTCTTACTTGACCTAACAGAAACAGCACAAAACAATGACAATTCATTTGGTGATTGTACTTTATGGGTATCTGAAGTCAATGACATCAATGTTATAAGAAACAAGAGAGAAAAATTTGGAGTACTCTTTTACAAGGTACATGTTAATATTCATGAAGCGGTATAGTGTTATTTGTAAGTGGACTTGGATCAGTTTTAAATGTATACTGTAAACTCTGGGGCAACCACTAAAAAAAGTTTTATGAAAGATTATAATTGATGTGATAGGCAGGGTTCTCCAAGAAATAGGGTGTGTGTGTGTGTAAATAAGGAATTGGCTTATGCAAGACTGAAAAGTCCCAAGATCTGCAATCTGGAGTGCCAGGAGAACCAATGATACAGCTCTAGACTGAGTTTGAAATCATGAGAACCTGGAAAGCCAATGGTGAAGTTCCAGTCCAGGTACAAAGGCAGGATACCAGTGTCCCAGCTCAACATCATCAGGTAGGCAGAAAGAATCTTCTCTGGTCCAGCCTTTTGTTCTGTTCAGACTTTAACAGATTGGATGAAGCCTGTCCACATTGTGGAAGACAATCTGCTTTACTCCATCCACTGATTTAAATGCTCAACATCCCCACAGACTCCCCTAGAATTTTCTTTTAAGAATCATCTGGGTACCCGAAGACCAAATCAAGTCAACACATAAAATTGGCCATCCCAATTGAAATGCTAAGAGAGAAGAGAAAGTGGAATCATATAAAAGGCTCAGTTAAAACCAGGGAGGGAAAAAAGAACAGAAGACAAAAACAAACAAGAAACAACAGTGACAGCTAGGGGCGGGTGCCTGGGTGGCTCAGTGGGTTAAAGCATCTGCCTTCGGCTGGGGTCATGATCCCAGGGTCCTGGGATCTAGTCCTGCATCGGGCTCTCTGCTCCTCGGAAAGCTGCTTCCTCCTCTCTCTCTGCCTGCCTCTCTGCCTACTTGTAGTCTCTGTCTGTCAAATAAACAAATAAAATCTCAAAAAAAAAAAAAAAGAATGATAGCTAGAAAATATAACAAATATGGAAGATACTGATCTAACTATATCAATAATAAAAATTGACTTTAAATGTCAATTGTCTGAATATACCAATTAAAAAACAGGCTGTCAGAATAGGTTAAAAAAAAAAAAAAGACCCTGGGGTTCCTGGGTAACTCAGTCTTTAAAGCATCTGCTTTTGGCTGAAGTCATGATCTTGGGATCCTGAAATTAAGCCCCAAGTGGGGCTCCCTGCTCAGCTGGGAGTCTGCTCCTCCCCTCCCTCTGCCCCTCCCCCTGCTTGTGCTCTCTCTCTCATAAATAAGTTAAAAAAAATTTTTAAATGCCCAATCATATGTTGTTTACAAGAAACCCACTTTATTATTTTTTTAATTTAATTAATTAATTATTTTTTCCAATTTATTTATTTTCAGAAAAACAGTATTCATTATTTTTTCACCACACCCAGTGCTCCATGCAAGCCGTGCCCTCTATAATACCCACCACCTGGTACCCCAACCTCCCACCACCCCGCCACTTCAAACCCCTCAGATTGTTTTTCAGAGTCCATAGTCTCTCATGGTTCACCTCCCTTTCCAATTTACCCAAAAGCACATACCCTCCCCAATGTCCATAACCCTATCCCCCTTCTCCCAACCCCCCTCCCCCCAGCAACCCACAGTTTATTTCGTGAGATTAAGAGTCACTTATGGAAGAAACCCACTTTAAATGAAAGGCAAGATTAAAAGTAAATGGATGCAGAAAGTTAAACCATACTAACACCAATCAAAAGAAGGCTGGAAGCATTACGTTAGTTTTACAAACAAAGGAAACTTCAGAACAAGGATATTTATCAGAGATAAAGACAGGTGTAGGTAATGATAAAGGGATCAGTTCTCCAAGAAGACAGAATAATACTTAATGTGTATACACTTAACAGAGCATCGAAATATGAGACAAAAATTGATAGAAATACAAGGAGAAATAGATAAATGCAGTGTTACAGTTGGAAGCTTCAACACTCCTTTATCAGAAACAGATCCTGCAGGCAGAACGTCAGTAGGATACAGCTGAACTAAACAATACACTAACCACAGACAACTGTATTTAATTGACATTTACAGGCTACTTCAGCCAACAAAAGCAGAATACACATTCTTTGCAAGTTCACATGGAACAGTCACCAAGATAGACCACATTCTGGGTCATAAAACAAACAACAAATATAAAAGAATAGAAGTCATACAAAATTTTCTCTCAGATAACAATAGAATTAAACTAGAGATCACTAAGAAAGATCATGAGAAAATCCTAAAGCAGTTGGAGATTAAACAACATACTTTCAAATAACACAGGAATCACACACACACACACACACACACACACACACACACAGTGTCTCAGGAGAAATTTAAAGATAATTTTGAACTAAATGAAAATGAATATACAACCTATCAAAATTTGTGGGCTACAGTGAAAGCAATGTTTATAGGGAAATATATTGCATTGAATAAATTGAATGTATTATAAAAGAAAAAGATCCAGGGGCACCTGCGTGGCTCAGTGGGTTAAGCCTCTGCCTTCGGCCCAGGTCATGATCTCAGGGTCCTGGGATAGAGCCCCACATCAGGCTCTCGGCTCAGCAGGGAGCCTGCTTCCCCCTCTCCCTCTGCCTGCTGCTCTGCCTATTTGTGATCTCTCTCCCTCTGTCAAATAAATAAATAAAATATTTTATAAAAAAGAAAAAGAAAAAGATCCAAAATCAATTATCTAACCTTCTTCTCTGGAAAACAAGAAAAGAAGAGTAAATTAAATCCCAGTAAACAGAAGAAAAGAAATAATAAAAACCAGGACAGAAATCAATGAAATTTAAAATAGGAGAGTTATCAAGAAAAGCAATGACCAAAGCTGGTTCTTTGAGAGGATCAATGTAATTAATGACCTCTAGCCAGATTAACTAAGGAAAAAAAGAGAGAAGACACAAATTACTAAAATCAGAAATGAAAGAGGGGCCAGCACTACTGATCCCATGGACATTAAAAGGATCATAAATCAATACTGTGAATAAGGCTATGCCTACAAATTTGATAATCTAGATGAAATGGATTAATTCCTTGAAAGCTGCAACTTACTGAAATGCACACAAAACTCACAGAAGGAGAAATATATACCCTGAACAGGTCCATATCTATTAAAGAAAACTGAGCCAATAATTAATCATCTTCTAAAACAGAAAGCACCAGCCCAGTTGGGTTCACTGGTGAGTTTTACTAAACATTAAAGAAAGAAACTATACCAGTACTTTAGAATCTTTTCCAGAAAATAGAAGCAGGAGGAATACTTCCTAACTTAATCTATGAGGCCAATATTACCCTAAAACCAAAACCAAAGAAAGACATTACAAGAAAGGGAAACTATAGATCAATATCTCTTATGAACACAGATGCAAAAATCCTCAACAAATTAGCAAAATTGTATCTAACATGAATAAATAGAATTATACACCATGACAAAATGGGATTTATTCCAGGTATGCAAGGCTAGTTCAACACTGAAAACCAATTAGTGTAACCTTAGTCTGCTCAGGCCAACTCACAATATCACAAAACAGATGGCTTAAGCTACAGGAACTTATTTTCTCACATTTCTTGGGGCTGAAAGTCAAAGATCAAGGTGTTGGCTAGTTTGGTTTCTCCTGAGGCCCCTGTCCTTGGCTTTCAGATGTCTATCTTCTCTCTATATCTTCACATAGGCTTTCCTCTGTGTGCATGTCTTGTTATCTCTATCCCAGTGTCCTAACCTCTCCTTATCCTAACCTCTTCACAAATAGATCAATGGAACATTCAGATTGGACTAGGGTGCATTTGAACTTAATTACCTCTTTAAGATGCCCCATCTTTAAATATAGTCACATTCTAAGGTACTGAGGGTTGGGGCTTCACATGCGAATCTTAGGGAGGACACGATTCAGTCCATAAAAGGGAGACTCAACATTTTCAAGATGTCAGTTCTTCCCAATTTGGCTTATATATTCAATGCAATCAATCAAAATCCCAGCAGGTTATTTTTGTGGATATAGAAAAACTGATGTAAAGCTTATGTGGTGAGGTAAAAATTGCAGAATAGCTAACACAATACTGAAGGAGAATAACAAAGTCAAAGCACTGACACTACCCAACTTTAAGACTTACTATGAACGGTAATAATCAAGACAAAGTGGTTTGGTGAAGGACTAGGCCAATAGATCAATGGAATAGAAAGGATAGCCCAGGAAAAGAGCCACAGAAATACAGTCAACTGATGTTTGACAAAAGATCAAAGGCAATTGAATGGAGAAAGGATAGTATTTTCACATAGTAGTGCTAGAACAATTGAATTTCCAAATGCAAAACCATGAATCTCGACATAGATCTTGCATCTTTTACAAAAACAAACCCAAAATGGATTATGAATCTAAATGTAAAATACATCAAATCCTGCAGGATAACATAGGAGAAAATCTAGGTGACTTTTGATTTGGTGCTGATTCTTTAGCTATAAGACCAAAAGTATGCTCCATGAAAAAAAAAATGATAGCTGGGGTTTACTAAAATTAAAAACTTCTGCCCTGTGAGAAACACTATGAAGAGAAACAAAAGATAAGCCACAGACTTGGGGAAAAAAATCTTTGCAAAACACATATCTGATAAAGATCTGACATCCAAAATATGCAAAGAACTTCTAAAAGCCAATGTAAGTAAACAGAAAACCTGATTAAAAAATAGGCAAAAGACCTGAACAGATGCCTAACCAAAGAAGATATATACAGATGGCAAATCAGCATATGAAAGATGTTCCCCATGATATGTCATTAGGGAATTGCAAATTAAAACAATGAGATACCACTGCACATTTATTAGAATGGCCAAAATCCAAAACACCAACAACACCAAATGCTAGCAAGAACAGAGAGCAACAGGAATTCTCATTCATTGCGGTTGGGAATGAAAAATGGTACAGCTGTTTTGAAAGACAGTTTGGTAGTTTCTCACAAAACTACATATGCTTTTACTATATCATCCAGTAGTCTTACTCCTTGGTATTCACCCAAAGGAGTTGAAAACTTATGTCCACACGAAAACCTGCACACAAATGTTTGTACATTTGTTATACAAATGTTGATTCATAATTGCCAAAACTTGGATGCAACCAAGATGTCTTTTGGTAGGCGAATAGATAGATAAACTGTGGCACATCAAAAAAATGGAATATTATTTAGCCTGAAACAGAAATGAGCTATGAAGTCACCAGTCTCTGCCTGGGTGACTCAGTTGGTTAAGCGTCTGCCTTTGGCTCAGGTCATGATCCCTGGGTCCTGGGATGAGCCTGGCATCAGGCTTCCTGCTCAGCTGGAAGTCTGCTTCTTTCTCTCCCTCTGCCCCTCCCCACCCCACTTGTGTGCTCTCTAAAACAAAATAAAATAAAATCTTTTTAAAAAGGGAAACGAACTATCAAGCCATGAAAACACATGGAAGAAACTTAAATTCATTTTACTAAGTGAAAGAAGCCAATCTGAAAAGGCTTCACTCATATTGTATGATTCCAACTATATGGCATTCTGGAAAAGGCAAAACTATGGAGACAGTAAGAAGCTCAATGGTTGCCAGGGTTTGGTAGAGTGAAGAGGGATGGACAGGTGGAGCACAGAGGGTTTTTAGGGCAGCAAAGTACTCTGTATGATACCATATGGTGGGTGAGTGACATGATACTATTTTCCCTCTACTCATAACATTTCTGACACCAAATGTGTGGGGTTTTACCATATTAACGAATTCCAATCTCCAGACACCAACTAGATGTCCTATAAATTCAATTCTGACACTCCTGGAAGTTGGTGGAGACTCTTCAAAACCCATAGAATGCAAAACACAAAGAGTGATTATTAAAATGTATCAATATTGGCTCACCAACTGTAACAAATGTATCATACTAATGCACAATGTCAACAACAAAGGAAACTTGACCCAGAACGGGTAAGGCTGAGGAAGTATAAGGGAACTCTGTTTTCTGATGCATTTTTCTGGAAACTTACACCTGTCCTAAAAAGTAAAGTTTATTAATTAAAAAAATTGAGACACAGGTGGTTTGAAGTTGAGTCAAGTGGAAAGATGACCAAATCAGAATGGGGAGGCAAGATGGCAAGAGAGAAATGGCATAGGGATTGAAGCAGAGCACACAGTGGGCCGGAGGAATGGGCATGTGGATGGCCAGGGAGCTGGTCACTGATTTTGACAATACTTGCCCTTTGCCTGATCAGAAAAGAGCCTTTCAGTGGCAGACACTGGACCATAAAGCCATTAACTGTACAGGTAAGAAAGCTGAAAAACTTTGAAAAATACTTTTAATAAAGTAAACCTTAACCTGTAGTATAATTTGTCCTACTACTTTTTTGGGAAGATTTGTTTATTTTAGAGAGGGAGAGAGAGAAAGAGCATGTGAGCGGGGGTGGGGTGGGGTGGGGGGGTGGGGGGGTGAGGGCAGACTCTCTGCTGGGCGGGGAACCTAGGCGGGGCTCAATCCCATAACCCTAAGATCAAGACCTGAGCTGAAATCAAGAGTCAGACACTCAACCAATTGTGCCACCCAGGAGCCCCTGTCCTACTGCTTCTTTAGGAGAACTTGTCTTTCATAGATAATTCAAAAGTAAACTAAATCCAAGCCCCTTGGGGAGTCTAGATTGAGGTCCAGGTGAATAAAGTTTTCCTATGTCACCATTCTATTCTGAATTGTCCCTTTCTGTGGTGATGAAGTAGCTTCATGTTTCTGGGTATTGTGGAGGATAACAAGAACAAACACAAGCTCCACCAGCCATTGGGCATCATATTGGAGCTTTATAGAGATAGGCTAAGATTGGCTTCCATCATTCTCGAAATCCCACCTCTTACCTCCTTAGCCAATATGGAGAAGGAATACTGTTGACCAGTCTCCGCCAAGAGAATGAAAACAAGGAGGCAAACTGTTTAGGCAGCACACTGGGCCTCACTGGTCAACTTCTGCTAAAGCAGAGCAATCGGCATGCTCAGCAATGTTAACGAGACATCATGACGGCAGCGGAGGCTGTGAGGATAAACAGGAGGCCCCTGGGGTGTGTGCTGGGGGTAGCCTGGCCTCCAGGCATCCCTGGGTGACCTCAATGCAGATGCCTCATCAATGTGGGAGACTGTTGACATGGGTCTTGTGCGTCATTGAGCCCTGGGGATGGCCCAGTGATCCTGGTCCTAGAGAGCTTCCGGAGTGCCCGAGGACATACTCTGTGTGATCGCTGCCCGCAAGGCAGTAGTAACAGGTAAATCAGCCTGCTGGGGGATGGGGGGTGGTGGTGGAGAGTGCTTAGAAGACACACTGGGAGACTTTAATTCGTCCCCTTGAAAAACAATACCAATCAGAAGTTGCAGCCCCGGAGGCCTGGGTGGCTCTTCTCAGGTCATGATCTCAAGGTCCTGGGATCGAGGCCCCCATCAGACTCTGCTCAGTGGGGACCCTGCTTCCTTCTCTCTCTGCCTGCCTCTCTGCCTGCTTGTGATTTCTCTCTGTCAAATAAATAAATAAAATCTTAAAAAAAAAAAAATCCAACCCCTTCCTGACGCCCCCCCAACCTGAGGATTCCTCACAAAATGTCCAGTAGGTTCTAGAAGCTTCTGAACTCCCAGGCGGATGCAGCAACACTGAGTGCAGACCTGTCAGTTCTCTGTGGGTACTTGGGACCTCAGCTGACATCCCAGAGATCCTGGTGTTGCCTTTCCAAAATTCCACCTGCTCCTTAAACATAGCCACTCCCGGTTTCCCAAACAGGAGCCACACCCCTGGAGAATGGCTGTCAGTCTTAGAAAGCATGAGACATACCTGGGGGAGCTTGTTAAAAGTCTGGATTATACATACCTGTGAAAACAGTGATGATTCAGAGCCCCGACCCCCCTCCCTCCACAATTGCTGGTATCTGTAACAAGGGTCCCCTCCCTGTGGGGTATGTTGATGGTGGGGAGGCTGAGCGTGTGTGAGGGGGAAAGCGGGTACGTGGGAACTCTGACTGTCCACTCAGTTTTTCTGTGAATCTAAAACAGTTCTAGAAAAATTAAGTCTATTTAAAAATAAGAGAGTTCAGATTACTAGGGACCCACTCCCCTAACTGGAAGGGATTCTGATTCACCCTTGCCAGAGCTGGGCCTGGGAATCCACATTTAAGAAACTTTCCCATACGCCCTGACGTCTGTGGTATGTGGATGACCCTCTGAGAAGCACAACCTCTCAGCTCCTCGTGACAGCAGGCAGAGGGGGACACAGCCTAAGGTTCCCTCTCCAGGAGTCAGTGGCCCCCACCCTACCCTACCCCCAGCTTGGGAGTTGGGGTGGGCCAAGTAGCCTGCCCTGGGTGGGTAATGGAAGAGGTTTGGGTTTCTCCCCTCCCTCGGGGCCTGCCTTTTAGGTTGGCAAACTAATGAGAAGGTTTGCGAGTGTTGACCTACCTGGCCAAAGGTGTGGTACAGGTGGAGGTCGGATTATTACAGCGAATTCCTTCCTGGTTGCTCTCCCAGCCCCAGGCTTTTCTCCTCTGCAGTATTTACTTACACAAATGACCACATAATTCTCCTCTGACACCTTCTCATTCTGCCATCTCCTTCCGGAGCCTTCTCTGCCTCCATGCTGTCTTCAAGGTCAACCCCCAGTGCTAGTCTTTCTGATCTCCAGATCCCCCCAGAATGGCCAGCTTCAGGCAATCTACCGTGCTGTCTGCTTTCTGGCAGTGGGTTCTCCTTACCGCCCCTCTCCTTCCTTCTGCATGCACCTTCCCCGGCTCTCCCTATCTGATGCACCTTGTCCCTTGATTCTGCCAGCAGCTCAGTAGAGAGCCTCTCTCCCTGACCCCAGGACCCTGGAGTATGCAGGAGTGTCATTACGGGGGTCCATCTGTCTGAATTTGCCTTGGTGTGTCTTTCCACCTGTCTTCACCTTGCCTCCTAGCGAAGAGGCCAGTGCTTGGGCAAAGGAGGCACAGGACAGAGGCCAACAGGACCGAACCAGGGGACCTGGCTTTAAGGACAAACTGCCATTCGGGGGCGACAAGACCAGCCCAAGTTCCTCAGTTTCTCTGAGCTTTTGTTTCTTTACCATAAAGTGAAAATTATTCTAAGAATTCTAATGACTGTAATGCCCTTTTCCTAGGACTGTCAGGAGGGGGAGAGGACAACGGTCAGGGATGTGAAAGTGCTTTAAATGAGAAAGCCCTTCCCAAGATCAGGCGGCTGCCAGGCTTCCTCATGCCAGTTCATTAAGGACCACGCCGGGCCCAGGGCAGACAGGAGGCCAGAGAGGGACCACTGTCCCGAGGCTGAGATTGGGGGAGGACGACAGAAACCCCACCCAAAGGCTTGGTGTCCAGAGCAGCGAGGAAGAATGTTGGGCTGGGGCTTGCAGAGCAGAGATGAACGGAGCCGACTGGCTGGGCGCCCGGGCAGCAGAAACGTCCCAGGATCAAGGCCTGGGCAAGAAAGCGAAAAAGCGTCGGCAAGAGGTTGAAGACAAAGACAACCAGTTTCTTGGGTTTAGCTAAGAGCGTCTGCCACACTCTTCATCCAGGCCCCACCTGTGGCCTAAAACATCTCTGGGGCAGCCCAAGAACGTGTCCCCGAGGTCAGGAGTCCCAGAAGCTCAGGAGGGTAACAGGTTCTCTGTTAGAGGGCGCTTGTTGGTGTAGGATTTAAGGAGCCTGGACTGTGTAATGATCTGGGAGTTTGAAACACTTTCTGCAGCCTCTTTAGTGTTTTGTGAGTTCCCGTAGCTTCAGCTCCTCCTGTGTAGTGAGGCTACTCACAATTACCTCACCGTGTTGAGGACGAGTATTTGATCAGATAAGACACATAAAATGCTTAGGACACAGGGTGGGCATCCAGCCGGGAGTCCCAAATCCTATTTCAAGTAATCGTTCTTATTCTCCCAGAAGCTGCTTAGGCAATCTGGAGAAGCTGGAAGGATGCGGAGTCTTTCCTCGCACAAAATACACGTAAGGAAAACATGAGCCACCTGCTTCCCTCAAGACCAAGAGAAGCTTCCTCTGGCTGCTGCTGGGAGGAGGGCCTCCGTGCTTGCTTCTGTCTGAGAATAAGTCTGCGTCTCCAAGACGCAGACGGGGGCTGGGAGCGTTTTTCCAGACCAGCCTTGGTCGTTCAGCCTTCCGGGTTCCCAATCCTTTCAAAGAACGCTTTTCCAGGAGGATTATCTTGAAAATACGTGCCGCTGCCCCTCAGCTCACGTCCAGTAACTCGACAGGAAGTTACCCACGTTGGGCACACAGGGACGTGCCTGTGGGGGAAGCTGGAGGATGGGCCCCGGGAGGAGCTCGCTCTGCAGGGGCAGCCAGACCCCGGGGGGAGTGCAAGGTCCGGGGAGACTTTTTTTGATCTGTGACACAGCTACCTTGTAACTGGAGGAGAAAACTCACTTTTGCGGGTAAAAATTTGAAAGCTGTGTATGCTGAAGTTAGCATTTCAAGACCACTAAGATAATACTGGGAGAAGGAGGGAGAGTGGGAGGCTGGACAGGCTCCTAGGAGACTTTGGACGTGCCAAATATAAATACTACTTCAGTTCATGTTTACTTTGTCTCAAGACTAATTTGCTAAACATTTCTCGCACTGCTGTTCAGCAACAAAGTACTCTTACAGACACTTCTCTGGAAAGGTGGTCAAGGGAGCCTCATGGGGGTCCTGCTTCTCAGACGGCACTGCTGGCGGGTGTCTTCTTCCCAGTAGAGTAACATTTAACCTCACCACACATTTGGAACAAGTATAAGGGGCGTCGAGATCCTGCAGCTGCCCTCGGTGCTGGAGCCGGGTAGGGGGGCTCCCCATCCTGCCCGGCCTGGGGTTTGGAACGACATAACAGAGCATGTGGGCTTTTCTTTGGAAAGCTGTCACATGGGTAGCAATCTGTGTGTTCTCCCATTATATAGTTTGATGTCTTGTTAGAATAGAGAGATTTCAAAATTAGCATCAACATTTGAGAAGAAATAAAATTTCTTCCATATGCTGCTTAGCTTGGGTGGCAGCAAAAAGGCAGAGCTGAACCCCAGAACATTCTGTTTATCGCCTCTCCCTGGGGTCCATCCGAAACTGTTTGCAGACGTGCTGCCACCTCCACAGTGGCCTGATTCTGGCTTTCACTGTTCCTTACGGTTCCCCGACCCCACAGCCCCTCGGGGCCAGCTCTGCAGC
The DNA here is from genome assembly GCF_020171115.1 of Neogale vison. Taxonomy (NCBI): domain Eukaryota; kingdom Metazoa; phylum Chordata; class Mammalia; order Carnivora; family Mustelidae; genus Neogale; species Neogale vison. The sequence goes on along the minus strand of NC_058092.1, from coordinate 148,273,272 downwards.
CCCAGCCCTTCCCGACTCAGCCTCCCCAGGAGCCGCATCAGTGAAGGTGAAGGCCAGCCGCCTCCTTTTCCTCACTCCTGGGCTCTTCTGACCGGGCCTTCTCAGGATGACACGGACCTGGGTGTCTTCTGACTGGGCCACACCATATTCTCAGGAAACCCTGCCACGCACCCCCTTGACCTAAACGTACAAACAAATGACACTCACCCCTACAATAAGGCATTCATGGAGGCCTCAGATTCAAAGAGCAGAGACCCTCAGATCGAGATAAGCACAGAATTATGGACATTCTTGCCCAGAAGTACTCTGTTTTCTGACTTATTTGTATTCTGGGGACATAGGTCTCTGGGCATTTCATAGGGCCCTATAGTCCAGAAATAATATTTTTTGATAAGCTGAACAGTGTCTTATGTCTCATCCATGTGAATGATATTTTTCTTGTTCACCAAAGTCCCTGTGGTAAACAATAAATTCTCATACAAAGGAGACAGCACAGAATCTCATCAGATAAGACTTGACTCACCCTGGAGGGAACCACCTGTTTGATCCAGGTGATCTGTCTTGGAAAATTGTTAACGAGTCCCAACTATAAAACAAAAGAATTTTTTCTTAGTATGCCGACATCCTTCCCTTAGCCTCTAATGCCATCAGAGCACAGAAACTCCGCAGCCCAGGCTTCAGGATCTGGGCTTTGGCCTTGGGTTTCCGCCATCTCCCATTCCCTCCTTCTCTCTTAGATACCTTGAGACCAAGGAAAACAAAATAACTTTGCTATTAATAAAAACGATTGTATATAATGTATTATGTTAATAGATGGAAGTAGAAAACTATATTGTTTTTATAACATACACGGAAACAAATGACAACATCCCACAGTGATGCATTCTAAATAACGATTAGCAGACTCGAGATAGAGAGGAGCGTCCTTCTCTGGGCCCTTTGTCATTGGCACAGGTTAGTTTATTGAACAAGACGGTTGGCACCTTGAAGTCTTTGGGAGTCTGAGGTTAGAAGCGGGGCTCGGGGATAGGAAGGCCAGCAGCGTCCTTTGGAAGGCACAGCACCAAGAAGTTGCCTTTGGCACTCCTGCTCACATCCCCCTGACCAGAGGTTAGGTGACACCACACGCAGCCTCTAGGGAGACAAGGACATTTGTTGTCCAGCTGGACAGCTCTGCATCCTGCTAAAGCCCCAGCTGAAAGCAAGAGTAAGAGAATGGATGCTGGGAGCTCGTTGGCGGTCTTTGCCGCACCCTCCCTCCCAGGATGGCCCGGACGCTGAGCCCAGAACACTGGGTCCTGGGCCCCTGTGCTGCTCCTGGCACCTCTTGCCTTTCAGTTACTGAGTCTGCATCAGCCCCTGGCCCCACACGGCCTGATTTGAGGGGCTGGCCTACTACCTTGGCTTCTATTCCAGATGATTCCATAGAAATATGGACGCCACTTCCAGCTGCTGGCCACCTGCCAGAGGCCCTGGCTGGGTGCTGGCAGGGGTATCTCCACTCAAGCAGCCCAAGTCCTTAGAGGCCACAGAATCCCCTGACCCCTGTGTCATGGTCCACCCTGTAGGTAAGGCCCAGGCTCCCTCAGGCCCTCCTCGAGACATGGCGCCTAAAGGGGTCCAGGGGAGGGTGACAGAGGAAGAGGTGTCTGAGAGAGCAGGCTGGAGGTGAGTCCTGAGCCCCGGAGCACTCAGCGCCACAGGGGCTCTTAGGAATTGTGTCCCCCCAAATTCCTGTGTTAAAGCTCTAACCCCACCTCACCCGAATGGGACTGTATTTGGAGACAGGACATTTTAAAAGGTGATTAAATTAAAATGAGACTTAGGGCTGGCCCTAATCCAGTCCTGGTGACCTTTCAAGAAGAGGAGATTAGGCCAAGGACACACACAGAGAGAAGACCCATAAAAACACAGGGAGAAGGCTGCCACCTACCACACCAAGGAGAGAGGCCTCAAAGGGGATCAGCCCTGCCAACACTACAGACTGATACAGGGGTGAGTAGGAACAACAGGAGATGTCAACTCCAATTGCTTGGCTGTCAAGTGCACACTGCCCCACTCCCCAGCTCCCAGGGCAAGGTGAGGGCCTCAGGCTCAGGAGCAGAAGGCAGGGGTGGACGGAGATGGTGTTGTTAACAGCCTTGTGTTCAGATCTGCCTGCAGGTCCGAGAGGGAGGGGCAGCTCTGTGGGGCTCAGTCACCATTGCCCATCGTCTCTCCTTGATTCTCAGAGTCTCCAGGTCTCTCTTGTGCATTTTGGGGGTTCTGTGTAATGTCTCACATACCAAAAAGAATCCAAATGCTTTGGGGGAAAAAGAGCTTGAAAGCTCCTGATTGAGGACAAAACCTTCATTTTACACCCAAGAAAAGCATGGGCTGGAAAAGGTCAGTGAAGGAGCTGTAGTCACACAGGGAGTTGGAAATCTCAGAAACAGAGTCCAGCTCTCCTGACTCACAGTCCAGACAGAGGTCTTCCTGTCCCAATGGGAAGGATAGAAGGTAGCAAATGTCTCAGCACCTGTGGACCAGAAAAGGAGCATGTCCCAGGCTTCCAAGGCATCAGGCCTGGAGCTCAGAGGGCTTGGAGAGTGCAGAGCAGTGAGTTCTACAGAAATTCTGGCTCAGCCTTCCATGGGACATCTGATTTCACTTCTCAGCGTGGTGTAGGAAGAGCACTGGGAGGAGGAGTGAACCGAAGTCAGGAAGTGAATTGTTGTAGGTATTAATGGGAAGCAAGTAGGAAGTCTCAGAAGCAGCAGACTACAGTGGTGTTCATCCATGCTTCTCAAACTTTCCATGCCCGTTCTGACTCAGTAAGTCTGGTGGAACCTGATCTGAAATTTAGAACAAGCTCTAGGGAGATGCAGATGCTGTGATGGGATCTGGGATTTTATGTATCAACTTGGCTGGGCCATGTCCCCAAGTATGTGGTCCAACACGATACTGGATATTTCTGTGAAGGTATTTTTAAAATGAGATGAATATTTAAATCAGTAGACTTTGAGTAAAGCAGATTACCTTCCATAATGTAGGTGGGTCTTACCCAATCAGTTGAAGGCCTCAAGAGAACGAAATCTCACCAACCCTAAAAAGAGGGAATTCTTCCAGCAGATAGCCTTTGATCTCAAACTGCGACTCTTACCTGGGTCTCCAGCTGCTGGCCTGCCTTTCAGGTTTTGGACTTACCAAGACTCCACAAGGACGTGAGCCAATTCCTCAATCTCTCTCTCACTGTGAGATTTTGGACAGACTATTCCAAATCTTTGCTTCCTTCTTTGTAAAATGAAGATTATACATTTCATACAGTGCCTGGCACTACTTAGGAAACTCTTAATAAATTAGAAAAATAACATTTACACCATGGCGATTATCACCACAGCACTGGAAAAAACTGTTAAGTAATCTCGTCTTTTCTGCCTTTAGGGAATGTTGTCTCCACTCCTTCTAAGCAGTAAAACAAAACAAAACAAAACAAAAACCAAAAAATCAACTCATCTTTTCTTAGAAATCTCAAGCAAATGAGATTGTACAGACCTTTTCTTGAAACCCAGCATCTCTAGACTAAATCCTGCCAACTGTGTTTTAGTCCTGTACCCTGTCCCAGAGGCAGTCCTTCCTGGCCCGTGAGGGGACCCGCCATCTTCTCCTGCCACACTTGAGTTCCCTGGCCTGTCTGCTCAATCCTGGTGGCCTCACTCCCCACCTCTCTTCCCACTGCCTAGCAGAAGGGATAAAGCTGCAAAGGGTTTTCCAGTCAGGACATGTTTGGCATCCACTCTTTCCCTGGTAAAAAGAGCTGGCTTTCTCCCCTTGTTTTAACTGGCATCAATCTGTTTATTATCGGCGTGGTTCTTTGGAGAAAGACCAGAAAAATAATTTCCTATCTGAACAGTAACAGAGCACTGAGTTCCTCTCAGCTTACTGACTACCTTGAGGACGAATATAGACTTCTGGCTCCTTCTGCTGCATGGACGGGCATGCATACTGAGGTAGTGTCCTTACGGAGGACTTGGCTGGTATCAGGAACATGTTTCTGTAGCACTTTGAGTAGCTCCTTGAATTGTGCACAGAAGGGACTTGGAAGCAGGAATTTGTTAGCAGGTGAGGGAAGGTACTAGAATTGTCCTGCACCTGTGTCTCCAGAGCGACCCCTCTGGTTTTACTCAGATGCCGTATTATAAAACACGGAGGTGACAAACTTTGATGCTGGGCCAAATCTGGCCCGCCACCTGCCTTTGTAAGTAAAGTTTTATTGGAATAAAACCCCATGCCCATTCATTTACCTATTGTTTATAGCTGCTTTTGTGCCATGGGGTAGACTTGAGTAGTGGGGACAGACACTGTGTGACCTGAATGCATCAACCTCAAAATACTTACAGTTTGGCCCTTTCCAGAAAAAGTGTGTCAACCCTTGACAATGACAGAGCGGTGACAATAAAAATGTCTATATAAACACAAGAATGCATTCTTTGCACGTTTTAAATATTTGAATCTGGGCATGTCTTGGTGGGTGAGGGAATGAGGATGCCTAGTGGGGAGAGGAACATAGGGTTTTCCTCAGCTACCCATTTGTGCTGCGATGCTTTAAATGCTCCCTCCTCCTTCCTCCTTCTGCAGAATGCCCTAAGCTCTAGGACTCTGCCTTGTGTTGAGGTCCAGCCTCTGCCTGGAGCACCTACTCTCCTTTTCTTCGAGTTGTTTCTCAGTTTTTTCAGGCTGTGGGACCCATGGAAAATGACATTATTTATAAAAGAATGAGGCTGCTCCCATTCAAAATGTCCTGTGTGGGAATGACCCTCCAAGGCCCTATCCAGGCCCCTGAGACTAGGGCCTAGGACTGGGCATGCATGGACGCCCTTGAGGAGTCTGGGTGAGCTCCCAGATGGGTGTTGAGAGCTCTTCGGATCTGTACATCTAGGGGGCCAAGAAAAGTGAGCCCCACTTTCCTGCTCCTGCTCCAGGATGGGACCTCCTGTTCCCCCACCCCACCCCACCCAAGCTCCACATGGACTTACTCGACCACTGTGATAAGGACCTGGGGAACATCCTAGACCCAAGGATGAGCTCTCCAGTGTCTTCTCCAACCTTTCATTTAAGCCCAATCGAAGTTCTGGCCTCAGGCCAGGGAGCTACTGCTGTCTCTGTCTGTAACTGAGGAAACAGAACCATGGAGAACCGAAGCAGGCTGCTCATGGTCTCCCCGGGCCCAGGCTGGCCGAGGGTGTGGCCTGTTCAGCTGGTGCGCCGGTGCGGGTTGGCCATGGAATCTCTCTCATGGAAGTGGGAGTGAGACCATGTACGTGCAGAGACCGCTCAGCCCTGGTGGAAATCTGCCCATTGTCCGGTTGGGGCTGGGCTGGGGCAGGGGTGCAACTGGGCCAGCCTGGCAGGAGGAAGAACAGGCACCGCGGCCAAGGCAGGCTCTCAGAGAGGAGGGTCAGAGTCTCTGGTCTGATGCCTGACTCGGCTACTCACTGTTGTGGGGTCTGAGAGTCAGTTCCTAAAACCCCCAGGGCCTCCCTTTCCTTATGTGTAGGCTGAATAGGCCTGGTGGAGTGTGGGAGCAGACCTGGCGGGGGAGCCGCTGTGGGTTCCTGCTTGGGACTCGTAGACTCTGGAAGCTCCGGGCACCCCCACCTCCATCACCCACATGCAACCTACAATGAACACGACACCAAACCGTATGTTTACAAAAATCTGAAACATTCAGAAGTTTTTCTCATGATGCTCTATCAAAAGATGTTTTTTAATGTAAATCAAAAACAAAAAGTGCTGGGGTTCCCATGGTGATATTACAGTAAATTCTTAACTGTTCTATTGGATGGCCCAGGATGGGGGTAGTATGTTTGGGAAAAATGAGTATCCTGTATCTTTCAGGACCCAGTTGGAGATGTAGGAAGAAGTGAAGGTGCCCAGCTGGCAGTAAGTGGTTTGGAGCTGTATTAAGACAAATCCCCACAGGATTGTGCCTAACTTGCTGCCTTATTACTTTGTTCAACACCCCCTGAAGTGTTTGCTGAGCACCTCAGACCCAGGGACAGAAAGATGAGATCCGTGTGCCCAGAGCCAGCTTAGAGCCCGCGCTGCAGCCACGGTGGGTGTGAGCCAAGGGCAGAGAGCGGTCAGGGTCGGGGGTTCTGGGGTCAGTGTGGGGGAGTCTGGAGAATCCTGCTGAGGTTGGCCACAGGCGCTGGTTTCCAGGATGGAAGGTGCCAGTGGGTGAAGACAGGAGGCCAGGACCAGCACTCTCCTGCCCTGCTGTGTGATAGGAGGGTTTCTCCTTCCTCCGTCACCTTGATGGCTTTGATTCTCCCTTCAATTTTCTCTCCCAGTTTGGTCCCCCAGCTTGTCCTCAGGTAAGAGGGAAGAGTGTCAGGAGGAGACGGGTCTCCCTGGTGGCCTAGACCGTGGGCGGGGCGGCTTCTTTTCAAGTCTTGGCCCTCGGCTTTGAATGGGGTCAGGAGAAGGGTGCCCCTCCTTTCCTGGAGCAGGAAGAACATAGCCAACACTCCAAGTATCCCAGAAGTCAGCTTCACACCCCTTTCCTGAACTCATTTTCCCATTAAGTAGCCTAGAAGCAGGTGATTGGCTGAAATTCGAAGAACTCGTATCTGGCCACCTTTAGCCCCTCTTGAGGTTATCTTGAGCACCTCTCTCTGGAAAGCAATGCACGGGTGCTCACGAACCATTCTTTCCAGCAGAGACCTTCACGCAACAGACAAGTCCTCTTGTGACATCCCGTTCCATCCTCTACACTGATTTTACATCCTGACTGTAGGACCCCAAAGTGTCCGAAGCAGTTGGGAAAATGGTGGGCACAAACACAGCGTGTGCTTCTGTGCTGTTGTCTTACTTGCTTGGCCCTCCCTTTCCATCAGATTTTGAAGGGGTGCTGTGACCCAGAGAAGTTCATTGCCAGCTCCCTTGGCGCCCTGGGGCTGCCTTCCCCGCACGGTTTCCGGACTCCTTGCCTGGAACTTTTTCAGCAGGTCCTTAGGTCCCCTCCCCCCACAATTCTGATTTAAACAAATGCTTTACCTTTTCATCATTTCCCAGTTGAATCTGGGATCCACTGTGCGGCTGAAGCCTATTTCATTGGGCTTGTGTGGGTCATTTCGTTTGATCAGGTGAGAATGTCCCTGTGTCGTCCTGCCCACGGCCTCTGCTGATGTTCTGACAAAGTATCTAGGAAAGACTTCCCCGCTGTTCCGATGTCTGCTCAGGTTTCTGCAGTAAAATCCGTGAACTGCTCACTCTTGTCTAGCATCAGCCAGAGGGCCCCTGCTCTAGGAAGCCAGATTCCCCGAATTCCCTTGGAGGGCCAGAAAGAGCTAGGGAGAAAGGCAGAACGGAAATACCGTCCCTGTACTGTTTTCTCTTCTTTCTAAGCTTCCTGATTGTCCTAGAAACTTCTATACTGTGAGCCTCAGTGGGGTGCTGATGAGGAAACAGAAAGAGGGGATTCCTGCTTACGTTTAACGACAAACTCTGATCTTTGTTACTTCGGTTAAGTGATGAAGGCCATGCACTACTGGCCCTTTGGGCACGCACAGCCAATCTGCCAGCAGCTCCTTCCAGAGGCCTCCCGGGCCAATGTCTGCACCAGATCAGCCTTTGAGCATAAGAGCATGATAAGGACCAGGTTCAAATACCAGTATTGGCTGCTGCAGCTGCTGATGGCTAAAGCTTGCGACCAAAGCTGTGCTTATTTATATATCTCCTTCATGGATGAAGTTCTCGAACCTTCCTGTGGTAGTGAAGAGGTAGATGAGCTGTGTCTGTTCTGTGCACGTGTGCCTGGCGTGTGCCTTCAGGAACGTGGGTCAGAGCACAGGGTCACCCCCTCCGGACCCCTGTGACACATCCTTAGTGTCGTCAGGCCAGCGTTCTGGGTCTCTCTGCCGCGAGGCACGTGATCAGAGTGGGTTCAGCCCCGAGGAAGCTGAGGCATGCTGCCGGTCTTGTTCTCCCCAGGAAGACTTCGCAGATAAGACGGAAGGCGAGGCCGCACACTGGGTGCGGTGGGGACAGAACAGGCTCGCGCTGTGACACAGAGGAGAGGAACGTGCTGGCCTCGCCTCAACCCGGCGCCTGGCCTGCAGCGAGAGTGACCAGGTGGGGGTGTGGCACCAGCTGAGAACTCTGTGAGCTCCCCGAGGCTTTCTCGTGGTGGAAAGGTCAGATGACCTGCGGGTGAGGTCACAGACCTGGGCGGCTGGGCTCGAGGGATGCCTTGGCTGCGAGAATGATACCAACAGCACAGCTGCACGCCCCGAAGAGCTTTCCCTTCCCCTCAGCTCAGCCTCACTTCTCATTTTACAAGAGGGCTCATGAGCCCAGGCAAGAGTGTGGCTGGGGATAGGGGGCGGCATCTCTCCAACTGGAGGCTTGGAAGGTTTCTTACAGACATTCGCCTGATCCCCACTTAAGAGTACCTCCATCTTGGGATGCTTGGGTGGCTCAGTCGGTTAAGCCACTGCCTCTGGCTCAGGTCATGATCCCAGGATCCTGGGATCGAGTCCTGCATCAGGCTCCTTGCTTGGGGGGAGCCTGTTTCTCTCTCTGACTCTGCCGCCACTTTGCCTGCTTGTGCTCTCTCTCTCTTTCTGACAAATAAATAAATAAAATCTTTAAAAAAAAAAAAAAAAAGACTGCATCGGTCTTAAAACTGTACTCAGTCCTGGGCTTTGCGAGCCCTCTGTGGCCTCCCAGTCTCCGGTCTTTTCCTAGGAGTACATCTCCATAAAACATCTCCTGTTTTACGTCTGGCAGAAGACATTCAAGACCCATAGGCCATCACAAGGTCTTAAATAGCCGTGGCTTTGCTGGAATCAATTTCCTGGTGACGGATGGAGAGTGGACTCCATCGATCACCTCTTCCCACAGGCGCCTTCCTCTCTATCATGGGACTTTCCAGCCAGCCGGTGCTCACTAAGCTGATCTCTCTAGGAAACCATGAAAGGAGGAGACCCAAACATGCCAGTTCCAAGACTTCAAGTCCCTGCACCTTACAGAGCCAGGATTCTTGGAAACACACTTGTCTGGGTGCTTCCGCAGTCCCCTCGGTTGGCTTGTACAGAGAGGCAGGCACATACATAATCTTTGAAACTCCCTTTCTCTTTGTTTTCCTTTTCTTTTCTTCCTTTAAGATTGATTTATTTATCTAAGAGAGAGAGTGCACGCGCACATGCACGCACCAGCAGGGGGAAGGGACAGAGGAAGAGGGAGGGAGAGAATCCTGAAGCAGACTCTGTGCTGAGCAAGGAGCCTGACACAGAGCTCGATCCCACCACCCTGAGACCACAACCTGAGCCGAAACCAAGAGTCAGCCGCTTAACCTACTGAGCCACACTGGTGCCCCTTGTTTTCCTTTTTGGAAGCATCTTTATTTAGAATACTGAATATACTTAAAATACTTAAATACTGAATATACTTAAAATACTGAATATATGGCATCTTCTACTTGTGGGTCCACATCAATTTTACTTTCAGGTTTGTGTTATGTCATTTGGAAGGGAGGAGGAAAGAAAAGGAATCTCGGAGACACCTTCTTTTATTGATTCATTCATTGATTCATTGAATCGTTCAAGGAAATTCCTATGTGTTGCATGCTTTGCTAGAGGCAACAGGTGAGATGAGAGATGGGATGAGCCAGCCTGGCTCTCGTGGGGCTGGGCGTTTGGCAGAAAGCCATCAGTGCATGGAGAAAGTTCTCCTGCTATTATAGATGCCAGCCTCACCCAGGCCACAGTGTGAAGCTGGACTTTGGCCTGGATGCTTTTTCACTCTTTTTTCCTCTCCGTATCCACCGTTCTCCGCTTCCCTGCTGAGCCCAGGAGCTCTTTGGAGATCACAGGTGGTCCCTGTGTTTCTTCTCCAGGGCCCCAGGCCTCCCTTCCCTGCACCCCTGCTCCTCATCGTCAGGGGGCCTTCTGGCAACTGCCCTTCCCACATGATTAACCTCAAGGATCACCCCTGACCACTGAACCGAAATAGTCATGCCCACCCTGACCCCCCTCGGGAGAGGAGCCCTCTCACCTGGGATGCTGAGTACATTTATAGAGATTGAGAGCTTAAGGCCTTTGATTTCTACAATTCTACAATAGTACTTGAATGAGGCAGTGTTTCTGTACCATTTTAAAACTGAACACGGAAGCTAGGAGAGGTTGAATGAGCTGCCCAGGTTCACAGAGCTCATCAAGGGCAGGGTCAGGTATCAAAGCCGCCTCTCCCGCCGTACCACACTGAGGTGGCCAGGGCTGTGGAATGCTAACCAGGCACCAGTCTGCTTCTATGGTTCTAACTGCTTAGGGATGTTTAGGAACTCACCCCAAAGTCTACAGTAGACTTTTTGAAACCTCGAACATGCTATGTGATAGTTGCACTTTGCTGGGTGTTACAATGATTTATTCACGGACGCCTTCTTCGGTAGGTGGGAGGGCCCTTGAGGCAGGGAATATGGGATGTGTAGGGGATGGGAAGCCTGGATCGGGAGCAGAAGTCGTGCGTGGGGGGGACCCAATCAGATTTAATCCCAGTCTGTCGCTATGGGATTACTAATAATATGAAGATAAAGAAGCTGAGCTGGCCCAGGGAGTCCCTGGCATCTGAATTTTCAGAAGGCCCAAGGTGCTTCTGACACCCTGGAGGGTGGACAACCAAGGCCAAGCCCGAACCTCAGAGCTGACCTTTGGTTTGCTGAGATACCCTCTGCCCTGAAGATAACTTCCTCTCTGGGCTTGGCTGAGCTTCTGCATTTCGAATCACTTTGACAGCCTTTGGCTTCCTGAATGTTAGGGCGAATAGAAGTCTGGGTAATTATTAATTGGCCAGTTCACATCTCCTCTGTGTGGCAAAGAAGGGTGTGGGTCCTAGGGCTGGCAAACGGAGCTGCAGCAACAGGGTACAGACTGGTCTCCCCATCTTCTGGCCTCTTCCCCGTGGCCTCCTTCTTCTGGCCCCCTCCTCTAGGCTGCCTCTGCGTGGCCCTCACCAGCTCTCTCCACTCTGCATTTCTCTCTCTGTCCCGTCTGATCCTTTCTCTCCCTGAATCTCTCTTCCCCCTTCCTTCATTCCTTCACTCCTTTCTTCAGTCAATGCCGGTAATACGAATTTGATGCTCAATAGAAATTATTTGTAGGATCTAGGAAGCTAGAACTTGATGTAATATTCACTGAGCTTAAATGTTCCATCTTCCCCAAACCGAACTTCTCACGTGCAGACGAATCCCAGAGGTTCAGCCTAGATGTTGTTCCAGGTAGGTCGGAAGCTTCAAATGCTCACCCTTCCCAGGCAAGCCGAGGGCAGTGAGGATGTGGATGTGGGCAGGCGCTGTGTCCAGAGTTTGCTGCTTGGCTCTCACGAGGCAGATTTTATTCCTGATACCTTAGTTTACCTCCCTGTAAGATACAGGGTTCCTTCAAGGAGATGCGGCCAGCGTGGGCCTCACCCTGAGCTGGGTGCCCGGCAGAACAGGAAAAAAGTAACAAAAAACCGGTGTCCTGGGGAGTATTAATACCAGCCCGGCATATGGGGAGGCTGGTTCAGAGAACTCAGCTTCATTTCCACAGAAGAAAACAAGACACAAAGGAGAGCTTTGTGTCCTTGCCCATCGCAGTGAGCTCAAAGACACGCTTTCTTGGCTGATAGCCAGCCTTGGCGGGGTGCGGGGGGAGATATGCCTGCGCGGTCAGGCGGCACGATCAAGGTGCCTCCTCGTGAATTCCTTCCACTGTCGCTGTGTGGAAGCATGTGTGGCTTTAGGAGGGGTCAAGCAAGCATTAGGAGCACCTGGCAGAAGCCTCTCTTTCCCCCCAGGCCGGGTCCAAGGTGGGGTTGGGGGGGAGCCATGCAGGAAAGGAGGATACACTCATAGGAGGTGATCATGCAAATAAGTAACTGATTTTAGGAAGCATTCTTATCAACACAGGTAGTGTTTCTGATATGAAGTTATGTAAAAAAAAAAAAAAAGCACACTTCAGAATCTGGCATCATGCCACGTGACCTCCACAGCTGTGACGGTCCTGGGAGGGAACCTGTGGGGTGCCCAGTGTGGGGATCACACTCGTCGCTGAGAGTCTGGTGACCTTGTGGATACACTGAGCGCTGACAAGCATCCCTGGAAGGGAACTGAGGGGAAAGACCTGTTCATGGCCACGGACGAGGGGCTGGAGGAGGGGTTATCGACCTTCACTTCGTCTGTGTGCTCATGGATTTCCATCTGTGTCCTGAGAGTGCGAGCTGGGAACACACAGAAGAGCCCTTTGCACTCAGGGCTCTGTGGGGCTGTGGGTGGGAAGGGCCCAAAGGCCCTCCCATTGGAGTGCAGACCAGAAGGCCAGGTTGGCCCTTCTACTTTGCCTACGGCTGGAAGACAGCTCCAGGAGGAAGGGGCAGGGAGCCTAACGGGGCCAGCACTGTCCCCGGGAGCAGCGTCCCGGTCTCCAGGTGGCTCCTGTCCTGAATTAACTGTGTCTTTTGTTTTTTGTTTTCTGATGTTTTGACATCTGGGGCCTTGCTGACCCTGGAAGGACTGCTCGTCCCAGGGCTAGCCAATTCCTAAGGATAGTAAATACGTCACCCAACGCTCCCGCCTTCCCAATGCAAAGCAACCAGTCCAGGGCCCACCCCTGTCCCACCTCGTCATCCAGCTCTCATTCTGGGCCACTGTCTGCCTGCCCTCAGTGCCCAGGGCCAGGTATCAGACAATGAGAGACACCTCAATGCCCCAGAGCCCTGAAATTATTCAAGTTAGCCGAACCTCAGCCTGTTTGCCCTGCCTCTCCCACGCCTCCACAGAAACCCCAGTGAAGGCTCTCGCCCACATTTCCTCTTGCTCTCTGTCCCTCCCAACCCCTCGTGCTTCCCTGTGCTCCTCCCCACTCCCCCGCCCCTACACTGAGCAGACTAGGGGTATGGGGGATGCGCTATGCCTAAAACCTGCAGAAATCCACAGGGAACTTGCCCAGATGCTGCCGGAGTACCCCACGGCTGGGCCGGGCAGTTGTTCCTGCTTCTTCCTCTGCACCTGTCTCTTTCAGAGGTCCACAGCAAGCAGGCTATCCTTGGATGATGGAAGAAAGATCTGGTTCTGGTTTTGTTTGTTTTTAAGTGGTCTCTGTCTCTGCAAGGGAAAGATGGAACGGTGGGAGGGCAAGCCCTGCCAGGACCATCTCTGCTCGCTTGGGTCTCGAAGGGAAGCCGCAACGCGGAACCTCCACACCCGGAGGCAGGAACCAGCCCCAGCGCGTCACCTGCTGATCGGCCTCAGATCCCGACCCCCCAGCTGGAGAGACTTTCACTCTGTACGTTCAGTGAGAAACCACACGTGTTGCTGGAACAGATTCTCAGCCAGCCCCGGGGATGCTGGTGGGGCAGCTGTGTTGAATTAGCCTGGGCGGGCGGGCCCACCCTGCACAGCTGCAAGACGGCAGCCCATGGGGCCGGAAAGGAAGCAGAGGGAGTGTGGTGCTTTCCCAGGCTTGAAGCATGGGGACGAGGACCAGGGCGGTCCCAGGCTGGTGGCTGCCGTGGAAGGTTGCCAGCCTTGGCATCAGAAGATGGGCAAACATGCACAGTAACCCTGGCCAGCAGATGAGCTTGGGCATGTCATTTATCCTCTCTAGGTATCCGTTTACCACCTGTGAAATGGGCCCATTCTGACTTGTGCAAAGACTCCTCCCCACCCCCACTCCAGTCATGACCAAGCTCCCTGCCCTGTGCCCTCAGGGTGGCACTGCAGGTGATGAAGAAGAGATGGGATTAACGTCTTCCCACTCTTCTTTCTAGAAGCCTAAGCCTCAGAAAGGGAGAGGACCCGTGGGTATAAACAAAACATCGCTGGTTCAAATAGAGAGGGAGAGGGGACGTTGCCCAGGAAAGCTATCCCTGAGGTTTGGCCAGGCGGTGAGGAAGGCCAGAGAGAGGAAGAGAAGCAGCAAGAGAAAGAGGATGGAGAAGAAAAAGGAGGAGGAGGAGGTACACAAGTGGTCTGGGGCTCCTAAAAGCCCTTCTTCCTCCCAATGCCACCAGGGGTGCTGGCAAGACCTCAGGCAGAAATGGCAGCCAGCAACCATGGCACAGAGGTGGCTTCTGAACCTTGGGGACAACCTTGGCCCGGAAAGCCCTGGCCTGTCCTCCGTGAGGGACTGTGTGGACAGGGCTCTGGAGGGCTCCCTGTGACACATGTGGGAAGGGAGCGGCCTGTGTCTGCACCTGGGCAGCCCCCGTCACGCTGTGCGGCCCTGTCAACAGTAGGAGTGGGGAGACGCGGACCCTCAGAAATAACCTGAAATGTTCACAGTCTGGTGAAGTAAGATCAGGGTGTCTTTCTGCACACATGAAACACGAACTTTCCGTTTCCCCTCCACCCAGACTCTGGTAGGCTCTGTTCTGCCTTCTGTCTCTATGAAATGGACTTTCAAGTTGCCTCATGGAAGGTACAGTGTCTGTCCTTTTGTGGCTAGTTTATTTCACATAGCCTAATAGCTTCAGGGTCCTTCCATGTGGTAGCTTGTCCACTCCATCGCCCAATGGACCATTGGGTCGTTTCCTCCTTTTGGCTGTGGTGAATAATGCTGCGATGAACATGTGTACAAATTACGTACAAATGTCTGTTTGAGCCCCTGCTTGCAATTCTTTTGAATTCTTAGGAGTAGAATTGCGGAATCACATGGCAATTTTATGTTCACCTCTTCCAGGAATGGCCAAACTGTTTTCCACAATGGCTACACCATTGAATGTGATCATCAGCCATGAGCCAGGGCCCTGCTTTCCCTACAGCCTCCTCAACACCTGTTTTTTTCTGTCCTTCCTTCCTTTCTTTCTTTTCTTTTCTTTCTTTCTTTCTTTCTTTTCTTTTCTTTCTTTCTTTCTTTTTTTTTTTAAAGAATGGCCATCGTAATGAATGCGAAGAAGTATTTCATTGTGGTTTTGATTTGCATTTTGCTACTGGCTAGTCTTTTCACAGACTTATGGGACATCTGTAGGAATGTCCTACAAATGTCCTCTTAACATTCCTTTAGAGGAATGTTTGTTCAAGTCCTTTGCCCCATTTTTAAATTGGGTTGATTGTTGTTGAGTTTTAAGACTTCTTTATGTATTTTGGATATTAGTCCCTTATCAGATATGTGATTTCCAAATACTTTCTCCCATTCTTTGGGTCTTTGTTTCACTCCCATCATAGTGTTGTTTGATGCACAAGTTTTGATGAAGTCTTACTTATATATCTTTTCTTCTGATGCTAGTGCTTTTTGTGTCATTTCCAAGAAATCCTTGCTGAAACTAATGTTGTGAAGATTTTCCCCTATGTTTTCTTCTAAGAGTTCTGTAGTTTTAGTTTTCATATCTAGCCTTTTAACCAAGTCAGAATTGTTTTTTGCCTATGGTGTGAGGTAAGGGTTCAACTTCTTTCTTTTGCACATGACTGTCTAGTTTTCCCAGCACTGTTTGTGTACAGCCTGTGCTTTCCTTACTGAATGACCTTGGAAGCCTTGTTGAAAATCAACTGACCATAGAGGCAAAGGTTTATTTCTGGGCTCTCTGTTCTACTCCACTGGTCTATGTGTCTGTCCTTCTATCAGTGTCATACTGTTTCTCTTCTATTGTAGCTTGGTAGTAAGTTTTGCAATCAGGAAATAGGAGAGCTCCAAATTTGTTCTTTTCCTAGATTGTTTGGCTACGTGGAGCCTAGTATACTACCCTAGACCTGTAGTATGAATTTTATCATATTAACAAAATCTTTAATTATGTGTTAACATTTCACCTTCTTTATTTTGGTTGAAACCTCTTTAGATTATTGTGGGATGCAGAAAATAAACACCTGAGCCCTGGGGCAGGTTGCCACACATTCTGAGACTGTGAGCAAGGGCCCTCCGAGTCTGGTATGAGTTCCAGACAAGACTTCATGCTGATGTCTTCATTGAGAAGTGTAAGGAGGGTAGTTGTAAAGGGGACCAGCGTGCTTCTAGAAAACGGCAGCAACAAACAAACTATGGTGAAGGATACCTCTCCTTTCCTGGGAAATTCTACCCAAAGTGATTTTAAATTCCCTATAATTAGTTTATCAGTCGAATAGAAGCTTCTATTTTATTATTTTTATTATTGTTGATTCTATTTTATTTTGTTTTACCCATTTGTATGTGTGCGTGTGTGTTTGTGTGTATGCACACACACTACAGAGAAGCCAGAGGAAGACTGATTCTCTTTCCTTTCCTAAAGTGTTACAGAAGTGCCTATCTCAATTCCACCCCCAAAAGGACACCCTCTTTATTTCCTACCCTAACAAATTCAGGAACCAGCCTCACTAACCCTTCCAAGGGGCTCAAATTTTGGTGAACTCCTTCTGAAAAACTTCAGAACCCCCTGTGGAGCCGGACATCCCACACCCACTCATCCCTTTGCTGGCTTTGGACATAACTCGCTCTCTGCTCAGGACTGGGTGGTCAAATAATAGCAAAGCTTGAGAGAGAACAGGGCTTAGGGGCTTCCTGTTGGTCCCAGAGCCTCCCCAGTCCAGCTCATTTAAACTCTTGCTGTGGCCCAGGATGGTGCCCAAGGCTCTCCTCTTGAATATGTATGTGTAGAATTCTGAGAATGAGGCCATGAGGTCTCATTCTTCCCTTCAGCACCATGTTGCTGCTGAGAAAATGACTTGCAAGCTTTCGAAGAGAATTTTAGATGGAAGAATCGACGAGAGAAAATAAGACAGGAAGAAGGGGTCAACGGAGAAGACCCTTTGTAAGAGGTGACTCCGTATCCTCTCACCCTGGCTTCATAAGATGAGGTCGAGGGATGTTTGATGTCACACTTGGCTCTGTGGCCTGAAAACCAGAAATAGATACAGAGTGTTTAAACCATTAAAATGAGTAAGAGGACATCTGGGCCCAGTGGGGAACAGCTCCCCGCATTTCCAGATACCACTTCCCCAGCAGATGCTGAGGCCTGGCCGGAGGGCCTCTGGCAGGACAGCCACACTTTTGGGACCTGGTTCCACAGGGGACCACAAGAGGGAGAGAAACCTCCCAGGACAACTGGTCTACCCTATTAAAGAGTTGTTTTGAGCCCCTTTCTTTTGATAGCTGGTGTTAAATTTTAAAAGAGAGAAACCAGAAATGCCACCGAGATAGCAAATATTCCAGCAGCCACCAACCAATTTGTACAGTGGGCTGGTCTGGTCATATACGTGAGATTTTTTTTCCCTCAGAATCTATACACAGATAAGTGTGTTTGAAATTTCTAACTCCTTTGTGTGTGATGAAAGCATTCAGAAATTCAAACTGTGGTGTTCTGCTAAGGACTTATCAAGGCAAGACTCTATCTAAACATTTAACTTTGACAACAGGCCAGCAAACAGAAATACCATATGTGAGCTTCCTGCTTGTTCTTTATCTTAGGCATTATTGGTGGCTCCGTCCTTCCTCTGCAGCTCCCCCTCTTTCTTTCATACTCATTTCATTATGGAATTAGTAGAAATTGACTTTAAAAAATGTGATCCGGAGAACAGAGCCAGCTGCGCGGGCTTGAGCAAAAAGGACCCTCCATTTGGTTCTCTGCTGTCAGTGTCTTGAGATTCTTAATAACTTTTGGACTAGGGGCCTCATAATTTCATTTATCACGTTTGCAAATTATGTAGCTGGTCCTGTTAGGATATATGACTTCCCATCTTGGCTCAAACTTGTGGTGTGGCTTTAGCCAAATTTTCTAGTCTTGGGCGTCTGTTTCCTCCTCTAATTTTCTCCCCATGGGCAGTAGCTGCATATTTATTTAATGTAAATTCCCAGCCCTAGTGCGTGACACGTGTAGGTGCTCAGTCAATAGTGGGGGAGGGAATGAATTAATGTGAAATAAAATCTGTCTCTGGAGATTTGAGAAAGAATGCTGAATTCTAGAAATACATTTCTTAAGAGCTACAGAGATGAACACACTGAATGGTGGATACAAAGTGAGGGTGGCCACGATGGCACTTCTCATCTGATAGCTTGGCTGGTCATTTACTAAATAGTGGACGAAAACACAGGGAAAGAGCCTTCCGTGAATAAACCTGGGACCAATGCCAGCCGTTTCACTGGATCTTATGAATTCTTCATCTTTACACCAGCATTCATAGAAAAAAGCCTCACGAGCTATAAAGAAAGCTCGGATATTACATTTCAGGCCAAGGTCTAGTTCAGATGCAATCTGGGAAAAGTATCATTTGGAAAAGCTGTCTGCCGGCAGAATTCTATTCCTCATTAATATTTTGCTCTCACTCAAGACAGAGCCAGAACGAAAGCCTGCGCCAGGGAAGCGAGTGGGTTTCTTGTAAGGACGTCTCCAGGCAAAAGTGTGGGCCTGGCTCGGATAAAAACTAAACACCAGCTCCAGCAAACCTGGGACATGTTTGTTCAACGGCTGTGCTGGACTCTGCCTCAGACTTCCAGATCGGCTTCCCTGCCTCTTTCCCCATCCCTGGGGCACTCATGGGGAATATGGTTTACCTGCTGGGCAGGGCTGAGCCCAAGATGAGAGCGGGTAGCTCTATCAGCATGACTGAGCTTTTTACACTTAGTACTGAGGTCAGAAGAAGCGAGCGCACAGACCGCAGTAGGTACGAGTCCTGGATACCTCCTATGTGTCAGGTGCTTTGTGTGTGTTATGTGTAATCCTCAAAGCTCCGGAAAGAACCCGTTATTATGCCCATTTTAAAGATCAACTTATTTATTTTAGAAAGAGACTGAAAGAGAGAGAGCATTAGCGGGAGGGGCGGAGGGAGAGAAGAATCTGAAGCAGACGCAACCCTGAGCGTGGAGCCCGGAGCGGGCCCAGATCTCATGAGGCTGAGACCACGTCCTGAGCCAAAACCAAAAGTCAGACTCTTAACAGGCTGGGCCACTCAGGCGCCCCTCTTCTACCCATAGGAAAGGTGAGGAAAATGGTGCTTAGATAGGTTGTTCAGCTGATTTCACATGTTTCCTGGTGGTCCAGCTGGGATTTGAACCCATAACCCAGGTCCCTCTGGCTCCAAAGCTTATGTTATGCTTTTTCTCATCCACTACCTGCCTTTTGATTTCAGGCTTGGCCATGACTTGCTGATAGATTTTAGGCGGGTGTCTTATGGGCAGTGGCTCTAAAAGTGCTTGTCACAAGGGAGCATGCCCGAGGGAACCACTGTCCCTCAGACTCAGCCTCCAAATGGGCCGTGGGGAACACCCTGGAACACGGTACACGACACCAAGACCGCAAGAGCTGATCAACACAAGCCTGGTTTCTCTTCCTCGGAAAAGAGAGCTAAGATAACACATTTATGAATTTAATACATATTTGTTTATCGATGACTCACTCTGTGCCCTGAGCTTGGTTCTGGGGAATACAGTAGCGAATGAGTCAGACACCAGAGGCTTCCTCAGTTTCGCTTCGGGATTCATCCTTCTCTACCCAACTTTTCCGTGCCATTGTGAAGGCTCCGTTCTAGACTCGCTCACATCTCTATAGTCCTTCCTAAGCCATCGTGTCTCTATCCGTCACTTTAATTCCACTCACATCTATAGCCGAGCTCCAGATGGGCCGAGCTAACCACATGTCCACTCTCTGCTTCACTTTCCCACCTGCAGTCTGTAGGCCTTTTCTGCTCAACATCTCCAAACTAAACATAATGCTCCATTTCCCCAAATCTGGGCTTTTTCCTTTCAGCAGCTGTGGAGGAAGTCCTGTCCACAGTCTGTGCTGACAGTGCTCCTCACGCGTCTCAGTGGTGGGGCTTACAAAGCAGGAATTACATCTGTTAGGCAGTTGCTCATCTCGGTCATGGGATACAGGCTGCCAGGGATCAGCCACAGATCCGTGGGGAACTAGGTAACTTCACCTGCAAAATAAGGCTCTAACCTACCTGTAGCTTTCGAGACTTTCTGGGGTCTGGCCTCCAGGAACCATCTAGGCCTCATTTCTCAGCTCAGGCACCTAACTCCCTAGAAAGGGGAAGATCTGTAAATGTAGGAAGAGTATGACCCATTGTCCCTAAAATGCACAGGGATCCAGGATGCTCGTGCCCTGGGCCTCGCCTGCTGGCTCTGAGGAGCAACCCCTGCTCTGAGTCTGCTGTCCCAGGAGCTGCCGCTTTGCTGTCCCTTTTACCACCCTGGTGCCCACCCCCCACCCCCAAAGATCTCAGCACAACAGAGGGAGGGAGCAGAGCAATGGAAGTGAAAGCGAATCCCAACAAGAAGAAGGGAAAGTGGTCTGTATGGTTTCGGCCTGGCCCAGTGCAGCAGAGTTCATAGCGAGCCCTGGGGCTGGTGGGTCACCTTTTTCCTTTTCACAATTTTCCTGTACTACAGACTCTAACATCCTCGTCCATTTCTGGAAATCCCCTCATTTTACTGCTTTCCCAAAGGGCCCATTTAAAAATCTGGCTTTGCCTTTAGCGATGTTTGGATCTGAATAGCTCGAAGATAAAGTGAAATGTTTCAAGTTAACATTTTCTTTAGTTTCAAGATTGCATGCATCCAAAGTCCAAAGTCCACATTTCAGACACCACATCTCAGACCTGTGAGCTCCTGCCCTGTTTGTCTTGGCCCAGGCTGCCTGTCCAAACAGGCTCTCAGGGTGGGTCTCCAGAATTAGAGTGACAGTGACAGTCCGGTCCTGAGTTTTTGTTAAAGGCAAAGCCAGCCAGGTTCCTGGGGAGCTTAGGACCTCGGGCACTCCTTGCTGATTCACTGTCGGACCTGCTTTGCCCCTCTGTGGTCTTTGACCTTGACCGATGCTCTTCCGCTCAACTAGGACAATGGTGGCAGCTGGTCAGGGACCTTCTGAGCAGGTCGCAAGGCAGACTGGGGAGTGGACACATCCCTGAGAGTCTCTCTGAGCGGATGTCATGCTTGCCTCCAAGGCCTGGCTCCAGACCTTGGCCCATGGACCAGCAGCTCAACAGCACTTTCCTCACCGGCCAAGCACAGTCCTCCAAACAGAGTCAAACACACAGAGGCCACTCTGCCCCATGACCCCGTCCAGTGTGAGAGCTGCCCCAACCTTGCTGGCTAGATTGTGCCTTCCCACCCCAGCCTGAGTCTTTGCTGACTTGCACACTCCTATCTAGAACCCTCCTATGCATTTCTGAGTTGCCCTCAGAGCCTCACGAGGCCTTTCCTTGCCTGTTTGCATTAAAGCTTCAAGCTTCCTCCAATCTCACAGCAGCTGGGGTCCTCTTTCTGTTCTCTGATCTTCTCTGAGGGCCAGGCTGTACAGACTCAGGGGGCCTCAAGGGCTCAGGGCCCTTGGCAACCCATGGTGCTGGTGCTTCTGGAGGTGCAGGCTTCAAGAAGCTCCCAGGTCCTGAGCTCCAGGGGGAATGAGCTTGTTTGGACTAAGGGGTAGCACCGTACTGTTTGCATTTTGAATTTTGTGGGCTGGTGTGGATGCTGACTACTACTAGTGATGCTTTTCAGAGAGAAAAGGTACCATGCAGTCCATTCCCCTGTTCCACACCCAGAGCTCTGGGATGTGTGGGAGGCAGCATCTGAGCTGTGGACACTTGGGTTTGGAACAGGCCAAGTTCAAACCCAACCATTATCGCGGTCTTCATGGCCTGGTACGGGTGGCAAGGCCAAACCTCAGTGCCCTCTTTCTGTAAAGTGACGACAATAGCCCAGGTATTAAGTCTTGGTG
Source organism: Neogale vison (assembly GCF_020171115.1). Lineage (NCBI taxonomy): Eukaryota > Metazoa > Chordata > Mammalia > Carnivora > Mustelidae > Neogale > Neogale vison. The sequence goes on along the minus strand of NC_058092.1, from coordinate 148,251,630 downwards.
AAGGGCAAAGGAAATGTATATGAAACCTACTGCACGAGGCCCCCCATAGAGCCCTCGATGCTGTGAATCCTAGCCATTTTTCGATAACTTGTTTCTAAGAGATCACTTGTCTGTAGGTAAAGATCTTCCATAGAGCTTTCTGGAAGAGCATAGCAGTAAAATAGAGGTCTTGAAATCTAAGGTGGGTCACAGCAGCATGTGACCATGTCACCCACAACTGCTCTGGGCCTTGCTTCTCCGATGTGTACGACGAGCGGCTTGCCTAGAATTGTTGGTTTTCAAGCCAGCACTGGCCCCTCAGAGATGCTCGGGGAAGAAGAAGGGAGGGGGAGCTCTGTGCCCATCTTCTGGCTCCTGCAGAAGAATCTATCTTTTTCAGGGCACCCAGGAAGCTTTCATTTGCACAAAGTTTAGAACTTGCAAGGGAAAATCAAAAACCCCAGGACTGGGAAAGAGGTAAGCCATCCCAGATATAGCATTCTGGAACTGAGACTTTAGCCGTCCAGCCTAGGGCAAGCTGGCATTGCCCTGTGCTCCCTGTGTCCCTTCTGGAAAGGTTGACTCACTCACAGGAGGGAAATGAATTCTTGTCAGGGAGAACGGAACCAGGATCCAGCTCATAACCAAGTAGGCTAAACAACACTGGTTATACAATGTCAACAGTCAATGTAAGCATGTCAACTCGTCAACTCGTCACAAAGTGCCATATGGTTGATTATTTCTAATAAAATGAGCTCACAGTGGAGTGCCAATCAGGAGATGCCAATCTCCACCATCCCAGAAAAGGCAACCTAAATTGATCGAAGGCTGCAAGTCTTCAGAAACCACGCCGTGGATACAGTCCCTGAACTCAGCCGTCACCACCCTTGAGTCAAATGTGGCCGGCAGAGATGTGCACGTCGATGGGGCGTGCTCCGGGCTGGCTCTCTACAGGTGGTGGGGTGAGGCTAGGCGTGGGGTCAGCATGGGCTCCTCACCACGGGCAGCCAGACGGTCCACGACCAGGGCTCAACCACTGCCAAGTCCTCACCCAGTTCCTCTGATTTCTTCTCCTGCCACTGTCCCCACCTAAGAGACAGAGCTTGGGGGTTGGGGGGAGGTGAGTGAGGACTGTAGGGGCGTGGGGGGTTGCAATAGTAAAGTTCCTGGAGACAGCCTGCTTTGGCGGGGACACGATGGCTCTGCTCCCTGCCCTCCTGCCGAACTGAGCCCAACCTCTGCCCCGGTCACCCTGTGGTCTGCGGAGAGTCTAGAGTTGCTGCCCAGGACAGCAGCCACTGTGGCAGTTCCAAATTAGGATGTGGTGCCATTTTATTTATTTTTTAAGATTTTATTTACTTATTTGACACAGAGAGAGAGGGAGAGCACAAGCAGGGGAGCAGCAGGCAGAGGGAGACAAAGAAGCAGGCTTCCCGCTGAGTGGGGAGCCTGATGTGGGACTCGAACCCAGAACCTTGAGATCATGACCTGAGCTGAAGGCAGACGCTTAACCATCTGAGCCACCCAGGCGCCCCTACCATTTTAAACACATACTAGATCTTGAAGATTCAGTACCCCCCAAAAAACAAGAAAGAAAGAATGTAAAAATTTTATTAATACTTTTATATAATAATTTACATAGATCTTATTAATAATTATAATAATTATATATTGAAATGATAATGTTTTGATAAATTGAGTTCAATAAAACATATAGTATTGCTAAAAATAATTTCAACTGTTTCTTTTTACTTTCGTGTGGCTGCTAGGAAATGTAGCATGACGTGTGTGGCTCACATGAAAATTCTGTCGGACAGTCCTAGGACTAGAAAGAATCAGATTTGCAAGAGGCCCAAATGGACCATTTCAGCAGCTCCGGCAAATGTTCACCAAGCACGCGCTGTGTGCTTGGAGCTGTGTTAGGCAAGGCAGGGAACCAAAGGCCACTCAGCTCTTTTTGCCCGGCAGATCACTGGCTGAGCTGCTAGGAGAGGTTGGGAGGGGAGCCTAGGCTGGTACTCCGACAGCCAGAGGAGGGAACTGTCCCGTCGGAGCAGTGTCCACTGCTGCTCTGAGTTACACCACCGGCATCTTCCTAAGAATGTCCACTCTTGGAGGGTTCCCTAGAGATGGCACAACAGAGGACAGCCACTGGTGCCCACAACAGTGGTGGGCATTTCACAGAACCACATGGGGTGAGACGGCGGATTATCGCCTCTGACCAAAAGCCCTGAGAGCCCCCTGCCCTCTTTTCTCCTCCACTGAACACCCTACCCTCATGGTCCCCATATGGTTGACCAAGCCCAGGTAGCTCCAAGATTTCAGGGAGCCGTCTGTCCTCCGCTGGGTCCTCTCCTCTGTGGGGAGAGCCAACGCACAGCACAAATCCTACAGTCGTTTGCTGATTAGATAGATAGTCTGGCGGAGATGGGTGGGAGGGAAGGAGGAAAGAAAGAAGTTGTCACAGCCCCCCCAGGAGAGCCATGGCTCACGTTAGACAGGTGGACTAGGACCAGGTGTGGGTGACCGGTTCTGGCACTGGTGGCCCTCAGCAGGTGAGGGAGTATGTGTGTGGGGTTCTGTCTCCCTGCCTCCTCTGTCCCTCTGTCCCTCCTCCGTCCTTCCCCCCTCCTTCCCTCCAGCTCCCTCCTCTTTGATGCCTGGAACTAAGCATGGGAAGACAGCAAAGCTCCTAGAAACATAAAAGCTGAAGGTAAACCCCAAAGCTTCCTTTGTTTTCCCTTAATCTGCTTCAGGCTCCCACTAGCTCAGTCCTAATTGAGTTAGTCCTTGAGTGAAAGGGGGGTTTAGAGATGTTAAACTGTTATTTAATCACAAGTGGCAGGTGGGATGTGGGGCAAAGGGCGGGAGAAGGAGGGTCCGTGGGAACACTGAGTAGAGGGACGCCCTGGATGCCCTTTCATTAGCATTTCAGCCAGGGCTTTCCAAACTGCTGACCATAAGCCATTAGGGGATTGGGAAATCAGTTTAGCGCATTTCCACCAGCATGTTGTAAATGTGGGGGTGGGGTAGGGTGGAGAGAAGAGAATGGAAAAATAACCGAAGGCATGGCATGTAGTAAAAGGAAGTGTTGCTTTGTGAAATTTTGATTCAGGGGTGGGTGTGTGTGTGTGTGTGTGTGTGTGTGTGATACACCCAGCTGTAGGTCACCAGCATGCAAGTGGGAAAGACATTCTGATGTAGCACATACTTCCAGAAGCAGAGGCCCCAGGGTGTTTGGATCTGGAGACGTAGTAACTCACAGGGAGAAGAGTATCCTTCAGGCAAACAGCTCTGCAGGGGGGCCAGGGAAGGATCTGGGGTGGAGGTGGGGGTGGGGGTTGGGAGGGCAGGCCAGAGCACTTGGAAACAGGAACTATGGGCTATGGCAGAAAAAGCGGTGGGGAAATGGGGTGGGAGGTGGGAGGAACCTCATGGCCTGAAGGTCTACCCAAGTCTGAGCACAGGCGCTGGACCCCAGTGGGTGTTTGGCTCCCCATTTTGACAAGTGAGGGCCTCTGTCCTGCTCCATGTTCACGTGTGAAGGGGAGGAAGGGGATGGCAAGGGACGATGGTCCTGGGGAAATCTCAGACCACACTAGCGCAGACCCACCGTAGGCAGCTTTCCTCCAACCCAAACAAGCTTTGCAGAGGACCTTTCTGTTTCCATCTTTAAAGAACCTGTCTTATTCATTTGCCTTTCATCTTTTGTGTGTCACATGAGTCAAAGAGACTCTTAGTCAAATATTGAGCACTTGGGGATTCGTACCAACTTATTTGTTCTAGTTCTAAAATCATTTTTCACTGGATTTTTTTTCTTTCGGTTCCCTTTAAGTATTACTGCAATTAAACTCAACTAGACCAGAAAGTACAAAAAAGCAAACAGAATGGTGAAATGAATCATGGCTGATATGTAGCCTGTGGAAGGAAGCAGCTCGTCCCTAGAAGCACGAAGACAAGGTCATCGGACGCTCCATTGTGTGTGCCCGGTGGCCAGAGCCTTGAAGGTGGCGTGTAATTGTCTGAGAGCTGCGGGAGTCCTTCACACCCATGCAGAACCCTGAGACTCTCACGGGGAAATAGAACTTTATCTCCAAGACAAACTTTGAAGTTTAAAAGTAAAAGCGGGCTGGCCATTTCCTAGAGGTGGTGTTGAGATTGCACAGAATGGGCTATTTCTGTGCAAATAAACAAGCGTCCCACAGGCTAAGGAGCTAATCGCCATTTCAGAGCGCTGAAACTCAGGTTCGAAGGCCGGCCCAGGGGAAGGCGCGTTTATTCCGGGCTAACATGCTCACATCAAAGGAGAGATTTTAAGAATCACTTTTCTTACAGAGAAGGGGGGACAAGCTATTATTTCCAGATGAAGGGGAGATGGGGCGTCCAGAGGATTCTCTGAGCTGCTGTGGCTTCAGAAAACAACAAAGAAACAGTCAATTGGTGAGAAATGATGTGTCTATCATTGCTCCCGGTGGCAGGCAATTAGTCACGGAAAGAAGCCCAACTCGAGGTCTTTCTCCAGAGTCCCGGGGGACAAACCGTAGCGAGCAGGGATGAGAGGGGAGCAGAGAGCACTCAGACCTGACAACTTGGCTCATTTTTATGTGCCTTGCTTGGGGCATGTTGGCACAGACTTGGGGTCTCCTTCCTTCTCGTGTGTCCCTTTAGTGTGTCCCAGCAGGACGAAGCGAGTCTTCAGTGCATGCCTCTCGGCCCCGTGGGGCTTCTCTTCCCCCTGCTTTGCTTTTCTTAGGTGCATGTGGCCGCTGGCAGTGGCCTCCAAGCCCAGGGCCATCTGCAGGATACAAGGGAAGCCACTGGCCCGGCGTGCACACTCTGCCCTTTGAAGAAACACACGGGGGATTCTCGGTTGTCCTTCTGCAGGACCGGGCCACCCGGATGCGGTGTTGACAGGCCTGCATGGCCCCAGCCGCCTGCCCCCTCGCTCTCTGTGGCCATCTTCGCACTCGCAGCTCGTCAGGTCCCCTTCTCTGCTGAAGGCCCGTGGGCGGCCCCGGCGGCCTGTCTGCAGGAGGCGGTGACTGCTGGACGTCTGTGTTCACTCTCATGTTAACACAGCAGACAAGACCCCTGGGATGTGGACTTAGGAGGGCCTGAGATTTTGCCCAAGGCAGCAGAAGACCCCTCCCTCTGCTCCAAAGCCCATCACCCTTGGGCCATCCTCCCCACCTCCCTCAACGAGAACACCGAGGTCTCCGGAGGGTCCAGGAACTGATCATGTTCTGGTAACTTGGAAGTGGCAGATTCGAAATGAAAAACAAAGCTTTGCAATACTGAAGTTGGTGCCGGGCTACTGCAGGCGGCACCTCTTGTAAGTTATGGGTGACTTCCCATTGGGGGAACAGACCAGCAGTCTCTAAATCCCACCTCAGTAGTATTGAAGTACGATGTAGTGTGGCCTTTCTTTAGCGATCAGAGTGACTGCCCCTCTCCTGGGAACCTTGGTCTCTCCCTGGACTAACCCACCATCTTTGCAATGAAGACTCCCTCCCTAACGTGTCCTTCCCCCAAAGAGGGGCTTTGTAGGGGAGTGCTGGGGCTTGAAGCTGTTGGGGAGTCAGGGAAAGTTAGACACGTCTCTGGCTGTACAGCAGGACAGAGTTTATGCGTTGCTTGTGTGCAAGGGAAGCGCTCCTATCTCTATGTAGGCTGAGCGGGTGACGGCAAGGGTTCTTGTTCCTGTCATCGGTATCTCTGGTCCAGAGAGCCAAGCAGAAACTAATGATTAACTTTGTTCCAGCTTTCCTCTCTCTGGGTGCTTTGGCAAAGATGCTCTAAATTTTCCTTTTGTTCTACTTGAGGCAATCCTATCAGGAGGGACGATTTCACCAGGACGAATGGAGGCCATCCAAGCCTCCCCCAGGGTCTCTCCCGCCTCCTCACAGCACGCCAATCAGGCAAGGCCAGGCACCCCTCCCTGTGTGGGGTACCGGGCAGCAGCTACAATGCACGCTTTGTTCTGGAGCCTTGGAAAGGCAGTTGACTACCAGAAAAGTTCCTCCACTGACCAGGCCTATCCTTGACATCTGGCATCTTTCCCAGGATCCAACTTTCCCCCACTCAAGCAAGATTTTGAATGAACAAAATTAGAGTCTTTTGAAGTGATGTGACAATTCTCCTCTCCCGAGTTTAGAGTCCATTTCCCACTTCGTGTGTCTAGATGGCTCCAACACTTTTAGAAATAACCCCCTCCCAACTCCCTTATAGGTAGTCCACCCAGTTGTTCTTTCTAAACGAATGTGACTTTAGTAGGACCTCCTGCCCCATCTGACGGTGGCCACTGAGAATCTGCCCTGTGCCATGCGTGGGCCACTTTATATTCATTCTCTAACATTCACAACAACTCCAAAGGTAAATAATAAGATCTTCATCTGTTTGATGAGATCAGGATTTTAGGCAGTTGCTCAACTAGAACATGGCAGAAAGTGGGTTCGAACCCATATCCTTCTAAGGCTAAGTAAAGGTTCCATGGCGCTCCTCTAAGGGACAGTTGTCTATGACGGCGTACTTACAACCACATGCCGACAGTTCCTGATGGGGCACCGCGCTGTCGTGTAGGATCGGGTTCAAATACATTGAATTGTCGGGTGTTCCCTGCTTCTCGACTGGCACACTGCTAGTGTCAGAGGGCAGCAGTCATGCGGATGAAGCTAGCCAGCCTCCTGCTGCCTTGGCATATAGCGCTTTTTCATCCGAAAGCCATTTTGTCAGCTAAAGCTAAAAGATTTCATGCAATTGACTCCACCCTGACTCAAATATTATGGTTGTCACAGCAACAGAAATAGACAGAATTTAAATCTTTTAATGCCCTTCCCACCATCCTCCTTCTCCCTGGGACCTCACCTGGAAGCAAGTTGCAAGTGGAGTCTATGGTTATTGTTTTCCATTCAAGGGTCTTTTTTGTTGTTGTTGTTTTTAAAAGATTTTATTTATTTATTTGACAGAGAAAGAAAACAAGTAGGCAGAGAGGCAGGCAGAGTGGGGGTGGGTGGGGGAAGCTTCCCTGCTCAGTGGGGAGCCCGATTCGGGGCTCGATCCCAGGACCCTGAGATCATGACCTGAGCCTAATGCAGAGGCTTAACCCTCTGAGCCATCCAGGTGCCCCCCCCCATTCAAGGGTTTTAAGACTCGAACAGTACTGCTGCAAATAAATACCTACAAAAGGAAAATCAACCCTCAATGTGACCTAGGGCCTCTGGATCTATTTATTGCATTAAACAAACAAGGGTCAGAGGAACATGTCAAGTGACACCATGAAAATCGCCAGGAGATCGAGACCATGGGAACCTCTACAAGTCACATGAGCTACTTCCTTCTCCAGCAACATCCATGTGCAAAGAAAATGAAGGGAACCAGCGAGGGTAGGATGGACTGATTACAAAGACTTCAGAGACCTAGCAGCCAATCTCATTACGGATCTTTTTTTGAATCCCAAGTCAAGTAAATGAGGTACAGAAAAATGATAGGCCAACTGAAGAAAGGTAAGCAGTGGCTGGATTCACTTCAAATTTTTAAAGATGTAACGATCATGTGACCATGATGGTCTGTTTTTTGAAACAGTCTTTATCTTTTAGATGTAGGTAGTTGGCCTTGAACAACATGGGTTTCAACTGCACAAGTCCCCTTACACACAGATTTTTTTCCATAAATTCAGTACAGCACCGTGAATGTACTTTATCTTCCTTCTGATGTTCTTAATAACATTTTCTTTGCTTAGCTTACTTTATTGTCAGGATACAGTACAGAGGAGTCCCTGGATGGCTCAGCGGGTTAGGTGTCCTACTCTTGATTTTGGCTTGGGTCTTGATGTCATATGCTAGGCATGGAGTCTACTTAAGAAAAAAAAAAAAGTATAGAATACATATAATCTACAAAATACATGTTAATTAACCACGTATGCTATTGGTAAGTCTTCAGGTCAATAGCAGGCTATGAGCGGTGAAATTTTTAGTGAGTCAGTGATACGAGGATTTTCAGCTGTGGGGGATTAGCACCCCATCCCCTGCATTGTTCGAAGGTCCACTATAATTACTGAAATGCACATGCAATGATAGGAGATCTGGTATTCGCTTCAACATGACGTGAGTATAGGCTGTGGTTGCTGAGTGTATGGAAGACGCATGCTAATTGTCGATGCCAGGTACTGGATAGATTAGGTTATTGAACACTGCAATTTTGGCTATGTTTGTATACTAGCAAGTTCAAAAAGAAAAGCAAACAAGGGCAGACTCTCTGTGCTGCATTCCTGATACGTGGCCTAAGAAGAGGGTGGAGAACTTGGAGTCCGGATTTAGCTCTGCAAAATCGAGCTTGCCTGGGTCTTGCCCCACCAGGAGCTTTACTGGGACTCACTGAAGATGAATCAGAGGCAGAAAGGCCATTTTGAGGGCAAAAAAGAAAGAAATGGAGAGAAGTTACCAGTGCAGTAGCAGTCTATGAAAGAAAGGCATTTTCACAGATTGAGAAATTCACACAGTCTTAGAACATAGGGCTGTCACAATGTTCGCAAAACTTCTACCAAAGGAATTTAGGCAAAATAATTAGAGGCCTGTGCAGAAACACAAGGATCAAAAAAAGGTGTGAAAATGCAAGAGGGTGTTAATGGGACATGAGTAGGAAACTGACTGTGAACAGGCCAGGACTTGGATCCTTGGCTCCGCACTGCTCCCGACCTGTGGACTGGGACAGGATTCAGGGCACAGGGCAGGGCTGCCCACCTCCCTGCTTGGCTACCTTGGCTGGCAAGGCCAGTTCTTCACAAAACAGACTCGAGATCTGGGATTGCCCAAGGTTCTCAGCAAAGTGCTACCACGCTGCCAGAGGCGAAGGTCGTGGGGAGAGTGAGCGGGAGCGGGAAGGTGGCCCGGAGATTGGGATGGGGGGAAGGGTGCACCTTAGCCAAGTGGTCAGATTGGGAGAGTCAGTGTGTCAGGCGAGGAGGGCCAGGCAGACCCTGCTTCCCCTTTCTTGCTGCCTCTGGCCCTTAACCACTGGAGCCACTTCTCTGGTCCTTAGACTTCCCAGACCTCGGGGCAGGAGGAGGTAAGACTGGCCGGGCGTGGAGCTGGGAGAGGGCCACTTCTCATCAGCTCCTCCAGGCAGGCTGGCGACAGCTCTGGAGGAGGGCTAATGAGGATACCATCCTGGGGCCAGGGGCTGGTGCCAGGGACTGAAGGCCCAGAGCTGCATCCCAGCTTGCTTCTTATTGGCTGCCACCCTTACGCAGATCATTTATTGGCTTCGTCTATGAAATGGGAGGAGGAATACCTCTGGCAAGGCTTTATTTCTGTGTCTGAAAATTAAATGAGGCGCTCCGTATACAACGTGCAGGAGGTCGTGGTTACTGTCATACTAGAGAAGCTTGCTTAAAGGAAGTTTAGAGACTCTGTGTATTTCCACTTTTCTTGGAACGTTCCCTGCGTTGCTGCGGTCATTGGGATGATTGCTGTTTCTGGGTGGGGGTGTGGGAGATGGGAAGAGCAGGGGGCTGGGAGGTATAGGGGAGAGAACAGCGGCTCTAGGCAGAGAAGGATAAAGCCCTGTTCCTCCTCTCACCCATCTCCAGCTCTGGAAGAAATTTCTGGAACTTCCTCTTGCTCGAAAATAGTTCTTATTTTCCTCTGTACTTTCTTAACAAATAACAACAAAAAAGTTTCTTCTGTAATCAAGCCCTTCATCTCCATCCATGTTTTAAAGAAGGACACGATTACCCTCTTGGGAGCATGGAGGTAAAGTTTGAGAAGATAATAGAGGTACAAGCTCTTGGAAAACACTCAGGCTATTGCACATTTTTTTCAAAGAAAGCAAGCTGAGGGAAGCAAATAATTAAACGGGCTCTGTTCCCTACTCTGAAGTATCAGTATCAATCATAGCAAATTAAGGGGCGCCTGGGTGGCTCAGTGGGTTAAAGTCTCTGCCTTCAGCTCAGGTCATGATCTCAGGGTCCTGGGATCGAGCCCCACATCGGGCTCTCTGCTCAGCGGAGAGCCTGCTTTCCCCTTTCTCTCTGCCTGCCTCTCTGCCTACTTGTGATCTCTGTCTGTCAAAAAAAAAAAAAAAAAAATATATATATATATATATATATATCATAGCAAATTAAGGTTTTTGAAGATGGTTGGCGAATGTTACATGAAACCACAGAGAACAATCTTCACGGAGAAAAGTTGTCTCCCCGTCTCTTTCCGCCTTCAGGGAGAGGATATTGGCTCTTCTGCCATTGAAAGGGCTAATTAATACCCACCTTGTGCTTCTTTCTGGTGATCACTTCCGTGTTAGAGATTTGCCCTCTCTCTGTGGCTTTACTCAGACCATTGGTGGTCTCACCAATGGGAGCCGGAGCCCCATAAGAAGAGCTGCGGGTAGCAGCTGGAGGACGGATCAGGGGGCCAGAGGTCCCTCCCTGATCCCCTGCCACAACTTTATCAGAAAGCTCATGGGCTTCCAGGGGATCTAGATGCGAAGACTTAAAAGAAAGTTACTCTGTTACAACCATGTAATTCCATTCAGCAGAAGGAAGGCAGGCTACCGTTGGGGACGGGAGCCCTTAGTGTCACGTGGGAGTTGAAGACTCGCCGAGAGCCTTCTCTAGGGATTCGGGGCCCATGGCACACCCTCAGTCCCAGGCAGGTGATCCGATTGGCCCTCTGTCTTTTGTGGGGTGACAGCCGTGTCCCCACAAAAGAGTTGTGGGTAGCCTTGCCTATGGGCAGACTGGCTTAGAGCCCGAGGCACAGCTCTGGTGGCTGGATGGCAAATTCAGGCTGGAAACAGGTGGCCGGGGCCAAGCACAGGCAAGCTAGCACACTGCAGGGCCCAGGGGACGCCAGGTCTCGGAAACGGGCCACCCTCGTCCTGATCCCCGACCTCAACACCCCACATTCTCTCCTCTGCCACCTCCTAGAGTTAGCGCCCCACCAGCTGTGTACTGGAAAGCTCTTGCTGAGTAATTTAAGCCAAGTTATTCCTAACCGAGAGCACGGAATTTATCCTCAGAGGTGCGTGAATTAAAAAACAGTTTTCGTGTGTGTGTGTTTGTGTGTGTGTGTGTGTGCAACTCTATGGCGTAATGTGACATTTTCTCAAAGCAAATCGCTCCTCCAGCTGTTTTTATATCGTCTTGGATTTTTCCAGCCTTTGTCCATGTGCATGAACAAGGTTCAGTTAATCAAGCAGAGCACGTGCTATGTGCCAGGCATGAGTGCTGGGCACAGGGCAGCAAGCAGCAGAGATGGCCCTGCCCCTGCGGAGCGTGTGTTCAGGGCGAGAGGGACAAGACACACGTCAGTGTGAGTGCAAAGGACTGCCAGAACCTGTGGGAAGTGCCACAGAAGATCACTGGGCCCCATGATGAGGACGACAAGGGGGACCTGCGGGGCATGAAGCTCCGAGCCCCCTGCTCCAAGGAGACGCTGTTCCATTCACGGCCTCGTCTTCTCTGTACCACCTATTGTTTTACGACTCACGCGTTTGTCATTCAATTTCCTATATGCTCACCTGGTAATTGCTCATTTCATGTGAATTGACCCATCATGTCTTTTTCCCAATTAGGGGATGGTTCCCTTTAATTAGGAGATAGTCCTCAGAGAAGGACTGAGGGGAGCCTAACATTTGTTAAGTACCTGCTACGTACGGGTGCTGAAAGTGCTTTTCTTTCTTTCTTTCCTTCTTTCTTCCCTTCCTTCTTTCCCTTCTTCCTTCCTTCCTCTCTCTTCCTTCCCCTTCCTTCCTCTTTCCTTCTTCCTTCCTCTTTCTTTCTACCTTCCTTCCTTCCTTCCCTTCCTCCTTGCCTGCCTTGCCTTTCTTTTGCAAGATCCTTGACAGGAAGCATGATGAAATCCACTTACTGATGTGGAAAGGAAGACCCAAGAGTCCAAGCATTTGGTAAGTATCAGAGCAGGCTTTGTGGATCTCAATGGATCTAACATAATCTCAGGCTCTTTCTACTCTAGAAGTATATTTCGCAGAAGACCAGTCTTGCAAAGTGCTGCATGAAGAAGTGTTCTGTGACCAAGTACATTTGGGTAATGCTGAATTCTGCCAACATTTCCCCATTGCCCTAGAATAATAATGCACTTCATGCCATTAAGAGCTCTGAGAAGTTCTGCAATAAAGATAAACCACCTCTTTAACTTCAGCCCATCAACTTTTTCTCTTGATACAAATTCTGGTGGACTTACATAGTGGAGTAGTTTACAGCTATGTGGTCCAGTGCAGAGCCACCAGACCCTGTGGCTCTTGAACCCTTGAGTGAGGGCAAGCCTGAACTCTGAGGATGGCATACACACCGAGTTACGAAGATTTTGTGCAAGAGGAGAATGTAAACTGTCTCATTAACAATTTTTATATTGGTCCAATGTGGAAGTGATCATATGTTGGCTATATTGGAGTAAATAAAATGTCAGGAAACTGAATATTACTGATTTCTTCTTTTTTCATGTGGACGCTAGAAAATCTAAATTATATCGTGGCATTAAAACAAACTCTAACTACATTAACAAGGATAAATTGCAAGACATAATTTTACATAGAAGATCAAGTCATAAAATGATAAATGAAATATGAGATTATTTATTTAATGTTTAAAACCATGCAGTATAATAGTATCAATGAGTGTATACATGTGAAATATACATTTGTAGGATCAAATCCATGCATAGGATTAATCCCAGAACTTCGGGTAATTCATCATTTTTGTAGACTGACATTGGGCCCTTTTTACCTCTTACCCTTTCAACACATCACAGAGCTCATGTTCTTTGAGAACACAGCTGGGGAAATGTGCACTCAAAGACTTCATCTCTGTCAGTGGAATTTAAGGGATAGCCCAATGGGCTGGAGAAGAAGATATTTTTAAAAATGGGTGATCTTCATCATCCGTGATTCATACGCTGGGTGATCTCTCTGGCTCGACACTTCTACTTTATGTGTAAACCAGGAGGAGATGAAAGTGAAGGGAATTTTCCTGCATACACATGAGAGACCCAGCGAGCCTGGCAAGTGTCTCAGCTTCCCCTTCAGAGGGAGAACTGGACCCCAAGGTAGGGTCATGGCACGGTTCACGGTGGGGGTGGGGGGTGCCCCCCAGGAAGGCCCCACCCCCAGGCACAGTGTGGTGGGCTGTGTCACCAAGCTACCTCGGCTAAGGTCTGCTCAGCCTTTGGGGCACATTACTTACCCCTTGGGCCTTAATTTTCTCATCCATAAAATGGGGATGATAATGGTCACAGCTGAATGGGCTGGGGTAAGGATTAAATAAAGTGATTATCAGTGCCGTGCTTAAACTAGTCCCCACTTTGTTAAGTGCTTGTTCAAGAAAATATACTGAAATAGAATCCTGCCCTATCGACTTTTATCTTAAGGAGCCGCTCAGACTAGCGCCTGAGCCTCCACTGCCACGATCCCGATCCTGTCCTTAGATGCCCACGGAATTCCCACAGGTATCTGTGGCCCCTGCGGGGAACGTTCAGGACAGACTTGGCCTTCGTGCCAACAGAAAGAGGGTTTTCAGTCCCCGACATGGTGTCGTCTTACGCTCTGGCTGAGCTGGCCGCTGGAACTGGGTCAGCTCTGTGAATGCCCTTCAGTCTTCTGCGGGACCTGTGAAAGTTGGGGCCGCGCTGCTGGGAATGAGGCATCTCGCACTTTCCCTCTGCTCTTCGCAAGCATTCCCGACAGCTCTCTTCTGTCTGTCGGGCGGGTTATCACAGAAATAAGGACGCAGTCATCACACAAGCGAAACAGCCTGAGATAATTTGAGAGTGGCCTCAGGGCTCTGTTTTCTCCCCCAGGTTATCTAGAGTTACTGAACAAGGCACGCAACTCAGAGCTACCGAGAAAATCTTAGCATTTTTCTTCTTTTTCCTCCACAAAACAGGAGGACTGTGGGCAGGAGTCACTGCCTGCTCCTCTCAAGTGGGCTTGCACTTTTACTCATGAATTAACGATAGTCAGATCTCATTTATTTAAATAATATGATATGTAATTCATACAGGACTCCGATCAATGTCTGAGACTTGGCAAACAGTATTATGTTGGTGAAAACCACAGAAAGGGGGCTCCTGGATGGCTCAGTCCATTAAGCATCTGCCTTCGGTTCAGGTCATGATCCTGGGGTCCTCGGATCCAGCCCCGCATCGGGTTCCCTGCCAAGCAAGGAGTCTGGTTCTCTCTCTCCCTCTGCCTGCTGCTCCCCCTTCTGTGCTCTCTCTTGCTCTCTCTCTGTCAAATAAGTTAAAAAAAATTTTTTTTAAAAAAGAAATCCATGGAAAGGTGAAGAGTCCTAAATTCAGGATCCAAAGTGGGTGGGCTCAGCTCTTAGACCAAAAAGTTACCCATGAGGCCACCAGTTTTGCTAATGTAGGTATTCTCGTCTGTAAAGTGGAAATCATAGAAGCGTATACATTGCAAAGGTGTAAGGATGCAACAAGACAATGAAAGTAAACAAACTTTGTAAACTGTAACATTAGGCAAATAAAAATAACATCGTTTTTATGCAGTATATCATAGGAGTATAAACAGAAAAATAAAATATCCAACATGACACTGCGAAGCTCTATCAGCATTCCATCTTCTTGCTATTGCCAACCCTTCTTTTTAATCTACCATGACCAGCTCCCTAATGACCTCTCTTTGGAATCACTTCTTTACCAGCACAAAATTGTCTTTTTAACACAGTCACATCTTTTATAAAAAGTCTCCTATGCTGATGGGGTGCCTGAGTGGCACAGTGGGTTAAGCCTCTGCCTTTGGCTCATTTCATGATCCCAGGGTCCTGGGGCTTTCTGCTCAGCGGGGAGCCTGCTTCCTCCTTTCTCTCTCTGCTTGCTTGTGATCTTTATCAAATAAATAAACAAAATCTTTTTTAAAAAAAAGTCTCCTACACTGAAATGTGTCCTTTCCAACCATTAGGACAATTAGGGAAGTCAGTACATGCTTCCATTTATAAATGGAGAGATCAGGACGGGTTACACAGTTTATAGACAGAAATATAAAATGAAGACGTAGGTCCCTTGCCCGCACAATATGAAGAGTTCCAAGTGGTGAACACAGAGCATCAAACCAAGAACAGGGCCCTTCTGAGCACAGGGCCCTGGGTGATGGCAATGTTGCAGGAAGGTCAGGGGCCAAGAGCAGGGAGGCCAGAGGGCCACCCCTGCTTTGATTGTGTCTCAGCAGCTAGTAGGAATTTGCCTGCTTCTAATGCCCAGTTCAGATTCCTACGATATTGAAGAAATTAGAAATAGTTCTATCGATATGGTAAACATGTATCAGGCATCTCTGCACACAGTACTAAAACCGGGTCCTGACAGAGTGGGAAAAGAAAGGCAAGCAGTCAGAAAAAGGAAAGGGTAATAAAAAGATAAAAAATAGGTGTCCGGCAATCCTTCCAAGGGAGCAATGAATTCTAATGTGGAGAACAGGGAAGGGAGGCTTCTGAGAAGAGGGGGACTTTGAGTTCACCCCAGCACCTGGTAAGACTTGAACAAAGTCCTAAGCATCTCCACTAGAGAGTCAAGCAGACCCTTGGGAATTACTGCTTATTTGGATCCTTGTAACCCTGGGTGGGCCCCCAGGAACCCTGCCAGGAATCCCACATACGGAAGATGGTGTGATAGGGCCAGCCAGCACCAAGAGTGATAACTTCTGGAGAGATCAGTTTATTTCTTATGGCTTTATTAAGTGTTTATATGGAAAAGAAGTTAGTTGGTGAAATCCCCATCTATCACTCACTGTGACTGCAAAAATTCAATTATTTCTAAAAACTATGTATGTTCAGTGAAGTGTGCAGAGATAAAAGAATAGCCAACCGGCTTCACAGAGGGGTCCTGCAAAATGCAAGGACTGAAGCCTCCCTCTTCAGATTGCTATGAAAGGAAAGCTTGGCTTGGTTGAATCTTTAGACACACGGGAGCAACCTCTACCCTTGGAAGAGAGCCCTGGGGGCACCGGCGTGTTCGTTCGTTCGTTCCTTCTTATCTTTCTTTTTTTCTTTCTTTCTTTTTAGATTTTATTCATTATTTGTCAGAAAAAGAGAGCACAAGCAGAGGGAGCTGGCAAGCAGACTCCCCGCTGAGCAGGGAGCCAGATGCAGAACTGGATCCCAGGACCCCGGCATCATGACCTAAGCTGAAGGCAGACACTTTACCGACTGAGCCACCTAGGCGTCCCATGTCTTTGCTTTCTTATGCTGTTGGTACTTTTCACCTCCAGTAGATTTGTTCCTTACCTTCCCTGCCCCGTTCTTCCCTTTTCCTCTTTCTTTTCCATGAGGATTTGGGTCTACTTAGCCACACATTATCCAAATCCTACTTCAGATAATTAGGAAAAGGGATTTAGGAGTTAGAGTGGAAAAGTCCTTGAAACTTTCAAGGGGGCATGAAAACAAAAGGGAAGTGAGTAGGAAACCAAAGGGGGAGGAAATGCAGAGAGATTTCTACAGACTGAATGTTGAGTAATAGTTGCAAACAAATCATACAACTATATCGATCCCTGGAAGCATATCCTTTAAGGCATAAAGGAGGACAGTTCCAAAAGTCTTAAAATTGTACACTTTTCACAGAAGGTTGACATTTGGGAAGGTAGATTTTGGAGAGTACAGGCAGTGAGGAGTAGAGACAGCAAGTTGCAATAGCAAACAGGTTGGTCAGCAGGAACCTCAGACGTGTTTAAATGTCCTGATGCTCCTATAGGACTGAAGACCCATGATGCTCCACTCCCAACTTCCCAGCTAGCAGTACGGGTTCCCTCCCACCCACCTGCCTGGGCCCTGCAAGGCTCTGCTCAGACTTCTGCCCGTCCTGAGGTCTCCGGTCTGTGAGGGAGGAGGAGATGCTTTGCCTCCAGGGGAGGTGCAGGAGATAGTGGGAAGACACTCTGAATCACGTTTCTATAAAGAAAGCCATGTAACCCTAACACAAAGCTCATGAGGCAAGAAGGAAGTTGAGCCCCGTTCTATTTCCCATTTTTCAGCTCAGGGGCATTCACTTGACTGGGGCCCCCAGAGAATTCCTTTTTATTTTTATTTTTAAGAGTTTATGTATTTATTTGAGACAGAGACAGAGACACAGAGAGAGAGTGCTAGTGCCAGAGCTAGGGGAGAAGCAGCTCCCCACTGAGCTGGGAGCCCGATGTGGGGCTCGATCCCAGGACCCTGGGATCATGACCTGAGCCAAAGGCACTCAGCCTCCCTCCACCACCCCACCTCCGCCCAGAGAATTGTTAGAGTGTTGGCAGAGGGCAAGAGCAGCAGAAATTCAAGGTGATCCCAACGGCTCTGACCCATTCCAAGGGTCTTTTTACCCCATCTCTTCAGAGGCTGCAGGCAAAGGCCCATTTCTGAATGCCTGTTTGAACTGGCATCATTTCTCCCTTCAGCCTGTTGTGCCATCTGCAGGGTCTTCTAGCTTGGAAGCAAAAGCTGGCCGCCATCCAGCCCCACCTGCACTGGCCCCATTGCTGCTCCATAAACATGGCCTTGTTCTGTCGAAGTTCCTCCTGGTGCAACTGTCTAGGCTTTCCTGGGCTGGAGGGAACGGGGGGGGGGGGGCAGGTCCTCCAGACTGTGCTAACACTGTCCAGGTGCAGCTCAGAGCAATCAGCCCAGAGTCAGACCCCTTCCAAGGGTCCTCACGTGGAAGCTTTGTATTCACAGTGCAGGGCTCCTTACCTCCAGATAAGATGGTGTGGATACCCAGCACGTCTCCGACCAGGGGCCACCCCCAGGGAGGCAGAATTCATATGGTAAATAGGCATGAGGCTGGAAAAAGGCCAGGGAAGTACTCGCTTTCATCAATGCACTGACCATTTGGGCTTAGCCATGAGCTCCGACTGCACATCAAGAGGAGTCCTGTGGGGGCCAGTGCTCCCCAAGGTGTAGTTGGGGGAGACTGGATGGATGGAGAGGACTGAAGGGCTTGTGAGGGGCACAAGCACTGTCCCAGCTCACTCCTACCTTCGGCCTGCCCTTCTCCCATGTAGGATTTCATCAGCATGCAGAGACCGTAACTCACCACACTTACCGTAACTGTAGCCTCAACCCTGGCTGGGAGCCATCCGGCAGCCAGAGCTAACTTGGAGTCTCTGATCTGAGAATGTCCCTGGTTTCTGAGTCACAGTTTGTCACTGTTGAATCAAGCCTGTGCCCAACCCAAGTCCAAAAGTGAATTCCTTCTTCCAAGGAGAAGGGGATGGCCTGAAGGAATTCGTCCCATAAAATGTTGTTTGAGATCGAGAAAAGAAAAGAAGGAATGTTTCTCTAGTGGTCTTGGAGTTCAAATATGTATCTT
The DNA here is from genome assembly GCF_020171115.1 of Neogale vison. Classification (NCBI taxonomy): domain Eukaryota; kingdom Metazoa; phylum Chordata; class Mammalia; order Carnivora; family Mustelidae; genus Neogale; species Neogale vison. Next base: position 148,233,346 of record NC_058092.1, on the reverse strand, counting down.
CTATTCAGATTTATGTACGTCCTGTCTAGGTCAAGTTGATCAGGTATGTTAACTTCTCTAGACCTCAGTACACCCATCTGTAAAATGGGGGCAGCGACTCTCCCCCACAGTTGGTACCAGGATTAAATAAGGTAACGGGGGCTCCTGGGTGGGTCAGTTGGTTGAGCGGCTGCCTTTGGCTCAGGTCATGATTTCAGGGTCCTGGGATTGAGCCCCGCGTCGGGCTCCCTGCTCATCCCTGCTTAGCAGAGAGCCTACTTCTCTCTCTCCCTCTGCCTGCTGCTCTGCTTACTTATGCTCTCTACCTCTCTGTCAAATAAATAAATAAAATCTTATTAAAAATAAATAAATAAATAAGGTAATGAATGTGGAGAAACTTTGTGCTTTTCAAATATTAGGTATTACAGTCTGAACAATCTAAAACAGACCACTCCTGGGCTGGCATCGAAAGCCACTCTCTCTCTGACCGCAACCACAGTCCGGCCACCCTAGTCACCCCATACCGATTCTCCCAGCCCCTGAAGAACCTTTGGCCACGCTCACTTTCACAACCCTTGTGTCTTCTTGACATGCGTGTATTCACCCCCATGACACCATTTGTCCCTTGAGGGACAAGTTTCCTTGTTATCTTTTCTAAGCACCTCGGATTCCTGCCCTGCTGAGGTCGTTGCAGGTCCCGATGTCCTGCCCTCCTCCTGCCAGCCCAGCCCCTCCCTGCGTACCGGCTGACACACGTGCCTGGTGCCAGCCAGGCAGGAAGCATGTCGTCTGTCACACAGGAGGGCTCCCAGGCCGCATGGCCCCTATCTCATCTCGTGCTCTGGGAGCCTCCGGCCAGCGCTCCTCAGCACGGGCCTCTTGTCCCAAGGGGAGAGGAAAACATGCCTGGCTGAGCCATTTTCAAAGGTTAGGAACAAGGCAAGGGGAATCAGAGACCCTGTCAGAACCCAAAGGAGCTCCCTCAAGATGGCACCCGCTGGGTTTGCATGGACTGGTTTCTTCCCTGAGCGTGGATGTCCCGGGGGCCTGCTGTCAGGCGGGAGGAGGACTCCCAGAGGCCAGTCCCAGAGGACCGCACACTGGTGAGTGAATAAACACGGTGCATGAGAGCGCCACCGCCAGGAGCGAAGGAGGAGACAGGCAGTGTGCAGAGCCCTGGGACACGGTCCTTGGGAGACGTGGCCTGAGGAGGACAAGCTCTCCAAGAACGGATGTGGGGAGATGCCCGGGGAAAGGGGGCTTCCACACAGTCCAGTCTGTTCCCTGAATCTGGATCTCTGGCTCCTGGAGGTGGGGGTGGGGTGACCTCCGCTCTTTCTCAGAGGTCCTGCAAATATTCAATTTGTGTTTTTCTTTTTCATAAAATATTTTAAAAATATATTTCAACCAGACAGGAAAGTGCAAAGAATAATACAGCTAATATTCATGTACCCATCAAACAGATTTTATAAGTGTTGATTTAGGAAAAGTTTAGATGTATGGCTCCAGAGAGATAGACACACTGGTGTACGTGTACACACAGACACACATACACACACACATAATATGTATTTCAATTATGAAGGAATGAAAAGTAACACACCCAGGCAGGCACTGTGCAAATGTATACATACTGGTCAGACTAACTCAGTGACAACTTCAAAGTAAAGCTCTCTCCTCCTCCATGCCTTTTTTTTTTTTTTAATTTTATTTACTTATTTGACAGAGATCACAAGTAGGCAGAGAGGCAGGCAGAGAGAGAGGGAAGCAGGTTCCCTGCTGAGCAGAGAGCTCGATGTGGGGCTCGATCCCAGGACCCTGAGATCATGACCTGAAGGCAGAGGCTTAACCCACTGAGCCACCCAGGCACCCCTGTCCTCTGTGCCTTTCTTTAAGCTCAGTCTACGTGAGCCAACAGTAAGGAAGTCTGTAGCTCCATCTGGGCCAACATCAAGGTGGCTGAGGCACCGGACAGGAGTGACAGTGAGTCACAGGAGTCCTGGACGCTAAATCCAAGGTCACTAGGTGGGCCCCCGTATTTCCACCCCCTTTTCACACAACCTTTCTTCCCCTTTCCTGTCTCAGTGTCTTCCCCTGTAAAAAAGGCACGAATCATGCTTACCAGGGGGTGTAGTCATGGGGGCTGAATGAGTTAGCTCATGCAGACTCAGAGCCATGCTGACCCGTGCTAAGGGTCCGTAAGTGTCGGCTGTGATTGCTACAAACTATTGTCATCGCAGTATGTGTCTGCTTGGCACATGGTCTTGTCAAGGCATGACCATGGTTTTTGAGCACATTGTGAGTTTTCCATGCTTTTTGTTTTACTTCTACATTTATAAATGCCTTTTTTTGGGGGGTTGGGTGCAAAGTAGAAAACCTGCAACTGGGCTACATGTTAAAAATGAAAAATTGGGGGTGCCCTGGTGGCTCAGTTGAAGTGAGCGTCTGACTGTTGGCTTTGGCTTGGGTCATGATCTCATGGGACTGAGTCCCCGCATGGGGCTCCACATACAGCAGGGTGTCTGTTTGAAAGTTTCTCTCCCCCTACTGTCTCTCTCTTTCTCTCTCTCAAATAAATAAATAAATAAGGAAAAAAATGAAAAAAAGAACTTTATGGTATAGGCAAAGAGATTGTCTAGGCTTATGCAAAATGACCTCACAGCAATTTCCCAACCGATGTTTTGACCAATGCCACCCACCCTGAAAGCCCTGGAGGACAGGAAGGCAGAGGAGTGGAATTCGGGTCCAGAGGGCCATGTCCTAATGACCTGTTGGCAGGCCCCTTCACTTGTTGGGACAAAGATCTCATGCTCTTGGTATGCTTATGCTGTTCCTGCCAGATTAAGATATCTTTTGAAAATAAAAGAAGAAGGAACATGAAAGTATGGTTTTCATCTTATTTCAGTGTAAATTGAATGTTCCTGAAAAAAGAATAAAAACAAATGAAATGAGAAGATAAAACACACGTAATAGGGATGTTATGTGTAGAAGTTGCCTCTGTTATATATAAGAGATTGAAGTTATAAACTGTGAGAAGAAAACTTGCCTTATTTGGGGACGCTTGACATAAAGTGTATGAAATGAGTAGGCTTTGGGAAATGCGATTTGGGAAGTGCCACCGTCTGGTAGCAGAGCCCAGACATGGATCTAGGAAGCTTTGCTCTGACTCGATGGCTTAGTCCAATGTGAAAGATCAGGGGCGTTGTGCCGTCAGCTGGGCGAGTGGCCATGTCCTGGGTTTCTGCATTTTACTTATTTTTGCTAAATATGTTGACACAGGTAAGCAAGGCTTTTCTTATGTAAAACCCGACACATTCACAACAGCCACAAAAAGAAAACATCCCATTCCGGGGTGGGGGGGGATGTTTAATACAACATCAAGTAAATGAGAACACGCAGCGACATCTGTAACCACAGTTTGGCAGTCCAGGAAGAGGGTCCCAGGAGGAACCAGATGGCCACCTTGTGTTTTCCCAGTTCCAGGGGCATGTCATCCCCACATTCGAAGACCTGTGACGTGGGCTCACACTTTACCATCCCCACGGGCCAGCTTGCTGCCAGGTGTGGTGGTCATTGCTCCCCCTTGCTGACGAGGCTCAGCGTGGCCCGTTCTTCAGGACGGGAGAGGAGTATCCTTTTAGGACCCGAGTCATCCCCAGCCAGGCAGCTCCGAAGAGGTCCTCCAGGAAACACAGGGGTCGGTCTAACTTTGTGAAGTTTTCATAAACAGCTTCACCGGTTTTATTCCACTAATACTTTTTGTTTTACGAAAGAATATTACGTGATTTTTAAAAATACGAGTAAGTTAAAAAGAATACGTCTAACAATGATAAAATGACACAAGAGGAGGTAAGAAAGTATCGTGTCTTTGGCAATGTTTTTCCTTTCTTAGTGGTGCTCAAGATAACGGTGTTAGCTTACATATCGTGCACCTCTGATTTGGTGAAATGAAATTGCATAGAAAAGCACTCTGCTAGGTTCTTTCTAACTGTTATTGAATGACGGTACAGAAATTGTCAGTTTTACTAACTGTTACTTTTACTGGTATATAAGAATTTTTTTTTAATGTATTATTAGCCCCAGGGGTACAGGTCTGTGAATCGCCAGGTTTACACACTTCACAGCACTCACCATAGCACATACCCTCCCTAATGTCCATAACCCCACCACCCTCTCCCTACTCCCCTCCCCTCACCCCCCCTCAGTTTGTTTAGTGAGATTAAGAGTCTTTTATGGTTTGTCTCCAAAACAGTATCTAGGTTTATTTTTTTTTTTTAAAGATTTGATTTATTTATTTGACAGAGAGAAATCACAAGTAGATGGAGAGGCAGGCAGAGAGAGAGAGAGGGAAGCAGGCTCCCTGCTGAGCAGAGAGCCCGATGCGGGACTCGATCCCAGGACCCTGAGATCATGACCTGAGCTGAAGGCAGCAGCTTAACCCACTGATAGAATAAAGTCTATCTCTAGAGAAGCTCTAATATTGAATATTTAAATGAGACACAAAATCACATACATATTATGAGTGTAGACGTGTGTGTATGCATATACATATAAAAGTGTATTTTGTGTATGTACATATACATATATACATTAAATTTGCATTTTTTTTAACTGATGGAGAAACTCTAAAGCTAAATACTGTCAGATATAACATGGTTGCTCTAGTTTTCATGTTTTGCTAATATTTTTAATGAACGGAACAAATTAAATTCAGGCCTTTGAGAGTTATAACATTAAGATGATTGTAACGGCAGAGAAATTGTTGGCAATGAGAAAACAAAGAAAAGTCTGGACTTGATGTGCAAAATTAAATAAATTTGGACTGTTTTAAAACTTTGCTGACATATTTTCCAGAGATGGGTATTGGGTTATCTAAGATTTTGTTTTCTAAATGGCATGGTTTAACATTCAAATGTTTCAAGGACCTATTAGAAAAATATTTTTGTAAGACATGGAAAAACATTCTTTGACTTCCTTCAAATACCGTATTTACTAATCAATGATGTGAAACAACCAGAACTTTTTTTGGTTGATGATTCAGCTTTGGAACAAAAATGTTCTACTGTTGTTCTCTTGAGTGCCGATATCAGAGATTAGCAAATAACAGGCAAATTTCAACTCACCACCTATTTTGTGTGGCCCATTAGCTAGGAGGGGTTTTTCCTTTTTTTAGATGATTGAAAAAAAAATCAAAAGAAGAATACTATTGTGATATGCGAAAACTGTATGAATGACATTTTCCTTGTATATAAATGAAGTTTCATTGGAACACAGCGAGATTTATTTATTTACACTTGGCCTACAGCTGCTTTTGATACAGAACAGAGTCAAGTAGTTGTAACAGAGACCATATGGCCTACAAATCCTTAAATGTTTTCTACTCAGCTTTTACAAAAAATTCTGCCAGCCTCCAATCTAAGTGAATTTGGTGAAAGAACATCCTGGAACTACAAAGTAAATTATTTAAGAACCAACATGCTCAACTACTTATCTGAGCAAGCTACACCTTTCTCAACATCCTGAAACTAAAAACAAGGGATGGAAATAAATCAGTTGGTAGGACTGTCATCAGTATTTCTGAACTTTTTTCTTTCTTGGTATTTCCGAACTTTTAGCTAAGTAAATATTTCTAATGATCATTGATTGAATCTATAATTAATAAGTGTTACAAATTTTTTAAGAAGATTTTATTTATTTGTTTGACAGAGAGGTAGAGAGATCACAAGTAGGCAGAGCAGCAGGCAAAGGGAGAGAGAAGCAGGCTCTCTGTCTAGCCTGGAGCCTGATGTGAGGCTGGATCCCAGGACCCTGGGATCATGACCTGAGCCGAAGGCAGCCACTTAATGACTGAGCCACCCAGGCGCCCCAATAAGTTTTACAAATTTGAAGTAGCATACATTGATGCCCATAAAACATCAATTTGTGGCTTTGGCATATGAGTTTGTCCAAAAATGGAATCTATCCCTGTAAATAATTTAAAATTTATTGAAATATAAGAAGAGTTTAAAGAAGTAGGGACTTCTGGGCCTTAATGTACCATTCTTTGAGGTCTCTTTTGAACACCCCCTTTCAGGTAGGTGCTGACCACTTTGGTTCTAATTTCCTCTTCTCGTCTGGGTATGTCGTGGAGACCTGCTGTCTCCACGTAGGCACTTCCTTTAGAAATGTTTCCTCTGTTTGAGGCTAATCTCTTTATTGAGGTTTTAAGTTCCTGAAGACAGGTGAAACGTCTACTGTTCATTTCTTAACTGAGTGGTGACTTCGGGGAGATTTATAATTTATTTGCATTTTTACACTTTCCCCAACTTTTGAGTTAGGCAAGAGAGATAGCATTAAGAGCTAATGATAGTCTTTTTTTTTTTTTTTTTTTTAAGATTTATTTATTTGACACATAGAGAGACAGCGAGAGCAGAAACACTAGCAAGGGGAATGAGAGTGGGAGAAGCAGGCCTCTTGCTGAGTGGGGAGCTGGATGTGGGGCTCGATCCCAGGACCCTGGGATCACGACCTGAGCTGAAGGCAGAGGCCTAATGACTGAGCCATCCAGGCGCCCTGCTAATGATAATCTTATGACATTACTCTTGACCATGGTTTTACAGTTAAGTATTTTTGCATGTATGATCTCAGTTGAGTTAGGAAGAGCTGGTCATGATTCTGTAATGGGAATAACAATACACCCCTGGCAGGCTTGTGTGAGGATAAAATAAGGTAATGTGTGCAGACACACAGTGTGTCTCATGTATGTTGGGCACACAGGAAGCATGAAATTCTTGTGAGTCTCTCTCTGTGTGTCTGTGTTTCTATCTGTCTCTCTCTCTCTCTCTCTCTGAACACACACACACACACACACACACACACTCAGAATAATCCAATTAATTCCCTTGGTATATGCGCCAAGATTGGGGAGCCATTTTGAAAGTCAACGATGGTGCCAATGGCCAGTGTCGAGGGTCGGTGGCAAGGCTCTTAGATTCCCCATCCTAAGATCGAAGGGACTGTAAGAAGCTGAAACAGGAAGAGAACATGAAAAACACCCCTTTGTGTTTTAAGAACTTGCTCACACCGTATCTTGATTCCCTGGACAATAGGCGCTGAATCACGCAGAAACCCATGTCTGGACAAGAGCTTCCTGCACGTGTCCCTCGTGTCCACTTCCGGCCCTGTCCGCACCACGTGTATCAGACCTCTGTTCCAACCCGGGCTGAGGGACAAAGACCGCTTTCCCAGGGTGCTTGGGTGAGAGCACAGAACAGCCCAGACTAGCCAGCCATCTACTCACATAGTATTTTCTTTTGTCTTGAAAGCGCATTACTTGTGGACCCAGAAGGCAGGATGGCAGAGGTGAGGGGAAGGCTACCGTTTTCCCCTAGGCCTGACTTATCTCGGATATATGCAGTTATCTCAGGGCTGAGCAATCCTTTCTACCCCCCTCCTTTTAAAAAAATTTTTTTAAAAGACATTATTTATTTATTTGAGAAAGAGAGAATGAGAGTGAGAGCACAAGAAGTGGAGGGTCAGAGAGAGAAACAAACTCCCTGCTGAGTGGGGAGCCAGATGCGGGACTCGAGCCCGGGACTCCAGGATCATGACCTGAGCTGAAGTCAGTCGCCAACCAACTGAGCCACCCAAGCATCCTCCTTTCTACCCTTAATGCAACACTGAAGTCCACACCTTAGGAAGAAAAAATACATAGATAAGTGACTATGAGAGCACCAGAGCTTTCTTTGCAAGCTTATATGATATTATTATAGGGCCTGCAAAACACTGACTGGGAAAAACATCCCTCCTGCTGTTGTTTGAGGTTTCAGGAGAAGTTCTGGCCATTGTCCCACCAGCACGGTGTTCAATGTTGTTCACAAGCACAGCGCCCCAGAGAGGGTGTATCAGCTGAAACGTCTGCTGGCTCAAAGGCTGCTTTGGAGGTTGAGAGAGCGTCCACCGGCTGACAAGCACGGACTCATCTTGCCCATAACTACCATGAACCCGGGTCTGCACCAGGCCCAAGACACACGTTAAAAGCAACCCATTCATTCAGGTTTCTGCCCCAGCCCAGCTGAAGTCCTAGGAAGGCCCAAGAAAGGAGCTACCAGCTGAAGTGCTGTTGCCTCGTAGCCCTTGCTGGAGGGGAGGAGGGACACCCCCCCCCCACCTCAGGGCCTCCCCTATCCTGGTGTTTGTCAAGATTCACAATTGGTGCAGCCAGAGTGTCTCCGGAGTACGGCCCAGGGCCCAGTGGCCACAGGAGGTCAACAAATGTTTGTTGACTGACAGACGCCACTTCTTATTTATTACAGAAACCCTTCAAGGCCTGTCCCCACTGGTGAGCCCCCAGGCTCCCCACCTTCCCCCACCCCCCCACCCCCCGCCAGAAAACAGGAGACAATCCATGGAGATAGATGGTCTGTGTGGGGAGTGAACCCACCTCCCATTTGGCCGGCCCCTCCCCAGCTGGGCCTTCCCTGAAGGTGCTGACAGAGTCCCAGAGTCCCGGGAAACAGGGACAGGGTGGCTCTCCTCCTTCCCTCACCCCTCCCCTGACCCGAGGTAGGATGGACAAAGGGAAACACCATGTGGGTGTCAGATTACTGGCCTCCAGTTTGACACCAGGCCTGGCAGGGGGCCCAGGCTAAAGTTTCACAGAGTCAACAGATGTGCTTCTAATTATTTATTAGAACGTCTCTCAGTGGGAATTGGTTCCTCTGAGGAGACCCCGCAAGTGGCCGAAGGCTCGCCTGTAGGTCGATCACACAAGCAGCGTGAGGAAAAGCAGGAACTGCAACTCGGACATCCCCATACATTTTTACGTATAAAATGTGGAAAGTCGGGGCACCTGGGTTGCTCAGTGGGTTAAGCCTCTGCCTTCGGCTCAGGTCATGATCTCGGGGTCCTGGGACTGAGCCCTGCGTCGGGCTCTCTGCTCCGCTGGGAGCCTGCTTTCCCCTTTCTCTCTGCCTGCCTCTCTGCCTACTTGTGATCTCTTCCTGTGTGTCAAATAAATAAAATCTTAAAAAAAAAGAAGTGGAAAGTCACAGATAGAGACACAAAGCCAGGCGTGTGCTGGCTGCAGAATGACCTGAATGGTGACTGCTATGGGCTGAGTTGTGTCCCCCAGCCCCCGAATTCCTAGGTCAAAGTCTTAACCCCCAGTACCTCAAATGGGACCGTATTGGAAGCTGGGGCCTTGACAAAGGTGATTAAAGTTAAGCAGGATCATTTGGAGTTGGGGGCTGATCTGACTTGGTCCTTATAGAAAGAAAAACAGGACAAAGACACACAGAGAGGGAAGACCATGGGAGGACACAGGGAGGAGGCGGCCACCTGCGCGGCAAAGAGAGGCCTCAGAAGGAACGAATGCTGCCAACCCCTTCACCGTGGACTTGCACTGTGAGGAAAGAAAATACTGCTATTCACGCTGTTGGGTCCATGGTCAAAGGAGTGAGACTGATACAAAGCAAAGGTCAAGCAAAGCTTTATTTCACGCCAAGCATCGAGAATCAAACTGACCGACCAGGGCCATCTCTTGCAAAGAGGCAACCCCTCTCTTCTTTGCAGACTAGCTTTAAGGGCAAAGACCATGTGGTTGGGCCTGGCCATGCACAGGTGGCCAGTGAGACTGTAACACAGAGAAAGATGCACAGTCCTGCTAGGTCACACATAAGTGACCAATTGAATTACAATTTACCCTATAGTAGACATTTGAACCAGCCTATCACCTTGGTCAGAATTGGCGCCCAAAGGGCACCCAAAGGGTGGAGCCCGTACTCCTCCTTGGTAGTTAGGGAGACAGTATGCGCCCCCACCGATTGGATACCTCCACTTGGCCTGACCCACCCTTGTATTTGGGCTTTGTTACCTGGGACTGGTTTCCAGGATTTGTTTTTAAGTCAGTTCCCTGAAGGGGGGGCAGGGAGGCAGGGTCAGGATGGAGCTGCTCTGGCTAAATAGGCCCTTACAACGCCATCCAGTCTATGGTACTTGGTGACGGCAGCCCCAGCAGACGAACACAGTGACCACGGGAGGCCTGGGGAAGGCTGCCCTTTGTACTGGTGACATGTCACAATTCACAGCCTGCACTCCTGGCTGGGGGCTTCTGTGACCCTCACAAGAAGCATGAAGGGTAGAGCAGGAAGGGTCCATGGCACGTAGTCCCTCAACCAAGCTACTGGGGACAGATGTGTTTGGACTTCAGGATTCCTTGTTTTAGAAAGAATCCGCAGGCATAAACCACTTCTCTAACATACTTAGAGGTCTGAGACAGCACCCATAATCGAACACAGTAACGTTTCTGAAATGAAACAGAACAGCAGATGTGGATAGCTATCTCGATATGGATATATATTTGCATTAAGAGGAATATACACACATCTCACCTCAAGTTTGTTCAGGTCTTATTTTGCCTCCACTAAATGGAAAAAAAAAATATTTGCATGGTTTTGGAGATTTCAGAACTATGCATAAGAAATTACAGACTTAGCTAGTACCACTGCCCCTGCCTCCTGACTTGAACTTGAAATCAAGATTCCAAGGGTTAGCTGCTCCTTGGGGATCATCTGGCTCAAAGAGGACCAGCTGAGCTCTTCTAATTCTGGGTCAGTCTTTTTCAATGAGCCCAGAGGGCCACCCTGTATGGCCTGCTCCCCTTCGGCTCCATGCTGGACACCCGCTTCTCATCCACACGCTGTTCCAGCCTTCACCCGCAGCCCAGGCAGACATCACCTCCTGGGCTCACCTCCCTGACCTGCCCGACTCTTGCAATGTCAGAATTGGAAATGATCTTAAAGACACAAGCCAAGCTATTTCGGGTGAAGCTTGAGCTCTCTTCCTCCCCCAACTAACCGGATGGAACCAAGGGACCTCCTCCACAGAACTGTGGGGATCCCCAAGCACAGTCTGAACCCCCTGGGTGGTATGACCCCCGTCAATCAGAGCAGCAGCTAATGCCTATGACAGGCCAACCAACTATTCCTAATCTATTGCATAGAGTTGGACACTGAGGCCTGAAAGAGGATAGGGCAAAAACCCAAGGGCTTGCAGGCTGCTGTTCACATAGGAGCCTGTGGGCCGGGCAGCGCGGCAGCCGGCAGGCCAGGCAGATACTTGTTCCGTTCTGTGTCACTCTCCCGTATGTTAAATGAAAGAGCAAGACATACAGTTTGAAGGCCCAGTTGCTTTCTTAGGACGATGAGGCTTTTGTTCAGGAATTCTTAGTAGGGACGGTGTGCATAACACGAGCCACAAACTCTCACGCCCATCCTTGTGCCTCAAACATTCATAAGAACGCAGCGACTCCTGAGTTAACCAAAGAAATCCCAACATATGTTATGTAAGAGAGATTTTTATTTCTCTGCTCTAGAAGTTGCTGAATGGAGCTTGTTCAAACTTTCCATCTAAAAAACAAAAACAAAGCAAAACAAAACAAAACAAAAAACCCCTTGGGGCTCAAATCCAAAATGTAAGAATCTAGTCCAAAAGGGATAAAATTTTAAAAGATTGTGATCCCGCGAATATGCTGAATTTGAATGAGAAATAAAATTGTCATGGTAGGAAAAAAATATATTGGAAAGTATTCTGTATTTTGGAGACGTTTCACCAAAAAACCTTGACTTTGTCTCTGAGTTTTCTCTAAAAACCACCCCCATCTTTTTCTCTGCTTTCTTGATATTCCATTGTGAAAGTCTCCTCTGGATGTTTGAAAACAGCTCCAAGGATCTCAAAGTTTGGGGCATGTGCTGGCCAGCTCCTGTCTGAATGGAGCGAGGTAAGGACTGCCGTTGACCTTCCACAGCCATGTCCTTCTCTTGATAACAGAGTCCTCTGAGGGGTGGGGCTCAGAGCTCTCCATAGAGAGAAGATGTTTCTCAGCTTTCCTTGCAAGGACCTACCACCCTTTGATAACATTCAGGCTGAAAGGATGAGGGCAGAAGTGATAGAGAACCACTTCTGAGTTACGTCCTTGAAAGGACAGGCTTGCACTTCTCCCTGCTTTATGAAATCGAGGACAATACCGTAGGGTTTTGTAGAAGGGAACCAGTTCCCTGGATAAGCCAGCATTACCCAGGCTCCGGGCCATGTGATTCTGGACCCCTTTGTTAGAGCCGCTGAGCTTTGGAGGCTAACCGGTGTAAGAAGTCACGCGTGGGTGTGAGGGTCAACGTCTCCTGCTCCCTCCCTGTGCATTTGCTTTACTTCCTGACCCGTCTTCTACTTGTCCTGGCAAAGTCCTCTCTGGGGAGAATGGCCCCGTCCTCCTTGTCAAAGCGCCATGGAAAAATCTGTGGAGGAATGACTCTGAGGAGTGCACTGAGCTAGAACCAGGGCAAGAAGTTCTGGCCTTAAGCAGAAGCCAGAACATTAAGTCAGCTTCATGTTCACTCATAAGCTGTTGGAAAATCAGCCGTTGCAACCAAGGACCCGGGAAGTCCCGGTGTTCCTGCAAACATCTGCTTGGTGTTGTGCTCGCTGATTAAGGGCCATCTCGGCCAGTGAGAGCCGTCCCCCCGCAGAGCGCGGGGGTGGCTTTTAGGCCCGAAGCTCTCACATCTGGTTCTGATAATGCTATCTGATGCAGTCATCGTCACACTCCCTTCTCCCAAAGGGCTTTTCTCTATGGAGCAATACGCAGATGTGAACTTTCTAAACCGTGGTGGGGGCCAGTTCCAGTCGGAATTGTCAATCACTTACTCAGTTGTTCATCAACAGCTGTGTCAGGTGCTATGCTTGGAAAAACAGTCAAGGCCACGGCTCTCACGGCCCCTGCATTGTAATGGCGGAAGACAGAGAACAGACAAGTAAGTAAACATTTAACAGTAACATTTCAAAAAACAATTAGCACTATCAATACGTTAAAATTGGGTAACATAAATAATGAATTGAAGACTGCTTTAGGAAGAGTGGTCAGAGAAGGCCTCTCCCGGGAGCTGGTATATGAACAGAGACCAGAACCATGTACCACATCAGGGAGCAGCAAGTGCGCATGTCCCGGGACCAGGAAGATCTTGGAGGAGCCCAGAGAGAAGGCCATGTGACTAGAGTGCAGGGAGTTCGTGGTGGAAGGAGATGAGCCAAGGTCAGAGCCGTAGGAACGGGGCACATGGGGCACCCTGATGTGAAATTTAGGTTTTATTTTAAGTGCTATGTAAAGCCATCAGAGGATTGGAAACGGGAGAGGCACATGGCCTAATTTGCATATTAAAAAGATTGCCTGGCTGCTGTGTGAAGAATATCTTTTAAGAGTGCAAAAATAGAAATAGGAAGACCAGAGAGGAGGGTATTGCAGTAATCCCGGCAGGAGGTAATAACTATTATTATCCCCATTTCACGGAGGCCTAGAGAAGATGTAATTGATGCAAATGCATACCAAAGATAATAATAATGCCTTACTTTTATTTGCATACTGATTTCAATTTGAAAAGCCTCTTTACCTATATCACTTTATTTGAACTTCAGAACTGGGATAAATTGTGATCTGCATTCTTCAGACAAGGAAACCAGGCTCTGGGAAGTTGCTGCCTGATGAGAATGCAGAAATGTTCAGTGCAAGAAACCTGACTTAATTCCAGGTCTCCTAATGGCCAACCCTGTGCTTTTCCCACTCCCCTTTAGTTCTACCATGCTACTCCCTCAAATTAAAAACAGTGGGCATTGTTGTACCATGACAGATGGTAGCCACACTTGTGGTGGGCATAGCATTACATACGACACTGTTGAATCACTATGTTGTACACCTGAAATTAATGAGACATTGTGTGTCAACTATACTCAGAAAGAAAGAGAGAGAGAGAGAGAGGAAGGAAGAAAGGGAGAGAGAAAGACAGAAAGAAAGAAAGAGAGAATGAAAGAGAAAGGAAGGGAGTGAGGGAGGGAGAAAAAAAGAAAGAAAAGGGAGAAAGGGAAAAAGAAAGAAAAGGAGAAAGAAAGAGAAAGGAAGGAAGGAAAAGAGAAAGAAAGAACATTTAAAAAATACTTAATACTGTAATATCAACAAAAGGTTAATATTTATTCATGTCCTTCTTTTGAAAATCTTTGTTCTTCTAAAACAAAGTTCTTTGAAGAAACAAGTCCTCTTCTTTATATCCAACTGGAAAGATTTAACAACAAAAAGAAATAGTGGGCATAGAAGCCCAGCCCGAAAAGCAGCCTTCTAAAGTCTTCAGGACAGTTGTTCCAGAAGGAGCCTGGTCATTCAGATGACACTCATTAAGACCCCTGGGATCCCACGTTCTGCTTATCTGCTGCAAGAAGGTCAGAGAACAAAGGAAACAGAAGATACCCCTCCGCTTTCACTCACTTGAAATCTAGTAGGAAAAACTGGACAGACTTCTGAATGTAATCTAAGAATACTCAGCAAAGTACAAATCACATCCAATTAGAAAAAACTTGAGGAAGAACCCAAATTCTTTCCTTGTGGTGCACGGACCTGAATTTCATTAACGAAGGTCGCTTCTTCGAGTGGGCCGTAATGGTCTTCAACGATAGCCACCAGCCCGCCCATGCTCCCGGCGTCATCTGCGTCAGGCTCACCTGGAGAAGTTCTTCTCACACGCCCTCCAGTAGTCGCTACCGCACAGCACAACACCCACAACTGAGTGTCCTCATACCATAACCACTTTTGCTATCTTCGTGAGTGTTGTCCTACAGCGATTTGGACAGGTCAGAGCAGAACAGGCTGATCTCTGAGTCATCTTGTCTGGGGCTCAGCTGAGGGAACTCAAATGGCCAAGGGCTGGAGTCCCCTGAGAGCCCACAGGGCTGGCACTGGGATGTCTCGAGGCGGAGCTCAGAGAGCCTTCCTGATCAGAGCATTTCCATGTGGTCTCCCCATGAGGCCTGGGGTCTTCACAGCATGGCAGCCTCAAGGAAGTCATGCTTCTTGTGTGCCGCTCAGAGCTCTGAGAGTCAGGGTCCCAGAGGACAAGGTAGGAGCCAGTTGGTTTTTTAGGATCTGGCCTTGGAAGTCCCACAGCGTCAGTTAGGCAAAGCATCACAAGCCCAGCCACACTTAAAGAGGGGACCATAGACCCCCTGCCTTTCAAGGAAGAACATAAAAATTTTTATGGCCATATTTTAGAAGTACTACAGTCTCTTTTTGTGCCTCAATCAAATGATCACATATAAAGGATTAATAAGATTGTAAAATAAGACTTGTGCCATTGTTTGGGATATTTTTTTCTTCACAGTAAATAGCTATAGAAAACAAAGATATCTTCTTATATCAAGTGATTTGGAGCACAGCATTTTGTATTATAATCAATAAAATGCCACCATTACAGACCTTTGGCTGTAACTCTGTAACAATTTGTAACTATTAATGTGTGAGTGTGTGTGTGTGTGTGTGTGTGTGTAGGATTTGAACCCTGTCAGTAAATATAAATTAATACAAAATAAGGTAGGCATGTGAACATGACTGGTGTGAAGCATAAATAAATGGCTACATGTAAGATCCCCTACTTAGAAGGGTATTAATTTAGACATTTTTTGGGGAATGATCATTGCAGTCAGGTTTTAAAAGACACAAGAAAATATTTATTTCAGGTGAATGCTGCTAATTATAAATGAATCAACTCTTTCCATTAAAGTAAGCCCAGCAGGATTTATACTTGGAAGTACTTGGTGTGAATTGTTAAGAGTTATTATGTACTTGAGATAAAAAGAGAGAGAGCTCTGGATTGTGAGAGGAGAAAAAAGTAAAGTGCCAATGAAGGAACCATGAGGGGAAAAGTGCGATTTTTGTCTGCTGATTCTCCTGGTGGGCTCCGGGACCACCGTCTAATCAAGTCTCTGGTAACAAGTGCAGTGTGATTTCAGAGTGTGGGACAAAAGACAGAAGAGGTTTTCTTCCCCCACAGTAGGAAGGAAAATGTGGCAGAAGGAAAATGCAGGCTAGTTTGACCTCTTCCAATTGCTTTTTTAAAAAACCCTTTCTGAGATACAATTCAGGTACCATAAAATCTACCCATTTAAAGTATACAATTCAGGGGCTGTTTGTTCTTCTCTAACGTTGTGCAATCCTCAGCACAATCTAATTCCCAACATTTCCATCACCTTGAAAAGAAACCCCATACCCATTAGTAGTCACTCCCTAATCCCAACCCTAGGTAAGCAGTAATCTACTTCTGTCTCTCCAGATTTGCCTGTATTGGACTTTTCACATAAATAGACCCCAAAAGGTTCTTCATATATGGCTTCTTTCACTTAGCATTGTTTTCAAGGTCCATATATCAGTATTTCATTCCTTTTAATTCAATAACAATATTCCATTGTGTGGATATACCACATTCAGTTTATCTGTTTATCAGCTGATGGATATTTGAGTTGTTTTCATTTTTGGCTATTATGAATAATACCGCTATGAATTTGTGTGTCCAAGTTTTGTGCAGGCATACGTTTTCATTTCTTTGGATAGACACCTGGGAGTCGAAGGCGGGGTCACATGGTGACTTGGTTTGACATTTTGAGTACCTGCCAAAGTGTTTTCCAAAGTGGCTGCACATGTTATGTTCCCATCAGCACTGTGTGAGGTTTCCAGTTTCTCCATGTCCTTGCCAATATTTGTTATTGTCTGGTTTTGACTATGATCTCCTTTGATGTTCTCTCGGCTCTCTCTTGTTGGGATTTTGACTTGCATTTCCCTGATGACCAGTAATGTTGAACTTTTTTTCATGTGCTTATTGGTCATTTGTACTTCTTCTTTGGAGAAATAACCACTCAAATCCTTTCACCCATTTTTAATTGGGTGACTTGTCATTATTATTGAAGTTGTGTATTTTTTTTATATATTCTGGATACAATTCCCTTACCAGCCATGCAATTTGCTAATAACCATTCTGTGGGTTACTTTCCCCTTTCTTGCTAATATCACTTGTAGCACAGAAGGTCTTAATTTCACCAAAGTCCAGTTTATCTAATTTTTCTTTTGTTAATTGTGCTTTTGGCATCATATCTAAGAAACCACTGCCTAACGCTAAGTCATCAAGATTCACTCATAGGTTTTCTTCTAAGGATTTTATGATTTTAGCTCTTACCTTTATGTCCATGACCATTTTGAGTTAATTTTTGGGTATGGTGTATGGTAGAGGGTCCAACTTTATATTTTTTATTTGTGGATATTCAATTGTCTAGTACCGTTTGTTGAAACATCTGTTGTTTCTCTCATTCAATTATCTTGGTAACTTTGCAGAATTCAGTTGACTGTAAATTAAGGATTTATTTCTGGACACTCAGTTCATTGATCTATTTTCCTCATCCCAGTAATAATGCTATCTTGATTACTACAGCTTTGTAGTAACTTTTGAAATCAGGAAAAGTGAGACCATCAACTTTGTTCTTTTTCAAAACTGTTTTGGCTATCTGGGGTCCTTAGCATCTCCATATGAACTTTAAGGACCAGCTTGTCAATTTCAGTGAAACAGCTGGTTGAGATTTTGGTAAGGATTAAATTGAATCTGTAGGTCAATCTGGGGAGGATTGTCACCTTAACAGTAGTAAGTCTTCTTACCCATGAACTTGGGGAGTCTATTTATTGAGATATTTAATTTCAGTATTTTATAGTTTTCAGTGTATGAGTCTTTCTTGCTGTTGTTAAGTATATTCCTAAGAGCTTTATTTTTTTATACTATTGTACATTTAGGTTTTCATTTTTAGAATTTTCATTTTTTTATTGTTCATTGCTAGTATATGGAAATATAAGTGATATCTGTATACTGGTTTTTATATCCTGCAATATCACTGATACTTAGCTGTAGTAGTCTGTAGTAGTTTATTAACTGTAATAGTTATTTGGTGGATTCATTAGGATTTTTTATGTATAAGATCATGCAATCTGCAAATAAAGGCAATTTTACTTGTCATCCAATCTGGATATCCTTTGATTCTTTTTCTTGTCTTATTGCCTTGGCTAGAACCTCCAGAACTTTGCTGAAAGGAAGTGCAAGAGTGGGCATGTCTTGTTCCTGATAACAGGGGGAAAGCATTCAGTCTTTCATCATTAAATATGCTATTAGCTGTCGGCTTTGCATAGATACCCTTTTAATATGTTGGAGAAGTTCCTTTCTAATTTTTGTTGTTATCATAAAAAGGTTTTGGATTTTGTCAAATACTTTTCTACATCCATTGAGGTGATCATGGATCAAAGTCTTTATTGTTTATTCTGGTAATATGGTATATTACATTAATTGATTTTCAGATATTATACCAAGCTTTCATCCCTGACATAAGTCCCATTTCATCATGGTGTATATGTTGGATTTAGCTTATTAGTATTTTGCTAAGGATTTTTGCATCTATATTCATGAAAGGTGAATAATCAGCCTGTTATTTCTCGTGATTTATTTGTATGGTTGTGTGATTATAGAACAAGTTGGCATATACTCTTCCATTTTTTTTAGAGGTTTGTGAAGGATTGGTATTAATTCTTTAAATGCTTGGTAGAAATGGGCATGGACTTTTCTTTGTGGGGAGTTTTTAAATTATTAATTAAGGGATGCCTGGGTGGTTCCGTCTTTAAGTGTCTGCCTTCTGCTCAGGTCATGATCCCAGGGTCCTGGGATAGAGCCCCACATGGGGGCTCCCTGCTCGGTGGGGAGCCTGCCTCTCCCTATCCCTCTCCCTCTCCCTCTCCCTCTCCCACTCCTTCTACTTGTGTTCCCTTTCTTACTGTGTCTCTACCAAATAAATAGATAAAATCTTTTTTTAAAAAAAGATTTAGTTTAAATTATTAATCAAATCTTTTTTCTTGTTTCACAGATCTATTTATATTTGCTATTTCTTCTTGAGTAAGTATTTTAAGGAATTTGTCTATTTTACTTAACTTAGCTCATATATTGGCAAACACTTTGTATTTAGTATTTAACATACTTGTTTTATTTATGTAAGATCAACACTTATACTCTCTCTTTCATTCTTCTTTTTGCTTTTTTTCTTGATCAGTCTAGCTAATGGTTTGACAATTTTGCTGTTCTTATCAAACTGTTGGTTTTGTTGATATCCTCTTTTGTTTGTTTTTGAGAGAGAGAGAGAGAGCGAGCACTCACAAGCAGGGGGAGGGGCAGAGTAGAGGAAGAGAGAGAATCTAAAGCAGGTTCATGCCCAGGATGAAGCCCAATGGTGGGCTTCATCTCATGGCTCTGAGCTGAAATCAAGAGTCAGATGCTTAACAGACTGAGCCAGCCAGGTGCCCCCCCACCTTTATTTTTTTCTGTTCTTTATTTCATTTATTTTTACTATAACTTTTATTATTTCCTTCTGCTCTCTTTTGTTTGAGTGGGTCTTCTTTTACTAGGTTCTTAAATCATAAGTTTGTTATGATTTGAAATCTATCTTCTTTTTTGCTATAGCTGCTCACAGCTGCAAATTTTACTTCCACCACTGTAATAGCCATATCTTCTAAGTGTTGATACGTTTCAGTTTTATTTTCAATAATCTCAGAATATTTTCTAATTTCTCTTGTGATTTCTATGTGACTTCTTCTTTTCTCAATGGATTTCCTCAATCCATTGGTTTATTGCACTCATTTGTGAGTTTCTCAAGTGTTCTGTTACTGATTTCTACTTTATTTCTATTTGTGGTTGGAGAAAATACTTGGTAAAACTTCAGTCCTTTTAAATTTATTTAGGCTTGTTGTATGGCCTAGCGTATGGCCTATTCTGGAGAGTGTTCCACATGTAATTAAGAATAATTTGTATTTTGCTATTGTTAGGTGGAGTATAGAATACTATTTTCTTGTCATCTATTTTCTTGTTAATCTTCTGCCTAGTTATTCTATTCATCTTTAAGTAAGTAAGCCGTTTTATCATTATATCTTTTGTCTGTAGTAATCTTTAACTTAAACTCATTTTGTCTGATATTAGCATATACTATACTATATTATAATATGATATATTTTGTCTGATATTTATACCTTTTAATATAAAGTATATCTCTTATAGAGAACACATAGTTGGGTTATTCTTTGGTATCTATCCTGTCAGTCTCAGACTGATTAAAATTTTTTATTCCATTTACAGTTATTATAGTTGCTGATTAGGCAGGATTTATATCTGCTATCTTGAGGTTTGTTTTCTATGTTTTATGTCCTTGCTTCTGTATTCTTTCATCACTGACTTCTTTTGTGTTTAATGTTTTCTAGGTATCACTTTAATTCCCTTGTATAGTCTTATACTATATGATTTCTGGTTATTTTCTTAATAGTAGCTCTGGAGATTACAATTGTCAGCTTAATTTAATACAACCTAATTTGGATTGACACTAGCTTACTTTTATTGATACATAGTTTCCTCCCTCCTCTCTTCTTTATTGCCTGTTATTGTCATAGGAATTTTATCTTTGTATATTATAAATCCATCAGCACAGTTTTATAATTATTTCTTTAGGCAGTTTTCTTTTAAATCAGTCAGGAGAAGAAAAGAAGTAAAAAATGCATTTATAAGTACCTTAAGCAATGTTAACTTAACCAATATCAAGATTACCTTAACCAATGTTCTTTATTTCTTCAACCTGGGGATTGGTAAGGCTATGCACGTTTACCAGGGTGTTCATATGCTCAGGAAAGAACTGAGAAGGTCCTGATCTGTTTATTTGGGCTGACCCCGAAGCTCAGTACAAGCAGAAAGTAAATATTAAAGCAGAGTTATAAACTGCTTAAATAGTGGAGGCATACCTCAACAGACACAGAGCCCCTTGGCAATGGATAGAAGACTTATTGGTTCAAGGCATTTAAGGAAATCTCTGGCCAATCATTAGCTGACCACTAAGCTAACAGAGCAGAACTTTAGTGCCTACACAATATAGGGAATGCAGACTTTATAGAATTTGACCAGGAAAGTCACTAAACAAACTAACCAGAAACTAAAACCAACCAACCAACAAACAAAAAATCAGCAAAAACAAGTCTGCCTTTCAGCTCTGGTCAGGATCCCAGGGTCCTGGGATGGAGACCCATATCGGACTCCCTGCTCAGCAGGGAGTCTGCTTCTCTTTCTCTCTCTGCCTGTGGCTCTGCCTACTTGTGATCTCTCCCTCTCTCTCTCTGTCAAATAAATAAATAAAATATTTTAACAAAAATAAAAATAGAACTACCCTATTATCCAGCAATTGCACTCCTAGGTATTTACCCAAAGGTTATAAAAATACAGTTTCAAAGGGATACAAGCGCCCTGAGGTTTATAGCAGCATTATCAACAATAGCCAAACTATGGAGAGAGACCACATGTCCCTCAACTAATGAAAGATAAAGAAGATGTGATGTATATATCCCATGGACTATTACTCATCCATCAAAAAGAATGAAATCTTGCCATTTGCAAAGATGTGGACAGAGCTAGTGTATATTATGCTAAGTGAAATAAGTCAGAGAAAGACAAATACCATATGATTTCACTCATATATGGAATTTAAGAAACAAAACAGATGCACATATGGGAAGGGAGAGAAAAAAAGAGAGACGGAAGCAAACCGTGAGAGACTCTTGACAATAGAGGACAAACTGAGGGTTGAAGGAGGCAGGCGGGTGGGGGAGGGACTGGATGGGTGATGGGCATTAAGGAGGGCACTTGGTGTGATGAGCACTGGGGGTTGCCTGTAAGTCACGAATCACTGACTTCTACACCAGAAACAAATATGTTACGAAACAAGTATGTTAATGAAGTAAAAATGAAATTAAAAATTTTTTTAATTTTAAAAATAATGGATTCTTAGAAACCACTCCAAGACTAAGGCAGAAGATCTACAGAAAGCGGTCTCCTAATCACATAGGCACACTTGGACACCCCCCCCCACACACGTGCATGTACACGTTTTTAAACGTGCACATGTGCACACAACTCCGTGGTGGGTGCGCTGAAGCCTGATGGAGGAGGCCAGAGTCCCCAAGCGAGTTGCCTGCTCCTGCGAGCAGCCTTACCCTTTTATCACAGGTGGTTGTGCAAACCAGTAATCTTTACTCTGAGTGCCACAGCCCGGGGAGGTCTGTGAAGTCCTGCCCGGGAGGCGTGGGAGTTTTCGCAGGAGGAGAGAAACAGGGCTCTGTGTCCTTGTCCTGGCCCTGAGGAATCAGGAAATTGGTTCTAGTCCTGCCTTTGTCACTCTTCTGAGAAAGTTGTCTCACTTTCCTGGGTCTTCTTCCTAACCAGATGAAGACATTGCACGTGATTTTTCTAATTCTTTCCAGCTCTGGAGTTCTTTGAATTTATGATCCGTAACTTCCTTGAGCAGGGAGCCCCAGTGTCTGCACAGCCATGGTCCCGTAAGGGGCCCTCCCCCGCCCCCCACCCCGGCCCCTTGTCAGGCTTGTTCAGGCCACGCCTCTGGAAAAACAGCCTCTTTTCTGGTTTCTGTCAGCACAGCAATTGTGAACTTCCTGCCATGTGGCCCATAAACCCTGAGTAGGAGCCAAATGTGGAGAAAGGGCAAGCCTGCCCATAAGAAAGGAGCTGGTGGACCTGTAGGCCCAACTCCAGCTTCCTGCTCATCTGCAGCCCAAGGGCTGGGAGCCCCTGGCCCAGTGCCCCCACCCACCTTCTGTGTCCAGGGCACCTGACAAACAAGGCACCCTGCATTACCATGACCACAGCCTTGGCCTCTAGTGTGTATGGGCAGCTCGGGCCCTCAGGACTGGGTGGGGGGAAGGGGGAGGGGGTCCCGTGCAGATGACATCGGCCAGCCCACCCCCAGCCTCCTCTTTTATCAAAGCAGTGGACCCTGGAGCGGGCCTCTGAGGATGTCCCAGGAGCAGACTCGGGTCACAGCTGAGGAGAACTGCTTATGTAGAGGCCCGTCCTCATTTTACAACTCGAACTGGATGCTTTTGTAACGGCGGCCAGTTGATTAAAAACACACACACACAGAAGACAGAGAGCTCTAGAAACTTTGCTTATTTTGCAAACGCAGTGCAGTAAGACTGCAGTGTTGCCACTAATGCCTGATCCGCTGAGAGTGCCCCTGGCATCTTTCCAAAAAGGCGGCTGGGCCTGTGAGGGTCATGCGGGAACCCAAATGCTCAGTGGAGAGCCCCTAAACCTGCCCACCTCGTGTTTATCCGTGGGTGTGTCAGGTCCTGCCTGGCCTGAATCAGGAGGGCTGAAGGTTGTGAAGACCGAGTTTGATTCTCTTGACCTGAGAATCTGGGGCCAGCAGGTGGCCTGGTCAGGCTGTACCTTGGTGGGAGGAGGGGAAGGCTCAGGTCATCCCAGGCCATCACTGCAGGTCAGGATGCAAATGGGGCCGGCCTGGGACTGGCACACTGATGGTGTCCAGTTGAGACTGGTTAAAAAGTCCTCTCCTCGGGGCGCCTGCCTTCGGCTCAGGTCATGATCTCGAGGTTCTGGGATGGTGCCCCACATCAGGCTCTCCGCTCAGTGGGAAGGCTGCTTCTCCCTCTCTCTCTGCCCTGCTCCTCCCCCTCCCCCCCTCAAATAAATAAATAAATTCTGTTTAAATAAATAAATAAAAGTGCTCTTGCCAGAGCTCCTGACTCCACTGAAGTGGAGTAGTCTACCCCGAGGCTGCTGACGGCCCCTGGGCTGGTCCCAACCCAGAAGCCATGTTGGCTTCTGCCGCAGCCTGGCCAAGCTCACCCTCCTCTTTCCAGCTTGGCTGAGAGTACGTTTCTGAAGCTCATCCTCCCTCAGCCTGCTCAGGCCTGGCCTGGTGGGGCTGTGGCTCCCCTTCCCTGCAGGGGTCAGGGCCAGGAGTCCTCGCTCTCAGCACCAGGCCCTGCAGCCGCCCCTCCTTGTGTCTCCTCTCCTCCCTTATAGCCGGCTCTCCAAACACAGCAGGAGCCAGGTTTCAAAAACGTAAGTCAGATTGTATAACTGGCTTCCCATAGCTCCTGATTAAAAACCTAAGGCCTCACCACAGTGAGGTAACAGATGACTCCATCTGTTATCTTTCTGGATCAGTCTATTTGCTCCAGCCCGAGGGGCTTCTTCCTGTCCCTTTTTGAGCCCCAGATCCCTGCCCTTCGCCAGGACATTCACGTTGGCTCTTTGTTCTGCCTGGAACACTCTGCTCCAGCGTCCCTGGGACCAGCGTGCTCTTATCACCTCCTCACGGACAGTTTTCCTGACCACCCAAGGGACCAAGAGCCTCTCCACGTCCAAGCTTCTGCCAGAAACTTTGCAGTTTATTATTTGCAGGCATCACTACCCGAAATTTAAATGACTATTTTTAGAGTGTTTATTAGCTTATAAATTAATCTTCCTTTTGTTCTCACAAAAGCTCCCTGGGACTTTCTCGTTGACCACAGTGGCGCACGGTAGAAGCCCAAGAAGCACTTGTTGACTCTGTGAGGTAGGGTAAATGGAGGAGACCAGGTTCTACTCTCAGATGTCAGCTCGCCTCAGGAGGAATTCCCATCGTTTGGAGAACAGCTCACCCCACAAGGATCGCGAGGTCATCAGGGCAGGCTCAGGCAGGAAGGTCCCTCCTGCGGGAGGCAGGTGACACTGGATTTCAGCCAAGACCTAGGAGCCCTCCCATGTAGAGACACACGTCAGCCTGTGGGTGAGGATCAATCTGCACTTAGGGGTCAGCAGTTCGTGAGTGATCAGCTGAGGTCACCATGCTCTCCTTCCCTCTTTACCTGGTTGAACAACTCTCCTTGTGGTTGGCCGTGAGAGAGCAAGGGACGTTTGTGTGTGAAGGAAGACACAGGGTGAAGAGGAGCCCAGCAATTCCATCTTTTTCTTACCTCTATTTTGTAATCATTTTATAATGACCATGTATTTCTTTCATAATTTTCTAAAAGAGAAAAATGGTTATTAATAATGATATCATAAAAAATATTCCAGTAGATGAATACCATCAGAAAAAGAGAGAAGGCTGGTAACAGTAATTTACCTTTAAAGTTTCCTCACAATAGATGCAACCATGTACAAATTTTTATGAATAAAGTTTTATTGGCACACAGTCCCACTCCTATGGACAACCTCATGCTACAACACCAGAGCTGAGACAAAGATGGTGTGGCCCCCACCGCCAAAAACTTTTACTATCTGCCCCTTTCCAGGAAAAGCTTGCTGACTCCTGCCCTGGATAGAAAATTCTCTGCCCTCTTTGTTTCCTGGGACTGTCTCCACGATGCTGGGCAGTCACCTGTTGCTATTTCTGAGACCTCTGTCTCTGTATGGTGTGTCCATCTGTCTCTCTACTGTCAGTTACACTTGTCTTTTTCTTTCTAATTTTTAAAAATGTATTTCAGAGAGAGAAGGGAGAGAAAATAAGAGTGAGCAGGGAGAGGGGCAGAAGGAGAAGCAGACTCTCCACTGAGCAGAGAGCCCAGTGTGGGGCTCGATCCCAGGACCCTGAGATCATGACCTGAGCCAAAGGCAGACGCTTAATTGACTGAGCCACCCAGGCACTCCAGTCATAGTCACCTTTATATGACTATAGGGCCTGCCACATTTTTGGCCTTTGAATTAGTTTATATTATATAATTACAATTGGCCCTTGGTCACGCAGGGATTAGGGGTGCCAACCCCCACCCAGTGGGAAATCTACGTATAACTCTTGACTCCTCACTTAATTATTCTTGACCAGAAGAATGACCAGTAATATAAACAGTCGATTGTAGGTTATACGTATTGTATATTGTATTCTTACAATAAAGTAAGCTGGAGAAGGAATGTTATTAAGAAAATCATAAGGAAGAGAAAATACATTTACAGTACTGTAATGTATTTATTGGGAAAAGAAATTTACATATTAGGGGACCAGCGCAGTTCAAGTCTGTGTTGTTCAAGAGTCAACTGTATTTCCATCTTGCCTGCTTGAGGAAGCTCAGCTGATGTCCTGCTCTTCCGTGAGGGCGGGTGTGGTTGCAGAGAAGGGTTCTGCCCTCAGCTGAGCCCCGTGCAGGAAGCCCACCCCCTTCTTGGCTGGACCACAGGGGGACGCTGCATCCTCAAACACTTAGCCATGCTGGCCCACTCGAGAAGGCTCCTCCATGGCACCCCCAGCCTGAGACTGCCAGGAGAAGTTGTCCAGGAGTGAGGGCAGTACTCCCACCGGTCAGGACAAGCTGGGGAGGGGGTGATCACCTGCGTTAGTCAAGTTTGTCATGCACTTCTTTTTTTCTTTCTTTCTTTCTTTTTTTTTTTTTTTTTTAGAAACGCCATTTTGTTCCATTCAAAGGAAAGAAACCGGATTCACGTTTAGAAAACATTTCTCAGGAGGCACGACGGGGAACGTGGATAGAAGAGTGTAGATCGACTTGTGAGTTGTAGCAAACACCAGTGGTATGAAACAGGGAGCCTGGTCTAATAAATTTAATTTGCCCCAATTTTGTGCAGACTACGAATTAGATTTTTAACACTCTCTTCACAAGGAACGTAAAGGCAACTAGCAGCCGGACAGAGCTCGCGGCCAGACCAAACGATCACAAATCCAGGCCAGCAGAATTCAGTCAGGGAGACGGCCAACGGAGCAACAGGTCCCATCCTTCATGTACTAGAAGACAATGTCTATGGCGTGGGCCTCCAGAAGCTGTGTGTATGTGAGCACCTGTGCCGGTGTGTGTCTGTGGGCTGGTGGGTGTGAGGGTGGTTTCTGGAAACAAGAAGAACTGGTTCGGTGGTGTAAGAAGTTCTCTTACTTGCCGTCTTTCTGCTTGCTACTCTACCAATGGCCATTTGACTCAAGACCAGCTGTCCTCCGACTCGGGCGGAGCTGAGCATCAAAAGTTGAAGGCACAGACCCTCCTTATCTTGGCCCCAGATTCCCATTAAGGCCATTTCCCAGAGAACTACCGCCCTCTCGGGTTAATGGCCCAGGGCAAATGAGCTCCTCTGGGGCCTCTCTGTGGGAGCACCTTGAGGGCTTAGCACTCCAGCTTAATTAAAGGACTGCAGGCAGTCAGGCCGGCCAAGGGACATGCAGACCTTGACTAATTGCAATATTGTGCTCATTACGTTTCTGGAAGGAGCCATAAGCTCAGTCTCTCATAAGACCTTCGTCCCCAAAGTAAGGAGGCCACTATTTTGCGTTTCCTCCAGAATTCTGATTCCCAGGGAGCTGCCAGTGCTGGGCAAAGACTCAGTTTTGTTGCCACGGGGCACTCTGTGGCTTGGCCACAGAGCTAATGGGGGACATTCTGACTGTCTGCCAGGCAGGACCCACAGGTTGCCCCCCAACCAAACCTCACGTGTTGTCGGAGCAGGTGGGCACTATGAGACAGAATATCCCTTTGGAGGGGGAATGTCCCTTTGCGGGGCTTGGGTAAGGACCACTGATGACTGAGCAGCATTCTCTTTGTCTCCTTCGTGGGTTCCTCCTCCTCTTTCTATCCCTGTTATCTGCAGGTCTCCAGGCTGACCGGGAGCTTCTGAGAAACCAGTTTAAAATGCGGATTCCTATTCCAAGACTGAGGCTGAGGTGGGGCCTGGGAGTCTGAAGCCAGTGAGCCACAGACCACACCTCAGCAGCACTGTCTCACCTGCCCATGGTCCCCGGATCCTCCTCCTGCTCTGACCACACCCCGCTGTGCTGTCTGTCCTGGGCAGAGACACCCCTCTCCAGGTGTAAACTATGACCTCAGCTCTGGCCCTTGGTAACTTTTCTCCTGAGCCCCATCACCCATGGCCCCCAGTGATAGTGGAGACTGTAGACCTTGGTTAGTCCTCTCTTTGTCTGAATTCCAAACTCATGGAGGCTCTCCTGCAGGCCCCGGGGGGTTCCAGCACTAGCACACTCTAACCTGAGTGCTGAGTCCCCAGGAACCTAAGTCCCCCAGCTTCTCTGCTTTTCCAGGCTTACTCACAGAAGCCTCTCTCATCCCCAGGTAGGACCCAAGGCAGCCTCCTTCTCCTCTCCAGTCACTCAGTTCCCCTCCCCACCCTCTGTGAAGAGTGTGGTTCACCCCAGACCTGCGGAAGCTTCTAGCCTCTCCTTGCCTTGATCCCCCCTGGCCCTCAGGTCTCCTGCCCCTTCTCAGTGCTGCTGGATCCTGGAGGCCAGGAGTGTTGTAATGGAGGCTGGGCTCACCTGCCCTCGGGACCTTGACCGTTCAGGGACAGCCTCGGCAGCCGCACCTCCTCCCTGCTTCATGAGAGAGGCCCATCCCTCCCTGCGGGGACCCTGGCTAAAGCAGATTATTTAAGGGAGCAGAGGAGGAAAAGAGGGTGGCTTTTATTTGGATTGAAAATATATTACATCGAATGTATTATTTTTGTCGCACCAGCGGGATGTGGCTGTTTGGGCCATTTTCTGAGAATGTGAACCTTCAAATCAATTCTCTCTGTAGAATATACACTAATTAGTGCATGCTTGTGGGCCCACAGGGGTGCAACTTGCCCTTGGTGTGGGTGCGGACAGCTGGCAGCCCATGAGGCTGGCTTCCAGAGCTGGCCCTTCCTCACCAGTCACCTGGGGACAGTAACGTCGACACTGCCGGCCTCTTTCAAGGAGATTTTGTGGCAACTGTTCAGGGGTCAGCTCCCACTGCCGGCTGCGGGTACAGATAGTAGGACTTTCTTCTCAACTTACTTTTAAAAGCCGGAGCCAAGCACCAATTCTTCAGCATTCTCTTTACTGTCTGTCCCAGAACAGCTCCTTCCTTCTTTTTTAAATAACAGAGTGAGAAAGGGAGAGAAGCAATGGCATGTTTGGGAGTGAAACAGAAAGAGCTTTCGGAGGTTGGAAAGGACATGTGGCCCGTGTTAGACGTTGTCCTGAGGGGAGAAGACGTCTGTCTCTGGGTGGCTTCCCTGGGATCACCCCCTTCCCCCGTTAGGTCAGCCACACCTACGGGATCCAACCCCAGGTCGGCTCCTTGCAGCACCTTCCCGGCGACACGAACCCTTTGCCGTGCCCTCGGCATTTTCTTCTTGTCTGGAAGAGCCGTGTTTGTGTTTGCAGTTGGTGGTGTGTTTTGCCTTGTACCCACCGCTAGGAAATACCACCAGGCCTTGTGCATAGATATGGACTTAATTTACAAAGTGAGAGAAGAACATGCGAGGAGCCATCTTTTGTAGGGTCACGTATCTGAAACCAGAAAGAGGTAAAAATCGCTGCTTTGTCCTAAGGCAGCTCACCAGATCATCATATCATGTTATCACATATCACTGATATAAGAGTATCAGTCTTCAATGTGCTTATCCCACAGCATACCGTATAATAATACACCATATCATAAAACGCGATACCCTCTGCAATGTCCAGTGTGGACCATCTATGCAATATAGCTCAATATGTAGAATATGATTATATGTGTGTGTGTGTGTATAAAATGATATTTGTGATACCAGCTCACTTTGTCTAAATGGAGCCCAAATCACAAACCTTCCATGGGAGACCCAATGCTGAAACTTCGGGGACCAGAGAAGCACACAGCATTCCATAAACTCAGTAGAAAAGACATGCAGGCACCTTTTCACTCCATCTTCCCCATCGGTATACAAACGGGGTCCTCATGTGGCATCTCCAATCAGCTTTCTGGATTCAGCCCCGCCTCCTTTGTTGTGGGTCTTCAGATGCCCTGGGTCACCCGTTTGCCTCCTCTGAGCCCTGTCCTGGGGCCCAACTCCAGACACCTCTGCTGGAGACTTTGCAATTGTGAATGTTCATTCGCTTGGTTCTCCCATTAAACTGTGGGCTCTAGCACTCTTCAAACTTCTCCTCCTGGCTTGTTAGTCCATCATGAAATCCATGGAGTAGACTGTAAAAGAAGAGAACAGAACAGAGCATACCAGCTTGTATCATGCATGGTATGGGTTCACTCAGTTCATGGAACTTTGATCTCTCCTGTGTGTGTGTGTGTGTGTGTGTGTACACACAATGTACAATACCTATTTTTACATTTTACTGTAGATTATGATTTAAATGATGTTTGAAAGCGCTGAGCTAGAGGACTGGCATTTTCGTACCCATTTTTGTTTCCCTCAGTGTCTACAAAGTGTCTGACCCCAGTCAACACTTACTGAATTAGTCTATGAGTTCATATACCAACAAAGAGTTAAACTGATAGAGAGGTAGAGCAGTGGCCTATCTTCTCAACTTCCTCAGCTCCAAGACTTCTAATTTCTGTCCCTCCCTCCTCAGAGCTGCGGAAAAGGGCCTCCTCCCACAATGGCATGTACACAGGTGACTCTGTATTTGTGAGGGACCTGGGTGTTTGCAAGGCTGAAGCCTGCCTCCATGTGCCCTGTACAGTGGGGGGTGGGGCGCTACTGGGGCCTGGTACCCGGTACCTACATGGAGCACCACCCAGGTCCCCATCTGCACAGCCGAGGGGAAAGGCATTCTAGAACAATCACCGTGTAATCACCGACAGACACACCTGCGTCCTGCTGCCCTTCCTTTGCCAGGTGTCTGATCTCGCTGGGCCCTGTGAAGGCCATGCTTTGCCGGGAGGGGGTCCAGAATCTGACAAGCTGTTTTTTCAAGGCAGTGACTCTAGAAGAATGCTACAGTTATCCAGCTAAAAATGCTTCTCTGGGTGGAAACCCAGATGTCGTGCTGAATTGCACTGTTCCTGCCCCTTCCTGAGTCTCCACAAGCTTCCCTAGGGAGAAAAATGTTTCCATGATGATTGGTCCCATTTATCACATGATTTTCACTCCAAGAGACTTTGGGAACTGAACCAGTGCCAAACATTTGACCTGAGATTAGGCCCAGGGCCAGACCCACGCCTGATGTGCAGCGTCAGCAAAACTGAGCAGAGTAAAATGACCAAGGCCCAGAAGAAATTGGCCCCCGGCCGGGTTCCTTCCCCAGGGTTTCTGTCAGAGCTTCCCTCCCTCAGCAGGGAAGGAGTGGAAGGGATAGAGACTTGACAGCTATTCAGACAGAGAGGAAAGGAAAAGTTGGGAACACACATTAGTCCCAGAAAGCAAACAGCCGGGCTAGCCAATGGGCTCTCCTCTGGACCACTAAGACGTTTTGTAGTTTCTGGAAGGTATAGATGATGTTTCCCATTTGCTGTCTCTTAATTACACTTAGCCTACGGGCTGTGGACAGTCTACTGCACCTTGGGCATTCAGGTGGCATGTCATAAATGATTATTGGTCAAAGGAATGACCCTTTAAAGGATCTTTAGGAAGCAGAACTTCTAAGTAGTCTGTTGATTCCAGAAAAGCAGAATGAATGTGTCTCCTGAAGTAAAACAATTAAGATATAAATTAAAAACAAACAAATGAACACCACGAATGTTCCAAGAAGCTACAGTGGTCTAATTAATTGGAAGCAAAATGAGTCTAGGGATTCCGGCTTTCATTTCTAAATCCCCAGTGCTTACGCAATGTTTGGCGTGTACGTGCACATTAAACGTTTAATGAATGAGGACGGTTTAGTTTCTAGGGCTGAAGAAAGTGTTCTCCTTACCTCCGTCTTCTAGTCCAACCCTGTCCCATCTACGCATGTACATCACACACACACACACACACACACTATACATACACATATACCACACACACACACACACACCACACACATGCACACACCACACACACATACACAAACACACATACACCACACACACGCACACACCACACACACACATACACCACACATAAACATATACCACACACACATATACCACACACACGCACAAACACACATATACCACACAGACGCACACACCACACACACACATATACCACACACGCGCACACCACACACATACAAACACACATAACCACACCCACGCACACACCACACACATTCACACAGCATGCACACACATACACCACACACATACACCATACACACACACCACACACACACACAAACACGCATACACCACACACACACACAAACACACATACACCACACACACGCACACAGCCCACACACACATACACCACACACAAATAACACACATACACACGTATCCTCTCATTATGTGAGATGGCCTGAAATTCCATAATCAGAGATACTTTCTTTTAAATGGAGGCCTTGACCCTTTTAAAAACATGTTTGAGGAGCTGCACACACAGTCTTACCTGCTATAACCCAGAGAGAAAAGGAATGTTTGCCAACCCCTTCCTGGGAGCTTGCTTACAGGAGAGCTGAGAAGACAGCGGATGCCAGTGAGGGAACCGGCAGAGCAACGGGCAAGCGTCCCGGGATGGGGGGCGGGAAGGTTCGTTCCTCACCGGCCTCTGTGCTGTTCACCTACCCAGACCCCCTCCTGCCCTAGAGAGCCCTGCAGACCAGAAGCTTAGGTGACAGTAATCCAGGCCTGGATCTCGAAAATCTGCGATGAAATTACCCCAAATGGTGAGGAACAGATCCTATCATCCCAACTTTAAAGAGAATCGGGTTTCAAAGAAAAGGGGCAGAATTTTAAATAGAAAATCTGCCACCACCCTTCAGAAAATGACAGAAATAAAGCACCAGATTTCAATTTCAAGTTTGTGAGTGGGTTTTCAGTGGCAGTTAGATATCAAGGGGACAAACAGCTGGGGACCCCACAGGCTCACGGTAGAGTGTCCTGGAGGGCCCGCCTGCTGGGAGGGAGGGGGCTGGGACCCAGGTATCACGGAGCCAGCAGCAATGAAACTCAGAAGCAGGCTCAGCTTCTTCCCCACGAAGCTCAGCCTGTGCTTCTGGCTGGACAGAAGGATCAGGACAGAAGAGACGGATGGGGGTGCTGAGGCCAAGGCAAGAGATGACTCTCCTGGGGCCACACTAGCCATTTTCTAGAACGGAGCCTGAACCCCTTACCCTGTTCTCGGGCTCTGTGCAGGTGGCCCCAGCTGGCCCTTGCTGGCGGGCCCTTGGGGGACAGCCAGAACAGCTCAGGCTGGCGCACACAAAGACCCAGACTTTATTTGGGAAGATGGTGCCGGCAACTGCTTGTCAGGTTTTGAGAAACCAGTTATGTATGGTTGTCCACTGACAGGACACCCAAGTCACGTTCTATTAATAGAACTCAGCCCTGGTGTGGCGACGGGGCACCAACACTCCCAGTTTGGGCAGTGCCTTTATGAGAGCTCTGCCTACAGCTTTCAGCTCTTGGAGGCCCTCCCCAGTGGGGACAACGCAGAGGACACGGACAGAGACACTGGAGGGGTCAGCAAGCCCAGCAGTGCCTTCCGTGTGGAAAGAGCCAAACTGCTGAAGAAGCTACGTCCGGGCCCCTGCACACTCTGCCTAGTGCCTGCAGGACCTGTAGAAACATCATCCCTTAGAGTGTGTCACTACAGCCCAGGCAGCTGAAATACACTTCCCCAGGCAACACGTCCGAGGCTGCTGTTTTTTAGGCTGAAAACTCACCTCCAAGCTCTGTGTCTTAGATGCCACATGTCTCTTCAGCAGGGCAGCTGGGGGCCGAGCTTCCAATGTGTCCTGGGCTGGAGGAGCCCGAGGAGGGCTTGGCATGGAGGGGGCTCTTGGAAGGGAATGGATGAACAATGAATGAAGTAACTCCTTATTTAATCTCCTGAGATAAATACTGATTCATTAACTTATGAAAACAATTACTGAACACACTGCATACAACCAGAACGTTGATGTGTAGCTCTCCTTTCCTCCCAGGGTTGAGACAGAACTAATGAAGCCCAGAATTCATGTGTGAACAATACAGATAGTACGGGAATTTTTGCAGACACAAGAATTGTGTTTGGGGGGCTGGGTGTGAAGCAGACCGAGGAGAAGGAAGGGGAGGCAGAAGAGAAGGAAAAGGCAGGAGGCCAGAGGTGGGAGGCAGGGAGAACAGATTTCCCCACCAGAACCCACAGTGCAGACTGTCCCTGACAGGGTAACCTCGTGCAGACAGCTGAGAGTGGGCCGCCCGGGAGCAGTCAGTATCTGGTTACTGGAACTGATTCGTAATAGGGCATCAGGAAGGAAGTAAAAGCAGGAAACTCAGGGCAGAGCAAGGATGTGACCTGAGAAGCGGGAAAAGTCTTGGCTGCTGCAGAAATTAAAGACTACTCTAGAAGAACTAATGGTCCTGGGGCCCTCAGGAAAACAGAGGCTCAGATGAGAATGACTCAGCCCCTTGTTGGAGCTCCGTGCTTCTTAGACTTTACTGGAAGCTGCAAGGAGGGGGAAGGAAGGAGAGACTTGACCTAAGGAAGGACAGGAAATCAGAAGAACTATCCACTGGGCCAGGGCAAGGTACCCATGTGTCCTTTGTTAGGGAGAATACTCCTGACTTCAACTTTTGTGTTTCCTTTTTTTTTTTTTTAAAGAATTTATTTATTTAGGGGCACCTAGGTGGCTCAGTGGGTTAAAGCCTCTGCCTTCGGCTCAGGTCATGATCTCAGGGTCCTGGGATCGAGCCCCATATCGGGCTCTCTCTGCCTGTTTATGATCTCTGTCTATAAATAAATAAATAAAATCTTAAAAAAAAAAAGAATTTACTTTTTATTTATTTAAGAGAGACAAAGACAGAGAAAGAGAGTGGGCGAGGAGCAGAGGAAGAAGGACAGACTTCATGCTGAGAGCAGAGCCTGATGTATGGCTCAATCCCATGACCCTGAGATCATGACCTGAGCTGAAATCCAGAGTTCATCACTTAACCAACTGAGCCACCCAGGTGCCCCAACTTTTGTGTTTTCTAAACTGCCTCCTCACTGACACCTTTCATCCTCTGCCGGATCCTTTCTCCACCTTCTCTTTCCTTCTTTGAGACTCTCTCTGTTCAGGAAGAATCATATATTAGTTGATCATGGCTACTGCGATATATATGGTGTCCTTCTTTCCAAGGGAAGAAGGCTCATGCTTCTGGAGGGTTTACGTTATCCCATTTAATTCTTTTCTTTTAAGATTTATTTATTTATTTGGGCTGAGGCAGAGGGAGATTGAGAGAGAGAGACTCTTAGGCAGACTCCCCGCTGGGCGCAGAGCCCAAGGTGGGGCTCAGTCTCATGACCCTAAGATCATGATCTGAGCCTAAACTAAGAGCTGGACACTTGACCAACTGAGATACCCAGTGCCCTGAAGTACAGGAATTTCTAACAGGGCAGTGAAGATTCCTAGGGAAGCTAACCATCAAGCACTTATGTCACAGGTCGTGAGGACTCAGGTCACGTGTCCTGAGCACACATGTCACAGGTCCAACACACATGCACATCACAGGTCAATAAGGTGGGCAACCATTACCACCTATCAGATAAATCTTTTCTTCCTGTTTCCTCTACTATCTTTACAAGAGCACTGATGATATTTCATGGCCATTATTTATTAAGTGATGTCACCTGAGGTAAATTCAGGTTTTAGTTCTGAAAGACCTTAACCCTGGATTTAACCTTTTTCTGTCATATTCCACCAAAGGAATTTAATCAACTTTCTGTTGTTGCTCATCAGATGGTAGCCAGTAACTAGACACATTTGAAAACAATATGGCGCTGCCATTTTCACCTCAGCCAGTGTTGGATCTGTGTCACAGAATCCCATTAATCTATGGCTCCTCCATGTAGCCCCATAGCCATGTGGGCTACAGCCACATACAGTCCTATGGCTACAGCCCCATAGCTGCGCCTGGCACAGGTGGGCACTCACTGTGCATTTTTTGAATGAATGGATGAAGAAGCTTTAAGTCAACTCTCTTACATGCACAAGTAGCATAGAGTGGGCATTTTAAACTTGTCACGCCACAGCTTCTGAAAGAGTTTACGGTGTTAAAATTGTAGTTAACAGTCACTGAGTATTTATTATGTACCAAGTGTTTTCATTCAATATTTAAAATAACCCTGTGTGTCATTATCATCCATTTAAAACAAAATATGATTGAAACTTAACAGGGCCCTATAACTTGCCCAAGGATAGAGCTGGTGAGTGGCAAGGTCAGAACGTGAATGCCTACCTGAATTCGGAGCTTGCTGTCTATGAAACCTGATAGGACGACTGCCCCAAGAGTGTGGCATAAAGGATAGGTACCTGAAATAAGATTATTTGAAGAGCTAAGGGCAAGGCAGGAAGGAGCCCAGGATATCAGTTCTGCCCTTGGGCCAGAAGTTTAGAAATTCTCTGACCCTTACAGTATTTGTGAAATGAGGTAATGGCCCCAGCCCAGTTAGAAGATACCCCAGGGTTTAACATCACAAAAAAGGTTCAATTCAAGCTGCCCATCCATGTGGACATTCTCCAGGAAGCCAAGGGCTGACTCCCACTCACTGACCGAATTGTCTACTCTTGGAGCTGGAGGGGAGGGAGCAAGGTCAGATGGGGGGCAGAATAGCAGAGACAAGACTGAGTGCTTCTTAAATGGTGCTCTCATAGCCCTGGGCCTCCACCCAGGCTTCCCTGGGCTAGAATGAAATAATACAGGAATTTTCCCCCCAACTAAAGTAAAATTCAATTAGCAGGAAGAACATTCTCTATTTTCAAATTCCTCCCATAAAGTTTCCTTGAAACTTGAATGCCTCCTACGACTTGTCTGCTAAGAGGTAGCAGAGAACAAAACAAAAGGAAATAGGACAAAATTAATACATGGACAAAGTTATAAATGCTAATTAAACTCATTTTAATCGTTTACTTTTTATGTGTTCATCTGCTCATCATTTTATAACAGATACTTGGAATACAGGGATGCAGTCTGTTAGTTCTGCTATCCCTCCTTCACATATTGCAATTGAACGTATCAGAATGGGGAAGGGCAGCACACCAAGAGGAAGGATTGTGGGCTTCAGAAGTGGTGGATCACTGTCAGAGACCCAGCCTTACCACACAGACTACCAGCTGCGTGGCCCCACGAACATCACTCTGCCTCTCAAGGCTTCAGTCTGTAAACTGCAAAGTGGGGACTAATGGGGTCCACCTTGCCAAGTCGTTCTGAAGGTCAAGACAATGGAGAAGGTACCCAGAACACGAGCAAGTGTTCAAAGGTAGCTTTCATTCTTACTGTCTCATGGAGTTACTGAAGAAGGAATTGTTCTGCAATTTTAAGTGGTTTGCTACTTGAACAATTTTTAAAAAGGCTGCCTCAGGTTTTGTTGTCATCTTTATTTAGGCAGATTTTTTTTCTTTCTTTTTTTTTTCAATTTATTTATTTTCAGAAAAACATTATTCATTATTTTTTCACCACACCCAGGCAAGCCGTGCCCTCTATAATACCCACCACCTGGTACCCCAACCTCCCACCACCCCCCGCCACTTCAAACCCCTCAGATTGTTTTTCAGAGTCCATAGTCTCTCTCATGGTTCACCTCCCCTTCCAATTTACCCAAATTCCCTACTCCTCTCTAACGCCCCTTGTCCTCCATGCTATTTGTTATGCTCCACAAATAAGTGAAACCATATGATAATTAACTCTCTCTGCTTGACTTATTTCACTCAGCATAATCTCTTCCAGTCCCATCCATGTTGCTACAAAAGTTGGGTATTCGTTCTTTCTGATGGAGGCATAATACTCCCTAGTGTATATGGACCACATCTTCCTTATCCATTCGTCCGTTGAAGGGCATCTTGGTTCTTTCCATAGTTTGGCGACTGTGGCCATTGCTGCTATAAACAGATTTTTATGTCACTTCAGGGACAAGATCGTTGGGGCTGGCCAACTGAAAAGGGGTGCTTGAGTGACGTGATAGTGAGATCCTCAGCTTCGTTTGCTTTTTTTCCTCATCTCTGTCACCATCAGGAGCAGCAGCCTCACTGTCATCAGCCATGCATGGTTACAGACAAGATCAAGCTTTCAGTAACTTATGAGACAAAAAGTCTATCTTTAATCATTTTATGACACCGAGGTGGGTGGGCAGGGCTTCTGTTTTGCAAACATAGGAGGCATTCTGTGCACTGGCTTTTGGACCTTCTCCTTTGAAGAATTACATGTTTTCTACCCACATTTCATAAGCTAAAGCCAGTAACATGGCACCATTTCATTTAAGAAAGGATGGGGGTGCACCGTCCTGCCCTGGACCAGGCAGGAGCCCGAAGTGCTTGATGGACAGCTCCAACACAAACCATGGTTGTCATCACACAAAGCATCTACGACCACTGAGCTTTTGTCTGTGCCAGCTATCAGGCCTACAAAAGGGTCGAAGGATTGACTTCTCTGAAGATCACCCAGCTGGTTGGGGTCAACACACAGATAAATCAATGAATGACACAAACTTGCTGTTTTACCATCTGAAAGGCAAAAAAGCATTGTGGACACCCTTGGGATGGAGAGAGTCCCAGTGTATGGAAGTCAAGACAGCTTCATAGGTGAGGGGACTGGAATCAACCACAGAGGAAAGGCAGACCAGGGCAACCACAAGCACAAGGAAAAGTGTTCTAGGAAGGAGAGCCAAGGGGAAAGGCTCAGAGACAGAAACACATCTAATGCACTCTGAAAACTGTGAGTAAACCCATGAACTGGCATGGAGGGTGGCTTAGGGGAAATATGGAAAGGGGGATGGGGGAGTGGCAGCCCTGGGGCATGGGAGGACCATCCATTCAAAGTTTTTAAGGTTGGGGCTTGGAAAGAAGGCTTTATCCTGCAGGCTTCCGGAAATCATGGCAGGCTTGTAAGTGGGAGGTGACATGTGCAAGGCCATGCTTTATACAGAGCAGTCCATCAGTGGTGTAGAGGATGGGGCAGGGACACAGCCTAACAGCAGGCAGGCCCCACCAGTCTGGGTGGGAAGGGCTGAGGTCTAGAGGAAGTGGGGGTCTGGGATTAAAAGGAAATGAGGGTAATGACCGACCATTGTTTGGGACAATTTTTCCATTGAGAAGAATTGGAAGAGCTGGACAAAATAGAAAGACATAAAAACAAACCATGTCTGAGCCACCAACACAGTGAAAGTGAGGAAGACTCGAAAGAGGTGAGGCCAGCGCCTAGGCTCACAGGCCCTGTGAGGCCGCAGCCAGTTCCAGAAGGGAACAGGCTGAGAAGCTCAGTAGATCTTGAGGTACCTCCACAAGACAGGGGACAGAAATTGAAAGAGGACGTACCAAGGTGCAGGGTGCCTGCAAGACATTCTTGGTGTAAGTGGAGTCCCAAGATGGCAGCAGGGCAGGAAATACTGAACTGGAAATTAGTGACCTTCACAAGCTGGGCAGCCATCTTTGAACCAGCTGTATCTCTGACTGGATTGTCATGGTCCTCCCTGTTCTAACAGCGAGAAGGAAAGCTACTCATCATTCTCTCATGAAAGAAGAGTCAAAAACCCTACACAAAATCTTAGCAAACTGAACCCAGCCATATACATAAAAAATAATCTATCAAGATCAAGTTTCAAGGTTAGTCTGACATTTGAAAATCAATAAAGATAATTAACCGCATTAACCAGTTCAATGTATTAGTTAATAACTAATGAAGGAAAAAAATCATATAATCATCTCCATAGAATAAGAAATAACATTTTATAAAATCCAAACCTTATTCATGATTTTTTTTTAAAAAAAGACTTTAGCAATAGAATGAAATTTTCTTTATCTGATTAAAATATAGTAAACATGACATTAAAATTAAGTTTTACCCTCTGAGATAAAAAATGAGACACATTTGCTTACCATCTGAATTTCTGTTAAATGAGATGCTGGGGATCTCAGCCAGTGAGATAAAGCATACAAGGAACACACAGGAATAAAATGTATAAAAGTGAGAATGAAAGAAATAAAACTGTCATTATTCCCAAATGACATGATATACAAAGAAAATCCAAAAGGATTTATATATCAATTATTAGAATTAATCAATAAATCTAGCAAGTTTTCTGGATACAAGGTTAATACACAAAAGTCAATTATATTTCTTCATAATATCAGTTATTAAATGAAGTAAAAAATTTTTCATTTGGTGGGGAGGAGTCAAGATGGCAGAGAAGTAGCAGGCTGAGACTACATCAGGTAGCAGGAGATCAGCTAGAAGCTTATCTAAACATTACAAACACCTACAAATCCAACGGGAGATCGAAGAGAAGAAGAACAGCAATTCTAGAAACAGAAAATCGACCACTTTCTGAAAGGTAGGACTGGTGGAGAAGTGAATCCAAAGCGATGGGAAGATAGACCGCGGGGGGGAGGGGCCGGCTCCCAGCAAGCAGCGGAGCAATGGAGCACAAAATCAGGACTTTTAAAAGTCTGTTCCGCTGAGGGACATGGCTCCAGAAGCTAAACCAGGGTGAAGCCAACCCGGGGTCAGCATGGCCTCAGGTCCCGCAGGGTCACAGAAGGATTGGGGGTGTCTGAGTGTCGCAGAGCTCGCAGGTATCAGAACAGGGAAGCCGGCTAGAGACAGAGCCAAGGAGTGAGCTCCCAGCTCAAGGTTACCTTGAACAGGTCGCAGGCTGGGTGAGCTTGGAGCGCGGCCAGAGGTCAGGGAGACGGGAGTGATTGGGTGCTCTTCTCTGAGGATGCACTGAGGAGTGGGGCCCCGGGCTCTCGGCTCCTCTGGGCCAGAGACCAGGAGGCTGCCATTTTCATTCCCGTCCTCCGGAACTCTACGGAAAGTGCTCAAGGAACAACAAAAGGTCTCGAAAGCAAACCCGAGCGGATTACTCAGCCCAGCCCCTGGTAAGGGCAGTGCAATTCTGCCTGGGGCAAAGACACTTGAGAATCACTACAATAGGCCCCTCCCCCAGAAGATCAACAAGAAATCCAGCCAAGACCAAGTTCACCTACCAAGGAGTGCAGTTTCAATACCAAGGAGAGCAGCAGAATTCCAGAGGAGGAGAAAGCAAAGCACGAAACTCATGGCTTTCTCCCCATGATACTTTTCTCTTGCAGTTAACTTAATTTTTTTTCAATTTTTTTTCTTCTTTTGCTAAATTTTTTTTTAACTTTCACCCTTTTTTTTTAACTTTTTTAACTAGTTTATCTAATATATATTTTTTCTTTTTTATATTTTTTCTTTATTTGTTTTCTTTTTAAAATTTTTTTGTTTTTCTGAATCTCTTTTTATCCCCTTTCTCCCCTGCCATGATTTGGGGTCTCTTCTGATTTGGTTAAGGCATATTTTCCTGGGGTCTTTCCACCCTTTTAGTATTTTACTTGCTCCTTCATATACTCTTATCTGGACAAAAAGACAAGGCGGAAAAATTCACCACAAAAAAAAGAACAAGAGGCAGTACCAAAGGCTAGGGACCTAATCAATTCAGACATTGGTAATATGTCAGATCTAGAGTTCAGAATGATGATTCTCAAGATTCTATCCAGGCTCAAAAAAGGCATGGAAGATATTAGAGAAACACTCTTGGGGGATATAAAAGCCCTTTCTGGAGAAATAAAAGAACTAAAATCTAACCAAGTTGAAATTTAAAAAGCTATTAATGAAGTGCAATAAAAAATGGAGGCTCTGACTGCTAGGATAAATGAGGCAGAAGAAAGAATTAGCGATATAGAAGACCAAATGACAGAGAATAAAGAAACTGAGCAAAAGAGGGATGAACAGCTACTGGACCACGAGGGGAGAATTCGAGAAATAAGTGACACCATAAGACGACACTACATTAGAATAATTGGGATTCCAGAAGAAGAAGAAAGAGAGAGGGGAGCAGAAGGTTTATTGGAGAGAATTTCCCTAATATGGCAAAGGGAACAAGCACCAAAATCCAGGAGGTGCAGAGAACCCCCCTCAAAATCAACAAGAATAGGTCCACACCCTATCTTTTAATAGTAAAATTTACAAATCTTAGTGACAAAGAGAAAATCCTGAAAGCAGCTTGGGAAAAGAAGTCTGTAATATACAATGGTAAAAATACTAGATTGGTGGCAGACTTATCCACAGAGACCTGGTAGGCCAGAAAGAGCTGGCATGATATATTCAGAGCACTATACAAGAAAAACATGCAGCCAAGAATACTATATCCAGCTAGGCTATCACTGAAAATAGAAGGAGAGATAAAAAGCTTGCAGGACAAACAAAAACTGAAAGAATTTGCAAACACCAAACCAGCTCTACAGGAAATATTGAAAGGGGTCCTCTAAGCAAAGAGAGAGTCTAAAAGTAGTAGATTAGAAAGGAACAGAGACAATATACAGTAACAGTCACCTTAAAGGCAATACAATGTCACTAAATTCATATCTCTTAATAGTTACCCTGAGTGTTAATGGGCTAAATGCCCCAATCAAAAGACACAGGATATCAGAATGGATTAAAAAAAAAATCTATATGTTGCCTACAAGAAACTCATTTTAGACCTGAAGACACCTCCAGATTTAAAGTGAGAGGGTGGAAAACAATGTACCATGCTAATGGACATCAGAAGAAAGCAGGGGTGGCCATCCTTATATCAGATCAATTAGATTTTAAGCCAAAGACTGTAATAGGAGATGAGGAAGGACACTATATCATACTCAAAGGGCCTGTCCAGCAAGAAGATCTAACAATTTTAAATATCTATGCCCCTAACATGGGAGCAGCCAACTATATAAACCACTTAATAACAAAATCAAAGAGACACATCAATAATAATACAATAGGGAGCCTGGGTGGCTCAGTGGGTTAAGCCGCTGCCTTCAGCTCAGGTCATGATCTCAGGGTCCTGGGATCGAGTCCCGCATCGGGCTCTCTGCTCAGCAGGGGGCCTGCTTCCCTCTCTCTCTCTGCCTGCCTCTCTGCCTACTTGTGATCTCTCTCTGTCGAATAAATAAATAAAATCTTTAAAAAATAATAATAATAATAATAATACAATAATAGTAGGGGACTTTAACACTCCCCTCACTGAAATGGACTGATCATCCAAGCAAAAGATCAACAAGGAAATAAAGGCCTTAAATGACACACTGGACCAGATGGACATCACAGATATATTCAGAACATTTCATCCCAAAGCAACAGAATACACATTCTTCTCTAGTGCACATGGAATATTCTCCAGAATAGATCACACCCTCAGTCCTAAATCAGGTCTCAACCGGTATCAAAAGATTGGGATCATTCCCTGCATATTTTCAGACCACAATGCTATGAAGCTAGAACTCACTCACAAGAGGAAATTTGGAAAGAACCCAAATACATGGAGACTAAACATCATCCTTCTAAAGAATGAATGGGCCAACCAGGAAATTAAAGAATTGAAAAAATTCATGGAAACAAATGATAATGAAAACACAATGGTTCAAAATCTGTGGGACACAGCAAAGGCAGTCCTGAGAGGAAAATATATAACGGTACAAGCCTTTCTCAAGAAATAAGAAAGGTCTCAATTACACAACCTAACCCTACACCCAAAGGAGCTGGAGAAAGAACAAGAAAGAAACCCTAAACCCAGCAGGAGAAGATAAATCATAAAGATCAGAGCAGAAATCAATGAAATAGAAACCAAAAGAACATAGAACAAATCAACGAAACTAGGAGCTGGTTCTTTGAAAGAATTAATAAGATTGATAAACCTCTGGCCAGACTTATCAAAAGAAAAGAGAAAGGACCAAAATAAATAAAATCATGAATGAAAGAGGAGAGATCACAACTAACACCAAAGAAATACAGACAATTATAAGAACATACTATGAGCAACTCTATGCCAACAAATTTGACAATCTGGAAGAAATGGATGCATTCCTAGAAACATATAAACTACCACAACTGAACCAGGAAGAAATAGAAAGCCTGAACAGACCCATAACCAGTAAGGAGATTGAAACAGTCATCAAAAATCTCCAAACCAAAAAAAAGCCCAGGGCCAGACGGCTTCCCAGGGGAATTCTACCAAACATTTAAAGAAGAACTAATTCCTATTCTCCTGAAACTGTTCCAAAAAATAGAAATGGAAGGAAAACTTCCAAACTCATTTTATGAGGCCAGCATCACCTTGATCCCAAAACCAGACAAGGATCCCATCAAAAAAAAGAACTACAGACCAATATCCTTGATGAACACCGATATGAAAATTCTCACCAAAATACTAGCCAATAGGATTCACAATACATTAAAAGGATTATTCACCACGACCAAGTGGGATTTATTCCAGGACTGCAAGGTTGGTTCAACATCCACAAATCAATCAATGTGATACAGTACATTAATAAAAGAAAGAACAAGAACCATTTGATACTTTCAATAGATGCTGAAAAAGCATTTGACAAAGTACAGCATCCCTTCCTGATCAAAACTCTTCAAAGTGTAGGGATAGAGGGCACATACCTCAATATTATCAAAGCCATCTATGAAAAATCCACTGCAAATCTCATTCTCAATGGAGAAAAACTGAAAGCTTTTCCACTAAGGTCAGGAACATGGCAGGGATTTCCATTATCACCACTGCTATTCAACAT
Organism: Neogale vison; assembly: GCF_020171115.1. NCBI lineage: Eukaryota > Metazoa > Chordata > Mammalia > Carnivora > Mustelidae > Neogale > Neogale vison. The sequence goes on along the minus strand of NC_058092.1, from coordinate 148,189,291 downwards.
AGTACTAGAAGTCTTAGCCTCAGCAATCAGACAACAAAAGGAAATTAAAAGCATCCAAATTGGCAAAGAAGAAGTCAAACTATCACTCCTCACAGATGATATGATACTATATATGGAAAGCCCCAAAGACTCCACTCCAAAACTGCTAGAACTTGTACAGGATTCAGTAAAGTGTCAGGATATAAAATCGATGCACAGAAATCAGTTGCATTTCTTTACACCAACAACAAGACAGAAGAAAGAGAAATTAAGAAGTCAATCCCATTTATAATTGCACCCAAAACTATAAGATACCTAGGAATAAACCTAACCAAAGAGGCTAAGAATCTATACTCAGAAAACTATAAAGTACTCATGAAAGAAACTGAGGAAGACACAAAGAAATGGAAAAATGTTCCATGCTCATGGATTGGAAGAACAAATATTGTGAAAATGTCTATGCTACCTAAATCATTCTACACATTTAATGCAATTCCTATCAAAATCCCTTCCATTTTTTTCAAAGAAATGGAACAAATAATCCTAAAATTTATATGGTACCAGAAAAGACTTCAAATAGCCAAAGGTATAGGTAAAAAGGTAAAAGGTATGTAATCAGGCTTATAGAATAACATTGAAGAATGTTTCCATGATTCTGAGTCAAGAAGAACAAAGAAACAAAGAAAACTACTAACTACAGAGGAAAAGATTTATATATTGGACTATATTAACATTTATGACTTCTGTTCAACAAAATATACCATAAAAAATAAAGAAGATATCTGAAATATGTAATAAAAAGCTCAAGTCAAGAGCATGTCACGGGGTGCCTGGGTGGCTCAGTGGGTTAAGCCTCTGCCTTAGGTTCAGGTCATGATCTCAGGGTCCTGGGATCAAGTCCCACATTGGGCTCTCCGTGCAGTGGGGAGCCTGCTTCCCCCTCTCTCTCTCTGCCTGCCTCTCTGCCTACTTGTGATCTCTCTCTCTCTGTGTCAAATAAATAAATAAAATCTTTAAAAAAATAGAACATAACAAAAACTCCTACGGATCAACGTGAAAAGGAGAGATCCTATGGATCCCGGTAGAAAAATTGGCAAAAATCTAAATAAGCACCTCACAAATGAAAGTAAACTAATAAGCATATGAAGTGTATGCCTTCCTCCTACCACATTTGAAACCTCTGAATTAAATAAACCCACATTCCTTTTAGGTGAGATAGCAAGCCCCAAATGATGAAAACAGCTTGCAAAAAATGTACTAGAATATTTTGAAAACGGTTTGTGTTTGAAGGAAGGCAGGGAGGGTGAAGTTTTCAAATGGATCTTTGCCTGGAGAGGCTTGTTTTCAATCGCTCTCAGACGTTCCTCCGTCCAGCCTTGGCAGACGTGCATTTTCTCTTTTTCTTTCAGGAGGAAAACTCACCAAGGGAGGATGGGAAAAAAGGCCTTCTCTTCCCTTGCCTTCCCCTTCTTCCCATCCTGTGTTTGCCTCCAAGGTCATGATGTGACCTCCGGGTGTGACCTCCACTTCAGCCTGGGCCCCCCAGTCTCACTCCTCCCTCTGAACTGTCTGTGGATTTCCTTCAATACTTAATTATGTAAGGTTTATGTCACTCCCGCTCATCTTCTACAGCAGACTGTGAGCTCTCAGAGTTCTAACAAAGATTAAATGACACTTGGTGCATAAATATTTGGTGACTAAATTAATGTTTGCGCCTGCAAGAAACAGAAAACCCTGACTCCAATGTCCTCATCAGTCAGGGATGTATGATCTCATATGACAAGATGTCCCAAAGAAGGTGGGACAGCTCTGAGTTTGGCGAATCTGGCAAGTCAGCAACCTCTATGGGGACCAGGGATCTTCCTCTTCCAGTTCTGCTATCTTCTCCAGGACCCTCTCTGTCATGGTGGTTAGGGTGCCTGCAGGGTTCCAGGCATCTCATTCCAAACAGCATCCAGAAGTGAAAGGACCGCCTTTTTCTTGTGCGCTTTTCAGTTGTGCACAAATCTTTCTCAGAAGTCCCCCACCAAACCCCAGCAAACTTCCTCTCATGTCTCCTTGGCCTGAATTCGCCCGTCCTGAAACCATCAGCTGGGGGATGGCTCACTGTGACTGGCTTGTAGACTAGAGTTTAGGATTTGCCCTGAGTTAGGGACCTAGCTTCCCTAGGTCACCTTCCCAGAGCAGGAGACCCAAACAAGGCTGGGGTTCTTTACAAAGGGGATGAAGGACTATTTGGGAGAAGGCAAAACAATGTCTGGTGCACAAAGGACTAAAATAAAGATTTCTCCAAAGAAGACACACAGAGGGCAATCAGCACAAGAAAAATGCCCAATATGATTAGTCATTAGGGAAAAGCAAATCAAGGCCATAATAAGATACCATTTCATAGCCATTAGGATGGCTCTAATTGAAAAAAACAAACAAAAGGAAAATAACAAGAGTTGGTAAGGAGGTGGAGAAATTGGGACATTCATTTATGGCTGATGGGGATATAAAATGGTGAAAATGTTGTGAAAACAGTTTGGTTGTTTCTCAAATGGTTAAGCATAGTATTGCCATAAGACTCAGCAGTTCCACTTCTGCCTGTGTGTGCAAAAGAACGGCAATCAGGGACCCAAACAGACACTTGCTCAACCACGTTCGCCTCAGCATTCTTCACAATGACTGAAAGGAAGAAACGTTTGTTCATTGACAGATGAACAAAACAAAATGTGGGATTGTGAGATAATAGAAATATATATACATATACATATATATATATATATATACATATACGTATATGTATATATATATATATGTCTCTGTACCCCAGTTCCTAACACAGAACTCCTAAAACCCTTAAAATTTCTTAAGTGATAGAAGCACTAGGAGCATGTTTTATTCTAATGAGGTAACTCTGGGTGGGCTTCTGGACAGCTCCCGGATGGAAGGCAGTCACCAGAAAGATGGAGCCATAATTAGAAGCTTGAACATTTTTAGCCTAACCCTCACCATTGTCTGGAGAGCGGAGAGGGACCAGGAATGGCACTAATGATTGATCACACCTATGTGAGGAAACCTCCATAAAATCCTAACTAGTAGAGGATTCGAGGAGCTTCCAGGCTGGTGAACATTCCCACCCTGGGAGGTGACACACCGCAACTCCACAGGGACAGAACCTCCTGCTCTTGGGAGCCTCCCAGACCTTACCCTCTTCTGGCCATTCACCGAGATCCTTGATCATATCCTTTAATCAACTGGTAAATGTAAGTAAGTGTTTCCTTGAGTTCTGTGAGCTCACTCTAACAAGTTAATCAAACCTGAGGAGGGGTTCATAGAAACCTTCAAATTGTAGCCAAGTAAGAAAGGAATTGTGGGTAACCTGGGAACCCAGTACTTGTAATCCGCATCTGAAGTGCGGGCGGTCTTGTGGGACTGAGCCCTTGACCTCTGGGATCTGACGATATCTCCGTGTAGTGTCAGAATTGAGTTAAATTGTAGGACACCCAATTGGTGTCATGGAGAACAGCTTGGTGTGGGGAAAAACCTCCGCCCCTTTGGTGACCGGAAGTGTCGGAAGGAAACACGGACTATTACTCAGGCTTAAAAAGGAATGAAGTTCTGACACATGTTACAACACGGAGAAACATCGTGGACATTATACGGAGTGAAATAAGTCAGACACAGACAAATATTGCATGTTTCCACCTATATGGGGTACCTTTCATAGGCACATTTGCAGACACGGGAAGAAGAGAGGTCACCAGAAGCTGGGGGGTAGGGATGGGGAGAGCGTAATGGGTACAGACTCTTGTTAGAGGTGTGGAAAAGTTTTGAGCATAGGTAGTGGTGATTTTTACACAACAATGTTGAAGTGTTTGTGTGCATTCATGAATGGTTAAAATGGTAAATAGTATGCTGTGTGCATTTTACCACGGTAATCTTTGTCCCATTGACTGTAGCCACCCCTGGACTATCGCCTGCCACACACAGGAGAAAGTCAAGCTTGCGTCTGTGCACGGCCTCAGCCCAGGCTGCTCTGTGGGCTCGGGTACTGTGCTTTCACTGAGCCAGCACCCCCAGAGGAGAACTCCGCAGGCCTCAAGGGGGACCTGTGATCCGCTGACATCCAAACTGAGGAACCCCCGGGGGTTTTTGTTATCAGTCTGAAGAGAAATTCTGACAGTTCTGTGATGTTGATTTGTTTTGTCTTTACATTTTGTGTGTGGGTGTTTTGTTTACAAAGTACACACGTAAAGCTGGGTTTACATTCTGTCTGTAGCTCTTATGCAATCACAAAACCTCGCAAATATATGAATCGTTAAAAAGCTCTAAGACAAAAAACGCCTATGAAGCTAGACCCAGTAATGCTAATACATCAGATGTTGTTTGGAAGACACTAGATTTTCTCTGCCTGAATATGGCCCCGGCCCTGCAGGCTGTCTTTCCATTTGGTATGCCCACCCTGCCACGTTCCGCCTCAGTCCTCACCCCACCCCCATTCTCTCGGCAGGAATTACTGCCCACTTCCTCTCTGCAGAGCCTGGGGAGAGGTCACTGGGCCTCCAACAGGTCTTCTTAGAGCTCCTTCTGTCATTTTGTGATGAACGGGGGATCGATAAGTCTCGCCAGGGGGGCTAAGGCTTAGAAATATAGTTTCTGCGGCAGTGTTCGCTTTTGTCACCCCAATGATCCAGAAGAAGAAAAAAATAGAGATGCCTACACACACACATATATATGAAGTTTATCTTCGAAATTAAAGCATAACTTTAACATTTTCATTGAAAACAGCTAGACTCCTTATTAACTAGAATTTCTTATTTTCTGTGTTCAGATGCCTTGACATCCTGGATCTTGCTAACCTTGGAGGGACTGCCCCTCCCATGGTTAGCAAGTTGCTGGAGACAGGAGTGAACAAATTACCAGAGAGGGAGTTTTTCGAGGGCAAGGCAGTCAGTCCAGAGCCCATACGCCAGTCAGCTCCTCTGTGACACTCTCGCGTGCTCTGGGCCACTGTAGCCCTGCCGGAAGCACCCAGGGCCAGGATCTGATAGCTAGGGACAGACACAGGGCCCCTGAGCTCACTGAACCTCACTCAGCTAAGCAATCCTGAACCTGGTAACCCTGAGGCACCTGTTCTTTCCCGTGAAGATCACAGTCGAGTCTCTTGCCTACATCCTTCCTGGCCTCTGCCTTTCTGACCAATGCTGGTGCTTCTCCATGTGGCCCTGCGTGGCCAGCCTCCCAGTTAATATGAGCGTAAAAACTTCTTTCAGGGGTCATTTCCACTTCTGCATGTCTTCCGTACCCAAGAGAAACAAATCCTGGGTACATTCTTACAACAGACTCCCTGAGGATATGCCTATGACTTTCCATGGGTTTGAAAAGTGCCTGATGTCCTGAAAGAACACGGGCCTCAAAGTCAAGAGCGTGGGTGGGTGTTTGACTCTGTCCTGTCCTAACTCATCCTGCCTAATTGACCTTCTAATGGGATTAAAAGAGATAAAGGTGCACGTGAAAGTTCCCGATGAATTTCCCATGCTCCATAAACACTCATTTTCTCACTGAGCCTGACCTCTCACTTCTTGCTGTGAGGCCCATCTGGCCATGATTTGGAGTTACCTCTCCAGATCGCTGATCCCACCACTGAACCAGCCACATGGGGTCCGTAAGCAGAGGGATAAAGGCATCCCATGAAATTGAAGGGCATTCCCATCTCATGAAAGGGTTCAGGCATCCTCTGAAATCTTTTGTGAGAGCTCCACGTCTTCAATGACACGACAAAGCCCCTCCTTCCACAAAATGTCATCCATACGCCCTGAGCTACCCGGCCTGTGCTCAGTTCTGCTTGGAGAGCCAAGGTCAGCTTGCACCTGTGAGACGTCATGAGTCATCCTGAAAATCCTCAAGACGACACCTCACACACCTGAAAGGTAGGAAATTGAGGGAAAACTCCATGGAAACACAGCGACAGCTTAAGAGAAAGATCTCTGGGTTCCCAAATAACTTGATGATGCTCTTGGTCCTCATACCACATCCGGCCCCTCTCTTGTCTCACTGGCCCATGGCCCACTAAGGACAGGGACCTTTTCCAGCTCACTGTTCTCAGCACCTGCCACCTGGGAGCTGCTGAAATGGGGGGTATGGACCTGAGACAGAAAGTGAACGTGTTTTCTTTTTCAGCATTCACTGAAATTAACACACACATGCACATGTGCGTGCGCGCATGCACACACACACACACACACACACACACACACAAAGGAGGCTACCAATAATGTTTAATACACTTCCAATTATTATAAGACTTTATGATTAATGTCCACTTATCTTTTTTCCATTTATCATGTTTTACTTGCTAGAAATTTTCAATCTTGGGGCACCTTGGTGGCTTAATTGGTTAGGCACCAGACTCTTGATTTCAGCTCAAGTCATGATCTCAGGGTGGTGGGTTCAGGCCCCATGTAGGGCTTTGCCTCAGCATGTAGTCGCCTTTAAATTCTCTCTGCCTCTCTCTCTCTGTCTGTCTCACGAGTGTGCATGCTGTTTCTAAAATACATAAATAAAATATTTTTTTTAATCTTTAGTCTCTCTCTCTCTCTTTTTTTTTTTTTTTAATTTCAGCACGTCTATATATTGGTTTTTTTCTTGCTCGGGATAATTTCACTTTAGGAGATTACTTCCTTCCTCTCTCTGTCTCTCCCCCTCATTCTCTCTCTCTTTTCATTCTTGTTCCCTATTCAAAGACTCCCACAGTGCCAGCATCTGATGAGCTTGACTTGTTACCCAACCTGCTAAGCAGAGGTGAGGGTATCCTCAGGGTCACTCCCAGGACACAGGGCTGTCCAGCTTGAGCGTTCCGTGTGATCTCTCCACCACAGAGCCTCGCCAAGCCTGTTCACTCCTGGTCTGCTTAGGTGGACCCTCCTGTGCTGTTTCCTATCTTCATCCTTAAACTGCATTGTAGGAACCTTTTCCTCCCCCGACCTTCTTTCGAATCTCTTTCCTATCTCCCAGCCCCTCCCCTCCACAAACCTTTAGTGATCCCCGGTAGGACCAGGTTGTCATTAATGGATACTAAACCTGGAATTCTAAGAAGAGAAATAGAAGCAAACACACATATCCTGAAACATCAGATCTGGGGAGGGATTTCTGTCCTTTTTTTCTCTCAAGCTTAAGCAGGGTGTGAATTCGAAGAGCCAGCATCCACTGGAGATTTCCTTCTATAGACAGATCGAAACGGATGCTAGCTCAAAGGCAGAAAAGCAAGTCTGTGGAAGGAGGGAGACGGGAGCAAAGGGAGTCATTCTAGTCAAACAAATTGTCCTCCTTTCTCTGCGGGAGGGAGCGGCAGCGGGAGCTGGCCCTCTCTTGCCGACTGCCAGTGGAATCGCTCGATGACTTCCCGTAAGCACGGCTGTACAGAGCTTTCATTATTGATGCTGATTCGCAATAACACGGCACTCTTCCCAGCACAGGGTCTGGCCTTGGTCCTCCTCCCAGTCTTGGTTACAAATTCCTTTTTGCACGTGCAATAAGACATTCTGGGCAGTGCATTCCTTGGGGATTATTGTACTGCTCGGGTCTTTGGCCTCATGTTTTAGGACGTCAACTGAAGTCATGGATAATGGACCAGAAATTCATTCTCTGTTGGATCCTATTATTTACATGAAAGCAGTTTTCAGAACTTCCTCCAAGCCCAGAATGCAATGACTTCTCAGTTCCCGCTGCCCAGTGGGACCTAAACTGAGCCCCCCTCTCCACACTGGGGGCATATGCCCATTTTTGCTCTCTAGGCCACTGGGGGAGCTGGGCTAAGGGGCAAGCTCTCAAGTGAAGGAACTAAGGAAGAAAACTCCAGACTTAACTTGGCAATGCATTTGGGGCAAGTCAGACAAAGGTCACCTGCACAGCACACAAGTGGATCTCCAGTTTCTAGAAGGGAGACTGTTCCCAGAGATCCTGACACTGTGGAGACCAACACCCATGTGTGGTCCTGCCTTGGCTGAGAGGATCAGGTGGCCCTTTCTCCCTGGGGTCCTGATGGAGAAGTGCCTGTTCCTTTTCCAAAGTTCTCCTGCCACTTCCACAGCGTAGAGAGCTTGAGCTGTGGGACGAGGTGGGGCAAAGAAAGCCACTATAGCCGGCTGGTAACGTTGAGGAGGGCAGATTTGGCTACATGGAAAGCAGACTCAAGTCTTGATCTTGCTGCATCCAAGTTCTGGGATCTAACCAAGTGACTTAAACTTTTGGAGTTTGGATTTCTCCTTCATAAGATGAAGATCATCATCTTCCTTTATTCTGTTATCATAAAGATTCAGATTCTGTGTATGAAGCAGTCTGTATACTCTGGCCCATGGCAAGAGTAAATAGGTAAATAAGAGCTCCTAGTAGGAGTAGGAGTAGGAGTAGTATTCCTACTAGTAGGAGTACTACTACTAGTAGTAGTAGGAGGAGTGGTACTACTAGTAGTACTCCTAGGAGTAGTAGTACTCCTAGGAGTAGTACTAACACAAAAAGAAATTCTAAAATGTGAAAGAGGAAATAAAATAATATATATAATAAATCAGATGTGAAAGAGCCTCCAAAGCGTGGAATCTTAGATTGGAATAAATGTCAATGGTCATCTAGGCCATCCTTGTCCAAAGTCCCTCCAAAGTCTCTCACTTTGAGAGAAAGGGGGGCTGCTCGTGCTCTCTCTGCCCTGCTTGGGTCCTGTGCTTTCCAAGCAGCCACCTCTCCCACCTCCTGGGAATAAAACCACAGGCAGGGGCCTTCCTGCTCAGGCTTGAGAATATATAACCCATCTGCAGGGAGCCAGTGTGACCATTACCATAGGCCAAGTTCTTACCACACTATTTACCCCTTGAATTTCATCATGCCTGCTTCGGTTGGTCTCATGTGGGCCTGGTCATCTTAGCTCCTGGTGGGCAAACACTGGGCTCACACCACATTCGGGCATCCCCCAGCTCTGGTCTCGGGCTGACCATAGGTGCTTACTAAGACTTGGTGTTTGCTTGAAAAACTATTTTGTGTTTCACTGGAGCTTAACAACTGATCAAATAAATACAGAAATAGAGTTCACCTGTCATAAAGATGATCTTCCCATGACCCACAACAACCACTGTGTTCAAGAAACTACTTTGTGCTGAGATGAAGGGGAAACGTTAGAGATAGTCCCATAATTATTTGGGAATCTGAGTTTTTAAGTGATCAGTAGCAACGCTTGAATTGGTACAGAGGAGGAAATTAGGGTCACCCATCCTTGCCCAACCCCAGGTTGGGCAATGGCATGAAGGGATTTGCCTCGAAGCAGTGATTGCCTGGCAAGTTCACTGCTTTTTAAACTGTGTTTCATGTTTATTTGAACTAGCTTTGAGAGATATTGGAGATTATGGGAGAGATTATAGGTCATGAAGACCTCAAGATGTCGTGTCAGCACCGCCAGAAGTAAATATTTTAATTCCTAAATGCTGGGGTCTATTCCTTTCCATGCTCCACTAGTTACCAATTGCTGCATGACAAATTACCCCAATACTTAGTAGCTTATATAATAAACATTTATTATCTCACCGCTTCTTTGGGTCAAAATTTGGGGATGGCTTAGCGCACGGTCTCTCATCGCATTGCAACCAAGATACTGGTGAGGGCTGCCTCATCTCAAGTTCGGACAGAGCTGGAGGAGCTTTTCCAAGATGGCGCGCTCACATGGATGGCGGCAGGAGGCCTCGGTTTCTCACCACATGAGCTCTCCACAGATGGCCTGCATGTCAGTGGCTTTCCCCAGAGCAAATGAACCTGGAGAGAGAACCAAGAGGAAACCCAAAGCCCCCTCATATTATGGCATCAGCCTCGTTCCCATTAATTAGAGCAAGTCACAGAGTCCACTACATACTCAGAGAAAGAAAACTGAGCTCTACCTTTTGAATGATGAGTACAGAGGAATTGGGGAACATATTCTGAAAATCATCCTATTATTAGCAAGCAGCCGGGCAGGTCCCATGCCCAGATTTACACAGAGTCACTGCTCCTGAAGTTGCTTCAGTCAAGATGGGCTGTTGAAACAAACCACCCTCAAATCTGAGCGGCTTATTGCTCTAAAGCTTTCCCACTCTTGCTGTAACATGGGCTTGGGGAGGGTCTCCAGTCACTGTCCCAGCTCGGGGACTGAAGATGATGGAGGCTCCATCTCGACGTACCTTTCCACGACTGCCAAAGCAGGAGAAGTTTACAGCAAATCCCACGCTGTCTTTAAAACCGCAGACTAGAAGTGACACACATCATGCACTATATTGGCCAAAAGAAATCACATGGCCTGTCTTCAAAAGGGGCATAGAGCATGCAATCCAAACGGTCTAGAAGAAGGAAAACCAGAATACTTGGTAACGTACAGCAGTGACTATTAATCACCTTTATTTGGCCCTCTTCAGTAGTAGTGTACTTTAAGAAAATCAAAGCACAAGAGCAGGATTAAAACTCCTCTGAGAGCCTTCCCTGGGTTCCCTGAGGGGACGACCGTTCTTAGAAACACTTCAAATCTCTTTTACATTGAGACTGGCCTGTGTGCAGGGAATAAATCAGACAATACAAGAGAATGAGTTTTTTCTCCAAATACAAGGCTGGGTTGCCACTGCCTCAACCCTCAGGACTGCTCCCACACAAAAGACACCAAAGGCAGAACAAGAACTTTAGAAATGCAATAGGTTGGGATGCCTGGGGGGTGCAGTCAGTTAAGTGTCTGCCTTCAGCTCTGGTCATGATCCCAGGGTCCTGGGACTGAGTCCCACATCGGGCTCCTTGCTCGGCAGAAGCCTACTTCTCCCTCTGCCCGCTGCTCCCCCTGCTTGTGCTCTCTCTCTCTCTCAAATAAATAAATAAAATCTTAAAAAAAAAAAAAGAGAAAGAGAAAGAAACAAAGAAATGCAATAGGGCAACAAGTAATTTCAAACATCCCATCATTATCTACTTACGTCATCTTCATGGTGATCGTGGTAATTTTGAAGATCGTTACTCCCTATCTGTGTGCTTTGCTGTTTGTTTCCCCCAGAATCCCTCTGACTTTCAGCAATAATTAATGACCCCTCAACATGTTAAGTACCCCTCATCATTATTTATTCATCTAGCATTAAAAATGATGACCCCATGCTGGGGGAAATGGCAGCAAAGTCTCTCCGAGGGGCAATCACTGGGCTCTCTGAAGAGACGGACGGCACAAGCTCTGCCTCCCCAGTGCCCGGGGGTCCTTCTTGAAAGGCACAGGGCGAGCTTCGAGAACTGCAGCTGAGAAATCATGGAAGCCTTGTTTCAATTCAACTTGGCCTGCACTCCAGGAAGATGCTGTAGATCTCAGTCACAGCCCTAAATTTTCAAATGACAGATTTTTACAATATTCCAAAATATGAATTACTAAAGCAGGAGAAGAGCTCCTTTCCTAAAATGCCCCTGAGAGCAGCCTTGCATGTGTACCCAGGAAAAGGACAAGCATTGATAAGTCCAGGACTTCAAATTACTTAACATAAGCAACTGCTTTTTAAGAAAATCATTCCAGACTGAAGAGGCTTTAATCCTGCTTCCCAAGCTCACTCTGTGTGTGGAACTCCACCTGGAATGTTCTCTCAGGACTCCTTCCCAATTGTCTAGCTGGGATATCACAGGATCTCACAAATTATCTGAATCTCCAGCCTCCCTTCTGCTATGCACATGAAGTTTCAGGGTACCCTTCCTGCTCCCCCAGCATCTTCATCAGCACTATCCATGTTTATTTACCCTGGCTTCTCCATCTGGAGCATCCTTAGGTCTTAGGGGCCGTGTTTTGGTATCTCACCAGTGCCTGCAGGTAGAGGAAAGTGCTTTGCTTAGAGGAGGGACTGAGGAAGGAAGAAGGAAGGCAGGCGTCCTCAGCCAGAGGCATAGACCAGCCTCGAGCATTCCGGAGCTGGCTACGGACTTGCTGTCTCCGCTCTGTCCAACAGGGATTTGTCTGATCGAAAACAATAAGGAAGTGGGGTTTCCTAAGATGAAACTTGTCCTTCAAAAAAAGAACCCAGTAACCGGTCTGAGGCTCTGGAGTCTGTCTGCCCTGGGCTGGTGTTCTGCCTCCACCACTGATAAGCAAAGGATCTGACGTCACCCAGCCACCTCTTCCTCTTGCAGAGTGAAGGTAATGGCATTTCTTCCCTCCTGAGGGTTACTAGGAGAAGTGAACGAAATAATGCATGAGAAACACTTAGCACCAAACCTAGTGTTCAATAATTAATACCCAAGAATTTTAAGTCATTCACTCTAATTAGGCTTTCTCATGTTATGGGCATTTCTCCACACAATTTCAATGCGCCGGTCCCTGCTGGTAGGGAAGGGATCCGTGCCTAGGAGACACCCGTGAGCATCACCTGACAGGTGTGAGTATCTCCCGACAGGTGTGACCATCACACGGACAGGTGTGAACATCCCCCAGACAAATTAGGGTGGGAAGTCATTATCGTCGTATCCTACACAACCAGTGGAGTTCAGATGGTTCCTTCCAGCCCTGGCGTCAGAGCAGGCAGGGATTCCTGCTGTAGGCCTGAGATATGTATCGCGTAGCTCAAAAACAGAGGGTAGGACCAGCTAGGACAGAGCATCCTAGAAACTTCACTCCCTTCCTCTTAAGAGTCACAACAAGTCCAAGGTGAAGGCAGAGCCCCAGCCTCTGAGTCGGAGACACAGAGGGGCTGCGGCCCCAACCCGCCCAGCAGCAGATAATGGAGTAGTCGTCCTCTCCTATCAGGCAGGAAGGGCACAGGGGTTTGGAGGCCCTGCCTCCCACCTCCACAACACCTCCCATTTCACAGATGTTGGGGCCCCTCCCCAGGGCACTACAGTCACCAGGGGGCACTTCTCAAAAGCAGACCAGGGCCCTGGCCCATGCTGAACACCACGTCCACTCTGTTGTCGCCTGGAAGCCTAGGGAGGGAAGCCTCTGGGGGCTGAACCAAAGTCAGCAACCTCCCCCAGTTTCAGTCAAGAGCTGCCCTTGGGGTTCTCCCTCTTCAGAAATCATAGACCCTGGCTTCCCAAACTACCTTTCTTCTTTAAACCGTCAGGAGACTGTGACAAGCTAAACATCCATGTGATAACACTGGGAGAAAATGCAGCTTTGGTGTAGAGGTTTGTCTTCAAGGGAAGCAGAGGGAACCTTCTAGGGACCAGCTCCTGTGCGAGCTTTCACCGCCCTGTGTCCTGTCCGCCGCCTCTGCTCCCTTCCTGTCCACAGCCTTCGTGGACGTGGACCTCTCCTGTGGCAGAGCCGTGGCCGTTGGCCCAGCACCGTGGGGGTGAGCTGGGCGTGACCTCTCATGGCGGCAGCCACCCGCAGGGATGGCCACTGGGTGAAGCACTGGTGAGGGGAACAGTGCCACGCACCTGCCTTTTCCTCCGTCCAGAAGCCGTCTGCGTCACGAGACTCTGCTGTTGGACACATCACAGGAGAGGGTGTCAGGCAGGTATATACCACAGCTGCCAGGCCTCACCGCCGTGTGCTGGGCCCTCACTCCTAGCAAAATGGCATTCTCCCCACAAATGGCGTCTTCGCAGGTGCCTCCCTTCCCCCGGACTCTGCGTCCTGTTCAGTGGAGGCCACACTGGTACGCGGGTGTGTCGCTCTCCTTCCCTCACCCGCCCCCTGCATCTGCACCATGTTGGACACCCTTCCCAGCGCCAAGTGTGTCACCAGGTGGAACAGGGTGCCATGGCGCCCTCCTCATCCCCAAGGGTACGGCAAGTTCTACACGCCCTCCCCAGCAAAGATTTGATCACCACCTTGGAGCAGAGTGTGTTTCTCACAAGGAGAACAAGAGGAGCTACTTGCCGAATGGCCTAAATGTAAGAGGTGGCCTGGGACATGGGAGACCAAGTGGTTCAAAGAAGGAGAGAAAGAGTGTGGCCCCAGGGGCACCTGGGTGGCTCAGTCGGTTAAGCGCCTGCCTATGGCTGGGGGCATGATCCCAGGGTCCTGGGATGGAGCCCTGCGTGGGGCTCCCTGCTCAGTGGGGAGCCTGCTTCTCCCTCTATCCTTACCCCCTACTCATGATCTCTCTCTCTCTCTCTCCCTCTCATGTTCTCTCTCTTTCAAGCAAATTAAAAAAAAAAAATCCTTGGAGAAAAAGGAGGGAAAGAAACGAAGAATGTGGCCACAGGTCTGCATCTGTGGTCTGGGAACTACCTTGGAGGGTTTGCAGGTTGGTAGACATCGAGAAAAGTGATAGGAGGGCCAGGAAGGTGTGATTCCCTCATGCCACAGGTATTTCTTGAGTCCCCGGTGCCCAGGAGCTGGGAACAGTATCAAGGTGAATGAGATTACAGGGCTCCTGGCCTCACGAGGCTTACATTCTGGTTTGGGGTGGGCAGCACATCAATCAAGGAAATTAAATTAAACAAATTACATTAAAGAAGGTTTCATGCTGTGAAAATTGCCGCATGTATGGTGCTTGAGGGTGGACCATATCCGGTGCATAGAATTAAGCTGATTTCTGAGAAAGCTCGAAATAAAATGAAGGACTGTACACAGCTGGTAAAGAAAAAAAAGTCTAGAGACATAAGCCCAGAATTCAGTACTCCAAGAGGTTTGTAGCTCTAAAAGAAATTATAATGTATAATTTACAGTTAATTTGTAAAGTTAATTAGTTTTAAAAAGCTTTTTAACAACTTCCAAGAGATGCATTCTACAGTCTACCACACACTGATGATTAGCGGTGTCTCGAAACTCATACACAATCTGGCAGTCCCCGCCCCCCCTTAAAAATGTTCCCATGGAGCCACTGAATGTTAGCGGGTGTCAGGGACCCTATGGACAAATGCATATAGAGAGGGCCAGATTAAAGGAAGTCGCTCCAAATCAGGGATCATTTGGTTACAAACACAGAAACCTGTTGGAGGAAGCTCAAGGAAAGACAAACATAATTTGAGCAATGGGGGTGTCTTAGAGACCTCCGGGGGCCAGAAGTAGTGATGAGCCCCGGAGGAACTGGAACAGGGAGCTGAAAGTTTTCCAGAACTGAGAACTCACTTTCTCAGAGGCCGTGTGGTTTTGCTTTTTAAATTTAATGTGTTGGGACGCCTGGGTGACTCAGTCGGTTAAGTGTCTGCCTTCGGCTCAGGTCATGATCCCGGGGTCCTGGGATCAAGCCCCACATCGGGTCCCTTCTTAGCAGGGAGGCTGCTTCTCCCTCTGCCCCTCCCTCCAATCAGACATGCTTCCAAGCAGACATTCTCTCTCTCTCTGAAATAAATAAATAAAATCTTTTAAAAAATAAATAAATTTTATGTGTTTATAATACTAGTTGTCTGTGGGATTGCTTTTTCATAATTTTTTATCGGGCTAAAATGCATATAACACAAATTTTGTCACTTTCACTATTTTTTTTAAGGTTTTATTTATTTACTTAGTTGAGAGAGAATGAGAGGAGAAATGTCAGAGGGAGAAGCAGACTCCCTGCCAAGCAGGGAGCCTGATGCAGTACTCAATCCTAGGACTCCAGGATCATGACCTGGGCCAAAGGCAGTTGCTTAACCAACTGAGCCACCCAGGTGCTCTCATTTTAACTATTTTTAATTCCAACATCCCTGCCATGTTTGGTTCTGATGCTTGCTCTGTCTCTTCCGATCGTGTTTTTCCCTTTGATATGGCTTGTTATTTTTCTCAATAGCTAGGTGTGATGTCCCACTGCTGCAAACAGGCTCTTGCTTGGTAAGGTCGTGATGAGTTGTGCTGAGGATAGGTACTCTGTAGTCCTACAATTAGGTCTCTGTCCTTTAGTGAGGCAGCGACTCTGGACTGTGAGCCTCAGGCATGCGTCTCAGTGTTTATCTCACCCTTAGGTGGACAGGGTGGCCCAAGTGGGCTGGAATTGGGTGTTTCACCTTTCCCATGGGCAAAGCTAGAGCTGGGGGCAGTTAGACACTTCCCTTACCAAGGTCAGTTACCCTAGCTTAATACACTAGCAGGTTAGCCTCTGGTTAACTAGTTTCCCTTGAGGTCAGGGCTCCTAAAAAAGAACAGAGAATTCTGGTGTATTTCAGGTTGGTTTCCTGCCCGCCCCCCACCAGGGGATTCTCCTGTGAGCTCTACTGCAGATAAACTTCACTAGACTGGTGGAGGTCCCCCAAGGACTGGCTCCCCCTGGAGTTTTTAGCTCTCAGAGTTGTGAGCACTGAGCCTCCAGTAATTCATCAACTGCAGTTCTGGTTCCCCATTGGGGCACTGGTTCCCACTGTGGACAGTTCTACTTTAAGTCTCCACCACTGGAAGCCAAGATTCCCTCTGTTCACCTGGCTGTCTCTCCAGTCTTGGACGCCCTGGTTTGCCCTGTGTCCTTCCTTCATGGATCCAGAAGAGTTGTTGATTTCTCCGTCCATTCAGTGTTTAACTTGTTCTTAGGGTGGAAGGTGACTTTCAAGCTCCTTCCATGTGGAACCAGAAACCATTTTAATCATTTTTAAGTGCACAGTCCAGTGGCATCAATTACATTCACTGTGCTGTGCAACCATTAGCACTAACTATTCGTGAAGCTTCTTCATTACCCTAAACAGAAACTCTCTACCGCTCTGCAAAATGACCACCGGCATACAAGTTTGTCTGAGTCTCTGTTTCCAATTCTTGAAGGTATATGTACCCAGAAGTAGACTTCTACCCTTAGCTTTTTAAGGAACCGCCACGCTGTTTTCCACAGTGAGTGTACCATTTTGCGTTCACATCAGTTATGCACACAGGTCCCAATTTCACCATTCCCTTGCCAACACTTGTTTTCCATCTTTTTTTTTTTTAACTTATAGCCATCCTAGTAGGTATGAAGTGGCATTTCATTACAGTTTTGATTTGCATTTTCCTAATGGCTAGTAACAGTTGAGTACCTTTTCATATGCTTATTGGCCTTTCATATTTATTCTCTGGGAAAAAACGTCTATTCAGTCCTTTGTCCATTTCTTTTAATGCAAGTTATTTGTTTTTGTTGTTGTTGTTGGGTTGTGGGATATTCTGGATATCAAACCTTTTTTAGATACATGTTTTGCAAATATGTTTTCCCATTCTGTATGTTGTCTTTCCACTTTCTTGATAATGTCTTTTGATGCAAAAAAGTTTTAATTTGATGAAATTCAATTAATGTCTTTTTCTTTGGGTGCTTGTGCTTTTGGTATATATCTGAGAATCCATTGCCAAATCCAAAGTCATAAAGATTTATCCCAGGTTTCTTTTAAGAATTTTGGGGTTTTAACTCATACATTTAGATCTATTAATCATTTTGAATTAATTTTTATAAATGGTGTGAGGTCAATGTCCAAATTAATTCTTTTGCATGCGAATATCCATTTTTTCCCAGCACCATTTGTTGAAAAAACTTCCCTCTGCCCATTGAATGGTTTTGGCACTCTTGTGAGTAATCAAGGGAGCTTAGGGTCTATGTGTGAGGTTAATTCTGGGCTCGCTGTTCTGTTCCATTGCACTCACTGTCTGTTGTTGTGTCACGACCACACTGTTTTAATTACTATAGCTTTGTAATCTTCTTTGAAATCAGATAGTATGAGACTCTGTTCATCTTTTTCAATACTATGAAAAAGTCTTGGCTATCTGGGATGTCTGTCAACTTATTTTGTTCCTTTCCATGGGCCACGTGTTCCTATTTCTTCCTATGCCTTGTGATTTTTTGTTGAAGTCTAAACACTTGAATCATATAAAGTAGTAAATATGGAAATCAGATTCTCTCAGTTCCCTAAGGTTTTCTGGTTTGGGTTGGTCTGTTCGTTTGTTTGTGTTTCATCTAAAAGTCTATTGTAGTCCATTTGTTTGGAAACTTTCCTTAACCAGTTTTTCAGACTCTGATCCTGTATTCCCAGCCATGTGTGGGCACTGGAGTCTCTTTTCCTTAGTTTTGTCTTTAAGGTCAGGTCAGCCTGGGGTCCTAAATGATAGATCATGTGATTGGATCTGCTCACACGGACCAGGCAGGAACATCTTCAGAATCCACAGGAGAGGTCGCACCGCACCAGACAGCTCAGGCCCTCTGCGTTCAACAGCCCAGTTCACAAATAAGCATGTGATGATGGTGGTGACACACATAGGAGTTGTCCTGGGTTAAACCCAAAAGATGTTGAACTCAAATGCTCAGTACCTGTGAATATGATCATATTTGGAGGTAGATGATCAGTTTAAGATGAGATCAGTGGCATGGGCCCTACTCTAGTGTGACTGGTTTTCTTCTAAGAAGGGGAAAGCCATGGTCCTCCTGGGTGGCTCAGTCGGTTAAGTGTCTGCCTTTAGTGTCGTGATCCTGCAGTCCTGCTCTGCTCCTCTCCCTACCTTGTGTTCTCTCCCTCACCCTCCCTCTCTCTCTCTCAAATAAACAAATACAAATCTTAAAAAAATAAAAAAAAAAATTTTTTTAAGTGGAAGAAGGCAAAATCCAGGAGAAACACAGGAGAAAGCAATATGAGAAAACAGGAAGAATGCCATTGACAAGTCAAGAAATGGGGGGATTTCTAGGAGAAGCTGAGAGAAAGCGAATTCTCCCTCCCAGCCCTCAGAAGAAACCAACCCTACCGACAGCTCAATCTCAGCCTTCCGGCCTTCAGAACTAGGAGACTACACATTTCTGTTGTTCAGTGATAAATATAAATTATGAAGGTTCAGAAACAGATGCTACTGTTGATTCCTGAGATGACAACCAGACTTCCTCCATCGACTAGTGTTCGTTCTGTTGTGCGTGGGACACGGTAGTGAGTCACTGGCGCCGTGGCGCACGCTGGCTCTCCTGGCTGAGCAGAACCAGATGAATCTCCTCCCCAGAAAAATGCCACTGCCACCCCCGCCAACACACTCAAAACAGGCACAGAGCTCTGCACGAATTTCAGGGCTCATGCGCCTGGACACAAATAATGTGGAGAGTTAGGGGGAAAAGGGCAACAGCTCATTGCATGATGTACCCGCAAAAACTTGGAAGTGAAAGCCGGCAGGGGTCCACCGTAATCTGGGAGAGCTCAGACCTGTCTCCAGCACTCTGACTACCGGTCTCTGTGACAAGTGAGGCAGGAAGTTATCCCTGGCAATGAAGGCTGTGCCTAGAGGACTCAGGTGCTCATCCCGACTCAGGTGACCCATACAGATGCCTACAAACCCACGTATCCTGTGCCCCTGGCCCTGCCTGGGTTATCAGACGAGGTCATGCCCCTGCCAGGTGAGCAGGAGGCCGGTGTCTCAGACGACCCACAGGTGCCTGCCTTCTGCTGTCTTGCGCCCCAGTGGCCTGAATCTGGGTGGCACGAGGGTGAAGCCTCCTCGTGTGTTTCTGCGGCTCACAGCACGGTCACCTCACTGCTTGGGGCCCTCCCTTTGGGGGTCCCCCACTGCATTTGCTCCAAGTCCCGGAAAAGGCCAACACCCCACTCCCCAGTCAGCCCCAAACAGTGGTTTTTACACCTGAGATCCAATCCAGGGGCACTGGCCCGGGAGGGGTCCCTTGCTTGGCCTTGGTCCAGCTCTCTTCCTCCCCACCTCATCTGAGATGCTATGCCAGGGTGCCACGCAGGTGACAACACTCCATCCTGGAACTGCCTCTTTCTAAATCCCTCACTGCCCCTTGTAAATAAAACCAAAAGAATGAAGTTGCTCCCTGGCGGGCAGGACACAAGTGTCCGAAGCCAGTGTTCACAGCCCTGGCCCCGAGTTTCCACCTCGCCCACCTGTCTCAGTGTCGCCCCACCTGCAGCCTGCCCCAGCCCACCTCCCGGAAGGGGAGGGTGCCAGAGAGGGACTCCGGGGACTGAGGTGCCACTTGGTTAATAAGTGTCCGTATAGATGATGTCCCAGACTTACTTCTGCCCGCCACCATTGATTTGGTGGTTCTCCACTGAAAAGAGGAAAGGGGGCAAAAGAGAAATGGAAATCAGCGAAATGGAAACGGAACTCACATACATGGTGGTGGGTGGCCTCCTCCATGGACGCTCGTGACCTTTGACCCATTGCACTGGCTCTGCTGTACTTGATACTGTACATTTTCCAATATAGTAGGTGAGTTGAAAAAAAATGCTGTGATCCGATTCTCATGCCTCCTGCCTGTCTTGTCTGTTATGGGCTCAACTGTGTCCTCCCAAATTCGTATGTTGAAGCTCTAACCCCCAGTACCTCCAAATGTGACCATACTTGGAGACAGGGCCTTTCAAGAAGCAATTAAGTTAACAGGAGGTCATCGGGGTGGGCCCTAATGCAAAATGACTCGTGTCCTTATAAGAAGAGGAGCTTAGGACACGGACGCACAAAGAGGGACGACCATGTTAGGACAGGGAGAGGAGATGGGCCTCTGCAAGCCAAGGAGAGAGGCCCTAGAAGGAAACCAATCCTGAAGACACCTCAGTCTTGGACTTTCAGCCTCCAGATCTGTGAGACAATAAATTTCTGTGGTCTCAGCCACCCCGTCTGTGGTACGTAGCCACGGCAGCTGGATCAGACTAATACACTCCCTTAAGTCAAACTTGGAAACACTTAGTTTAGCATTTGTGAAGAACAGTGAAAACGTTTTAAAGGAAACAAGTTTGTAGCTATTTTCTTTCAGATTCCCTACAATAACTCTAAGATCTTATGCCCATTTTATAGGTGGGGGAACTGAGGTTTAAGGGCGTCATTTACGTATTGTGCAGCAGAAAAACCCAGTTGACCCGTGGGACTCAAGCCGGCTCTCGCTCCTCCGGCAAGCACTATCCTATCACTTCCCTTTCATGAAAAAACCTACTTCAAAGTAAAAATCCTGGGCGTCTGTTCCCTTCACATGTCACTGTTGCACATGGAACATTTATAGAAATATCCTGCAAGAGCTGGGTTCCTACTGCTTCGTGTTCTATGCACTGTTGCTTAATTCAAACTTCTCGCTCCTTATAAACCTGAATCAGCTGGAAATCTCCATGGTGACGGAAGACACGTGCAGAACACACGTTCATAAAGACAAGGTGTCAAAGTCTCCAGCCCCGCTCACTCCGTGGACGGACAGGAAAATCGAAGCTGTGCGGTTCATGGAAATCCAAATGTGAGATGATTAATGGGAATGGTCAAGTTCCTGAGCCTTCCAGAACACCAGGGGAGTGTGCTATAGGCATCCCAGGAGGAAACAGGGCTGCCCAGACGTCACCCTGCAGGGTGGCACTTAATGGGACCGCCCACTCATTCTGGGGTGTCAGAACTTTAAAGACAAACCTTGCTTGCTTTCTGCCATTCAAGCACTATTATTCCCCACCCCACCCCACGTTTTATACATGATAAAAGAAAAAAAAACCAGAACAGCTTTATTGATAGTATAAAATAACCTGCACATATTTGCTGTTTATGACTTGATGAATTTTGACCTTTGTGTACACTTCCGAAACTCTCACTACCATCGAGACAATGAACATGACCGTCTCTTCCAAGCTTCCTCGCGCCCTTGGTAATCCCTCCTTACTGCCCCCTCCCACCGCTCCCCACACAATCAAGGATCTGTTTTTGACACGATCCATTGGCTTGCATTTTACAGAAGTGGAAACTTACCATCGGTACTCCTTTTATCTGGCTTCTTTCCTTCCGCATAATTACTTTGAAATCTGTCTATAGTGTTGCATATATCAACAGTTTACTCCTTTGATTTCTGAGTGGTATTCCATTGTAGTATTCCAATTATTCCATAATTGATTTACAGTATAAATTAATTATTAAATATTAATAGAATATTAAAATTAATATTCTATTAATACTAATGTTACTGATATTTGTATCAATTAGTAATTGGTATAAAATAATACAATTATTAGTATTAATATTCTAATAGTATTCTATTACTAATAGTAATTAGTATTCTAATTAGTATTAATATTCTAATATACTAATTTACTAATATACTAATATACTAATTACTAATATACTAATATAATAGTATTCTAATAACACTATTAACAATAGTATTAATATATTATATATTAATATATAATAAATTAGTATAGTATTCCAATGATTAGTACTCCAATTATTCCCATAATTTTGATTTATTTAATCATTCATCTGTTAAAGGACATTTGTTTCCAGTTTGGGGCTAGTACAGTAAAGCTGCTATGAATATTCACGTTTAAGTCTGTGAGTGGACGGGCGATTTTATTCCTCTTGAATATGTAAACACCTAGAAGTGAAATGGCTGGATCTTACAGCGGATATGTTGTAAGCGTTTAAGGAAGCCGGGGAGAGCTCCAGTTTCCCCCATCCTTGCCGGCACTTGGTATGGTTCGTTTTTGAAAGGTTAGCTGCTCCCATACGCGTGGTGATTTCTCCCAGTGATCTTGATTTGCATTTTCCAAATGACTGGTTACGCTGAGCATCTTTTCATGTCCTTTTTTTGCCAACTGTGTTTCTTCTTCGATAAAGTGTGCTCAGATCTTTTCCCGTTTTAAAAAACTGGACCGTTTTTGCCATCTTGTAATTGGGTTTTAAATGTTCTCAGTACATCCCAGATCCACGTCCTTTGTTAGACCTATGTGTTGCATTTAATTTGGGATCGTATACAAACAAGACAGGCTTATTAGGAACAGCTAAACCACACTATAAAGTGAAATACACACTATTTATTCAACTGTTACCATAAGTATAAATCATATATGCAAAAGCTGCAAATAGCATGCACACATATTACTTTTAATCCCCCCCAATGGCACTGGTGGGACTTATAAACAGAGGGGCTGGAGGAAATCTCCCTGTCCTGGCATGTCCTGCTCTTCTTTATTTCTTGCATCTTGTCCTTGGCTCCTTTTCTGCTTCCACTCTCCACTCTAATCCACTCAGACACATCGGACAAATCTTGTGCAGGATCAGAAAGGACACCATAATTATCAGTCTTTAAGGCAGAGTCTTCCTAAGATGCCTGAGCGACCTTGGCTCTTCCTTTCAGCTGACGTCACAGCTGCCCGGCGACATCCGTTCTCTTCTCACTGCTAGAGGGTTCTTCTAGCTTTTTACAGGAAAAAACCAATGTTTTAGTTTTGTGTTACCTTAGAGACTCTTCCCCCTGATTTAAAAATAAATCATTTACTATCATTTGCTATCAAATATCCCTTTCTGGACTACCAGGGAGGCTTCTGTTTAACCCCCAATCCTGAGGGAGGCAACGTCAGCTACTTGTTCCCTCCTCCCCTCAGAACCTGACAGACCATAAGTCTGTAAACAGGCTCCATGCCTGCGTCTCCCCATTGAAACCCCACGAAGGCGGGTGCTTTGCCTATTTGGCTTAGAGTTATGTTCTCCTAGTAGGAGCTCGCTGTATATTTGTTAAAATGAATGAATGAATGAATGATTGAGTGAATGAATGCATCAGGTGCACTGACCAGCCCAAACAGGTGGATGCAGGGCTCGGAACGAATTTCCACTAAGACCACCCAGCTAATAAACAGAGACAGCGCGTGCCAGGTGTGCCTGGGGACAAGGGGACGTTACAATGGAGTGGGGTAGCTATTCCACCGGAGGCATTTCCGCTAGGCCCTGGCAAAGGGGAGGGACACCCAAGGGCCCAAAGTGGGGCAGAGAGACTTCTCGGAGAAGGGATGACTCAAGAGAAGGAGGAATTCGTGAGATACACCGATTGGGGAGAACAGTCTCTGAGTTGGAAGACCACTGCCCAGGGCCGGCTCTAAGACCCTGGGGAGCTGCAGCCTGTGCCCGTTGAGTCCACCATGGGTCCTTCTCTTGCCCTCCGTATTTTCACCGGTGTACCACCATCCAGTGAGTTACGAAGTGAACTCTTTTTTAAAAGCCCAAAGTCATAAAAAAAAAAAATTGCAAATGGCATTGGGGAAGGTTCTGTACTCATGAACAAATTTAACCTTAGAGTGATTTTTTTTTAGATTTTATTTATGTATTTACTTTGGTATTTATATATTTGAAAGACAGAGAGAGTGCAAGCATGGGAGCAGGAGGGAGAGGGAGTCTGAAGTAGACTCCGCACTGAGCATAGAGCCTGGTGTGAGACTCCATCCCACGACTGTGAGATCGTAATCTGAGTCAAAACCAACAGTCAGATGCTCAACAGACTGAGCCACGTGGGCGTCCCCTTAGAGTTATTTTTAAAACTCCTTTAAATCCTGTGCTTTCATTCTGTCCCTTTTTCCATGCCTAACTTCTCACTACTCTTGTACCTAGGGCCATTTTCCCTTGAATCTCTCTCACTGTTGTTTCACTCAACACACAGGAAACATGTGCTTTCTTGGCACGTCCCCGGCTGCCCCCCACCCAGGTCTTCTTCACCACTTGCTCAAACAACAACCGTTTCCTAACTAGCTACACCTCCTTGCGATGATGTCCTCATGGCTCAATGACATAATTTATGTAGGCTGCCCTTTTGCCAGGTCCCTACTCATGCTATTACCCAAAGGATAAGGCATCCTGATGACTATCCCACCTCAATCTTCTCTCCTTAAGAGCCATCCTTTAACTGTGAAAACAGTCATGTGCAACAAGCCAAGGCTTCGGTGGTGGGATTCCAGTAAACAAATGGTCAATAATGAAAGACACTGGGGCGCCTGGGTGGCTCATTGGGTTAACATCCTTCAGCTCAGGTCATGGTCTCAGGGTCCTGGGATTGAGCCCCACATCGGGCTCTCTGCTCAGCAGGGAGCCTGCTTTCCCCCCTCTCTCTGCCTGCCTCTCTGCCTACTTGTGAGCTCTCTCTGTCAAATAAAAAAATATATGTTAAAAAAAAATAATGAAAGACATGCACATTGGGTCTTCATGGAAGCTAACGAAGGGTGCAGTGAAAGCTTGGACAGGACAAACGGGTTTGGATGGGGGAGGATTGGGAAAGACATTTTTGAGGAAGTGACATTTGACTGACACTTGGAGCATGAACAGGGAAGGACTAAAGGAAGAGGTGTGCGAAGTCCCAAGGTGAGAATACCTGGGCATTTGGAGGGAGTTACATAAACCTGGGTGGTTGGAGTGTGGTCACTCAAGGGAAAAAGACACGAGGTAGAATGGAGCGAGGAGCAGGGGTTAGGCCACACAGAGCCTTCCAGGCTGTGATAGGGTTTATGGATCATCCTCACAGCTGGTGAGAGGATGGCCTGAAAGCCGGGAGACCTTAGGAGACTTGTAGGGAGGGCGACAAGAGCAGCGTTTGGACCCAGTGAGACAAGAACAAAATGCCTCTGAGGTAGAATGAATGGGACAGATAGAGTGTGGTGGTGGGTTGCACGTCGAGGGGGTAGAAACTGATGTCAAGAAGGGCTTCCAGGTTTCAGACTGTGAAAGGAATTGTCATTTTCTAGCACATGGAAGAGAGGAGAGGAGCCCATTTGTGGGAGATGATTCCAGCTCAGTTTCAAGCAGGAGACCCTGAAGTCCCCTTCCTGCTTGCCTTTTGTGATTTATTATAATCTACAGTTTCTACAACTCCTATGGCAGTGAAATCACCTCCCAGAATGCATATATGCTTTCTTTCAAATAAGGTGAAATGCATCAGGGAGCAAAGACTATATTGCATGGCCTTAGGAATAGCTCACATGGCCAGGGACGGCGATAGTTCCCACTCTGCTGTGCTGTGCAGTGCATGTCACTATGGGACAGAGGAAAGAATGAGTGCACAATATTGTGATAAGTGAATTTTTAGCATTCAAAACATTGTGAAGTGATAGTTAATTATCATTATTATTTTTTTAAGAGACAGGAAAAGCAGCAACTCCAGAGCCCACTGATTTTGAAATTATTACCTTTTCATCTCACCCTAACGAGACTCCCTGGGCTTTGGCAATATTTACACAAAGCAGCTGTTCTGCATAAAGACGCTTGTGCTCACATCCTGCCCCAGGATATCACGGAGGAAAAGTCATGATGATCATATCCCTAACCCAACTCCCATTCGCAAGTCCCAATCTGTATCTTTTGCAAACGGTCTGATTTCACCATTAAGATAAATAAATTTCATTCAATTCAAATAAACAACAGGAACAATCAAGCCACCTAGGAAGTGGTGGGACAGTGGCAGCTGAAACTAATCATGAGATCATGAATTCTAACTCCTCCCTGCAGAAGCTGGTCCTTTGATAGAACACATAACACCTGGCCACAGCCAAACAGCCCCAGGCATGGTCTAGTCTGGAGCCAGGTGGGAAGACCCACAGAATGTGACATGTGATATCTGCCCATGTTCCACACCTGACAGACCTCCAGAGGGAGGGTATCATTTAGCAATTTCGTGGGTCACCCCGATGCTCCTGATAGTTTCTCCTGAGCAGGAAGTCAGGAAGGGGGGATAAGAGTGGTGGGGAAAGGGGCGCCTGGGTGGCTCAGTGGGTTAAAGCCTCTGCCTTCAGCTCGGGTCATGATCCCAGGGTCCTGGGATCGAGCCCCTCGTCGGGCTGTCTGCTCTGCAGGGGAGCCAGCTTCCCTTCCTCTCTCTCTCTCTGCCTGCCTCTCTGCCAACTTGTGATCTCTGTCTGTCAAATAAATAAATAAAATCTTTTAAAAAAAAAAAAGAGTGGTGGGGAAAGACATCAAAACTACTGTCACCATCAAAGCAAGAGGAGAGGGGCGCCTGTTGGTTCAGTTGGTTAAGTGACTGTCTTCAGCTCAGGTCATGATCCTGGAATCCCGGGATCGAGTCCCGAGTCAAGCTCCCTGCTCAGCAGGGAGTCTGATTCTCCCTCTATGGTTGCAGAGGTTGCTGCCTGTGTTCTCCTCTAGGATTTTCATGGATTCCTGTCTCACATTTAGGACTTTCATCTATTTTGAGCCTATTTTTGTGTATGGTATAAGGAATGGTCCAGGTTCATTCTTCTGCATGTGGCTGCCCAATCTTCCCACCATCATTTGTTGAAAAAACTCTTTTTTTTCCCATTGGATATTCTTTCATGCTTGTTGAAGATTAGTTCACCATAGAGTTGAGGGTCCATTTCTGGTCCTCTATTCTGTTCCATTGATCTATGTGTCTGTTTTTATGCCAATAGCATATTGTCTTGATGATGACAGCTTTGTAAAAGAACTTGAAGTCTGGACTTGTGATGCCACCAGTTTTGGTTTTCTTTTTCAACATTCCTTTGCTATTTGGGGTCTTTTTAGTTCCATAAAAATTTTAGGATTATTTGTTCCAGCTCTGTGAAAAAATGTTGATGGTATTTTGATAAGGATTGCACTGAATGTGTAGATTGCTCTAGGTAGCATAGACGTTTAACAATGTTTGTTTTTCCAATCCATGAGCTTGGAATGTATTTCCATTTCTTTGTGTCTTAATTTCTTTCATGAGTGCATTGATTTTTATATCCTGCCACTTTGCTGAATTCCCTATATGAGTTCTAGCAATTTTGGGGTGGAATCTCTTGGGTTTTTAACATAGAATATCACTTCAACTACAAAAAGTGAGAGTTTGATTTCTTTGCCGATTCAGATGCCTTTTATTTCGTTTTGTTGTCTGGTTGCTGAGGCTAGGACTTCTAGTACTATATTGAATAGCAGTGGTGTTAGTGGACATCCCTACCATGTTCCTCTGCTGCTCTATCACTTATCAGAAGCTGGCTGACAGAGGCTCCCTCCCCCTGAGGTCTATCTTCCCAAATATCGCCTCAGATTCATTTCTCCGTGCCTCCTACCTTCCAGAAAGGGGTCACTTTTCTATTTGTAGAGTTGCAGCTATTCTTTTCTTAGATCTCCGGTTGAGTTCACAGATGTTCAGGATGATCTGAATTCCTGCGACCAGATGAAGTGAAGGTTTCCCACTCCTCCGCCATCTTGGATTCTCTAATCCAATGCATTTCAATTCCTCAGGCATTTACTACACGTCAAGAGTTAGGATTTTTACTATCTTGATTCACTTCCCATGAGTACATCTAAGAGTAAAATCACACAGATCATCACTGTAGTCCAGCCCATTAGTATATGGGTTTATAGCTATTTTAGTCCAACCCTAGAGCTCACCTAACAAGTTGTATAATCACACACACACACACACACACACACGCCAGTTTTCTAAGATCATGGAAATATCTTTTTAAGTTCCCTTTCAGTACTGGATTCATAAAGCAGAAACCATATCTTCCACTGATTAATTATTTTTACCTCTGCGTTTTCATCAATAAAGCATAATCCATTAGTCTGAATAATTAGTGTTTGAAGTAATTCTGTTCTAGATATTTCCGGGGCCAGGGAATTCATGCCAACCAGGAAAGCCTATTGCAGCCCCTCCTCTTTGCCAAAGGCATCTCCCAAGGTTGTCTTCCTTGGTTGGTCTTTAACCTTGAGTACACAAAGGGCAAGTCAATCCTTCTTATCCTCCTTGGCCCTCAAATGTTTGAAGATATAGCCACATTTCCCCTCTATTAGAAAACTCTCCACTCCCTTTGCCCATTCATCCTACATATGGCCTGGCTCTGGAACCCTTGCTGACACAACCAGAGCCTGGGCCCTGGGTTCTTTGTCCCAACAAAAGACAGTCTTTGCCTCATAGTGGCAGCAGCCTCTTGACTGTCCCCACATTTCTGGCATTGAGTGCAGGTGCAACAGGGGGCAGCCTCTCAGAAATGCTTGCTGTTGACTGGTGCTTGGGCTGAGTGGCCACGGAGCTAGCTGTCATTAGGACTGTCTCTATAGCTGAGGTAAGGGTCAGGCCTTTGCACCCTGGCTTTCCAGAGTTTAACAACACCTTCACCTAAAGAAAAAAAAATCTGAATGAGATGAAGACGGTGAAGGAACACAAGGAGGATAGTAGGGAGGAAATGCCATAGACATAGGGCATAGAGGGTAGAAAGAGACTTCTTTTCTAAAAACCCCTACACTCTCCCTAAGAGATGAGCATTGAGAAGTTTCCATTTTACTCACCACCCAGTGGGCACCCGAGGGAAGGCCCTATCCACCTGCCAGGGCCAAACAATAGGAGTCCCTCCACCTCTCTCCCTCCTCAAGTGAGAGCCTGAGGCCAGTTAGTGAAGTGCCGTCCTTAAGTGGCAGTTCAGAGGGCTCATATACCATCAGTGGCCTCACAGTAATGTGACCTCACAGTAACGGACTCATCCACAGACTCTTTCGTGTTCTTTTTTTATTCTTAGCCCATTAAGCCATGCCCTCCAGACTCCCTTGCCTCAGCATGTTGGAGAGGGGTGCCTACCTCACGTGCAAAGAGGGTACCTGTGCTCTGACGGAAGGATTTCAAGACTGTTGGGGAAAATAGGGAATTAACAGAGAGATTTTTTAAAAACAGTAGAGGTTTTCTAATGCAATCACATCCTTCCTTTCAACGTCTGACCTGCTGAAGGAACAGCCACAGTCAGTGCCGTGTGAGCGTTAACTGGGTTACGAGGAGAGAGGGACTTTCTAGGGGGCCGGCAGCACAGCTCTGTCTCAGCCCATCCTCTCCATCCCACCTTGTTCCAAGTGCTCAGAAACTAGGCTGACCCGTCAGGCTCCTGCAGGTGTACAAAGTGACCCAAATGAAAGCCATTTCCCTCATAGCGGGGAAGCAAAGGCAGGCCGTGTTTCTCTTAGTTTTTCATCCATGTTTCTTAGTGGAGGGGAAAGAACTGTTTGTTATCATCTTCAAAGGGCTGATGGGAGAACACGTGACTGAAAGGACTGGGCAAGGGGTGGGAGCAGGGGCCAGGGAAGGGGGCTTTCCACATGTCTCATGGCCTGTGGCTGGCTCCGCATACTGGGGGAGACTGTGGGTTTTATTATTATTCAGGTGTGGTAAAGCCAACAGATTAGGAGATGATGGCCCTTGAAAAGACAGTCTGTTACAGTTCCTGAGAAGAGGGGGCACACCACGCCAAGAGAGAGGGTCCCATGGGGAGGCACCAGGGGCAGGAGGAGGCTGAGGGAGTAAGGTGGAAACTGGGCCAGAGCCTTTATTGTCATTTCTGTGGGAAGGAAAGAATGAGGCACGTCAGGCGGGTTTAGGATTGGCTAATCTGAACACTTTCAGGACTTTGAGCCACAGGGGCTGTGTCACCCCCAACCACCACCCCCCCCTTCGGGCCCTAGTCCTTGAACGATTAGGAGGAGGGAATAGTGGCCCAGGGTGTGAGAGCCCAGTAAGGGGGGGTGGTCAGAGGCTGGGGTTTGGCTGGTTTGCATAGGAAAGAGCTCCCAGGTGAGTTGTTTACTCTCACTAGGAACTGGCTAAGCCTGGGAGGAGGGCAGTCCCTTTAGGATCTGCCTGTCCCCAAGAAGTCAGAGCATCAGAATATAGAAAATAGAAGGCTGTGGTCACTAGAGAGAAGGAGGTACTTTGATGACGCCTATGAGATAACAACATGGGAACGGACCAAAACTTTACTGAAAATTTTAAATCAGCCTGCTTTTCATCTGAAAATTTGCATTTATCTTCTTTGTCCTTCCTTTTCATCTCTCCTTAGCATGCAGAAATCCTGTGGTGGGGAAGCCTGGGGAAACTACGAAGTAGCTCTTTGTAGGCCTCGTGGCTAGTGTGGAAGAGAGAAATGATCTCTGTGTGGGGACTCATGGGTCCACCCAGGCCGGAATCCATCTTGGTCCCAAATGGGCCCTTAAGACAACAGATACACAGTCACAGTGTATCTCCTCTCTCCAGACAAGTATTGCCCCATCCAGGCTTCTCCGGAGGTTCGCTGGGATTCTGGAGTGACAGGTTTATCAGGTGTGTGACAGCCTTCACCAGCTACACCCACTTCACGCCTTTCTTGAAAGAATGACTCAGCAGCTCCCACAGCCCTCACAGACCTCACAGCTTGAGGTGGAATGGCACAACTCCCACGTGACAGCCCGCCATGGTCGTTTCCCCACAACCCCAGCCTGGACCCTTCTCCCAGCACTGGAGAGCTCTGCTAATTCCGTGACTCTGGAGCCAGGCGTATTTGCAAATAAATACTAGAATCAAATGGCAGAGCTGTTCTCTGGCGGGCCTCACTTCTCAGACAGAGGTGACAGGCACCCTGCAGACCTTCAGAACTGTGGCCAGAACCACACCCGGGAGCAGTGCTGCACCCGCTGACCTGAGCTAGGGGGAGGCTGTGCCACGGAAGAGGGCTCACAGAAGGGTCTGGAGAATGGCTAAACATAGTGGAAAGCATTGCCTTCCCCACCAAGCTGCCAGGAAGATGGTAGCTAGAAGCCCTTGTCTGCTCCAGAGAAAACAACCCACGGTCCCCAGCCGCTCCCAGGAGGGTGCCAGATGAGCCCTGACCCGAGTCATCCCATTATCAGCAATCTCCCACTGTGAGCAAACCTCAACCCATTCTGGCCTTTGGTTAATCCAGGTTTCAGTCAGTGTAATGATTAACCCACCTCCTCTAACAAACCCCTTTGTGGCAGCGTCAGAATTTCACTGACTAAGTTGGGAACGTCTGTGGGTGGAAGTGGACGAGGGAAGTCCACCCCTACGAAGAGAAGCACAGAGCAGGTGAACATGAAGAGAAAGGCAGTCACAGGGGGCCTGGCACAGATGTTCCCCTCCTAGAGGTGGGCTGTCTCAGGGGACCACACCTGCGTCTACAATGGGGCCAGCTGGGGCTCCCCTGGGAGAGTCATCAGATGTGCCCCAGGAGCCCTGGTCACTGCCCAGGCTTGCCTACATGTGTGGTCACTTGGAGCTGCTGTCAGAAGAGCCCCTCAGAGTCCGTGGCCCTTGCAGCCCCAGGCCCAGAGTGTCCCTTTTAGGCAGTCACTTTTTTCATACCTGCCCCAAATTCTGCCTCAAAACTCTGTTACACGGTCCCTTTCTTCTCTGCACACAGTGCGTTCCCTCTCAGCCCCTCTACTGGAAGGTCCCATCTGTTTTTGCTCTCTAGATTTTCCCTTTTAAAAAAGATTTTATTCACTTACTTGAGAGAGAAGGAGAGAGAGGGCATTAGCATGGAGAAAGGCAGAAGGAGAAGGAGAAGCAGACTCCCAGCTGAACAGGAAGCCCAGTTGAGCCCTGGCTCGATCCCAGGACCCAAAGATCATGACCTGAGCCCAAGGCAGACTCTTAACCACCCAGGAGCCCCTGATCTCCATATTTTCTATGTCTTCCCCAAGAGTCCCATTCCTTCCTATCCTAAATTCTAACTTGGCCCATTCCTTCTACTTAAAAGGAGCATTAACATAACCCAGTTGGGGTTGCCTAGCCCAGCATGGTATTATTCTCTACCATTGTATGCTTTCTGGGGAAGCATTTGGCTATCAAATCATTCCTTTGTCATCCTCTGATTCATAGTCCCTATCCCACCCCCTGGGGCTTCCCCATCGAAAGGGGGCCCAGGGTGGCTGGGGGACATTGCACTAGAGAGAAGGACTCACAATTCCTCCTCCTTCTTCTCTTCAGAGTCCCTGCTGAAGCCACAATGAAGCAACAATGTCATATGAATAAGTGTATCAAAGGGCCCTGGGTAAAAAATAAGACTTTCAGGCTTCCAAACTTTGCCTATCCTGTGTTCTCTGCCAGACGTGCCCTCTTCCACATCTTGACTGGCCTGGCCCTTCTTGACTGTGTAAGTCCTACTTCCCCCTGCCAGGGGGGAAGTCCTGCCTCCCCCAGCCAGTCCCTGGGGCCCCATAAGAACTTGTCCATGCACTAGACCTTCTCAGTCCCTCCTCTGGTATGGTTGCACATGTGCCCCAACCTCTCCTGCTGGGCTGTGTGAATTCTGAGGCCAGTGCTGCCTCAGTTGCCCTGCATCTCTGGAACCTTCCCCAGCGCACTGCATACCTTACCTCAGTTGCTTTGTATCGGGCCCACAGGTGGAGAAATGGTAACTCTTAGCATTATGTGTGTGTGTGTGTGTGTGTGTGTGTGTGTGTGTGCCAATAAAGAGTGCCTTAACCCCTCTGTGCCTGTTTCCTCACCTGTAAAATCAGTGTTAGGATGACAATACCCATGCCTCTGTCATGGAGGAGGTATAAGAATTAAGGTAGTTTAGTTGGGGAGCACCTGGGTGGCTCAGTGGGTTAAGCCTCTGCCTTTGGCTCAGGTCATGATCTCAGGGTCCTGGGATCGAGCCCCGCATCGGGCTCTCTGCTCAGTAGGGAGCCTGCTTCCCCCTCTCTCTCTCTGCCTGCTTCTCGGCCTACTTGTGATCTCTGTCTGTCAAATAAATAAATAAAATAAAATAAAGAAAAAAAGGGAGCTAAGTTGGGCGTAGCTCACTCCGTTTACTGCTCTCTGCAGATCTTACATATTTTTACAAATAGAAGGTCTGTGGCAACCCTGCGTGAGCAAGTCTCTCAGCATCTTTGTGCAACATCGTTTGCTCGCTTCATGTCTCCGTGTCACATTTATGTAGTTCTCAGGCTATTTCAAACTTTTTCATTATTATCATGTTTGTTTTGGTGATCTGTGATCTTACTGAAAGCTCAGATGATGGTTAACATTTATTACCAATGAAATGCTTTTTAATTAAAGTATATACATCATTTTTTTAGAAGATTTTATTTTTAAGTGGTCTCAGTACCCAGCACAGGGCTCGAACTCACAACTCCAAGATCAAGAGTCACATGTTCCACTGACTGAGCCAGCCAGGTGCCCCAAGGTGTATACATTTGTTTTTAGACATAAGGCTACCGCACACTTAATAGAACACAGTCTAATCTATTTATAACTTCTATATGCACTGAGAAACCAAAAAAAAATTCATCAGACTCACTTTATTGCAACGTTCGCCTTATTATGGTGGTCTGGAACAGAATCTACAGTGTCTCAGGGGTATGCCTGTATACAGAAAGCACTTAAACCACTGCCTGGAACTGGCACCTAATAAATGTTCAGTAAATGTTAATTGTCTTTGTCTCAGAGGGACAGATGAGACTTAAGTGAGCCAACTTTGACTCCCTAATATTCTAAGGAGGGGTACAATAATAGGTTATCCTAAAAGTGTAAGCCTCACTTACTGAGCATTTCAATATTTGTTTTCTCAAACCATAGAGCACCCTTAGGTCCCACTTCCCTTTTCTCCAATGTGAAAGGATCAAAGGTGGGACAGGGTGGGCTGGGTGTGAGGGTACAAGTGAAAACAGAGTCAGAGTAATGGAAAAGCTGGAGAGAGTGTATAGAAGAGGGTGCAGAATGGGATAAGCAAGACGCGGGAATTAATTAATTGAATTTAATTAATTAAATCTAATTAAAAGATTCCCCTTCACAAGTTTCTTTATTCTTTTTAACCTCAGTGTAGTCATCTATGAAATGGACGTGAGAAAGCTAGAATAACCTCTTAGGTATTTTTATTTGTTTTTTTAAAGGATTTTATTTATTTATTTGACAGACAAAGAGATCCCAAGCGGGCAGAGAGACAGGCAGAGAGAGCGTAGGGAAAAGGCTCCCTGCATTAGGCTCGATCCCAGGACCTAAGATCATGACCTGAGCTGAAGGCAGAGGCTTAACCCATTGAACCACCCCGGAACCCTCTAAAGCATCTTTAATTCTGCAAGAAATCCTAGGATTCTAATTCTAGATGTAATGTCCACATATGGTCATTCTATGTTGGAAACATAACAAAGGTTTTGTTTCTTTTACCAGCAGCCTTGGCTGTGAGCAAGCTTGTAAAACAATAGCAAAATAATAGTAATAATAATAATAATGTTTTTTAAAAAAAAGAAAAAAAATCAACCTTGACCAGGACTAGGAATATTTTCACATCATTTACAAAGCTTTTCTTATTTTTTTATATTAAACATTTTTTAAAAGATTTTATTTATTTATTTGACAGAGAGAGACCCAGCGAGAGAGGGAACACAAGCAGGAGGAGTGAGAGAGGGGGAAGCAGTCTTCCTGCCGAGCAGGGAGCCCGATGACCTGAGCCAAAGGCAGACGCTTAACAACTGAGCCACGCAGGTGCCCCAAGCTATTCTTATTTTTCTAATAACATAGCGTTTTTATAATAAACATTATTTATCTATTCTAATTTTTATAATAAAATAGTGTTTTTATAATAAACACTATAATAAAATATTATTTCATAATAAAAATAACGTATACTATTTTTATCCTATTGATACTATATAAAAACTATATACATTGTTATATGTATCATAAACATGTGTATATGATGGTTTTCATAACAGTTTCTCACCAGTGCATCATTTTAACCAGAAACCCTAACTCCAAGCATTCTAGAACCCCTGGGACCATTTTCCCTGGGGTATTCCACTTAGAGGAGCCGGTGCTCTTGGATCGGACTTCCCCTGGACGTTTTGCCTTGGGAGAAGCATTAGCAGAGAGCAGCCAGTTCCTTAAGGACTCAGGTTTTGAATTCTCACTCTTTGGGGTCTAGCACTACTCAGTCATTCTGTGGGTCTCTTTTACTGGCCAGATTCAGAGGTGTGGGGCCCGGCCATGACCAGGTTGGGGGATGCTACAAAAATGCTTCATTGTACGTGCCTGCTGTCACCGAGCTCCCTGGGTTTCTCACCTCATTTCCCATTAATCTTCTCCAACACCACCGCCCCCAGCCCCCCACCCCCCCACCCCCCGCCCCGAGGTAGCTGGAGGGGCAGGGTGCAATTAGCCCGGACCTGGATTTATAGCTGGGGTTGGAGAGAAGGAAGTGGCGGTCGCTCTGCCACCATTAGCAGCAAAGAAAGGACTATCTTGCCGGCTTTTCAAATCTCCAAGCACAGCTGCGTCCCGGGAACCACCCGGCTTCCCCGGCTGCCTGCCTGGATTATTCGTGCAGAAATGGAGCTCCTCACTCTGGATTGCGTGTGTGCCTCTGAGGCGAAATCAGTCCCCGGGGTTGTGTTACTTCCTAATCAGCTGAAACAAAATGTCTTTTGATTTTTCAGAATTTAAACAAGGTCAACCACAGTCTGATGTCCCCAAACCAGACAGAAGGGCATGTCTCTGAAATTTTCCGTGTTTGAGGATGTTTTATTTGGAAAGTTCTGAGCCTGCGAAGAATTCTTTTTGGAAAGTCTCTCCCAGCTACGAAGCGGTAGGAACTGCCGCTACAAATGCTGACCACAATTGTTCCAGCTGCAGGAAAAGATATGTGTCACGAAATTCACCATTTTAACCAGTTTACCTGTCCAGGGGCATTCACATTGTTGTGCAGCTGTGAACTGTCTCTTATGTCCTGAACTCTTCCACCCTGCAAAACTGAAACTTGGTCCCCATGAAACTCGGACAACCCGTTCCTCCCTGGCACCCGAAACCACCATTCTATTTTGTGTCTCTCTGCATTGGACTCCTCTAGGTATGCCATATGAGTCAAGTCATACAGAATTTGTTGTTTTGCAACTGACTTATTTTACTCAACATTTAGTCTAGGTTCATCCACAGTGTAGCCTGTGTCCAAATTCCCTTCCTTTGAAGGCGGAATATATTCTACTGTATAGAAAGACCACATTTTGTCCCCCTATTGATCTATCATAGGTGGACATTGGTGTTGCTTCCCTTGCAACTTTAAATCAGATGTTTCCCATTGGCTTATTTCCTTTCAAATGAAAATTTTGTTCTAGGGTGTGTGGGTGGCTCAGTGGGTTAAGCCTTTGCCTTTAGCTCAGGTCATGATCTCAGGGTCCTGGGATCAAGCCCCACATTGGGCTCTCTGCTCAATGGGGAGCCTGCTTCCCCCTCTCTCTCTGCTTGCCGCTCTGCCTACTTGTGATCTCTCTCTCTCTGTCTGTGTCAAATAAATAAATAAAATTTAAAATATATATATATATATTTTTTATTCTGATAGCACTTAATAAATGCCAGCAAAAACTGTTTTTCTTTCATTTTGATTTTTTAAAAAGGTCAAAATTCAAACTGTGTTAATAAGCAGGATTAATACTTGCAAGCCTTTGAATTTTTCATCTAACCAATCCATGAAACCCTCCACTTACCTCTACCACCAGCAGCTACGTAGAGACTGGGTCAGGATTAAAATCTGCAGACCCACTGGGAGTTCTTTAAATAATTGAGATAAGATGTGAGAAAAGTCTGGCCAAGGATGTACATGATTGAGACAGGAGGGGCGGGGGTTTGAAGACCAGGAAGTTAGCTGACAGTGGAAATGAGGGAGAGGACAGAATCCAAGACAGCTCATCTGTAGCCACAAGGAACCAGACATCCTAGATGATTAGAAGTCTATAAAAGAGGATTAAGCAGGGTCCTAATAAGCCTCTAAACTAAGTCTATGCTTCATAGAACATATTGATCCTAGGGCTTCAGGATAAAATCAAATAGTTGGATTTTGTGGCTTTCCTTTTGCCTGCTAAGGAAATCTCTCTTTCTCCTTGATAAGAAAATATCTTTTCCTCCTTGATATTTCCTACTGCTATTTCTACTGTTCTCAAAATGGGTAGAATTACCAAGTAACTGTCAAGTGGTTACAGTACTTACTGTCTGTTCTGTTTTGTATATGACACGTCGTTTTTCGTCTTCCAATTCATCCTAGATTCTCCACTTACTTTATATACAATAATTTGTGGCACAATACAGCATAGAATTTTCTGCTTTTATAAAGAAAGTATTCTGGGAATGGAGGCTTTACTACAAAGCTAATGAAACCTTAACCTCAGGGTCCCTCACTTTCTTGAACCTTTCCAAAGCCTTCAAAGAGGAACCTCTAACAATTTTGTAATTGTAATTTTGTACTATTTTTTAAATGAGAGTTCACAGGTTTTATAAACTTTAAGCCCTTCAAAATCTGGACTTGCCCTGTCTATGAGTCAGGGCTGAGCTGAAGAGCCAGGAGGCTGAGACACTTTTTCTTAAGAATTTCTAAAGGTTTTTTCCATCTGACGAATGCAGAAAAGCTTTGCCATCAAGTCAACCATTTTGTCTTCTACTCACCCCCTCTCACCAGCTACACCCCCATTTCTCTTTCCACACCTTTCCCACTGTTTATAGAACATTTTCAAAAACAGATTTTCTCAGCAAAAATGAAACAGCAACAAAATGAGACAATGGCCTCTGTTGAGATGAGAATCTGTTGTTGGATTTTTCAATTTCGCCCAGTTTTTCCTAAAATTACCTCCATTCTAGTTGTCCTCCTACCTTGCCCTGGCCAACCAGGTGGGGAGTCAGCTCCAGCACCCCCGCCCATCCTTGTCCTTTGCACACGGGCTTGCATCACCCTGGCAGAGCCACAGGCAAGCCACTCTCAATCCACAGACATAAGGATAAATCAAATCATTCCATGCAGAGAGAAGGTGGGTCCTGAGCAGCAAGCCTATGGATTATCTCTGAGCATTTTTAATGTCTTTCTCCCTTTTAACACCGTCCTTCTACCCAGACACCCTCCCATCCTTGGAACAATGGAAAACAAAAGCCTGTTAGCTGCCTCCCAGCAATTGGGCTCTAAAGGAGACAAGGGGAGAGAGCAGCTGGCAGGGGGATCAAGTGTTGGGATGGGCGGGGGAAGCAGAGAAAGCCCCCCCCCTTCCCCGGCTGGATTTTGGTGACAGACCACCATAATCACTGCTTTCAGAGAGAAAGAAAGGCAAACAATAGAAATCGATATTTTCAATGAGTAAATCACGACCAGATTCACTTGGGGGAGGTGAATTAATGAGGGATTTGTAAAATGATGTGCTTCTCTCTCACAGCTCCCTGAAATCACTCTGAGTTGTCCTACTGATACGAGGCCCTGGTGCTGATTTTCAGGGTTGGGATTGTATTAACCCAGTGTTAATTCCTGAAGACCCCAAAAACCATCTGGAAAAGGACTTGGTACTTTTATGTATTCCAAAATTGAACAGATACGAGGAGGAAGAGAGAGGCTCCCACAGCTGAGAAGTCCTTGTCCCAACTCATCCCCCAACACAATGAAAGCCTCCTGACCAAGCGCTATATAATTTCCATTGAAGACCCCTGAGGAAGGGGAGGAGCTTAGAAAGCCCAGTTTTGTCACATACCATCAATAAAGTACACTGTATCCAGCCAAAAAAAATAATTGAAGAGATCTGGTCTTTCTTAGGAAAAAACCAACAACATTCAACTATGTTTTATAACTGAAATTTTTAATTAAAATATAAGATACAAAAAAGCACAAATCAAAAATACACAGTTTAATAGGTATTCACAAAATTAATACACCAAAGAAACCCAAAAAGTATATAGAAATGTAACCAAGAAAGAGAAACCAGGGCCCTCCCTTGTCCCTTTCCTACTCCCTGCCTCCTTACCACCCAAGCTAACCATAATCCTAATACCTAATAAAAGTTGCCTCTCTTTGAATTTTATCTAAATGAAGCCATATGGTGTGAGTTCTTTCATTTCCAAGGTGTTTTGCTCACATTGTATTTGTGAGATTCTTGTATGATTTGCACAGAGTAGTGGTTTGTCCACTTTGCGGGGGAGGTGTATAGTACTCCATTGGGTGACCACACCACAATTTAACTTTTCATTCTACCATTGATGGAAACTTGAATCAGTTCAAGTTCTGCCATAGCATTCTTATCCATGTCTTTGGGAACATAAATAAGCATTTGGCGAGATTATTTCTAGAAATGAGATTACTGGATCATAGATTATCTTTAAATTCAGCTTTAGTAAAAACTGAAAATCAACCAAATCAACTCATTATTCAATGAGTGTTTGTCAAACAATATCAAGAACATAGCACCCTTTTTGACCTTGAAGGAAATACAGAAGTAAAGACAAGATATGGCCCCTCATTCCAAAAATTACAACATGGTTAGGGATCACTTAGAAGAGAGTGGAGAGATGTTACAATTTATTTGGCTGAGCACCAAATTGATGTTATTTATACCAAGCGTCATAGAACCAAAGTCATAGGTAGGAGAGAACACCTGGGTCTCTTTCTTTCTTACAATCCTGAGGAAATGGTTTTTGCAAGAAAATATAGGCATGGGTTCATTGAGTTAATCCTTTTTGTGATATTAACTCTGTAAGCCCCAAAGACACTTTCTCTTTCACTCCACTTTTTTCTCTGATTTTGATTCTCACCCCACATGTAGAAGGCCAAAGTACCAATAAACAAGGAAAATTTAAAAATAGCAAAATAACATAGAGATTTCTTCTTACAGAAACTTCAGCCAAGTTATTAAAATCAACTCTCCTTGCAAAAAACAATCAACATTCTAGATGAAATATAAAGAGCCCATCCTTAACAATAAGAAATAACTAATGAAATAGTGAGGAACTAACTACCAGGCCAAAGGCCATAGCAAAAGGGAAACTCAGAAACAAACAGGAGGTCTGACGCTGTTTCTGCCTAGGTCCTTTACCAAGCTGGGCATGCCTGGCCTTCAGCTTTGGCAGCTTTGAGGATCAAGGATCCAGAAGTCGAAGTCCAGTGCTGACCCAAGGTGGGAAGTCTAACTCCTTCTGGTCTTAGAATTACCAAAATCTTACCAGAATCTGAGGATACTTCCTCCACTGAAGTTGGAACTTCAGATGTCTACAATCTTGGGGTAAAGATAAACTAGAAATAAAACCACCTCCATTTTCCATCTCTCAGAAACTTGCAGGTAAATCTGCCTCAGTGTTAAGCAGAGCAGAAGAAAAAAAGAAAAGAAAAAATTAAATACTTTAAGTTGTGATTGCAAGCTGACTTTCATACAGATGTGCATTATGGTCCCACATTACCTGGGTGGCACAGAAGACCTCACACCATGAATTTATTTTAATCCGGACCCAACCTGGTAGTGCTTGGGGGTTTCCTCAACATAGACCCATAAATGCTCTTATAGAGACAATGAATAGTATACAGTCAAAAATAACCAAGCACACAAAGAAATGAAACATTGTAAACAAAAAACAACCAAAACAATGAACAGAAGAAATATGCCTTTACTATTTAGATATTGGAATTATCAGACAGTGATTATCAAACAATAATGTTCCCTGTGTTTGAAGAAATAAAACAGGCTTGAAAAAACCTGCGAGCAACAAGAATCCATAAAAAAAAATTATCCAGCATATCTGAAAAAGAACCAAATAGAACTTCTAGCAATACAAAAAAATGTCTAAAATTTTATCCCTTTGGTAGATTAAATGGTTGTTTAACACACTAAAAAGAGAGTGGTTAGATTTCATAAAAACCAAGACAACATAAGATGTATCGCTATTTCACAACATTAAGAAATAAAAACAAATGGGGGCACCTGGGTGACCCAGTCATTAGGCTTCTGCCTTCAGTTCATATCATGATTTCAGGGTCGTGGGATGGAGCCCTGCATCAGACTCCCTGCTCAGTGGGAAGCCTGCTTCTCCCTCTCTTCCTGTTCTCTGTTGCTCTCTCTCAAATAAATAAATAAAATCGTAAAAAAAAAAAAAAAAAGAGAAGAGAGA
Organism: Neogale vison; assembly: GCF_020171115.1. NCBI lineage: Eukaryota > Metazoa > Chordata > Mammalia > Carnivora > Mustelidae > Neogale > Neogale vison. Next base: position 148,148,123 of record NC_058092.1, on the reverse strand, counting down.
GATAAAAAGAAATGTCTCCAACTAGACTATAATATAATCCTTTCTTCTCTCAAAATTTTTAATTCATACTTCCTGAAAGAGCTTACATAGTTTTTAAAAATCTATACTGAACACTTAAAAAAAAAATCTGTACCAAAATATCACATTTGTACAAGCATAAAAAAGGAAAACAGGATTGAAATAAGCTGGTTAAAAATGGTCCTAGAAATTCTTTGCAGCCAGAATCTGATTCTTCTGGGTCATTGTAACTCAGTATTTGACTGTGTTTTTCTCAAGCTTGTGATGCAACATTTCTTAGAAAGTGCCCCATGATTATTTGTAGGATCTTCTTCCAAGTCCTTAAGACTCATTCTGCAAGTTTTGATTCTGGTGCTTCCATGGCCTTACCAGAAATGATCAGTTGATAAAATGTTTTCCACTGAAATGCAGTTCTATAGAAAGGCTTTAAACAAAGCCCTGGACTCATTCTTCCTTCCTCGGATTGTCCTCTTTCATTGATTGGAACATTAAAGTCCTATAGTGGTCAAGTCGATGACACCAAGAGTTACAACCACATTCACACCTACACAGTGGAAGTGATTAAAAACCATCAATTGTAACATACAGTCTTGTTTCAGGATGTTAAAATGAGAAAAAAAAAACCAACAACCACCAAAAAAACCCCATGTATATTAAATTGGATAAAATATGGTAGATGAGGATCTGCTCACAAATTTTTGGTATCTCCTTATTTCTATGGCAGCCAGTCTGTGGGGCTTTCAAACCCTTTTGTCTTACAACCCTTCCTCCCTGTTCTTACTTCCTTGGCTCCTCCCTGGGGCCTGGGCTGAGGCTCAGGTGCTCCAGTCCTTGATGAGGGGAAGCTGTGTCCAGCTGTGCAGTAGAAACCAGCCCTCCTGCTCCCTCCTTGCTCTCCCCCACCTGCCCTCCATCTCCTCTTGTCATGGCTTCCAGCCATCTGGGCTCCCTGCTATTGCTACAGCCTGGGCCTTGTTCTCATACTCCCTGTAAACAACACTCACTTTCCATTTTCTCTGTCACCAATGATTCCTCCTAACCCAAGGTAGTCCCTTCCCCTGGTCCCAGTGCGCCTGCCAGTGCTGGACCACATCTGCGTGTCAGGCAGTGCTCAGACTCTTCTAGGAGCCTGGCCTCCCATAGGTTCTTGTTGGATGACTACCTCATGAAGCTTCGCTAGTCCCTTAGTACAAAAGGCAAGACCGAATGTACAGATGAACATCTGATCAAGTGGTAGTCATGAACTGCGCGCCTTTTGGCTAGCAAATATTTCAGAAATTTCGGCTCTTGGGCTGTGTGAGCAGAGCTCCCAACAGGACCCTCCAGGACAGAATCGCCTGGTCCTGGTCCTCCAGGAGATCTCATCACAGTGTACCCCCAGCTGTGAGAACAGTACATAACGGCATTTTTAAAGTCCTTGGACAGTGTCTGAAATAGCGCACTTAGATTTTAATGATGTATTTGGTGGACAGAAATAATTCATAATGACAGTGCAATCGTAAAGTTTCCCCTTTTACAACTGATTCCGGCTTCAGTTTTCAACACAGAGTTACCTTTTCATCTTCTTAAAGATTCTGTGGAAATAGGATCCCGCACGAGCCTGCTTTGTATAGAATTATGTAAAACATCTATCAAATATTCATATTTTACATATCATTTACACATTCTCTTCCATTCAGAATTGAATCAAGGGAAGCATGATTTTTCTATTGGCCTCCCTGGAGAGCTGCCTTCAGGAAATTAGAAAGCCGTGGCCGGGGCTGCTGGACATAGAACCTTGATCTTGACCACTATGATGTCATGCCCCAAAACCGCGTGCCCCGTGTCCAACGTCCTTGCCTCACTTAGCTCGGCTCTGAACTCAGGTGTTCCAACAGAGGTTAGAACTTGGCAGAACCCCACCACATGTGGACTCGGGCCAGGAGAAGGTAGGGGGTGAAGGGAAGCCCTCGGGAGAGCATTGGGAGAGACCGTGAGTAATTAGCCCACGGTGCTGAGAGTCGTCAGGGAAAGGGTGGACAAGAGTTAGTACCAGATGCCCTGACAGGACCACTACAGAGGGCGAGTCCCCGGCAGGACGATCACCCAAATGGGATCTGAACCAAGGCTGCAAAGTGCATGCTGCCTCCTCCTCTTTTCCTGCTTGACGTCTTTCCTTTTTAGCAACATTTCCTAAGCTCGTGTGGGTTTCATGTTTGGGTTGGCTCCCGTTTTATCTGAACGAGTTCACTGGTTCCGGCTTCGCGGCCACCCCAGCCATCCATGTACATATTTTGCCTGCGTACGGCTATCTTTTCCCTTTTTTTCCTTGAGGGAAAATCTATCACCATAGAGTCCGTGGCGTTCATCCAGATAAAACAGCTCAGCGGGCTGGCCACCGCCGGCAGAGCTCTCCAGTTGACTCATGGGAATTGGGAATTAATGACCAAATGCAAACAGTGGAGGGGTGCCAACGGAGGCCCTTTTCTAGCAAACAGTCTCCTGTGGCATGTGAAGAGAGAGGCGGGGACAAGCCCAGCTGTGGGCGCCTGGCCATCCCTTGCTGCTGGCTTCCTGCCGGTGTTACTCAGGGTGCAGCGGTGTCTGCTTTTTCGAAACGGCCTTTTCGTGCTTGCCTCTCTAACAGCCCCCCTCTGATGGAGAGTCACTTAGAGGGCACAGGCTTCCTCCATCAGTCAGGGCTCAGGCCCCTTGGCCATGTTGCAGAAGTGTTCCCAAGCTCAGTCACCAGGGAGTTGGTACAAGTGAGCAAGGACACACAGGTCTTCCTAAAATGCGCTTTGGCCTCCATGTGCGGAAAGACAAAACCTCCGCTGACCTCACTGACCAAGAGCAAAGACGATGCATCCAGGTGGGTAAGAGATCAGAGGCAGAGATGACAGTGACAACAATAGGAATAGACACATGCTCACTTCCAGGCCTCTCCCTGTCACCTTCCACTCCGTGTAGGAGCTTCTGCTCAGAAGCTGCTGGAGGCATCAGGGACCTCGCAGGGAGGCTGCGGACATCTTCCTCCCCAGCTCGTGCTCCTCTGGGGCCCCGTGTCTGAGTGTTTCCACAACGGCAGCACCCCCAGCGCCCCTAAAGACACGACGTTGGCCCCTCAAGTCTCATGGCCCCAAGCCACACTGTGTTCTGTGCAGAAGCGAATGCCACTTCCCAAGTCTGTCACACTTTCTCATCGGAGCCATGCAAAGAGCTTCCTGAAAGCACCCCGCTTCCCTCTGCCTGCAGCCCCTCTCCGCATGGCTCTGCCTATGGCCCTGGTGGCCCTGGGCCCCTGTGAGCCCGCAGCCAGGTACGACCCCGAGTCCTTCTCGCCAGCGCTGGTCCCCACCGCCCCCTGCCGACTACTTGCAGGTCTGTTGTGTGTGTGGGGGGGGTCCCCTGGCTCCTGAGCTTGCTTGCGTGGGCTAACTTATTGGAAAGCACAGTTCAGGCTAAGCCAGAAGCCCTCCGTTGGCTCAGATGGAGGAGATGGAAAGGTCCAAGGCTCTGGGCAGGCAGGGGGAGCTGGGAAGGAGCAGGTAGAGGCTTGGGGGAGAGGCAGCCCTAGTTTGCCTTATTCAATCTGCACCTTTGACAGACGACTGTGCCATCCTCCTCAGTTCCCTCCTCTGCCCAGTATCTTTTCCAAACCCTAGATGAGATCCATGTCTGGTCCTGGGACCATGATGCATGGTGGCTCAGGAGAAGGCTCTGAGTTCAGTCGCAGACCCAAGCAGGTCAGGACTGTTTCCAGAACCAGTTTACCCCCCACCAGTGGGCGTGATGGAGCACCCACACCTTGGCAGGTTCCAATATGCCAGAGGACCGACCACTTGATCCAAACTGAAGACAGAGGCCAGCTTAGGAGGCACGGACGCTGAGCAGCGCTTACATGCCATTGAGCCCGTTCTCCTTCTGGGGTGTGTCTTGAGATGACAGGCAAGGAAAGGCAAGATGCACAGAGAAATATTTGCTTTGGCAATTTGGGTTTTTGTATTTTCCTGGAATGTTCTAGAAGGCCCAACAAAGTCTCAGTTTTGGTATGAGTACATGAACCCAGGAAAAGTTCCAGATTTGACAAGAGTTGCCATAAGAGGTCCTGCTGTTGCCACTTATAGGGACCGGGACAGACCACATTTTCCTAGTGCACGGCTCTAGGATGGAATCTGTGGGTCTGGTTCAGCTCAGCCCCCATTTACACCCCGCTGGCCACAGCCATGGAGAGGGTTAGAGTTGCCCAGTAGCTGCCAAACCTCCCAGCAGGCCCGTTAGGAATCGAGGATGCTCTCTAAATGCTGCAAGCTGTCAGCCGGCTAGGAAATGCTTAGTGCCAACGGTCAGGAAAAACACCCAGATTGTTTAAGTAAACATCTCTCAACTCCTACTTTTGGTTGGCTTTTGCTGTTTGCTCTGTGTGGCCACTGGAAGACAGGGCCCCAAGTCGAGAAGAGCTAGTGACCTACGCTTTGGCTAAAGCCCTGTGGTTCTTTTTCCAAACCCAAGTCTAGAACTTGCAAAGGAACCAGTTCCACGTGGCCTGGGTCCTCCCCGGTGTCCTTCAAGCAGTAACGCCCAACACTCACTGGTCTGGCTTTTCAGGGTTTGTTTCTGGAAGGAGAGCAAGGAGAGGGCTGCCTCATATCCAGCCCGTCATTGCCTTTCAATAAACAGTGTGTGCCTCCTTGACGCCTGGGCCTCTTTAAAGTTAGGCACATTTATGTTAGTGAGGGGAAAAAAAAGCCAAACTATTATTTCAACCACAAAAATTATCTTTAAAGTCAAAACAACCCACATTCGAGATGGTCAGAATGTTTTCTTCCTCTGCACGCTTCTAGCTCCCCATCCACTTTTGTAGCTGGGTGTTCCGCTGCCTGGAATCGCCGTTTGCAGTAACGGCCCAGCGGCCCCTTTATTCTAACTTGTTACTCATCAAGAAAGGGGTCTTTTATCACGTCAGGAACCTGGAAAATGCTCTCTCCCCTGTGGCCCTGCTGCTCAATAATGATCTCGTGTAACTTAAGTAAAAACAGACTGGCTGCTAGAATGAGCAGATCCCCACCCCACACACAGGCTGAGCACCACCCCCCATCAGACTCGGGGTGGGGGCTGCGAGCCGTGAGCCGCGGAGGCCTCGGTGTTTGAGGAAATGAGCCCGCCACAACCCCCCAGAGCCACCCCGGCATGGATTTGATGACACCATGAAATAATGACTGCAGAGCCTCTTTCAAATCGCCGGTCTGGTTGCAACTCACAATAGCTCCGGAGGTCAGGGAGAGCCACGAGATATAGCTGTTTTGAAGGCAGAAAGAAGAAGGGCTCATCGTCAGGGCTCATGGCCAGCCGCCCCAGGTAATGAGGCCTCCCCTGTCCCCGGGCCAAACAGAAAAGTGAGCCTCTGCGTCCAAGGCCCGGCCCGTGGTCTTTGTTTGCACTCAGTGGGTCTTCTCCGTCTTCCAGGACAGCACGCCTCTCTTGTCCTTTCACCCCTGCCTCCGCCCCTGTTCTGGGTCACGTGTAGGTCAGGCTGCTGGAGGCTCCCAGAGCGGGTCACCCCGTGGGGACAGATGGCCCATACCGACTGGCCTGTTGAGCCGGTGAGCCTGTGGGCATGGTGCTCTCTCTCTCGGCCCTGCGTCAGGCTCCACGGGGGAACATTTGGAAGCTGCTGCTCTACCCTGGCAAGCCAGCTCCTTCGGGCTCTTTCACCCCGCAGGGGGACACATGCACAGGGGCCCGCCTCCGACACTCCATTTGCACCTGCTCTTGGCCTCCTTCCTCTGCCTGGGCAGGCCTCCCAGAGAGCCACGAGGTTCTGAGGCAGGAAGCCACGGTGCAGTAAGGCCTTCTCTCGACCCCACCGCCGCCATTCCTGTCGTTGTTGCCACCACCCAGCATCGTCTAGGCTCGCTCCACGCGCTGCTCTCGTCCCTTTCCGTGCGACGCCCCCAGCCAGTGGTCTCCCGGAGGGAAGAGATCTGGGCCTGTTCTCTTCACCCCTGCTGTATCCTCAGCAGCCAGGATGTAGAGTCTGTCCTCACGGAGAATCAGTCTTTGCAGAATGAAGATGCCGTTGTGTTTCCCGCTCTTCTGTCGAACCTTCTATGACATTATGCTCCTGTTCTCACAGAAGCACTGGCAGCTCTTCAAATCAGAAAAAAAAAATCAGCTAGACGTAGATGCAACAGTCTGCCTGGGAGCGCCCATGTGCTGGGGACAGACATTCCTAATCATGTTTAAATGTAGAGCCCTCTGAGGGTGTAACCAAAAAAACTATGGCTATTCTGCCCCAGGGGGACAAAACGGACTTGTTCCTAAACACGTATTTCTTCCAGACCTTCAGGGAGCTCCCAGTTAACCACGCCCTTCCAGTTAAGACCCCCAGCTTTAGACCAGTGACCCTTTTCCTTCTTAAGTCACCCCACTCCCCCAAAGATGTTTCAGGATTGCTGCAGGGGTCACTAAAATAACGTTCTGTCTTCATGTGAACACATGGGGCATGGTGCTTACCATGACCTTGGTTTCTCACTGAAGGAATGAATTTTTCCCTGCTCCTGCCAATGAGGTGGCTGTGGTCCACTCCACGAGTGCCCCCTGCCCCAGGAAATGGGCAGGAGGAGGGTAGGTAGAGGCATCCCAGAGAACAGGGCCTGTGGGAGCAGGAGAACCTTCCGGGCTAGCTTCCGAGGCCTGCCTGCCACCACAGTCCAGATGGCACAACTGGCCTGCTTGTTTGTCCTCTCTGCATTTCCATGAGGTTACATATGACCTTAGAGTAACATTTTCCATCCCCTGAGTTGAGATGACCTGAGTGAGACTTGGTTCCTCCCAAGATGCAGAGTCTGAAGAACGCAGTGCCCAAAGCCCATCTGTCCCATGGCCAAGGGCTGCCAGCAGGGGCATCTCCTTGGCAGAGGGAAGGGTCCTGGGAGCAAAGCTGCCACCAGGACGGTCGGGGCTCCTCACTGCCCGCGATCCCAGCTGAGGTCCCGGGCTCACCGAGGGCTTAGCTCCCTGCAGCTTTCAAACTCTGTTTGATGAGAAATTTCCTCTAGGTGGAAACACTTGTAAACACTGTTATCTTGAGATTCCCATTGGGAAGAAACCAAGACAAATAAAACACCAAGGTAAAAAACGGGGCAAGTGATCGGTTTGCCTTCTCCAGTGTCATACTCTTGGGAGTCATTTTCCTGTTTCCCAATCCTACAAATCGTGCTTACATTTTGACTGCACTTCTCATTCCACACCCCTGACTTCCCGGCAACATTCTCCACCCCATCCTAGCGTCCTGGTGTGGATCCCACATCCTGCTTCGTAAACCTGAACCTCTGCCCCCCGGGACGCCCCAGCACCTTGGGTAGCACACGGGTAGACATGAAGTTAATTCTTCTTAATCATCAGTGGGTGCCCAGCATGGTCCCCAGTGGCAGACTTTCCAGTCCCTGGGCCTGGCTGCCAGCACCGCTCCCATATCTAGCCACCCTCAGCTCACAGAGGAGGCCCCATGACCCTTGGCTCATGAAGTTACACATGCAGCTCCTCTACGTCTAGGAGGAGCCACAGGACTGGCTCTTGACAGTGGCAATGAGGGATGTCACATCTAAGCCCGGCCCATACACCAGCTTCCAGCACACTCTCCCTCATTCCCTCCTGCTATAACCCAGAAGGCTGTGTGCTGGACTGATGGTTCCCTAGGATGGAAAGAGCCAGATCTTGGGACAACTGTGTGTAGCAGAGCCCTTCCTAACCTTCCAGACACATCAGGAGGTGACACGAGTGAGCACCAGAGTTTTATTGTGACAAGCCACTGAGATTTCAGAGTTTCTTTATTTTGGTGGCCTCGCTTGGCCTACCCTGATAGAGGGGGCAAATGGGTAGCTTATAGGGTCAGATGTGTTTTGTTTTGGACCAGGCAAACATTTCTTAAATTGGGATTTGAATGCCCTACAATACATGCCTGCTCATTTGCCACAATCCCCACCACTCCCTATTGCTTTATATCCTGCCACTTCACGTGTTTACCTGCCTATCTCCATTAAATATTTGGGTTTTCAGGCCTAAAAAGCTTTGGATGGAAATCAGAGTTTGAGGAATGTTTTAGATCTGTGTCATCTCATCCTGTGACACGTTTAGGGGATAACAGAGGCTCAAGGAAATAAAAGAAACAGCACAGCCTATCAAGGGGGTGGGTGCAGACAGGTGGGGTTACAAGATGTAGGACAGTGTGGTAAGAAATGGTCTGGCTTCTAAATCAGAAGCCTTGGTTCTGCTTTTGGCTCTGTCACTTAAAAGCAGCATGACTTCCACCAAATCACATCTCACCTCAATTTCCTCATTTTCAAAATAGAGATTTTTTTGTTTTTAAGATTTTATTTGTTTACCTATCTTAGAGAGAGAGAGCAGGAGAGGGGCAGAGGGGGAGAGAGAGAGAATTAGAAGTAGACTCCCTGCTGAGTGCAGAGCCCAACTCAGGACTCAATCCCCCAACCCCGAGATCATAACCTGAGCTGAAACCAAGAGCTGGTTGTTCAACTGACTGAGCCAACCAGGTACCCCCAAAATAGAGATTTTAAGTGGTCTCTGAGGTCTTCTTTAGCTTCAGGATGCTGAGTGCTGCTCGGGCCGCCAGAACAAAACACTGACTGGGTGGCTTGAACAACACATTTATTTTCTCACATTCTGGAACCTGGAAGTTCGAGGCCCAGGCTGAGTCAGCTCCTGGTAAGGGCCCCCTTCCTGGATTATCTGCCTTCTTGCGGTGTCTTCAAAGGGCAGAGAGCTATGGTGTCAATTCCTCATCTTCTCTTGGCTGGGCCCCTGCTCAGGATATCAGGGCCCCTCCCTGTGACCTCCTTTAACCTCTGTCTCCTCCTTATTTCCAAGTACACACATTGGGTGTCAGGGTTTTAACGTACGAGTTTGGGGAGCAGGGGGTACTCAAGCATTAAGTATGTAATAGATTCTGTTTTCTTCAGGATGTTCAGAGGAGGGTATGGATAAATAGTATTTGTATGTGTCCAGGTCAGGGAGCAGGCAGGGAAGGTGATTGGCCAGACCTGCTGAGTCAAGGGGGTACTTGGGAGCCAGAGGTGTTCACTTCTATTAAAAATGGTTATCCTCAGGGCCCCTGCGTGGCTTAGCTGGTGACATGTCATGGTCTAGGGCTTTGGAGATCTAGCCCTGGGTCCTGTCCGTGCTTGACGGGGAGCCCTCTTCCCCTCTCCCTCCGCTCGTCCCCTGCCCCACCCACCCCTTTTACTTCAGTGAGCCACTAATCCTCCTGAACATGCCACTGGACAAGATAATGCAGATCTGAAATAAATAAGTCTAAAAAAAATGGTTATCCTCATTCCAGACAGCTTTGAGCCCAACATGTCATTCTGAGGTTGACCCTGAAAGACCTTGCTGAGACAGAGCAAAGTCAGCCCTGCCCATGTGCACCCCTGGCGCAGAGTCAGCAGGCTGACGGCCTTTGCCACTTGCGCTCTGATTTTCTCTTTAGTTTGGAACATAGACACTCTCTTGGTACAGACTCCTGGCTTTTTCCATTTCTCAGATAAGGGGCAATACTCCTAGCCCATTAAAAAACAAAAAAACAAAAAAACAAAAAAAACCCTAGGAGAAATAATCAGTGGATGCTGAAATGCACGAGAAGTCTGAAATGCAAAAAGCATAAACCACAACGGATTCTGAAATATCAAAGCATCTGTTTTGCAGTACTGTGTGTGGCACTGGGCGCTTGGTCCCTTTGTCTGGTCTCTGCAAAGGAAAACGTTCAGCGACACCAAGGGTAAGCTGAGAGTTCCCAGCCCAGCAATAAGCCATGAACTTGACAATCAACCACTCGCTCTCTTCAAACCTGTATCATTCCCAGAAGCGCCCCCGTCCCAAGTTTCCGAGGATAGATCTGGTGTAACCTGGCTGTTATTTACAGTACTTTGGTGACTTAGAAGGACCCGGCATCCCCAACAAGATACAGATCCTTCGCAAGACCATGGAATTCAGCAAGAAGCCAGGCCTTCCTCCATCCCAGTGTGCCTGTGGGACTCTGGACATGTCATCTGACCTCTTGAGGCTTGTGCTAGACATCTGACAGTGGGGGTTTGACTAGATGAAAGCAAAGGAGCTTTTGACAACTGCCGGCATTTTTCAGAGAAGGTGTTTTGAAAGCTGAGCTAAGGCTACCTCAGCGGGTCCAGGAAGGACAGCGCCATTGTGTGGGGGATCTGGAAGTTTCCTGGAAGAAGAAAATCCTGTAGGGTAAAATTTGTTCAAGAGCCCTGGGGCCTGCTGAGCTAGCCGTGTCTTCTTCCCATAGCCCTATGCCTGGCCCATGGACACTGTTCAGATATCACAGCTGACATAACGGGGCCTATGGGACAGCAAGGTCACAAACAGAGTGAGGCCCATCTTGGTGGGAGGGGTCTCTCAGCAGGGCAGGGACCCCAGGGCAGGGCCATGCAGCAAGGGGGTAGCTACCACAGGAGGCAGGACATGGCCTTCACCCATCCTCCTTAGAGACCAAAGGGAAGAGCCTGCCCTTACTCTGAGAAGTCAGCTGTCTATAGGAGCAGCTGAGCTGAAAAGGATTCCTTCTGTCTGCTAAGATTATGCTCCCCAAGCAGGGAAAGTTGGAGTCCACATGTCCCTGTTGCAATCCCCTTTTCTTCCATGCTCTGAGAGCCTACATCAACCCTGGAGACTGGCTATTAATTCACAGACCCGTGCCATCCTTTACAGCGTGATGACGCATGGGCAAGTACGGGGGGCCGGGTCAAGGGTATCCAAGACAGACCAGGAACTGAGTCAGCTGGGAACCCCTGGAACAAGGCGGGCAGTAAACAGAAGCATCTGTGAATAGATGGAAATGGAATTTCTATTATCCAAACAACCACAACACCAGCGAGGAAGATTTATAGCAGGACTTCGGGAAAGACAATTCCCTTGGCTAGAAAGCTGGCTTAGGTCTCCCACTCACCATGCTCCAGCTGCCCTGAGCTCTCTTGTCTTCCTTTCACCTGCTCTGTCTCCACCTCCACTTCCTCAACACCCACTCCCCATTAACCCATTGCAGTCAAGGTCATACCCCCACCGTTTACTGGAAGGCTTTCCACAACCACAGACAACCTATGTGATTTTTCACACTCACTCCTCGAAAGCTCCTTACCATGCGTGTGAAACGCTATCCTCTGTGTCTTTGCTGACCCTTCCCCTCTCAACACAGCCTAAGTTCTTCACAAGATCCCTGGCCCTCTTTTCCTTTTGTTGTCTCTCCCTCCTGTGTCCATGGCGATCCCATGCACTCCAGCGGCTTCTCTCCCAGCCATGAGCCCGTCCCAGGCAGAGCCCTCTGCTCAGACACCCCCCACCAAGTCAAAGGGCTACGTTTGTGATCATTTGAACCCTCCTCGTACACCCGTCAGTCACTTTCCAGCATTTCTCTACACGTGTCCAACTCCAATGTTTGCTGCCTTTAAAAAAAAATACTTCTCTTCCCTTTATTCTTAAAGGGATATGTTATTCCTTCTGTGTTCTCAAGGCCTAAATAACTGAATTCTCGTTGAGCCCTTACTCAATTGTTGCTGTGATTCTACCTTCAAAACCACTAGCCAAGAATCTCACTTTGGACCACGTCAGAGTGAACAAAGGGGGATCTGGGCAAAATATATGGGATGGCTCTTTTCAGACATTGGACGACAGTCAGGAGGGCGGTGGGTCCCTGAGAGACAAGGTCTAGAGTCTCTTAGCTTTCTTCCCGAAGGTGCTTTCTGCCCCCAGCTGATGAAAATATCGAAGCAGAAAGGAGGTCTGAGGAGATGGGAACAGGAGAGCTGGGGCCAGCTGTACGTGGCGTGGGGCCAGGGAAAAGGACAGGAAGGGACTGTAAAGAGAAGGAGTCCACGAATTTGCATAGGGGCTCCCTGAGCTTGTTACTAAACGTTAATCCTGGCAAATACAGAAAGAGCTCCGTGAGCAGGGCAGTGAACCACAAGGGTGCGGTCAGCTGAACTCAGGCGAGGCGAGGACAGATTCAAGCCCCAACCAGAAAAAATGGAGACATGTGATAAACACTGTGAAACCCCGAAAGGCTGAGTGTTTTGGCATGCTCGTTCTGCACCTGTTGAGATAATTATACGGTCCTCCACATAATGGGGTGGTAATATGTCGGTAAGGATATTTGCATCTATATTTTGCATCTATATATATACAAGGGAAAATGGTTAGCAGTTTTTTATTCTCCTAATGTCTTTGTCAGGTTTTGGAATCGGGTGAAGCTAGCTTGGCAACGTTTTCTCCTCCTTTGTTTTTAGAAAGAATCTGTGTCCCTTCAATAAATCAGTGTAATTTTAAAAGGGGCTCTTCTAGACTAAAGCAGTCTAAAGGGACATAAAAACAAGTTGCCATCTTGGATTTAATGCTATTTAGATAAAGCAACAATAAATGTAATGTTTTGACTAATTGTAGAAATTTGAATATGGTCTGGTTATTTTTTATGAGCTCAAAATTTATTGAAATGGAGGAGCAAAGATTGTTAAAAAAAAACTACAATACAGTATGTACAATTTGATCTGATTTTCACTAAAGATACACATCTACACATGTGTTATATGTATGTGTGTGTGTGAGTGAAGATATATATGCACAGATAGTATTACCGTAAAATCTCATTTTGGTAAAAAAAAAAAAAGGTACTGTATATATACCCATGTATCTTCACCTACTTGATATATACATACATATTTGTTGTGTATACAGCATTATCTTATTTTGGTTAAAACATAACATATATGTGCACACACATACATATATAGAAACACATATAGAAATATATAACATGTATGTGCACACACATACATATATAGAAAAAGAGCCAGGGGGACATGCCTAATCCTTTAAAAGTGTGATATCTGGGTGGTGGAAATATATGATTTTTATCATGCTTTGTTTTTTAACTTTAAAAAAATCTTAGTCCTTACAAAGCGTACAGGCAACAGTTTGTATAAAAAAATGATGTCGTTGGAGGCTGGGAAGGACTCCGCTCTACGCAGTTGCTCAAAGATCTGTCTCCTCCCATCCTGGAGAACCACCATCCCCAACACACCCCCTTGCAGGTTGCAGCAGGAGGGGATGAGTCAGCAAGGCAGCTGGCTTGCGAGCCAGGCTCTTCTCACAAGAAAAAGTTGTTGTTTCGAAATCATACCACGCTTCAGCATTAGGTCAGTCCCTAGCGCAGGCCCTCATGCCATATCGAGGGGCGCACTCCACGTAGTTCTCCATCCGTCTCCATCGGGGTTCCAATGTTCTCATCCCTCCAGGACTGGGTCCTGACCAGCATCTCTGAGCTTATCCCCAGTGCCCACCCGTATCTCGCACCCTGCTCGGCCTGCCCTCCACCCCTCCCCCAGCCTCGCACTGGCCCCTGAGTGCACCGTCCTGCTTGAGACACCAGACTGGGCCTCTGGGGATTCTGCCTTTCCTTCCATGCCCAGCTCTAGGGTGCCTTGTGCCAGAGCCGGCTCGCCCATCCACCCAATAAGCACCTTCCCTCTGAGGGTCTGCATTCCATTTATAGCTTCTTTTACTTTGAGATTTTACTTATTTATTTTAGGGAAAGAGAGGAAGAGAGCATGCTGGAGTGAGCAGGGGGGAGGGGCAGAGGGACAGAAACAAGCCGACTCTGTCCCGAACCAGAAGGGCTCACCAGGCTCCATCTCAGCGCCCTGAGATCATGACCTGAGCTGAAATCAAGAGGCAGACGCTTAACTGACTGAGCCACCCAGGCCCCCCTTATTTATAATTTCTAATGTTAACGTTGATGTGTGTTGTCTGTCTCCCCTAATCAAATATCATCATTTGGAAGGCAGACCTTCTCATTCGGTTTTCCATTGTTCACGGGACTGGTTCTATTTTTGGCATAAAGTAGTAAACAGATAAACCAATAATGTTCTCTAATTAAGAGAATAGCCTCATTCGAATATTTTATCCAAGTTCTAAAATAGCTCTTAAAGGACAGCAAATTATACTGTTTTTCCTAAAAGGAATAGAATATACCCTCCAGGCTCACATATCTTACAAAACCAAGATCAGTAAATGATCGTGAATGATATTCTCTGATCTGTGGTGAAGAGCGGATGTCAAAATCCGTTCAGAGGACTCATTTGTGCCTCCTCTTTGGAAATGGCACTTTTAATGCCTGACAGATAAGGTGGGATTATCCTGTTTCTCAGTCACTTTGTCTCTCCCTTGTAACTACAATACTGCACGCTGCTTGCCTTCAACTTTGCAAATCCCTTCAGGCTTAGAGATAAGCGCTTGTGAGGAAAGAGGAAAGAGCCAGACATCTCAGTCACCAGCAGGAAAATGTTTCTTTTTTCCATGGAGAAGATTGAGGCCGTGGTCCTGCAGGGATGCACTGGCAACAGGAAAGGAAACCATTAGAGAAACAGCTCTTAACCTCAGGAAGACAAACACAATCTCTCTGAGTTTGCCTTAGCACCAAAGAAAAATAGTGAAAACGTAGTACAGACCTGCCTCCCCGAGTTGTGGCTGCCGTCACTGTGATCAATTCCAGAGAATTCTCCAGAGCGTCCTGTCCACGGGCCAGAGTTTCAGAGAGAAGGGGCCACCATCAGGCCAACAGGCACTCCAGGACAGGGCCAGGTGTCGTGATAGATAATACTCTGTTAGGAAGTCGGGCAGCCTCTTGAGGTGGGCAGTGTGTTAGAGCAGCCCAAGTAAGTTAATGCACGAGGGATGAGGAGAGCTGAGATCTGAGCCCAATTGAACCCTACCCCAGAGCCTGCCCTCTGACCGCACCCACCTTCTCCCTGCCCCCAAGCCACCGGATCTTAACTTTGGAAGTGTGGCCTGGCTGCTGTGGCTTCTAGAAACTCCCGAAGAGACCTCCTGAAGAGGGGCGTAAGCCTGTCTCCACAGCCTCCTATCTTCCGAGAATAAGCTTGGTGACTTAAAAGACCCAGACAAATCCCAGGAATATATTAGAAAGAGGACAATTCTGTTCCCTTCCTGTGTGCTTACGGCGCTCCACCAGCTGTAACACTCCAGGCCTCGCCTGGCCCCTGTACCTTCTCACTCTTCCCTAAGGGAGAAGCAATGCAATGCGGTCAGCACATGTGGGATGAACTTCGCTTCTCAGCTTCCTGGGCTCTGCCCCCCGGGGGCAAGCCGGTGTGCAGACAGCAAGTGTTCCCTGCTCTTCTTTACCTGAGTCTTGCGGGGGCGGCCCCCTCGAGGTAGGGCGGCCTGGCCTGTCCTCACGATGGCTGTGCCTGGCTAAGAATGATGCCTCATTCTGGAGTTATTAAGCACATTTTACCCATGTACTTCACCATGTCCTAAAATTAAACCCCTGAAAAAGCCCGACACAGACACCAAGCCCCCATGTGATGATGTGCAACAAAGCCTAAGAAGCTCTGACCTAGAAAATATGCCTTTTCTTTTACGACCCTTGGCTCCCCACCACTGAGAAAGGCGCCGAGCAACAGGACCCAGTAAGTAAAGTTTTGGGGCCTAAGAAGCAGTGTAAGGACATTGTCACACACCATGAACGCTCAGATTCTCTTCAATGAATTTTCTTCCACTGTACAACGACTGTGCCAGACTTCGTTAAGGTTTCCAGGGGCCCTCCTGCCGGGGGCTCAGAACCTGGGAGCCACAGCAGCACTTCCTGAGAGGCAGACGCTGAGACAGACACCGTGTCCTTTGCATGGCTTGTGATTTAACTGGAAAGAAAAGAGAACGCACATGTGAAATGGTGGGACAGGGCAGCTGGCCCACATCGGTGGGGAGTTACAGACTCCAAGAACTCTCCAAGGAGAGAGAGAGAGACGTTCAAGGAACCAGCAGTCAGGGCGAGTCCAGGGAAAAGGCGGCTTAGCCATCGGGGTCAAGGTCATGGCCCTCGGAACGCTTTGGAACAGAGAGACCTGAAGGGAGACAGACTCTGCTTCTGTCTGGCCAGCCCCTCCCCAACCGGAGTCCTCCGAGGCATCTTAGTTTCAGTTGTTCATGAGAAAATACTGAACCACATTTCTAGAAAAAGCTTTACATACTTAACATTCTCCGCATCTCCCGATATCTTCAGAGCATGTTTTGCTCCGAGTTTCGCAAGCACCGTGAATGGGCAGAGACACCTCGCAGGGAAAGTAGGCTGAGGTGTGGGGTGACAAGCCGCTCAGGACTCCCGGCTCGGCCATCACGCCCTCCTCACGACACGCTTGTCTGTCTAACCAGCCCTGGACAGTCCTCCTCAGCAGCCCCGGTGCCAAACGGCAGGAACTCACCCTGGTGTCCCTGAGAACGTGGATAGAGTAGAGACTTCTGTGCCAGCATTGCCCATTCCAGCTTTTCCTAGGTGGCATTCCAGGAGATCAAGCAGAACGCTGAAGAACTCACCATTTGCCTCCCTCCTACCTGCAGTGCTCAGCTCCTACCTCAGGAAGCAGAAGGAATGTTCCTCCGCCAAACCCCTAGCAGCCTTGGCAGGAGCCGCTGAGATGAGGCAGCTCCGTGGCCATCCATCACCATTATCATTCTTGCAATCTCTATCATCATCCAGAGGAAAAGGGGCTGTGTGTTTTGTTCCCTCTGACTGACAGATCCATTTATACAACTGTCTAAACAAGACTAAAAGGAAAATGCTCATTTGCTTTGAACAGAACCAAAAAACCCCACAGACTTCTCAAGTTTAAAATAAGCTGAGCTGCTGATTTTCATATTAAAATCTGAAGTTAAGACTGCGAAGAATTGGGAAGGGCTGGCCTCAGCCTGATTCTGAGGGCTCCCCAGCAGGACTGCCCTGGGGTTCCACTGATGAGAGATCATTTCTTTCTCCATTGTCTTCTAACTGTATTCTTGGGGACCCAACTGTCTCTGACTTCCCAAATCTGTCATTTGCACATGAATGGTGGGTCTGGTAGGCAGAGTGGCCTAAATTAGACACACCCAGGCTAGCACCACAAAGAACAGGATTTCAAAACAATGAGGAAGGGGTGGCAGGGGAGAGCCCCAGTCATACAGGGATGAGTCAGTCCTGCTGTCTTCGCTACACAACATGAAACTTTCTTGGCAACGTCCGTTCCAACATCTTGGGTAGGACTCTCCAAAGGCAGCATCAGGTCCTTCTTCAGGGAGTGAAGGGGGGAAATCAGGGCATGGAGAGAGCAGGAGCCGTGTGCCAAGTCACAACAAAAGACACATTTGGGTGGGCCTCACGTAATTTGGAATCTGCTCAGTAATGTCCGTAGTCCGCTCGTTGGATGAGTCTCAGCTTGTCTTCTTCGCAGAGATGTATCGAACGTTCGGGGTGGCTCAGAGAACCCCTAGGGGGGTCAGGCCAAAAGGACAGGCACCCAGAAACGGTGACCCCAGCACAGCACAAAATCCCTCTGTAAAGTCCCTGCCAAGCCTTCGAAGGGGATTAGCATAGGCTGAACCTTGGAGGCAGGCAATTCAACCTTCATGAAGGCTGGCGACAGAAGCAGAACAGATTCTTCTGAGGAAACTACTGCAGGTGCCCTGCTCCTTACTCCAGGGCTCTTGTCTGCACTGCTGACTGGACCCACAGATCTGGGGCCCAAACTGCCCCCCATATTGGGTCTTTCCCCTTTGTCCCACTTGGACTTGATCTTTTCTGAGGGGTTATCCCTGGCCGTGTGCCCCAACACCCTCCTGGCACAGACCCATACCTCAGAGCTTTGTGCCCGCACTTCTGACCTCCTGTGACCCCTGCTGCCCCCTATAACAAATCTTCTAGGCCATATGGCTGTTCCCATTGTCCCCGCCTCTTGACAGAGTCCAGGTGGAACACCAGAGTCCCACGCTTGGGCCTACAGGCTCTCAAATATAATCTGACTTTAAAAAAGAGGGAAAAAAGTTCCATTGGCCTTTTTGAGCTCAGAACTACGTGGTTGCATTAGTTTGGGATCAAACCAGAGGTGAGTAGGTAGGTTCCAGGCATGTGGTCACATCTCACAGCTCCAGCGGTGGGGTCCTTGGCTCATCGCTGAAAACAACTTGACAGGACACAACATAAGTTGCTTTCATTTCTTGATTTCCTGCAGCTCCAACCACAATCCAGACTACAGCTCCTTTTTTTTCTATTAGTCCACTCTCCTCCTTTAGTGAGATAGGAAACCCTTTCTGCGTGTCTTCCAGGAAGCCCTCAACTGTTCCAGAAGTTCATTCTCTTTGACAGAGCCAGGGAGGTGGCCATGAGAGACAGGTGCGCTTTCCATTTGGGAACGTTGTTCCCGTTCCTAAGAGTTTAGTTTGGCCTTTCTCTCAACTCGGAGCTGACTTTGATAGCCCAGAGTGGAGACAAGACAGGTATGGCAATAGTTCTCAACCCATGGTAAATTTGGGAGTCACCTGTTAAACAGACAAATAACTAGGCCCCATCTCCAGAGACACTGGTGTGTAATGTGTAGGGCACGGCCCAGGACCTGCATTATTACCAAACTTCTCCAGTGGGTCTGATGTAAATGTTCTGTAGGTCATTGGTCAGTTCCCAGCGACAGTAGACTATTCACGGGCAAGCCTGCTTTTCAAATGCAAATCCACAAATTCAGAACCCACACCCAACCATGCTCAGGGCCACTACCCCTCTGCCCTGATCACCCACGGCCAGACAACTGGGGACAACTCTTATGGCCCAGAGCCCATTGAAAATGTTCAAACTAGTTAATCTCGAGCCCGGTAATGTGGCCTCACCTGCTCCTTTTTGCAGAAATTGCAGTAAAGGCTCTTGCCCACATTCCCCTCTCCCCCTCTGCCTCCTGACCAGTCCTGGTCCTTTCTCACATACCCCTCTATCTCCCCACCCTCCTGCGTTGTGAAGTGCCCCCTCCTTTTGGGAACTGAGTAACAATCTCTCTTTTCAACGTCAATCATCTCCTGTTGACTTTATTAGGCCTCAGTTTTTCTATAAATAACTCTATTTTTTAATACGTGAAGCTCGAATTCTGGATGGAGAGATCAGTCACGAGTATAAGAAGACAACTCAGAATTTCAGAATTAAAAAAAAAAAAAATAGCCCAAGAGGCAAATAGATAGAAAATAGACAGAAAATCTACTTTTGGAAGGTGTGATGTCATCATTCCCCGGGGGTGAGGGACAGCTTCAGAGAGTAGGCAAACCCAAGCAGGGCGTCAAAAGGAGCATGGGACTAACAAAATGGCGCTTGACTCCCAGCACTGTTCTGTGGTCTTCATATGCAGTAGCCATCTTCGACCCCTAGCAATTGTGTTAAGAGTTTCCTCTTCCTCAAGAGGCAGCACCTTACAGAGATGAGCACTGTGCCTACCAGAGTCAAGAGCCTGACTCTACCCCTTATGGGTCATGAGATCTTCAGTAACAAAATGGGAGCTCGCTTCCCATGCCTCGGTGCCCTCACCCAGTCAGTGGGAATGACGTCAGTACCTTTCTCATCAAATGTGGGAGATTAAATGTGAGGATTAAGTGTGTTAACACCCCAAAGCATTTGGAATGGTGTCTAGTTCTTATCAAGAGTGTGTTGTTTATGGTTATCTCATCCTACTTAAGGGGAAATTGAGGCAAAAATAAGTCACTTGCCCAAAATCACTCAGCTAGTGTTAGAACAAGATGGGAGGCAGCATTCTAACTACAGAGCTGATATTTTAAGCCACTAGAGGAAGCTACAGTAATTAGCGCTTTATAATGATAAATATTTATTAAATAAATGAAGGACAGCTTTCCTTCACAAAGGAAATGACATGGCTCAGGACTGAGGAACAAGAATGTTAACGGAGGGTTTAAGGAATAAAGAGTGAAATAGTGTGGCTGGATGAGAAGTAGTGGGAAATATAATTAGTAAAAAAATAACATTGACCCCGTATTGAGCTGCGAAGTCTCACGAAAGAGAATGAACCATAGCCTGTGAGGTAGGCGTGCCATGGAGACTCTTCGGTTGCTACCAACATTGGCAAGGCATCTTCTAACCAGGTGGGGGATCAAAGGGTGGAATGACTGGGACAGAGACTGGAGACTGTGTAACCATTTAGAGATGGAGCTATGTGGTTAGCACCTAGAGCAAGAGAGGAAAGCAAGAGGATCCGTGAAGGCAAGATTGACAGTATTTGTTGTGTGATGAGAACCTGGAAAAGCCAAAGAGGGAACAGTCCCAGGCATGATCCCTGTCTTTTCTAAGGGTTAAGTTCTTAAGCAATGTAATTTCTACTTCCTTCCATCTTTTCCTCATAATTTAAGTATAGCAATGGCTTCATTTCAAGACGAAGGCCATGCTACCATATTGGTTTTAAGAAATCACATCCTTACTATGCTGTGATTCTAAACTAAAGACCCATAAATAACACAGTTTTCTCTCATTCTTAAACCTGTTATAACTAACACACACTCATTAAGTCATCAGAATGTGCAAGGAAATTTTGGGCATAGATCACCAAAGTTGCAACCGTTTAGAGTTTATATGTTAATATTTTGGAACTCTAAGTCAATTTAGAGAGAACAGCTAATCCAACACTTCCTCTTATCAAAACCAAAAACAGGGAAGGGTCTTGTCATTTGTTTGCTTGGCAGAGAAAAAGGGAAGCAGACTCCTGAATGCTTATCAAACATTTTAGCAACTTCTGTCTTTACAGCAGGAAAAAAAAAAAGATTAAAAGAAAGTATTAGATTCAAGAAACATTGGTGGTTGGTAATCAACAAAGAGTCATGAAGAAATGATAGTGAGGATGGTTTCAATTCATTTATTCTCTCAAAACAATTTGTTGGATGCCTCGGGAGGCCAGACATGGCTCAGGGCATAGGTACCAGTAACGGGCTAAGCGTCCAAAGACTGGTTCTCCTGAAGCTGACTGTCTAGTGGGAGAGATAGATTTTGTATTTACACACATGCATGTGTGCATACCCACAAAACGAAAACGCTAGGTACAGCCAGACGGTAATGTGCAGTGAAGACAGAGGATAGGATGATGACCGTGGCAAGTCAAAAAGGTGGAGAGGACCCTCGTAAGGCAGTACAACATCAAGAAATGGGCTTTTCTAGCTCACATGGCCTATGGGCACCAGTGAGCTATGCTTCTAAGAGCTTCTCCCTCTGTACCTGGGTCATCCAAAGGGCATGAACAGGTGGAGGCTGTTCTGGGTGGCTCTGCCAAGGACCTGGTCCGGGGACCAAAGGTCTCCCATGAAGGGACCCTCTTCCAGTTCTTGCTTACACTTCTGATGCCTCCTGGTCCTCAACACTCAGGGCTCAGAACTCAGCAAGGAGGCAGCTGAATAGTTCTCTGGGTTGTATCGAATGTGGACAGGGTTCCAAAACCCCAGAAAAAGACCCTAATCCTACATAGTGGGTATCTATGAGCAAGGATAAGGACATCCACGCACAGGAGGCTGCATCCGTGCAGGACGGCTGCAGGGGGCTTAGGGCAGAAGAGTTGGAGGCCTTTCAGGGTGTTGGACAAGCTAGCCCATTGCTAAACCTCCATGGAGCAGTCAGTGCACCAGGCGAAGAAGGGGAGACCTAAAGTATGGCCAGCTGGGGCAGCGTGCATCCCAGAGGCTGCCTCTCCCCTCCCATCCACCTTGAGGGCTTATGCATCCAATGAACAGGCTCGCTAGATGTGCTCAGTGAACCTTAGATCCCAGGGAAGTTAGTAGAGTACCTCCCTGTGCATACTGCCTGCCTGTCTCCACCTGGTCCCTGGGACGTGGTCCCCAAAGTGAGGTCCTAGGCAGGAGCAGCAGCAGCACCGGACACGTGTTAGAGACTCAAACACTAGGGCCAGCTGCAGACCTACTGAGTCCGCAGCTCCGCAATGGGGCATCTGTGGTTTGGCAAGCCCTCCAGGGCACTCCTGAAAACTCTGATCCAGGGTGCCCTCTCCTTGCAGATGTTCCCACAGTGTACATGGGCTGGGTCCTGGCTAACCCCACACCCCAGCCTGATCTGGCAGAGCCGGACTACAAACGCCTTCCTCTCCAACACGTTTTGGAAGAAAAATGTCCAGGCTTGCCAACTTGCCACTCGCCTGACTCCCTGCAATGACTATTAACAGCGCAGCTTGTTTTTCCAGCTAGTGGTAAAGACTAGAAAGGCAGTGGGGAGGAAGCTGGAGAAAAGGGCAGACGGCAGGTTCCTGGGGGCTAAGAGGAGGTGAGAAGCCTGTGTCAGGCCTGTCGCTGCCTCATTCCAGCCTCTAAGGAAGAACAACAAGAGCATCTCACTCTCATCCCACTGAAGGGGGCTCTTTCCCAAGACGGTAACAGCAGGGATGAGAATACAGTCATACGAATGTACATCATGAAGACCTATGAATATTTCAAAGCCAGTTCTTTACAGAAATCACTAAGTGTAAACTCTGGAAGTGCCAAAATTCTATTCTATTGAGAAATGGTCTCTTGTCAGGCTTCTTACAGATTAATTAGGGGGAGAGAACACTTACTTCAGTAAGATTTTATGTAAGAGCCAATATTTAAAACCAATACACTCTAACTGCGTGAGCTTGAGGTGAGGGAGGGGTCAGAGCCTGTTCGGTCCCCAGCCCACCCCTCAGCCCTGCAAAGGCATCTGCACTCTCGGGGACCTTGGAACAGTTCTACTGAGCCCCAAAGCACGGTTTGGAAATAGATGGTGTTCAGAGAGGGATGGCAACTTTATGGAAAGCTCCAGAGCCTCAGAGAGCCAGGGCATCTGCCTCACAAGATGGTAGGGACAAATGGGACCGTGGCTAAGAAAGACCTTTCCAAGAGAAAGCGCCCGCCTTCTCCAGGAGTCCAGGCAGGACCACGGTCTCCATTCCATGGCGGCCCAAACACTGGACCCCAGCCGGAGATGGGACATGGCACTTTTCAGGTGAGACCTTCCTGTGTTCATCTGCTCAGGCTGCCGTGACTCAGTGCCACCGATTGGGTGGTTTTAAACCAGAAATTTATTTTCCCAAGTGCTGGAGTGGCCATCCCCAGTCAAGGTGTTGGAAGTGTTGGCTTCTCTGGAAGCATCTCTCCTTGGCTTGTAGAGGGCTGTCTTCTCCCTATGAACTCCCATGGTCTTCCCTCGATGCCTCTGTGTTCTGGTCTCTATTTAGAAGGCTACCTGTCAGATCAAATAAGAGCTCACCTCAGCGACCTCTTTTTTACCTTGATGACCTCTGTGAGGACCTTTTATCCAAATACAGTCACGGCCTGAGGTGTCAGGGTTGGGATTGAAACAAACGAACTGGGGAGGAGAGCGCAATTCAGCCCATGACTTCTCTCCAAAGTGCTTATCCCCATACCACGGGGAACAGGAGAACACTCCGGGACCACGGTAGGCCCCCGGCAGGCCCACACCTCCAGGCCACTACTCCTTTGGCCCCGACTGCCACACAGGGCCTATTTCTCTGCCTCTCTGGTTCTGAGTTCTGCAGAATCCTGCCTGCCACCCACAGTCCTCAGAACGAACTGGGACCCTGAAGGGAACTCCCCAGGGCCGTGGACTTTTTTCTTCTGCACTTTGGTCACTTCTGAAGAGATCCAATGGCCTCTGAATGGCTAGACTTTTGTAAAAGGGCCCAAGGTAGTGAGGCAAGTGGGAGCAAAGTGGGACCGGAGGCCATTGCCCCTGACCAGATTCCACAGCATGTCTGGGTCCATCTGCAGCCTACAGGACGGGGACCTGCCTGCCTTATCCTCCCCGAAGCCATCCCGGGGCCCTCAGGGCTGGCAGAGCCGTTCTGACCACCAACAGGCACGGCTAAGACAGTGGATCCCCTGAAAGGCCTCTCCTGAGTCTCATATCAGCCATGGCTGCTTGGATTCTGGAACCCTTGCTCACAGCACTTCCACAGGGGCCGATTTACAAGGTGAGACTTCAGTTCCCATCTCCAGTTTCCAGCGCTGTGAACTCAAGCCTCACTGCTCTGGGGTGTCAAGGCATCTCCAAGGGGGTCCCTCGAAAGGCTGAGGAGATGAAATCTGTCGGGCGTTGAACACGTTAAAGCCCTTTACAAATATCGGGTCTTCTCTGGGAAAAAGGACGCCCTTTACATGTTCATTCATTCTTTCCCTTGTTTTCGTTCTAGTCATTTCTGCCTTCCTGGGGGAATCTCCTCGTGAGCAGGTATGTTGTTATAGGCTCCGGTTTACTCTCCTACCTCCCCCGACCCTGGGCCCCCATGCAGTTGAGCGTGTCCCTCAGGAAACTCAGAGATCTCAGCACGTGGGATAAACTTGACAGGTCTCCAGAGAGAAGCGAGCGACCACCGCCGGTCCAGCCTGCCCCGTGGACGTAGGCGTCCTTCCTCCCGCATTGCCCGGCCCAGTCTCTCGTCCTCCTGGGGCTCCCGCTCGGCTCCTCCTCGAAGGCCACAAACCAGCCTGCCCTTCCAGAGAGTGCGTGGCCAAACGCCAACGTCAATTTCAATGCAAATAGCCAGAGAAATGCACTTGATTTACTGTGTGTGGTTGAGCGAAATGGCTTTCATGAGCCATCAGGAAACCAGCCTTGAAGCAGCTCCTGGAGCGAGCACAGGGTCCGCCGGAGACCACCGTGGCTGAACTTCTGGAAGAGAGAAAACACAGCCTGATGTGGAGTGCGCTGCTCCCAGAGCCCGTCCTAGAGAAGGACACTAGACACTCCAGTCAAGGAGTTTCTCCTCTGTTCCTCAGCTCTGCCCCCAGCAGGGCCTTGTCATCTTTGGGAGCAGATGGCATTTCTTCCCGACCTGACGGGCAGGGGCTCTCAGACGATTCTCCGCTGGCTGCCCTTTGTTCTCACACGAGGACGCCCCACGGCAGCATGGGGCTCCTTAGCAAATTGTCCCAGTACCCAAATCGACGATGATGGGCCTGCCTGGCACCTGGGGGCACTTTCCCTTGGAAAGATCTTTCTCAACCACTATCTCATTGGTCCCTACAATCTTGTGAAGCAGAAGCCAGGCAAGCACTCCTGCTTTGCCCTGACAGAGGCCAGGTAGGCTGAGGAGTTGGCGTAGCTGTGTGCCACGGGGCAATAGACAGGGCGTTGGGCTAGACCTCAGGTACCCTGCTTTCCGCAAACCTGGCCTCTCTGGGGGGCATGAAGCCTAAGGCCCTCGGATGCCCCTGAACTTGCCTTCTGCAGCCCGTGTTGAAGATGACCCTCCGAGCACCTCCAGCGGAGCCTTCCAGGTGGGCCTTTTGAAAAATCGTCTTCTCCGCCTGTCCCCAGGCAGTTTTGGGAAGCCTCTCCTTTAGGATCCAGCTGTCCTGTCCCCCTTCCCCACCCCCCTGAGGATGGTGATGACTGACTGTAGGGGTGCTTGGTTTCCCAAGAATTCCTCAGGTGGAGGGGTTTCTAGGGGCTTCCTGCACACCCTCCCATCCTCTGAAAGGCCACTGAGGGCCTTGAATTGGGCCTGAAATAGATGCCTGTAAATATTCCTTCTCCAAAGCCTGGGTTGTCCCTTTCTACACTCAAGGTATTCTTTTAAAGAGCACAAAATAAGGAAATTTCTGAAAAGTTTCAGCATATCCTAGAGTGCCCTCCTTTGTGGCCCTTCCCAGAATAAAAGGAAACGGTAAAATCCTAACAGTTTGAGGCACTCTCTGATTTCAAAAACTGCACAAAATAGGCATAAGACTGAAACCAGTGCTCTGCCAAGTATGAGTGTGCCTCACCATGGGATCGATTCTCAGGGTGGACACTGGCCCAGTGACGGCAGAGCCCAAAGTGAGCAAATCCCTCCCAGGAAACAATTTGCACTCGACAGAGAATCAACAGGGAGCATCCCACCAAGCCCAGGACCCCAAGGCAGGGAAGGCCCACTTTGGGGTCTCTGCTCTGTGAGCCTCCAGAGTGGCTCCCATCAGCCTCTTTTTTTTTCAATTGTGATAAAATACACACAACGCGAAATTTACCACCCGAACCATTTTTAGACATACAGTTGGAGCTGTGTTCGATACGTTGGTAACATCGTGCCTCCATCACCACCCTCCATCTCCAGAACTGTTTTCATCTTGCAGAACCGAAACCCTGTCCCTATTTACTCCAGCCTCCCGCCCCCTGCCCTCCCAGCCCCGGGCAACCAGCATTCTACTTTCAGCCTTAGGCAAGTCAGACAACATCAGTGCCCTCTATGAGTAGAATCACCCCAAATTTGTCCTTCTATGACTGTGGCTTATTTTATTTTACGTAGTGTCCTCAAAGTCCATCTGTGCTGTAGCCTGGGTCAGGATCTGCTTTTTTAAAATCATTTTTATTAACATATAATGTATTATTTGCCCCAGGGGTACAGGTCTGTGAATCATCAGGCTCACACATTTCACAGCACTCACCATAGCACATACCCTCCCCAGTATCCATCATCCAACCACCCCTTCCCTCCCTGCACCCCCCTCTACTCAGCCCAGCAACCCTAAATTTATTTCCTGAGATTAAGAGTCTCTTATTATGGTTTGTCTCCCTTCTGATCCCTTCTGATCCCATCTTGTTTCATTTTTTCCTTCCCTACCTCCCAAACCCCCCACTTTGCCTCTCAAATTCCTCATATCAGGGAGAGCATATAGTAATTATCTTTCTCTGATTGGTTCATTTTGCTCAACATGATACCCTCTAGTTCCATCCACATCATTGCAAATGGCAAGATTTCATTTCTTTTGATGGCTGCATAGTATTCCATTGTCTATATATACCACATCTTCTTTATCCATTCATCTGTTGATGGGCATCTAGGCTCTTTCCATAGTTCGGCTGTTGTCGACATTTCTAGAATCTGCTACCTCTTTAACGCTGAGTAACGCACGCTAACACATGCACATCCCATACTTGGCCTGTCCATTTGTCCACTAATGGACACTGGAGTTGCTTCCCCCCTTTGGCTATTGTGCCTAGGGTTGCCGTGAACACAGGTGTACAAATGCCTCCAGACCCTGCTTTCACCTCTTTTGGGCATATCCAGGAGTGGACTCTCTGGGTCATGTGGTTATGGCTGTTGCATTTTTTTTTAAAGATTTATTTATTTATTTATTTATTTGACAGACAGAGATTACCAGTAGGCAGAGAGAGAGAGGAGGAGGAAGCAGGCTCCCTGCTGAGCAGAGAGCCCCAT
The DNA here is from genome assembly GCF_020171115.1 of Neogale vison. Taxonomy (NCBI): domain Eukaryota; kingdom Metazoa; phylum Chordata; class Mammalia; order Carnivora; family Mustelidae; genus Neogale; species Neogale vison. The sequence goes on along the minus strand of NC_058092.1, from coordinate 148,121,052 downwards.
GTGGGGCTCGATCCCAGGACCCCGGGATCATGACCTGAGCCGAAGGCAGAGGCTTTAACCCACTGAGCCACCCAGGCACCCCTGTTGCATTTTTTTCTTAAGATTTTATTTATTTATTTGACAGAGAGAAAGAGAGAGAGACAGGAGAGAGGGAACACAACTAGGGGAAGTGGGAGAGGGAGAAGCAGACTTCCCACTGAGCAGGGATCCCGATGCGGCACTTGATCCCAGGACCCTGGGATCATGACCTGAGCTGAAGGCAAACACTTAATGACTGAGCCACCAGCGCCCCTGTGTCTGTTGTCTTTTGGAGGAACACCACACCATTTTCCACAAGAACCGCCCCAGGCCCCAGGCCTGCCGGCACGGCTGCATCACCCCAATTTCTCCACGTCCTGCCAATGATTCTTCTTTTCTGCTTCATGGTGGTGGTGGTCATTGTTGTTCTTGATGGATGGTATCATCCTCATGTATGTGAGATGGTCCCAGAAACCTCTTTTTAACCATAAAACATTTCCCCTTATATTAGTACTGAAAATCCCCAGGGTTAAAATAAGAAAACGACTTTACATCTGCCTTGCGGTTTGCAGTTAACAGAGTCCTTTAGACACATTACTTGATTTTATCTTTATAATGCCATCAAACGCTGTGACCCCCTTTGACAGAGGAGGAGCCCAAGGATCTTCCCTCCATATGTCCTACAAGGAGGCGTTTTTGCCATTTTCCCAGGCTCTAAAAGCAAGTTTCAGGCTTTAGCTCTTCCTGTCCTCCACTCGGAGCTCCCCTCTCTGTTTTCACATCTCAAGTGTCTGGACCGTGGGAGACAGTCCGGACAGTGGGGAGGCACTTGGGCTGCAAAAGAGGCAGACAGGATTGGAGGCTGGCCCTGATTTACCAACTGTGGGACCTTGGACATGGTTTCAATGGCTCCGACTCTCTGTCCCCTTGGGGGTGGAGCCGGTCTGACAAAAGTTCCTATGAAGAACCAGGGAGAGGAGGCAGGATCTGCTGTGGGTCTGTCTGGCATATTGTAAATGCTCAGCAGCAATAGCAATAGCTGCTGAGCATTTACATTTGGGGGTCCCTGCTGGCTCTGTTCACCCTCCTCGCCCCTGCACATTCTCCTCAACGACACCATCTGGCACCACTCAAACAAGCAACTGTTGACTCCCCTAAAAACACGTCCTGAGGTGGACCTCGGCACCTGCTCTGCTGGCCTGGCCTAGACAGGAGCCCCTTTCTGCTGTAGCACAGCCATCAGCCAGCTCTCAACCCCAGCCAGCTCTCAACCAACCTCCCTACACCCCATCCCACGGTCACCATTATTTACACCACAGAAATTCCGATGAGCCCTTTGTCCAACTCATGGCCCGGCCTCTGCTGTTAGATTCCCCGGTCTGTGCCCCCCAACAGCCCAGGCCTGGGCCTGAAGACATCAGTGCCTGGAGCAGAAATGGGACTGAGGCTCGTGACCCAGTCACCCACTCTACTCTTAACAACTGTGGGACCCTGAGCCAGGTGCTTAACCTTCATAGGATTTGGTGAAGACCATATGATACGATGTCGTGAGAGTACTTGGTACCTTGTAAAACCACATACAAATCTCAGTTGTTATTATAGATGGTATGGTCTCTGATCCCCTTCTGTAACACTGGATCAAAAATTCCTAAAAAGGGCCAGGTGAATTGTACAGTAATTAACTGAACTCCCTGTAACTTCTCCATGGATGTATTTTATGATGACAGCCACATACATAAACTTGTAACATGGACCATGTAGTTGGTTGGCTTTTCTTTTTCAAGGTGCATAGAATACAAATACGATAACAGCATTCTTAGACACGCAGACATGCATACCTTCATGCCATTTGTTGATCCCTGATTTGCTAGGTGGTGTGTCTAAGGTCATCTGGACCATACATGATTTTATAGATGTTTCTCCCAAGTGCTGTGGTCTAGAAGCAATCTACTTCAATAGTCCCGGTCAGTTTTCCCCTCTGTTTGTGGGGGGAGAGGTGCGTCTTGCACGCTCACGGCCAACAGGCTCAAGCTGTGCACGCCAAGGCCGTTTCCACGTGCCTCCCTCCCTGGCTCTTATCAGGAACAACTGGTACCTCTCTCCCCACGTAAACAGTCAAGGAGAGGAAAGGAGAAAAGCCTTAAATATTTGAATATTTGCTTTCTTTTACAAGACCACCTACAAAATGTTGCTGAGACCCTGCAGGCAAAATAATCTGTCATGATTCCAGCTCTGGCCGAATATAAACACCTTGCCTGGTCTGTGAGGAGGAGCTGGAGGCTCCCAGATGTTTCCACAGGTTTTCCTCTGGGGAGGGGGGAGGACTTGCCCTCCTCTAGTTTTTGTCCTCTCCTCCTGTTCTTTCATTCTTTCTCCTTGGTGAAGTACTTTATCAAAACAGTTTGGGCTAGAGATTGAGCGTGGGGGAAAAAAAGTGGCTTTTACTACAAAACTAGGGTCCCCTCACCCGCACCCCAATGTTCATAGTGGCAAGGTTCACAATAGCCAAACTGTGGAAGGAGCTGAGATGTCCTTCGACAGACAAATGGATAAAGAAGATGTGGTCCATATACACAATGGAATATTACTCAGGCGTCGGAAAGGATGAATACCATTTACATGGACACGTATGAAACTGGAGGGCATTATGCTGAGTGAAATAAGTCAGTCAGAGAAAGACAATCATCATAGGGTTTCACCCATATGTGATGTTCAAGAAATAGACCATAGTGGAAGGGAGGGAAAACTGGAAGAAATCAGAGAGGGAGACAAACCATGAAAGACTCTGGACTCCTGGAAACAAACTGAGGATTATGGAAAGAGAGGGGATGGGGGTGGGGTAACCAGGTGATGGGCATTAAGGAGGGCACGTGAGCACTGGGTATTGTAGTGAATCATTGAACATTGTAGTGAATGTTGTAGTGAATCATTAAACACTACCTCTGAAATTAATGAGGAACTATATGTGGGCTAATTGAATCCAAACTTAAAAGCAGAAAAAAATAAAATAAAATTATAGGTCTTAGTTATTAAAACACACACACACACGCACACACACACACACACAGAGCAAACTAGGGTCCCCTATCATTTTCTCTAAAGGACACCAGTACTGAGGTGATGGCCCACATGGGTGGAAGTACACTGTTGGCAGTGAGAAGACAGGGTCTCAGCCTCTAGGACTGACCTGAAGCTTGGGGAGTGGGATGACAAGTGGGGGCAGGAGATAGGTCCAGAGCTGTATGGACCAGAGCTCACCTCCACCTGACCCTAGTGTTCAGTTCACGTGGGAGATCCCAAGAATAAAGATGACTTGTTGGAATACAGTGAAATGAATTTGCTCTAATGGTCATCCGTGGCATTCCCCTCGGCTTGCTGGTGTGGCCTAGAAGAGCAGGAGAGCTGGGCGCTGGCGGGAGGGCAGCTGCTGGGAGCCTCATGGCCTCCCTCTGTCAGGGGATCTCTATGCACACAACCCAAGGGGTTGGTGGGTAGAGGGCAGCATGGAGCAGGGTCTTCCCTGGCCATTTTCTGCAACTCCACTCTGACCTCCTTCCTCAGATCCAGAGCCCTGAGCAACCTCATCCTGCAGCAGTTCCCCAAGCACCTGCCCTAGAAGTGGCCTTTGACGGGGGGCATCGTCACATCAGGTGCTCTGCTCAGGGCCGTCAACTCTAAAGGCCTCCTTGGGACCTAAAGATTGATTAGAGGAGGCTGAGTCACCGTCACCACTGCATCTTCACCACCACCACCACCACCCCCGCCACTGACGTCCCTGCGACACAGGTCGGGGATAAGTGTTATTATTCTCTGAGCCTCCGTTTCTCAATCTGTTAAAAAATAAATTAAATTTAAAGCATTATGGTAACATGGGCCTTTTAAGAACAGATTATGAGAATTGATGGCAATGCAGGGAAAGTGCTAAGCAGAGTGTGTGGCACCCACAAGGGTTCGGTGACTGTTATCAACAAAAGCCAACTAACTAACCAACAAATAAACAAAAAAGCAGTTGCAGATTCCAGAACTTTTTTTTAATCAACATATAATGTATTATTTGCCCTAAGGGTACAGGTCTGTGAATTATCAGTCTTACACAATTCACAGGATTCACCATAGCACATACCCTCCCCAATGCTCATCACCTAGTGACCCCATCCCTCCTACCCCCCTCCCCTCCAGCAACCCTCAATTTGTTTCCTGAGATTAAGAGTCTCTTATGGTTTGTCTCCTTCTCTGGTTTCATCTTCTTTTATTTATATTTCCTCCCTTCCCCTATGATCCTCTATCTTGTTTCTCAAATTCCTCATATTGGAGAGATCATATAATAACTGTCTTTCTCTGATTGACTTATTTTGCTCAGCATAATACCCTCTAGTTCCATCCACGTCATTGCAACTGGCAAGATTTTGTTTTTTGATGGCTGCATAGTATTCCATTGCATATTTATACCCTATCTTCTTTATCTATTCATCTGTTGATGGACATCTGAGCTCTTTCCACAGTTTGGCTATTGTGGACATTGCTGCTGTAAATATTGGGGTGCACGTGCCCCTTCATGTAGATCCCAGAATTTTTAATTGACTTTCCTCTGAATTTATCACCTTACCAGCTCACTATCTCTGTAGAGGATTTAGGGATTTGTTGGGTATTCTCCTCAAAGCTCCCCAAATCCCCAGGTGGTTTGTTTGAAGATGCCAATAAGAATTTAAATATCTGAAATGTGATTGGCACACAGTCAGATGAGATTTTATGCCCATAAATGTGACTCCCATGCAATCCAACCCCCACCTCCAACCCCACCAATGCCTGGCTGTGTTACCAACGGGAGGCTGAGACCCAGAAGCACACTGCTGGGCCAGCAATCCATACTTAGCAGAGCTGGAAAACAGCCTAACTGCTGCTTCAAAGGGACAGGAACAGATGGTCAGGCTGATATGAGGGTGCATTCCTGAGCTCGGACTGGGGAGCATGTATGCCACCTCCTTTAGCAAGAATCCCCCTACCAGCAGCACAGCCATTGCAAGGACCGCACCCGCACCCCCCACCCCCGCCTTCCGAATGGATCAGCTGTGCCAGGTCCCAGAGACCCAACTCCAGAGGAAGCTTATCTTGAGCCCATGCTACCATTTTCCCTCACTTGAACTTCTGTAATGACCCCCAACTCATCACTCCACTCACTGGTTCCTTCCAAATTGATCTGCCCGGACAACCTGTCTTCATACTTCAGGATTCGGGTCTAGTCCCCTCCCCTCGGGAAGCCTTCCGGGCGCCCTTCCCAGGCAGTACTGGTCCCCCTTTGAGACACCATTGTGTCTGGTGCACATTGGAGGCTCCCAGGCAGGTTAGACACCTTCACTTGTGGTTGCCATCGTCCCTATGCTGAGATGCTGTCTCGTTCCCTCTAAGCATGAGCTCTTTAAAGATGGAAGCAGATCATACTAAAAATTAAACATGAGGCCTTACCCTAGTCTTGGGCACATAGCAGGAGCTCCAAAGATACCTCCTGGATGGTGGAATGAGTGGATGACTAATAAACGTAGCCCAGCAAAGTGAGCTGTGACCATCTGCTCATGCTTCTCTCTCCTTCATTAGGAGGTAAGTCCTTGAGAACGGGAAGAGTCTTCTTCCTCTTTGCATCTCCACTGCCTGGACAAGAGCTGGCCCAGAGCCAGAGGGAAAGGTGGGCCTCACTCACTCATTCTGGCTCTCCCAATATTTGGACAACTATAGCCTCTCTGAAATTCCGACAGCCAGGGACAACCTTGGGGAAGGCCGGGGCAGAGAGGGTTCGGAGCCCGGATTGACTCCTCTGGCAGCTGAGTCTCCCAATTCTGGAGGTTCAGGCTATAGGGAGCAGTCAAGGAAGCCAGCGCTCAGTGGGAATGGGGGGAGAGAGAAGGGGGTGTGCACACCTCATGGGTACCATGTCGTGCCACCCAGGAGCCAAGAGTGTTTGGGCGATTAGGACAATGAAGGGGCACTGCAGGCGTGACAGACAGCACAGCAGGACCTGTCAGAGAGGGGCCCTGCTGCCAGGTGACAATCAAAGCAGGCCTCCTTCGACTGAGACCCTTCAACCAGTGGCTCCACAGACCCAGCCATGGAGCCCCTGCTATGGCTCTGTGGCTTCAGACATTGACTCTCCACCCCCTCCCCAAAAAAAGACTAATAAAAAACAAGCAGTCTCTCCCCTTTCCATCCCCCCCCCCACCCCTGGCATCAGCTTTTAGGAAAACCACACGATCATCTCAAGGATTTAGAGATCTTTTTCCTCCAAAACCATGGGAACTCATTATTCACTGCAGCCATCTTCTTGCCACTGATGTGCGCGGCCCGAATTCTTGTCTCCCAGAAGCTTCGAATGATGAACTGACCAGAGCACTGAGCCTGGAGTCCAAGCCCTGATCCACTGTGCCTCAGTTTCTCTACCCAGAAAGCAGCAGAGCCCTTGGTCTGCAAGGCAGCGCCATCCAGCACGACGTCCCGCATCTGCACAGGCCAGTCCAGTGACCTCTTGCTACGTGACTTTGAAAGGTGGTTATTGCAACAGAGGATCAAATTTTTAAGTTGATGAATTGATATTAAATTACTGTTTATTAATGAACTGGACAGCACAGCTCTCAGATGTAACCTGAGCTGACGTTCTACTTTTGGCTGCAAGTCAGCCTTCCCCTACTTCTCATGGCCATTTCCTCTTCATAAGAATAACGGGCTATTCAGTATAGGGGAAACAGGACCAGGGCTTGAACTCCAGGCTCAGTGACCTATAGACGTAGGACCTGGGACAGAAAGGACAGAGTTAATGTCCAAGAGACAGCTCCTCCCTATGAAAGTGAAAGACAACACAGGAAACAATGCAGTGGAGACCAATGCCCTGAGCCAGCCCTCTCCACATTTCCATAATCCTGCTGAGACAACATCAGGCTGTAAATCAAGGTTAGCTCTCAGGAGGATCTAGGCAAGAGCAACGCTCATTTATTTTCTTCCTGCATCGTCCTTCCTCTCCAGCACTGCCCCACCCCCGCCACGCGCCCTGGGGCCGATTGTGATGTTAGAAATTGCAGACAGGGTGCTAGGACAGAAGGCCTCATAGGATGGGGAACATCAGGACAGCAGTGGCACCACGAGGGGCTGAGGACACTGGGAGGTACCCAGAGCTCCGGCAGGCACAGGCCAAGGGCAGGAGGGCGGGGCTGAGTCCAAGTACATACGTGCCTGGGGCTCTGTGGCCCCCAGCTCAGACTTGGCTCTACCCCACTGATGCAGCCAGTACCTAACGATGGATATATTGACTCAGAACCACCACGAACATGTAGTCACACCGACTGCCCTGCCGTATCAATCCAGCAGGCGAGCAAGGTGACAGGGCTGAACCTGAATGGCTCTATCAGGCTTCTGCGGTTGCTCTTACTAGAAGCCACGTATCAGAAGGTCCAGTGGAGAGAGCCCTGTCAATGGGGGTTTCGTACCTGGGCCCTCCAGCCCCTCCGTGGTCACGCGGAGGGAGGCTTCTACAAGCATCATAAATGAGCCTTCGCCGGGGCCAGTGGCCAGGGCACTCCCGTTCTTCTCTACGTCCAAAATTTCTCTGTGTGCACATTTCCTCTTTCAGGTTCTTTCAAAGGAAGCGAAGTTCTGCAATAGCATCAGTGCGTCTTGCGCCAAAGGAGACAGGGTGCAGGAAAGAACTTTGTAAGCTCCTCACACGCACAGGCCAGAGGGTTCTGACAGCTGGACCTGCTTGCCCTGAGGCCCCACCCGAAGCCTGATCCCCCACCCACACAGAACACGGTGGGTCCTGTTGCTCACATCCCCTCTCCTCCCCTCGCCCTTCTGTGACACAGCTGCCTCTGGCCCAGGGATCCCCGAGGTCTTGGTATGACTCCTCAGCTCACTTGATGCTGACCCACGGCGGGACGGAGGAGGGATTCGGAGGACCTCGTCCAGGGATCCAGCCATCCGCAGCTGACAGCTTTGTTTCTCCACTGGACCCTGCTCATACCTTGATTAGATTAAAAATAATAGAGAACACTTGAGTTCAAATTAAGATTCCAACTGGATTCAGCAATTTCCACAAACAACATTAAAAATTAACAAACTGACTCTGCCTCTAAAGGTCACTATTTCTGAAGTCTCTGATATAACCCGTACTGATCTCTGGCTGGCATTGACCCCGGACTGTTTTTCCTTCATGGCCATCTTTCCCACCCGACCAGGCCACGTGCTCTGGGAGCGCCGTTCCTGTTTCTAGCGTGTGCAGCTTTCTTTCCCTGCAACCATACAGCAACAGCACCAGCAGCCCTGTCTAACGAAAGCGTTCAGAAGGAGAAGCTGGGGAGGTGGGCCGGCCAAACAACCTGAGACCTCGTCACTGCTCCTTGGACACAAGGATGATCTGTTGAGTGTGCTCGACCGACCGTCAGGGTCAGCTGCATGAACCGTCCCCAAGCAAAAAGAACCTGCAGGGTAAAAGTGCCCAGAAGAGCACTAACCCACAAAACCTTTCCCTCTCTCCCGGGCTCTCGCTCAGCCTGTCCTGTTACTTGCCATCTCCTGGGCTGCACTTTCAGGCCAGAGCACTCACAGGGCAGTGCAGACCTTCACAGAGGTGGGGCCCTCCCTGAGGCTCTCAGGGCCCGCTTTCCTCTCCACCAGCTGTTCCATGGAGGTGCCCGGGCCTGGCTGGGAGCAGGAGAGGTGAGCATACAGTCCAGGTTCCTGGTAAGGGATATGTGAGCCACTTACTCCATCCCCCTGCTGCCCAGCAAAGGGGCCAAGGTGCGTCCCCACTGAGGTGAGAACGCCCTGCTGGACCACCCTCAGGATACAGGGGGTCTGCCCCTCCTGGCACCTGCTCCTGTTCCCTGCTGTGGGCAGAGGGGGCACGAGGGGTGGCCGAGCCAATGATCAAGGATCCATCCCAAGGAGGCGAGAATCAGGGGGTCAGAAGGGGACAGGGTTGGAATCCTGTAGAAGCCAAGGCTTCGAGTGCTGGCATGGACTCCACTGTCCCACTGAACTTAGCTTGCAAAGCACACATTCAAAGATAAAATTATAAGAATTTCAAGACTGCAACTGCAGGGAATGAAACTCCAAACATTGGGTCCTTCTGAAAGCAGGGCTCTGCTGTCCATCCGTGAGGCTGGCCTTCCTGACCACTGAGCTCAGAAACAGAAATCCCTCGGGCAACAGGACAGAAGATCAGCAGACCACCCGATGGGGTGAGAAGACGCCCAACAGTGACCAAACGCAGTCCACAGCTGGCTGTTGGACTAAGTCATGATCAAAGACTTGTCCTTGGCCACTGGGGTCCGGCAGCTTCTAGGAAGAACCATTTCAGAAGGGGGTCTGTGTGGTAGTTTCCTATCACTATGGAAACAAAATACCATAAATTTAGTGGCTTAGTATTATCTTAACATTCTGAAGACTAGAAGTCAAAAAACGGGTCTCCCTGGACTAAAAGCAAGGTGCTCCTTCTGGAGGTCCCTTTTGCAGCTTCTACCAGCGACTTGGCTTGTGGCCCCTTCCTTCCTGAGCAAAGCCAGCGACTTTAGGCCTCAACCTTCCCATATCGCCCCACTCTGATATCTCCTTCTCTGAGTCTCTTCTCTGTCTCCAACTACCACATTTAAGGACCCTGTGATTATATTGGGTCCAGCAGGATAATCTCCCTATCTGAAGATCAGCTGATTAGCAATCTTAACTCCACCTGCCACCTTAATCCCCCTTTTGCCAGGTAATCTATGTAGTCACAGGTTCTGAGGATTAGGATGTGGACATCTTCAGGGGACCATTCTTCTGAGACCCTCCTAGCCTTGATGAGAGAGAGAAAGAAGGCAAAGTTGACCTAAGCAAGGAGCCATGGCTAGTGGGCATGTTGGGCTGAAGCAGGACCTCAGAGGAGGCTGGTACAGAGAGCTTGGCCTAGGTCACACCCAGACATCCACAGACAAGTCCTGGGAGGGGCTGACAATCACCCCTGACCTAGTAGAAGGGACGGTGCAAATCCAGGAGCGCTGGTGTTGGGCAGGACACCAGCCTCTCTCTCTAGGTTCCCTAGAGAGAACCCAGAGTTGCAGAACAGTGAAAAAGCAAGTTACAACGTTCGTCAGCCATGATCGAGAGTTCATCTGAAGGAAGTCCAGGAACCAGAGCTGCTCATGGGAAGGAAGGTGGATTGTAGCTTTGTCTCACCTTCATTACAATGTTTATATATCGTAAAAATTACACATAAAAACTGGGATTATGAATTTGTCCTAGTGACAAAAGAACAGTTTCTGGTTTATTCTATGGTGTATCAGGAAAAAAACAAAACAAAAAAAACAGAAAAACAGTGTCAAATGGAAGAGGAGAAAGGCTATATTTTTTTCCTGGGCCTGGAGGGAGAGGAGAGAGAGATCCAGTCAGGACCAAGGCAGCTATCTTAATCAGAGTTCTCCAGAGAAACAGAGCCATTAGAATATACATACAGAAAGAGATTTATTATGAGACATTAGCTCACACAGTTAGGGAAACTGACAAGTCCCAAGACCTGTGGTTGGCCAGCTAGAGACCCAGGATAGCTGATGTGTCAGTATGAACCCAAAGGCAGGAAAAAACTCACGTCCCAGCTCAAAGCAGTCAGGCAGGAGTTCACCTTGTTTGTGGAAGAGTCAGCCTTTTTGTTCTATTCAGGCCCATGAGGATTGGAGGAGACCTACCACACCGGGGAGAGCCATCTACTTTACTCAGTCCGTTGATGCAGATTTTAATCTTACCCCAAAACACCCTCACAGACACGCCCATTATAATGTGTGACCCAATGCTTGGGCACCTGTGGCCCCGTCAAGATGATGCATAAAATTAACCATCACAGTGACCAATGTCCCTGGGCACGGTCAATGAGGAGTCACAATGGCATTGTCCTTGCAAATTCCAGTAGCAGCCAAATCTCTGAGGAGGAAGTGTCTGAGCTCTCTAAGTTGCTCCTGGGAACCATGATATGCCACACTCCTTTGGCTATGTCCCAACAACGCATTTCTTACGCACCCCTCCCCAAACATACAACCTCACACCCTGATAAGAGCATGGAACTCAGCCCCCCTCTGTGCTCCTGGACCTTTGGGCAGCCTCTGCTATCATCTTAAACACTACACAGTACTTGTTGGTTCACTTTTCTCTCTCTTCTTAAATTGTGGGCTCTTTGGGAGGAAGACAGTAGGCTAGGTATTCCCGTAGTCTAGTATACAGCACTTGCTTATAGAATACTGACTAAAGAAATGGAGTGGGGGCATCTGGGTGGCTTAGTGGGTTAAGCCTCTGCCTTCAGCTCAGGTCATGATCCCAGGGTCCTGGGATCGAGCCCCGTATCAGGCGCTCTGCTCAGCAGAGCCTGCTTCTCCACCTCCACCGCCCCCCCCAGCCTGCCTCTCTGCCTACTTGAGATCTCTGTCTGTGAAATAAATAAATAAAATCTTCAAAAAAAAAAAAAAGGAAAGAAGTGTAGTAGGAGAAATAGCAGTAAGGTCATGGATAATTTTTTTTTAAGGCAAAAACATTCCTTTCACATACAAATATAAAAATCAACACAGGTCAGCGATTTTATTTAACTCTTTGAGGAGTAAGTAAGACGTTACACTAGTTCCAAGAGCAGAAAAATAGGCCATGAAATGAATTTCCAAGTCAAAGAGGTACAAAACCTGCATTTTTCCGTGAGAGTGGAAATAAATTGTCTTCTGCCACACAGAATTTATGACTACAGACAAGCATTTCTTGCTTTACTATCATTTACCTACAAATTTCAGAGTTGTAAAATAGCTCAGAGACCATGGAAGTTGTCAACGCCACAGAATCAGGTAACTCGGGTTAGGCATGAAACACTAGTTTTCCACTGAGGAATTTGAAGTGACCAAGAATACTTTTGGTCACTTCAAATTCTATCACATTTCTCTTCCTGACAGTGTCTGTCCTTCACAGTCGCACTAATCTCAAAGAGAGATTATTCTTTTTTTTTTTTTTTTTTAAAGATTTTATTTATTTATTTGACAGAGAGAGATCACAAGCAGGCAGAGAGGCAGGCAGAGAGAGAGGAGGAAGCAGGCTCCCCGCCAAGCAGAGAGCCCAATGCGGGGCTCGATCCCAGGACCCTGAGATCATGACCTGAGCCGAAGGCAGCGGCTTAACCACTGAGCCACCCAGGCGCCCCTCAAAGAGAGATTATTCTTGACCACAAAATAAGGCTTTCATCAGGTTTGGCTTGGTCATTTCCACAGGTGCAACAAGAGTGCTAACTACCCCCACACACCCCGTTGGGAGTGCCCTGAAGCTTCTAGAGCTAGCCACAAAATTGCCTTTTATCTGGAGTTGGCATAAAAGATCGGCTTGGATATTAAGAATTTCTACTATCTGCTATTCTTTTTTTTTTTTAAGATTTTATTTATTTATTTGACAGAGAGAGATCACAAGTAGGCAGAGAGGCAGGCTGAGAGAGCAGGGTTCCTGCTGAGCAGAGAGCCCAACGCGGGACTCAATCCCAGGACCCTGAGATCATGACCTGAATCTAAGGCAGAGGCTTAAACCACTGAGCCACCCAAGGACCCTATACTTGCTATTCTGAGGCTAGAAAACCACACCCAAGAAACTCTCTCCATCAGATTTCTCCTACAGTCCTATAAATCTGAATTCTTCTTTTCTGGAGGTTTCCCAAATATCCTAAGCCTCCTAACCCACCAGGAAGTAACCTTCCAGAACAGTAACAAGGCTGACCCCTGTGAGCCAGCTCCTAAGTCAGTTTTTCTCGCAAGATTTTGTAGACATTATCTTCAGAAGTACACACTTTATTCCTTAAAAGTGTCTTGTCATACCTGATTTAGGGAGTATTATTCTCCAATGGGACACTCCAGATAAGCCTTGATACTACCGTCAATTTGTTTAACTACATCCTGGTGGGAAGGGAGACCATTTCTTATTGAGCCTAGTGCAAATAACTAGATTTCCAAGAGTCATAAGGAGACTGAGTAAGTGTCTGAATTCAGAGAGATCAGTGAAAATCTAATACCATTTTAAGTGTTTTATTTCACTTTACCAAAATGGAATTTACTAAATTGCTATATATTACAGAGAGCTTAAGAAGAAAGAAAGAGAGCATCCTTTTATATCCAGAACATAGAACATTAAAACAAATACACAGTACCTCAAATAAATGATCACAATAAAATTTCTCTCATTAATTCATTCAGTCCTAGGAAATTATTGCTCTTCTGCTGGTTCTTGGTCTATTACTTTCCTGAAGCCGTATGTGTCTGAACTAAATGTGCTGGAAATCCTGACTCAGCCTCCTGGCCTGGCCTGAACGTTGTCAGCTCATAAGCCTGTACCCAAGAGTCTGTGCTTTGAAGTGTCTGTGGTTTGAACTACCTGGTACACTTCTTTTTCATGAGTCACTGAGATAGTCTTTGTTGAAGACATAATCTCTGGTCTGTACTTTATCACAGAGCCTCAGCCAGACCTTAAAACATGACAAAAACTATCTGTCCATGACAAAGACTTAATGACTTAATGACTCTTGGGACTTGTAATTTTTAAATATAGAAGGTCTGATGAGAGTTCATAATAACAAGCATCTGACACAAAAATGTGGTGGTTTCTCTGCATACAAAACAAGGAAAATAATTCCCAAAAAATGTTAAGACAAAATGTTTTTAAGAAAAATGAGTAAGGTCATTTTCTAAAAAACTCAGGGAATGGTGGTGCTTGGGTGCCTCAACTGGTTGAACATCCGCCTTCGGCTCAGTTCATGATCCTGGGGTTCCAGGATCAAGCCCTGTATCGGGTTCCCTGCTCAGCAGGGAGTCTGCTTCTCCCTCTCCCTCTGTCCCTACCTTCCCAGTAGGGAGGGGTCTCACTCACTCTTTCTCTTTCAAATAAATAAATAAAATCTTAAAGAAAAAACCTCAGTGAATGTTAAGTCTTATTTATAATGAATCAATATAATTTTTATAGAGGAAAAATTTGAAATATAACATAATAATTCTAAAACATATATTGAGAGGTGGGGTAGTAAGGGAAATCAGATTGTCTCTTTACTAGACAGAAATTATTTGCATGTCAAGCAACAAGAATCATTTACATTGCTGCACTTATCCACAATTTATAGTTGTAAAATAGCTCAAAGGCAATTAAAGGTACAAACTGTATAAAATCAGAAAACTCACAAGGCATAGCAATTTTTCTGTTCCACTCAAAAGTCTTTTCTAGATAGTGAACTAAAGGGTAGGTGGTGGAGAAGGAAGTATCGGGATTCCATCTCCCCACCTACACAAAAGTTGCATTGGCAGAATCTGTCGGATATAACTCTTTTAGAACTCTGGAGATGTTTTAGTCAGTTTCGCCAGCCATAACAGAATACCACAGATCTGGTGTCTTTTTTTTTTTTTTTAATTTTTATTTATTTATTTGACAGAGAGATCATAAGCAGGCAGAGAGGCAGGCAGAGGGTAGGGAAACAGGTCCCCTGCCGAACAGAGAGCCTGATGCAGGCCTCAATCCCAGGACCCTGAGATCATGACCCGAGCCGAAGGCAGAGGCTTAGCCCACTGAGCCACCCAGGGGCCCCCAGATCTGGTGTCTTAAAGAATAGCAGAACATTATTCTCTCACAGCTATGGAGACTAGAAGTCCAAGATCCAGTTCCCATCATGCTTGGTTTCTGGTAAGACTTCTTTTCCTGGTTAATAGATAGTTGTTTCCTTATTGCATTATCACATGGTCTCCTCTGAGCATGCAGAAAGGGGTGGTGGGAAAAGGGGGAGAGAGAGAAAGAGAGACAGAGAGAATGCTCTGTATATTGTATTGTATTGTATTGTATTGTATATTACAGAGATAGGTATCTCCTATCTCTTTCTCTTCCTGGAAGGACACCAGTCCTTTTGGATTAGGACCACACTCTTTTGACTTCATTTAACCTTAATTACTTCCCTAAAGACCCTATTTTTGGGAGAACATAATTTGGTCCATATCAAAAGACTACTGAAAGTTTGCAACTTCCAGGGGAAGTTGGACAGTAAATTGAAACTAATTTTAGTCAATTTCAGCTCTTAGGACAACAGCAACTACTCATCCTTCAACCTCCTACCCCATGACAAGCATCTCTTTCCACATTCCAGGAGCAGCTTACATACAGCTTGTGAGAGCCATGCTGGACACTAAGGACTTAGTTCTCCAAGTAACAGGAATCTGTGCTCTGATCACTGATTGCTACTTCTGACTGTGGGGGTTCATACACATGGGGGTTCATACACACAGTCATAGTCATTGTTGCAAGTTCCTCCCCTCTTGCTAAAGTGACTTCACGGGGATTTAAAGGGTTAGAATCCCCTTTTCCCTTCATTTTTCACTTTTCCCCCCTTTTGAGAGATATACATTTAAGGGCCAGGATATTCAAAGCAGCAACATATTCAAGGAAAATCATAAACTCAGAAGAGACCTGAGAAGATGTAAAGTTTATACCCCAGGCTTACATCCTTGGCAGAGAGACACCTTATGACAACAACAGCAAGGAGGGAAAATTAAGTCTCCAGAATTACCACATTATA
The DNA here is from genome assembly GCF_020171115.1 of Neogale vison. Taxonomy (NCBI): domain Eukaryota; kingdom Metazoa; phylum Chordata; class Mammalia; order Carnivora; family Mustelidae; genus Neogale; species Neogale vison. The sequence goes on along the minus strand of NC_058092.1, from coordinate 148,105,463 downwards.
AGATTTAAGTGTCCAATTTTCAACAACAACAAAAAAAATCGCAAGGCATACCAAAACAATAAGATCCATTCAAGGGGAAAAAAAAAAATCAACAGAAACTGTCCCTGAGAAATATCAGATGGTGGACCTACTAGACAAAGCCACTAAAAACTGTCTTCAAAATACTTAAAGAGTTAACAGAAGACATGGACAAAGTCAAGAAAATGGCATGTGAACAAAATGAAATATCAATAGATAGAAAACATAAAATGAAACCAAAAAGAAATCCTAGAAGTAAAAACCACAATAACTGAAATAAAAATTTTATTACAGTGATTCAGGAGCAGACTTGACAGAATAAGAATCAATGAACTTGAAGATAGGACAACTGAAGTTATCGAATCTGAAGAACAAAAAGAAAAGTTGAAGAAAATAAACAGATCCTTGGGACCCACGGGACACCATCAAGCTGATGAATATACTCACTGTAGTAGTCCCGGAAAGCAAAGAGAGAAAAGAGGGACAAAGAGTTTATCTGAACAATAAACAACAACAACAAAAAAAAATTAATGAAAACTATGAATATAAATATCCAAGAAGCAGGATGAACTCCAAGTAAAACAAACTCAAAGAGACCCACAGGGGGCTACATTGCAATCAAACTTTCAAGAACAAAAGGCAAAGAGAGGATCTTGAAAGGAGCAAGAGAGAAGCAACTGATCACATACGAAGGATCCCCAGGAATATTATCAGCAGATTTCTCATCAGAAATCTTGAAGGCCCAAAGATAGTGTTTTGATAGATTCAAAGTTTTGAAGGAAAGAAAACCCATCAACCAAAAATTCTATATCCAGCAAAACCGTCTTCCAAAAAATTGAGAGGAGTTAAGATATTCCCAGATTAATTAAAACCGAGAGAATGCATAACCTCTAGACCTGCCCTGAAAAAGAAAGAATGGTAAAAGGAGTTCTTCAGGCTGAAGGATGGATGTATTTAACGCTGTATAAAGAAGTAGAGCTCTCTGATGAAAGTAAATACAAGGGCAATTATAAAAGCTATGACTGGGGCACCCGCATGGCTCAGATGGCAAAGCATCTGCCTTTGGCTCAGGTCGTGATCTCCAGGTCTGGGATTGAGTCCATATCGGGCTCCAGGCTCAGTGAGGAGTCTGCTTCTCCCTTTGCCACTGCCCCCTTCCCCCCTCAAATGAATAAACAAACTTTTAAAAAATTAAAAATGAAAGCTACTATTACTGTACTATTACTGTAACTTGGGTTTGTAAACTCCATGTTTGTTTTCCACATGACTTAAGAGACATAAAAAACAATTAGTCTGGCTTTGGACAGAAATGCGTAAAAAGCATAAAGATGCAATTTTATGACATCAACAAGGGAAATAGGATCAGAGCTGTATAAGAGCAGAGGGTTCTTTTTTATGTTATTGAATTAAGCTGGTATAAATTCAATTTAGAGTGTTATAACTTTAAGATGTTAAATGCAATCACCATGGTAGACACACACACACCCCACACAAATAGTTACAGATATACACAGAAGGAAATGAGAGAGGAACAAAATGCTTTACTAAAAAAAAAAAAAAAAAAATACTAAACACAACAAAAGATAGTAATACAAGAAATGAGGGACAAAGAAGCTATGAGGCATATGGAAAAAAATAGCAAAATGACAGAAGCAAGTTTCTCCTTGCCAGTAATTACTTCAAATATAAATGGATTAAACCCTCCAGGCAAAAGATGAGATTGGTTGAATTTTTAGAATAGATTTTAAAAAAATAACCCCACTATACATTGTCTACAACAGATTCACTTTAGATTCAAATATGCAAATAAGCTGAAAGTGAAAGCATAGAAAAAGATATTCAATGCAAATAAGAAATACAAAAGATCAGATGTGGGCTATACTAACATCAGACAAAATAGACTATAAATCAAACAAGTTTATGAGAGACAAAGAAGGACATTAGATATTAATAAAAGATTAAGCACAACAAGAAGACATAATAATATAAACATAAATGTATTTAATAATAGACCCTCAAAATATACAAAGCAAAAATTGATAGACATGAAAGAAGTAGACAGCTGTGTAATAATATCCTAGAGCAACTAAGACAAAAGGTAAGTCAGGAAATAGAATACAGGGAGGGCTTATACAACATAATAAGCCAACTAGATTTAACACGTACAGAATGCTCTACCCAACAACAGAATACACATTCTCCTCAAGTCCATATGGAACGTTCTCTAGGATTTACCATATGTTAGCTACAAATTAATTCCCAATAGATTTAAAAATATAAATATCATGCAAAGAATATTCTATACCACAATGGAATGAAGTTAGAAATTAATAACAGAAAGAAAAGAAAATTTGTAATTTTTTTAAAGTTTTATTTATTTATTGTGAGAAAGAGCACAAGCAGGGTGAGGGGCAGGAGGAGAAGCAGGCTCTCCACTGAGCAGGGATCCCAATGTGGGTCTTGATCCCAGGACTCCAGGATCATGACCTGAGCCAAAGACAGAAGCTTAACTGACTAAGCCACCCAGATGCCCCAAAATTCACAAATTTATATACATTAAACAACACACTCTTCAATAAACAATGGGTCAAAGAAGAAATACGAATGGCCAAAAAGCATGTGAAAAGATGTTCAACATCACTAATCATTAGGGAGATACAAATCAAAACCACCCTGCCATTCAACTTTACACCCATTGTAGTGATTATCGCAAACCAAAACAAACACAAAAGCAAATATTGGTGAGGATATGGAGAAATTGGAACACTTACTTTTTGTTGGTAGGTTGTAAAATTATGTAGCCACTATGGAAAATGACATGATCGCCCCTCAGAAAGTTAAAAATTGAATTACCATGTGGTCCACAATTCCATTTCTGGGTATATATCTGAAAAAATTCAAAGCAGGGGTTTGAACAAATATTTGTATCCCCATGATCATCGCAGCATTTGCTCACAATACGCAAAGGTAGAAACAACCCATATGCTCTCTGTTGGATGAATGGGTTTTTAAACATGGAATATTGTTCAGCCTTAAAAGGAAGGGAAATGTGGGGCACCTGGGTAGCTCAGTGGGTTAAGCACTGGACGCTTGATTTTGGCTCAGGTCATGATCTCAGGACCGTGTGAATCGAGCCCCGCATAAGGCCCCACACTCAGCAGTGTACCTGCTTGAGATTCTCTCCCTCTCCCTCAGTCCCTCCCCTCCAAGCTCTGTCTCTCTTTCTCTCTCAAATAAATAAATAAATCTTAAAAAAAAAAAAAGAAAGAAAATTCTGATATATCATGGAAGAAACTTAAAGACCTTATGCTGAGGGAAATAAGGGAAATAAGAAAGATCAGATACTGTATGATTGCACTCCTATTAAGTACCTAGCATAGGCAAATTTATAGAGACAGAAAGTAGAATGGTGGTTGCCAAGGGCTCAGGGGAGGGGGAGCGGGGAGCTATGGTTTAATGGGTATGGAGTTTCAGTTTGGGAAGATAAAAAGTTCTGGAGGGCGATGGCCGTGGGAGACACACAACAATGTGAATGCACTTAATGCCACTGAACTCTATACACTTAAAAACGGATAGAAGTGGCAAATTTTACATGTAAATTGCACCACAATTTATAAAGAGTTAATCATTTATTTAAGATCTTCCAATATTTTTCCTGACAGTTGCTTGTATTTACTGAGTGTTTTTCTGTGTGTCACCCTGGAACTCTTCCAAAAGCTTTACCTGTCCTACTTTATTTAATTTCCATAATAATCTCAATGAGCTGGTACTGTTGTTATGTCTACATTTCAAAAAAGAAAACCGAGACACAGTAAAGTTCAGTGCTTTTTAAAAAAAATATATATATATATATTATTTATTTATTTATTTGACAGAAATAGAGACAGAGCAAGGTCAGGGGTAGAGGAGAGGGAGAAGCAGGACCCCACTGAGCAGGGAGCCCAATGTGGGCTCAATCCCAGGCCCCTGGGGTTGTGACCTGAGCTGAAGGCTGACACTTAACCGACTAAGGCACCCAGGCGCCCTAAAAGTTAAATACTTTATCCAAGTTCACAGAGTTTGTTAGCAGTGGATCTGAAGTTTGAACCTTAGCAACATGTCCAGATCCGTCGCCCTTGGCCACTATGCTGTACTACTTCCAAAATGAGTGAGCAATTAGTATTTTACAAGTTGCTGTTGATTTGTTTGTCACCGTGGGATTTTAGGTCTTTCCTTGGTTGAAACTGAAATTCAGAACTTGCTCACGTGGTCGTGAGCTTTCCTCGTTAGCAGCAGTCGGGGGGCGGGGGGGAACAGCCAAATCAGGGGGAAATAACTTCCCCTCTGGGCTGAATCCCAGACTCACCTACTCACCTAGAAGACTCAGGTCTTCTAGGATGGTCTTCTATGACATTCAAAGTCCAAATGCCAAATCTAGTGCTCAGTTGCTGTGTGTTCTTGGGGAAGTAACTTGACCTCTCTGAGCTTCTGCTTTCTCATCTAAAAAAAGGAAGTCATAACGTCTTCTGCAGGGCTGCTGTGAGTATGATTCAAACATCCTCAGGCCTCACTGGCCTGTGGAGATAAATAATGTCACCTCGATGTTAATATGCAGATTTCACTGGCTTGCCCCACCCCCCACCGCCAGTTCATCAGACCACTTAGCCTCTGAATTCACACTCAGCGGAAGACTGACTTATCTCAATGTGAGATAACACTCATACAGAGTGAATCTGCAAAACCATATACATGCTAACTAGATTATACTTATATTATTCTTATTGCCTTAAATAGTACTGCAGGTCAAGATGCAATAGTGTCTATATGAACGATTTTAGAGATTTAGGTCTTATTTGCTGACTAATCCCCACCCACTTCGGTTAGAAAACCTATGGGAGCAATCTTTGCGTGGAAGACTTTCCAAGAACAGCGTGGACATGTAATAATCGTAAGATAATCTTTTTGTAGATCGTTGATTTCCCTAACTACTCTCCCCTAAAATTGATCTGAGAATGTACCTACAGGGGAGGTAAGGTTCTCCTTTCTCACCACCCGACACAAGGCTGCCTTTCCACCATCTTGTTTGGGTTCACTGTTGCCGAGGGACATGAACTTCCCACTGACCTCAGAGACCTTTGAAGCGAATGTCTGTGACGGTTGAGTGGCTAACCTTTTTGCAAGGGTTGGGGGAGGGACAGAGCATGCAATTCTTTTTTTCCCCTACGCAATGGAGAAAAGGATCTTATCCTAGACGTTCATAGATGATTAAAAACTATTCATTGTGTTAAATTGTTATTTAATCGTTGGCATGTAACTCAGAAGGAATTCGAAGACTTGAGGAAAAATCACAACTCATTTCATTCCAATCCTTTCATTTGACCCAAGTTTGTTCCTCTTTACCTGTATGAAGAGGAAAAGTAAGAAAAAAATGTGTGCTGAACTGTGTCTCATTTTAATATAGGGCCATCTATCTGTACTAATAACTTTCTAGAAGGTCTAATCTTTCATTAAGAAAAATATTTTTAAACAAATTTTAGTCTCCTCTTTTATTTAAATGTGTGTATACTACATGTCAAAATCTGTGCTATCTTTTTGTTTCGATCAATTATAATGAGAATGCAATCCAGAAAAGAAAAATGCTCAGATAAATAGAGATTATGGTCACCAAGATGTTAAAATTTTTAGATTTCAACTTATATCTATTGGGCAGAGGCCAAGACGGGTTGATCCACAAAAGACAATACCTTTACGATTAGATTAGAATTTTAGGATTAGGATTGGTGGGAATGACAGGGAAATAGCTATTCAAAGAGAAAAGGGAATAATGGAAAATTTCCAACTGTTAAAGTAACTTTGGTCATGTATCCATGTACATGGTTATTAGTAATCACCGAATCACTATGATTCCACTGGAGTCCTTCAAAAGAAGGATATGGCAGGGGAGCCTGGGTGGCTCAGTGGGTTGAGCCTCTGCCTTCAGCTCAGGTCATGATCTCAGTGTCCTGGGATCGAGCCCCACATGGGACTCTCTGCTCTGCGGGGAGCCTGCTTCCCTTCCTCTCTCTCTGTCTGCCTCTCTGTCTCCTTGTGATCTCTGTCTGTCAAATAAATAAAAATCTAAAAAAAAAAAAAAAAAGGATATGGCAGTTTTATTCTTAAATGTTACTATTCACAATATGTTAAAAATTCTTTGTGGCTATTTAAACACAGATGAAACATTTTAGATGGCAACTGAAAAATATATAAGAGCCACATAGTTTTATGGGGAAAAGGTATTAGAAAGTATACTAGCAAAAAATTTGAAGGACCTTGACCTAGAAACATTCTCTCTTTTTTTTTTTTTTTAAAGAGGCAAACAGGAAATTCTCCTTTTTTTTTTTTTCAAGATTTTTATTTATTTGACAGAGAGAGAACGTGAGAGAGAGAGAGCACACAAGCAGGAGGAGAGGAAGAAACAGTCCCTCCACTGAGCAGGAAGCCCAAGGTGGGGCTCAATCCCAGGACCCTGGGATCATCCCCTGAGCCAAGGCAGATACTTAACTGCCTGAAACACCCAGGCGCTCCAGCCTAGAGTCATTCTCAAGCCAGCAAAGGACCTGGCCTGACCCCACTAGGACTAGGGCTTGCATTTTAGTTCATCTCTATCATTAAAAGATAAACCGAAGCATATTAAAATGTTTAATTTAATTGAAAAATTGACTCAAACTGGGCACCACCAAACCAGAAGTGGTTAGGAGCCTCCACCAAGAGGAGTTAGGGGAAAGACCTCCAAAGCCACGTTTCAGAAGCAAAGAAAGGAAGTTATTTGATTGGTTATGGCTTAAAGCCTAGGTAGCTGTCTGTGACTAGCTGTCTATAGCTTTCAGTTCTGAAACCTTGAGGCATTCGCAGCCTTGAGTTCTGGTTTGCTTGCTGAGCCTGCAGGCCAACAGAGCATCAGAGACCCCCAGTCTAATAGCCTCTTGTTCAACCAGTTGAACCCCACTCGTGGTCCCCAGCCACAAAGCTGCTCCCGGTAGCCTGGGTAAGCATACTGACAGCGTTTCAAGTGGTATGTGGGTGTGTGTCAGGCGTCTGTGTCGGGAGGTGTGTGTGAGTCTGAGTGTGTGTTGGCGCACGTCTAATGTACCTGTTGGGGACGGGGAGGCTGTGTGTGTAAGTGTGTGCGGATGGGTCTCTGTGCAAGTGTTGGTCTGTGTGCCCACGTACAGGGTGGGCGGCGGGAGATCATGTGCACAAGGCCACCTCCCGCTCTCCTCTCTGTGAGGGGCTTTGTCGTCGCGCGTGTGGATGAGGCCCTCGCTGACGCCTGAGTCTCTAGTGTCTCGTTGTCAGGCCCGCACCCGGCAAAGGCAGCATGATGGAAGAATACAGCTTTAGGATTTGTTTCATCACCACTTTAACAACTGTTGAGGAGTCCTGGGGCTTTCCTTAGGATGAAGACAGAAAAATATAGAAATACCAAAATGAGGAAAGGCTTATAAATATGGAGCTATCTGTAATACACTTTGGTTTAATAGTACCTCTTGAAAATTCATGATTATCATGTAAACAGTATCAAATAGCGTCCAGTCCTGGAGCCCACGTTGTCCTCCCTTCCCCCCACCCCACCCCGCGCCCGCGATGTCCTGGGAGGAAAATTGGATCTTTAAATTCGCCTCCAGTTTAATTGAGTCAGAAGCAGCATTCCTTGTATAAGAGGATGAAAAGAACCCCCCCCAAAAGGACTTAAAAGCCTAACATGAAATCTTTTACATTAGCAGGGGGCTGTCACAATTGCGTATTTGATGTCACAGCAAATTTTATTCTTCTCATCCAAATCCTGCCACCCGGGTGGAGAGGAGCCGTCGTTTAGGGCAGAAGGCTGGAGAGGAGATGGCCAGCCGGGGTCCTATCTACCGTAATTCTTCCCGCACGCTGCATGGGAAGGGGGGGGGCGCCCGAAGAAAACCTGATGCACCCACATTCCAAAACAGATCAATTCACATTTTCAACATCAGAAAAGAGTTCTTTGCCTTTCAAAGGGGTTCCCAGGAGAGCTCACCTAAGTAGGAAGTTCCTCTGCAGCATTTACAAGTTTCCTATTTACAGAACATCTATAAACAGTAAAATCTCAGGAGCTCCTTTTTGCAAGCGAAATGAGACACAGCGCTACCCGGCTGAGTTCTTAGTAGAGGCGGTTTCCTTAAGGGACTGCGGTGACTGGGCAAGATGAAATAGTGAGCTGTTCAGATAATTACAAAGAAGGACCTTAGAGCCACCAAGAAGGAAATTGCGGCTGGTGGTTTAGCCTGGAGGGATCAGGGCTGTGGGCAGGATTCAGCACTGAGAGCAGGTGTTTGGAGGCCTTCTGTAAGGACGAAGTGAGGGACAAAATGAGGGTTTGGGAGGGTCAGGGGTCGGGCCTGGTGGTGGGTACAAAGGAGGGCATGTATCACATGGAACACGGGGTGTGGTGCATAAACAATGAATCTTGGAACACTGAAAATATAAATTAAATTTAAAAAAGAAGAAGAAGAAGGGAGTGAGAGTTATTATCCAAATCCCGCCTCAGTGTGTTCCCGTCTACCCCGCCTTCTTCGTTCCTGCCTCCCAGGTGAACGGGGCCACCTTAGGGATTGTGGAAAGAGCCAGCTGTCCAGGCTCTCCCAATACCACTATAGCCTGGGCCAGCTAATAGAAAAGCCAGGAAAAGATGCTTTTCCCAAGAATATACAGTCATATTAAAATCAGAGTATCAGTATCCATAACAACAATGAATCAGAGGTTTCTTATGTTTTACAGTGAGTGCGTCCCTCAAGAGTCTAAAAGTAACAGGTGAAAATGGAAATATTCACATGGAAGGTGCTTCTTGTCTAAAAAACATAATCGAGTCCCTGTTGGTGGTGACTTGGTCCTTTCAAAGCTTTGGTTGTCCCATCTTTGTATAGCTGAGGGAAAAAAAGCCTTTAGGAATTGCAGGACCCCATGAAAAGCTGGTTTCTCATTCCTGGGAGACCCCAGGAGGCACTGTTTGGAAAGGCAGTGAGAAGGAGGGAAAGGAGCGGTGCTGCAGAGTTCTGGGTTGCAAATTCTAAGGCAATTAGAAAAAATATTCTTATCTTCTACATTGGCATTATCTCAACAAGGGCGGAAGCCTGGCTTTCCCACTTTGTAGAAGGGCATAGTAGAAGGGAGAGGATTACATGAAATAAGTCTCTTTGGGTGTTAGCAGAGGACCTGGGATTAATAAACTCAGCCAGAGGCCACCACTATGAATAGATGGTCCTATTAATAGGAGCATGGCCTTGCTAGCCTCCTTCACCTGGTATCTGTTATTCTTTAATAAGTGCTGCGGTTTCAGTTCTGCCTTTCACTTACTTTATTAACTGCTTTTCTGCCAGTTCTAATTTCTTTATCTGGAAGGTCCTTTGTACCTGTACCTTTTTAGCAGGAAAGACAAGGGCTTTGGCTCAGGGCAAGCTGCTCTCTTCTGGAGACCCCCTGCATGGGGTGGGGGTGTGTGTGTGGAGGGACTTCCTCACCCTCGGCCTCTGAGCCCCTGAAACCGACATTAGTCAGTAACGGCAAGCACTGTCCAAGAAAGGATGTTTTTCTCATCTTTGCATGCTCCCATCAGATTTACACACTTCCTTCAGAGAGGTGAGATCTTTCCTTTTGTGATTACTTTAAAACCCATTTGGATGGAATAGTCCTACCAATGGGAAACAAACCAAAAATATCATTTTAAAGATAGAAAGAACCCTGAAGGCTTCCTCACTGTTCTAGGAAGCTCGAATGGTGTTCACAGGCCATGGCGGTTTTGATCTGGGGAGGGGTCCCACAGAAAAATGTGGCAGGGTGGGAAGAGAGGGGACATCAGGGGCCGCAGTCACAGGGCAGAGGCCGTTGAAGGCCCCCACTGAAAGCAGGACCATGGGAGATGTTGCAGAGGGAGCCCCAAAGGACCTTGTGTCTGTTTGGATGTGACGGAGAGCGACCAGCAGGCGGCTTTAACCAGGCTGAAGAATAACACCGACAGGGGCCTACGCGTGTGTAGGAAAAGTGAGGCTCACACGTGAACTTGGAACGCAGGAGGGAGGAGATGCTCAGCGGCGGCTCCAAAGCCAGATCTGAGTCACCTCACATCCTGTGTGGAAGAAGGAAAAGCATAAATAACGGAGGAAGAAACTCTACAAACTAAGATAATTGTTAAACAACAAATTCAAAAGTGGGCTTAACTTGAGAAGTCAGGGTTGGAAGTGAGACGTCAGGCGTCGTCTGCTCAGAAGGGTTATTGCAGAGAAACGGGAGATGGAAAAGGAGCATGGTGGGATGGCGGGGTTGACCTCCGGGTGGAGGGCTTGGTGCCCACGGGAGGAGAAGGAAAGAGATCAGCTCATGGCCTCTTACAGCCGAGGTGCGAGGAAGCCAGGGTTTGGCTTGAACTTTGGCTTGAACTTCCAGATAAAGAAATTAACTCACCTTGCCCCAAATCACACTGTCAGGAATGAGACTCGCCAGAGCACCGCATTAATGAGGCAACGTCTCTCCTTGTTTACCAGACCCCAAAGCTCCTGTAACTGAGTGAAACTTGCTCCTGGTGCACAGAGCTGAGTGGCCTGGTGGAAGAGACTGCAGTCCAGAAATCAGTTCAAGAGACATCAGGCACTTAGCATATAACTGGGGTGATATCTCAATTTAGGGAGAAAATAATTGCTTTAATGATAAATGATGCTGGCATAATTAGCTCTATATCTAGAAGGAAAATATAAACTGCTACCTCACACTATATCCAGAAATAAATTCCAAAGGGATACAATAAATTCCAAAGATATTTTATTTTACCTCACTTTATTTTATTTCTTAAAAGATTTTATTTATTTTGAGAGAGAGAAACAAAGAAAGATGAGCAGGGGAGAGACAAAGGAGAGAGAGAAGCAGCCGGACATGGGGCTCGATCCCAGGACCTCAACATCATGACCAGAGCCAAAGGCTGATGTTTAACCAACTGAGCCACCCAGGCGCCCCCCTGGACTTATCCCATTTTTATGAAGATATTCTGCAGAAATAAAAGCACTTCTGGGTAAGAATATACACAGGGATGTTAAATAAAGCATTGCTAAGCGGCAGAGAGGCACCGACCAGAAACCGCCTTGATGCCTAGAGCTAGAGGTGTGTCCATCTCTACATCCACACATTTATAAGTGTGTCCATCTCCACCATGAAATACTATAAGACTTCTATTGTTTTTTGTACTGTATTATTGTATTATGTACTGTATTATTCCACTTATTAATTGTATTATGTACTGTATTATTCCACTTATTAAAAATTACAGAAAATACAAACTAAGCTACAGTGACCAACAAATTAGAGCGGTTTCCTGGGCACTAGGTGGGGGACAAAAGGATTGATTCCTGCAGCGTAAGGCAGTTTTGGAATAATAGATGTGCTCAAACCTGGATGGGAGTGATGGTTTTATGTGTGGAGTCAGAAGTACTGTATGACTTTTAAAGGGAATGAGGTAGCCCCTATCTGGATCTACCTGGAGGGATGTCCATGATGTGCTGCTCAAATGGAAAGCAATTTGCAGGGTAATTTATGCCGCACGATCCAATTTGCTAAAAATCACAGTAGGAGTTTCTCTTTACTCGTGCACATATGTTTGTGTGAGAACCGAGAGTTGTAGAGCTGGGTCACGTGTGTGATATTAACATTTATAAAGAAAATGTTCTTAAAGGAGAGAATTTTTCAAACGTTACCCAGATTCCCAGGCCCCCATTCCACTGGAGTGGGTGGGAACGAAGCCTGAGGATTTCCATTTTGACAAGAAGCCCAGGGTCTGCTACCCACCTCGGGGAGCACTGCAGGACCAGGCCCCTGGGAGGGCAGAACTGCCGAAGAGAAGGAAAGGGCCGTCTGGAAGACACAGGAGGGAGGGCAAGAGAGCTAGTGGGCCGGGAACAGGAGAAGGGGGCAAAGGAGGGTTTCAGTGTGTGAAAACGGGGCTCCCTTCCCCTGATCCAAGAAGGAAGAAGGGGAGCACCCAAGAGGAACATGCAGAAAGATTCAGAAACTTCTCCAAGGGCAGGAAAGGAAACACAGAGCATTTAAGTTAAGAATGAGGGATGTGGAGAAGGGACGAGAGTGGACAGAGGCCATGGAGAGGCCGGCCGTGCTCAGGAGTCTGGATTCATGCTCCGCTTGGTCTGCAGGTCGAGACTCTCATCCCAGCGCCAGCAGCACCAGATAAAACACACTGTGCCTCTTTCCCCCAAAAAAGGCAGAGTCTGGGCGGGTTGTGCCTCTGTCTGCGCAGGGAGAACAGATGGAGGTGGCGATTTGTGTTCCAGCAGTATCATGAGCACGAAATTGGACCAGATGCCAATTGGGCGGGCACTCTGGGAAAGGACACCACCCCCCCATTCATCAAGCGCCCATGCTGTGCAAATAACGGTGCTACCCTTTCCACAAGTTCAGGTAGATATAATCATACCCATTTCCAGATGAGAAAACTGGGGTTTAGAGATCTGGAGAGATGGCCCACGATTCCCCGTTCATTTCGGTGGGGGCAGCTCTAGGACCCGCACGCAGGTCTCTCCCTCGTCAAGGCTTTAGTTCTCTCAGTTCCAAAGGTGGGGGGCAGGACAGGGGTGTTGATGGACCTGCCCAGAGCCCCAGGATAAGGGAGAAGGAAACCAGCGGGTGCCGCGGCCTTTTGTCTTCCAGACCAAGGAACAGGCTGGCCTCAGCAACCCCCTCGGTTGAGCCCACAGGACCTGAACCTCTCCGGCACCTCCTTCTTGAGCCAGCACACAGCGGCTTTGTGGATGACTCGGCCACGCCACCGAGACATGTCACCGTCTCGTGAATAATATAGCGCAGAGCAGGGGTCAGGGAAGCAAGCCAGGATACCCAGCCACCCCACCCCTCCCCTCCCCACAAAGCCCTAGGGCCCAGTCGGAACTTCGCAGACAAGAAAAATGGGTCAACCCTCTCCACTCTTCCCTCCTCGCCTCATCTTGCTGGGACAGCCGTGTCCCTTTTCTCTGTCCTCATCCCGTGTTTAGGGCAGGCAGGGTCACCCTGACCCCAGCCTACAGGCACAGACCTATGTGCCCAGGGGGCAGTGCAAGGAGGGCTGATTAGTGGGGGCTCCCCCAGGAGGACAGAGTGAGGACCCGAATCTCTTATTAAGGGAAGGTGTGGGTGGGAAGAATGCACCAGAAGCATGTTTGTTTCTTATCCAGTGAGCATTCATTAAGCAACTGCTGTATGCCAAGGATTCCCAGGTGCTTGGACTTGGAACTCACTGAGAAGGTTCAGTGCAGAACCCCTGGTGTTTCGTGCACCCTTGCCTCTCCACAGCGCAGGTATCTGATGCACACACACTCTCGATAAACCTCTGTTAAATGGAAGAATGACAGGCTTGGCTGCCGTCGCTCTGAGGCTTACAGTCGATGGAAAATGCAGCCATCGAACAAGAAAATGACACGGCTCATTCACTCCGACTGTGGTGAGGATTACGAAGGGCTGCGAATTCACGATGAACTTGAAATTATTTTTAAAAGCTTTAAAAAAGATTTTCCTTGAGAGACATTTTCAGACTCTTCTCAGTTTTGGTGTAAGAAGAACAATGTAAAAATTAGCATCTCAGTGAGCTGTAGGTAGACAACTGACCGTGCTATCCAGAGCCTTATTGAATGGAAGAATGAATCCCTGTTGGAGCAGAAACAGAACGTGGTGAAACAAAACAAAGAGGGGTGTGTGTGTGTGTGTGTGTCCAATCCTCTGCGTCTGCACAAAGTAAGGGGTCAGAGGCCTCTTCAAAAGCAGCCCAAGAGAGTTTTGGGTCACGTGTTTGTCATCTATAATTTGGTCCCTTCCCTTCCAGTCCTGAACACTTGGCAAACCTCTCGGTTAAGATGCCCCTTCTCCCCTGTCCCCTTTCCTTGGTCCCGCACCCCTTTGGGGTGGTCAGAGGCCACCTCCTATGGGCCCCGCTGACTGCCGGCCCTAGATCACTCTGGCTGAGGTCGTTCCTCCCAACAGGGTGGCCTCAGCCGCCTTCTTCTTGCCCCGGGAGCCCTTGGGAAAGAGAGGGCTCCTTCCACAGCTCCACTGCCCCAGCGGCTTTGCTAAGTTCCTGACCACTTAACAAAATAAACAGCAGATACGGTGGGCCTCTGTGGGAGGCAACACGGTTTGGAGCAGAAAGATCTGAGTCTCCGCTTGGCTGTAATGCGGAATCGTCCTCTTGATCAAGTGATTTAACCCGCCTGAGCCTCAGTTTTCTCACTGGCAACCTGGGGCTGAGAATACGGTCTACTGACCCAGTTCTTAAGAAGGAAGAACGAATGAGAGCACACATACAAAACCCCAGCTGTACGGGGAGGGCGGCGTGAGGACTGGGGCGCAGCAACGATACCCCCCGGGAGCCGGCCTGCCTCACCCACCGCCTGGGCCAAGGGCAGAGCATTTAGCTGTGCCCACCCCTGAGTCCCAGAACAAAGCCAGGTGCAGGGCACCTGGGTGGCTCAGTTGGTTAAGCAGCTGCCTTCAGCTCAGGTCATGATCCTGGAGTCCCGGGATCGAGTCGCACATCGGGCTCCCAGCCGGGGGGAGTCTGCTTCTCCCTCTGACCTTCTCCCCTCTCATGCTCTCACTCTCTCTCTAAAATAAATAAATAAAATATTTTTTAAAATTCAAAAAAAATTTAAAAATAAAGAAAGTCAGGTGCAGGCCAAGACCACCTCTTCTGCAAGGATCCTCTTTCCTTGGAAACCGTGGGTCCCCCCCCCACACACAATGATGGGTGGGGAAGGGCCCTCTACTAGCTCACAGAAGCATCTTCTCACTGTCCTCACATGGTGGGAGGGCAAGGGAGCTCTATGAAATTTCCTTTATAAAACACTAATCCCACCCTCCTGACTTAAGTACCTCCCACAGGCCCCATCTCCAAGTACCTTTGCCTTTAGGGGTTAGGATTCCAACATATGAATTGGAAAGTGGCGCAAACATTCAGATCGCAGCAGTGTGAATGGACTAAAACAAATAAGACAATGGGAGCAAATAAGCAATCAGAGGTGGGCCCCCTGGGTCCAGAACGCAGGTCTGGGACCCTCTGGGAGTGTGGCCCCTTGTGGTAGGTGCTGGGGGCCATTTAAACCTTTTTGTCTAGTTAGAGCTTAGTTACCACTCAGGGAATCTTATCACCTCTTGAAGGAAAGAAACTGGTTTTCTTCCTACCTGGGATTCTAGAACACAGAGCCCACAGGACACACCTGTCTTTAAATTGCCAAACAAAACCACACGGAGTGTTTTTAACTGAGGAGCAACTCAGACCATCCCTTCCCTCGGCTGGTGGAAATGCCTTTCATAATGGTCACTCGGTACTGTTCTTGGGGGCCAAGAGCCTGAGTCATCGACCTCTGAGGTCATTTTGGTTCCAACTCAAAGTATACAGAAGATTGATTCGTAGGTACGGGTAAGAAACGAAGGGGAAACGAAACAACCAAAACTGAAAGCACCCAGCAAACAGCTATATCCTCTGGTTGTTTCTGGACTCTGTCCACGTGGCCCTTGTAGAGCCTCTGGCTGCCGTCCAGGCCGAGCACAGGAACAGCCTAAGGCCTTTGCACTGTGCGTGACATCATCACCACAGCTTGGCAGTTTTGCTAAAGGAATGACCCACTGGCTAGCTGGGAGTGGATAAACGGAGGAGACCCACATGATGCCCGTCCTCGGACCCCCGGACGTGGAGCTCCGGAGCTAGAACTGGCTGTTCCACCTGCTCACCTCTCCCGCCGTGTGATAACCCTCCCTGAGCTTATCCCTGGAACACAGCTCATGATGAAATCAGCTCTTGCATTGAGCTCTGTCATGTTCGAGTCGGTTCTGTAACTGAAGGCTTGAGCTGTCCAGAAGCTTCCAGGAGGCCAGAAGAGTCCGTCCAGAAAGGTAAACTGGCTGGAGTCGTGGCCCCAGCTCAGCCTGGCTCTGGGCCCACTGAAGGACGACAGCAAAAGCCACCAGACCCAGAGGTGATAAATAAGGGTCCTGATGCTAGTTCACCCTCTAAGCACCTGGGCCCTCCCTTCTCTCATGTGTAAAGTGGTAGGATTGGCCCAGACCCCACAGGACACGAGAGAGGGTGCAAGAGATGGCATCTCTGAGGGGTCTGGGTTGGGGTCTGGCCTGCCGCTGAGCGCCTAGACCCTTACTGCCCTGCAGGAAGAAAACCATGGACCTCAGCTTCCCCTGACTGAGGGAGCACCTCTAGCATTCATCATCAAGGCCGCCCAGTGAAGGTCTTGGAAAACCCAGTAGAAAGTCATTTGGAGGAGGAACCACAAGCTGCAGAGACTCCAAGAGCCACAACAAACACCCTTTGGGACAACTGAAAAAAAAGAAAAAAAATGGAGTTTGGCCTTCGTCTGGGGAGCAGCATAGAAAATGGTTCAATGTTCGGTGAGAAGTTCAGTTGTTTGCTTAGTTTTAACAAGAGGCTTTATGGGAATTCCTACATTTTAACATATATCTTTGACATCATGAGTAAGACATTCTAAAACGACCCATAACTCAGAAATGAAAATTCACATCTTTTAACCAGGAGGCTCATGTAGTGTCAGGTGTTCACAGACTCCAAACCCATTCTAATTCAGGGAAGCAATTGAAAATGCAACACCAAGCAATTTCGAGAGCAGTGTCTGGAGGGTTAAGTTAGAAAGTTAGAGGGCGTCTGTATTAACCTTTATCACTTTTTCCTTTCCCTTGTTGACACTGTTTACACAGTGCACTAAATAAACACGGGCCCAGACACACAGGCTCATCATTTTTGTCCCACGCAGGTAGAAGCTTCTCAGCACTGCTGTGTGGTCCCGAAACACACCCACTCCAGTTAAAAACAAATAAAAGCAGAAACAACTCCCTCTGCCCGTGTAAAGCACCGTGTGTCTCTGTCCGTCCGGTCACCCCACCTGACGCGGCTGAGTGCTGATGGTCAGCGTCTGGACCCGCTGGATGTTGGGTGACTGGAACAGAGCTACCCGAAGTGCCAGGATCCTCCTCACTCTGTAAACACACAGAAACTTGAGAAATGAATGTCTGTCTTATTCTAGAGCATTCTTACCCTTTGCTTGCATAGCCTTGATTTGTGCTCCGGTTCATTAAAATGCTTTAGTCGCGCTGTTTATCAGGGAACTTTGAGCTGCAGAACACTTTTAGGAGCTGTGGGGAGATACAGAAGACAGCATTCCTGGCCCAAGTAGTAGTCCTCCTTCTAAGGAAAAGAAGGCAAAATGCACATAAAAAGGTAATATGTAGTGACCTACGTAAAGAAAGGCAAACTCACTAGGGTGAATGACACGCCCACTCCTGGGGATTATGGAATCAAAGAACATCATAGCCCAGGTAACTCAGAGAAGATGTTGTAGCCTGGTGAATCCGTCGGAAATCTGAAGACCATAGACTGGCAGATTCCAGACCTTCTGGTCAGTAAAATACACTCTCCAGTGTGGCTACCAGGCGTAGACACCCTACCGTGGGACACTGTAAGCAAGCTTCCTTGGAGCAGAGTGTGGCAAGGAGAAAAAAGAAAGGAGGAACCTGGTGGAGGGTCTTCCCCATGTAGACCCTCAGCGTCCGTTGGCACGTCCATCTGTTATGAGCGTTTACTGACACCTGGGACGGCAGGTTTCCCTATCCTGCATGCTGAGCCCTCCGGTTCCCTATGGCAGGCAGTCAGGAGCCGAGCAACAACACCCCCAGAGCGGCATCTGAAGAAGAGAATGTCGGCACAATGTGAAGCCATGATATAGAAGAATAGAGGCTGGAAGAGAAAACACATAAAATAACAAGAGTTACGAGAGTTTCATTTGGCAAAAAATAATAGCAATAGTAAATGAGACAAAAATCGTAGAATTTTGGCCCCACTATTTTGTGATTTTTAAATCCAGCCTAAAAAGTTAGAAGTAAGCACATAGCATGCTGCATTAAAACGGCAAGGTGGGCATTCATTCATATTAGCTGATTAAAGCCCAGATTTTTTCATCAGATTCAATAAAATCTGTACACCAACAGTCGAGATACCATAGAGTTCAAATTGAATAATATTCCACCTGAACAGTCAGAGATCCTGCGAGCCGCACCGCTTTCTACACGACAGGGTAAAGAGCAAAGTAAGCAAAGACGACAGCAACTGGCTCTTGGGCTTGGAGCCTGGCTTTGAGCACGGGAATAATCACAGGGTCCACATTTCACGGAACCTTGTACTGAATGCACTGGGCGACCCTCCCCACAGCTCCCAGGAGCTGGCTTCTGCGTTGCCCGCTGTCCCCCATGTGCACAAACACCCCCAGGCCAAGCCCACAGCACCAGCTCCTGCCCCAGCCATGCCTAGCCCTGTCCCCAGGGTGGGGTGGCCCCTGGTCTGCCTCCGTAAAGGAGGCTCTTGGTCAGGGCACCACTGTGTCTGGGCTGCCGTCTTCTGAAACAGGCTGGCTAAGAAGCGATATACCTAAAAATGTCTCTCAGGGGCCATGGGCTTGCAAACTGCAAGGAAGTAAAACAATATTTGAACAGGCTGTCCAGCCAAGGGATCCCGGGACTTTCATAGTAGGACTCCATGACTAATCCTATCAAAACTAACACAGGGTAGAACAATATTTGGCCAGGGAAACCTGCCGAAAGCTGCTAGTGTGTGGTCCTCCCTTTGCTGGAAGAGGATCGAGGGACCGGGTAATAATGATTTCTCAGGTTATAATGCCGGGCTTGGCTTTGGAAAGGAGACAGCATTTCAGAGAACGGGAATCTAACTAACATGGAATATTCCTAATGCAAGAAAAACCCCTTTTCTGCATTCCTAATCCAGAAGCTGGGCTGCATATCTGTGAGGGTTTTCAGGCACTCGCTTTGGAAAAGGCAAGCTGGGGTCCCACCCGCCCCGCAGTAACACATTATTTTTATTCTTATAGCCGTGGGTTGGGAACTTCCGCTATGTCCCCTCCAAGATTCTGAGCCTTCTCCCTGAAGCTGAGAAGGCAGGCCGATCAGGAGGGGCTGTTCCTTGGCCCTGGCCTTGGCAATGGTTCCTGCAGTTGGAGAAGGAAGTAAAGTCCTGTCTGAGCTCTCAGGGCCAGCGCCCACTCTCCAAGTGCAATTCAGCGGACACAGTCAGGCAGATGGGAGCTCCGTCCGGCTGCAGCACTGTAAGCCCTCTTCGGCTGTAAGTCCTCCGTGCCACGGCTTCTCACACTCTGAAAGTAGGCACACATGTAAGCACACATGCATGTACTCACACGCACACACAAGTAAACACACATCACCACATACACACACACTCGTGGCAGAGGGAAGTGGCAGAGGCACACGTGAGCGTGCACAGCTGAAAAGGAAAAGCAGAAGGTTGAGTGAAGTCAGGATCTGGGGCTGGAAACACCAGCCTCGCAGCCTCCCAGCCTCACCACTAGCCAGCCCGATATTGCTGGGTTAGGGAGTTCATCGCAGACCTCGTTTCTTTTTCTCCAAAATGAGGATAACACCATCCTCTCAGGATTTTTTTCTTTCTTTTTTTTTTTTTTTGAGCATTCAATGAAATGGTATTTTGAGGCAAGGGCAAAAAGTTAATTAAAGCTCTACCATCAAAAACCATGATTGCAACTAAAGTGAGTGTTGCCCTTGTCAACCCTTGCCTGTCACCTGGCGGGGGAGGGAGTGCTGAATAGGACTGAGATCCCTGGCTTGATCGGAAGCCACTCTTTTATTGCATGATCACATAGGGTCATAAGACTAGCAACATATCTGCTCATCATGCATTTTTTTGTGTTAATTTTTAAAATATTGCATGAAAACGTTATTCCTTTCGATTGCTCAATTCTCCGTTAAAGCTGAGTGTGTCCCTTGCCTCCCCAGCCCCAGCTCCTGCAAACTGGAAGGGAATGTTACTGTTGGGTATCTGTGGGTCTTCTGCGCAGCCTGCTTTCCGCTCCATTTGCCCAATCTACAAAATAATAAAACTATTGTAAAGGTAGAAAAGAAGTCAGAGAGCTGGTCCTGGATACCAAGGGCCTTTCAGTCTGGATGGGAAGCCAAACTGATTCAGTCTAAGGAGAGTTCATACAAGACAGTGTGGGACAACCTGTTGTTACAAATGCTGTAGGAATTCAGAATAGCTTCCTTTCCTCCAGTTCATGGGGCAGAGCTCAGTTCTGATGAACCTTGATCCACAAAACCTATAGTAGGCAGAGCTCTCTCTCTCAAAAGAAGGCTTCAAATTCCCCCAATTATTCCTAAAGACTCAGAGCACTTGGCAATATTTTTGGCCATTTTGGCCATTTCAGCACCAAATCTTAAAATGGTCTGAAATGATTGTTTTTTGCCACAATAAAAGAAAGAAAAAAGGAGTGAAGGTCATCAAAAACAAGAAAAGTCTGAGAAACTGTCACAGACAAAAGGAGCCTAGGACACAAGTAAATGTATTGGGGTGCCCTGGAAGGCACCCTGGAACGTAATTAGGACATTAGATAAAAACTAAGGAAATCTGTATAGAGCATAGACTTTAGTTAACAATAATAAGTAGTTTACGATGTAGGGACACCTGGGAGGCTCAGTCAGTTGAGGAGTCAGGTCTTAATTTCAGCTCAAGTCACGATCTCAGAGTCATGAGATCAGCCCTACGTCAGGCTCTGTGCTCAGCAGGGAATCTGCTTGGAATTCTCTCTCTTCCTCTGCCTCTTCCCCTCTCCTTTGCTCTCCCCTACTCTCTCTCTCTCTCAAATAAATAAATAAGTCTTTTTTTTTTAAAAAAAAAGATAATAAGTAGTTGTTTACTATGTAAAATGTTAGTAACAGAAAATTGTCAGGGGCACACGGGGGTCTATACGAAAAGTAGTCTATAAAAAATACACTATAAAATACAAAAGTACAAAAAAGTACAGAGGTAGAAAAGACTATGCTCTTCTATAAATCTAAAAACTATTCTAAAATACAAGGCTGATTAAAACAAACAAAAGCAGTCTCCATGGCACAGCAAGATTAGAGTCAGAAAGAGGGATCAAGATAGAAAATGGGCCCTGAACATACCAGAGGTCAAAGTCACTTGTGTTGAAGGCTGTTTCCTGAATGTCCCAAAGGGACCTCTTGAGGGAGCACGTCGTGGGTCAGCTGGACTATAATAAAAGGTTGGAGAAAGAGTCCAAGAGGCTCAACATTCCTTCACCCAATAAAACTTCAAGTTTTTAACCACAGTCTGGGTGTTCTGAGCTGAAAATGACTCATATGAAAATCCCCTAGTCCGAAGCACAAGACCTCAGAAGGCAGCAGAGGACCTTTGAGCTCCCCAGGGCTGGCTTTGGCTTCCTTGGCTGCTCTAGGAGTCAGGCTTGTCCTCTGGGCCTAGTCCTGGACAGTCCCAAGGTCAAGGCCACGTTGGCCATGAAAAGAATTACGATCAAAGATGTCCTCCTCTCTTCGGAAGTTCTTTCGTGGCAGCATGGAAGTCGGCTCTCATCCCACACTTCCCTCCTTTGCCTAATCCCAGAGCAGAAATGCATAGTGCCAAAAGGAGAGTAATCAAAGTAAGAAGCTAGCTCAGGAGTAAAGACGGAGAGTAATCAAAGGAAGAAGCTAGCTCAGGGTGCAAGAAAGTTCAGCGGGTCCCAGCCCCAGCCCCTGGGGTCCCATGTCTCTGTTCAGACAACCAGAGTGAACACTGAGATGGAAACACAGAAGGTCTTATCAACAGCACACCGTGTTTTGCATATGTGCACTCACACGTGTGCACGTGCACACCCCACCAGGCTTAGCACTGAGTCAACCGAGAGGGGCCGCCGAGCCTCAGCCCTGGCCCCGGGCTGCCTTCCCCACTCCCACACCTGGTCCTAGGGGAGCCTGCTCTGCTCACAGGCTTCCAGCTTCAGATGAGACCATTCCTCGGCCTATGTACTTCTCTTCTTATTTTTCAAAACCACAAGGAAACGGTAGAGCTCTTCGGCTTCATTCTGCCTTTATTTCTCCATCTTACTGGCAGTTTCCGGTTCCCCACACCAAGCAGTGCTCCCCAGGAAGCAGTCAGAGGTGGAGGAATGGTGTCTGGTGTCGGCACAGAGCCCCACCTCATGGCCAGCAAGCCCTTGTGGCTTGCCAAGAGCAAGACAGAGACCAGCCACCCAACCCAACAGAGAGCCGGGCTCTGTCCACAGTCTGCTGACCAGGGTGCAAACACCCAGCTGAAGTGTCCTGAGATGGCAACACTCTAGGGAACCATCTAGTCAGGGTCCACAGAACCACAGCACAGTGCGCTCTGGCCAGGCTCGGTGACTCGCCCCTGCCTTGTGTTGAGGACACTGCCCCAAGCCCTCAGGGTCAGTGACTCCATCTCCTGTCTTCTCTCAGCCCACCTCTAGTTCTCTTTCCTCCAACACCAGCCAGAGCTTCCCTTTCTGACTCCCTGCAACATCCTTCATCTGGTTCTTGTTCTGCCTTCCGAAGCCTCTCAGTGGTAAGCTTACTCTCTGTGCTGTGTGAGAGATCCTTGTAGGACTGTAGGCCTGAAGAAACTCTCTCCAGAGGCTTCTTTCCTCCAACTTGTCTCCATCTTTGGCAACCATTTCTCATCTAGAATTGGTTTACCTGCTGTAGATGCTTTAATTTATCACCATCCCTTAAAATTAAGAACTCTGTTCTCACAGCACCGTTCGAAGTTTAGAAATTGATGCTACAGACTGGCTCAGTTGATTAAGCGTCTGCCTTTGGCTCAGGTCATAATCCCAAAATCCTGGGCTCAAGCCCCACATCGGGCTTCCTGCTCAGTGGGGAGTCTGTTTCTCCCTCTGTCCCTCAATGCACTCATGCTCTCTTTCTCACACACACAAATAAATAAATAAAATCTTAAAAAAAAAAAAAAGGAAATTAATGCCAAGAAAACTGATCTTTTTAACTAACCTTTATTCCCTCTTTAATGCTTGACCAATATTCCCTCTTTAATGCTATTGGGTAATAATTTCATTAGAAATTTTAAATCAATGGTTTTCTTATTCTATCACCCCTTCCATATTTATTGCCTGACATTCTTCTGGAGAAACAAAGTAGAATTTTCCTTTATCAACTGAAGCCATCTGGTCAGCAAGAGAGGCAAGATGAATAATTAAAGTGCTTTAATTCAGATAAGTTGATTTTTTTTGCAGCAACAAATGGTGACAATGAATCTGTCTCTCTGTCTCTCTTTCAATGATCATTATAAGTTCATAGATATTCTCCATTTTAGAGATAAAGAAATGAAGCCCAAAGAACGTTTCCTTTCCCAATATTAGACAACTAATAAGGGACAGAGATAGAATTTCCAGGCCCATCTAATATCAAAACCAAACTCCTAACCGTCATACTCCCCTGCATCCCGATGGTCAATGGTTGTTTAAAGTTTCTAAACACTGATTTTGAAAACGCAAGTTCTTGTAGTTCAGCTGGTCAATCCTAGATTCAGACACATGAGTTCACGTTGCCTGGGTGAGTCTCTGCCTATCCTGGCACTTAATTTGCTTTTAATCATCCTTCATATTTTCATAATAACTCTTTCATGTTTTCCGGACCATGCTCACCGATAGAGAAGATAGAAGCAAAACAGAAACTGAGAGACTCCATTTCTTGCTAACGTTATAGTTCTTCCCAAGTAGTGGCCTACCTCTTTATCATGCACCCTTTTTCTATGAACAAAGCTGTGTCACAATTATAATCCCGAGAACGATAAGACCTTGCAGGTGAAATGCATATTCTCTTCCCCACTCCTTCTGTTCTTGTCCAAATATTGCCCATTGGAATCAGAGAGGCAGTTTTGTGTATTTCTTAACCCATAAAGGAACCTCTCTCTTCTCAGTTCTGTGTAATTTTCCTGAAGTAGCTCTACCTTCCCACACAGTTTCATACGTGGTTCCCATAATAACAAGTGATATTTGGCCCACTTCTTCTCATCTACCTCATCCTCTCTACAGGATCGATCCCAATCCTATTCTTTATCTGTTTATATCGACCAAAAGTTGGGCTCTGTCCCCTGTTCTAGGTTAAGGAGACAGGTGGGTCCCATCTCTGGAGTATTTTCCTGCCTAGGTAAAAATCACAGATATGAGTCACAGATGAGTAAATAACTAATCAACACATGTATTTGTCGAATAAATAAAGTTTTATTGACCAATATAAATCTATCATTTAGAACATTGCTATTAAATAATAGCTAACAAGTTTGTCTTCATTTATCATGTGTTGGGGCAACACTAACATCTTTACCCACATTGTCTCATTTTATTTATCCAACATACCAAGATGGATATTTTATCATTCTCATTTAACAGATGAAAAAAAAAAACAAAGCTTACGTAGTCTAAGAAATCACCCAAGGTTAGCAAGTGGTAGGACCAGCATTCAAAGTCAGGCTCCCCAACTTAGGAGCGCACACTTTCAGCCGCTTCCTGTCCTAACTATCCCTTTGCTTCTTGAAATGCATTAGCCAACGGAAAAGGAGATTTGACATAAAGCCACTCACCTACACTATTGTCACATGAGTTCTGAGAAATAAACTTCTACTTTCAGTCATCATAGGGGACACATTAATGTCCCCGCCAAAAATAACTAAAAGCTGCATTAAATAAAATTTAAATCTTCTTCCACACATCAGAAAGCCACTGAAGCAAAGAGGACTAGGGGGGTCAAAGACTCCAAGGAGGTAAGAACAATGAAGAAGTGAGCTGCCTTTGTGCAGCTACATTAACCCTTGGGGCATCTGCTCGTCCTGAGGACAGTGCGACGACTCCGGGCTTTGCTGGAGCAGAAGCTGCTGGTGGGGGCAGACATCCTCAGAGCTTTGGGAGTTTTTGGTGCACGCTTGAGAGGCCAATTATTGCAATGAGAATGAAAAGCCCGAGAAGCAGAACTGTCACAATGCCAGGTTTTCCCTCAAGAAATTTCTCAGACTCTGAAGCTAAGGCAGAGCAGGAAGTTAAAAGAAAGCAGACGTCCCGGAAGGTGGCGTAGACCTCCACTGCGTTCTTAGTCCCACTGACTACAACTAAAAGCCCCAGCAGCCAGTATAAAACAAACCTCAGAAAGCTCCAGAGGGTAAAAAGAAAGAAGCAGATGGGTTAGGCGCATCAGGACGCAACAAATGACATGGCGTGAGTTCTCCAGGGGTTTTTTTATTATTATTATTATTATTGGTTTTGGTTTGTTCCCTTGTGTAACCTGTCACTGGAGCTGAAGAAGCCAGCAACTCAGAAATGACAGTGGCCACAAACTAAAATAGTCCCAAGGAAGCTTCTCTCTCTAGCCAAGGGGCCAGGAACGGACAGCCTAGCAAGACAGAGAACTTTCAGATAGTATGTGCTCTACTCCAGCCAAACACCACAGAAGAAACTCTGGTCTCCTCACCTTCACCAGGAAAAGCTTAGACCTTTACCCTTGCCATGTTATGAGAAGGTGCCCAACACCCCCTCAGGAGTTCTGTCGGAGAACACAAGTAACGAGCCGGGACTCTCATCTCCACTGGCTGGCATGAGACCTATGGAAGAGTGGAGCTCCACCCTCCCTGGCAGGACAGGAAGTCCTTGACTTAGAATTTTTCAGCTTTACAATGAAGTGAAAGTGATACGTGTTCAGTAGAAACCACACTTTTAATTTTAATTTAGATATTTTTCTGGGCTGGCAGTATGCGGTCAGATCCTCTCCTGTGTGGCTGGGCAGCAGTCCCAGCACCGACGCAGCCACGAGACCATGAGGGTCAACAAGCAACCTCCTTGCCACCACTCGGTGCCCATACAGCCTGTTTCTCACTTTTAGCACAGTAGTCAATAAATTATAGGAGACATTAAACACTTCAGTGTAAAATAGGCTTTGTGTTAGATGATTTGCCCAACTATAGGTTACTGCAAGTGTTTTGAGCATGGTTAAGGGAGGTTGGGCTAAGCTAAGTTGTTTGGTAAATTAGGATATTAAATGCATTTCCGACTTACCGTGTTTGGGTTTATCAGGAGGTAACCTCATTGTAATTCAAGATCTGGTCTTTGTCCCTGTTTTCTGGGATCAAGCCTCTAAATCCTGGGAATTTCCCAGGGATGAGTGTCTTTGTATTCACTGTGGTGCCCTGGGACCATCCCTGAGTTATCCTACTTCAGTAACTCATGGTGGGCCCCTAGTTTCAAGATGGGGACTACCTACTCCAGAAAACCAACCATGTCGTCAGAGGGTTGGAGCCTTGAAATACATGATGTCAGCCCACCCTCCCAATGTCCGGGGAAGGGAGGGAAGGGGCTGGTGACTGAACTCAATCATTTGGCCAATGATTCAATCCATCATGCCTTTGTCATAAAATCCCAATAAAAATTCTGGAACCGAAACTGGGTTGGGCTTCCTGGCTTGTGAACATATCGATGGACCCAGAGGGTGAGACATCCTGATTCCCTGGGGAAGGGACACAGAAGCCGTGCACTGGGAGCCCTCTCAGATCCTGCCCTTTGGGTCTTTTACTTTGGCTGCTCCTGATTTGCATCTTTTGTGATAAAACTTTCATAGTAAGCATAGAACTTTCCAGAGTTCTATCAGTTATTCTAGTGAATCACCAAATCTGAGGTGATAGTGGGAACCCCCAAATTCATAGCCAGTTGGCCAGAAATTCAGGTGACCTGAGAAACCTGAGAATGTATTTGCCATCTAAAGCAAGGACAGCGTGGCTGGGCACTGTGCCCTAAACCCGTGGAGTCTACACCAGCTCTGGGTAATTCATGTAGGAATTGCATTGCGGTACTGTGTACGATCCTGTCGACAGATGAAAAGAAAAGAATTAGACAAAATTCAACAAGCCTTCAAGACAAATATTCTCAGAAAAATAGAAAGCGAGAATTTCTCAACTTGATAAAGAGCATCTCCAAAAAATCTACAGTTAACACTATATTTCATAGTGAAAGAATGAATTTTTTCTCCAGGACTGGGAGTAGGGCAAAGATATACACTCCCAGTGCTCATATTCAATGAACTGTTAGAAGTTCTAGCCAGCACACAGTCAAGCAAAGGAAATACTTGACGTCAAAAGCACGATCCATGAAAGGAACAACTAACTAGTACAATGGGCTTCATCAAAATTCAAGACACTGTCAAGATGCCTGGGTGGCTCAGTGGGTTAAGCCACTGCCTTCAGCTCAGGTCATGATCTCAGGGTCCTGGGATCGAGGCCCGCATCGGGCTCTCTGCTCAGCAGGGAGCCTGCTTCCCTCTTTCTCTCTCTCTCTCTCTCTCTCTCTGCCTGCCTCTCCATCAACTTGTGATTTCTCTCTGTCAAATAAATAAATAAAATCTTTAAAAAAAAGAAGATGAAAGGACAAGCTCTATAGAGGGGTAGAAAACATTTTCAAACCATCTACCTGACCAAGGTATAGCATCTGGAATATACACATATATATTCCAGAATATATATTTAAGAGTTTCTGTATATTATATATATTCATGAAGAATTATAGATATATAAATACATATACTCTTCATATATATTATTTATATTTGAGAAATATATATATTTTTATATTTATATATAAATATATATATTTGAGAAATATATAATATATATAATATGTTATATATATAACATTATGTTACATTATAATATAACATATTATATATTATATATATTTAAGAAGGATTATATATATTTTATATGTATTTCATATATACATATATACATGCATATATATATACATACACACACACACACGCGCACACTCACTCTCTTAAAACTCCACAGCAGAAAATATACAATGCACTCAGAAAATGGGCAAAATATGGGACGCCTGGGTGCCTCAGTGGGTTCAGCGTCTGCTTTCAGCTCAGGTCATGATCCTGGGATCAAGCCCGGCATTGGGCTCTCTGCTCAGTGGAGAGCCTGCTTCGCCTTCTCTCTCTGCCTGTTCTGCCTACTTGTGATCTCTCTCTGCCAAATAAATAAATAAAACCTTTAAAAAAAATACTTAATCCACTCAGAAAATGAGCAAAATATATAATGAGCAGCTGGGTTGAAACCACGTGACTGGTTTTGCCCAAATGGCTCTGAGCAGAAGTGATACATCACTTTCAGGTAGAGCAGTTAAGAAATGGTGTGAGTTTTTCATGTTTCCTCTTTTCCCCCTCCTAGAAGCCAAGGGTTGAGCTGGTGGCACCACTGGGTGGCCTGGGTCCCTGCATTGCTATGTAGAAAAGAGATTCTCTGGTGAGTTGCTCAAGTTACATTGAACATTGCATGAGCAAGAGACAAAACTCTGGGTGTGTGAATTTATCTGTTACTGCGGCCATGACCTGTTCTGTCTAACAAATGCAGTGGATGAACTAGCATGTAACAACATAATATACACTTCTATACCAGTGGACAATTACATGGCTTCCACCTTTCCAGTCATTTATCATTAATAATGCTACATTGGCTCTCTCCGTTTATGTATATACTCAGTGCAGGATTTTCTTTAGAGGTGTGTAGGGATGAAGATTATTTCCTGGAAGAAAATTCCTGGAAGCAGTATTACTGGGTAAAAGGGGAAAAAAAGGTTTCTATTTTTCTATACATTAGTGCCTTTCTTAGTGTCTGAGATACAGAATTTGGCCATCAAAACTTTGTTGAATGAATAGTCTCTTATATTTGCCCACCGCCAATCTTGCCAACTTTTACTATTTACCATGTTTTTGGCAAAGTTAATGAGCATAAAGTTATCCTTTCCTGATATTTCAGTTTGGTTATAAGTAAGGTTGAACATCTCTTCTTATTTGTTTGCCAATCGCAATTCTTGTTTTATGAATTTCTAGAGCAGAGATGTTCGTAACCGAGAAACAAAGTGGTAGCTTTGTCTGGTAAAGTTATTTCTCTTTGTTGGAGTTCCCAAAATAGCAATCAATCATACTGAAAGGTGAAAAGTATACAATCACTTTTTCTAACTGTGACTCCTTATCTGGAACGAAGCCAGCTCCTTCAGCTGAGGTTTGCTTTAACTAACCCTTTCAGTGGAGAGCCTCAAATGTTCTTTCATTATGTTCATCCAAATGTTTAATTAACTACAGTGATGGCTAATTAATAGACACCATTTCTGCCATCTGGAACTAGCTCCCTCTATCTTTTGGCTGTATCGTTTTTCCAGCTCAACTAAGATCTTAATGAACGTACTTGCCTTCCTTTTCATCTTATTTTTCTTCCTCTTTTCTTTTTAATGTTCAGCGCTTAGGAGAACTCAAAGTAGGAAAACTGCTGTCTAGGAGAAGGCTGGGGGAAGTCACTTGGATTTTCTGTATCAATGCTACAAATGTTTTTTAGAATCATTTATTTGCCTCTATTGTCTATAAAGCCATACTAAGTTGTTCAGGAGCAAGTCTGAAAAAATAAAACAAAACAAGACAACAAAACCTGAATAATAGTCAGGCCTTTCTTGCTCTGGCCGCTGGCTACTTGTCCAGTCCTCTACTGAACACAGCACCGTACATTCTTATCACATCGAACTGCTCACACTTCCTAGCGCGACCCCTGATCTTGCGTCCTTTTGGGTCTCTGGTTACACCGTGACTTTGGCCCCGACTGCCCTTTCCCACCCGAGAATTCCTCTTCTTCATTAGGGTTCACGCGGACGTCAGCATGTCTGTGGCAGCTCCCCTGCCACCCTGGCCAAGAGCTCATCACTCTCTCCCCACATTTCTGCAAGACACATCACTGCTGTCACACCTTCCTCATTGTACGGCCCTCTCCTCCCCCAGATTCGGAGACAAGAATACATATTCTCTATCTGGAGAGCAAAAATGTTAAGAGGTTTTTGTTTAACAAATGGCACTAGGTCAAAGCATTTACCAAAGCCTGCCTGCCTGCCTTCCTTCCTTCCTTCCTTCCTTCCTTCTTTCCTTTCTTTCTGATTTATTTTATTTCAGAGAGAGTTGCGGGGAGGGGCAGAGGGAGAGGGGAGAGAGAATCTCAAGCAGACACTGTACTAAGTGCAGAGCCCAGAGTGGGGCTCAATCCCACAACCCTGAGATCGTGACCTGAGCAGAAACCAAGAGTCAGGAGCTTAACCAACCACACCACCCAGGCACCCTGCTTTTTTCCTTTCAAATTCTGATTAGGTCAGACAGATATCACCGTAATCAGTCATCAAAACAAAACCTGAGTGACTTCTCTTTGAGCAAAAGCATTCGGAAGAGCATCAAAATGACAAGAGGCGAATTCCAAATGCTTCTGATGAGAACTTAACACCAGTATTCCTTCTACACCCTTTCAGGGTCTCCATTCTAGCCACTGCCCTCACCAGAATCTTGGGTTCTGAAATACCACTAAAATTCACCCAGGAAGTAGGTCTGTGCAAGTCCAAGCACACATTTTGGAAGTGTTATTATATTAATATATATATTAATATATTAGTTAACCGTATGTGTGTATATATATATACATACACACACACACACACACACACACACACACACACACACACACACTAATATTGACAAGGGAGCCAAGAATACTTAATGGAGAAAAGACAGTCTCTTCAGTAAATGGTGCTGGGTTAATTGAATATTCACATGTGAAAGAATATTACACCACTTCCCCAAATTAATGTGAAATAGATTACAGATTTAAATGAGAGATTGGAAAACTCCTAGAAGAAAACAGGGGAAAGGCTCTTGGACATGGGTCTTAACAATGCTTTTTTAGATATAAGACCTAAAGCACAAGCAACAAAAGCAAAAAAGTGAGAGTGTATCCAACTAAAGAGCTACACAAGAGAAGAAACCATCAACAGAGTGAAAAGACAAGCTAAAAAAATGGGAAAAAAACATATTTGCAAACCATCTGGTAAGGGGTTAATATCCAAAATATATGAAGAACTTGTACAACTCAACAGCAAAAAACCAAACAATCCAATTTAAAAATGGGCAAATGACCTAAATGGATGATTTAAAAAAAACAAACATGCAAATGGCCAACAGGTACGTGAAGAGATGTTCAGCATCACTCATCATCAGAGAAATGCAAATCAAAATCACATTGAGACATCACCTCACACCAGGTAGGATGTCTGTCTTCAAAAAGACAAAAGATCACAAATGCCAGTGATGAGGTGGCAAAAGGATTATAAATTGTGCAACCACTGTGGAAACCAATATGGAGAAGCCTCAAAATATTCAAAACAGAAGTACCTATGACCCAGCAATTCCACTTCTGGGTCTATATTTCTTGGGAAATGAGAACACCATGTGAGAGATACCTGCACGCCTATGTCCTTAGTAGCATTATTTGCAATAGCCAAGACCTAGAAACAATCTAAATGTCCATCAACACAGGTGAAAGGGTAAGGAGGCTGTGAATACACACACACACACACACACACAAGCGCGCGCGCACACACACACACACACACACACACAGTGGAATATTATTTAGCCACTAAAAAGAAGGAAATCCAGCCATCTGCAATACCATGGATGGCCTCAGAGGGTGTTGTTTTAAGTGAAATAAGTCACACAGAGACCTATCAAATACTATATGCAAAGATCTCATTTACATATGGAATCTAAAGCAAACAAACAAAAAAAGACAACCAAAGCCAGGGGGAAAAAAGAGATGAGATTTGTGGTTACTAGAGGCAGAGGTTTGAGGGGGAAAGGAGGAAAGTGGTACAGACTTTGAGTTATAAGAGAAAGAAGTACGAAGGATGTAGTGTACAGAACGGTGACCGTAGTTTAAAACTTCATGGTATGTTTGAAAGTTGCTAAGAGAATAAATGTCAAGAGTTCTCATCACAAGGAAATAACTATTTTTTTCCTTTTTTTTTTTTTTTTTTTTTTTTTTGGTGTGTTTATATCTATCCGAGATGATGGGTATTAACGAAACTTGCTGCGGTGATCATTTAGTTGGTATAGGGAAGTCAAATCGTTATGCCCTACACCTAAGACTTAAGCAGGGCCAGATATCAATTATAGCTCAATAAAGTGGGGGGAAATAGTGCTTATTTCAGGGCTGGACTGATCCCTTCCATAGATGATAATCCTCAGAAAGTCAATAGCTTTCTAAAAGATAAGGATGATTCTTATATATGCATAAAGTGGAATGTGTAATGGGTTTTTCAGTTAAACTCTTACGTATTGTAGGAGTTCTTTTTTTTAAATTTTTTTTATTTTTTTTTATTTTTATGTTTTATTCTAAATTCTTTTTTTTTCCAATTTATTTATTTTCAGAAAAACAGTATTCATTATTTTTTCACCACACCCAGTGCTCCATGCAAGCCATGCCCTCTATAATACCCACCACCTGGTACCCCAAACTCTCCCCCCCCCCGCCACTTCAAACCCCTCAGATTGATTGTAGGAGTTCTAAAGTGTTCTCTTGGATGAATTTGGTTGAGGGGATTGTTCAGGACTTTGATAGCCTGAAGCATCTTGGTGTGACCTCTGTCCAGGGTCAGGATTCACACTCAGAGGGTCCCTATCTACCTGTTTGGCCCTGCAGTTTGAAGGGGATGGGTGCTAAATGCCGCTCCATTGAGCTCATTTAACTGCTCAACCTCCCCGAGGGACAGTATAAATGACTGAAGATGGGGGGGGGCGGTAAGGAAGCAGAAAGAGGGGTGAAATATAACCCTATTTTAGGCAGCAAAGCTATACCTAGAAACAAATGTAAAGATCAGATTAATATGGGCAAATCACCATTAGCTCAAGCAGAGCACCAATGATTTAACATCCTTACCTAGTGTCATTGCAAATCTCCTTTATACAATTGGAAAGCTTCAGATGCTGATAAGAACACTGCACTTAAATGGCCCCACGTCCCAGCAGGGGACTGCAGGGGACAAAGGTATCTGCCAGCCTAAGGGAGGCCCCCCCCCCCCCCCCCCCCCCCCCCCCCCGGTTTTGTGGCTTGCTATCTCATCCTAGGATCTGGCTTTAACAGCTTCAGTCATTACCAGTGAAACTTCCCAGGAGCCTTTTGCCCTCAAGAGGGTGTGTTAAGTCCCAGATAGTTCAGATCAATATTATGGACCATTAACTCAATGTTTTTGTTTAAAGATGAGCAGGAGTGAGTAAGTACCATCTTTTATCCAGAAAGTTCCCAGGACACAGGCTGTGGAGGAGCCTTCGGAGTCGAGTTCCCCGTGGGCATTTTTTTTTTTTTAATTTTTTATTTCTTTTCAGCGTAACAGTATTCATTGTTTCTGCACCACACCCAGTGCTCCATGCAATCCGTGCCCTCCCTAATACCCGTGGGCATTTTTAAGCCAGCTTTATGATCGTTGTTCCGTGGTAGACTTCAGGTCCTGAGATGTCTGTGGTCTGCAAAGTCCATGACTGTCATGTTCATAGGACAGCACATTTAAAGAAATATGGAACCAAAGATGGAAACTTTGCAAAAGTGACAAAAAATTTAACAGTTCACTGGCAGCAGTATGTTCAATTAGCGAAAAGAGTTTTTAAGCGACTCTGCCTAGGAGAGTAACAAAGTAACAAGAGCACGGGCCAAATGCAGAAAAACATAAGGACTGGATGGACCAGAATATTCAGTGACCTCCTGTGTCCCTGCTCAAATCTGTTGAAAGACCAAAGAAAAAAACCCAAGAGAGGAAAAAAAAGCAAACAAAACAGATTTTCTCTCTCAATCACCCATTAAGTCGTAATAGGGTTGTGGGTTGTGGGTGATTTTCTTTAAATTTCCAAACTCCCTCATACTCTTTTTTTACTGTTTTGCTAATAATAATAATACGCAGATAAGTTAACCTAGCAGCAGGTTAACATAAACACTTAATAAAGGCTTTTAAACAATGACATATGCAAATAAAAGTAAAAAAATATTCATCCTTCAGGAAGCTGTTGGCAGGACAACACTTCCACAGCGAACAGGTGAGGTCTCTCCCACCCAGCCTCCCAGCCTGGTGGCCCTGGAGAGGAGGTTCCTCTGCTCCCCTCACCCCTGACTATCTGTGCCACATTCTTTCCTCGAGCCCTGTCTCAGGCACCATCTGGACCAGCTGGGCCGCGGCTCCTGCCATAAATATCCTATCCCACCCCAGAATCCTCGGGGACCTTCAGACACGGCCCATGCCACCTCCTTGGACTTGTTTTTTCCGGAGAGTCTCCTTTCCCTTCCGGTTCAGGCTGGGCAGGAAAAGGACTCCCCAGGTCAAGGCCGACTATGGGGGTCCCCCTGGCAATTCCCAGGTAAATTCGTCTTCCCTCTAGTGTGATGTCTAACACCCCTAGAAGGGGGCTGTTCCAAGCTGGCAAGCTTCCATCCAGATTGTAGAT
This sequence comes from Neogale vison, assembly GCF_020171115.1. NCBI lineage: Eukaryota > Metazoa > Chordata > Mammalia > Carnivora > Mustelidae > Neogale > Neogale vison. The sequence continues at coordinate 148,071,194 of NC_058092.1, read as the reverse complement.
TAACTTCATTAATCTTGAACACACTCTTCTGAGGCACAGAGATAAAAAGTACTGCTGGCTTTGATTTACAGAGAATTTAGACAGTGGGGTGAGGTTTTTGGCCAAGAATTCCTTAGCAAAAGCAGGAAAAACAAAAAATGATTTCTTTGCTTTCCGTGTGCCGCTCAGAGAGGATAGTTCCCTTCTTGGCTCTGTTTTATTTTTATTTTTATAACTGAATTATTATTGACACATGGTGTTCTGTTAGTTTCAGGGATACAACATAGTGATTCAACAATCCTGGACCTTACCCAGCGCTCCCCAAGGTACGTGTACTCATCGCCCAACATCATACAATGTTATTACAACGTTATTAATGATATTCCCTATGGGGGCGCCTGGGTGGCTCAGTGGGTTAAGCCTCCACCTTCAGCTCAGGTCATGATCTCGGGTCCTGGGATCGAGTCCTCCCCCCTACTCAGCAGGGAGTCTGCTTCCCCTCTCTCTCTGCCTACTTGTGATCTCTCTCATTCTGTCAAATAAATAAATAAAATCTTTCCAAAAAATGATATTCCCGACGTGGTACTTCCTATAACTGGAAGTTTGTATTTCTTCATCATTTTTACTCTCTTGCCCATCCCCGACCCCCTTCTCTCCTACTACCGCCATTTCGCTCTGTATTTATGAGTCTTTTATTTGTTTGTTCATTTGTTCTGTGCTTTAGATCCCGCTGATAAGTGAAATCATACGGTATGTCCTTCTCTGAGAGAATGGGTCAGCACAACGAGGAGAAGGCAAGCCAGGGCTTTGCAGTACGACCCCTGAGGGTCAGTGGGCAGAGGGGTAAGGACACCGCAGTCACCCTTTCCTTCTAGGTGGACAAGGACAAGACTAGGGTTGCCAGGAGGGAATGCCTGTCCCCAGTAAAAAGAACCTCCAGAATTTCGGAATTTCCAAATTTATCATTGGAAAATAACACCTCAGCCTGGACCCTAGACTCACACTTCTGGCAGGCCTGGGGGCTCTTCCCCACATGCCTGCAGCTCCCTGGTCCCCATCACATAGGGGGCACACGGCTGCTTGGACCCCACTGGGCCTCTCATCTGCTACTTCATAACTCTCTGCTCCTCTGTGGGGGTTGGATGCTGTTGGACTCCCTGTCCTCCAAGTCTCCTCATGACTGTTCTCTGTGGCTCTTCTGGGCCCCACCCCCACCCCACCCTTCTCAAAGACTTTGGAACCTGATTCACAGCCTCCGCCTTCCTCCTTCTACCCTAAGTGACTCTGCTGTGTGTGAATGGCCCGCCCAGATTCTTGAGCCTCTCACCTCAAAATGCTTTTTCTCACCTTCACCACAGGTGCCCATACAACACAGCCTCATGCCCACAGGGAGCAGCTCTACCTCCCAAGTTCAGATGCCCCTGAGGAGGCCCCATGTCCTCCTGCCTTTGACCAGTCTGCTTCTGCCTTCCTCTTAAACTTCTGTCTTCCCTCCCTTTCCGACTAGCTTGGATTCCAAAGCCCATCTATCTGGCCTAGCCACGCAAACGTCTCCACCCTGTGCCTCCCTGTCCTTCAGTTCCGAATATACTGGGCTTCTCAGTGCTTGGCTTGAGACTTCCTTCTGGAGAGGCCACACAGCCTCTGGGAGCCCTGCATCCCCCAGGTGAGGGCTAACCGAACACTGGTTCTGAGGCCTCGCCCACCTCCACCCCTTCCCGCCTTGAAAGCAGATAGGAGGGCTGCCTCTGAGGGAAGGGATGAAGGGTCAGCATTTGGTTCAGAGACTCTGAACCAAATGCCGACCCTGCCTCAGGTAGACTTCTGATCACATGCCCCACTTTCTTTTTCTTTTCTTTTCTTTTTTTTTTTTAAGATTTTATTTATTTATTTGACAGAGATCACAAGTAGGCAGAGAGGCAGGCAGAGAGGGGGGAAGCAGGCTCCCCGCTGAGCAGAGAGCCCAACGTGGGGCTTGATCCCAGGACCTGAGCCGAAGGCAGAGGCTTAACCCACTGAGCCACCTAGGCACCCCACGCCTGGGTGTGGTGCCTTGACTTTCTAAAGTCAAATATATCCAAATGTAAACTGAGGCAGAGCCTGTGTAAATTCACTGTCGTCCGCCTCAGTAGAGCCCTCATTCAACAATACCTGTCTATTATGCTCCAGAAAAAGCCTCAGCCGTCTCCCCTCCGCACTGAGCCGCCATTGTGCTCTTTCGGCCGGCACGGGCCTGCTTTACACAGACAGCATTGATAAACACCTGGCTTCAAACTGCCTTGAAAGTAAAAGCTAAAGTTTTTTTGAGCTTTCAAAATTCCTCAGGTCCAATCTGCGGACACAGTGCATCTGTATTTACGGTGAAATTTAGAATTATAGTGCAGGACCCAGAGGCTTTGCTGATTTAGTTACAGATGCTGAGATGATGCTAAAAGTCAGTCATCAAAAGGGAAAGGAAACAGCGAGCAAGAGAGAGGCAGTGAGCCAAGAAAATGTAAACTGTGAGAGGAAAAAGGGCTCTCAGAGTTCTGGAAGGGGACAGCGTCATGAAAAAGCACAAGAAGTCAGGACAGAGAGATGGAGCAGGCTGAGTAAATTATCTTTTTATTGTTTCAGGGAACACTTCATGCCTGCGCATTCCAGTAAAATGCATAAACAAGACTAAAGGGATATTGATGTCTGACGGGCCATCTACCCTTTTAACAGCTTGCGCTGTACTTTCCAGGAAGCTATGCCATTGGTTTGGGGCACCGATGTCATGACTGTGACCCCCTTTGAGCCTCTATGCCAACACCAGCCTACTGTAAGAGATACTGAAATGGGCTCACTCTTCTATTACAAGTGGGGAAACTAAGGCACAGAGGTTTAGAATCCTAGGAAATCTCTGATGGCTGACCCCAAGTATCTCTGGTTAAGACTCTTGGCTCACCAGGACAGGCAAAGGCAGAAAAATGAAGATAAGCCTGAAGACCAGCAAATGTTTATATAGCGAAGCCCATTACATAGTGAAGCCCGTCACCCAGCTCCTGCCTCCCTCCGTCTCAGGACCAGGAGGAATGAACCTCTGCAGAGGGTCTGGCTCACCTGACCTGGGGCGGTATGTAGTCCGGAGTGAGGGCGGATCCAGACAGGACTTGGGCAGCCGCAACAGGATAAGGGCTGAGAGACAGAACAAGAGGGAGAGGAATGAGGCTGGCCCAGGAAGGACCAGCTGGGGAGCTAGGAAAGAAGGCACTTTCCACAGCCTTGGGTGTGGGAGAAGCACCTGCTACCCTCCACGCCTTCCCACCCCCCACTTCTTTCTCATCCCCTAAATTCCAGTGGCAATGCCTTTAGACCTCAAAGAAGGGTAATTACCTGTATTGCAGTTTATGTTAATGTGAAATGTTGGAGGGAGCCGTGGGGCAGGTGCCTCTTCCAGCTCACACGCAGGGACCCAGCTCACGGGGGCAGCCTCCATGAGCTGGAAGCTGAGACATAATAATGCTTCCTGCTTAGCCGTGACAAAGGACTATTCGGGGTGGGGGGGTGCCAGGTGGCTCAGTGAGTTAAGGAGCAGACTCTTGATTTAGGCTGAGGTCATTGATCTCTGGGGCCTGAGACTGTATCAGCCTCAGGCCCCACCCTCGTGGGGAGTCTGCTTGAGATTCTCTCCCTCTCCCTCTGTACAGCCCCCTACGCTCAAGGGCTCTCTCTCCATCTCTTTCAAATACATAAATAAATAAATAAATAAATAAAACAAAAACAAAAATAAAAAGAAACAAAGGACAGTTCATTTTCCTGTGTCAAAGCACACGGGTCTCCTTTTGGAAAGAACAGAAGTTTTGAAGACCCAGGGACAACTCATGAAAGATGCAGTGCATTCAGTCAGCATCTCTGGACCCGGGCCTCGACAACGTCAAGCAAACCACAGGAGGGAGGGACCATCACAGGGACGGGGCAGTCAGCCCAGAGCCGCCAGGGCCACGTTGTCTGAGTTCCCTGTCTCTTCACCCTGGGCACAGTGCTCAGCCCCAATGCAGAAGCATTAACAAAGATTTGTGGAAAAGCAGGAGGCCAGCTGGAGGGTAGAGGAGGTGTGGTATAAAATTATGAATCAGGGGGGACGCCTGGGTGGCTCAGTGGATTAAAGCCTCTGCCTTCGGCTCAGGTCATGATCCCAGGGTCCTGGGATTGAGCCCCGCATCGGGCTCTCTGCTCTGCAGGGAGCCTGCTTCCCCCTCTCTCTCTGCCTGCCCCTCTGCCTACTTGTGATCTCTGTCTGTCAAATAAATAAATAGAATCTTTTTAAAAAAATAAATAAAATTATGAATCGGGGCACCTGGGTGGCTCATTCAGTTAAGCGCCTGCCTTCGGCTCAGGTCATGATCTCAGGGTCCTGGGATCAAGCTCTCAAGCTCTCTCTTCCTGCCAAATAAATAAATAAAATCTTTAAAAAAAAAAGAAAAATGAATTGTTTTTCTTCTCCAGAAAGACATCACTCCCTCTCTTTAACTCTCCCGGGTAGCCTGTGGTCCTAATCGCCTTGTATTCACTCTAACTCAGCCACAGAAAACCATGACTGGAGGGAGGAGCCTGCGGTCCTGCATCCTTATCAGAGAATGACCCAGGTCCAACATCAGGGGATCCCCAAGCATCTGGATGTGAGCAGATGTGCAAAAAACACAGTTCAAAGTGTTCTTTGCTGTGTGGACAAGAAGGGTAGGGGCTGCCGCTGTGATGATAACCTCTTGTGCCAAAGTCGCCCAGTGCTGATAGAGAGAAAGGCTTCAAAGCGGTTTCCTAACGGTATTCTCTCTGCAAGAAACAGAGCTGAATTTCTCAATCTACTTTAATTCCTCAGAGCTGGCAATGTCTGAGCTGGGGCTGGTTGTTCCATGTCTCATGGGAGAAGGTGTTTACTCCATTTCAAAGCCAGAGTCACAAAATCCTCTCTGCGGGATGAGGTTGGAAGTCTTCCTTTATGGCCCACGACACAGTGAGTCCATGAGGCCCTAATGTCCGAGGTCATCAGCCCACATTACACTGAGTTGCAGTTGAATGCTTTTCTTCAATTTCGAATGGAGCTCTAGAACTGGTGGAGAGAGAAGGTAGGGTCCTTGATAGCCCCAAAAACCTTAGAGAACTCTATTCTCTGGAATATTCCACTTCCATGCTGTTAAGCTATCCTGAAGTTAAGCAGAAAATAATCGTGTTAGGCTTAGGTCAAACCAAAAGACTCCCTTTGCTGAAGGTGGCCATGTGCCAGGACAAGCACGGGGAGCCTGGGGTACAGGACCTCCTGATGTGAGCTCAGCTTCCACCCTGACTCTTTGGTTTGGGTGGGACTTTGAGCAAGTTATTAAACACTTTGAGTCTAATTTTCTCCATTTGAAAAGAGAGGTAATAATGGTATATACATATAGGGTTGTGGGCATAGTTACCTGAAATAATGATGCGTCCGTAACCCAAATAATACTGAGCCTCTTCTCGTGTTTCTTCTCCTTGTTACCGTCTCAATAGGTTGTCACAGAAAAGAAACTACCCACACTCCTGCACACGTCAAGGTAGCAGCAGGCTTCCTCATAGTCCTCTTTATGCATCTGCCTCACTGACAGCGCTCATCATTTTCCACAGCCCTCTTCTCCAACCTCCCTCTTTCCACCAATGAAAAATAGACTGGAGAGGTCAAGAGTTGATGTGGGTCACTTGGCATCAGGGAAATACAAATCAAAACCACAATGAGATACCACCTCACACCAGTCAGAATGGCTAAAATTAACAAGTCAGGAAATGACAGGTGCTGGCGAGGATGCGGAGAAAGAGGAACCCTCCTACACAGTTGGTGGGAATGCAAGCTGGTGCAGCCACTCTGCACAACAGCATGGAGGTTCCTCAAAAGGTTGAAAATAAACCTACCCTATGACCCAGCAATCGCACTACTGGGTATTTACACTAAAGATACAAACATAGTGATCTGAAGGGGCACGAGCACCCGAATGTTTATAGCAGCAATGTCCACAATAGCCAAACTATGGAAAGAACCTAGATGTCCATCAACAGATGAATGGATAAAGAAGATGTTGTATATATACACAATGGAATACTATGCAGCCATCAAAAAAATGAAATCTTGCCATTTGTGACGATGTGGATGGAACTAGAGGGTATTATGCTTAGCGAAATAAGTCAAGCGGAGAAAGAGAACTATCATATGATCTCCCTGATATGAGGAAGTGGAGATGCAACATGGGGGGTTTGGGGGGTAAGAGAAGAATAAATGAAACAAGATGGGATCAGGAGGGAGACAAACCATAAAAGACTCTTAATCTCACAAAACAAACTGAGGGTTGCCAGGGAGAGGTGGGCTGGGAGAAGAGGGGTGGGGTTATGGACATGGGGGAGGGTATGTGCTATGGTGAGTGCTGTGAAGTGTGTAAACCTGGTGATTCACAGACCTGTACCCCTGGGGCTAATAATGCATTATATATTAATAAAAAAAATTTTTAAAGTATTTTAAAAAAAAAAGAGTTGATGTGGTTAACTGGTTCAGAAGACTGTGCGGGTCAGGCTAGGGGAGGTGGAGGATGAGGATGGCCTGAGATGGGGGAAGGTGGAGAGCAAAGGAAGTGGGCAGATTTTAGAGACATAAGGGATATAAAACTTTGGCTGGTGATGTGAATGGGGTCAAGTGTATAGTTCCTCATTATTCATGGATTCTGCATTGGTGAATTTGCCTACTTGCTGAAATGTATTGGCAACCCCAGAGTCAATACTCACTGTGGTAATGCACAGACAGCGTGGCATGGTAAAAAATTTGAATCTCCAGATGCCCGCGTTCCCAGCTAAGGCTGAACAAAGAGAGGCGCTGCCTTCCTGCCCCAGCTCTCACACTGTAAACAAGTGTCCTTTTCAAGACCTCTTCAGTTCCATATTTTTTGCATCTGTGCGCTTTTTGTTGGTGACTTCACTATTTTAAATGGCCCCAACGGTAACGCTGAAGTGCTGTCTCATGTTCTTAAGTGCAAGAAGAGTGCGATGTGCTTCCCAGGGAAAATCTGTTACAGAGCTGTTCAACACTAATGAATCCACAATGTACATGTTTTTTTAAGATCTTTTTATTTTAGGGACGCCTGGGTGGCTCAGTTGGTTAAGCAACTGCCTTCAGCTCAAGTCATGATCCTGGAGTCCTGGGATCAAGTCCCATGTCGGGCTGCCTGCTCAGCGTGGAGTCTGCTTCTCCCTCTGACCCTCTCCCCTCTCATGCTCTCTCTCTCGCTCTCAATCTCTCTCAAATAAATGAAATCTTTTTAAAAAATATTTGTTATTTTTAGAGGGTGAGAGAGAGAGCAGCGGGGAGCGGGGAGGGGGCACAGAATCTTCAGCAGACCCTGCTCTGAGTGTGGAGCCCAACACAGGACTCGATCTCACAACCCTAAGATCATGACCTGAGCCTAAACCAAGAGCTGGATGCTCAACGGACCTTGCCACCAAGGCTGTCCTGAATTCACAGTATATATTAAATAAGTATCTTTAAGCAGAAATAAACACAAAGTGAGTTTATGTATTGATCATTTCACAAAAATGTTGTGACTGGAGAACCTGACTCTATATTTTCCCTAGGAGCAATGGTTCAGCCCTCACTAATTAATTCAGTGTTCACAGAAACTCTATAGAACAGACCTACTACAACTAATGAGAATCAGCTGTACCTCCACCCCAGGGTTCTGACTTTAACAATGGGGTAGCTGGCAGTGTCCTGTGCCAAACCACATAGTGGGGGACAAAGTTATTAGTCAGGGGACATGATACAGTGCTGGAATGTTTCTCTTGTCCTGGGACCCTGGCGTTATTGGGCTGGACGAGTCCTCCTCTACTCTAATATCGTTACTCCCTATGGCTTCCTTCTTGGAGCTCCCCGATTTAATCCTCCAAAACCAAAAGGATGGAAACCATAGGCAGATGTCCTCAACAAAACAGAGATGTGTAACTAAGTTCAGAAGGAGCCTAGAGCTCACCAGCAGCAAATGAACCAACAGAGGACAGGAAAAGGGAACAGGGACGAAGCTGTGTGCGGGACTGCTGAGGAAAACGAGGAAGAAGAAACCCCAAATTAACCAGACCAGCCTGGAGGATAGAATAAGAAAAAGGATTCTAGAAGAAGGTTCCGGAATATTTGGAATATTAAGGAGAAAAGGAAAGGAAGAAAGAAGTGAGAGGAAGAAAACTAAGGAATAAAAAAGAATTTATGTAGGCCAAACAGCCTACTAAGCAGAGTGGGATAGCTTTGTCATGAACCTAAAACTTGCCCAACCCCTACGGAGCTCATCACCATGTGAGTCCTCCCGCTGTGATTACACAGAGCAGGATTTGGAGGATGAGGGTGCCTGGGCCACAGCCCACCTGCCTTCTGTTTCTGGGTGGCCTGTCAGCTAAGAATGGTTTTTACATGTTTGGTGGTTGAAAAAAAAAAGTCAAAGGAAAAACAATATTTTGAGACATGAAAATTATACAAAATATAAATTTCAATGTCCTTAAGTGAGGTTTTACTGGAATACGGCCACTCTTGTTCACTTACCTATTGTCTATGGCTGCTTTCGATCTCCAACACCAGAACTGAATGGTTAAGACAGAAACCACATGGCCTGCCAAACCTAGAGATATTTACTCTCTGGCCCTTTAGAGAAAAAGTTTACTGACCCTAAATACAGCTTACCTATTAAGCAGTGCACTCAGGGGCTCAGGGTTTGTTTTGGGTACCTCGATATACTAGAAGAGGAATCAGGCCGGGAGAGCCGAACGGCAGAGCCTGGGAGGGACACGCAGAGTCCAAAGAGGCGAGGGCCCTAGAACTCTTTACGTCATGGCCACTAAGTCAACATTGATCGTAGAGAATGGCAGCTTCGGCTTCTTTATGGCCTTAAATGCTTAAAACAAAAGCAAAAAACAAAACAAAAACAAACAAACAAACAAAAAACAGCACAGTCTCACAGTAAAATAGAGTTTCAGAAATCAGGGCAAAAAAAAAAAGAAGAGAAAAGAAATCAGGGCAACATGACATACCAGACAACCATCTCTAAAAAGCCCTCTGCTGATTTCTCTTTTAAAGAAAACTGTGAGTCATTCCTTAATCCTCCCAGCTGGGGAAGTCAAGAAGCCCTGGCCTCTCCCCTCCTGATACCAAAGAATGAAGCTGTGCTTCTCCCCGGCCTTCCCTGGTCCTGCCTGGTTACAGGAACTCACCCATTCAGCCTCCACAAACCAGACGCCTGAGTCTTAAACCTGCGGCCCAGCATGGCTCGCCCCCTGCCTGGCCTCGGCGCCTTCCCATAACACACTTTTCACTCTGATTCGACCTTCCCTCTCCCTGCTGCTGAGATTAATGTCTCATCATAATCCATGCTGGCTCTCAGGGAAACAGAAAGCCCAGCAGTGTCCCCTACGAGCTCCCTCTCGCCCCTGTTCTCAGTCTCCGCTTATAGACGAGGTGGCAGCCCAGCGTCCCTTTGATTTTCTTCCTTGCTCCTCCTTCTCGTGGAGCTCACTTTATCTGTGTCTCTTGCCTTTCCAGGCCTTGTCTGGTCTTTCTCACACGTCCCTCTGCAGCCAAACGCTCACATAGAGCATGCTTCATTTCTGGATTTCCCTCTTCTTTGGCGATGAGAGTTTCGGTTTTGCAAAATGATCCTCTTCCTGCTAACATATCAGCAAGGGAGAGGATGTACGTGTGCACGTATATCGTGTGCACAGAGAGCCCACGTGTTCTAGTGTGAGCACACACGCAGACTCACAGGGCTGCCTGCAGTTCCACCCACCCCTGTGCCCGCAGCCTTGCGCCCGCAGCCCTGCCGGCCCACCCGTGGCATCAGGGTCCTGAGGCTGGCCATCTCCGTGGCCAGGCCCAGCTCTAACTGCCCATAATATAGGTTCATCATCAATTTTTTGAACGCATGTGTGTGTATTTATGACAAAAACATACTTTATAATTTATACATTTTCTCATTGAAATGTAGCTGATGTACAATATGTTAATTTCAGGTGTACAACATAGTGATTTGACAATGATACACATTACAAAATGCTCACAAGTGTTTAACTCATATTTTAGAATAAAAGTGATCTTACAGCCAAGTTCACTTCTTATTTTTATTTTTTTTAATTTAACACAGAACGTGTTATTTGTTTCAGGGGTACGGGTCTATGAATCATCAGTCTTACACAATTCACAGCGCTCACCATAGCACATACCCTCCCCACCGTCCATCACCCAGCCACCCACCCCTCTCCCCTCGACCCTCCAGTTTGTTTCCTGAGATTAAGAGTCTCTTATAGTTTGTCTCCCTCCCTTGTCCCATCTTGTTTCATTTTTTCCCCTCCCTTCCCCCCAAGAACCCCACCCCACGGTCTCTCAAATTCCTCCTCCAAGCTCTTTCTTTGAAAGAGAGCAGAGTAGGTGTCTTTTCTTACCTTCGAAAGGAACAGACGGAGCTACAGAAAGCGGAGGTCCAAATCAAGCCCTTTAATTTTTAAGAAAAGAACCATAGGAACGTATTAGAATGATTCCTTTCTAGAACTACTTTTAATGACAACAGCTCATATATAAACAGAAGTCCATACACAAAGAACATCTACTACAGCTAGCATGGCAAGCACACAAGCTGGTAAATGGACAATGGACAAGTTCATCAGAGCAGTTGCTTCTTGGAACATCCAGGGCACATCTCTTCTGCTTCCAGCTTCTCTTGCCAACCAGTGTATATGTGGCACCTAGTACATTGCCTGAAAAATAGGAAGAGCTCAAGAGATGAACTTAGGCTGAGTAATGCACCTTGAGGGAGTTCTGGTAGACACCTACCAAAAGCAGGAGGCTTTTTTCAGGTGAGAAGAAGGAAGCAGGGTGTGGAGGATGGAGGGAAGAGGAGTCTGTGCCCCTTAACAACAGGATGGGGGCTGGGTTGGAGAGGAAACGGATGTCTGTCCCATGCACTAGTCCTCCTGGCCTGTGCCCTAGGCTTAGATCCCAGCCCCATGAGGAGAAGGCCTGCAGACAGACAGGGAAGGCACCGAGTTCTACTAGGGTGCCCTTGGCGTCCAGTGACATGAAATGAGGCTCCTGTGCCACAGAGTCCGACCCCGGCGCCCTGAGGGCCCGAAGCAGGTATCACCTTAGAGGAGAACAGCCTTACTGAGCTGGTCTGCCGGACCACATCCGGAATGAGGGAGGCAGCGCCCAGGAGGCAGAATAACAGGAGAGACAGAAGCAGAAGACCAGCCCCAGGCAGGATCAGATTGTTCCAGAACTCATGTCTTTCATATGACCCCCTCTGCTACCCAGAAGCCAAGAAGCCTGTAGAAACCCAGCTATCCTCTTCCTATGGGGAATAAGATGCAATTCTACGTGATTTTTTTTTTAAGATTTTTTTTTTTTTTGAAAAAGAGAGAGAGAGCAAAAGTAGGGTGGAGAGGGAGAAGCAGGCTCCCCACCAAGCCAGGAACCAGATGTGGGGCTTGATCCCAGAACCCCAGGATCATGACCTAAGCCAAAGACAGACACTTGACTGACTGAGCCACCCAGGCGCACCAATTCTACATGATTTTAGGTCCAAATAAGATCCTTCATCAGGCCCCTTGAAACCGCAAGTCAAGGATTCTTACTCCTTTGTGGTCCAGGGACAACTGGACCCTCAGGGCATCTTGAGCGGGAGGAGCTGTAACAGCTCCTTCCCAGCGGATGGCAATGGCTGGGGTCGAACCACTATGGTGAGGGACTTCTGAGTCCTTCGCCCTCAACACAGATTGTATCCTCCCGTTTCTGCCTTTCAACTGTTTATTTAGAATCTAGGTTACCTGTTTCAATACCAAATTTCTAAACAAAGTCTTAGATGGGATTTTCTTAAGGATTAAAATTTCAAAGGATTCTTACTCAATAACTATCTCCCACCTGCTTGACGGTTTCCGGTTGCAGTAAGAGAGAGAGAAAATATTTCAACATGCCGCTGATTTTTCCAAACAGGTTCAGGGGTTAAAGAACCTATTTCTCCACCCCCTTTTCCTTTCTGACACTGTATTCCGAGCTTCCCTTCACACTACCAGACACACGAAGGCTTATCATAGCCCTTGACAACTAGCTCAGTATTCAAGAGATGACTAAAAGGAGTGAAATCTCCTCTCACTTTGACCCCATGTGGTTGGGCTTTGGCCCCAGAACCTAAAGACATCAAGAATCACCCAACGCTACTGACATTTACCACTCAGATCTTACTCCCATCTCAGTGGCCATTGCTTTCATGGCTCAGGTTTTGGTCCCCTCTTACCTACACTTCTCCAGTAATCTCGAAAGTGGCAGATCCCTGACTCAGTATGGCTCTTCAAACCATTCTGGCCTCTTTTTCCAGGAAAGAATCCCTAACTGCCAGCCCTACCCTTTTATTTTCCTCTCTGCAGTAGTTGGAATAAGGGCCCCAAATATATGTAAGTCCTAATGCATGGAACTGTGAATGTGGCTTTATATGGAAAAATGATCTCCATAGATGTAATTAAGTTAAGGATTCTTAAGTGGGGAGATTATCCTGGCACATTCACATGGGCCCCATGTCCAATCACAGGTGTCCTTAAGAGATAAGCGGGCTCACAGTAATGGAAGAGGAGGAGACCATGTTGCCCCAGAGGCAGAGACTAGAATAACACAGTCACAAACCAAGGAACACCAGCAGCCCCCAGGTCCTGGACGAAGCCAGCAAGGATCCTTCCCTGGAGCCTCGGGTGGGTGCATGGTCCTGCTGACACCTTGACTGTGGACTTCTGGCCTCCAGAACTGGGAAGGAAAAATTTCATTTTGTCTTAAACCACCTGGTCTGTGAATTGCGGCCACAAGAAACACACATGATCAAACCCTGTTGCTCCAAACCACAAAGCCCCCAGCGATCTGGACCCTGCCTGTTCTTCACACCCCCTCTCTGGCCCTCATGGCATGCTTGATCCCTGTTTATATTTACCGCGCCATGAGACCTCCCGCTGCTCCCTCGTTTGCTGCCTGGAGCAGATCTGCACAGAGCAAAAGCCTCACCTTGAAAGTCATCTCCTCTGCAGCCTGAATAATCTGCTCCGCCAGGTCCGGATATGGCTTGAGTTCCCCGTGTATTCTACACTTTCATCCATGCACCTGTTTATGGCATCTCTTCGAATGAACTATGGGATCATTAAGGGCAGGAGATAAATCCTGGCATACTGTTGTCACCTAGGGGAAGGCTAGTCAACATTTTCATGTTTAGATAAAATTACTTCTGTGCAACAATTTTATACTGATGTTCTCTGCCTCTTTCTCCCCTTTGTTGCCTGACTTCTGGTACCTGATCTCCCTGGGGTCCACTATGACCCTAGTGACTCTTTCATTCTCCTTCCTGGCTTTCAGGCCCTATCCACCTCACACTGGCATCGCTTAAAAGTCAATCTTCAGTCACCTCCCTCTTTTTTCTTCATTCCCACTTACACTCCTTCTGAGCAATTGTTGGCTTCCAAATACCATTCCTTAACCCCCTAAACTCTTTCCCACTGCCCACTGGAAATCTCTGTGTAGATAGCCCACAGACACTTCCAGCCTAACATGTCAAAATGATTTTCTTCTCATCCTCCTATGCATATTAATCTGAACAAGCAAAGGCCCTGGGCTAGGATCCTGGAAGCCAAAGCAGGAAAAAAGGAAGAGTAAAACAGGGCCAGGCAGGAGCTGGAGGCCTCACAATCAAGGACATCCAAGGTCAGTGTTTATGGGGAAGTTCACTGAAACTTCTCTTCAAAAGGGCTCAGCAGCAACACAGAAACCAGGCATGAGACCATGACCAAGACACCAAATTAGGCCCACAGGGAAGGGTTTCCAGGAGGGAGGAACACAGGGAAATATTGCTAGAAACAAGGACTCTTCTCATGGGGCACTTCAACAGGTCACTTTGAATAATATCCACTTCTACATTCCCTTTTTCCTTTCACTCAACTGTTAAAACTAGAAACCTTGGAGTTATTCTTTTGTTTTGTTTTGTTTTTAATTTTATTTATTTATTTGACAGAGAGAGGGAACATGAGTAAGGAGGAGTGGGAGAGGGAGAAGCAGGCTTCCTGATGAGTAGGGAGCCCAATGTGGGGCTTGATCCCAGGACCCTGGGACCTTGACCTGAGCTGAAGGCAGAGGTTTAACGACTGAGCCACACAGGCACCCCTCAGAGTTATTCTTGATCCTTACTCAGCCTTAACCCACTCCAGTGAGCGGGTTTTCTTGAAGGAAGCTCCCAAGTCTCTCCCCATGACTCTTTTGTCCCATCTAGACATTCAGAGGAGATCCCCCCACCCCTGGCCTCTTCCCAACATGCCACCAAAATTCAGAGCTGTGTTAAAACCAGCGGTGGTCTCCTCTCACCTCTAGGATGAAATGTGAACTCCTAAGTAGGATACCCAAAGTCCTTCCCACATGCCAACCCTCCACCCTCAGCCTCATCCACTACCGACCCCCCCCCCTTACCTTAAATCCAGCTCTGCCCAGTGACAGCAGGCCCTCAACACACCAAGCTATTCTATAGGTCAGAGCAAACCCACCCCCTTACCGTTTTGACCTCAGTCTTCTGGCTTATCTTTCAGAACCCTGCTCCAACACTTCTTTTCTCCTATCCTCCCTGAGTGCCTTCTGGTCAGACCCATTTTCTGCACCCCTGAGAGGCTTCACACTTACCTCCTTGATCACTTACCGCACTATTCTGAGACACTTGTTTCCACACCCATAGGCCCCGCTGAACAGTGGGCTTCTCAAACATGGTGTCAGCTTCTTTACAACACTCCATATTCCTAGTACTTAGCTTGGAACCTGGCACATGGCAAGCACTTCAATATTTATTAAATGAATGAACAAGCTGTCAGTCAAGGTGATGGCGAAGAAGAGAAAGAAAGAAAATGTGCCATTGTAGGACAGACTTCAATGGCTCTATACCTCCCTGTCTTCATCCACGTGGGTAGCTATGACAAAATACCATAAACTGGGTGACCTATAAACAGAGACTCATTTCTCACAGTTCTGGAGGCTGAGAAGTCCAAGGTCAAGATGCCAGCAGATTCAATGTCTGGCAAGAGCCACATCCCATAGACTGTTTTCTTCTCACTATAACCTCACTTGTTGAAAGGGCCAAGGAAACTTTCTTGGGTCTCTTTTACAAAAGTACTATTCTATTTGTGAGGATTCTACCCCCAAGACCTCATCACCTCCTGAAGGTGCAACCTCCTCATATCATCATCTTAGGAGTTAAGATTTCAATATTTGAATTGTGGGGGGATATAAATGTTTAGTCTGCGGCACTTCCCAAGTGCTCCCATTGACTAACCACCCCTTCTCAGGTAGAGAACTTTTCTAGCTTGTCCTGGGAGCAGGGCAAGTGCTCAAGGGGAAATAATTCCAGGGCTCTGTCCAGGACTGGACATGAGGGATAAGGCCAGGGAAGCTTTACAAACTATTGATAGAAAATGCAAGTGTGGCTTTCAGAACATCAGAGCTAGGAAATTCTTGGCTCTCATCTAGTCTACACTCTTAACTTATAGGTGAGGAGACTAAGGTCCCGGGAGTTGAGGTGACTTACCCAAGGAAGTGACAGATGCTATTCATCACCAGGCAAATGGGCAAAATAAGAAGGCAGCGCTGGAGAAGGGAGTGAATGGAACCGAAAGGAAAACGAAGTGGATTTAATCCAAAGCACTGGAGACATCGTTCCTTTCCTCAGTAGATGTTTACTGCTCGTGTATATATATATTTAATCATGGCCTTGTGTGACCTGACAAAAGAGCTTTTTTTCAACTGCATATTCAGCAAATAAGTATTTATCTGTCTCTCCGACCAGATCACTTCTCCATTCTTCGGGTTCTCATCTCACTTCTCCACGCACCTCACCTGCTTAGCAAGGATGAAAGAGAATCTCCCATGGTGGGAGGAAAGAGGCAGGAGTCTGTCCCCTTTCAGCATTTGGGGCCCTCTTTGTCCCGGGAGCAAGGCACATTCACTGCACTGAGCTGTCAAAGACCAAAGGGCAGGTGGAGAACTGGGAGGACAATTGTTGCACCGGAAACTGACGGGCTCCATTCTGGGTCCACTTCAGGGACACCGTGGTTGCAACACCGTGGAGGGAGGGTCCACAAGCACCACAAGGTTCTGGGAAGGCAAGGATGAATAGACGAAGGCCCCGGCCCCAGTGATGTTTGTCACCCAGTCTGGAAGACAGGCACATAAGTAGATCTTTTGTGTATTAGGCAGCAAAGGCTGTGAGAAAGGGACTCGAAAGTAGATGGGGGAAAGCTCGCTGGTGGAGGGGACTCAGAGAAGTCAACCCAAAGGACAGTGAGGCCAGATGACAAGGAAGGCCCAGAGCATGTGGTTCCAGGGACACAAAGTCCAGAGCAAGGGGATCAGCGAGGGGTGCCCCTGAGCCTGTGGAGGGGCAATCAGCAGTTCCTGTCCTGGAGCACAGATGGAGGGTGGGCACCAGGCAGGACAGCTGTGGAGGCCACAGTGAAACGTTTGCAGGGGAAGAATCTTAAGGCTTTAAATAGGGAGTAACCTGACAGGTTCTATGGAAGATACAGCCATCACTCATGTAACTGGAAAATGAATTTGAAGGGAGCGGAATGAGAGGTAGACCAGTTATCCCAGACATGTGAGCGATGACAGGTGTCTAGTCTGAGACAGAGGGAGGGTGGCAGAGAGAGAGACTTGGCTGAAAAATATTTTGGAGGTGAAGAGCATCTGTGTGGAGCAGACAGAAAGGAGTGGAGCAAGAAAACCTGAGTTCACGATCCCACAGAGCCAGGAAGATTGGAGGCGGAGCCAGTGAGGAGCGGGGAGGGGCTACACATCAGAACTCCTGGGTGGCGAGTACAAACCCTTCTCCAAGTCCTCTGATGGGGCAGCCTACCAGGAGACTGGGGCTGGGGAAGGAGGCCAGTCCTGGAACAGGAAATAAGATTATGCCCCACCATAAAACCCCTGAGCCAAAGAGAGGCTGCCTAACTTTCCAGAAAAGTCAAGGCCAGCCTAGACCTGGGGGTGAGCAGAGAGTGGTGCCTTGTCTACCCCTGACAGCAGTGACAGGCAGGTTTCTCAGGTCTTGATGGAGAATTCCTGGGCTCTGTCCTGTGCTCACAAGGGAGGGTGGTGCACGAGCTCTGGCCCCTGCCGCAGCCAGGGGTGTTGATCTGACTGCGAGCGTCAGGGTAGGGGTAAACTCCAAAAAAAAGGTTTCTTTCCCTGATATGGATTACGTTGTCTTCCACAGCCTGCCCTCTAACCCCAGGAGCCAGAGTCTGTGCCTTTGGCAAAGGACAGAGCGAACAGCTTCAATGCCTAACCTCCTGGGACCCTGGAGCTGAACCCACCTCCAAGCTCGCTTGCTGTGGGATCTCTCCTCCCTCCTCTTCCTCCCCTCCCCCATTCCACCCATTTCCTGCTCCCTCCTGGGTGCTAATACATGCAGAGCTCTCAGAGCAGAGTCTGGGTCTGTGCCGGCCTCTCCTTCTCCTTGCTGACCCCGGGGGCGAGCCATTGTAGGTGCTGTTCTCCCCCAGATGCGGTTCCGGTTCTGTCCGCCTGTCTTTCTGACCTCCATAGGAAGCCTGGTTAAAGCAGAAATCTGATAGCAGTTTTCAACTCCCAGTTGATTTCCTAGCACGGACCATCATCCCCCTGGAATTCGCGGTGAGATGGAATCAGAATGCTCCATATTGACCATCATTAAACCCTCTTCTTCACTCATGAAAGTATTTCTTATCCTTACAGTTTATATGGACAGTAATAAAAATTCTTTTCAACCTGTTGCTAGAATTCTTTCTGTTTGGTCATAGGTATAAAATGAATCCCCAGGAACAATTTGAATTAATTTATTATCTTCGCATTTTACATGGTTTCATGTCAGGCGATCTAAAATTGTTAGTGTGTGACCATTCTGACCTACAAAATGAGTTCCTCGGGGTTCACCGAATTTTTTGAACCACAGATGAAATTCGGATTTAGGCAGATGGGGTGGAGGAAAGAGTTCTTTGTTGTGATAACAACAGAATTCCTCTGGGGCGGGGACTATCTTTCTTTGGGGACACACCTTCATGGCATCTTATTTTCAAGCTGCGTAAGGCTAGAGATGAGAGACGCTAAAGGCAGATAAAATTGTTCTGCCTAATCAAATCCTGAAGTTCTCAAGATTGTTTAGCTTTGTTTTGTTTTTTTCTATTATCTCAGACAGAGGAATTTCCCTTTTTTGCTGTGGGGAAAGTGAGATAGGGAGGTCTGGGTCCCCCCCACCAGAGCAGGGGGTAATGGGGCGGGGAGAGCTAAGGAAGAAACTGCAGAGTAATGGGCCACCCAGTGTGGCCTGTGGCCAGGAAACCCCAGGAGCAGACAAGACTCACTGGGTTTGAAGCCGAGCTCTTCCTCCACCATCTCACACAGAGCTGGCTTTCCTTACTGCTTGTGTGAGCGGTGTTTGGGGAAGGTCTACAGTAGAGCAGAGGGGAAAGACCCTCAGGGCCAGATTGGGAGAGGGGGTGGTGGCAAGTGCCCCACATAAGCCACCTCTTGGGGCCAGGGATGGGGTCACCCCCAAACGCAAGCGTCCCACGGGACCTCTTGGAAATATCGCATAACTGGGCGAGCACTGGTCATCTGCACTTTCAAATGTGATTCCAGAAGACTGGAGGACCCAGGCACATCTGGGATCCTTCATTCTGAGAACTCAGATGATCTGTACCCGTGCACCTTGCTGTTGGTATCAACAGGACTTTGCTCTTTCAGGAAACTCTGACCCACGAAAAGAAAAGTTCCAAATAACTGTTTCAAAAAATTGTCCTAAAAACCCCATTCAAAGGAACACTAAACTATTAGACTTTTTGACAGCATCAACAAGTATACCCCAAGATCCCTGGAACCCCTGCCTCAAAACCCTCACATTGTTGTCTGCGTTCACTAAACCTGCACTCTAATACCATGACCTTTACCCAATTTGATCCAAACCCCTCACCCACCCCCTCCATATTGAAAGACTCTTTTAGACCCACCCCTAAAGCCTCATAAATTCCCCGTGACTTGGACTCCCCTCTCTGAGACACTCGTGCTGTCCTTGACCGCAGTAAGCAAGGGACACGCTTATCACCAGGTTCTATACTGGTATTTTCAGGGAGCCAGAACTGGTTCCAAGGACCCATGCTAGGTGTGGGCGGGAGGAGGGGGCAGTTAAAGGTCAACAAAACAGCTCTTGCCCTCACAGAGCTTACATTCTCATGCACTTGAAAAAGGGGGTCACAATTAAGTTATTCGTAATAGAGGGAAATTTTCTAAATACCACTGTGGCAAGTGCTACCAAAAAAAAGAAGTACAAACCCTGAGCCAGGTCCAGCCCTTGAGTGGTCTCTGGGAAAGCAGCGGCTTGTGCTGGAGCCACAGGGGCTGAGCCTGCTCTTAAAGCTGTGGGGCAGTGGGGGGCTCCTCCCTGTTCACGGGGCTCATTTTCATGGAGGTTCTGTGCAGGGTCTCAGGAGGGTCCCAGGTTTATTCCAAGGGGCCTGCCGTCATGCAGTGGGAGGAAGGCTGCCCTAGTCCACCATGAGGGCATTTCAAAGCCTGGGCTGCACACAACAGGATTCAAGTGAAAAGGAGCATCAGCATTGGCACCGAGCATCGTTCACAGATGGGGAAGGACTAGCGGGTCTGCCGGGGAGGGTGAGGCAGCAGCGGGGAGAGACGACCAGACGTGAGCTAGGGAGAAGTGCGCCCAAGACATAATCCAAAGACTTGGGCAGGGAGGAATGGATGGCTGAGGGTGCTTCTTGAGGCCAAGTTATAAGCCTCTCCAGTCCTTCAAAGAATTCCTGGAGGCCTGGACTGACACTGTGAAAGGAGGAATCTTGAAGAGAGGAAACTTGAGCATGTAAAATAAATGTCGCATGGCGTCCTAAGGATGAGCTGTGGGGAGGTAAGGGTAAGGGAGGGAGTGGTTTTAAGTGGTCTGAAGTCCTGCCCAGATTCTGGACTGTAGAATAGATTATAAAGGTAGGGGCTGGTGCCCCGGAATATGATAGACTATGGCCAGTCCTGGCAGCAAAGGGCAAGCTCGGTCTCAGAAATGCAGCCGCGGGGATGCAAGAATGCCTGGGAAGGTTTGGAGCAGGTAAGGGATATATTCAAAGCAGTGTCTCTACAAGCGTCACCAGGTATGTTGAGGGCTAAGAGAAAACCCCCTCCCCGTGAGGCTCTGGGCATGCTCAGCTGAGCTGACTCAGGTCTGCAGCAGGACGGTGGCAGGGGCCGGCAGCAGGACAACCCCATGAAGGAGGATGAGCCCATGAAGGAGGAACCCTTGGAGCCTCCCGATAGTTGTGCAGAGGGTGTCAAGGAGAGGAGCACTTACCGAGGCTGACCTTGAAGATTTGGCAACAGAACAGAAAGGTCAGGGGCAAGGGGGCTCGGGAAATTACACTGTCCCCAACCTGGGTGCATCGAGGGTACAGTGAGTGTGAAGCCCAAGTGGAGATGGGGCAAAACAAAGCCCAGTGGCCATCTGTCCCTTCACCAGACTGGGAGCTAATGGACAACCAAGACCCTACTGGCTTGCTTTTGGTGTCCTCAGTGTCCAGCATCTGGTCCACGTATGATGGCCTCGGTCAACGGCTAAGCTTTGGAGATGCCCAAAGGCTGTTGGAGGGGTAGGTGTGGCTCTGACACGGCTTCCAGCTCGCTCCATGCTTATGCAAGTGACCCTCACTCCCATGCTGGGGAGGTAAGTAGAGGCATCATCACGCCGGCCCCAAAAACGAAGAGTTTAGTAACTTCTCCAGCTAGAAAGTAGCAGAGATGGAATTTGAACCCACTGGTCTGATGCCAGGACTGCACTCCTGACTGAGACATGGGGGCCCTCACTACAGATCAAGGATCAGCAGACCTGTGCAAGAGAAAGGAGGAGAAACCTCATCCTCCCTGGGGGAGAGATAGGAAAACAGACCCAAGAGCTGACCCTTATGCACCTTCCCTTGCCCTTAAGGGTAAAGGGAGTGGAAGAAAGTGTCATTCTTTCCTCTCCTTCATCCCCACCCTCATCTACAGGGCAGGCCTCAGTGAGCTACCTCACCCCTGAGGAATGAGATCTTCAAGGGGCCGTGAAACTTGGAAGCTGTCACTGAGTTCTTATCCTGAATGACTCATCCGGGCTCTAGGACAGTCAAAAGTCCGCGGTGCTGAATGCTCATTCGTGGAACTTTTGAGTTCCAAACTAAATGAGGGTACATCGGTCATTCCCATGATGGTGACCTTCCAGAATGTCTCCTTGTGTCTCTGTCTCTGTCTCCCCACCCACACACACACATAGGATCCTGGGAATGTAATTTTAAGTGGAATAACAAAGTCTCCTTGTCTCTGGGAGGAGCTGATTTCTATCTCTGAAACAGAAGCTTGGTTCAGGATTTCCTGTCAGCCCCTTGTCTTCCTCCCCCAGAGACATTGAATCTTCAGGTAACTGTGGATGAGCTGCTCCTGCCCCTCAAATGAAGGTCCCCTGCCATCCTCTGTAACACAGAACATTTAGATGCACTTAAATTCCCCCAAAGTACAGGGAATGAGCAGCCTTGGCAGCTCGTGGGGCAGGTCCCGTCAGAACAAAAGACGAGGATGAAATAATAAAAGATGACCAAAGCCCCCTTCCTTTCCATCCAGCCTGCTCAAATCACAGAACCAACGGCCACATAGAACAAGGCAGTGGTTCTCACGAGGGTTCTCGCTTCTTGCTCTACTTCTCTCATCTACTTAAGCATTTTCTTTTCTTTTTTTTTTTTCTTTTTTCTTTTTTCAGTTTAGAGAGAGAGAGAGGCAGTGTGCTGCAGAGGGAGAGGGAGAAAGAATTCCAGGCAGACTCCATGTTCAGCAGCACGGAGCCGGGCACAGGGCTCGATCTAATGACCCTGAGATCACAACCTGAGCCGAAGCCAAGAGTCGGATGCTTAACCCCCGCCCCGGGCACTCCAACATAAGCATTTTCTCATTGCACGCTGCAGGGATGGGGGGGCGGGGGGCAGCTCAGGTCTTCAGGTCTTGCCCAGCCTGACGCTGGCAGCATGCCTCCCTGGGCCACCGACATTCTCCCAGAGGAGAGCAGCTCATCTATCCCATCAGGTTATTTCACACCGAAGACAAGGGAGACTTTGAGCTGCACAGTAGGCTTTCTAGTGAGATAAAGGGCCTTTGTGTTCTCATGATTTGACTCTAAGGTGGTTATTTTTGCTTAATTCTATGCGTGGCCTTTCAGAGGAGCTGACTTTGGCCCAGAACTATCTCGTCAATGTTAACAACTGCCCTACCTGTTTGCCTTGGAAAATCCTCACCATTTTCAAATACGTCACCAGAGTCATGGCTGTTGCCTGTGAGTTTTCCAGTTAAGGAGACACCTGCCGGGAGCCCCCGTGGAGGGCAGGCACCGCCCAGGCACGGGCCCTGCTGACATCAGCAGCCCCTTCTCCCCACCGTGCCCCCTATTCCCGGGACATCAGATAGTCACAGGTGGTTTCCCATGTCACTTTGTAATTATCTGCTCTGCCCATGTACTTGGCACGTCCGTACATCTGCAGAAGCAGACTGGCTCCCTTTCTGGTCATTTTCTCTTCTTCACTGCACTATTTGGGTTCCTCCCGTCTGTCTTACTACTTAACGTGGGCCCTCCAACCTGGACCTGAGCCTTGGGGACTCAGCACTCCCTTGCTTCCATCCTGAACTGGACCCTCCTGACCGTCCACTCACAGATGTGGGGTAGGACAGGGTCTTCTGAAACACAGGATTGAATCGAGTCATTGATTTTTCCAGCACTTATCCAGCATAGAATGTTCCACAATGAGAAGCACAGAACAAAGCACCAAGATTTTCTTGAGTGTGAAAATTCAGATTCCTAGGCCATCGCCCAGACTTCCTGAGTCAGAACCCCTTGAGGGGTGAAGCCAAGGCATCTGCAATTTTACACCCTCTCTAGCTATGTCTTATGCCTGCTGAAGTTTGAGAACACACGGGGTGAGACACACAGTGAGGGCCAGGTCTCAGGACACTTGCAATCTCGCGCATGGGAGAAGTTGACGGAATAGCAATACCAAGTCCATTCCTAACATTTCCATGACAGTTTTGACAAGAGAAACTCTGGGCCCCTTTTGTGCCCTAGGACTCCCACCTCCACAGTTTCCGGCTTCCAAACAGGAGCTCGTTGGCGGCACATGTAAGTGACTTTCTGCTAGTGAGAAAGAATTGTCTCCTCATATATCATCTACTCATTCAGCCCAGCACATATTAAGTACCTACTGTGTGCAAGCTCCTGCCACACCCAGGGCATGCATTCTGGAGCACAAGAGGGCCAGGGTTTCTCTTGTCAAAACTTCTCCTTATAGATGGAAAAAGCCCCAGAAGTCCAGAGAAGGAAATGACTTGCCCCCAATCACATAACTAGCTTCTAGGAGAGGGAGGTAGGGTGGTTAAGAGTTTAGGCTTGTGCCTGGGAAACCTGGGTTTGAATCCAGGCTTTGCCAGTTAGGAGCTCCAGTGAGTCATATAAATCTCCATTATTGATAGCAGCTGTGAGGAGTGCATACCTGTGAGAGCACACCCCAGGGCCTGGCTATGGGGAGCCTTGATCAATGTTGTTCAGATGAGCTCAGTGCCCCCAGAGCACTCTGCCCTCAGGGCTAGGAGCAGCTCTCTGCCTATGTCCACTTCTGACTGTGCCTACTCATGGCTGGGTGTGCTCCTGGACTGATTAGAATTCATGCCTCTGTCTAGTGCAAAGCCAAATCAAGACCAAGTCCAGATTGTCAGGGTCACCATGAAGTTTTCCAAGACAGGCCAACAACCATTTAGAGCAAACCCAGCCCAGCAGCCCAGTTCTGCATATACGTGCAAAATAATGCCAAGAATCCAGGAACTAATTCATACTGTGAACATTGCCTCCTTTTCTCTCATTGTTCTAGATGTTCCAAATGAAGAGTAAATCCTCTGAACTGATTCTGGAGAAATCAACCATCCAATCTTTCAGTTTATTTGACATTTGTTAAAAAACAAAACAAACCAAAACAAAATCACGCACACAGAAAGGTTTTCCCCAGGAGCTCACAGATTCACAGCTGAATTTCCAAGTCCAGTTCCAATCCCATGAAGGCCAGACCTGTATTATGTAAGAGGCTGAGAAGCCAGAGATGACACACGGGACCACAGCAGTCACCTCTGTTCACCCAAGCCTGGTTGTCTCAGACAGGCTCGCAGGAAATGGCCCTGAAGGGCAAGCAGCTTCAGGGATGGGGTGAGGGATGGGCAGCTCCGTGTCTGGCGTCTGTTGCCCAGCCCCTACATGAGCACAGGAAAGCCAGATGGGGTAGGGAGGGAGCCTAGCTGGGCCAGCCTCTCGTGTCTAAATACACAGAATTCTGATTGCTAACCTAACACAGATGGCTCCTCACAGAGACCCTAAAGTAAAGGAGCCACAGAAAATGAAGGATGGCCTGAAAAAGACCGTCCAGTCCTTATTTGGACTCAAAGCCACTGAGCAAGGAGAGTATGAGTTCTGAGATCAACCAAAGGGACTTGGGGTCATCTACATGGGGGGCTACGTTCACGCCAGAGCTGGGGAAGAGCTCCATCAGGAGGCTCTTGAACTGGGCTAGCAAGCCGGCAGAACCATACGCCCAGCAGAAGTCTAACAGGTTTGATCAAGATAATTTCCAAATGTATCAATTTATCAGGAACTTCAATCCCAAATATGCTCCCCATTAAACAATGGCATGTTTCTTGCCTGAATTATTCACAGGTATCCAGACAACCCCCCTACATTCTTATTTCCTG
This sequence comes from Neogale vison, assembly GCF_020171115.1. Lineage (NCBI taxonomy): Eukaryota > Metazoa > Chordata > Mammalia > Carnivora > Mustelidae > Neogale > Neogale vison. The sequence continues at coordinate 148,046,365 of NC_058092.1, read as the reverse complement.
ACCTCAGTATATGACACCCTCGGCTGTCGGGACATCAAAGCAGATCTGTCCCAGGAGCACACGGATTCTGGGAGAAGAAAGAAGTGGCCTCCGGAAGTCTGTGGGGAGCCTGAGAAGGCTGGTGTGGGCCAGCTTCTCGGGCAGCCTGACGCATGACTGGCCCCCCGGGAACCGGTGTCTCTACCATGTGACGTGGTCAGCAGTCCCACAGCGCACAAGACGCACCTGTGAGCAGGGCTGGATCACTCGGCTGCTATCACAGAGGAGAAATCTAAGCTTGGTTCGTTTTTTAGTTTGTATTTTTATCACAGCAAGGGATGCAAACCTTCTAGATTCAAATGGTACCACAGGTCCTATGCTGAAAAAGAAGGGTCTCCTGGCACATTCTCCTCATCCACTGAGCCCCCCAATCAGATGCAGCCCTTTCAGCTTTCTTTTCTGAAATTTGCCTCTATATTTTTAAATGCTATGCTTACAAGGCTTCTTTAAAATGTTGCAGTTTTGGAGCACCTGGGTGGCTCAGTTGACCCTGCCTTCGGCTCGGGTCATGATCCCAGGGTCCTGGGATCGAGCCCCACATCGGGCTCTCTGCTCGGCGCGATGCCTGCTTCTCCTTCTCCCATTACCCCTGCTTGTGCTCTATCTCTCTGTCTCTCTGTCAAATAAATTAAATCTTAAAATTTTTTTAAAAAATTTAAATGTTGCAGTTTTAAACATCATCGACTCACTTCTTATTTCATGAGATTGGAATCTGGCTCCCTTCTCTCACCATCTCCCCCTTTCACTTCCACACCCTCAGCACCTCCTCTTGATGGAATTCTGCTCACAATCGAGGGCTCAGCGAACAGTTAATGGTCCCACTAGGAACAACCATGTGAATATGGCTCAAGATTGAACCGTATAATGTACTATAATTATAATTTATTTGTAGTGCAATGTATTTTTCCTCTGGAAGTAGCAAGCATATTAGACAGTATATAAGATCGTGTTTACATTGTCCCTCTCCCTCACTGATTCTTAAATTCTCTGAGCAAACCTATAAAATTCCACCCAGTATAGACAAAACATCAGGTAACGTGTCTGGTTTCGGCCTTTTGTTTTTCTTGGCAATATCCCTCTGCACGGGCAACACGGCGCTGCCCCATGGCCGACCTGGATGGCCTGTTCTCCAGGCCTCGCTCCACATACCTGGGCTCCTTCCACCACATGCTGGGGATTCTCTGTGACACTCCTGTTGGGGATCCCCTGTTTCTTGACTCCCAAATCATTTTTTCTTGGTTTACTTCTTGTTTTGATTAAGGACTGAAGAAAAGGCATAAAAGAAATACATATTTTTGAGAGCTTGCCTGCCTGAAATTCTCTTTGTATCATCTGATGGTATCTGGTGGACTGTAGATTGGATTCTAGGATGGAAATCATCTTCTCTCAGAATTTCGCGGACTCGGTCCCCTGCCTTCTAGACACCAGTGGGACAGTGGAAATGTCAAAGTGCATCCAAACTCTTAGTCTCTGTAAGGGAGCTTTTTCCCCCTTTGTGGGCAGTTTTAGGATCATGTCCTTATCCTTACCCCTGAAAAATTCATGATGATGTGGTTTGGTAAAGGAGTTTTTCACTCATGGTGAGCTGGGCATGTGGTGGGCCTCATGCCTCCTGTCTTCCACTTCTGAGATTTTTATCTAAATGTTGCTTTGACAAACTCTCCCTCATCCTCACAAGGAATGCCTTTAGTGGGAGGTTGGGTGGGCCTTGTGGTCTGATCATTTACTTTTCCCATCTTTTTCACTTATTTCTTTGCATTCTTCCTCTAGCTCCTGGGACACTTCCTCACATTTATCTTACAGTAGTTCCTTTGATTATTTTTGCACAGTAAATTTCGCTTTAACTGTCTTACTATTCTTTTTTTTTACATTAATTAATTTATTTAAAATTTTTTTAATTTTTTATTTTTTATAAACATATATTTTTATCCCCAGGGGTAAAGGTCTGTGAATCACCAGGTTTACACACTTCACAGCACTCACCAAAGCACATACCCTCCCCAGTGTCCATAACCCCACCCCCCTTCTCCAAACCCCTCTCCCTCCAGCAACCCTCAGTTTGTTTTGTGAGATTAAGAGTCACTTATGGTTTGTCTCCCTCCCAGTCCCATCTTATTTCATTTATTCTTCTCCCACCCCCTTAACCTCCCATGTTGCATCACCACTTCCTCATATCAGGGAGATCATATGATAGTTGTCTTTCTCCGCTTGACTTATTTCGCTAAGCATAATACCCTCTAGTTCCATCCACATTGTAGCAAATGGCAAGATTTCATTTCTTTTGATGGCTGCATAGTATTCCATTGTGAATAGATACAACATCTTCTTTATCCATTCATCTGTTGATGGACATCTAGGTTCTTTCCATAGTTTGGCTATTGTGGACATTGCTGCTATAAACATTCGGCTGCACATACCCCTTCGGATCACTATGTTTGTATCTTTAAATACCCAGTAGTGCTATAGCTGGGTCATAAGGTAGTTCTATTTTCAACATTTTGAGGAACCTCCATGTTGTTTTCCAGAGAGGTTGCACCAGCTTGCATTCCCACCAACAGTGTAGGAGGGTTCCCCTTTCTCCACATCTTCGCCAGCATCTGTCATTTCCTGACTTGTTAATTTTATCCATTCTGGCTGGTGTTAGGTGATATCTCATTGTGGTTTTGATCTGTATTTCCCTGATGCCGAGGGATATGGAGCACTTTTTCATGTGTCTGTTGGCCATCTGGATGTCTTCTTTGCAGAAATGTCTGTTCATGTCCTCTGCCCATTTCTTGATTGGATTATTTGTTCTTTGGGTGTTGAGTTTGCTAAGTTCTTTATAGATTTTGGACACTAGCCCTTTATCTGATATGTCGTTTGCAAATATCTTCTCCCATTCTGTCAGTTGTCTTTTGGTTTTGTTAACTGTTTCCTTTGCTGTGCAAAAGCTTTTGATCTTGAGGAAATCCCAAAAGTTCATTTTTGCCCTTGCTTCCCTTGCCTTTGGCGATGTTCCTGGGAAGATGTTGCTGCGGCTGAGGTCGAAGAGGTTGCTGCCTGTGTTCTCCTCAAGGATTTTGATGGATTCCTTTCTCACATTGAGGTCCTTAATCCATTTTGAGTCTATTTTTGTGTGTGGTGTAAGGAAATGGTCCAATTTCATTTTTCTGCACGTGGCTGTCCAATTTTCCCAACACCATTTATTAAAGAGGCTGTCTTTTTTCCATTGGACATTCTTTCCTGCTTTGTCAAAGATTAGTTGACCATAGAGTTGAGGGTCTATTTCTGGGCTCTCTATTCTGTTCCATTGGTCTATGTGTCTGTTTTTGTGCCAGTACCATGCTGTCTTGCTCTTTTTTTTTTTTTTTTGCTCAGCAGGGAGCCTGCTTCTCCCTCTGCCTCTGCCTGCCATTCTGTCTGCCTGTGCTCACTCTCTCCCCCTCTCTCTGATAAATAAATAAAAATCTTTAAAAAAAAAAAAGAGCATGCTGTCTTGATGATGACAGCTTTGTAATAGAGCTTGAAGTCCGGAATTGTGATGCCACCAACTTTGGCTTTCTTTTTCAATATTCCTTTGGCTATTCGAGGTCTTTTCTGGTTCCATATAAATTTTAGGATTATTTGTTCCATTTCTTTGAAAAAGATGGATGGTACTTTGATAGGAATTGCATTAAATGTGTAGAATGCTTTAGGTAGCATAGACATTTTCACAATATTTATTCTTCCAATCCAGGAGCATGGAACATTTTTCCATTTCTTTGTGTCTTCCTCAATTTCTTTCATGAGTACTTTATAGTTTTCTGAGTATAGATTCTTAGCCTCTTTGGTTAGGTTTATTAATAGGTATCTTATGGTTTTGGGTGCAATTGTAAATGGGATTGACTCCTTAATTTCTCTTTCTTCTGTCTTGTTGTTGGTGTAGAGAAATGCAAATGATTTCTGTGCATTAATCTTATATCCTGACACTTTACTGAATTCCTGTACAAGTTCTAGCAGTTTTGGAGTGGAGTCTTTTGGGTTTTCCACATAGAGTATCATATCATCTGCGAAGAGTGATAGTTTGACTTCTTCTTTGCCGATTTGGGTGCCTTTAATTTCCTTTTGTTGTCTGATTGCTGAGGCTAGGACTTCTAGTACTATGTTGAATAGCAGTGGTGATAATGGACATCCCTGCCGTGTTCCTGACCCTAGTGGAAAAGCTTTCAGTTTTTCTCCATTGAGAATGATATTTGCAGTGGGTTTTTCATAAATGGCTTTGATAATATTGAGGTATGTGCCCTCTATCCCTACACTTTGAAGAGTTTTGATCAGGAAGGGATGCTGTACTTTGTCAAATGCTTTTCCAGCATCTATTAAGAGTATCACATGGTTCCTGTTCTTTCTTTTATTGATGTGTTGTATAACATTGATTGACTTGCGGATGTTGAACCAACCTTGCAGCCCTGGAATAAAACCCACTTGGTTGTGGTGAATGATCCTTTTAATATACTGTTGAATCCTATTGGCTAGTATTTTGGTGAGAATTTTCACATCTGGGTTCATCAAGGATATTGGTCTATAGCTCTCTTTTTTGATGGGATCCTTGTCTGGTTTTGGGATCAAGGTGATGCTGGCCTCATGAAATGAGTTTGGAAGTTTTCCTTCCATTTCTATTTTTTGGAACAGTTTCAGGAGAATAGGAATTAGTTCTTCCTTAAATGTTTGGTAGAATTTCCCCGGGAAGCCATCTGGCCCTGGGCTTCTGTTTTTTTGGAGATTTTTAATGACTGTTTCAATCCCCTTACTGGTTTTGGGTCTTTTCAGGCTTTCTATTTCTTCCTGATTCAGTTGTGGTAGTTTATATGTTTCTAGGAATGCATCCATTTCTTCCAGATTGTCAAATTTGTTGGCGTAGAGTTGCTCATAGTATGTTCTTATAATAGTTTGTATTTCTTTGGTGTTAGTTGTGATCTCTCCTCTTTCATTCATGATTTTATTTATTTGGGTCCTTTGTCTTTTCTTTTTGATAAGTCTGGCTAGGGGTTTATCAATTTTATTAATTCTTTCAAAGTTTCATTGATTTGTTCTATTGTTTTTTTTTGGTTTCTAGTTCATTGATTTCTGTTCTGTTCTTTATGATTTCTCTTCTCCTGCTGGGTTTAGGGTTTCTTTCTTGTTCTTTTTCCAGCTCCTTTAAGTGTAAGGTTAGGTTGTGTACCTGCGACCTTTCTTTTTTCTTGAGAAAGGCTTGTACTGCTATATATTTTCCTCTCAGGACTGCCTTTGCTGTGTCCCACAGATTTTGAATCATTGTGTTTTGATTATGCTTTGTTTCCATGATTTTTTTTCAATTCTTTAATTTCCTGGTTGACCCATTCATTCTTTAGAAGGATGCTGTTTAGTCTCCATGTATTTGGGTTCTTTTCAAACTTCCCCTTGTGGTTGAATTCTAGCTTCAGAGCATTGTGGTCTGAAAATATGCAGGGAATGATCCCAATCTTTTGATACCGGTTGAGACCTGATTTAGGACTGAGGGTGTGATCTATTCTGGAGAATGTTCCATGTGCACTAGAGAAGAATGTGTATTCTGTTGCTTTGGGATGAAATGTTCTGAATATATCTGTGATGTCCATCTGGTCCAGTGTGTCATTTAAGGCCTTTATTTCCTTGTTGATCTTTTGCTTGGATGATCTGTCCATTTCAGTGAGGGGAGTGTTAAAGTCCCCTACTATTATTGTATTATTGTTGATGTGTTTCTTTGATTTTGTTATTAATTGGTTTATATAGTTGGCTGCTCCCACGTTGGGAGCATAGATATTTAAAATTGTTAGATCTTCTTGTTGGACAGACCCTTTGAGTATGATATAGTGTCCTTCCTCATCTCTTATTATAGTCTTTGGCTTAAAATCTAATTGATCTGATATAAGGATGGCCACTCCTGCTTTCTTCTGATGTCCATTAGCATGGTAAATTGTTTTCCACCCCCTCGCTTTAAATCTGGAGGTGTCTTCGGGCTTAAAATGTGTTTCTTGTAGGCAACATATAGATGGGTTTTGTTTTTTTATCCATTCTGATACCCTGTGTCTTTTGATTGGGGCATTTAGCCCATTAACATTCAGGGTAACTATTGAGAGATATGAATTTAGTGCCATTGTATTGCCTGTAAGGTGACTGTTACTATATATTGTCTCTGTTCCTTTCTGATCTACCATTTGTAGGCTCTCTCTTTGCTTAGAGGACCCCTTTCAGTATTTCCTGTAGAGCTGGTTTGGTGTTTGCAAATTCTTTCAGTTTTTGTTTGTCCTGGAAGTTTTTAATCTCTCCTTCTATTTTCAGTGATAGCCTAGCTGGATATAGTATTCTTGGCTGCATGTTTTTCTTGTATAGTGCTCTGAATATATCATGCCAGTTCTTTCTGGCCTGCCAGGTCTCTGTGGATAAGTCTGCTGCCAGTCTAATATTTTTACCATTGTATATTACAGATTTCTTTTCCCAGGCTGCTTTCAGGATTTTCTCTTTGTCACTAAGACTTGTAAATTTTACTATTAAGTGATGGGGTGTGGGCCTATTCTTATTGATTTTGAGGGGCATTATCTGAACCTTCTGTATTTTGATGCTTGTTCCCTTTGCCATATGGGGAAATTCTCCCCAATAATTCTCTCCAGTATACCTTCTGCTCCCCTCTCTCTTTCTTCTTCTTCTGGAATCTCAATTATTCTAACGTTGTTTCATCTTATGGTGTCACTTATCTCTCGAATTCTCCCCTCGTGGTCCAGTAGCTGTTTATCCCTCTTTTGCTCAGTTTCTTTATTCTCTGTCATTTGGTTTTCTATATCGTTCTTTCTTCTGCCTCAGTTATCCTAGCAGTGAGAGCACCCATTTTTTATTGCACCTCATTAATAGCTTTTTTTAATTTCAACTTGGTTAGATTTTAGTTCTTCTATTTCTCCAGGAAGGGCTTTTATATCTCCCGAGAGAGTTTCTCTAGTATCTTCCGTGCCTTTTTCGAGCCTGGTTGAGAATCGTCATTCTGAACTCTAGATCTGATATATTACCAATGTCTGTATTGATTAGGTCCCTAGCCTTCGGTACTGCCTCTTGTTCTTTTTTTTGTGGTGAATTTTTTCGCCTTGTCATTTTGCCAGATAAGAGTATATGAAGGAGCAAGTAAAATACTAAAAGGGTGGCAACAACCCCAGGAAAATATGCTTTAACCAAATCAGAAGAGATCCCAAATCGTGAGGGGGGAGAAAGGGGATAAAAAGAGGTTCAGAAAGAAAGAAAGAAAGAAAAAAGGAAAGAAAGAAAAGAATTTAAAAAAAATGAATAAAGAAAAGTATAAAAAAGAATATATATATTAGATAAACTAGTTAAAAATGTTAAAAAAGGTAAAAGTTTAAAAAATTTTAGCAGAAGAAGAGAAAAAAAATGAAAAAGAAAAAAAATTAAATTAACTGCAAGACTAAAGAATCATAGGGAGAAAGTCATGAGTTCCATGCTTTGCTTTCTCCTCCTCTGGAATTCTGCTGCTCTCCTTGGTAATGAAACTGCAATCCTTGGTAGGTGAACTTGGTCTTGGCTGGATTTCTTGTTGATCTTCTGGGGGAGGGGCCTGTTGTAGTGATTCTCAAGTGTCTTTGCCCCAGGCAGAATTGCACCGCCCTTACCAGGGGCCAAGCTGAATAATCCGCTTGGCTTTGCTTTCAGGAGCTTTTGTTCCCTGAGCACTTTCTGTAGAGTTCCTGAAGACGGGAATACAAATGGCGGCCTCCTGGTCTCCGGCCTGGAGGAGCCGAGAGCCCGGGGCCCCACTCCTCAGTGCGCCCTCAGAGAACAGCACCCAGTAACTCCCGTCTGCCTGACCTCCGACCGCACTCCAAGCTCACCGAGCCTTGCAACTGGCTCAAGGTAACTCCGAGGTGGGAGCTCAGTGTCAGCTCTGTCTCTGTAGCCGACTTCCCCGTTCTAATACCTGTAAGCTCTGCGACACTCAGACACCCCCATCCTTCTGTGACCCTGCGGGACCTGAGGCCACGCTGACCCCGCATGGGCTTCACCCCGGTTTAGCCTCTGGAGCGATGTCCCTCAGCGGAACAGACTTTTAAAAGTCCTGATTTTGTGCTCCGTTGCTCCACCGCTTGCCGCGAGCCGGCCTCTCCCCCCAGGGTCTATCTTCCCGTCGCTTTGGATTTACTTCTCCGCCAGTCCTACCTTTCAGAAAGTGGTTGTTTTTCTGTTTCTAGAATTGCTGTTCTTCTTCTCTTCGATCTGCCGATGGATTTGCAGGTGTTTGCAATCTTTAGATAAGCTATCTAGCTGATCTCCTGCTAGCTGAAGTAGTCTCAGCCTGCTACTTCTCCGCCATCTTGACTCCTCCCGTCTTACTATTCTGAGACCTATTTTTGGTCATTTCCATTTTTAAATACCAATTTTAAAGTCTAAAAACTTACAATTGCCACCAAAAATTCTTGTCCTTTTGCAGCTCTTGTGATACACTGTTTTATCAGGTAACTTTTTCCTCTTATTCAAACAACTTAAATTGTCCATCAGGACACACAGTGTCAAGTTAGTTCTTCTGCTTCAGTGGGACCTGGGGGCAGGGGCCTCTGAGTTTTCTGGACAACATTTTGACCTCACTGCCTCCATCAGCCTTCTTGTTAACTGTCTACAGACAGCCAGAACTAAAGACACTCTCATATCCCTGCCTGTATCAGGGGAGCCCTTCCAGAAACCACACCAATGCTGGCATCATCAGCAGACTTCAAGACTTGCTGCCTCTTCCAGCTTCTGACCAGATCAATCTTCTCCTTGCAAAGAACTGTGGCTATGCAGCCCCAGGGCTTACCATTTCTGATTTGGCTTGTTTGGCTCAGGGATGTCACCCTGTAGAGAAGCTGGCAGCTTGCATGTGAGAAGAGGTCATTCTTACCGCAACGAGTATGCTGGTGGACATGTTTTTGATGCTGAAGCCCACATTATCATGAGGCTGAACTTGGCTTGAAGTGAAACATTTTGACAGATGTCTCCTTGGTTGTGATTTTGACTGAGTAGCGGTGACCACTACGTGTGGAATGTCATTCTCCACTTGACCCACAGGGACAGCAGCAATTGCGCTGTAGGAACAGACAGAGGTCCTGCCAGGAGGAGGTCAGTATGCGGCCCCAGTGTCCATTCTTACAGTGATATCCCATCCCTGATAGGACCTGGCCCCCACACGTTGTCACCTGAAAGTAACATAAATGCTAGTGGGTCTGGGTTGTAGCAATTTTTTTTTTTTTAAATGTGCATGTAGGATCAGACAGACAGCAGACATTGAATTGCCTCAATCTATGGATATAAGGATTTGGAAGATGCTGTGGCTCCTTTTCCCTTCAGGTTTGGGCTTAGTGATGGTTTTCATACCTTTATTCCAGTAATAGTAAAACATTTGTTTTAATTTGTATTTCTACTCCTATATTTTTTTAAAGATTTTTATTTATTTATTTGACAGAGATCACAAGTAGGCAGAAAGGCAGGCAGAGAGAGAGGAGGAAGCAGGCTCCCTGCTGAGCAGAGAGCCCGATGCGGGGCTCGATCCCAGGACCCTGAGATCATGAGCTGAGCCGAAGGCAGAGGCTTTAACCCACTGAGCCACCCAGGCGCCCCTCTACTCCTATATTTTTTAATTTTCGAGAGCTTTCTTTTATTCCAAGGTTTTGTGTTGTTTCTTATTTTTTGTTTGTTTGGATTTTGGGGGGCTTTTTTGTTGTTGTCATTGTTTTTTACTGGCATACTGTTATTTCAGAGATACACAATCCTCTTATCTCTTGATTTTTCTTTCTTCCAGTGTTGTCTCTTGTTTCCTCTAACATTCCCTTTTTCCCCATCTGTTTTGGTTCTTGCTTCTCATCATAAAAATTATATTGAGGTGTCTGGTGACACTCTCTTTTTGCTAGAAATGAGACATTTAAAAAGTTGATCGGAGTTAGAATCTGCTGAGCTCTAGCACCCTGGGTGGTCATTCCCACCCCACCCCCAATATTCCCTTGGAAACCCTTCATGTTCTCCTACCTCTACATCTCTCTAGGGCTGCACCCACTCAGAACATAGGATTTCACTTATTTTCCCTCTTTTCAGTAGGGCACCTCACCCCTAGCTCTGCTCAAATCTCTAAGTCCAAAGCCTCTCTGGCTGGATTTCCCTGCAGAATAAATTCTCCTTCTCCTTGTTGTGTGGGCCAAGGAGCAGGCAGAGTAGGGAATGGGGAAGGATGTCTCTATTTGTCGCTTGCATGCATTTTCAACCAGTCTCGTTTTGTACCTCACTCGTCAGTCATCCCACCTTCTAAGGTACTGGGGGCCTCCAACCCTTCTGGGACTCTGCTGTAGCATCTGCTGCCTTCCTGTTTGCATTCCTTCTCTGCAGACAGAGAAGGATTCCTGCTTTCTCTGCCCCGTTGATCGGTTACCCGTCATTGCTTTGCTTTCATCTGCCAGAAGTTGGCTGATGTCTCTCTTCTTCTATGCTCACCACTACTAGTCTCCTTGCCCTTGTGAGTTGATATCATTCATTCATTCATTCACTCATTTACAGTCATTTTAGTGAGGTTTTGGAATGGAGCATGGGTTCAGTCCTCTAGGAATTTAACTAAAAACCATACAGAAGTTGTAAAGTCAAAAACAGAACATTCAAGTGGAAGCTCAATCCCTTCATATGATGAACTGCAAATAAAGAAAACCCTTTTTACCTTAACTTGTACTTCAGAGGTCGCTGGGAAGTCTCAGTCCTCAGTGCACGTATGTTCATCTTTCCTTGTTTGTGGCTAGCGGTTTCTGAGTGAGTAGAAGATTAACAGTAACAGGCCTAAAAATACATGTTCCTAGTGAGGAGAAGAAAAAGGGTCACTCCCAAGTAGATGGTCAGAAAAGATATTCATTGGCAAGGAGTGATCAGAGATGTAAGAGCTTATCCCAAAGGAAAAAAACATCTGTCACTGAGGTAACCCAGAGTAGAAATAATCTCTGTCCTCTCAGATCTTCTCCCTGACACACTTGCGAACACCTCCCAGAGTAGAAATAATCTCTGTCCTCTCAGATCTTCTCCCTGACACACTTGCGAACACCTTCAGCCATGACAGCTTCTGAGTGTAAGGTTAGAAAGAGAGACAAAGGTCGTACACACTTGCAGAACAGATTAACGATCGGTTCAATTATCTCAGTTTTCTTATTAATCAAAGTGTCAAAACGGTTTCTCTGCTTCCTCTCATCTCCCCTGATGCCACTGGCACACTGCAGTCAATGAGCCACACTAAAAGGTAAGGTCCAGAGAAGGAAAGGGAATGTGCTAGACCCACATCAGAAGACGGGTGGGTCAGGCCTCTCTCAGTTCAGGAGCAGAAAGCAATTCTCCAAGACCCACAACATCTCAGCGGCTGGGGAACCAACGCCCCACATGCCTTCCTTGTAGGTTGTTATCAACAAGTTAATTGTAGGACACCTGGGTGGCTCAGTCGGTTGGACATCCATCTCCTGATTTCCGCTCGGGTCATGATCTCAGAGTTGTGAGATCGAGCCCCACTATGGCTCCCGGCTCAGTGGGGAGTCTGCTCAAGATTCCGTCTGCCCCCATCCACTCCACCCCCACTTGCTCGCACACTCTCAAATAAATAAATCAATTAAAAAAACATTTAATGAAATCATTTATATGAATATGCTCTCTTTTGGTGGGAGGTTATATCCTTTTTTAAACTTTTGGAAGTGCGAACTATTTACAAAAATGTGCACAACTTGAACTGACCTAATTCAAAGTGAATCAGCTCATGTAACCATCACCCAGCATCAGAAACAGAACGTTACCAGCACCTCAGAGCCCTCCTGCATTCTCTCCCCCCAATATGGTACCGAGTGAAAACCACTCTCTGTTCTCCTAACACCACTCTCTAGTCCCTAGTTTTTTATAGAAGTAATGTTTACATGAATAAGTCATACAGTACATAACCTCCTGGGTCTAGATTCTATTTGTGAGAGCCACTCATGCGGTCGTGTTCGGCTGTGATTCTGAATGTTTTTAAGCCACAAAGCAGGGACACCTTGGTGTCTCAGCCGGTTAAGCCGCTGCCTTTGGCTCAGGTCATGATCCCAGTGTCTTGGGATCGAGTCCCACATCCGGCTCCTTGCTCCTGGGGAGCCTGCCACTCTGCCTGCTTGTGCTCTCTCTCTTACTCAGATAAATAAACAAAATCTTTTTAAATAAATAAATAAATAAATAAAACTGCAAAACAATAGTTAAATTTGGTTTTAGCCGTACCCTTCAAAAGCCGTTGAAAACAATCATTTTTTCTTCTTGTCTTAAGAGCTACCAGCAGGAGCAAGGATTTATTTGTATTTTAAACATATTCATATAATGGGGCACTTGGGTGGCTCAGTGGGTTGGGGCCTCTGCCTTTGGCTCGGGTCATGGTCCCGGGGTCCTGGGATCGAGTCCCGCGTCGGGCTCTCTGCTCGGCGGGGAACCTGCTTCCCCCTCTCTCTCTCTGCCTGCCTCTCTGCCCACTTGTGATCTGTCTGTCAGGTGAATAAATGAAATCTTTAAAAAAAAAATATTCATATAATGGATCTAAAATTCTTTCCTTTATGAAAAAGAAGTGGCAAGGGAGCCACGATTTGTCTCTCTCCTCATAGCGCGTCAAATTCTCCAGGTGTCTAATGGGTTTTGTCTGAGTGTCTACTTGCCTGCTCTGTTCCCTCCGGTCCCCCCTCTCCCAGGCTGCCCTCTTCCGGAGCCAGACACTCCCTACGGAGAAGCATTGGTGGATTATCCTGAGAACCGAGAGGAGAACAATGACAGGATCTAACCTTAAATGCTGAGTTTTTAAATCTATATCTATATAGTTATGTAAATTAGCATGGGCCCTGCTGTCCATCTCCAGGGGAAATAGAAAAGCTGAAACTGAACGGGAACACTGACTGCAGGCTTACACCAGAGTCTGCCATCCGGTATAATTATGAGATCGCTAAAATTAATGAAACTTTTATTTGGCTAATGAAATAGCCTGTGGCCAGATCAAATACCAGCAAAATTCATTAACTTCTAATCGAGGACGGAGGAAAGCCAAATTGAATTTTATAGGCTAACGTTTTCTGAAACAAAGCAAAATTAAGCCACAGCCAAAAGAAACAAGAGTTATTTGGAAACACAACAGCAAGCTGTTAATACTTCCTTTCTTTTTATCCCCGTGTTACACAGTGTGCTTCTCCGTTGTGCCAGTTCTATGCTCCCTTAGCAAAGGGACCTCACAGAGGCTATAAAAAGCTCAGTAAAGAAGAGTGCCTGGCTGGCTCAGTCAGAAGAGAGCGTGGCTCTTGATCTCGGGGCCGTGTGTTCAAGCTTCACGTTGGGTGTAGAGATACCAAAAAAATTTTAAAAAAAAGTCTCTGTGAAGGAATCAAGTACCTAGAACTGTGATATGGTTATTACGTACATAGTCCTTCGTAAAAGAGCGGACAGTTTTTTCTGCAGAGCAGAGGCACCTGGCTGAGCCCTGTTCCCAGATGCCATGGGCCACACCTGCGAGGAAGACCCAGGGCAATCACTGCCTCTCCCTCAAGCACCCGTCCCTTTATTGCCCAATTTCTGTGCTCCTTTCACAGCACTTGCCATTGAAGCAGACTGCACCCTTCTGGCAAAGAAACCAACTCCAGGACTTTCTTTCCTAAAACAGAAATCCCAACCAGTGCAGCCCTGGGCGCCCGGGAGGAGGCTGTTGAGTCGTCCACACCAGCAAACGGAAGATTCTCGGGGGCACAGCAAGCACACGCTGCCTCTGGCAGGTCCCACACACTGTGGTTTAGCCCAGCAGATGCAGTCAGGCTATTTGTAAACATGGAATCTCCAGGTCTTGGCCCCTTGCCCAGCAGTGATTCATCAAAGGCGGAAGTGACCCTTGGACCCCTCAAAGGTGGGGTTACTTGGAGGGCAAGAGAAGCGAAAATAAGGAGGATACACTGCTTCAGGAAAAATCAGATGAGAAAAGGAGAGCCTGGCTCACCCGGAGCAGTTTCCTAGGAGCAAGCACCCCAGTACCCCTCTGGGAAAGTGCTTCCCAGCAGACCTCAAGAACAGACAGTGCGCCCCAGATACCCACATTCTGGGGCTGGAACTGACAACCTCCGCCTCACCTTTGAGCCGCCTGGCACTGCTTCCTCCTCCAAAACGCTCATGGTAATTTGAGTGACCGCGGGTAATAGCTCTCAGGCTCCGATCTCTAACCACACTGTCTCCCATGAGCACCGTCATGGGATTCTTCTGCCCAGAGCAAGGGGACCTCCATTCGCTAGTTCCTCAGCGGTTCTCTCTACTCAGCAGGTGGGATCTCCTCCGCTGAGCACACGGGGCCCTTGACAGCCCCACAGCACGTCCACCTCCCACCCTTCCCCCACCAAGCCTTCCCGGGGAGCCCACCCCTGCAGAGCATGCTTGGTCCTGGGGTTATTCAAGGCTGCTCTCCTCCCCGGCCTCAGTGCTGTTGAGGTCCAACAGCTTTTCATGCTGCAACACAGATACTGTTATCTCTGTTCGAGTACTCCTGGGCCAGGCACACTCGAACGAGCCCTATACACGAGAAGCGACTTCATGCTGTCCAGCCCAGCCTGGGCTACAGGTCGTATTCACCCAGGATAGGCAGAGATAAATTCCAAATCCTAGCCAACAAGGGGCCCAAAGTCATACAAGCCCGTGTGGTCCTTAGCTTCAAATCCCTGGACAGCCCGTGGGACACCCATGTGGGTGAGGTGCGGCCCCTCTGGTACTGGCCAGAAAAACAAGGGCGGGAGGGAAGATGGTGAACAGCGTTCCTTCTCTTTGCCGTTTGGGCTTGTTTTACAGACCACTTGCATACACAGTTTGACTTGATTTCTTTTCTCCCCTCTAATTACAGCTGGTGTATTTATTTGCTGTTTGGGCACTCCTGGCCACAAGCTCTTGACGAGTGAAACACAGACTCCGTTTATTTTAGTAATCACATAATAGTACTGAGTGACGGCATCTGAGAGCAGGGCCTAGCACAAGCAGGTAGCTCTGAGTTCCTGGGTCAGTTCTGTGACTGGAAATAGCGTGTGCCTCTTCTTGGTTAATTTCAATAAACTTTTGCTTTAGAATATTTTTCAACTTACAGACAAGTTGCAAAGAGTACACAGAGTTTCTTCAAAACCCTCCTCCATTCCATCATTAACATCTTGGTTAATACGCCACATTTGTCATAACTAGGGAGCCAACCTTCATACATTACCCTTAACCAATTTCCACACGTTATTTGGATTCCACTAGTTTCCCCCTAATGACCTTTTCCTGCCCTCCTCCCCCTGACAATACCACACCACATCTGGTTGGTGTGTCTTTAGCCCTCTCTACATTATGACAGCTTCTCAAACTTCCCTTGTTTTTGGTGACCTGGAGAGTTTTAAGGAGTCCCAGTCAGGAATTTTGTAGGATGTGCTTGGATTTGAGTTTATCTCATGCTTGTATCATGATTAGACGGGGGTTATGGTTTTAGGGAGAAAGACCACAGAGGCCAAGTGTCCTTCTCATTGCATTGTATCCAGGGCACCTGCCACCGCTGTGACTTACGTGGTGATGTTGGCCTTCATCATCCGGCTGATGAGGTGTTTGCCAGGCTTCTCTAGGAAGTCTTCCTTTTCCTCCCTTTTCCATACTCTTGGGAATGGGTCATCGAGCACAGCACAAATCAAGAACTCTGGTGGCTTCCAAGGTTTGGCTAAACTGTCATCTCTTTTATGAAATCTGTGCTGACGTTTTCCCATTTCAGGCAGAATTAATTATTGCCTCTTTCTTTTCCAATTTAGAAAAATCATATTCATCCTTTAATGTTTGGCTCAAGAATCACCTCTATTATTGTCTTTTTTCCCTTCCTTCCTTCCTCCTGCCTCCCATCTGTCTTCCTATTTTCTGTAAAAACCTAAGTTGAACCCTGTACTTTTGGAAGGGATACAACAAAGTGGACATTGTCATTGTCTTCATGCAGTCCTCGTCTATCAGAAAAGGCAGATTCATAAGCAAAGAAGAGGCAGCTCCCTCCAGAAGGAACCGCCAGTCTCCTTGGGCGCTCTGTCCAGACTTCATCTCCCAGGCGCTCCTGGAACTCCCCTCCTTGTATAGGAAAGCCTCATCCAACTTCCTGTCTTGCGTAGGAATTGCAAGCTTCTTAAGGATCCAGCCATCTCAGTCATCTCTGAATTTACAATGCCCACGATCACACCTGGTACCTAATGAATGATCAACAAATACTTGTCATAGTGAATCTAAATAAGTTGATATTATGTGTTCTGTCTCGTAGGGTTTCTTGCTACTTGGTGAATTTTTGCATGAGACTTAAATAAGAAACAAGCTTCCCTGCTAAAGCCAGCTCACAGGGGAACAACTGCATTTTATTTTTATGTTATTGCTTTCTCATTTAATAAAAATAGGACCCATATCTAAAAAGAGGCAAGATTTGTACACTGTTGGAAAAGAATGACTTTTTCTGAGTTTTCTTCTGTTAAGAATCCTCCCAGACCTTTCCTGTTGCAATGAATTCTGTATCTAAAAATTGTAACTACAGAGACGGATTAATATTACATTTTTGGTAACGGTTACCTTAAGTGAACCAAGAGTAAAAAATAAGCCTCCTATTCAGTGAAAATGGCAAGCAAGTTAATCAGAATCTTACAAAGACTTGAAATATTTTGAGGAAATAAAAAGTAGGAAACAGAGGTATTTGACTTACTGATTGCATAATTAAGTTTAAAATCTCCCATCTAGTTGTAGGGTATGGATGCCTACTTGTCTGCTGGGCCAGCTCAAGGATCTACAGCGACTGCCAGGTGAAGAAACACACGTCCTTTTTGTTCAGAAACGGATGCTCGCTCGCTTTCCCTCGGCCTCATTTCCGCCTTCTGTCGAAGCGTCTGTGCCAGGACACGGTATGACCGCTTTGTGGCTGTATGTGTCATTCATGGACTGGGCAGTGGGGCCACAGCCCGTCTTCAGTAGACAGCTGACCATGGACAACCTCGGGCTGAGAAGCAGAAATCAGGGAGCTGGCCAGCACCATCCCCTGAAACTGCTTTGTCGCATCCTGTTCTAGCAAGGTCCTCTCTTTCCTTTTCAGTCTCTCCAGAGTCTCTGCAGGAGTAGAAACCAGGTGACATTTTCCGTGACTGCAGGTGGCAACAGCTGAGAGAAGCTGCAGAGAGGCCTGGGGTGGGGGTGGGGGGGTAGTGGGGGGCTGGTTGCTGGGGGTGTGGAGCTGATCCCGCTGTGGGGGGAGCCATGTCTAGGCCTACTGAACCTTCAACCGTCGCGTAAAAAGATGTTGTCAAAGTAAAATACTAGTAATAATGCTAGTAGACACCTACATAACGGTTACTATGAGCAAGGCTGTTTTCTCCCAGCTACACTAACACATTGAGAGCTATTCTTTTTCTAATAACTGCACACACCCTCTACCCACTGCCAAAATGCAGAAGACTGTTAACCCTTAGATATCTCTGCCAAGAATCCATTTTCTTTCAGTCTCTTTAAAATTCAGCGCTTAGCATACAAGAAAACAACAACAACAAAATGAGAGCTACATAAAGAGAGGTTATCAAGGACTTTTTTTAAAAAAATTCATTTACATCATGTAATGAAACTCATGAAATTTTCTTCTAAGGGTCACAATAGGTTATATAACCAAAAGCCAAAATCAAGTGATCCTTATGAAGAAATAACATACAGCTGGGATGCCTGGGTGGCTCAGTTAAGCATCTGCCTTTGGCTCAAGCCCTGATCCCAGGGTCCACTCACTGGGAGGTCTGTTTCTCTCTCTGCCCCTGCCCCTGCTCATGTCCTTTCTCTCTCAAATAAATAAGATCTTTAAAAACAAAACATATAGTGAAACTGTAAATTCTTTTTGGATCTCACACTGTTATAAAGTTTTCCCTCACACAGAAGTGAAATGTTCTTCCCTGGAATATCCTTCTTTGTTCTCTATGATCTCTCTTAGAGCAGCTCAGAAAGTAGTTGAGTAAAGAGAGTGGTCATTTGTCCTGCATGATTTCCTTTCTTCCTTGCTAAACCTAATCAATTAGTAGATGTCTTCTTTACATGAGATGTGTATATGTAGATAAAATATATATTTACAGAAATGTGTGTGGTTCAGAAATGTCTGTGTAGTTCAGCAATGGATACTCTGCATGTAGCTACACACCTAAAAGACACTTACATTGATAAAACACATAGGAGAAGTGTTTTTGCGATGGGCCCTCATCAGTGCTCCTATCCTAGCAGTGACAGTGTCTTTGATCCTTGGGGCACAGTCAACATGCATGTCATTTGAGTTTTATTTTCTCACAGGTAAATCCCATCACCTCAGTGTTTTTGTCTTTGGTTTGAAAACTTTTTTTTTTTTCCCAGCTCTTGTGAACAATCTGAAAAGCAGCAATCATAGGAGAGATAATGAAGCTTGGTATCAATCAGTGTCCCAGCAGGAAAGAGATGACATCCTCAAGGGGTGACCAGAGATTTAAGTGACACGCTATCTAGAAGAGTCAGAAGAGGACTAAGGAAGCCAGTGAGCCGTGGTAAGGACCTCAGGGCAAAACCAGAAGCAAGAGGCTACCAGCCCTAGGCCTGGAGGTTCAAGTGGGGAGCACCAATCAGAGCTTGGAACAAAGAAACCTCCAGCCTCTCCCCAGAGCCCAGCTCCCCCAGCGCCTGCCAACGGGTAAACCCAACAGGAAGCAGAGATCCAGGTGACAAAGAGGAAGAGGTCAGCTCCCCAGTCCCCACAGCCAAGCTGAGAAGGGCAGCCAGATCTAGAAGAGCAAACAGAAAACAGCCCAGGACGAAATGTACACGCCTTGTGCTTCCCAAACATCTTGGCAAATCCGTGAACGGATTTACAAAGGAGGTCCTCTGGAAATAGTACAATCAAAAGGAGAGCACTCATGACTTCCAGGTTTTTAAAACAAGCAACACGTCACATATTGCTATTATTGAAAACTCCCTCTTCCTAGAACAATGTCTTCCTTTTATTAATCAGTGACTATTAAGGAAGAGGCCGGTAAGTCTGATTTTTCTCTCCACTAACCCATCCCTAACCCATGCACCGAGGAATTGTCTTCAGAAGGAAGTTTCTAAGGCCTTTAAGCCCCTGTCTGTATAAGCGAATGAAATAAAGGGAGAACCAAGATCTACAAAGCAGACTCCTCTGGCTCAAGTCCCCTTTCCGTCACTTGTGTGTTCCAGGGTAGGTCCCCTGCACTCTTAGTGCCTCGATTTCCTCAGCTGTAATACAGTGGTAATGACAGTGGCTCTGGTTAGATACACTTTTGTAGTGACTATCCTGCCTTCATCAAACACTGTTACAGAGCACTCGGTGTGTTTCAATTAGGCAATAACTTTTACAATTCCAACAATTCAAAAGTTCCTGCTTTGATCTGTAATCTCTAATTGATCTCATTGCCTGGCTATTAAAATCTACCTTACTATCTAGCCCATTTGGATTGACACTTTGGCTCTGTTCTTCAGTTCTGGAGATTGGAACTAGACTAGGGCCACCAGGTAAAACATAGGATTTTGAAATATAAATAAATACATATAATAGATAAAACACCACCTCAAAAAATGTTAATTTCAGACAGACAACCAATAATTTTTTAGTATAAGTATGTTCCAAATATTGTATGGTAACCCTGGATTGGAGACAACCTCCCAAATCAGCCTTGAGTCCAGCTCGGCCCCTCCAGTGCCATGGTCTTCTCTGGGGCAGCCCCAGGATCTGAGCATATGCTCACCCTCTCTGCTTCCCCAGAAGGGAGGTTTGGACAGAAACCCCTGCTGGGAATTAAGGGGTCATTCTGCCCTCCCTTGAGGGCACGGGTATCTAGGTGTCTTTTCTCATTATTAGACTAGCAGGATTGAGCTGAATGAAATACAGTGCAAGTTTGATGGTCATCTTTTACTTTCTGGGAATCTCCCAAAATTCCACCATGGATGTCTTGAGAAAGAAGTTTCCTCTCCCCTCACCTGTCAGTGGACTTTCCATAAACTTAAAGAGACCCTCTTTGTTTTGTGAAAGGATGAAAGCAGGGCCAGTCCTTCCAGTTTCTGGCTTGATAAGGACAGTTGGGAATCTGAAAGTCCTTATTCCCAGTGCCTCTTAATTATACACGGTTCCCCTGTACTTACTTTCTGAAGGCTTAGCATAGTCTGAGCCAGGTGGCCATGAGGTCCTACTCTAACCACACACTCCGTCCTCTGTTTTACGTTAATGTAATTAGCTCAATAGCCCATGTCCACTCTCTACCTCCCACCACATGCTGTAACCAAGGCAAAATCCCTATATTATCTGGATAAGCTAAATACACATCTTCTATGTCTGTAAGAATTTAAGAGAAGTTTCTGCCCTGCATTGATGATCATTTTATTTCATGCACTTGACTCCCCTGGCTCTGCCATTTTGCAGCCATTGAACTTGGACAAATTACTTAAGCTCTCTGGGAGACGTAGAAAATAAAAGTTGACTCAAGGTTGTTTTGAAGCTTAAGTACAATTATTTAAAACACCATCGAGTACATACTAGAGTCCAATTCATGTCGCTGTTTTCATGACTGAATTTTGAGCACATAGACCTCTCAGATTTACTAAGTTGGTGTGGCAGCCATGGGCCTTCACTCCCGTCCTCCCTGACCCCCAAAAGAACTTGCAGCCCTGCTGGGAGAACACAGAACAAGACAGCCCCCAGCCACCAGCAGCCATTCGCAGGGGGTGGGTGGAGGGTGGTGGGCGTGCTCTCCCCAGGCAGTCTTCAGCTGACTGAGAGGGCTGGGTACAAGGATGGGGCTCCTCCTGCCCAAAGTGGAGACCCTTTGAAGGGTACGAGTGCTCTGGAGCTTCTCCTCAGATTGACGAAGCCTGTGCCACCTGTGTCACCATCTGTGGTGGCCCAATGCAGCCTGCTTCTTCCCTTTTATCATCCATAACCACCACTTCCCCAATAACCCTCACACACTCCTAACCCCCGCTCCTTGTCTGCCTCCAGGAAGACCTCAACTGACACAGAGGGAGAGAGAAGACAGAAAGGCAATGACCACATGAAGGAAAGAAAGCGCCCTATCCTGGGACGACCCATCACGGGTCCTCCCATTTATGCTCGGTTTACTGACCAGCACAGTGTCTCCCCTGAAGCAGTGACACTTCGCCTACTGATTGCCATCCCACACCTTGGGTTAGAACCCTCAAACCGAGTTGAGCTAAACTGATGATCCTATACCGAGCCAGCTCTCAGCCTCAGAACTTCCAGGATCTGGTGAATTTTCAGAAGCCTGGCAACCACATCAAATGTTAGGAAGCACGAGATTTTTTTTTTTTTTTTAATCTAGAACTCCTTCCTGGTTCTTTGTTTTGTTCTCAAAGCTGTCCTTTGAAGGAGGACTTCTTTTTTTCTCCAGCTGAGGAAATTAAGGTATAGAGGAATTAAGTAATTTGTGCAAGGTTCCACACTTACGATGTGGCAGAGCAGGGGTCTGAGCCCTGACCTGAACCCCTTCTTACACTATTGTCCCTCAGAGGGGCTCTGCTACTAAAGGCATTTTAGACCCTTACCTAAATCCTTGATGCAGGGGCACCTGGGTGACTCAGTCTGTTAAGTGTCTGCCTTTGGCTTAGGTTATGATCTCGGGGTCCTGGATCGAGCCCCACATTTGGGCTCCCTGCTCAGTGGGGAGTCTTCTTCTCCCTCTCCTTCTGCCCTTACCCCTTGCTTATTCTCTCTCTGTGTCTCATAAATAAATAAAATCTTTTTTTAAAAAAGGGTCTGATGATAGTTGGAGTTGGAAAGACAGAAAGGGATGGTGAAGGGGAGGCATAGGTATATAAAAGAAAGACTGGAATAAAAATACCAAATATTGGGTGATAGGGCTATGGTTATTTTTCTCCTTTCTAGTTTTTCCAATATTCTTATAATGAGAATATATTAATTTCATGAGTTAAAATTACCCAAATAAACAGCTGTTAATGGTAGTTTCTAAACACAACTTCTTCCTAAACACACAGCTCCCCTGACTCATTCTTTTTTTTTTTTTTTTAAGATTTTATTTATTTATTTGACAGAGAGAGAGATCACAAGTAGTCAGAGAGGCAGGCAGAGAGAGTGTGGTGGAAGCTGGCTCCCCGATGAGCAGAGAGCCCGAGCCGAAAGCAGAGGCTTATTAACCCACTGAGCCACCCAGGTGCTCCCTCTCTCATTCTTTATCCTCCATCACACAGCACCCACATGCACAGGAATAACATTTCCCACATCGGTTATGCATTAAATCATTAAACTCAAGGCCTGGCGGACCTGAATTCAACACAGTTCTTGGGGGATAAAGGTCCCTGATTAATAAGCATTTGAGGACTGACACATCTTTTTCAGTTGATGCTATTATGATATTGTGTAAATCGTAGCACATTTATGGTTAAAGGTTACGGTTGTTAAAAAGTTAATTGTCATTGAGTCAATAAAAGATAACCCTGTCTCCCCGAAAGAGACTAATTAGCTTGGGAAATCTCAGTAGGAACGGATCAAAGAGGGGGCATGTTTATCTCCATATGACTTTACGTATCCAGCACAGAAAGTTCTTGAAGGGCATTCGGGATCACAGCTGCATGCACACACAGTGCCTAATAAATTCTCCTCTTGAGAGAGAGAACGACCTACCAACTCTCGCAGCCTAAACTCACCGTAACCAATCTCCTTATTTTCTTCTACTTGCATCTTTTTCCTTTATCTTTTTCTTTTGCTTTGCCTTTAACTGGCTTTGATTCACGAAGAGTCCACTCACTGCACTGCTCATGCGTCCGAAAGGGAGAGATTTTCTGTCTTCCTGGAAAAAGTGATATTTACCCATGATTCGGCCGGCCAGGCTCTCGAGACTCACAGCTGCCTCCTCTTTCCATGTCTTTGGGCAGAAGCTGCCAGGAGGCCTTTGCCCCCGTGCACATGGACCAGATAAACCAGGGGCTGAAGTCAAAATTGCCATACGTGGAATTCGGTGAAAATCACTGATTACTTAATTTGACATTGATTTTGCTTAAGATAAAAACCTCCTAAGCCTGTAGAGATCAAGGCTGAAGAGTGATTATCTTAAAATAATGGCAAAAAGGGGCAATGGAGATTTCATAGCTTCACCTCCTGCTGAGGTTGAAGAAATGAAAGGCCAAGTAAACTCGTTCTCGAAATGTATAGAGCTGGTCAGTGGCAAAGGCAGGATGTGGACTCCGGAAGCCTGGTAACCCCGGGGCATTCCTCTCGGCTCTGTGCCATGCAGCCCCTCCTGTGCGCGTGCCGCCCGCCCGCCGGCAATCGAAACTCTCCTTTAAATCCCCAATGCCGGCACTAGAAACTGTACACAAGACAAAAGCAAACTATGGTCTCAGGAGCATGAACAGGGCTTGGCAGAAGGATAATGACAGTCAAAACCAGATGGCCTCACAGCGTCCTGGGACCCAAGTACCTATGGAAATGCCTTCGGGGGGAGAGGAGCAGCGTGGGAATAAAACCAGCCATTCTGGGAGCCCCTTCTATTGCTTTGGGAAACGGGTATTTAACAGATGGTTGAAATTTCAGTTCTGCGTAGAATATTACTATTCATAATCACAGTAGCAGTGGTGATACAGTTTTTTTTAAGATTTTATTTTGAGAGAGAGAGAGAGAGAGAGAGAGAGAGCGCGTGCACATGGGGAAGGGAGAGGGGAGGGAGAAGCAGACTCCCCTACTGAGCAGGGAGCCTCACTCGGCTCCCAGGACCTTGAGATCATGACCTGAGCCGAAGGCAGACACGTAATCGACGGAGCCATCCAGGTGCACCAGGGATACTGTTAATATCCGGTTTTTAAAGTGCTTCATATACCCTGTGCTCTATGTCAATCCACTTGTCCAAATGCAGCTGAAATCTGTCTCTTTTGCTGGAAAAAGAAATATGGAAACAACAGATGGAAACAACGGAAGTACCCAAATTCCTCCCATCCAGCTGTCTGTACACTCAGCAAGGTGCCGGTTTCACCCATTCTCAGTGTGCTCTCTTCGCAAAGGAAGAAGATTCAGTGAGGGGTTCAGACCACAGTCAGACCCTCACTGAAATAATACAGATGACAAACACACCTTTCATCACTGGAAGTCCTGGCTGCTAGGCTAGTTGCATTCTCCACATGCACCATCGTATTTACAATCCGCCTCTCTTCATGCGGAACAGACATGCCCGACAGACCCACCAGCCCTGGCAGCCTCGGAGTCTTCCTTTCCCACATGAATCCACGAGGTAGGCCCTGGAATAAACATACCTTCCCAGGTTCACATGCTCGTGCAGCAACTTTCACCTGCCACCCACATGGTCTCTGGGACTTGCTTTGACCCATGAGCCTTAGCAACTACAGCACAAACATGCCTGGTCCGTCTGTGCACGCCGGGGCTGCATACCGGGGCGTTCTCTCCTCACCCACTCCCTCCTGGGAGTCAGTCTCCATGTTGTAAGAAACTCAGGCTGGACACTGAAGTTGAGAGGGGACAAGGACAGAGACCGGGGTTTCTTTACGGAGTCCACCCCGGTCGAGCTCCCAGCTGCGGGGGAACTCAATAGAACCCAGTCAACCCGCAGAATCACAAGAAGGAATAAACTGCTGTTGTTTTGGGCACCTGGGTGGCTCAGTTGGTTAAGCGACTGCCTTCAGCTCAGTTTGTGATCCCAGACCCCTAGATTGGATCGGGTCCCATGTCCGGCTCCCTGCTCAGTGGGGAGTTGGCTTCTCCCTCTGCCCCTCCCCCTCTTGCACACCCCCCCCTCTTGCACACTTGTCGTACTTGCACACTCATTCACTCAAATAAATGAAATCTTTAAAAAAAAAAAAAAAACAGCTGTTATTTTATCTCCTAAGCCAAAGGATGGGGTGGCTTGTTATACAGAAATAGATCATTAAATTAGTGCCTCCTTACTGGTGGTTTTATAGGTCCCTCTGTATCTTCTATATGAGAGCAGATATGGAAAAGGGAAATTCAGGCTTAAAATAACACCCACTGATTAATGGTTCTACCACTAACTCATGCAGAGTTCCTTACTTAGCAAGTTAGTCCTTTTGTTTCTCTAATAAATGAGGACAATAGCAACCAATCCAATACACACTCCCCATGGGAGGTATGAGGTTAGAAGAGATGCATTCAATTTTCCATTCATAACATTGGTCAGGAGAAGATTTAGGCAGGTTACAGTAATAGGTAAAATATTTTACATGCTCAATATGTGAAGGTCGCTCGTAAATTTCAGATATTATGATATTTACCAACACATTCTCTCTTATAAACCCATTCTGTTTCCTGAGTTCCTCTACCAACATCTGTGTAAGAAAATTTTGAACTGTTTTATCTAAATAATTCTTTTTTTGTCAATAGATGCAACTTCATTGTCTTTATTTCAGTTATCTCAACAAATCATTTATCTTTAATGTTATTTTTAAGGATTATATAATTATTTCATTTCCCATTACAAAGTAGTATTTTTTTCATTTTTTTTATTTTCATTGTAACAGTATTCATTGTTTTTGCAGCACACCCAGTGCTCCATGCAATCCGTGCCCTCTCTAATACCCACCACCTGGTTCCCCCAATAATAATTGATTCCCTTCCACTTTTTCCCTTTTGATACAGAAAGCCCTGACTTTCAACAACAGGCAATCGGTTTTGAGGATAAAGGTGAGGTGGTTTCAATTAGGGGCCTGGTGACACGGGACACAGGAGAGTGTCTAACTCTCGGTGAGCCCTCAGCAATACGATCTTAACGATTATTGAAGGTTGTTACAAAGGCAATTATTACTTACCCAATGGCCCCAACCTCACTTTCATCCCTAAGATCCTGAATAAAATGACAAAGGAAGTAAATTTTGTAGATCAAATATACGGGTTGGAAATCCCCTTATCTGTCTGGTTGAGAGCAGGAAGAGGCAACCAGAGCCTGTGTCCAGCCCTTCCAGCTCTGTGATCTGTCCAGAGATGTCATTACAGAATGACAAGTAGGAAGCTGAGGGAGAAACAAGAAGATCAAAGTGGAGGGGGACATCTGGGGGTTCGGTAACTTGGTGTCGGTGTGATTTCTCTGCATGTTTACCAAGAAAACACTTGCTAAATAAGTAAGGCAAGCCAAACTTGTTCCATTGTTCCTGCTGGGGGTGATGATGTTTTAGGTATCAGAGTTCTAAGTTCCTAACAAACACCTCTTTAGACAGTGGAACAGACTCAAAGTGGAACTGAGCCTCCACCGGCTGGGTGTTCTAAATCCATGACAGGCAGGAGTAGTCAGGCTTCCTGATGTCCACGGTAAAACATCAGTTTTGATATTTACTCCTGAAGCACACGACTTTCTCTTCCACCAGCCACGTACAATACGGCACTTGTCTTAAGCCCTAACCGACGATTACCCAGCATCTGTCAAGGTATGACTGAGGCCCATGCCACTCCAGAAAGCTTCTGTGCTAAGGGCTATTCTCAAATGTCTAAGTCCCTTTTGTGCTTTCAGTTTAAACCCTCCAAAGCAGTGTGCTTGGACTATCAGAACCCACACCCTTTTGCAAATGCTTTCCACAGTCACAGCCACCGGACCCAAGTGAACATTACCCTTCCCACTGTTGGAGGGAGAGGAAATGCTAGAAACAGCTCTGCGAAAATGGAGCCTGTTTCTGCAAAACTAGGCAAATACGGAAAATAGTCCCATTGCCATTTTTACTACATTTTCTCCCCAGTTCAGGCCAAATCCTAATCAGAAACCACTCTGTTAAGGTAATGGGAGAGAACGCGGTCTTGGGAAGAGAGATTGAGGCCCTTGGGTATGATCACTGCGTTCCCTCCCTTTGGGGACCTCCCCGAGATGCAAAATCATAACAAAGCTGCTTGTGGTGCAGAAACTAGAGAGACAGGAGATTTGCATGTTTAATGATATCAAGGTAAGAAAAGATTTCCACCATGTCACATGACGGGTGTTTTAGCCAATGGGACCAGAAATAGTTGGTAACTCTACCCTCACGAGGGATGACCTAAGACTTCAGCAGCCAGCTACGTCCCGGGGGCCCTGCCAACGCTGCACACATCTGACTATGACGGCCACTGACTGCTGTGTTCTGAACACTCCTGAAGAAAAAGAATACAGAGGCGCCAGTGATCTGGGGAGCACTGAGCTAACCTCCAGGCCGTGAGTATGGTCAGGAGAATGGCCCCCAAGGATGCCCATTCACATCCTATACTTTAGATCCTGGGATGGCGTGGGTTATGCGGCAAAGCAGAACTGAGGCTGCAAATGGAATTAAAATTGTTAACCCGTGGACCTTGACAGGGAGAAATTACCCTGACTCTCCAAGTCATATAATATATATAACCCATATAATAAGGGTCCCAAAGTGGGGGGTGGGAGGGAAGAAGAGGTGGCAGAGTCAGTGTCAGTGGGATGCCCTCGAAGAAAGACTTGACCAGCCATGGCGGGCTTTGAAAGTGGGGGAGGCTCTGAGCCAAGGGAATCAAGAAGATGGCTCCCTGAGAGTCTCCAGGAAGGAACGCAGGCCTGTCATCACATTGACTGCAGCCCAGCCAGACCCATTCCAGATTTCTCACTTCTACAACTGTAAGGTAAGAAATCCATATCGTGTTAAGCCACTGAGTTTGTGGGATTCGCTGCAGTCGCGAATGGAAACTCACAGAAGGAATCACATTTGGAAGTATCTGTGGGACCTTCGGGAGGCGAATGAATGGAAAAGGGATATTCTGCTCTGGAACGCGGCCTCCCCTTAGATGACAGACATCAGGTTGGAGATCAACATCGGGTTCTCGATCACATGCCTCTTCCACGTGCGGACTGGGTCTCCTCGGGCCTCAGTTGTACTGGCAGGACTGCAGGGGGGAAACTGGTTGGCTGAGCTGGCCTGATCAACAAGGATTCTAAAAATGGCTCTAGATTCACAGAGCTGCTCAGGCTCGTCTGAAGCAAAAACTTCTTGCATGAAAAGAGTCAAGGGCCAGACGCCCTGGATGCATGATCCCTTTCACACAAATCTTACTTCGTTGTCTCAGTCCAACTCAGCACACCACCTTCAGAGGCTCAATTCCACCTTCCCCTTCGGAGGGGGTTGGCCCAGGGCCCTCCCCGCCCATGGCCAGCCTCCAACAGTCCCTGCAGCATCTCCATTCCAGAGTCAGCCTGTGCAACTGCTGGAGTAATTCTTGTTTTGCTCTTATTACATAAAAATGAGTGGAAATGAAAAATAAAGGTGCTATCATCCATATAAAGCATAAGGCTGACAAAAATTAGTAGGGCTGAAGACAAGAGCCATTGGGGGCCAGTCATGTAAATCACCTAGGCAGCCTACTGTGAGAGAGGTGAACAGAACTGGGCAACAAGACCTATCAGAGCAGACACTGACTGAGCAGCTCACATGTGCAGCCCCATCAGACCACTGAGGCAGGAGCCGGGCCTATTCCCTTTATAGATTCTCAAGTTTAGACACAGAAATCTAAGTTGTTTAAGGAATCACAACCAGTAAGTGGCAGAGCTAAGATTCAAGTTCAAAGAGTCTGACTCTGGAGCTCAGCCCTCTCCTCCCGTGCCCTTCCACCATACCATCCCCTCCCTGATGTCAGGGGCCTCTCTAACCTCATCCTTTCCCTGACCTCCTCCCCTCCTCTAGGTCATCTCCTGCTCCTCTCCCTGCACTACTTTAGTCTTGTCCACACTGGCCTCCAGGACATAACAGACACTTGCTCTGCCTCAAGGTCTTTGCGCTTGCTGTTTCCCCTTCAGAACACTTTCCTCTCAGATATTAGTCATTCTCTCACCCCCCTCAGGTCTTGGAAATGTCTCCATGAAGCATTCCCTGACCCCTTCTAAAGGGACTGGGGCTCTGTCCATGTATCCTGGGAAGGCAAGCAGGGTGTGGTTGAAGAGAAACTTCCGGGTCCTCTGAGCTGGGATTAGGCTGCCAGTGGAGGCCAGGGATGATGAGCTGGGTATCAGCAGCAGTAATTTTAACTGCTCTCTGCACAGCAAAGTGGTTGAATGTTTGGTGGATACGAGAGGCAAGGCCTGGCCACAGAGGCACCATGGGGAATGAGGGCGACAGGCCCATCCTTTCCTAGATGACCAGGAGCCCTTCACCCTTGAGGCTTAAGGGCAGAAGCAGGATGACATCTGGCCTCCCAGAATGGTCCTGCAATCAGCGCCACATTCCCTGGGATAAGGGCCACGTCCTGGTGGTGTGATGAGAAGGGTGACCGCAAGTTCACATATACCACACGGGCACTCCCTAGCCCTCAGGGACGGGGACGTCTGAGCCTTGCTGGCCTTGCTGATAAAGCTGGCGAGGCTCATGGCCTAATCCCTTCCATCGCCTTTAGAGATCTCGGACACTGACTCCACATGTGCCCATGGATTCTCATTCAGGATTCAAGTAGCCTGGAAAGAAAAGCAGTACTTTCACACATAAGGAAACTGAGGCTCAGATCTAGTGACCTACCCATCATCACACTCTAAGTGCTTCTCTGGGCCCCAGTGTTTGGCTCCAAGAACAGAATTCCTGCCAGGGACACACGTGGGCCACCAGCACATGATCTACTACAGACCCAGAGTCGGAGAGGGCTTATGTCAGACTGTGACCCCCGAATTCTCAAAACCCCATATTCAGGAAGCGTTTAATGTTGGTCAGGGATGTTTCCCCAAACACCTCTGGGGGCCGCCATGACGCTTCCCAACCAGGCTGCTTTTGATGCGGCTAAGCTTTTATTCACTCCCACTGATGTTCCTTGGTAGAAAAAGCAAGTGCAGTTATATCCATAGGTCAGAATTTATTTCATACCACCTCACTTATAGCATTTTCAAGGTCAACATTCTACTCAACATCATTTACACTTGAAAACAGAGACGCACAACTTGGTAAGGCACCAGGTTACGACAGCCTGGGAAGAAGACCTTGCCTCCGTTTTGGCTCATGTCATACCTGGATGGCTTCTGTCAAGCACAGAGAACAATATTGCAAAAGGCTCACTGCCACATACATGGTAAAAAGTGATAAAACAGGTTGGGAGTCTATTGGTTTTTTCAATTATGACTGGCCTACACTGTAGGAGGTGAGCTAGAGTGGTGTTTCCTAAAGCACCACTCATAAAATTGTCTGCAAAACCAAGCTGCAAGTTTAACAGTGTTTGCACCTTGAAGTGAATCAACTTCATGTTTAACTCAAGCACATACTTTTAAGAACTTTTCTGCCCAATCACACAAAGAAAGATAAATGGAGGAAAGCCTCAAGTACAACCAATCATACCTTTACTAGTCTAGAAAATGCAGCAACATGCTAAAAATGGCTGTGTTTAAAGGTCAACCCTCTAGATTTTTTGCGCTAATGGTATGGGGTTCTATCGAGTTGGGTTAAAAATAAACCACTTAAGTAAAGCTTAACATAGGCATGTTCCCTGCCAGTTTTCCCCCAGTGGCCCACCCCACAGGGGGACCAAGAGCAGCCCCAAACGCTGTCACGTGCATGAAATGTCTTTCAAGTCTTGTGTTCTATCTTAAAAATTAATTTGCATGGTACTCCATGACCTTTGCTTAAATACAAAAGTACTATTTAAAATTACTCACCCAGTAGCTCTCCCGCCACTCCTACAGCTGCACCCAGAGCAGGCAGAGCCCAGCCTGGGAAGCAGGTGAGCCGGGCAGCCCAGCTTAGCGTCTGTTTGGAGCATTTTGGCACATGACGTCATCTTACTCACTCAGGCTAGAACTAGATGCTTCGGGAAACTAGGACAGCTAGCTGAAGAAAAATAAATAGTGACCAATACAAGTATTTTTGTTTTCAACAGAGAAACCAGTTAATTTTATTTACTAACAGAAATCAAAGAAGCCCCGAACTCAATCTTTTACTTCTTCTATAGGAAAACACAAATTCGCTTTTTTTAACATAAAAAAAGACAACACAAGACCGACAGAAAGGTAAGACTTCTTCATCCACCGGCTCTACGGAAGTTTCCCTAGTTGCCGAGTTGATTTTGGTAACTCTGCTTGACCCACCACAACCAGACGTTGTTAAGTCACAGGTTAGGCTACCTTTTGGCATCTCAGAATCACAGCTGTCATGAAGTAAAGAAAAACCTACTCTGCTGATAGGGGACTTTTTTTCTCTGAAAGATGAAGCCCTAGAAACTGTCACCTTGAAGAACACAAATGTTTCACAAGTACATGGTTTCCCGGCTGTCCCCCAGCAAGGATGCAGCCAAGAAGGGGAGCTGTGGTCCCCTGCCCCCCGGGGGGCCCTCTGACTCCTAGCCCTGGTCTCTGCCAGGTCCCTCAAAGGCATCTGTGGCTTTAACTGGTGGTTTTAACAGGTTTCAAGAGACATTCAGGTTTAAAACAGGTTTTAAGAGATGTTCGTGTTTTAAGATGGTCTCAAAACTGTGTCAAGGTATACTTAAAATCATATCTGAGAGGGATACAATCAGAAAGAGATCTGTTCAAAAAAGTAAGAAAAAGAGGAAGCTGAGCTTCCCTCACATCTGTTTTTGTGCTGGGTTTTTTTCATTAACTGTTTAAAAGTCTGAATCAGCAGCAAATACAGCCTTATGCGTGTGTGTGTGTATGTGTGTGTGTGTACATTTCAGCCGACTTAAGGGGGAAAAAGTATACCTTGTCTCCTACAAATGCTTGCTGCAGGCCTTTCAAGCATGTCCACGTCCCTGTAGGTGGGCTAAGTTAAACAGTATGGAAGTTTTAAGACAATTCCGATAGGTGTTCCCTAGTGTTCTAACCACCAGGGATTCAGGCAGTTTGGTGCACGCACATGAACAAGCAAATATCACATTCTGACCTCAACACAAGTCACTCCCCACAGGAAACATAAGAGCTTCTAATACTTGCTTTACTCCACAAGGCATGTTGGCTATGTTTGTACGATGTCAACACGACTGGTCTAAGAATGAAAAATCCCAACGAACAACTTTTTCTTTCCGGTGTACCCAGTGCCAGAGTCCAGTAGCACATTCTCTGCAGGTTGATATTCAATTGGAAGCAATTAGGTATTCGCCTATGACAAAAGTGACTGGTTTTGGAGGTCTTGGAGGCAGAGGTCTCTCTTTTTTTTTCCCCCTCAGATTTTAGTTCCTTAAAAAAGTTTTTAAAAGTGTATGGAGTCTCAGAGCTAAGAGTGATTCTCACCATAGTTGGCCAGGGGCCGTAACGCACTCGCAGGAAGGAGCCCTTGGTCAAGGGACAAGGGTTAACCACACCATTTTCTTCTTGTGTTCTTAGGTCCATTATAACACAGCAAAAAAAGGAATTCATTCTTGACACCCAGATTTGAGGCATCTTTTTCAAATTAGATATAAATTAATGCAGAGGTCTAGAGCTCTATGTTTCCAGAGTTACGAAAAATGCTCCACTAACTTCAAAAACATCTTGCGTAATTAATGATTAGCTCGTCCCTAAGCTCAAACACACAAGAATATCAAAGGCAAGAGAGAAGACATAAATTGAGACTCCAGCTATGATACACACGCATGCACACACACACACACACGCATACACACACACATACGTGCGTGCGCACATTGTCTCTACGGCTCCTACACGATGACAGGGGTCCTTCAGCTAATATAGCTTCTACCGCGGACGCCGTCTAAGTCCACCTGTCAGGCGCCCGGCCAGCATCATACGAAACAGCAGTACTTTTTCCACCAGGACTTGGAGAGGTTTTTCATTTTGTCTGGAGTCCTGCTTTTGGACTTCTTTGGCTGCTGCTGAGTGTCCGAGTACTGGATGCCTGCGACGATGGCAGCGTCAAAGACCTCCTTGAGGTTTTTCTGAGTCAAGGCTGAACACTCGATGTAAGAGGCAGCTTTGATTTCCTCGGCACACAGCTTGGCCGCCTCTTCGGGCACTGGTTTCTCTTTGCATTTGTCCAGCTCGATGAGGACCTTGACGTCTTCTCGGAGATCCGACTGAGTCCCCACAAGGATGATGGGGGCTTTGGGACAGTGGCATCGAATCTCTGGCACCCACTTCTCGCTGACGTTCTGGAAGGAGGAGGGGCTCACCACACTGAAGCACAGAAGAAAGATGTCCGTGTTGGTGTAGCAAAGAGGCCTGAGTTTGTCGAATTCATCCTGCAACCAATCAGAGCAGCCGAGAGTTACCTCTTCAATCGAGTCTCATCGGCAAAGAGACCACTTTACTGTTTTTTCTTGAAAGGGTCTGGCAGGGCCGGTTATGGAGGGACAGGCCAGGGCCTCAGAAAGCGATGCTGCTGCTTACCTGTGCAGGGCTCCTGCACTGCCAGGCCCCCAAACCTGCCCCAGGCGTTCAACATTTGCACCAGTGCCCAGGGCCCTCTGGCAACTTACCACAGAAAAAGCACTGATAGTAGGTGAATTATGAAAATCAAATTTCCTTTCTCCAGGCTTCAGCTTAGAGTAACCCAGCTTTACTCTTCCAAATCTGGTATCTAGCTACTCTTCTAAAATCGAGGCAGCAGCCACAAGGATCCCCAAGTCTCAGTCTGACCCCAGAGATCCCCAGACTAACCCAGCTCTCTCTTGAAGAATCCAGCCCTGCCTGTCCTCACGGCAGCCTTGTCCCATCTGCACCACACACACTCAGGGCAGGCACAGGCCACTGAATGATGTCAATCAGACACAAGGACAGACCCAGAATTGGAGCTAACAACCTCTGATGGGCTTCTCCTTGGCAGTGCAGAGAGCCTATGCCTCTCAAAGTCACCTAAGACAATGTGACTTGCAATGTCACATTGGCTGACACATTCTCATTCTTGCTCGATATACCTCTTTATTTTTGCTTGATCTCTTGTTCTCCCTCCTTTCTTCTTTTGCGAACTTCCTTTCCCTTCTTTTTTCCCCCGCAAATAGCAGGGGCCTCCATGCAGCGTGCTTTGGGCTGATAAGGGACCCAAGAACGGGCATACCCACCCTACTCTGGGTATCGAGAACTGGATGGAATAATGACAGTTCATCCTAACAACGAAGCATCATTTTGCTAAATACCTGCCAAGGTCATCCACTCAACAGAGATGCATGCTGGCCTCTGGGCACTGTGCAGGCCCTGGGGATTTGGCCACGGACAGACAAACCTGTCCTCAGTCCCTGTAGGAATGTGTGTCTCCAAATCAGCGTTTCTTCATAGTCGCCTGCCATGACCCAATCATTGAACTGAAAGTTTTCACTCAACTCTCTCATGGGAAAATATTTACATCATCTCATCCCTATTTAAAATTTCTATCAGGGACTAGGGGGGACTGGTTGGCTCAGTCGGAAGACATACTATGCTTGATCTCAAGGTTGTGAGTTCAAGCCCCACATCAGGTACAAATATTACTTTTAAAAAGTTAAAAAATAAAATTTTTAGGGGCACCTGGGTGGCTCAATGGGTTAAAGACTCTGCCTTTGGCTCAGGTCATGATCCCAGGGTCCTGGGATCCAGCCCCACATCGGGCTCTCTGCTCAGTGGGGAGCCTGCTTCCCCCTCTCTCTCTGCCTGCCTCTCTGCCTACTTTGATCTCTGTCTGTCAAATAAATAAATAAAATCTTTAAAATTAAATAAATAAAATAAAACTTTTAAAAAATAAAAAATGAATAAAGTAAAATATAATTTCTACCTGTGGGTGCCAGCCTCACACAGGTGTCCTATGACAGATATCTTCCTAGTGGCATGAAAAAGTGGAATGTCATCCAGGTCTCAGAACACCGTTGGCATACTCTGATCGTTTACCAACTCCTAGTTATGTGCAGAGGATTCTGCATCTGTTGCTGTTCTGCAGGTATAAAGGAAACCTGGATCTGTTTTACTTGAAGACACTTTCTTCCTTGGAGGCTCCATTTTTCCGCTATACGGTAACAACGGACTAACAGCACTAAAGTCAACCAGCTCAAAGGCTCAGGTGTTTTGTCTATGCCACTTGTCAGACTTTGATGCACAATGGTTAAAAAGAACAACTTGGCTT
Organism: Neogale vison; assembly: GCF_020171115.1. NCBI lineage: Eukaryota > Metazoa > Chordata > Mammalia > Carnivora > Mustelidae > Neogale > Neogale vison. Next base: position 148,011,337 of record NC_058092.1, on the reverse strand, counting down.
TCTTAGTGCCAACTTTGTGCTGAAAGAATCAACACAGAAACTCCACCAGGTCAATGATGGCCCAGCAAAGAAGATCTTGTTATAAAACATTGCCTCTGTTCTCCGAGGCCTCAGAGAAGCACAAAACCGAGCCCTGCGGAAGGTCAACTCCCTCAGGCAGCAGCAGCTCACTGTTGGAAGCCAGTCACCCTTGGCTGTGCCCAGCGAGCTAGGGTTACATTACCAATAAAAAGAAAGGCAAGCTCAGGGGCTGGGCCTTGTGACAGGGCTTTGGAAATCAGGCTCCCCGGACCTCTTAAGATTCTGGCTAAAGGGTTCAGGGAGCCCAGGAGAAATCAAGCCGTCCTCCTCACTGCCTGACCAGAAACCTTAGCTATTTGCTGAAATCAACAAAGCAAGCACATGCATGACAAGGCCCACTGGAATGTCCCCTCCAGGAGAGGTGTTCTGTGGCCCAGGATTAGCAGGCACCTGCCAGGTCTGTGGGGATGACATACGGAATTCAGTCAGGGACAGGGCGTGGCAGACAGGCCACTGGATGGTAGTGTTGGTCAAGCTCCAATATGAGTTTTTGGTTTTTTTAGCACGGATTTTTCCAAGTGCCTCATGGGTCAAAAGGTGGAAGAATTTTCAGCTTCTCCTGGCAATGCCATAGTGACCTTCTCCTATTTCAGTGATGGTCCCCTTCTCTTATGCCAAAGGTATGTTCTCCAAGTCCTCAGTCTCTGATCTATTTTCACTGGAGTAAGGCTGGGAGTCCAGTGTTAAAAACTCCTTTTAAAATTTTCTGGGCTCACCTACCTCCCTAACAAGAAAACCTAAAGGCACAAAAAGCAATTTCTAGAGTGTGTATGTGTGTGTGTGGAAGCTCAGAGCAATTTCTAGTTTATACACACACACATATATATGAAGTTCAGAGCAAGAATATGGCTCTACTGGCTATATTTAAATATATATGTATATATAAATATATATATAAGTACTTATATATATTTATATAAATATAAAAATAAAATAAATATAAATATATATGTATATATAATAAAAATATAATAAATATAAATATAAATAAATATAATATATAAATATATATAAGTATAAATATTTACATATAAATATTTAAATATAGGCAGTAGAGCCATATTCTTGCTCTGATCTTCCACCTGAAATCTGCAATTGGGCCCCAGTGAGGACCACCTGTGCTCATGCTCCCCTGAAGCTGGAAACAAGTCACACAAGTCACTTTAAGCCCACAAGGCTATCCAGAGGACTGCCCGGAGGAGGAGGGTGTTTCACTGAGTGAGTCAACGTTAGGGAAATATAGCAGGTGTCCAATCAAGTCCCTTGAAAGGCTGTTTATCAGATCTGGGCTAAGGAATACGGAAGGTAGGAAAGAACTACTACTCTGACTGGCTTTGCTATTAGTCAAAATAAGTCCTAATGGATACTTGGGGAGTAGAGGAAAAAAACGATCTTATCTTACCAGCTGTATACTTTTCATAGTTCTTGAAATTGGTTTATTCATTCATTACATAGTAAGGTATACTTTACTAATACGGCAGTTTAAAAATACAGTAAAACTCTATGAAAACATCACCAGGAGGCCAGAAGAATAATTTCCAAATAAACTAAAACTTAACAACTTGCACCAAAGTCCTTTTATTTCCCTATTATAAACTTTTTTCATGGAAGTATCTCCAAAATTCTTCCTGTGCTTCCCAACTTTTAAACAAACCATCTTAAGGAAAAAATCAAACTCTGCCTCAATAATTCAGGATCATTTCCACAAAGTTTTTCTGGTGATAGTCCTATGCCCTTTCAAAATGGCCCAGTGGTTTTTTTCCCAGACCCACCTGTCCTGCACCCCAAGTCCACACTGCCTTCCTCCTTATGGCACTTCCCTGCTTTCTTTCACAAGTTTTACCAACTGGCTTATGTTCCCTACAAACTTTAAGTCTCCTGAGGGGCAGGCCACAGCATAAGGTGGCATTCCTCAGGACCCAGCACTCCATTACATGTCTGCATTATAAACCATGATTAAGCCCTGCTCTGTGCCAGGCACCATGCAGGCCCTAGGCCTCGAAGCCCAAATCAGGAAGCCATGTCTGTGACAGGAGTCAACCACTAACAGGGGAACCCCCATTCATGGGCAGGGTATGCACTGATCTGCCTGCTTCTCCTCTCAAGGGTCCCCAGGAACCGTGCCTCCTGGGCTTCCTGTCCACGGTCTTATTCTTGGGCTGCTCAGCTGCCCCTTCTTGCATTAGCAGGAACACCTACATTTATCGACACGCGACTCTTGACCTCATTTCCAAGATCAGAAAGTCGGACATGTAGTAGGAAAAAGATTCTTACTTTATACAAAGCAGTTAAGTTTTCATAACAAATACCAGAAGGGTATTCGGAAAGATTCCATATTAGAAGAGCGGTGTTCTTTTTAAGTTTTCCCTCCCACAGGCAGGAAGATACACAGTGTGTTTGCTTTTCTCTGCTGTCGCTGAAGGGGCAAGTGGAGATGCTCCGGGACAGAGGGGACAGGACACGCAAGGCCACCACTCACCGCCAAACCAGCACTGAGATGGGCACCAAAGCTGCCCAGTCTTGTGGCACCTTGAGTTCTGAGAAATAAACCTGTGAATTTGCTATCCCAGGGTAGGCAAGCCATCTGGATGAGACGCTTGGGAATCCTGGAAAGCCAGCTTCTTACACATAGACGGCCATGTGACAATGCCTCAGAAAATGAGGTGGCTTCACGCGCCTACAGAGGGCCCCTCCACATTTGCTCTAACTCTAGTGCGGACAGGAAAGACTCCATGCTGACCAACTGACAAACTCAAGACACAGCACCCTGGGTTTTCCCAGAGAACAAGGAAACCTCAGCGACCAGCACCATGCCAGGGGAAGATTGGCCGATGAGAAGTCCTTGGAGCTCGTCAGGGCACACCCCAGGACCCATCCCTCCCTGGGTGGGTCATCCAAGCGCCTGACCCTTGAGACAAGATTTGGAGAGACTATGTCCAGGCTCATTCACTCCCCCAGCTCAGGGATCTTCGACACTCCTTCTCTGCTTCAGAGGAAGGGGGTGGCCCTAGTGATTCCAACCACAGCTTAGGGAGGGAAATAGTCACCCAGTGACATCAATCCATTTCTCTTGCAGGTTGACGGGGTGGGGGGCAGGTGCCTGGATGGTGCAGTTGGCTGAGTGTCTGGCTCCTGATTTCAGCTCAGGGTCATGATCTCAGGGTTCTGGGATTGACCCCCATGTCCAGCTCCACGCTCACTGTGTGGTCTGCTTAAGATTCTCTCTCCCTCTCCCTCTGCCCCCCCCACCATGCTCTTTCTCTCTCTCTCTCTCTCTCTCTCTAAAATAAATAAATAGAATCTTTTGAAAAAAAAAAAACTCCATCTTTTTCTTGAGTAAATTTAATAGTTTTCTTGTTGACCTCTAATAAAATGATCCTATCACCAGCTTACTTTGAGAAATGAACACAAAACATCATTGATACTCTTTAATAAAAACAAGGCAGTAATTAAGATCAGAAACTCCTTTAAGAACTCCTGATCTTGACCTTGTTGTCCCCCAGTCCTGACCATGAAAAGCTGAGCCAAAAGCTGCTTTAGGATCTCAGAGCTCTCTCCCCCTGCCCACCACCCTCTGAGAAGGGCAGGGCTGGGACCACTTCATGAGGCTTTAGAACAACCCAGTTATGGATGGAGGTTATTCTGAGGCCTCTCAAAGGCCACTTCCCTTCCCAGCACTGAGCCATGATGAGCCACTAACCTGTCCAGCCGTGTCGCAGAGCTGGAGTCTCACAGGCCGCCCATCCACAGACACCACAGCTGAAAAACAAGACAAAAATAAGGATCAGGGGGTGTCTTTTAACCCCTTTCAGGAAAATAATGGTTTCAGTTGCAACTACCCTTCAGCTATTCTGGGTCCCCTCATGAATTAAAGACTTGCCTAAAACAAGGAGACCCCCATGGAGGCATTTTGTTTACAAACCCTCCAGGACTAGCAATTCACTGCCTGGCTAGGGTTGAAGTTGCAATCCCTGAGCCGTTTGAGGGCGCACCCCAGAAAGGCCTGCCCTTTTTGCCCAGCCCCAGAAGATTTATTTTCCTATCACACTTGTTTCAAAAAGCCTAAAAACAACACTGGGGGGTGTAAATAGGAACCAATCTTGCCATTTTAACTCAGTGGAAAACCTCACAAATAATTCTGTTTTCCCTTGGGAAACGTTCCAAGACTTCACGGTTTATCATAAAATTGTAGCTTGTTTTGAGAACATGAGCAAACACAGGCTGCCTGCATTGTCCTGTTTATAGAAGAGGGCACTGCTTATCTCACGGTGTCAGCTCAAAGGGAGGATTAACACAGAAAAGAAAAGAAAGCCTGCCCACCTTTCCACTGGGATGGGGTAAGGGGCAGAGGCCTGCATCTGGGCACAGCCTGGAGGTTTCTAGTTGAATTAATCACGCAGGTGGGTCTCAGCACAACTTTCTAAGTGGCTTTTAATATTTACACTAGTCAGCTGGGAGGGGGAAAAAACAAAACTGCGTGGAAACCCATTAGTGTAGCAGTTTCATGGAGGGTACCTTAGACACAGTGGAAGAAAGCAAGCCCTTGCCATGGGACTTTCAAGGTCAAGAAGCCTTTTTTTTTTTTTTTTGGTTCTTTAAAAGCAAGAGAGTGTGCTTCGCGTTAGCTTCTGTGGGTTTTAACTTTAGGAAATTTCAAAAAGACCTGAAAAATCCTTTATCTTTGTTTCCACCAACCAAAAAACAACAGCACACCATACATAAGAGCTGTAAACAGCTCACAGAGACTCGGAAAAGACACTAAAAATCAGAAACGGAGACAATGGGGGACATGGAAGTGGGAGCACGGGAGGGGGACCCAGAAGAAATCGCGTGTACTCTCCAGCTGGAATCCAAACCTGAGCCCTGGGTGCTGTTCTCACTAAATCAACTATTTCCTGCTCTCTCTGTGGCTCTTCAAAGCGGAGACGCCCCCTGTGAGGGAAGCCACGGAAAGGAAAAGCACTGGCTCTCGGGGCCCCAGGTAATGGCACCTGCGGGGCACCTTCCCACTGAAACTCGGCAGTGGCGCCAGCAACCACGACCTGACGGAACTTTCCTACGCAGCCCACTGACCGGGCCACCTGAACTCCACCTGACAGTTACTAATTGCCGTCTCGTTTCTTTCCGCACAGGCTCTGGTCTCCCGTCCCCCGCCCCCTCCGCAGGGCTCCGGTCCCGGGATTCCCGTTGCCCCCCGCTCTCTCGGGTGGCCCCGCGCGCGCCCCGTCCCCGAGGCTCGGGAAAGGTCCTGCGCTCCGCGCCGGGTCCGCGTCCCACAGCCGGAACCCGGCCTAACCCGCAGCCTCCTCGGGGACCCGCGACCCCCGCGCCGCGCTCCCTCCCCGCGGCGCCCCGGCCCTCGGCACCGCGCCGGCCGGCTCTGCGGCCACGCGTCCCCGCGCCCGGAGCGCCACCCGGCCCGGCTCACCCGAGAAGTTGTCGAAGGCGGTGGGGATGTACTCGGTGGGGTAGCCGTTGGTGGTGTAGCTCACCACCAGGCTGGTCTTGCCCACAGCGCCGTCGCCGACAAGCACGCACTTGACGCCGCGCCCCTCGGCACCGCCCGCGCGCCCCCGGCCTCCCGGCGCCCCGGGCCCGCGCCCCCCGCGCGCCCCGCGCTCCCGGCGCGGCGGAACGGGCGGCGCCTCGCAGCGGCCGGGGAATGCGGGGTCCCCCTGCTGCGGGGGCATCGGGGCGCGCGCTCGGGCGTGCAGGCGTGGGCGAGCAGGGCCCGACCCCACCGCCCCTCCGTCCCGGAGCCCTCCGGGAGGGAAGAGCTGTCACCGGGCGCTGTGGCCGCGGGCCGGGCCCCCGAGAGCCGCGCTTCCAGGCCGCACGCTCCCAGACAAAGGCGGTCGGGGAGGGTCGCGGCTCCGGGTTCGGGCGGCGCCACCTGGCTCTGCTCCGCGCGGTCAGAGGACTGCTGGCCGAGCGCCGTGGAGCTCGAGCGCTCGGTCTCCTCCCGGCTTCCCGGCGACACGACGCGTGGGGGGCGGGCGGGGAGGGGAAAGAGGCGGGGCCGGCCCGTCCGCTCCGTCCCCGCGTCGAGGCCACAGCGCCCCCAGCCTGCGCGCCCGGCCCCTGCACCCCCGGGCGGGAGGCGGTCCTACACCGGGCTAGAGGGGAGCGCGGACGGCGGCTGCGGGGCGGTCGCAAGGGCAGCGGACGCCAACTCCGGGGAAGGACCCCGAACAACCTTTCTGGGGCGCGGCGCCTGGAGGAGCGGGGTGGCAGAGGGCGGCATCCCCACCCCCACCCCCGGCGTAGAGACCGACCCCACCGCCAGTTCCGCCTTGTTTCGCCCACGGCGGGCAGGGAAGCCTGAGCTTCCTCCTGCTCCCCTTGCTCCCTGCCTCCTCTTCTCGGTCGCAGCCTGTGCTCTGGGGCCCCTTGCTGACCACAGTGCTCCACCCAAGGGGAAACGAAGTGTCTTGGGGACGTGTCTGCAGGAGACTGAATTAAAAGGCAACTTTTAAAGTCCGCCTACAGCCCGTCCTGTGATTTTTCTGCTAAAATAATTTATCTGCTATCATCTGGGAGCACAATGATGTCAGGTCCAGTGTTAATGCTCATTTGGTTTGGGGCGCCTGGGTGGCTCAGTGGGTTAAAGCCTCTGCCTTCGGCTCAGGTCATGATCCCGGGGTCCTGGGATTGAGCCCCGCATCGGGCTGTCTGCTCCGCGGAGAGCCTGCTTCTGCCTCTCTGCCTACTTGTGATCTGTCTGTCAAATAAATAAATAAAATCTTTTTAAAAAAAATGCTCGTTTGGTTTGCCCTGAGCCAGCAAATTAATTTATAGAACAAATTTCTTCTTTTCCTTAAATAAATTTGGTAATATTAATATTAATGGAGCGGGGGCGGGGATTCCATTTACTTCTGACTTCTTCCTCTCTGCCTTCCTCCTACATTTAGCAAACAGTCCCTTCAGAAGACAGTGAAGCCTCTCTAGGTCTAGTTGGTCTCTTCGGGGTTCACAGTGTGATTTGAGAAGCAGCACATACTACTAACTTGAATACTAATGCTACAACAACAGTAGCAGTAACAGCAATAGCCAATACATCTTGAGCCTTTATGGGCCAGACACTTTGCTGTAAGCACTCTGCCTGAACTAATTCCTCTTATCTTAACATTACTTATATCCATTTTGCAGATGAGAAAATCTCAGGCACGGACAAATTGAAAAAGAGCTCAGGGTTCACCAACACATAAAGTGGCACTGACAAGATGCAAACCCAAGTAGTCTAGCTCCAGAGATCCAGTTCTTTTTTATTTTCTTTTCTTTTTTCTTCCAGTTTTTAATTTAAATTCCAGTTAACATACAGTGTAAAAAAAAAAACCACATACAGTAATATTACTTTCAGATGTAGAATTTAGTGATCAGAGACTAAGCTGTTAACTGATTTCCTGAAAGTAAAAATAAGCTGGTGTGATAAACTCAGTCTTGGAAGTATGACCACGTAGGAATGGGGAAGTCAATTTATCAAGAGGCTAGGTACATGAACACAGGGCCCCTCACTTGCAGAGAGCCCCTTCCAAGGCCCTAAGGGCCCTGGCAATGTGAATTGTAAATTTTGCAAAATAACATTTTTTAAATATTTTTCATTTATTTGAGAGAGCAAGAGCACGAGCATCAGAGAAGAACAGAGGGGGAGGGAGAAGCAGACTCCCAAAGGGATCTGCTTTCTGGGATCCCAAATCCGGGCTCCATCCCAGGACCCTGAGATCATGACCGGAGCTAAAGGCAGACGCTTAACTGACTGAACCAAATGGGTGCCCCAAAATAACACATTTTAATCACTACCAGTTAAGTCCATTGTCTCAACTCTAACTCCCCATTATACTGAGCAGCTTTGAAGTGGCTGTGAACTTTTTAATCAAGGAAAGTGAAGTTGGAGACACATTTTGTTTGTGATTAATGGACACAGAGCCAGGATGAGGGTGAGGTAAGGGAAGTACCAAGGGAGCAAAATTTAGGGAGGCCAACCTTGCTTTGCATAACCCTAAAAATGGGTATCCCTTTATGTTTTAGCCCTCAGGCACCTGGCTAGCTTTGACCCCATGGTATGTATTTATGTGGTTTGATAGTTCCTATGTGTAACGTTATTCCTAGCCATCCAGAAGTACAAAGGGCTACCAATGACACACCTACACCATCTGTCGGGTTGGTGTCCACCTGAACAGTCCTCCCTTCCCCAGCACTGGAAGCATTCCAGTAGCAAAGGAGTAACAACAGGTTTTGAGATGGACAGAGCTAGAAGCTAGTCTGTGGCAATTTTTTACATCATAAAACACCGTCTTGGGAGTGTTGAGTCCTAGAGAGCCTTGGAATCTCTCCACTACACCCCATCAAAATGGGAGTTCTCTCCTTTCAGGAATGTACTCTAAATGCAGCACAGATGATTACAAATGCATCATACCTTTCTGGAGGAAATCACATTAAATAGAATAGATAGGATTTCCTATGTCTGTGAGGACAAAAACCTGTACCAGGATCGCAAACAGCAAGTTCACCTGCAACGTGTAGTACATTCCCATTCTTCTTGTGGAAGATATATCACCTAATTACAAAAGTGAAGGGTATGCTGGTAGTGGGGAAAAGGGGAGATGTTGTTCAAGGGGCACAAAGTTTCAGTTACACAAGATAAGTTAAGTTCTGGAGATCTCCTGTACAACTATGTAACTATAATTAACAACTTTGTATCATATACTTGAAATTTGCTATGAGGGTAGAGCTTCAATTTCTCACCACAGGCACCACACCAGGGTAACTGTGTGAGATGATGAATGATGTTAATTGCCTTGATGGGGGTGAATATTTCACAATGTATCTATGTATCAAATTATCAGGTTGGGGAGGAGTCAAGATGGCGGAGAAGTAGCAGGCTGAGACTACCTCAGCTAGCAGGAGATCAGCTAGAGAGCTTATCTAAAGATTGCAAACACCTGCAAATCCATCGGCAGATCGAGGAGAAGAAGAACAGCAATTCTAGAAACAGAAAAACAACCACTTTCTGAAAGGTAGGACTGGCGGAGAAGTGAATCCAAAGCGACGGGAAGATAGACCCTGGGGGGAGGGGCCGGCTCCCGGCAAGCGGCGGAGCAACGGAGCACAAAATCAGGACTTTTAAAAGTCTGTTCCGCTGAGGGACATCGCTCCGGAGGCTAAACCGGAGCGAAGCCCACACAGGGTCGGCGTGACCTCAGGTCCTGCGGGGTCACAGAAGGATCGGGGGTGTCCGAGTGTCGCAGAGCTTGCGGATATTGGAACGGGAAAGCCGGCTGCAGAGACAGAGCCGACAGTGAGGTCGCAGCTTGGAGTTGCCTTGAACCGGTCGCAGGCTCCGTGAGCTCGGAGCGCGGCCGGAGGTTGGGCAGACGCGAGTTACTGGGAGCTGTTCGCTGAGGGCGCACAGGGGAGCGGGGCCCCGGGCTCTCGGCTCCTCCGGGCCGGAGACCAGGAGGCCGCCATTTGTGTTCCCGTCCTCCGGAACTCTACGGAAAGCGCTCAGGGAACAAAAGCTCCTGAAAGCAAAGCCGAGCAGATCACTCAGCCCGGCCCCTGGTAAGGGCGGTGTAATTCCGCCTGGGGCAAAGACACTTGAGAATCACTACACCAGGCCCCTCCCCCAGAAGATCAACAAGAAATCCAGGCAAGACCAAGTTCACCTACCAAGGAGTGCAGCTTCAATACCAAGGAGAGAGCAACAGAATTCCAGAGGAGGAGAAAACAAACCACGGAACTCATGGCTTTCTGCCTGTGATTTTTCAGTCTTGCAGTTAATTTAATTTTTTTCTTTTTCATTTTTTTTCTCTTCTTCTGCTAAAATTTTTTATAACTTTTACCCTTTTCTCTTTTAACGTTTTTTAACTAGATTGTCTAATATATATATTTTTCTTTTTTATACTTTTGTTTATTCATTTTCTTTTTTTTTAATTCTTTTTTTTTCTTTTTTTTCTTTCTTTCTTTTTGAACCTTTTTTTATCCCCAAATCAGAAGAGATCCTAATCTCTTCAATCTTTTTTTTCTTAATTCTTTTTTAAATTCTTGATTGAATTTTTAATTCAATCTCTTTTTTTTAATTCTTTTTTTCTTTTTTTTCTTTCTTTCTTTTTGAACCTCTTTTTATCCCCAAATCAGTAGAGATCCCAATCAGAAGAGATTGGGAGATCCCAATCAGAAGAGATTGGGAGATCCCAATCAAAGGAGATCCCAATCAGAGGAGATCCCTCACCCAATCGTGAGGGGGGAGAAATACCCCCTCACGATTTGGGATCTCTTCTGATTTGGTTAAAGCATATTTTTCTGGGATTGTTGCCACCCTTTTAGTATTTTACTTTCTCCTTCATATACTCTTAGCTGGACAAAATGACAAGGCGGAAAAATTCACAACAAAAAAAAGAACAAGAGGCAGTACCGAAGGCTAGGGACCTAATCAATACAGACATTGGTAATATGTCAGATCTAGAGTTCAAAATGACAATTCTCAAGGTTATAGCCGGGCTTGAAAAAGGCATGGAAGATATTAGAGAAACCCTCTCCAGAGATATAAAAGCCCTTTCTGGAGAAATAAAAGAACTAAAATCTAACCAAGTTGAAATCAAAAAAGCTATTAATGAAGTTCAATCAAAAATGGAGGCTCTCACTGCTAGGATAAATGAGGCAGAAGAAAGAATTAGCGATATAGAAGACCAAATGACAGAGAATAAAGAAGCTGAGCAAAAGAGGGACAAACAGCTACTGGACCATGAGGGGAGAATTCGAGAGATAAGTGACACCATAAGACGAAACAACATTAGAATAATTGGGATTCCAGAAGAAGAAGAAAGAGAGAGGGGAGCAGAAGGTATACTGGAGAGAATTATTGGGGAGAATTTCCCCAATATGGCAAAGGGAACGAGCATCAAAATTCAGGAGGTTCAGAGAACGCCCCTCAAAATCAATAAGAATAGGCCCACACCCCGTCACCTAATAGTAAAATTTACAAGCCTTAGTGACAAAGAGAAAATCCTGAAAGCAGCCCGGGAAAAGAAGTCTGTAACATACAATGGTAAAAGTATTAGATTGGCAGCTGACTTATCCACAGAGACCTGGCAGGCCAGAAAGAACTGGCATGACATTTTCAGAGCACTAAACGAGAAAAACATGCAGCCAAGAATACTATATCCAGCTAGGCTATCATTGAAAATAGAAGGAGAGATTAAAAGCTTACAGGACAAACAAAAACTGAAAGAATTTGCAAACACCAAACCAGCTCTACAGGAAATACTGAAAGGGGTCCTCTAAGCAAAGAGAGAGCCTACAAGTGGTAGATCAGAAAGGAACAGAGACAATATACAGTAACAGTCACCTTACAGGCAATACAATGGCACTAAAATCATATCTCTCAATAGTTACCCTGAATGTTAATGGGCTAAATGCCCCAATCAAAAGACACAGGGTATCAGAATGGATAAAAAAACAAAACCCATCTATATGTTGCCTCCAAGAAACTCATTTTAAACCCGAAGACACCTCCAGACTTAAAGTGAGGGGGTGGAAAAGAATTTACCATGCTAATGGACATCAGAAAAAAGCAGGAGTGGCAATCCTTATATCAGATCAATTAGATTTTAAGCCAAAGACTATAATAAGAGATGAGGAAGGACACTATATCATACTCAAAGGGTCTGTCCAACAAGAAGATCTAACAATTTTAAATATCTATGCCCCCAACGTGGGCGCAGCAAACTATATAAACCAATTAATAACAAAATCAAAGAAACACATCAACAATAATACAATAATAGTAGGGGACTTTAACACTCCCCTCACTGAAATGGACAGATCATCCAAGCAAAAGATCAACAGGGAAATAAAGGCCTTAAATGATACACTGGATGAGATGGACATCACAGATATATTCAGAACATTTCATCCCAAAGCAACAGAATACACATTCTTCTCTAGTGCACATGGAACATTCTCCAGAAAAGATCACATCCTCGGTCCTAAATCAGGACTCAACCGGTATCAAAAGATTGGGATCATTCCCTGCATATTTTCAGACCACAATGCTCTGAAGCTAGAACTCAACCACAAGAGGAAGTTTGGAAAGAACCCAAATACATGGAGACAAAACAGCATCCTTCTAAAGAATGAATGGGTCAACCGGGAAATTAAAGAAGAATTGAAAAAAATCATGGAAACAAATGATAATGAAAATACAACAGTTCAAAATCTGTGGGACACAACAAAGGCAGTCCTGAGAGGAAAATATATAGCGGTACAAGCTTTTCTCAAGAAACAAGAAAGGTCTCAGGTACACAACCTAACCCTACACCTAAAGGAGCTGGAGAAAGAACAAGAAAGAAACCCTAGGCCCAGCAGGAGAAGAGAAATCATAAAGATCGGAGCAGAAATCAATGAAATAGAAACCAAAAAAACAATAGAACAAATCAACCAAACTAGGAGCTGGTTCTTTGAAAGAATTAATAAAATTGATAAACCCTTGGCCAGACTTATCAAAAAGAAAAGAGAAAGGACCCAAATAAATAAAATCATGAATGAAAGAGGAGAGATCACAACTAACACCAAAGAAATACAAACTATTATAAGAACATACTATGAGCAACTCTACGCCAACAAATTTGACAATCTGGAAGAAATGGATGCATTCCTAGAAACATATAAACTACCAAAATTGAACCAGGAAGAAATAGAAAGCCTGAACAGACCCATAACCAGTAAGGAGATTGAAACAGTCATTAAAAATCTCCAAACAAACAAAAGCCCAGGGCCAGATGGCTTCCCGGAGAAATCTACCAAACATTTAAAGAGGAACTAATTCCTATTCTCCTGAAACTGTTCCAAAAAATAGAAATGGAAGGAAAACTCCCAAACTCATTTTATGAGGCCAGCATCACCTTGATCCCAAAACCAGACAAGGATCCCATCAAAAAAGAGAGCTATAGACCAATATCCTTGATGAACACAGATGCAAAAATTCTCACCAAAATACTAGCCAATAGGATTCAACAGTACATTAAAAGGATTATTCACCACGACCAAGTGGGATTTATTCCAGGGCTGCAAGGTTGGTTCAACATCCGCAAATCAGTCAATGTTATACAACACATCAATAAAAGAAAGAACAAGAACCATATGATACTCTCAATAGATGCTGAAAAAGCATTTGACAAAGTACAGCATCCCTTCCTGATCAAAACCCTTCAAAGTGTAGGGATAGAGGGCACATACCTCAATATCATCAAAGCCATCTATGAAAAACCCACTGCAAATATCATTCTCAATGGAGAAAAACTGAAAGCTTTTCCACTAAGGTCAGGAACACGGCAGGGATGTCCATTATCACCACTGCTATTCAACATAGTACTAGAAGTCCTAGCCTCAGCAATCAGACAACAAAAGGAAATTAAAGGCATCCAAATCGGCAAAGAAGAAGTCAAATTATCACTCTTCGCAGATGATATGATACTCTATGTGGAAAACCAAAAGACTCCACTCCAAAACTGCTAGAACTTATACAGGAATTCAGTAAAGTGTCAGGATATAAGATCAATGCACAGAAATCAGTTGCACTTCTCTACACCAACAACAAGACAGAAGAAAGAGAAATTAAGGAGTCAATCCCATTTACAATTGCACCCCAAACCATAAGATACCTAGGAATAAACCTAACCCAAGAGGCACAGAATCTATACTCAGAAAACTATAAAGTACTCATGAAAGAAATTGAGGAAGACACAAAGAAATGGAAAAATGTTCCATGCTCCTGGATTGGAAGAATAAATATTGTGAAAATGTCTATGCTACCTAAAGCAATCTACACATTTAATGCAATTCCTATCAAAGTACCATCCATCTTTTTCAAAGAAATGGAACCAAATAATTTTAAAATTTATATGGAACCAGAAAAGACCTCGAATAGCCAAAGGGATATTGAAAAACAAAGCCAAAGTTGGTGGCATCACAATTCCGGACTTCAAGCTTTATTACAAAGCTGTCATCATCAAGACAGCATGGTACTGGCACAAAAACAGACACATAGACCAATGGAACAGAATAGAGAGCCCAGAAATAGACCCTCAACTCTATGGTCAACTAATCTTCGACAAAGCAGGAAAGAATGTCCAATGGAAAAAAGCCTCTTCAATAAATGGTGTTGGGAAAATTGGACAGCCACGTGCAGAAAAATGAAATTGGACCATTTCCTTACACCACACACAAAAATAGATTCAAAATGGATTAAGGACCTCAATGTGAGAAAGGAATCCATCAAAATCCTTGAGGAGAACACAGGCAGCAACCTCTTCGACCTCAGCCGCAGCAACATCTTCCTAGGAACATCGCCAAAGGCAAGGGAAGCAAGGGCAAAAATGAACTTTTGGGATTTCATCAAAATCAAAAGCTTTTGCACAGCAAAGGAAACAGTTAACAAAACCAAAAGACAACTGACAGAATGGGAGAAGATATTTGCAAACGACATATCAGATAAAGGACTAGTGTCCAAAATCTATAAAGAACTTAACAAACTCAACACCCAAAGAACAAATAATCCAATCAAGAAATGGGCAGAGGACATGAACAGACGTTTCTGCCAAGAAGACATCCAGATGGCCAACAGACACATGAAAAAGTGCTCCATATCACTGGGCATCAGGGAAATACAAATCAAAACCACAATGAGATATCACCTCACACCAGTCAGAATGGCTGAAATGAACAATTCAGGAAATGACAGATGCTGGCGAGGATGCGGAGAAAGGGGAACCCTCCTACACTGTTGGTGGGAATGCAAGCTGGTGCAACCACTCTGGAAAACAGCATGGAGATTCCTCAAAATGTTGAAAATAGAACTGCCCTATGACCCAGCAATTGCACTACTGGGAATTTACCCTAAAGATACAAACGTAGTGATCCAAAGGGGCACGTGCACCCGAATGTTTATAGCAGCAATGTCCACAATAGCCAAACTATGGAAAGAACCTAGATGTCCATCAACAGATGAATGGATCAAGAAGATGTGGTATATATACACAATGGAATACTATGCAGCCATCAAAAGAAACGAAATCTTGCCATTTGCAACAACATGGATGGAACTAGAGCATATCATGCTTAGCGAAATAAGTCAAGCGGAGAAAGACAACTATCATATGATCTCCCTGATATGAGGGAGTGGTGATGCAACATGGGGGCTTAAGTGGGTAGGAGAAGAATCCATGAAACAAGATGGGATAGGGAGGGAGACAAACCATAAGTGACTCTTAATCTCACGAAACAAACTGTGGGTTGCTGGGAGGAGGGGGGTTGGGAGAAGGGGGGAAGGTTATGGACATTGGGGAGGGTATGTGCTTTTGGGTAAATTGGAAGGGGAGATGAACCATGAGAGACTATGGACTCTGAAAAACAGTCTGAGGGGTTTGAAGTGGCGGGGGGGTGGGAGGTTGGGGTACCAGGTGGTGGGTATTATAGAGGGCACAGCTTGCATGGAGCACTGGGTGTGGTGAAAAAATAATGAATACTGTTTTTCTGAAAATAAATAAATTGGAAAAAAAAATTATCAGGTTGTATACCTTAGATATACACAATTTTTAATTGTCAACTCTACCTCAGTAAAATTGGAGGAAAAGGATATGCAGCTAAAAAATGTTGGAAAACAGTGTGGGGAGGTATGTCAGACAGTTTATTAAAATGTTTTCTTGTGAGGGGCACCTGGGTGGCTCAGTGGGTTAAAGCCTCTGCCTTTGGCTCAGGCCATGATCCCAGGGTCCTGGGATCAAGCCCCACATCGGGGTCTCTGCTTGGCAGGGAGCCTGCTTCCCTTCCTCCCTCTCTGCCTACTTGTAATCTCTGTCTGTCAAATAAATAAATAAATAATCTTTAAAAAAATGTTTTCTTGTGGATTTTTCTTGAAATTTATGGTATATGTTGACCTTTTAAGATTTATAGCTTGTGATGCATTTCTCTTTTCAAATAAATATTTATTTCTATACCTAATTTTCTAATAGGTTATTTTTTCTCTAAAGAAGGCCCTCAAATTTAGTAAGATTTAGGCTATACAAAATTTTGCTCTACCCCTACATCTGGCCATATGTTAGTTTTTGTATCCTATAGCCCTTTAAAAAAAAAAAAAGGTTTTATTCAATTTATTTAAACTGAAAAAAAATTCACCCATTTCTCCCAACCCACCCCACCCCCACCTCTTGCAACCACCAATCTGTTCTCTGTTCAGTGAACTTGTTTGTTTTTTGTTTGTTTGGGTTTGTTTGTTTGTTTGTTTAGATTCCACATCTAAGTGAGATCACACAATATTTGTCTTTCACTGTCTGACTTATTTCACTTAGCAAAATGCCCTCTAAGTCCACCCATGCTGTCACAAATGACAAGATTTCGTTCTTTCTGACCGCTGAGTAATATTTCATTGTGTGTATATATGACACATTTTCTTTATCCATTCACCTACCAAGGGACACCTAACTTGCTTCCATGTCTCAATTATTATAAATAATGCCGCAATGAATATGGAGACACAGTTATCTTTTTGCACTAGTGTTTTCATTTTCTTTGGATAAACACTCACTAGTAAGATTGCCGGATATATGGCAGTTCTATAATTTTTTGAGGGAACTCTGTATTGATTTCATAATGGCTGCACCAAGGCAGCTCCTTCCAAGTGGTGACTCAAGGATCCAATGTGCTTGCATCTTATACCTTTGCCAACTTTGCCAGAACTTTGCCAACTTTGCATCTTATAACTTTGCCATCTTATAACTTTGCCATGGGGACATGGCAAAGACAAGGAAAGACAATAAGGAGGGTCATGGGCCAACTATTGAGTTCTTTGTCTTGGATTCAACTCCCAGAGCTTACAGCTTTCCGTTTGTACCATGCATTTCTGGGCATGTACCCGTGCATGCAACAGCCATTTTATAAGAACTCAAAACTGGAAACAATCTAAGTGTTAAAACAGTAAAATGAATGAGTTAATTTTGGAATTTATGTTATACTATTCAGCCAAGAAAATGAATGAACTGCAGATAAATACAACACTAACAAACCTCACTAACATAATGAGGAGTGAAAGAAGCCAGATACAAAAAAGCATAAACTATCTGATTTGATGTATAAAAGGTTAAAAGCAAGAAAAACTAAACAGTACTAGATGTCAGGGTAATTGAGGATTATTGTTACATTTGGGAAGGAGAAGGGCCATAGGGGTTTCTGATGTTCAGGTATATTTTGAGTGGTGGTTGCACAGGTGTTCACTTTACACTAATTCATTATTATACCATTTGTTTTATTCCCTTTAATGTATTTCATTATATTATAATGATTGAAAATATTCAAACCTGGGACGCCCGGGGTGGCTCAGATGGCTATCTGCCTTTGGCTCAGGTCATGATCTCTGAGTCCTGGAGTTGAGTCCCACATCAGACTCCCTGCTCTGAGCCCTGCTTTGCAGGGAGTCTGCTTCTCCCTCTCCCTCTGCCTCTCCCCCTGCTTGTGCTCTCTCTCTCTCTCTGTATCTTTCTCAAATGAATAAACAGAATCTTAAAAATATATATATTCACACCTACAAATTGTATTAAATAAGACTGACAGTTATTTGCATTTTCAAAAACTGTTTGCTTTAGCCTGGCACGGTGCTTCTACATATCGTAGACCTTTTGAATGAAATAGCAAACTCTTATAGTAAAATTTCAATGTGGTTTGATTGGCCAAAACCCTATTTATACAAAACTTTTGCACATAGCATGAAGTACTACTGTACATTATTTACATCCCTAATAGTTATTTTTAATAAAGGCGTCATCTTCTACCAGTGCTGTTTGTGGGTGTTTTTGTATTTTTAACAAACTGAACTGGTCCAGCAGGATTGTTGTGAAAGAGGTGAATGGCATTTTATAGACATAAGTTCCTGGAGGGAAATGAGAGCACCAGGAAGGGCTAGAGGGATGACAGGCAACTTGGCACTGAGAGCTTCCTAGAGAAGAAAGGCTGGAAGAGCCACCCGTGTCCTAAACAGATGCCACGCAAGGCAGGCTGAGATATGCCACAGGCACCTTTCCCCCCACTTGGTCTTGGTTTCTCTTCCTCTTTAAAACCCCCAGTTCTGGGTCTTCCCAGCTGTTGCAACTCTGCCATTGATGAGCAACACCAATTCCCTCAGACCTAGGGCAACATTCTGGATTTGCCCTCCCAGCTGTTCTGACCCTTTAGGCAGAAAAAGCCTCCTTCCAAGACCTTTGCAGCAACTGATACACTTCCAACTTGCCTCCACAAACACATATCACAGAGCCTCCCCAGGTCAAACATTTTCCAGCTGTCCATATCCTTAGAAATGATAAGAACTCTTTAGAAACTCCTCTTAGCTATTGCAAAACCTTGACCTCCTCTAATTTTTTAGCCACCCCGAAGATAAGAACTGACCATGTCACCATTTCCCGACAAGTGTAATCACCCAAGCCAGCAATTCTGAAATAAAAGGACTGTCCTGTTGTGAATTTAAAACTACTTTTTATTTATTCATTAAATTAACTCCATAAACATTGATTGAGTCCCTTTGTTAACTTAAGGACTTGATCAAATATTTTGATCAAGTATTATATGTGATATTATAATATATATTATATGTATGGTATATTAAATATTATATATCTTTAATATATGGTACATTATATAATATACTATATAAAATACATATTTTATACATCATATAAAATTATATATTATGTTTATTGTAATATATGATCAAATATTTTGTTTTAAAATTTTTTCTGTAATTCTAAAATTTCATTAATTCAGATGGCTTTCTAATCAGTCAAAACTGGAAAGTTTTAAGTCACATTAAAAATATTTTAGGTTGGGTCACCTGGGTGGCTCAGTGGATTAAAGTCCCTGCCTTTGGCTCAGGTCACGATCCCAGGGTCCTGGGATGGAGCCCCGTATTAGGCTCTCTGCTCAGCGGGGAGCCTGCTTCCTCCTCTGTCTCTGCCTGCCTCTCTGCCTACTTGTGATCTCTGTCCATCATATAAATAAATAAAATTTAAAAAAATATTTTAGGGGCATCTGGGTGGCTCAGTCAGTTAAACTTAGGACTTTGCCTCAGGCCATGATCTCAGGGTCCTGGAATGGAGCCCATCCATGAGCTCTGTGCTCAGTGAGGGGTCTACTTGTCCCTCTGACCCTCCCCTTCTGCTTGTGCTCCCTCCTCTCAAATAAATAAATAAATTTTTTACAAAAATGTATTTTATAGAGTTATCCCTGTCTGGAGAGCCCTTTCCACTAATTAAATCTTTACCTAATTAAATCATAAGGTTCTTTGTAGGTACAGCTCAAGGTGTTGCCATAATTCTGGCCTCTGAGCTCACCACCTTGGGAAGAGCCTTCCTTGGTATTCTCATTCCTCACAGATAGCTCTTAGCTCCCATGGGCTCCACAGACATGAAGGGCAAAGAGAGGTGCACAGTTTCACTGGGAAGGATTCCAAAGCTGATTCCCAGAGCTCTGCACCTCCCAAGCATGGCAGTGAACCTGATTTGGGGAGAACTAGGTGAGAAAGTCTTCTGGGCTCTTCCTTCCTAGGAATACAGACTGGGCCCAGTTGCTGTTGGGAATCTCCTTTCTATAGAATTTGAACTCTGCCCTTAGGGACTTGAGAATGCAGAGTGAATTCCTATCACATATCCTAAGGGAGTGCCTTCAAAGTCATCAATCTGAAATAACCCAAAAGATGGATAGGAGCAGCAGGAAGGATTTGACTGATTAAAAATATTAGTTTTCTTTTCCCTTAATCCTTATAATGGTAGTCCTGAGAGTTCAAAAGCAACTAAAATAAAATAAAATGAAATAAAATAAAATGCAGAGAAAGACTATCAAAGAAGAAGAGACTCAAAAAAAACAACCAAAAATGGGTAACTTTGCTTTGTTCCGGGAAAGGAAATGAAGCCAATCAATTTGGTTTGGTGAACTTTGGTCTCTATCTGCTGAATGCTTCCATGTATCAAGGGGTATATTTAATGTCTAAAAGAATGGAGATCAACCTAGTCAAAGAAGAGCCTCCAAATCACACATATTTGATAGAAATAAAAACTTTTTACCTTATCTTCAGAGGGAACTTCAAAAAACAACACCCACTAGATTTAGATGAATTCAAAGGAAATTTTCTCAAGCCACCATGGGTGTATCCTTTCTTCCCAGGCAGTTGGGACTTTCCTATCTAAGAGAAATTGTGTAGGTGGAATTGCATTAATTCACTCATGTAGCAAGTATTTATTAAGCACCCACTGCATGCAAGGCTTATAGTGGTTGAGGATATGTCAATCCGCACAAGAGACACAAATCACTCCTTCACAGAGCTGCAACCAAAATAGGTGAATTGTGTATCATGTCAGAGGATGAGAAGCACCGCAGAGGTGGAAAAGCAGGGAAAGGGAATGGGACGGGGAGTGTTTTAATCAGGTAGTCAGAAAATGTCTCACACAGGTTATATCTGAGCAGACTTTGAAGGATGGATGTCACTAAGTGTTTGGGTGTCTGGGGAAGGAACATTTTATCGTGTGAGTCATAGTGAGCTAGTTTGAGTCATCATGGAATGGGGAAGGAGAATTCTAGGCAAAGGAACAACAAAGAGCAAAACCCCTGCTACCAGGGACTCTGTCAGCCGGTCAGAGAAGCAGCAAGGAGCTTCATGTGCCTAGGAAAATGTTAGTGATCATCTTCCATGACCAGGACATAGAAGAAATGAAAAAAGGGAAACACACATGGGCTATAGTAGATGTGGTGTCAAGTCTACATGAGCCTGGGAGCTGCTGGAACTGAGATGGGTAGTAGCCTCATCTGACTTGGGCTCCCAGGACCCCTGGGGCTACAGATGAAAAGCAACTGTCAAGGGCAAAGGGAGTGGGGAGACCAATTAGGAGATGAAGGACTTGACCAGAAATGCAGAGGCAGTGGAGGGAAGGTTTTGGACATGCCTTGAATGTAGGGCCAGCATGATCTTCCTGGTGCATTGGGTCTTGGGTTTGAGGGTACACAAGGAGGCAAGACAATTTCAAGGATCATAGCCTGATGAACTGAAGTTGTCATTAACTAAGATAAGGAGATTCCATGTGGCTGGTTCAAGGAGAAAGATTAGGAATTTGATTTGTACCTATGACGTTGAGTTGCCTATGAGATGTCCGAGCACAAATATTGAGTAGACAGTTGAATATGTAAGGCTGGAGTTCAGAGAGAAGTGCTGTCTAGAGATGTTGGGGAGTTTCACCAGCACATGGATGAAGGATAAGAGGGCATTAGGTCATCAAAGAAGAAGAGAGGACCTAGGGCTGAGCTCTCAGAATCCAATGTTTAAAAAAAAAAAAAAAAAAGATGAATTTTAAAAGCTATAAATATTAAGTAAGACCAAATACCAGAAGCTGGGAAGGGAGAAATGGAAAAGTAAAGGCTAACGGCACCACCTACATGAGTAAGAGCTTATCTACATGGGTGCCTACCATCTCCTTGCATGGGAAATCATTTGGCCCCTTTTGAATTTGAAACACTCCTTGTTTCCTTTATATATAAGGCGGCCAATAATAAACACAATATGGCACTGTGGCTATCTACCCTATTTACAATCTAATCATAATTTATATTTATATTTATAATTTATATTTATAATCATTGATTTCTGGTTCTGGGTTGAATGTCGGGGAAGGAAGGGATTACCAACGTTGAGACAAAGTCTGGGCCAATCATGGGGGAGTGTCCTCAACACACAGCCTGGAACCAAACAGTCTGCTTTTCTTTGTCCAGCACACCCGCTGGATCAGCACACTGATCTGGTTGTTCCAGTAAACAGACCTGCCCAGAGTTCATTCTGCCTGATAAAACCCATGTGCGTTCCAAGCTCATTAAAGGCATGGCGATAGGGAGTTTGGGACTCCACTTTGACTAAAAATGAAACTCCAGTCAACATGTTTGTTTATCTTAGGAACAAAAATGTTCTCTTGGATCCTCTGAAATGTGTGAAGCTTTTATAGTCATGTTTTGGAAAACAAGGTAACAAATTCTCATAGTCCATAGTGGGAGTTGGAAACCATGGAGGCATCTGTTACTTGCTCTGCAAAGGACTGTGGAGAACATTTGGGTGGCAGGGGATGGAGGGATGTAAAGTTACTTCATTAGTGGGGACCAATAGTTACTATTTATTATTTCCCCAGAGCATGTTCTGTTGGGGGTGGGGTGCAGGAGACAGCTTTCTGGTCAAATGAACCCACATTTGAGCCTAATAGTGTCACACACCTGTGCACATCATTTTACTTCTCCAACTTTGAATCTCCTGATTTGTGAAGTGTGTGGATTATTTTGCTGGAGTTGCTATAACAAAGTACCACAGACTGGGTGACTTCAATAACAGGAATATATTTTCTCACAGATCTGGAGGCTAGAGGGCCAAGATCAAGGTGTCAACAGAGTTATTCCTTCAGAGGCTTCTCTACTCCCCTCTGGCTGTTTCTTCCTGTCTTCACATGGTCTTCCCTTTGCACTTGCCCTTGTCCTCCTCTCCTCTTCTTGTAAGGACAATAATTGTATTGGATTAGGGCTCTCCCTAATGACCTCATTTCCTCTAGTTACTTCTTTAAAGAACTTATCTTCAAATACTGTCACATTCTGAGGTACATGGGGTTAGGGCTTCAGCATATGAATTTGGGAGACACAATCCAGCCCGTAACAATGCGGACAATCTACTTATAGACAGAATTATATTCTGTTTTGAGTATATATTATATATACATAACAACATATATTACCTTACTGAGAATTATGTCTGATAATCAAAGCTCTGTCTTTTAACTGGTTTTTTGTGTACACAAAAATTTTTTTTTGCTTAAGTACCCACAATCTACTAGGAAGTCTCACTATTACAATGTAACACCAGAATAGATGTTTACAAAAGCAGACGTAAGTCTAACTTTTGTAAGGTATGGGAATATTTTAATGTAATATTCTTTAGGGTTACTTCAGGTGTCCTTTGGAACAATAAGACTCTTCTCAAAAGACACAATAACTGGGGCACCTGGATGGCTCAGTCAGTTAAACATCTGACTCTTGGTTTTGGCTTAGGTCATGATCTCAGCGGCATGAGAAGAGGCCCATATCAAGCTTCATGCTGGGCATGGAGGCTGCTTAAGATTCTCTCTCCCTTTCTCCTTCTGCCCCTAACACCACACACACACCCCACCCCCCGCCCTCTTGCACTCTCTCTCTCTTTGTTTGTTTTCAAAACAAAACAAAGCAAAGCAGAAACTAATAGCCAACGTTTCTTGGTGAGGCACTAGAGGAGAGAGTACTATCTTTTTAAGAAAAATTAGGATAAATCATTTTTTGGAGATGTGATCCAAAGGGCATAAACAGACTGGTCAACCTGAAAAATTTAGTTGCAGTTTTACCATTTGTTAACTGTGTGACTTTCATCCCCAGCAAATTTTAGCTCCCTTCTCTTTGACTAGTGTGGTAACTTGCTCCAGAAGCACGGTATTGTGATAATGATTTTTGGGAAACATATAATTTTATGAATTAAAAATTCAACAATTTTGTTTTTTCTCTAGCAAATCAAGGCACAAAGTAAGCGATCAATAAACATTGGGTGGATAGATAAGTAAAATAATACAAGACATATGAAGATTTTTTGAGTCTTACTTGACCTAAACTCTAGCCAAATACTGACACCACACATGAGGCCAGCAGGAGATCTCGCTCCTCCCCCTGCTACTCTCCCTTATCCCCTCAAAGTAGATGCTGTGGAACTGATGCTATTAAAGGCTATATTTTGGAGTGTCTGGCTGGCTCAGTTGGAAGAACATGCAACTCTTGATCTCAGGGTTGTGAGTTTGAACCCCACTTTGGGTGCAGAAATTATATACGTATGTAGGTACCTACATACGTACATAAAGTTATACTTCGTTTTAAAATCACGCTGCCTATTGTTCTCTTGGCCACCTAGCTGAAGCTGATTTAGGTTGGCCTTGCTACCAGGTCTGGTATAATGCTTGCTCCATCTCAAAACCTGCTTCCCCATCTAGTAAAAGACTCAATCCCGGGGCACCTGGGTGGCTCAGTGGGTTAAAGCCTCTGCCTTCGGCTCAGGTCATGATCCCAGGGTCCTGGGATCAAGCTCCACATTGGGCTCTCTGCTCAGTGGGGAGCCTGCTTCCTCCTCTCTGTCTGCCTGCCTCTCTGCCTACTTGTGATATCTGTCAAATAAATAAAATCTTAAAAAAAAAAAAGACTCAATTCCTTTCACATTAGGCTTCCAAGGTCTTCTGCAGTATGATCATTCCTGGGGCATGTCCCAGGAAGAGATGTTCACATCCCACTATGACCATTCTAATCTTCCCCAAGTATACTTTGGTTTCTAGGTTTCCGGTAAGAAAGGCAGTTTTCTAACATCTCCCAAATATTCTACATCTGAGATTTAAGACTCCTTTGCATATTCTGCCCTTCCCTCCACTCCTAATGTTCCCTAAGACCATCTAATACTTGTCCCAAGCCATTTCTTCATCCAATTGATGTCATTTCTTACTTTCAATGAAGTGCAGCTTGTTCTACACTCTCCTAAGCTGGGACCTGGCATAACTTCTTGTGGTAGTTGGTCCCCATTGGTGTCACACTCTGTGCAGTCCTTTCCCACACTGAGAAGGGATGACTCATAGTCATACTATTCATAGGCTATTGCAGAAATGAAGGAGTGTGACTTCTAACTCTGTCTTACAAAACTGGCTACCATGTCATGGCACCAAACAGACATACAGAGAGGGCCACATGACAAAGAATGGCGGCCTCCTGTCAACAACCATGGGAGTGCGCCATCTTAAAATCAAGGAAACCTTCTGAAGACTGCAGCCTCAGCCAATACCTCAACCACAATCTCACAAGCAAGAATCATCCAACTAAGCTGCTGCCAAATTCTTGTCCTTAGACTAGGAGATAATAAATGTTTTAAGCTATGTTCTGGGTTAATTTGTTAGCTGGCAATAGATAACTGGTAAACCTCTTAAACTGCTTCAGGTCTTAACCATCTGTCCTTTGAAACTTATTTGCATCACCCTGACATTTCCTCATTTCTAGAAGCAAACTCTTGACTGTTTCTGTTTCAAAGTTCTGTTTCCTCTTAGCCCATTTCTTAGAAACTCGTGAATGCATAAACATTTTTGTAGAAGGTGAGGGAGCCCACTGTCCTCTCACTGTCCCAGGTTCATGTGTCAATTTTTATGTAAATGACCTTAAGAAAATGGTCTTTGGGAATCCCATTTTTTGAATGCCAAATCACCTTTACTGTAGTATACAGTCAATATTTTACATATAGAATAAGAACAAACATAATTTCACAAAGGAAGTCCATCCAGGTGAAATGATCTATAGGGGGGCCCCTGGATGGCTCAGTGGGTTAAGCCTCTGCCTTCAGCTCAGGTCGTGATCTCAGGGTCCTGGGCTCGAGCTCCGCATTGGGCTCTCTGCTCAGCGGGGAACCTATTTCCCCCCTCTCTCTGCCTGCCTCTCTGTCTGCTTGTGATCTTTCTCTCGCTCAGTCAAATAAATAAAATCTTTTTTTAAAAAGGGGGAAAAAAAAGAAAAGCTCTATAGGTATGTCCTATGTTCAGACATGACACTATCCTGTTAATCAAATGTGTTCATGAGGGGCTTGGAGTGATCCTGATCCTTCACTTGTCTCTTCTTCTGATCCAGAATAAATTTTTTCAATAACTCGCTGGATTCAAGGGTGCTGTGTTGGGTCCCAGGACACAAAATGGACTACACTGACAAGAGACTAGGACACTTCTCTCATTAACGGAGATGGCTGGCCAGCAAGCAAATATCATTTCTGATAAGATCATTTCACTAAAGTTGCTCTCAACTTTCTCCTATACCAAGATGCCAGAAGGCATGTGTCCAGCATCATTCTGTAACAGTAGCTCACCTTGGCAAAGGTTTTTCACAATAATGGATCAGGGTGGTAAGTGATAAAGATACCCTTCTCCCTACTCTACCTGGCCCCCTCCATGATGGAACTAAATATATCCTCAGGGGGTGTATTGTTCACAGGTAGCAGATATGCTCCCTAACCTCTAGGAATCTGCACTGGAGTGATGCTAAATACCACAGGGGCCCAGAGGCAGAAAGAGGTCATTTCAGTTCTGAGGAAGCTGCTGCTTATACAGACTGAGTTCTAAGACCCTCTGCCTCTGTCCTTGTGAAGTGTTCTGTGCTTTTTGGCAGACAGGTGACCGACCCACAATGTTATTACAAGAACAAAGAACAAGGGGAGTGATTCCAGGCATCCTTTCAAAGTAGGTATATCAAAAATACCGTTTTAGATGGTTTTAAAGATGTGAAATGTTTTGTTCTTCTAAAATCCTCCTGGGGAAAGACAATGCTTTTGTTTCAGTGTCATGAAAAGCCTAACCCTTAACTCTAGTTCCTTCAGTCTCTGTTGCAGACTCCAATAGCACGTCCTCAGCACAGGACCCCTAATGGGCCACAGGCCAGCCATGTGAGAATGCCGGCTTTCAAGCTTTCTAATCCCAAGATATGAAAATAAAAAGTAACTCACTTGGGGCGCCTGGGTGGCTCAGTGGATTAAAGCCTCTGCCTTTGGCTCAGGTCATGATCCCAGGGTCCTGGGATGGAGCCCCGCATCAGACTCTCTGCTCAATGGGGATCCTGCTTCCCTCTCATTCTCTGCCTGCCTCTCTGCCTACTTGTGATCTGTCTGTCAAATAAATAATAAAAAACTCTTTAGAAAAAAAAAAGTAACTCACTTATTCAAAAGTTAAAAACCTGAAATGTTTGCCTGAATAGGATATGAAGCCCTCCCTATCTTTCATGATATTCCCTCACAATGGATTTCAGACAACACCTGTGTGAAAAAGAATTTACAGTTGAACTGAAAAAAAGTTTTTACGTGTATAATAATAACTAATTTCCATTACTTTGGAGTATAAAATATAAAAATAAATATAGATGGATCTGTAGACTCATTTAATATATACTTATTGACTACCAGCAGTATGATAGCTGCTGTATTAAGTGCTGAAGGGTTCAACAGTGAACAAAACAAACATGGTCCTTTTATTCATGAATAAATATGGACAATAAACAGCCAGACAGGGACATCTGGGTGGCTCAGTAGATTAAAACCTCTGCCATTGGCTCAAGTCATGATCCCAGGGTCCTTGGATTGAGCTCTGCATCTGGCTCCCTGCTCAGCGGGGAGTCTGCTTCCTCCTCTCTCTCTGCCTGCCTCTCTGCCTACCTATGATCTCTGTCAAGTAAATAAATAAAAATCTTTAAAAAAAAACATCCAGACAATATTACACTACAAATGTTGAATATCGTTAAACGTGTGTTAAAGAGTATTAAATGTTAGGAAAGAAAGATACATGGTGACAGTTCCTGGCTTTCTTATTTACAACAGCTTCCCTAATACATGACCTCATGGTTGGCACAGAGTAGAAGCTTACTGTGTATACAGTAATGGGTTTGATGGATTTGTATATTCTTCATGAGGAATTTATAATAGATAGAAAGCTTAAACTGTGGAAAGTCAGGGAAAGGTATGACATATAAATACTAATGAGAAAAGTAAAGCTGGAATTACCCACATGAAGTGGGTGGGATACAGAAAAGCATTGCAGAAAGAAAGTTAAATGGGCTTTAAGAAAGTCTACACAGAGGAGTCAAGATGGCGGAGAAGTAGCAGGCTGAGACTACTTCAGCTAGCAGGAGATCAGCTAGATAGCTTATCTAAAGAGTGCAAACACCTGCAAATCCATCGGCAGATCGAAGAGAAGAAGAACAGCAATTCTAGAAACAGAAAAACAACCACTTTCTGAAAGGTAGGTCTGGCGGAGAAGTGAATCCAAAGCCACGGGATAATAGACCCCGGGGGGAGGGGCCGGCTCCCGGCAAGCGGCGGAGCAACGGAGCACAAAATCGGGACTTTTAAAAAGTCTGTTCCGCTGAGGGACATCGCTCCGGAGGCTAAACCGGGGCGAAGCCCACGCGGGGTCGGCGTGACCTCAGGTCCCGCAGGGTCACAGAAGGATTGGGGGTGTCCGAGTGTCACAGAGCTTGCGGATATTGGAACGGGAAAGCCGGCTGCAGAGACAGAGCCGACAGTAAGCTCGCAGCTCGGTGTTGCCTTGAACCGGCCGTAGGCTAGTGAGCTCGGAGCGCGGCTAGAGGTTAGGCAGACGCGAGTTACTAGGAGCTGTTCGCTGAGGGCGCACTGGGGAGCGGGGCCCCGGGCTCTTGGCTCCTCCGGGCCGGAAACCAGGAGGCCGCCATTTGTATTCCCGTCCTCCGGAACTCTACGGAAAGCGCTCAGGGAACAAAAGCCCCTGAAAGCAAAGCCGAGCGGGTCACTCAGCCCGGCCCCTGGTAAGGGCGGTGCAATTCCGCCTGGGGCAAAGACACTTGAGAATCACTGCAACAGGCCCCTCCCCCAGAAGATCAACAAGAAATCCAGGCAAGACTAAGTTCACCTACCAAGGAGTGCAGTTTCAATACCAAGGAGAGAGCAGCAGAATTCCAGAGGAGGAGAAAACAAACCACGGAACTCATGGCTTTCTCCCTGTGATTTTTTAGTCTTGCAGTTAATTTAATTTTTTTCTTTTTCATTTTTTTTCCTCTTCTTCTGCTAAAATTTTTTTTAACTTTTACCCTTTTCTTTTTTAACGTTTTTTAACTAGTTTATCTAATATATATATATATTTTTTTCTTTTTTATACTTTTCTTTATTCATTTTCTTTTTTTTAATTCTTTTTTTTCTTTCTTTATTTTTGAACCTCTTTTTATCCCCAAATCAGAAGAGATCCCAATCTCTTCAATCTTTTTTTTAATTCTTTTTTAAATTCTTGATTGAATTTTTAATTCAATCTCTTTTTTTTTAATTCTTTTTTTTCTTTCTTTCTTTTTGAACCTCTTTTTATCCCCAAATCAGAAGAGATCCCAATCAGAAGAGATTGGGAGATCCCAATCAGAGGAGCTCCCAATCAGAGGAGATCCCTCACCCAATCGTGAGGGGGGATTTCTCCTTCTGATTTGGTTAAAGCATATTTTCCTGGGATTGTTTCCACCCTTTTAGTATTTTACTTGCTCCTTCATATACTCTTAGCTGGACAAAATGACAAGGCGGAAAAATTCACAACAAAAAAAAGAACAAGAGGCAGTACCGAAGGCTAGGGACCTAATCAATACAGACATTGGTAATATGTCAGATCTAGAGTTCAAAATGACAATTCTCAAGATTCTAGCTGGGCTTGAAAAAGGCATGGAAGATATTGGAGAAACCCTCTCCAGAGATATAAAAGCCCTTTCTGGAGAAATAAAAGAACTAAAATCTAACCAAGTTGAAATCAAAAAAGCTATTAATGAGGTTCAATAAAAAGTGGAGGCTCTCACTGCTAGGATAAATGAGGCAGAAGAAAGAATTAGTGATACAGAAGACCAAATGACAGAGAATAAAGAAGCTGAGCAAAAGAGGGACAAACAGCTACTGGACCATGAGGGGAGAATTCGAGAGATAAGTGACACCATAAGATGAAACAGCATTAGAATAATTGGGATTCCAGAAGAAGAAGAAAGAGAGAGGGGAGCAGAAGGTATACTGGAGAGAATTATTGGGGAGAATTTCCCCAATATGGCAAAGGGAATGAGCATCAAAATTCAGGAGGTTCAGAGAACGCCCCTCAAAATCAATAAGAATAGGCCCACACCCCGTCACCTAATAGTAAAATTTACAAGCCTTAGTGACAAAGAGAAAATCCTGAAAGCAGCCCGGGAAAAGAAGTCTGTAACATACAATGGTAAAAGTATTAGATTGGCAGCTGACTTATCCACAGAGACCTGGCAGGCCAGAAAGAGCTGGCATGATATTTTCAGAGCACTAAACGAGAAAAACATGCAGCCAAGAATACTATATCCAGCTAGGCTATCATTGAAAATAGAAGGAGAGATTAAAAGCTTACAGGACAAACAAAAACTGAAAGAATTTGCAAACACCAAACCAGCTCTACAGGAAATACTGAAAGGGGTCCTCTAAGCAAAGAGAGAGCCTACAAATGGTAGATCAGAAAGGAACAGAGACAATATATAGTAACAGTCACCTTACAGGCAATACAATGGCACTAAAATCATATCTCTCAATAGTTACCCTGAATGTTAATGGGCTAAATGCCCCAATCAAAAGACACAGGGTATCAGAATGGATAAAAAAACAAAACCCATCTATATGTTGCCTCCAAGAAACTCATTTTAAACCCGAAGACACCTCCAGACTTAAAGTGAGGGGGTGGAAAAGAATTTACCATGCTAATGGATATCAGAAGAAAGCTGGGGTGGCAATCCTTATATCAGATCAATTATATTTTAAGCCAAAGACTATAATAAGAGATGAGGAAGGACACTATATCATACTCAAAGGGTCTGTCCAACAAGAAGATCTAACAACTTTAAATATCTATGCCCCCAACGTGGGAGCAGCCAACTATATAAACCAATAAATAACAAAATCAAAGAAACACATCAACAATAATACAATAATAGTAGGGGACTTTAACACTCCCCTCACTGAAATGGACAGATCATCCAAGCAAAAGATCAACAGGGAAATAAAGGCCTTAAATGATACACTGGATGAGATGGACATCACAGATATATTCAGAACATTTCATCCCAAAGCAAAAGAATACACATTCTTCTCTAGTGCACATGGAACATTCTCCAGAATAGATCACATCCTCGGTCCTAAATCAGGACTCAACCGGTATCAAAAGATTGGGATCATCCCCTGCATATTTTCAGACCACAATGCTCTGAAGCTAGAACTCAACCACAAGAGGAAGTTTGGAAAGAACCCAAATACATGGAGACTAAACAGCATCCTTCTAAAGAATGAATGGGTCAACCGGGAAATTAAAGAAGAATTGAAAAAAATCATGGAAACAAATGATAATGAAAATACAACGGTTCAAAATCTGTGGGACACCACAAAGGCAATCCTGAGAGGAAAATATATAGCGGTACAAGCTTTTCTCAAGAAACAAGAAAGGTCTCAGGTACACAACCTAACCCTACACCTAAAGGAGCTGGAGAAAGAACAAGAAAGAAACCCTAAGCCCAGCAGGAGAGGAGAAATCATAAAGATCAGAGCAGAAATCAATGAAATAGAAACCAAAAAAACAATAGAACAAATCAACCAAACTAGGAGCTGGTTCTTTGAAAGAATTAATAAAATTGATAAACCCCTGGCCAGACTTATCAAAAAGAAAAGACAAAGGACCCAAATAAATAAAATCATGAATGAAAGAGGAGAGATCACAACTAACACCAAAGAAATACAAACTATTATAAGAACATACTATGAGCAACTCTACGCCAACAAATTTGACAATCTGGAAGAAATGGATGCATTCCTAGAAACATATAAACTACCAAAATTGAACCAGGAAGAAATAGAAAGCCTGAACAGACCCATAACCAGTAAGGAGATTGAAACAGTCATTAAAAATCTCCAAACAAACAAAAGCACAGGGCCAGACGGCTTCCTGGGGGAATTCTACCAAACATTTAAAGAAGAACTAATTCCTATTCTCCTGAAACTGTTCCAAAAAATAGAAATGGAAGGAAAACTCCCAAACTCATTTTATGAGGCCAGCATCACCTTGATCCCAAAACCAGACAAGGATCCCATCAAAAAAGAGAGCTATAGACCAATATCCTTGATGAACACAGACGCAAAAATTCTCACCAAAATACTAGCCAATAGGATTCAACAGTACATTAAAAAGATTATTCATCACGACCAAGTGGGATTTATTCCAGGGCTGCAAGGTTGGTTCAACATCCGCAAATCAGTCAATGTGATACAACACATCAATAAAAGAAAGAACAAGAACCATATGATACTCTCAATAGATGCTGGAAAAGCATTTGACAAAGTACAGCATCCCTTCCTGATCAAAACTCTTCAAAGTATAGGGATAGAGGGCACATACCTCAATATCATCAAAGCCATCTATGAAAAACCCACTGCAAATATCATTCTCAATGGAGAAAAACTGAAAGCTTTTCCGCTAAGGTCAGGAACACGGCAAGGATGTCCATTATCACCACTGCTATTCAACATAGTACTAGAAGTCCTAGCCTCAGCAATCAGACAACAAAAGGAAATTAAAGGCATCCAAATCGGCAAAGAAGAAGTCAAATTATCACTCTTCGCAGATGATATGATACTCTATGTGGAAAACCCAAAAGACTCCACTCCAAAACTGCTAGAACTTGTACAGGAATTCAGTAAAGTGTCAGGATATAAGATTAATGCACAGAAATCATTTGCATTTCTCTACACCAACAACAAGACAGAAGAAAGAGAAATTAAGGAGTCAATCCCATTTACAATTGCACCCAAAACCATAAGATACCTAGGAATAAACCTAACCAAAGAGGCTAAGAATCTATACTCAGAAAACTATAAAGTACTCATGAAAGAAATTGAGGAAGACACAAAGAAATGGAAAAATGTTCCATGCTCCTGGATTGGAAGAATAAATATTGTGAAAATGTCTATGCTACCTAAAGCAATCTACACATTTAATGCAATTCCTATCAAAGTACCATCCATCTTTTTCAAAGAAATGGAACCAAATAATTTTAAAATTTATATGGAACCAGAAAAGACCTCGAATAGCCAAAGGGATATTGAAAAAGAAAGCCAAAGTTGGTGGCATCACAATTCCGGACTTCAAGCTCTATTACAAAGCTGTCATCATCAAGACAGCATGCTCTTTTTTTTTTTTAAAGATTTTTATTTATTTATCAGAGAGAGGGGGAGAGAGCGAGCACAGGCAGACAGAATGGCAGGCAGAGGCAGAGGGAGAAGCAGGCTCCCTGCTGAGCAAAAAAAAAAAAAAAAGAGCAAGACAGCATGGTACTGGCACAAAAACAGACACATAGACCAATGGAACAGAATAGAGAGCCCAGAAATAGACCCTCAACTCTATGGTCAACTAATCTTTGACAAAGCAGGAAAGAATGTCCAATGGAAAAAAGACAGCCTCTTTAATAAATGGTGTTGGGAAAATTGGACAGCCACGTGCAGAAAAATGAAATTGGACCATTTCCTTACACCACACACAAAAATAGACTCAAAATGGATTAAGGACCTCAATGTGAGAAAGGAATCCATCAAAATCCTTGAGGAGAACACAGGCAGCAACCTCTTCGACCTCAGCCGCAGCAACATCTTCCCAGGAACATCGCCAAAGGCAAGGGAAGCAAGGGCAAAAATGAACTTTTGGGATTTCATCAAGATCAAAAGCTTTTGCACAGCAAAGGAAACAGTTAACAAAATCAAAAGACAACTAACAGAATGGGAGAAGATATTTGCAAACGACATATCAGATAAAGGACTAGTGTCCAAAATCTATAAAGATATTAGCAAACTCAACACCCAAAGAACAAATAATGCAATCAAGAAATGGGCAGAGGACATGAACAGACGTTTCTGCAAAGAAGACATCCAGATGGCCAACAGACACATGAAAAAGTGCTCCATATCACTCGGCATCAGGGAAATACAAATCAAAACCACAATGAGATATCACCTCACACCAGTCAGAATGGCTGAAATGAACAATTCAGGAAATGACAGATGCTGGCGAGGATGCGGAGAAAGGAGAACCCTCCTACACTGTTGGTGGGAATGCAAGCTGGTGCAACCACTCTGGAAAACAACATGGAGGTTCCTCAAAATGTTGAAAATAGAACTGCCCTATGACCCAGCAATTGCACTACTGGGAATTTACCCTAAAGATACAAACGTAGTGATCCAAAGGGGCACGTGCACCCGAATGTTTATAGCAGCAATGTCCACAATAGCCAAACTATGGAAAGAACCTAGATGTCCATCAACAGATGAATGGATAAAGAAGATGTTGTATCTATTCACAATGGAATACTATGCAGCCATCAAAAGAAACGAAATCTTGCCATTTGCGACAACACGGATGGAACTAGAGCGTATCATGCTTAGCAAAATAAGTCAAGCGGAGAAAGACAACTATCATATGATCTCCCTGATATGAGGAAGTGGTGATGCAACATGGGGGCTTAAGTGGGTAGGAGAAGAATCCATGAAACAAGATGGGATAGGGAGGGAGACAAACCATAAGTGACTCTTAATCTCAGGAAACAAACTGTGGGTTGCTGGGGGGAGGGGGGTTGGGAGAAGGGGGGTAGGGTTATGGACATTGGGGAGGGTATGTGCTTTTGGGTAAATTGGAAGGGGAGGTGTACCATGAGAGACTATGGACTCTGAAAAACAATCTGAGGGGTTTGAAGTGGCGGGGGGGTGGGAGGTTGGGGTACCAGGTGGTGGGTATTATAGAGGGCACAGCTTGCATGGAGCCCTGGGTCTGGTGAAAAAATAATGAATACTGTTTTTCTGAAAATAAATAAATTGGAAAAAAAATTAAAAAAAAAAAGAAAGTCTACACAGTTTTTTTTAAGGTTTTACTTTCATTCCAGTTACCATACAGTGCAACCTTAGTTTCATTTGTATAATATGGTGATTTAACACTTCCAAACAACACCTTGTCCTCAACGCATAAGTGCACTCCTTAGTCCTCATCACCTATTTTTTTAAGATTTTATTCCTTTATTTGACAGAGAGAGACAGAGGGAAAGAGGGGACACAAGAATGGGGAGCAGGAGAGGGAGAGGCAGGCTTTCTGCCAGCAGGGAGCCTGATGTGGGGCTTGATCCCAGGACCCTGGGATCATGACCTCAGCTGAAGGCAGACTCTTAACAACTGAGCCACCCAAGTGCCCTTCTCATCACCTGTTTAACTCACCCTCTCACCCACCTCCCCTCTGGTAACCATCTGTTTGTTCTCTGTACTCAAAGTCTGTTTTATGGTTTAAACTTCTCTCTCTTTTTCATCCCTTTGCTCATTAGTATTGTTTTTTAAATTCCACATATGAGTGAAATCATATGATATTTGCCTTTCTCTGACTGGCATGTTTCTCTTAACATCATAATCTCTAGCCACATCTAAGTTGTTGCAAATGGCAAGGCTGCATACATTTTTATTTTTGTACTTGTATTATATAATAATATTCTATTATATATATATAAAATAAACTATATGTGCATATGTATGTACGTATATGTATATGTATATATACAGCTAAAAGTCACAAATCACAATAAAGCTATTTATATTATGAATATCTACAAAACAAATAGTGCAACAAAAACCTCATACTTACAAAGCAATAATTACAAGAGATGCAATAAGGCATAGATAAAAATCACACTAATAATGGAAGACTTTAATATACCACTCAGAACAAGACAAATCCAGTGAATCAAAAATAAATGAAGGGTGTTCCTGGGTGGCTCAGATTTAAGCCTCTGCCTTCAGCTCAGGTCATGATCTCAGGGTCCTGGGATCGAATCCCATGTTGGGCTCTCGGCTCAGTAGGGAACCTGCTT
Source organism: Neogale vison (assembly GCF_020171115.1). Classification (NCBI taxonomy): domain Eukaryota; kingdom Metazoa; phylum Chordata; class Mammalia; order Carnivora; family Mustelidae; genus Neogale; species Neogale vison. The sequence continues at coordinate 147,975,715 of NC_058092.1, read as the reverse complement.
CCACCCTCTCTCTCTCTATCTGCCTCTCTGCCTCCTTGTGGTCTCTCTCTGTCAGTTAAATAAATAAAATATTTTTTTAAAAAATGAATATATGAGAGTTAAATAACATAATCAATAAGGTATAACTTATGGCTATATATTAAACTTTTCACCATGATAATGGAAAAGACAACTCCTTCTCAAGGTATAAGGATCATTCACAAAGTGAATCATATATCAAGTCACAAAGAAAATATTAGCAAACTCCATTAAGTAGAAATATTACATGCTAAGTGAGATAAGTCAGACAGAGAAAGACAAGTACTATATGTTACCACTTATATGTGGAATCTAAAATCTAACCCATAAAATAGAGAAAGTAAACAACAAAACAAAAACAATAAAAAAAAAAGAGAGAGAGAGAGAGAGTTAAATGGTGGTTACTGGGGGCTGTGGAATGGGGGATAAGATGGATAGTGTTTAAGGGTGCAACCTTGTGATAAAGATCGAATGTACAGTTTAATGAATGCACATAATAATATTGTACTATGATTATATAATGTGATAAATATTACTACAATAGCAATCATACTACAACATGTAAATGTATCAAAGTAACACATTGTATACCTCAAATTTATACAATGTTACATGTCAAATTTATTCAATTAAACAAAATAACAAAAAACTGAATCAGTTGTAGAATACAAAGGTTGTTTTGAATATTATTATGTATAAGCCCAGTTTTCAGAAGACCTAAAACAGGCTTAAATAATGAGGGAGAATGGATCATTAACCCAGTGTATCCAATCAGAAGGGTTTAATTACAGGTGAGTCTGGGAATCATAAGTGGGTTATTAAGTGTCTCAGCAGTAATCATAAAAATGAAAGGACTCATGAAGCTGGCAAATGCATACACACTTGTGAGTAAAGCATCGAAGGTATCAACCAATGTCCAGGGCATAATGAAAAATCTAAGGCATTCAGATATTTTAAAACTAACAAGAAGGGGCCAAGAGAAAGGTAATTTCAAGGCATATCATGTTGAATGCCAAGCAGTCTCATTATTAACTATAATAGTATAAGAGGATTGATGTGGCATATTTGAGTGTAAATGTTATTATTTTCCTAATTTTAAAAAAAGATCTATTACAGTTTCTGCTCACAAGGGAATAGAATTAAAACTTATTAACTCCAGTAAAAACAAAGAAGCGTTTGGGAATGAAAAGAGAAATATAAACTAAAACTAAGGGGTGCCTGGGTGGCTCAGTTGGTTGAGCGTCTTCTTTTGGCTCAGGTCATGATCCCAGGTCCAGGGATTGAACCCCACATCAGGTTCCTTGATGATAGGGGAGCCTTCTTCTCCCCTGCCTACCATTCCCCCTGCTTGTGCTTCCTCTCTCCCTCTCTCTCTATGTTAAATAAATAAATAAATAATTTTTAAAATAAACTAAAATTGAAATTTTGTAAAACATAACGACAGTTAAGAACAATGTACCAGAATATATGACATACATTTAAAGCCATGATCATAGAAAATCCCATAATATGAAACACTTTTATCAATAAAAATAAAAGATTTTAAAAAAATAAATTAAATTCCCAGAACAAAAAGCTAGAAAAGAGAGAGAGCAGGCTAAGATGGCTGATGGCAGAGCTTGTCTCTTCCCTCAAACACAACTAGATAAATATCAAATCATTTTGAACACCCAAGATATTGATTGGAAGTCTTAGAGAACAATGCTGCACATCTACAAGCAGTAAAACAACCCATGGAAGGTAGGAACAGTGGTGAGTTGATTTGTGGGAGAAAAGAGCAATGGGCATTGCAGGGGGTTGGGGGGGGCTGATCACAGAGGGTGTAGTGAGAGAGAAAGAGTGAAGAAAAAATAAAAAGAAGAGTGAAAACACAAGCAAGGGGACTGCACAAGAAAACTGATCCTCAAAACCACTGACTGAGAAAAAGGAGAGGGTTTCAATACCACCAGTTTTCTATAAATAACAGAGTGCCAAGTCTGAGGTTTTGGAGGTCAGTGTCATAGCCAGGGTCATCCTTTTTGGTGCTCCAGTGGGGAAGCAGGGCAGAGCCCCAGGAGCAGACAGCATGGTCTGAGGATCCCCTAGGTCACACAGAGAGAAGCACTTACCCTGCTTGGAATGCATCTTCTAGAAGTCATATGGCCTTTCTACAGGCAACAGAGCCTGTGGGCACCAGTTAGCTGCCCAGCTCACCAGTATAGGAACAAAGATGCCGGCTGAGGATAGCAGACCCAGTGCCAGCTGTGTGTTGTGATTTACCATAAACTCCAAACAGCTGTGTGGCCATGGGACTATTTGCTGGGACAAGCTTGCACTGGCCACAACCTAAAGGGACCCTCCCTCAGAAGACCAGTTCAGGTCTATGCCATGGGGGTCTCTGAAGTGTGGGGTTTTGAAACATGGCCATTTCAGAGATAAAACACAGGAGCGCTGTCACCTGACAGGTGGACAACTCAGGCAAGGACAGGGTGAATGCAGGGATCTGACAGAAGCTGGGGACACAGGAGGGGTGATTGTTTGCACAACTGTGAGGGCATCCTGAAGAGTGGTGGTGTGAACTTCCCACTCCAGTGACAAAAAAGTGAGTCAAAGACATTTGCACATCTCCCGCCAGCACTGATCAAACCTCATGAGCTAAACAGTGCCACCAGGTGGAGAGAGCCACTACACCAAATCCCACCCCACCCCCCACCCCTCAGACACATCTCTATGAGGGCAAATCCATCTGAGACTCAGAACAGCAATGTCCTCCCCCAGAAGACCAGCACAAACCTCTCACCTACACCAAGTCCACTGATCATAGAGTCCTTGAAACCCTAAGCTCTAGGAGAAAGAGGATATAGCTTCCTTTGCTTTTTATTGTTGTTACTCAGCTTTGTTTTGTTTTGTTTGGATACAGAAAGAACAATTTTTAAATTTTTAATTTTTTTCTCTTTTACTCTTTCTTTTTTTCTATCAAGCATCTCTTAACAAGCAACCAAAACACACCTAGCTTCCTTTTTTAATTTTTTCTATTTTTATCTTATTTTGCTTTATTTTGACCTCCAAATGACAAGACAGAAGAATTCATCCCAAAAGAAAGACCAGGAAGAAGTGATGACTAAGGGCTTTAATCAATACAGATATAGTAAGATGTATGAACTACAATTTATAGCAACAATGTTATTTATTTATTTACTTGACAGAGAGATAGAGAGAGATCACAAATAGGCAGAGCAGCCATCAGAGGGAAGGGAAGAAGCAGGCTCTCTGCAGAGCAGGGAGCCCAATATGGGGCTTGGTTCCAGGACCCTGGAATCATGACCTGAGCCAAAGACAGACACTTAACCAACTGAGTCACCACTATAGCAACATTAAAAGGATACTACCTGGGCTTGAAAAAAGCATAGGAGACACTAAAGAACCCTTACTGCAGAGATAAAAAGCTAAAAGCTAGTCAGGCCAAAATCAAAACTGCTATACCTGTGATGCAAACTCAAATGGACGCCATAACAAAGAGGATGGATGAAGCAGTATAGAAGTATAGAAGATAAAACTATGGAAAATAATAAAGCTAAAAAGAAGAGGGAAACAAAGGTAATGCATCATGAAGGTAGACTTAGGGAACTCAGCGACTTATTAAAATGGAGTAACATTGTTATCATAAGAGTCCCAAAAGATGTAGAGAGAGAGAAAAAGAGACAGAAGGCCCATTTGAGCAAATTATAGATGGAAACTTCCCTAGTCTTGGAAAGGACCCAGACATCAAAATCCAAAAGCACAGAGAACTCCCATTAAATTCAACAAAAGCTGACAATTGTCAAGGTATATCATAGTCAAATTCACAAAATACAAGACAAGAAAAGAATCCTGAAAGCTGCAAGGGGGGGAAAAAAAGTCCTTAACCTACAAGGGAAGACAGATCAGGTTCACAGCAGACCTGTCCATAGAAACTTGACAGGGCAGAAGAGAATGGCAGGATATATTCAACAAGCTGAATGGGAAAAATCTGTGCTAGGAATACTTTATCCAGCAAGGCTGTCATTCAGAATAGAAGAGATAAAAATTTTTCCCAAGCAAAAACCCAAGGGTTTGTGACCACTAAACTAGCCCTTCAAGAAATATTAAGGGGGACTCTTTGAGTGGGGAAAAAAAGACCTAAAGCAACAAAGACTAGAAAGGAACAGAGAATATCACCACAAACACAACCTTTATAGGTAACACAATGGCACTAAACTCATGTCTTTCAAAAATCATTCTGAGCATAAATGGACTAAATAATCAATCAAAAGACATAGGATATCAGAATGGATTAAAAACAACAACAACAAAACAAGACCCGTCCATATGCTGCCTACAAAAAACTTATTTTAAATCTAAAGACATCTGCTGGGGCACCTGAATGGTTCAGTCAGTTAAGCGTCTGCCTTTTGCTTGGTTCACAATCCCAGAATCCTGGGATTGAGTCCCACATCAGACTCCCTGTTGAACTTGTGCTCTCTCACTCACTCTCTCTATCAAATAAATCAATAAAATCTTTAAAAAAAAAAGACATCTGCAAATTGAAAGTGAGGGGAATGGAGAACCATCTATCGTGTTAATGTATGCCAAAAGAAAGCTGAAGTAGTCATACTTATATCAGACAAACTAGATTTTAAGCCAAAGATTGTAACAAGAGATGAAGGCCACTTTATCATAATGTCTACCCATCAAGAAGATATAACAACTCTAGGTATTTATGCCCCCAACTTGGAAGCACCCATATATAAAAATCAATTAATAATAAAGGAGCTCATTGATAATAACACAATAATAGTAGGGGACTTTAACACCCCATTTACAGCAACAGACAGATCTTCTAAGCAGAAAATCAACAAAGAAACAATGGCTTTGGATGACACCCTGGACCAGATGGACTTAATGCAGATATTCAGGACATTTCAACCGAGAGCAGCAGAATACACATTCTTTTTCAAGCTCACATGGAACATCCTCTAGAACAGATCATATACTGGTTCACAAATCAGTCCTCACCAAGCACAAAAAGACCAAGGACATACCATGTATATTTTCTAACCATAAAGCTATGAAACTTGAAGTCAACCACAAGGAAGAATTTGGAAAGATAAAAAATGGAGTTTCAAGAACATCCTATTAAAGAAGAGTAGGTTAACTAGGAAATTAAAAAAGAAATTAAGAATTATGGAAGCAAATGAAAATGAAAACACAACAGTCCAAAATCTTTGGGATGCAGCAAAGATGGTCCTAAGAGGGAAGTACATTGCAGTACAGGCCTACCTCAAGAAGCAAGAAAAGTCTCAAATATGCAACATAACCTTACACCTAAAGGAGCTTGAAAAGGAACAGCAAATAAAGCCTAAATCCAGCAGAAGAAGATAAATAATAAAGATCAGAGCAGAAATAAATAACAGAGACACAACCAAACAAACATAGTAGAACAGATCAATAAAACTAAGAGCTCTTTCTTTGAAAGAATTAAGAAAATTGATAAAATCCTAGCCAGACTTATCAAAAAAGAATAGAGAAAGGACCCAAGTAAATAAAATCATGAATGAAAGAGGAAAGGTCACAACCAACACCACAGAAGTACAAACAATTATAAGAGAATGTTATGGAAAATTATATGCCAACAAACTGGGCAATCTGGAAGAAATGGATAAACTCCTAGAAATCTACAAGTTACCAAAACTGAAACAGAAAGAAATAGAAAATTTGAACAGACCCACAACCAACAAAGAACTCTCAACAAATGAAAGTCCAAGGCCCAGTGGCTTCCCAGGGGAATTCTACCAGTCATTTAAAGAAGAGTTTATGCAGGGACACCTGGGTGGCTCAGTTGGTTAAGCATCTGCCTTCAGCTCAGGTCATGGTCCTGGGGTCCTGAGATTGAGTCCCACATCAGGCTCCCTACTCAGTGGGAAGTGTGCTTCTCCCTCTGCTTCTGCCCCTCCCCCCTACTTCTGTGTGCACACTCTCTATCTCTATCTCTTGCTCACTCTCTCTCTCTCTCAAATAAATAAAATCTTAAAAAAAAATGAAGAGGTTTTACCTATTCTTCTCAAACTATTTCCAAAAAAAGAAAGAAAGAAAGAAATGGAAGGAAAACTTCCAAATTCATTCTACAAAGCCAGCATTACCTTGATCCTAAAACCAGACAAAGACCTCACTAAAAAGGAAAATTACAGGATGATATTCCTGATGAACATGGGTGCAAAAATTCTGAACAAGATACTAGCAAATCAAATTCAACAGTGCATTAAAATAATTAATCACCATGATCAAGTGGGGTTTGTTCCTGGGCTGCAGGGCTGCTTCAATATTTGCAAATCAATTGTGATACATCACATTAGTAAAAGAAAACAAAAGAATCATATGATCCTCTCAGTAGGTGTAGAAAAATCATTTGAAAAAATACAGCATCTATTCTTGATTTTTAAAAAAGAACCCTCAGCAAAGTAGGGATAGATAAACATACTTCAGCATCATAAAGACCATATAGGAAAGACTCACAGCTAATATCATCTTCAATGGGGAAAAACTGAGACCCTTTCCCTTACAGTCAGGAAAAAGACAATGATGTCCACTCTCACAGTTATTATTTAATATAGCACTGGAAGTTTAGCCTCAGCAATCAGATAACAAAAAGAAATAAAACACATCCAAATCAGCAAGGAAGAAGTCAATCTTTCTGATTTGCAGATGACATGATACTCTATGTAGAGAACCCAAAAGACTCTACCAAAAATTTGCTAGGGCTCATACATGAATTCAGCAAAGTGACAAGGTACAAAGGAAATATACAGAAATCTGTTGTATTTCTATCCACCAATAATGAAGCTGTAGAAAAAGAAATCAAGGAACTAATCCCATTTGCAATTGCACCAAAAACAATAAGATACCTAGGAATAAACCTAAACAAAGGATGAAAGATCTGTACTCTGAAAACTATAGAACAGTTATGAAAGAAATTGAAAAGGACACAAAGAAATGGAAAAGCATTCCATGCTCATGGATTGGAAGAAAAAATATTGTTAAAATGTCTATACTACTCAGAGAAATCTACACACTTAATGCAATCCCTAACAAAATACTACAAGCATCTTTCACAGAGCTAGAAACAACACTTCTAAAATTTGTATGGAACCACAAAAGATCTTGAATGCCAAAGCAATCCGGAAAAAGAAAAGCAAAGCTAGGATCATCACAATTCCAGATCTCAAGCTCTATTACAATGATGTAGTCATTATGACAGCATGGTACTGGCACAAAAACAGACACATAGATCAATGGGACAGAATAGGAAACCCAGAAATGGACCAACAACTCTATGGTCAATTAATCTTCAACAAAGCAGGAAAGAATATGCAATGGAAAAAAGACAGTCTCTTCCGCAAATGATGTTGGGAAAACTGGGCAGCAACATGCAAAAGAACCAAACCAGACTATTTTCTTCTACCATACACAAAAAGAAGTCCAAAATGGCTGAAAGACCTAAAGGTGAGACAGGAACCCATCAAAATCCTAGAGAACACAGACAACAACCTTTCTGATCCTAGCTGTAGCTACTTCTTACTAGATACATCACCAGAGGCAAGGGAAACAAAAGCAAAAATGAATCTTCACGACTTCATTAAGAGGAAAAAAACTTAGGCTCAGGGAAGGAAACGTCAACCAAACTAAAAGGCAGCCTACAGAGAAGGATGTTTGGGAGAAGATAATTGCAAATGGAAAATCTGATATAAGGTTAGTATCTGGGGTGCCTGGGTGGCTCAGTGGGTTAAGCCGCTGCCTTCGGGTCAGGTCATGATCTCAGGGTCCTGGAATCGAGTCCCACATCGGGCTCTCTGCTCAGTGGGGTTCCTGCTTCCCTCTCTCTCTCTGCCTGCCTCTCTGCCTACTTGTGATCTCTGTCTGCCTCTCTGCCTACTTGTGATCTCTGTCTGTCAAATAAATAAATAAAATCTTTGAAAAAAAATTTTAAAGATAAGGTTAGTATCCAAAATCTATAAAGAACTTATCAAACTCAATGCCCCAAAACACATAAGCCAGTTAATAAATGAGCAGAAGACAAGAATAGACATTTCTCCAAAGAAGACATCCAGATGGCCAACAGACACATGAAAAGATGCTCAACATCGATCATTATAAGGAATATACAAATCAAAACCATGATGAGTTACCACCTCACACCTGCCAGAATGGCTAAAATTAACAACTCGGGAAACAGGGAAAGCTGGCAAGGATACTGAGAAAGGGGAACCCTCTTGCACTGTTGGTAGAAATGCAAACTGGTGCAAACTGGAAAACAGTATGGAAATTCCTCAAAAAGTTAAAAATAGAGCTACCCTACAACCTGGCAACCACAGTACTAAGATACAAAAATACAGATTTGAAGGGCTACATCTACCCCAATGTTCATAGCACCATCATTATCAATAATAGACAAACTATGGAAAGAGCCTAAGTGTCCATTGATAGATGAACAGATAAAGAAGACATGATTATATATATATATATATATATATGATTATATATATATTTATGTGTATTATATTTCATATAATATACATACACACACATATACATTCAGTGGAATATTACTCAACCATCAAAAAGAATGAAATCTTGCCTTTTGCAACAATGCAACTGGAGCTACAGTGCATCCTGTATCATAAGTGAAACAAGTCAGAGAAATACAAATATCATATGATTTGACTAATATGTAGAATTTAGGAAACAAAACAGATGAACATAGGGGAATGGAAAAAAGGAGAGAGAAAGAAAGCGGGGGAGCAAACCATAAGGGACTCTTAACAATAGAGACCAAACTGAGGGTTTATGGAAGGAGGGAGGTGGGGGATGGGCTAAATGGGTGATGGGTGTTAAGCAGGGCCCTTGTTATCATGAGCACTTGGTGTTATGTGTAAGTGTGAATCACTAAATTCTACTCCTGAAACCAGTATCATACTATATGTTAACTAACTAGAATTTAAATAAAAATTTGGAAGGAAAAAACATAAAATTAATTACTAAAAGGAACCAAGTATACTTGGAAAAATAGCTAATTCTCCATTTAAATTTTAAATGTTTCAATGTGGAGTGTTTGGGTGGCTCAGTCAGTTAGGTGTCTGCTTTTGTTTCAAGTCGTGATTTGGTATCCTGGGTTCGAGCCCTACATTGGGCACCCTGCTTGATGGGGAATCTGCTTCTTCCTCTCCCTCTGCGCCTCCCCATCCCACTCATACTCTTACTCTCTCTCTCTCAAATAAATAAATAAAATCATTAACAAATAACAACAACAAAAATGTTTCAGTTCATGAGGGCTGATGGAGGGAGATGGGTGGGGGATGGGCTAAATGGCTAGATGGGTGATGGGTATTAAAAAGAGCACCTGTTGTAATGAACACTAGATGTTATAAGTGATAAGTGATCGATCTACTCCATAAACCAATATATGTTAACTAACAAAATTTAAAACTAAATTTAAAAAATTTTTAAAAATTTTTTCTAAATTTTAAAAAAGTAAAATGAATGTTCCAGTTAAAACATTTTCACAAAAAGCTATTTAAGAAAATATGGCAAATGTGGATAATTATTAAGTCTAGGTGATGAGTATACAACAATTCCTTATTTGTTATTCAGCGTATTTTTTAAGTTTTTCTTTAAAACATTAAAAATAAAATATAATACCATCCATAACAACAAAAACAATAACAATGGATTCTTGTGTACATATGATACATTCTCTTACTTAAAAGTTGAAGAAATTGTATGTATTAAACATAGACTCTCTCTGTGCCAATGTTAACTCATCTCCAAGAAAAATTTTATGTGCCCACAAAACCTACCTCGAAAACTATCTTGAACTTTATAGTTCTTTCTCTAAGAGTATTTCTAGTCAGAGTATTTTTTCCTATTACTCAGACAGAATTAAGAGGAAATTATTCTTCCAAAAGTAAGAGATCTAACTATCTGAATTTGGAACCCCTGAGCAGGTTATACTTCTTATCTGAATGTGAGAATGCAGAATCCCAGAAAGTAACAAAAAAAAAAAAAAAACAATAAATGCAGAAAATAGATCCTTTTCTTTATGATGGGTTTTGCCTAGACATCAAATCTGTAACAAATTTGTATAGGGTGAGATTTTCTCTTTACCTGTCCTCAAAGGACCTAACCCAGTGCCTGACCCTCAGAGACCTCAATATAGTCTCAGGCTTGCTCAGCCATGGCCTGGAGCTTGAAGGGGAGGCTGTACTGACCATGGGCAGGGTGTCACCCAGACTCCAAAATTAGTGGATCAGTGACAGTGACACTGGACTGGAGTTTCAACTTCTCAGATGGCCAAGGCTGAATTAGAGGAAATGTCTCTATCTGCTTGTCTATGAGCGCTATTAGGAGCATGACCTAGTCTATGAACTTCACCTAGGACATTTGAAGATCTTCTGACATTTTTTACCTTAGGAGGTAAGCTCCATGTCCCACCCCCTTGGAACTGGACATATTTTTCAGTCTTGACTACAGAATATACTGAAAGGGTCCACATGACAAGTTCTAGGTTCAGGTCTTAAGACACTGGCAGCTTCTACTTTGTTTCTTGGAACATTTGCTCAGGAGGAAACCAGAAACCATATAAAAAGTGCAACTACCCTAGATCCCCCAGAAAACCCAAACTAGCCATGTTAAGGAGTTGTATAAAAGGGACAGTGCCTGGAAACTCCTACTGTTGTGGTGATCCCAACTCCATGCCAGACACATGAGGGAAGAAGCCCTGATCCCTGCAGCTACCTGAGAGACTCCAGGAAGAACTACCACATTCATACCCATTAGTATGGCTACTCTGAGAGAAAGAGAGAAAGAAAGAAATACACAAACAAATGGAGAAAGAAGTTAAAGAAAGGGATGAAGGAAAGAAGGAAGGAAGGAAGGAAGAAAAATAAATTTTTTGAAACTGAAAATAGCAAGTGCTGGTGAGAATGTGGAGAAATTACAACCGTGGTGTCTGCTGGTGGGAATGTAAAGTGGTTCAGCTGCTGTGGAAAATAGTATGGTGAGTCTTCAAAAAATTTAAGCATAGAGTTACCATATCAGCCAGTAATTCCACTCCTAGGTATTACCCAAAAGAACTGAAAGCAGAGACTCCAATAGATATTTGTACACCAATATGCACAGCAGAATGATTTACAACAGCCAGAAGGTGGAAACAACCCAAAGGCCTACCAAAAGATGAACGGAGAGACAAAATGAGGTATAGTCCTACAATGGAATATTATTCAGCCTTAGAAAGGAAGGAAATTCTGAACCCTGAGACAACATGGATGAAACTTGAAGATGAAAGGAAATACTCCAGTCACTAAAGGACAAATATTGTGTGATTCCACTTATATGAGGTACCTAGACTAAAGAAGTTCAAAGAGACAGAAAGAATTGGGGTCACAAGTGGCTCAGAGGAGGAGGAATAGGGAGCCATTGCTTAATGAGGACAGAGTTCTGTTTAGAAAGGTGACAAAGTTCTGGAGATGGATGCTGGATTCACACACAGAGTGTGTGAATGTACTTAATGCCACTGAACTCTACACTCGAGAATGATTAAAATAGTAAATTTTATGTCATGCACATTTTACTACAATAAAAAAAGGAAACAACCCCAGGACTGTGAGAGATGATTAATCATTGTTTTAATCTATTAAATATGGTAAGAAGACCTATCATTGTTGCTGTTATATAAATCAAGCACAGACTGCCAATCCATTTCATTCCTAAGGGCATCGTGACCCATTAGCCTCCCTCAAAAATGCTGCGGTTCAAAACATCCTGATTACTACTTAGTCCCAACTAGTCATAAAAGTCACCTGCTCAGGAGGCCTTTTGGAGTCTCATACCGCCACTGGTCTCAGTCTCCCTGGGACTTCATGCCCCTCACTGCGGTTCTGCCTGGGATCTTGCCCTCCTCTCTGAAATCAGAGAACATGTCTCAATGGTAGCATTTCCCAGCAATCTTGGCCCCAAGGGACAGCAACTACAGAGCTCTTCAAGGATATTGCTGTCTCCCTCACCGACACATTCCTCAACATCTTAACTAAGGGGTGTCCTCTGGGTCCCCAGGCAGATGCAACATGGGGGTACAAGTCAACACAGTAAGCCTCTTCTAGCATTTCTATCTCCCTATCTCCCTGTCCATTAGGTTCCTCCCTCTCACGATGCCAGGAAAGTATTTAGAGTCTTGGCCTTGCTGACAGTTGGTCAATCACGCAAACAGCTCCTGAACTTCCCCCTGATAATCCAAAGCACACGTCCCATCCACACCCTGTACCAGCTCCAGAGGCCGGGATGGCAGGCAGGCCAAACCTTCATCTGTGTCTCTACACCTACCTCTCTTTAGAAAAGGAAACAAATGGAAATAAAATGAAGGGTTTTTCTGCCTTACACAAGATAAAACTTCATGGCAGAATATACAACTTGATCTTCTGGGAGAGGACTGAAGATGGAAGTAAATATGAACGTGTTGACACATTTCTGTGTTTTAAAAAGGCTTGATCACTGTTGCCATGGCTTTTGAAAGACAAGAACATGATGTGGAAGAAGACAGACAAAAGGTCTGTTTTCATTGCATCCAATTGTGCGGCATTTTCACTGGTCCTGGCAGTTCTATGACTGGCAATATGATCCCACGCCAGCCTGGGGTCCTTACAGCATCTAGTCAGTTTTTGTGGGAATACAGACACCTAGAATATATAGAACTAAGAATGAAAACTTCAAGGGGATTTTTTGCTCCCCCTCATTTCTTAAGAGTTATTATTTCTCACGTGCCAACTTCCTTCAGTTATTAATCTCATCAATATCAGTCATTATTTTTAGCATATAATGAAAATAATCAAAAATAAAATCTAAAAACATGTGAGTCAGACAATAAACTATTAAGAGGAGAAAGATAGGAAGTAAAAAAAAGAGCACAAGGGAAGGAAATAGAAAAGAAGACAAGCCTAATCAAAATGAGTTTTTAGATATGAGCAAATAATATATCATGAAACACCTTCCTTCCATAGGGAGGAAAAAATACACTTAGTAGGAATTTTCTCATCAGTTTTCCCAATCATCATGGTGCAGCTGTCTGCTAATGAATAAGAAGTGGTAAAAAAAAAAAAAGAGAGAGAGAAAGAGAGAAACCAAGAAACTACAGAGAACAAACATGGTTTACCAGAGGGGAAGGGGTGGGGTGATGGGTGAAAAGGGGGATAGTTGAAATAGATAATGGGAATAAAGAGTGCACTTCTTGTGTGATGCATGGAATTGTTGAATCACTCTATTTTATACCTGAGACTAATATAACACTGTATGTTACCTATACTGGAATTAAAATGAAATTAAATTTAAAAGAAATGGAAAAAGCAAAAGCAAAAACAAACAAACAAACCAACCACAGGGCCTAATAATTTGGCACTCTACTAAGCATTCATTTCCTCTGATGTGAATCAGCCCCAGAGTATATGTTTCTAAAACACTGTCCTTTTTAAAAACATATTTGTATAGCTTTCTATACAAAGTACATGAAATAATGCAGAAAATTTGAGAAATAAAGACAAGCAAGGGAAAACATTAACCCTGTTGCAACCTCTAACAAAACCACTGTAGTTTTTATAAAACGGCCATTATTGTTATTACTATTTTTATTATTCTTATCATTCTCTATGATCTTAGATTCCAGTGTCTGCTCTTGGCACATCCCTCACCTTTATTTATTACAACATATACTTCTCCTATTACTTCTATACATTTCTGAGAAACCAAAATGCAAAATAATTACCATAATACTGCAACTCACAAGTAAGACAAAATAAAGTAAAATAAATTAAAAAGAGGAGTTTCTGGGGAAGATGGCAGAATAGGAAGACCCTGAGTTCATTTCCTATCATGGAAACAACAAGGTAATACTCACATCAGAGCAAATGACCCAGAAAATGACCTGAAGATTGGCACAAAAACCTACACAACTAAGGGTGAGAAGAGACCACATCAAGGAGGGTAGGAAGGACAAAGATGCAGTCAGGGCTAAATGGACCTGATGACTGTCCCAGAGAAGGAGGAACACTGTGAGCCTGGGAAAAGGGCAAAAATAGACCCCAACACCAGGGAGCCCACACAAGGACTATGAATCCCCATAACATTTGGCTTTGAACACCAGCAGGGCCAAATTTCATGAGTTCTTACAACCAGAGGGACTTAAAACTTGGAATTTTAAAAATCAGCAGGTTCAGGGGCCCTGGGCGGCTCAGTGGATTAAGCCTCTGCCTTCGGCTCAGGTCAGGATCTCAGGGTCCTGGGATCAAGCCCTGCGCTGGGCTCTCTGCTCAGCAGGGAGTCTGCTTTCTCCTCTCTCTGCCTGCCTCTCTGCCTACTTGTGATCTCTGCCTGTCAAATAAATAAATAAAATCTTTTTTTAAAAAAAATATCAGCAGGTTCCACTCTGAGATAGTTGCGAAGGTGAGGGGAAACTGAGTCCCTACCCTTAAAAAGCACAACAAACAGTCATTATTTCCCTCCCTTCCCCCTATCATAAACACACAGCCACCTGCAGGAACTAGTGCATGGACCACCCTGCTAACACTGCATCTCCCACCCTCATGCACTTTGTGGATCCGCCCCTCCAATAGGTGCCTGGCTAGAACCCATCCGTCGTCATGTCACAAGCTTGGACAGGTAGCCCCAACAGGGGCCAGCAACATGCCAAAGTAACTCCTGCCCTACCAAGAGGGAAAGAAAACCACACAAACCAGTAAGACTGCAATGGGCTGCAGGAAGACAGTGGTCTGACTGCAGGCCCCACCCAACAAAGAAAGCTTGCCAGAGGACCCCTCAGTTCAGTGCTATTGCATCTCTGGCAAATGCCCAGTCTGACTCAGCTCAAGCCTAGTGTGGCCCCAGACTGGTCCAAACACTGGAAGAAGGAGAAGAATGGATCTGTGACTTGGAGGACAGAGTAATGGAAAGCAATTAAACTGAGAAGATTAAAGAAAAAAAACAATACAAAATGAGAATGGACTTAGGGAACTCAGCCATACCACAAAGTGTAATAACATTTGCATCACAGGGATACCAGAAGGAGATTCCCCCTGCTTGCTCTCTCTCCCTCTGCCTCTCTCTCCAATAAATAAATGAAATATTTTAAATAAACAAATAAAAATTAAAAGTTCTTGCACAGCAAAGAAAATAATCAGTACAACTAAAAGACAACCTACTGAAAGGGAGAAGATATTTATAAATATTATATTTAACAAGGAGTTGGTATCCAAAATATATAAAGAAATTACATAATGCAACACCAAAAAACAAATAATCCATTTAAAAATGGGCAGAAGATATGAACAGACATATCGCCAAAGAAGACACCCACATGACCCAACAAACACATGAAAAGATGCTCAACATCACTCATCATCAGGGAAATGCACATCAAACCTATAAGGAGACAAGGAGATATCACCTTATACCTGTCAGAATGACTAAAATCAAAAACACAAAAATAAATAAATAAATAAATAAATAAATCTGGGGGCTGTAATGTGCAGCATGGTAACTATAGTTAATAATACCATGTAGGATATTTGAAAGTTGCCAAGAGAGTAAACATTAAAAGTTCTCACCATAAGAAAAGCATGTTCATAACCATGTAATCATGACGGATGTTAACCAGTCTTATTGTGGTGATCATTTTGCAATAGATGCAAATAGTAAATTATTATTTCTATCACCAGAAACTAATATAATGTATGATAATTATATTGTAATAAACAAATATTTAAAAATTATCTTTGGGGGTGCCTGGGTGGCTCAGTGGGTTAAGCATCTGGCTTCAGCTTGGGTCATGATCTCAGGCTCCTGGGATGGAGCTCTGCATCAGGCTCCCTGCTTAGTAGAGAGTCTGCTTCTCCTGCTCCCTTTGACCCTCCTCCCCACTTGTTCTCTCTCTGTCACAAATAAATAAATGAAATCTTTTTTAAAAATCATCTTTGTTTAGCTTCACAGCTGTCCATGTGACAAGTCAAATTTAATTAAGTTGAAGTAGGGATGTGACTTCTATATTTGAGCTGGACAAGAGTGTCTTTTCCCTTAAATGTTTCTTAATATCTTCCTTATGACAATTTGAGCCGATTAAATTTTATCTGGGGATCAAATTAAAATTCTGAGGTGCTTTAAGTTTGCCAGCCTAGAAAGCCACTGCTCGGGGCAGACAGACGGGATGAGACAGTTCCCACGGAGTGAGTACTGCCACCACACGTGATCCAAGTTACGAGTGAACACAAAATGTAAATAAAAATACCTTCCCTTTGGGGTGCCTGGGTGGCCTGGTCAGTTGGTTAACCATCTGCCTTCAGCTCAGGTCATGATCCCAGGGTTCTGGGATCAAGCCCCATGTTGGGTTCTCTGCTCCTCGGGCGCCTCCTACTCCCTCTTTCTTCCACTTCCCCTGGTTGTGCTTACTCTCTCTCTGTCAAATAAATAAATAAAATCTTTTAAAAAATGAGCTTCTCTTAAACCTATTTTGTTTTTTTTTGTTTTTTTTTCCAATTTATTTATTTTCAGAAAAACAGTATTCATTATTTTTTCACCACACCCAGTGCTCCATGCAAGCTGTGCCCTCTATAATACCCACCACCTGGTACCCCAACCTCCCACCCCCCCGCCACTTCAAACCCCTCAGATTGTTTTTCAGAGTCCATAGTCTCTCATGGTTCATCTCCCCTTCCAATTTACCCAAAAGCACATACCCTCCCCAATGTCCATAACCCTACCCCCCAAACCTATTTTGTTTTTATTGAAAAGCTTTGATTCACCGTTTTCTTTTTTAAGTCATGGATTGATTATCCCATAGGGTTAGTTATTGCTGAAGAGAAAGATTGTTTATCTTGTTGAACTTCCCTTATTTAACAAGGCCATGCCTGGACTCTCCCTACTGAAAGCCAAGTAGGACTTACATTAGTAATTTGGGGGCATCTGTTAGATGTGTCCTAGGGGTGTTGCCACAAAGTTATCTATAAATCTTATTTTTGTGAATACAATTATATATAATAACATATAAAGTGAGCTTGATATTTTAAAGGAGTTGTTGATTGAAAATTTCAACAATACTCTTGTTATATAAACACTCTGTTCCTAATTGCTTTGCTTTTGAAGTTTGATTTTTAAAATAATCAGATTTTTATTAATCAGGCACATCCACAAATGTTGTAAAGACTGATTTCAGAATCACCAGGAAAAAAAAACAAAACAAAACAGAGAAGCAACACCTGCAACACAAGAAGCCGAAGACTAAACAAGAAATGAAAATCTCTAATCTCTGGGCCCAAGTAGATTCTTCATTGGGTACAGGGGAGGGGAGGGGATGAGGGGCAGGTGAAATGACAAAGTTTTCTCTTTTTTAAAGATTGTATTTATTTATTTGAGAGAGAGAGAGAGAGAGATCATGAGAGGGGAGAAGGTCAGAGGGAGAAGTAGACTCCCTGCGGAGCTGGGAGCCGGATGTGGGACTCGATCCCAGAATGTGACCTGAACTGAAGGCAGTTGCTTAACCAACTAAGCCACCCAGGTTCCCCAAGACAAAGTTTTCTATGATATTTTGATCTGGGGTAGCAGTAGCATGTGGAGAATTATATAATAAAAGATTTCATATAGTCGTTGAGTAGTTAACATTTTTAAACTTTTAATAATAACCATTGCAGGGGCACCTGGGTGGCTCAGTCGTTAAGCGTCTGCTTCTGCTCAGGTCATGATCCTGGGGTGCTGGAATCAAGCCCCGTATCAGGCTCCCTACTCTATGGGAAGCCTGCTTTCTCCCTCTCCCACTCCCCCTCTTTGTGTTCCCTCTCACACTGTGTCTCACCCTGTCAAATAAATACATAAAATCTTAAATAATAATAATAATAATAATGACCATTGTAGGGTGATTTTTTTGTATTATATAGAAATATATATTATAATTCTTTTCCAGGTGGGCTTTAGTTCTACTAATTTGCTAATCTCAGGTCTTCAGTGCTCACTTGTTACCAGGATCTCAACTAAGAACATATATCATGTGGTTCAGTTGTCATAACCTTTCTAAAAGTGTCTGTGCAAGACATTTACACTTTGCTCCTTCATAATTACAGCCTAAACTTTTTATGGTTAAAAGCAACCACAGGACTTTTGAAGATCTTATGAAATCAAAAGGAAGTTTGTGATAGCATTGAACTTGCTTTTACTTCATATAATCTAACCATTCCCAAATACAATAAACTCTAGATTATGTGATTAAATACTTCCACCTCGGTTTTTTTTTTCAACTTTCATATTGACTTAGCTAACATTTGGAATTGTTACCTTGGTGAGAAGGCATAGCAGGAACTAGATTTATAGCTCTACTGTCTGGGTCAAATTTTATCAGCCAACTCTTCACAGATACTGAAAACTTTGAAAAATTACAGCCTGGAAAATTTATGTCCACATGAAAACCTTCACAAGGATATTTAAGGCAACTTACTCATATTGCCAAGACTTGAGGCAACCAAGATATCCTTCAGTAGGCAAATGGATAAATAAACTGTGGTCCATCTAGACAATGGAACACTATTCAATACTAAAAGGAAGTGAGCTATCAAACCAGGAAAAGACATGGAAGAAACCTAAATGCATATTGTCAAAAGAAGCCAATCTGAAAAGTCTACATACTCTGTGATCCTAACAATAATCACATTCTGGAAAAGGCAAAACTATGGTGACAATTAAAAAAAACAAATGAGTGATTTCCAGGGATTGGTAGGAGTGAGAAATAAATGGAGCACAGAGGATTTTTACAGTATGATACTATAATGGCAGTAACATGCCATTACACGTTTACCATAGAATGTACAACACCAAGAGTGTATGTAATGTAACCATGGTCTTCAGATGATAATGATGTGTCCATGCAGATTTACCAATTGTAACAAATGTCCCCCTCCAGTGGGGGCTGCTGGTAGTGGTAAAGCTGTGCGTGTAGGAGGCAGGGAGCATATGGGAAATCTACTGTCTGATCAGTTCGGCTGGGAATTTAAAACTACTTTAAAAAATAAATTTTTTTTTTAAATGTAGTTCGGGGTGCCTGGGTGGCTTAGTCGGTTAAGCCATCTGACTCTTGGTTTCAGCTCAGGTTAAGATCTCAGGGTCATGAGATCGAGTCCCATGCCAAGCAGGAACTCAGCGGCATCAGCTTGAGATTCTCTCCCTCTGCCTCTTCCCTGTGTGTGCTCTCTCTGTCACCCTCAAATAAAAAAGAGATAAGGTATTTTTTTAAATTTTTGCCTAAATTGTCACAGTAAATCTAGTTTTCTTCACAACCAAAATTTTACAAGTGATTTAAATCACTTTCTCCCTTCATGTCTCACTCCTTCAGTGCCAGTGAGCAGAAGTGACACAAGCCAATGTCCCCCCTCCTATGTTTCCCTGTTTCCTCATGAGCAAACAGTGTCTCACTTAAATAACAGAAAATCAGTTGTATGTACTCTCTTTCTTATTAGTCAGCTCTGTATCTTTTCTTAAATTCTCCTTCACTTTTTGATCCTGATTATCAAACCCCCAAAAATTAGAAACTTAGGATTTTAAGAGCAGATCCTGCTGCCAGTGCCTTGTTTAATGCATCTGTGGTTGCATGATATATGCTAGCCATTGGAAGGCACTACACTCATAAATCAAGGGTTCCAGGCTTTTCTGTAGCTGATCTGCTAAAAAAGTACAAGTGCTCGTGGTGGTTTGGATTACTAACCACAGCTGACACATAATGTAGGCATAAAGCTGCCACTGGAGCTCTGATACTGAAATTCAGAAATATATTTATTTATTTATATATATATATGTGCTGCAAGTATGCAATTATTATATTTCATATTTTTATACATAAACATCACTTTTAAATTATTTTTATTAACATATAATGTATTATTTGCTGCAGGGTACAGGTCTGTGAGTCATCAGGCTTACACATTTCACAGCACTCATCATAGCACATAGCCTCCCCAGTGTCCATCACCCAGCCATCCTATCCCTTCCCTTCCATTTGCCAGCAACCCTCAGTTTGTTTTCTGAGATAGAGTCTCTTCTGGTTTGTCTCCCACCCATCTTGTTTCATTTTTTCCTTCCCTACCACCCACAACCCCCTGCCTTACCTTTCAAATTCCTCATATCAGAGAGATCATATAATAATTATCTTTCTCTGACTTATTTCATTCAGTTAATACCCTCTAGTTCTATCCACATCATTGCAAATGGCAAGAGTTCATTTCTTTTGATGGCTGCATAGTATTCCATTGTATATATAGATACAGATTCTTTGTCTCTTTGGTTAGGTTTATTCCTAAGTATCTTATGGTTTTGGGTGCAATTGTAAATGGAATTGACTCCTTAATTTCTCTTTCTTCCGTCTTGCTGTTGGTGTATAGAAATGCAACTTATTTATGTGCATTGATTTTATATCCTGACACTTTACTGAATTCCTGTATGAGTTCTAGCAGTTTGGGATGGAGTCTTTGGAGCTTTCCACATAAAATATCATATCCTCTGCAAAGAGTGAGAGTTTGACTTCTTCTTTTCCAATGCAAATGTCTTTTATTCATTTTTGTTGTCTGATTGCTGAGGCTAGGACTTCTAGCTATGTTGAATAGCAGCAGAGATATTGGACATCCCTGCCATGTTCCTCAACTTAGGGGGAAAGCTCTCAGTTTCTCCCCCATTGAGAATGATATTCACTGTGGGTTTTTCATAGATTGCTTTGATAATATTGAGGTATGTACCCTCTATTCCTACACTATGAAGAGTTTTGATCAAGAAAGGATGCTGTACTTTATCAAATGCCTTTTCTGCATCTATTGAGAGTATCATATGGGTTCTTTTTCTTTCTTTAACTAATGTATTGTATCACACTGATTGATTTGTGGATATTGACCCAACCTTGCAGTCAGGAATAAATCCCACTTGATCATGGTGAATAATCCTTTTAATGTACTGTTGGATCCTATTAGCTAGTATTTGGGTGAGAATTTTTGCATCCGTGTTCATTAAGGATATTGGTCTGTAATTCTCCTTTTTGATGGGGTCTTTGTCTGGTTTTGGGATCGAGGTAATGCTGACCTCATAAAATGAGTCTGGAAGTTTTCCTTCCATTTCTATTTTTTTTTAATAGTTTCAGGAGAATAAGTATTAATTCTTCTTTAAATGTTTGGTAGAATTCCCCTGAGAACCTGTCTGGCTCTGGGCTCCTGTTTGTTGAGAGATTTTTGATGACTGCTTCAATCTCCTTATTAGTTATGGGTCTGTTCAGGTTTTCTATTTCTTCCTGGTTCAGGTTTGGTAGTTTATATGTCTCTAGGAATGCATCCATTTCTTCCTGATTGTCAAATTTTCTGGCATATAGTTGCTCATTATATGTTCTTATAATTGTTTGTATTTCTTTGGTGTTGATTGTGATCTCTACTCTTTCATTCATGATTTTATTAATTTGGGTCCTTTCTCTTTTCTTTTTGATAAGTCTGGCCAGGGGTTTATCAATTCTTTCAAAGAACCATCTCCTAATTTTATTGATTTGTTCTACTGTTCTTCTGGTTTCTATTTCATTGATTTCTGCTCTGGTCTTTATTATTTCTCTTCTCCTGCTGGGTTTAGACTTTCTTTGCTGTTCTTTCTCCAGCTCCTTTAGGTGTAGGGTTAGGTTGTGTACTTGAGACCTTTCTTGTTTCTTGAGTAAGGCTTGTATTGCTATATGCTTTTCTCTCAGGACTGCCTTTGCTGGGTCCCAAAGATTTTGAACAGTTGTGTTTTCACTTTCATCTGTTTCCATGATTTTTTTCAATTCTTAATTTCCTGGTTGACCCATTCATTCTTTAGTAGGATGCTCTTTAGCCTCCATGTATTTGAGCTCTTTACAACTTTCCTCTTGTGATTGAGTTCTAGTTTCAGAGCATTGTGGTCTGAAAATATGCAGGAAATTATCCCAATCTTTTGATACTGCTTGAGACCTGATTTGTGACCCAGATGTGATCTATTCTGGAGAATGTTCCATGTGCACTAGAGAAGAATGTGTATTCTGTTGCTTTGGGGTGGAATGTTTTGAATATATCTGTGATGTCCATCTGGTCCAGTGTGTCATTTAAAGCCTTTATTTCCTTGTTGATCTTTTGCTTGGATGATCTGTCCATTTCAGTGAGGGGGTAGTAAAATCCCCTACTATTATTGTATTATTTTCAATGTATTTGACGGGCTGCTCCCATGTTAGGGGCATAGATATTTAAAATTGTTGGATCTTCTTGTTGGACAGACACTTTAAGTATGATATAGTGTCCTTCCTCATCTCTTATTATAGTCTTTGGCTTAAAGTCTAATTTATCTGATATAAAAATGCCACACCAACTTTCTTTTGATGTCCATTAGCATAGTAAATTGTTTTCCACCCCCTCACTTTAAATCTGGAGGTGTCTTTGGGTCTAAAATGAGTTTTTTGTAGACAGCATATTGATGGGTTTTATTTTTTTATCCATTCTGATGCCCTGTGTCTTTCGATTAGGGCATTTAGCCCATTTACATTCAGGGTAACTATTGAAAGATATGAATTTAGTGCCATTGTACTTCCTGTAAGGTGACCGTTACTGTATATTATCTCTGCTCCTTTCTGGTCTATTACTTTTTTTTTTTTTCATTTTTTTTTCCCAATTTATTTATTTTCAGAAAAACAGTATTCATTATTTTTTCACCACACCCAGTGCTCCATGCAAGCTGTGTCCTCTATAATACCCACCACCTGGTACCCCAACCTCCCACCCCCCCGCCACTTCAAACCCCTCAGACTGTTTTTCAGAGTCCATAGTCTCTCATGGTTCACCTCCCCTTCCAATTTACCCAAATTCCCTACTCCTCTCTAACGCCCCTTGTCCTCCATGCTATTGGTTATGCTCCACAAATGAGTGAAACCATATGATAATTGACTCTCTCTGCTTGACTGATTTCACTCAGCATAATCTCTTCCAGTCCCGTCCATGTTGCTACAAAAGTTGGATATTCGTCCTTTCTGATGGAGGCATAATACTCCATAGTGTATATGGACCACATCTTCCTTATCCATTCATCCGTTGAAGGGCATCTTAGTTCTTTCCATAGTTTGGCGACTGTGGCCATTGCTGCTATAAACATTGGGGTACAGATGGCCCTCCTTTTCACGACATCTGTATCTTTGGGGTAAATACCCAGGAGTGCAATTGCAGGGTCGTAGGGAAGCTCTATTTTTAATTTCTTGAGGAATCTCCACACTGTTCTCCAAAGAGGCCAAACCAACTTGCATTCCCACCAACAGTGTAAGAGGGTTCCCCTTTCTCCACATCCTTTCCAACACATGTTGTTTCCTATTTTGTTAATTTTGGCCATTCTAACTGGTGTAAGGTGATATCTCAATGTGGTTTTAATTTGAATCTCCCTGAGGGCTAATGATGATGAGCATTTTTTCATGTGTCTGATAGCCATTTGTATTTCTTGATTGGAGAAGTGTCTGTTCATATCTTCTGCCCATTTTTTGATGTGTTTGTCTGTTTCGTGTGGGTTGAGTTTGAGGAGTTCATTATAGATCCTGGATATCAACCTTTTGTCTGTACTGTCATTTGCAAATATCTTCTCCCATTCCGTGGGTTGCCTCTTTGTTTTTTTGACTGTTTCCTTTGCTGTGCAGAAGCTTTTGATTTAGATGAAGTCCCAGAAGTTTATTTTCGCTTTTGTTTCCTTTGCCTTTGGGGACGTATCTTGAAAGAATTTGCTGTGGCTGATATCAAAGAGATTACTGCCTATGTTCTCCTCTAAGATTCTGATAGATTCCTGTCTCATGTTGAGGTCTTTTATCCATTTTGAGTTGATCTTTGTGTACGGTGTAAGAGAATGGTCGAGTTTCATTCTTCTACATATAGCTGTCCAGTTTTCCCATCACCATTTATTGAAGAGACTGTCTTTATTCCACTGTATATTTTTTCCTGTTTTGTCGAAGATTAATTGACCATAGAGTTGAGGGTCCATATCAGGGCTCTCTTCTCTGTTCCACTGGTCTATGTGTCTGTTTTTATGCCAGTACCATGCTGTCTTGGTGATCACAGCTTTGTAATAAAGCTTGAAATCAGGTAAGGTGATGCCGCCAGCTTTATTTTTGTTTTTCAACATTTCCTTAGCGATTCGGGGTCTCTTCTGATTCCATACAAATTTTAGGATTATTTGCTCCAGCTCTTTGAAGAATGCCCGTGGAATTTTGATCGGAATGGCATTAAAAGTATAGATTGCTCTAGGCAGTATAGACATTTTAACAATGTTTATTCTTCCGATCCAAGAGCATGGAATGGTCTTCCATCTTTTTGTGTCTTCTTCAATTTCTTTCATGAGTGTTCTATAGTTCCTCAAGTATAGATCCTTTACCTCTTTAGTTAGGTTTATTCCCAGGTATCTTATGGTTCTTGGTGCTATAGTAAATGGAATCGATTCTCTAATTTCCCTTTCTGTATTTTCATTGTTAGTGTATAAGAAAGCCACTGATTTCTGCACATTGACTTTGTATCCTGCCACGCTGCTGAATTGCTGTATGAGTTCTAGTAGTTTGGGGGTGGAGTCTTTTGGGTTTTCCATATAAAGAATCATGTCATCTGCGAAGAGAGAGAGTTTAACTTCTTCATTACCAATTTGGATACCTTTTATTTCTCTCTGTTGTCTGATTGCTGTTGCTAGGACTTCTAATACTATGTTGAACAAGAGTGGTGAAAGTGGGCATCCTTGTCTTGTTCCTGATCTCAATGGGAAGGCTGCAAGCTTTTTCCCATTGAGGATGATATTTGCTGTGGGTCTTTCATAGATAGATTTGATGAGGTTCAGGAATGTTCCCTCTATCCCTATACTTTGAAGCGTTTTAATCAGGAACGGATGCTGGATTTTGTCAAATGCTTTTTCTGCATCAATTGAGAGGACCATGTGGTTCTTCTCTCTTCTCGTATTAATTTGTTGTATCACATTGATTGATTTACGAATGTTGAACCATCCTTGTAGCCCAGGGATGAATCCCACCTGATCATGGTGGATAATCTTTTTAATGTGTTGTTGGGTCCTGTTGGCTAGGATCTTGTTGAGAATCTTAGCATCCATATTCATCAGTGATATTGGTCTGAAATTCTCCTTTTTGGTAGGGTCCTTGACTGGTTTGGGGATCAGGGTAATGCTGGCTTCATAGAAAGAGTCTGGAAGTTCTCCTTCTGCTTCAATTTTTTGAAACAGCTTCAGGAGAATAGGTGTTATTTCTTCTTGGAAGGTTTGGTAGAATTCCCCAGGGAATCCGTCAGGTCCTGGGCTCTTGTTTTTTGGGAGATTTTTGATCACTGCTTCAATCTCGTTATTAGATATCGGTCTATTCAGGTTGTCGATTTCTTCCTGGTTCAATTTTGGTAGTTTATATTTTTCCAGGAATGCATCCATTTCATCTAGGTTGCTAAGCTTATTGGCATATAACTGTTCGTAATAACTTCTGATGATTGTTTCTACTTCCTTGGTGTTAGTTGTGATCTCTCCCTTTTCATTCATAATTTTATGAATTTGGGATTTCTCTCTTTTCTTTCGGATTAGTGTAGCCAGTGGCTTATCGATCTTATTGATTCTTTCAAAAAACCAGCTTCTAGTTTCATTGATACGTTCTACTGTATCTCTGGTTTCTCCCTCATTGATCTCAGCTTTAATCTTGATGATTTCCCTTCTTATGTGTGGAGTTGGTTTGATTTGTTGTTGATCCTCCAGTTCTTTAAGGTGTAGAGACAGCTGGTGTGTTCTGGATTTTCCAATTTTTTTGAGCAAGGCTTGGATGGCTATATATTTTCCCCTTAGGACCGCCTTTGCTGTATCCCATAGGTTTTGGACCAAAGTGTCTTCATTTCTTTGGTTTCCATGAATAGTTTCAGTTCTTCTTTGATCTCCTGGTTGATCCAAGCATTCTTAAGCAAGGTGGTCTTTAGCTTCCAGGTGTTTGAGTTCCTTCAGAACTTTTCCTTGTGATTGAGCTCCAGTTTCAAAGCATTGTGATCTGAGAATATGCAGGGAATCATCTCAGTCTTTTGGTATCGGCTGAGTCCTGATTTGTGACCCAGTATGTGGTCTATTCTGGAGAAGGTTCCGTGTGCACTTAAGAAGAATGAGTATTCTGCTGTTTTAGGGTGGAAAGTTCTGTATATATCTATGAGGTCCATCTGGTCCAATGTGTCATTCAATGCTCTTGTCTCTTTATTGATTTTCTGCTTCGATGATCTGTCTAGTTCTGAAAGAGGCGTGTTAAGATCTCCTACGATTAGTGTATTCATATCAATATGACTCTTTATCTTGATTAACAGTTTTCTTAAGTAATTGGCTGCTCCCATATTGGGAGCATAGATATTTACAATTGTTAGATCATCTTGGTGGATAGTCCCTTTAAGGATTATGTAGTGTCCTTCTGTATCTCTGACTACAGTCTTTAGTTTGAAGTCTAATTTATCTGATATGAGAATCGCTACCCCAGCCTTCTTTTGAGTCCCATTGGCATGAAAGATGCTTCTCCACCCCTTCACTTTCAGTCTGCGTGTATCTTTAGGTTAAAAATGGGTCTCTTGTAGACAGCATATGGATGGGTCCTGTCGTTTTATCCAATCTGCAACCCTGTGCCGTTTTATGGGTGCATTTAGGCCATTCACATTGAGAGTGATTATTGATAGATACGTTTTTATTGACATCGAGTTACCTTTGAAGTCTTTCTTTCTGTAGAATGTCTCTATATTTCTGTTCAATGCTATTCTTGGGATTTTTCCTCTTTTATAGAACCCCCCTTAATATTTCCTGCAGTGTCAGCTTGGTGGTTGCATAGTCTTTTAAGCCTTGCCGGTCTTGGAAACTCTTTATCTCTCCATCCATTTTGAATGTCAGTCTTGCTGGATAAAGTATTCTTGGCTGCATGTTCTTCTCATTTAGTGCCCTGAATATATCTTGCCAGCCTCTTCTGGCTTGCCAGGTCTCTGTGGACAGGTCTGACGTTATTCTGATGGGCTTCCCTCTGTAAGTAAGGAGCCTCTTTGCCCTGGCAGCTTTCAAGAGATTATACCTACAATTATAATTCCTCAATTTGACTATCAGGTGTCGTGATGTTTTTTTGGAGTGTATAATCTTGGGTGGAGACCGTTCAGCCTCTAGTACATGAACGCTGGTTTCATTCGCGAGATTCAGAAAATTTTCATGAAGGACTTGTTCCACGATATCTTCTAGACTTCTTTCTTTCTCCTCCCCTTCAGGAATTCCAATAATTCTGACGTTGGAACGCTTCATGGCATCACTTATTTCCCTAATTCTGCTTTCGTGGGATCTAAGCTGTTTGTTCCAGGCTTCCTCCTGATCCTTTCTCTCTATCTGTTTGTCTTCCAGATCACTAATTCTATCTTCTGTCTCAGTTACCCTAGCTTTGAGAGAGTTTAGATTGGATTGGAACTCATTGAGAGCATTGTGGACCTCCTCCCTGGTAGCTTTGAGCTCCGCCCTAACATTGTGAACATCCTGTCTGGTCGCTTTCAGTTCAGCCCTAATCAATTCTGTTTGGTCATCCATGGCTTTCTCCAACCTAGCTATTGCCTGGATAATTGTTAGCCTGAATTCTCTTTCCGACATATTGTCTATGTTGATAGCCGTTAGCTCTATTGCAGAAGGTCCATCCTCTGTATTTTTCTTCTGTTGGGCATTCCTCCTCCTAGTCATTTTGGTGGGAGAAGACTGAACAGATGTAGCTGGATGTATCAACTCTGGTGCAGTCAAGGTGCACCCTGGAACACTTCCTGATCTCCGTCTCAGAGAGAAGCCTCAGTCTGGGTGCAGAAGCTGAATAAATTCCCCCTTGGACGCTGGCAGTGCAGGTTCCAAGTTAAAGACCCTGGGGGCGCAGGAGCTTTTGCTCGTCCCCAAAGCCAAGGCAGTGGCGGCTGTCTGGGAGCTCCTGACCGCCAGAGAGGTTCCAAGCAGCGATCGCACACTGAGATTTTGCCGCCGGCCCGGGCTGGGAGTGCCCGGCTTGCGTGCACCTCTTTTCAGAGGCGGCTGTGGGTCGGGCGCGCGTCTGGGGCACTGAGAACGGGGCGCTGGTCCGTAAGCCGCAGGCTGGGCTTTTGCGCGCCTCTGTCCAGGGAAGAGTTTCGCGGGCGCGCGGCTTAGACTTTGAAACAATGGCCCGGGTCAAGAAGCGCCCCGGGCCTTAGAAACCCAGGAGAGCTGGAGGGACGTGTGCGCGCATCTCAAGCTTTGTGGTAGGGCTAGTGCGCGTTCTGCAGACCGGCGCAGCTCCCATCCCCTCACAGGAGCCGGAACCCCCGCGCTCTGGGGCGCGCTGGCGGCTTAGGGACCAGGAGCCGGTTTCTCCGCTGCACTCTCTCTGCCTCCGCGCCGGGGAGGCCGTCTGGGACCGGGGTCTTAAGCCCCTGTCCCTAGCCGCCCCGATTCCCACAATTTGCCCCCACGATCCTTTGCTCTTTTGGAGTGCTTTCAACCAGTCTCCAAGTTAATGCTGGTCCCCAGACGCAGGGCACTCTCGCTCGTATCGGGGTATTACTTTTGCACTGGTCGCCTCTGGTGGCTCCCTCCCCCTTTACTTTATCTTCTGATATCAGTCCGCTGTTCCCATTCTGCTTTACCTGCTCACTGGTGTCTTCTGCCCCTGTAGAGATCCAGACGTGTATAATTCTGATCTCAGGCTGATTTCATGGGTGATCGGGGTTCTTTGGTAGGTGATCAGCTCACTTTGGGGTACCAGCTGAAAAGACGCCTCTTCCTAGTACCCCGCCATCTTGTACCCCCCCTGGTCTATTACTTTTAAGCTCTCTCTTTGCTTAGAGGACCCATTTCAATATTTCCTATAGGGCTGGTTTGATCTTTGCAAATTCTTTTAATTTTTGTTTGTCTTGGAAGCTTTTTATCTCTCCTTCTGTTTTCAAAAACAGCCTAGCTGAATATAGTATTCTTGGCTGCATATTTTTCTTGTTTAGTGCTCTGAATATATCATGGAATCCTTTCTGGCCTGCCTGGTCTCTGTGGATAGGTCTGCTGCCAATCTAATATTTCTACCATTGTATGTTATAGACCTCTTGTCCCGAGCTGCTTTCAGGATTTTCTCTTTGTCACTGAGTCTTGTAATTTTTACTGTTAGATGATGGGGTGTGGACCTATTCTTATTGATTTTGAGGAGGGTTCTCTGTGCCTCCTGGATTTTGATATTTTTTTCCCTTTGCCATATTAGGGAAATTATCCATTATAATTTGCTCCAATATACCTTCTACTCCTCTCTCTCTCTCTTTGTCTCCTGGGTTCCCAATTATTCTAATATTGTTTCATCTTTTGGTATCACATATCTCTCAAATTCTCCCCTCGTGGTCCAGTAGTTATTTGTTCCTCTTTTGCTTAGCTTCTTTACTCTCTGTCATCTGGTCTTCTATATCACTAATTCTCTCTTCTACATCATTTATCCTAGCAGTAAGAGCTTCCATTTTTTATTGCACCTCATTAATATCTTTTTTTTATTTCAACTTGATTAGATTTTAGTTCTTTTATTTCTCCAGAAAGGGATTCTCTAATATCTTCCATGCCTTTTTCAAGCCCGGCTAACACTTTGATAATCATCATTATGAACTCTAGTTCTGATATATTACCAATGTATGTATTGATTAGGTCCCTAGCCATCAGTACTACCTCTTGTCCTTTTTTTTTTTGTGGCGAGTTTTCCCACCTTGTCATTTTATCCAGATAAGGATATATAAATGAGAGAATAAAATGCTAAAAGGTTGGCAAAGACCCTGGAAATATATATGCTAGCCAAATCAGTAGGGATCCAAAACCAGGGGGAGAAGAAAGGAGAAAACAAAAAATAAAAATAAATAAAAAATAAAAATTATATGTATATTAGACTGGTGAATAAATAGAGCCACCCACTTGATTTGGGGTATATTCTGGTCTCTTAGAAAAAATTACTTCCCAAAATTTTAAAGAAAGAAAAACTTATACATATCTACAAAAATAAGGGTAAATACAATGAAAGAATGGAATATGACTGTAACGATGAAAATTTAAAAAGATTATAAAAAGGAATTGATAAAATAAGTTGTTGGAAAAAGAAAGAAAAAAGAGAAGAGAATGTGATCAGACTGGAGACTAGAACAAGGCCATGTGCTAGATTTAGGGTATATTTTGCTGCATTAGAAGAAATTGTATCCCAAAGTTTTAAAGAAAAAAAACCTATATGTATACAAAAAATAAGGTTAAATACAATGAAGGGATAAAATATGACTATAACAATAATAATTTTAAAAGATTTTTTAAAAAGGTATTGATAAGATAAAATAGTTAAAAAAAACACTAAAAGAGGAAAGAGGAATAGAATAAGAAAAAAATAAAATTAAAAAAATTTAACTTTGCAAGATTAAAGGGTCATGGGAAAAAGCCATGAATTCTATATGTTGCTTTGAAGTTCATCATCTCGTTGATTGGTGAACTTGGTCTTGGCTGGATGGTCTTGCTGATCTTCTGGGGGAGGGGCCTGTTGCCATGATTCTCAAATGTCTTAGCCTCGGGCAGAATTGCACCACCTTTGCCAGGGACCGGACTAAGTAATCTGCTTGAGTTTGCACTCCAGAGCTTTTGTTCCCTGAACACTTTCCATACAGCTTTGGAGGACTGGAATGAAGATAGCAGCTTCCCAATATCACAACTGGAGGAGCCAAGAGCTCAGGCCCCACTCCTCAGTGTACCCTTAGAAAAAAGCAGTCAATCCCTCCCGTGTCCCTGGTCTCCAGCAGCACTCTGTGCTCACCCAGTCTGTGACTGAGCATTTCTATCTCTGGTGCACAACCCTGTTTGGAGTCTCCAAACCCATCAGGTGCCTGCCATGCTCCTACACCACTCGTCCCAGAGGAGGAAGGTGAGTCTCTCCAGATCTGCCACTTGTGGGGTCCCTGCTCAAAGAGCAGTGGCCTAACTGTGCCACAGATCATGGTTTAAGGTAACCCTGAGCTGAGAGCTCACTCCTTGGCTCCGTCTCCACAGCCAGCATCCCTGCTCCAATACCTGGGAGCTCCACCACCCTCAGGCACCCCCGCTCTTACTGTGACTCTGTGGGTCCTGAGACCACACTGTCTCCATAGGGGCTCCCCCCTTACCCCCCTCCCCTGCTAAGCCTCTGGAGCCGATGTCCCCCTGTGGAGTAGACTTCTAAAAGTTCTGATTTTGTGCTCCACTTCTCCACCACTTGCCAGAAGCCTGCCCCTCCCCCCGCAGTCTCTCTTCCTATATGTCACCTCGGATTCACTTCTCCGCATGTCCTACCTTCTAGAAAGTGGTTGATTTTCCGTTCCTAGAATTGCTGCTCTACTTCTCTTCTATCTCCTGTCGAGTTTGTAGGTGTTCAGAATGGTTTGATAACTAGCTGAACTCCTGTGACCTAATGATATTCCAGTCTCCTGCTCCACCGCCATCTTGCTTCCTCTCCTGTTCTTGTGTTCTTATTGGTAGGTTTTGACTTGGTGAGAGAGGTCACAGCCCCAGGCTCAATCCTGACTTAAAATTTAAGTGATAAATTTCAGTTTATGAAGTTAAGTTTATAAAATTTAAGTTCTATAAAGTTAAGTTGAAAAGTTAAATTTGTGCGTATAGAAGTTTCTCTTTAATATGAAAAGTCATATTGAAATGATCCTAGATTTTCTGCTGTGTTTTCTAAAAGGTTTAGTGTAAGTATGTGAGTGCAGTCATTTCCATCCATTTAAGGACTTCTTTTAATGTATGTGTGTGTGCATACATGTGTGTTTACTTATATATGTCTACCCCCATATCATGATAGTGTTGCTTTTAGTATACATTTATTGAAAAGAATTTGTAAGGACAGGGTGCCTGCGTGGCTCAGTAGTTAAGAGGCTGCCTTCAGCTCAGGTGATGATCCCAGGGTTCTGGGATCGAGGCCCACATCAGGCTCCCTGCTTGGCGGGAAGCCTGCTTCTCCCTCTTCTGTTCACCCTGATTGTGTTCCCTGTCTCTGTCAAACAAATACATAATTTTTTTTAAAAAAAGAACTTATAAGGACAGATTTAAGTTTTGTTATTAAATAAATTTATATTTAATCATGAAAGGTATATTCTTTTGAAAAACGAAAACAAATGCATGTCAAGTCACAGGGAGATGACCCCTTAGATGCCCAGTGTCCACAGGCAGTAATCACTACAGTAAGGTTGAAAGTGGGAAGTTTCAAGCACCTTTCTGTCTACTCTTCTTTCTTGGTTGTCATATTCTTAAATTCACATTTTCATATAGAAAAATAATAGTAAAACGTATCTTTGTTTCCTAAGAAGATGATACAACATCTATGCTGGGCATGAGGAAGAGGATCTCAACCAGGCAACTCATAGAATGTGCCAGAAAAATGTGGAACTGGCTGGTAAGTGGCCGTTCTTACTGCCTTGTGGGCCAGTCATTACATCAACATTTTTCTTTTTTCTTTTTTTTTAAAAGATTTTATTTATGTATTTGACAGAGATCACAAGTAGGCAGAGAGGCAGGCAGAGAGAGAGAGAGAAGGAAGCAGGCTCCCCACCGATGCGGGGATCGATCCCTGAGATCATGACCTGAGCTGGAGGCAGAGGCTTTAACCCACTGAGCCACCCAGGCACCCCATATCAACATTTTTCTAAAATTAGGTCCATCCTTCAGGAAAGACTCTAGGAGATGAGGGCTCATGTTGTCTTTCATAATTTTTCTGAGGCAGTGACTTTCTTGAGAGACACACTGAAGGGGTTAAATTTACTAAAAGAAATCTTTCCTCCCTTGTAATTGGCCCTGCACCTCCCCTTTCCAAGCAAGTGGGCAGAGGCTGCCAGAAAAGACCAAGATGGCTCTGTCCTAAGACTACTCAGCTTTGACCAGCAGTTTGCATTCCCACTGGGAATTTCTCCTCGACTTTGTCAGAAGGACTGAGTTCCACTTTGCTGAATTCCTCCAGTGATCTTTTGTTTCTCTTACTCATTAGCACTCTGGATGCCTGCCCAGCAGTAGAAAGCCCACCTCCTAGTTCGGTTCTGCTTAGGAGAGGGGGTAGTGGTAATGGTTGATGGCTGGTCCAATTTCTGACAAGGATGTTTCTTTAGATTTTGACTTCAACATCATTTTCCTCAGAGTGGCCTTCCCTGACTGCCCCAATTAGATCAGCACCCCTAACTGCCAGGTGACTCTATTTTACCTTGGTCCCTGCTCTTATCAGTACCTGCCATTAACTTATCGACTGGCTGACGCAGAAAGATCCTCTAGAGCAGAGACTTTGTTTACCCCCATTGTCAAAGGGCAGTGCCAGGCCCCAGAAGGGGTTCTAACCAGTTGATTGCCATAGGCTAGCAGAGGGTTTCCAAAAGCAAGTAGTTACTTGAATTTTCATGTTTACCTTCTGTGGTGTTGCTTCATACACATCGCTCAGTAAGATTTTCAGTTTTAAGGATACAGAAGAGTGAATCCCATCCTTTAGGCACCACCCTGACTTTGGGAGAATTCTGGATGGAAATGCATTTCAAAATTAAGTTGCTAAAATGTCTTTAACTTGTGCCCCCTTCAGCGGCACATATACCAAAATTGGAAGGATACACAGACGATAAGCATGGCCCTGTGCAAGGATGATATGCAAATTTGTGACACATTCCATATTTTTAATAAAGCAAGAGGAAATCAGGGAGGACGAAGAACCATCAGAGACTGAATCACAGGAAACAAACTAAGAGTTGCTGAAGGAGCAGTGGCTGGGGGAGTGGGGTAACTGAATGATAGACATTAATGAGAGCATGGGATGTAATGAGCGGTGGGTATTAAATAAGACTGACGTGTCACTGGGGCATCTGGGTGGCTCAGTGGTTTGAGACTCTGCCTTCAGCTCAGGTCATGATCTCAGGGTCCTGGGATCGAGCCCCGCATTGGGCTCTCTGCTCAGCGGGGAGCCTGCTTCCCCTTCTCTCTACCTGTCTCTCTGCCTACTATGATCTCTGTCAAATAAATAAATAAAATCATTAAAAAAAAATGTGTCACTGACCTCTACCTCTGAAACTAATCATACATTATATGTAAATTAGTTGAATTTAAATTTGAATTTTTTTAAAAATAAAATAAAATGTCTTTAGCTTTTAGGAAATGACACCCTTCCCTACTGAGCAGTCGTGCCATTATCATCAGCTCTAGGAGAAGCATCTGCAAGGCAGACATGACAATCTATAAGTCTAAGAACTGCAAGATTAAATCTAAGTTAAAATTTTACTCCAGCAAGGTTCTTTTAGTTCTACTCTAATAACAACTTCTCCCAATTCCAAAGTTATGAATCAAAGATGGGGCCTAATGAAAGGGGGCGGACATCCTCTATCTCTCAGTTCACTGCCTGGATGGCTATGCTAGCTCTCAGGGGGAAAAAAAATTAGGACGTGACACCTTTCATTTTTCAAGTTAAACATTTTGTCTTAAAAAAAAAAAAAAAAAGCACGGCAGCTTTTAATACAAGAAACATAGATCACTAAAACTCTCTGGGCTGAGACGCTATCCCTGGCTCCATGCCAAGTTACCCAGGACAGCCCCTCCCAGGCCAGGACCACAGCTGGGAGGAAACTACCTGTCCCAGCACAGCTGGGAGCCCCTCCCCCACTTCTCCCCACCCGTGAGAACCACACCTGCAGCTCTTCAAGCAGCCCAAGGACCCTGCTCCATGGCAAGGTCAAGGGTTGGGGGTGGGTGGCTGTGGGGCTGTGGTTCTGCTGTCAGAGACCCAAGTCCATTGTGTTACCTGACTCCTATTTTGCTCCAAGGGCTAGGGAAAACTAGAGAAGGTACCTGTTGCCTCTCTCACCTCCGTCTATTTCCCCACGGACATGTCCTGGCCCCACTTACTGCCCTCCAGGAATGCCCACTTCCTGCGCCAAGGTCTCACACACCAGCAAGGTGCAGGCTCCTTAGTCTGTCCCCGCCACCGTCACTCCCAGACACACCCGATGCTTAGACTGGCCTGGGTTTCCAGGTTCCCTGACTGTGTCCTGTTTGGAATAGGACAGAAGGGCAGAAGGGAAGAAGAATGACCCTGTGTGGGTGGCTTCGAGACTCAGGATCAGGCTGAGACAGACAGCGGGGAGGTCACGGTTATTCAGATGAGAAATGAGCACTCAGAAGCTGACCCAGTGCAGAGGTGTGGCTGCTGAGAAAGGGTGCGTGTCATGGATTCAGGGACAAACCTGATTTCAGAATGCTCCTGTGATGAGATTAAGTGAGGCAAATGAGGTAGGCATTGTGACACAGTGTTAGACTACCGTTGACCTTCTGAGAACAGTCTGGAGGATCACCTGCTTCCAGAGCTCAGTCAACCTCAGTAAACTTTACATAATGGGCTTTGGGGGGGTGGTTACTATATGAAACCCTCCTGGTCAAATTAGTATGTGGCTCCTCTCTCCTGATTGGATTTGTACCATAAAGCTCAGATAGCCTCTGTTTTGTGAAAAAGACAAAGAGAGGGAAAAGATGGAAAAAGAGAGAGAAAAGGAAAAGAAGGTTAAAAAAAAAAAACAGGTAAGAGACTATAAACAGCAAGAAAATAAAGGAAGGAAGCAGAGAAAAATGAAACCAGTGCGTAGGTGTGGAAAAGGCAGTATTCCTGTTTGCTGTGGCTCTGAATCCCACCGTCCCCACTCCCCACTGTCCTACTTCCTTATCTGTTCCTGAAAAGCAGCCAAGTCATTCAGAAGCCTGGCTAGGAAGTGGCTGAGGGAGTTGGTGCTGGCTTGCATTTTACCCAGCCGGTAGGGGGGTCCACCACCTGCCTCACCTGGTCCTGGCCAACACGGAGCCGCACTGTCCCCTAGGCTTTCTGTAGAAGTCTGGCCAGCATCTCTTTTTTAAAAGTGCTAGCAGGTGCCTGGGTGGCTCAGTGGGTTAAGCCTCTGCCTTCGGCTCAGGCCATGGTCCTGGGGTCCTGGGATCAAGCCCCGCATCGGGCTCTCTGCTGAGCGGGGAGCCTGCTTTCCTCTCTCTCTCTGCGTGCCTCTCTGCCTACTTGTGATCTCTGTCTGTTAAATAAATTAAAAAAAAAAATTTAATAGTGCTAGCTTAGAGTAAGGCACAGAGCTCCCCAGAGAGGACCACATGCTCTGACATTTGTTTGGAAATCACCATTTCTTAATTTATCATTCTTAAAATGATAAATTATAAGAAGAAAAGGGGGGGTAAAGCTTTACGACAAGAGAAGAGCTGCACAGACATGAGGCAGGAACCAGAAAGGGTACTGCTGTTTTAATAATCTGTGACTTGGGTAGCCCAAGAACCCCCCCCCACAAAAAAAATCTGCTCTTAGTAATGAAAAGCGAGCCAAGATCCAGATTCAACACAAACACATTGGCCTCTACCAGTAAAATGTGTGTATGTTCAAAAACGTCCCCTACCCAATGTAGAGACTGGCATCTGTGTGGCATCACACTCACTTGCGTGTGCTGAGGGCACTGGAGTAGGAATGAACACGGTGAGAATCATTAGCTCTGGTGTGTAAATTTAGCATGGTTTGTAACCACCTCGAGGGCTTGTTAAACTCGGATGGTTGGGCTCTACGCATAGAGTTTCAGATTTAGGAGGTCTGGGTTGTGGTCTCAAAATTGCAGTTCTAGAAAGTTCCCTGGTGACACTAACCCCTACTCTGAGAAGCCCTGGCCTCTCCTTATATGATGAGCTCATCAGCAGAAAGCTCAGGGACCTGAGCCAGAATGAGTGCAGATCCCCCTGCTGCCCCTCACTGGTGGAATTACTTTAGAAAAATTGCTAACTCTGTAGCTGTAAATTGGGGTTGATGATAACGGTACCTAAATCCTGGGATTAATATAAGGGTGAAAGGAGTTAAAACAATGCAAAGTGTTTAGACCATGCTTGGCACATAGCAAGCACTTTCTAATTGTTTTTCTTAAATAAGAATGCAGGTCTTAGAGTCGGACAAATGGCTTTGACTTGGCTAGACTTAACTACTCTGAGCTTCAGCTTTCTTGTTGGTAAAAAAAGGATAAAAATAACATCTGTCGGGACGCCTGGGTGGCTCAGTTGGTTGGACGACTGCCTTCGGCTCAGGTCATGATCCCAGAGTCCTGGGATCGAGTCCCGCATTGGACTCCCAGCTCCAGGGGGAGTCTGCTTCTCTCTCTGACCTTCTCCTCGCTCATGTTCTCTCTCACTGTCTCTCTCTCAAATAAATAAATAAAATATTTAAAAAAAAAATAACATCTGTCTTACCAGGTTTTTCATAAAGATTAAATAAGCTAATACACTGGTTATTCAATCTTGTCAAATGAACACATATCCATACCCTTCAGGCCCTCCAGAGGTTTCTGCCGGCGAAGGTGTCGGCTCTGTGGGAAATGCTGCCCTCTGCTGGATAGCCATGCATTTTTGGAAATTAACTTGCCCCCTAGTCATGGAGCAAATAGCCAGTCATCTTCAAAAAGTTTGTTCCCTGAACACATTTTTTTGGCTGCTGTGATCAAACATGATTGAATTAAATCACTCTCAGTAAATGGTTTTCCTCCTTTCGCAAAATAATGAGGCACCTGGCAACTTACTTATTGGAGACATTTCTGTTTGGATTTTCTGGTTTTCATGATTGTTGCTTTCCTGTGAGTTGAGAATATTGGGATGACTGCCTAGCCTAGCCATGTGCTGGATTCTTTCAGGGCCCCCGGAGTGGCTCAGCAGTAAGCAGCCCTTGAAACGCTGTAGTGTTATAACCATGTCCCTGTGATCAGCAACCCACCAAAGACGCCAGATAACACACCAATGAGCAAGTGTCCCTCTGTTCTGATGATGCTTTATTTATAGATGATGGGATTTGAATGCCTTTATTTTCACATGTTACAAAGTATCGTTCATCTTTGATGTTTCTCAGTCACTTAGAAAGTAAAAACCAGCAGCACC
The DNA here is from genome assembly GCF_020171115.1 of Neogale vison. NCBI lineage: Eukaryota > Metazoa > Chordata > Mammalia > Carnivora > Mustelidae > Neogale > Neogale vison. Next base: position 147,937,693 of record NC_058092.1, on the reverse strand, counting down.
TGGGTGGTTCGTTGGGGAAAGCATCAGAAGCTTGATTTTTGCTCAGGTCATGATCTCAGGGTAGGGAGGTCAAGCCCCAGGCTGGGCTCTGTGCTGAACATGGAACCTGCTTAGGATTCTCTCTCTCCCTCTCCCTCTGTCTCTCCCCATCCCCCATCCTCACAAATAAATAAAATGGCTCAGTGGGTTAAGCTTCTGCATTTGGCTCAGGTCATGATCTCCAGGTTCTCCCTGCTCAGCAGGGAGCCTTCTTCTCTCTCTCTCCCCCTCTATGCCTCCTCCCTAATAGTTCTCTCTCTCTTTCTCTCTCTCTGAAACAAACTTTTTTAAAAAGTTTAAAAATTAATTAATTAGTTAATTAATTAAAAGCAAAAACCATATACCAAAACAAAGTGCCAGCCAGCTGGGGGTCTGCAGTCTGTACTTTGTCATCCACCGGAGTCCACCTACATCCTGATGAGACCAGGCTGGTAAGTGAAGCTGACAGGATGGTGATGCTATCCCTGCATTTTGTAGGTCCTTGAGGACAGCAGTAATCTCTGCGCTTTCCCTCAATACAGCATCTGCTCTCTTTGCCAGTGGTACATTTTTGAGCTTTCACTTGGCTACCATTTCTATGGTAAATTTCACCCCACAGGCCAAGGATCCAATCTAAACCAAGTATTTTTGCATCAGTGTTTATAAGGGATATCTTTCTATAGTTTCTTTTCTTGTTTGTCTGGCTTTGGTATCAGGATGCTAGACTCATAGAATGAGTTAGGAATTGTTTACTTCTATTCAGTCTTTTGAGAGAGTTTGAAAAGAATGGGTGTCACTTCCTCTCGAAATATTTGGTAGACCTTACCTGTGAAGCCATCAGATTCAGAAATTTTCTTTGTCAGGAGGCTTTTGGTTACTTATTCTATCTCCTTACTAGTTACAGGTCAGTTCAGATTTTCTTTGTGATTCAGGTTTAGTAGGTATCCATCTCTAAGAATTTGCCTATTTTACCTAGATTACCCAATTTGTTGGCATATGATTATTCATAGTACTCTCTTATAATCCTTTTTATTTCTGTATGATCAGTAGTAACGTCCCCTGCTTCATTTCTGATTTAAATTTTTTTTTTTTTTTATTTGACAGAAAGAGAGCGAGAGAGCAAGAGAGCACAAGCGAGCACAGGCAGACAGAGTGGCAGGCAGAGGCAGAGGGAGAAGCAGGCTTCCCGCCAAGCCAGGAGCCTGATGTGGGACTCGATCCCAGGACACTGGGATCATGACGCCAGCCGAAAGCAGCCGCCCAACCAACTGAGCCACCCAGTCTTCTTTTCTCCCTCAATCAATCCAGCTAAACTTTGTCAATTTTGTTAATCTTTTTAAGAATCAACTTTAGAGGGGTTCCTGTGTGGCTCAGTGGGTTGGCTCAGTGGGTTAAAGCCTCGGCCTTCAGCTCAGGTCATGGTCCCAGAGTCCTGGGATCAAGCCCCACATTGGGCTCTCTGCTCAGCAGGGAGCCTGCTTCCTCCTCTCTCTGTGCCTGCCTCTCTGCCTACTTGTGATGTCTGTCTGTCAAATAAATAAAATCTTAAAAAAAAAATCAACTTTAGATCTCATCGATTGTTTCTATGGTTTAACGATTCTCTATTTTATTTATCTTGAGCCTAATCTTTAGTATTTCCTTCTTTGTGCTAGTTCTGGGTTTAATGTGCTCTTTTTCCAGATCCTTAGGTCATAAAGTTAGGCTATTGATATAAGATCTTATTTAATGTGAGCATTTAAGGCTATAAACTTCCCTCTTCACACTGTTTTCACTGCATCTCATCACTATGAATGCTGTGTTTTCATTTTCATTCATCTCTAAGTATTTTCTGATTTCTAATTTCAATTTCTACTATAGCACTACTTCACTTCTGACATCAGATGTGGGGGAGTTTCCACACAACAAGCAATTCTGTGACACTAGCAGGTGTCCTATAATCTAACTCAGTTCTGACACTATCTATCTGGAGATAGCATCAGATCCCACATGTTAAGGAACTAGTCCGACAAATTGTGCCCTCCCCTTCAGATGCCCATGCCAAGTCCAGGGTTGTTGTGACCTGTGCTTCTAGCCGACCAGCTATAGATCGGAGGGTACCACAAACCCTTCCTTAGGTTTATTTAATTTTGCTTGAGCAGGTCACAGAACTCTGGAACATGGTTTACTCACTGGATCACCAGTTTATTATAAAAAGATACTGTTGTGAGGTGAACTGGAGAGACTCTGGGCCCTGGGGACTTAACCCAGCCAGATCCCAAGGAGTTGCTGAAGGTTCTTGGTCTTGTCACTAGAATGAATTCAAGGACAGACACACAGCACAGGGGATAAGTGACACAAATGGGAAAGTTTATTAAAGCAGAAAGTACACTCTCAGGAGAAGAAAGCGGGCAAGCTTAAGAGAGCTGTGTCCCAGGGGTCTGGGTTTCTGTCTTTTATCAGCAGCTGTTATCTAGGGGCAGAATATTCATAATTTGGGGCAGGGAGGCAGGGTTTTGTGCTTTTCCTTCCTAATTTGGTCAAAAGTTTCCTGTCATGGCATCAGCCATCTTGAGCCTATCTGGTTTGATCCAGCTTCTGCATTTGGGAAGGCCTCTGACCTTCCCAATAGTTGGATGACAACCTTGTTGCTGATCTCCAGGTATCCTATTAGAACCTAAATAAATGCCTACTCTAACAGTACAACTCAGAAATAGCCATATGGAGAAGATGCACAGGGCAAGGTACAAAGAAAGAAGCCCAGAGCTTCCGTGCCCTCTCTGAGCGCCACTCTCCTCAGCTCTCCATAAGTTCACCAACCCTGAAACTCTCCAAACCCTGTCCTTGTGGGTTTCAAAGGCTTTATTACATGGGCATGACAGATTAGATCATTGTCAGTTGGGGATCGAGCTCACTTTCTATCCCCTCTCCCCTTCCCTTACCTCAGACTCTTAGTTTTGGCTCAGCTCATAAACTCAGGGTGCTGAGATCGAGCCCCACATGGGGCTCCACACTCAGTGGGGAGTCTCCTGGAAATTCTCTCTCCCTCTCCCTCCGCCCATGCTCCCATTCTCTAAAATTAGTAGATTTTAATTTAAAAAAAAAGATTTATTAAATCTTTACAAAATAAATTAATTAAAACGGAGTCAGGAGACCAGGAGAGGAGGCTCTCATGCCCTGCCACTTCTGCTCAGTTGCAGACCAACAAGAAAAATGTAACTTGCAAATGGTTGTTTTATTTCCTGAGCCAGAGAAAACTTTCCTGCCCCCTCTCCCCCATACCTTACCAACCAACAGCCTAATCAATGCGAGATTGTCACAACACAGCCAATGAAAAAGCACTATACTTCAGATTCCCACTGTACTCCACTGGAGTTTTTTTTTTTTTAATTTATTTTAAGATTTTATTTATTTATTTATTTATTTATCAGAGAGACAGAGAGCCCACAAGCAGACACAGAGAGAGAAGGAGGCTCCCCACTGAGCAAGGAGCACTTGCGGGGTGGGACTGGATCCAAGGGCCCCGGATCATGACCATGACCGGAGAAGGCAGCCGCTTAACCAACTGAGCCACACAGGCATCCCTGGACTTTTCATTCCTAACAGCACTCCCAAGGGCCCCTTCTTCTCCATAAGAGCATTATCTCCTTTCTTCTGGGAACTTGTCTATGACTTCACCATAACTAGCTTGTTCCAGATTGCAAATTCTCTGCTGCTTCAAATAAATCCATTTTTACTAGTAAAATAATTGGCAGTTTCATTTTTAAAGTTAACACTTGATTGTTCTGAAATATGAATTTAGATCTACAACTTCAAGCTGACGGGTCAAAAGCTTTGTTTAAAAAAATAAAAATAAAAGTAAAAAAATAAAATTCAAGGGCCCACTGAGTGACTCAGTCAGTGAAGTGTCTGCCTTTAGATCAGGCAGGTCCTGGGATGGAGCCTCGCATGGAGCACCACAAAGGAAACTCCAGGGAGCTGCACCAAATGGAAGGATTTTATAAGCAGAACAAGGAGGTTCTTAGCTAAAGAAACAATTGTTTGGGGCCATGTCACCTTCCCTCAGGGGGAAGTGCAGGGGGTCTTATCATGCAGATTACCTCTCTAGTACCCACCAGGAAATCCCAGCCTAGTTTAAAATTCCCCCCCAACCCCCAAACCCCCAAACCCACCCCCTCCTCGGCAAGAGGCTGAAAACAGGGTTAAGTCTCGTAGTTTAAGTCTTACGGAGTTCGGAGTTCGGATTGTTGTTTATTTTTAACCATTGTGAGAAAGTGCAGTGTTCATCCATTTTTTACTTGTTCACGCTTCAAAGTGCCTGTAAAGTGTCTTGTCATTTGGGGCTGTTTTAAAATATAGTGTATTAATAGAAAATATCAGTTATAGTAAAGCCAACAGATCAGGAGATGAATGCTGTGGAAAATATTATTTGTTTCTTACAGTACCCAAAAGGAGAGGGCATGCCATTGAGTAGGGGCCCCACAAGAAAGCACCAGGATAGAGGCAAAGACAGGATGGAAGTATAGACAAGAGTACTGTGGTCTCTGAACAAAAGCAACGTATCAGGTCCAAAATGGAGTCACAGAATGGTCCTAGGCCCCATGTCAGCAGAGACTTAATAACAGTTTTGGCTGTCCCAGAAATGGAATCTTACACAAGTCAGTCAGGAATCACCAGGTCAGCCCTAGGGAAGTCATCTGCCTGCTAGATCTCTGCCATCCCCTGAAGGAAAGTGACCTTGCTACACCAATCCACTTCCGCTAGTATGACTTCCTTATTCCTGTTCCCTTCTGCCCATAAAGATCTTTCATTTTATACAGCTCTTTGGAACTCCTTTCTGCTAGATAGGATGCTAACTGGCTTCATGAATTATTGACTAAAACCAATAAAATCTTTAAAAGTTATTCAGTTGGGCCCCTGGGTGGCTCAGTTGGTTAAGCCTCTGCTGTCAGCTCAGGTCATGATCCCAGAGTCCTGGGATAAGAGTCCCACATCGGACTCCCAGCTCAATGGGAAGTCTGCTTCTCCCTCTGACCTCCCCTCTCTTGCTCTCTCACTCTGTCTCTCTGTCTCCTCTCTCTCTCAAATACATAAATAAAATCTTTAAAAAAATAAAAGTTATTCGATTAAATGTGGGTTTTTTTTAAGATTTTGTGGGGGCACCTGGATGTCTCAGTTGGTTAAGCAACGACCTTCAGCTCATCGCTATCCTGGGATAGAGCCCCCAACCAGCTCCCCGCTCCTTGGGGAGCCTGCTTTCCCTTCTCCCTGTGCCTGCTGCTCCGCTTGCTTGTGCTTTCTCTCTGTCTGTCTCTGTCAGATAAATGAATAAATGAATAAATAAATAAATAATCTTTTTTTTAAAACTCTTTAAAAAAAAGTTTTGAAAAAAATTTTAAAATAAAAAGTTTTGGGGTTTTTCTTAGATTTTATTTATTTGTCAGAGAGAGTGAGAGAAAGCCAGCACAAGCAGGGGGGAGTGGCAGGCAGAGAGAGAAGCAGGCTTCCCACTGAGCAAGGATTTTTTCCCCCTCTCTTCCCTCTGTGTCAGACTGGATCCCAGAACCCTGGGATCATGACCTGAGCTGAAAGCAGATGCTAAACAGACTAAGCCACCCAGGCCTCCCAGATTTTGTTTTTGTTTTAACAGAAGGAATATGCAAGGCAGAGTAACCAGGTTTAGGGTCTTTCTCGGAGCGAGACAGCCCCGCGCTTGCCGTGGCTGCTCCCGGGAGACGCAGGGTGGAGCCGAGTGCCCAAGGCGCCGGGAGCCCACGCGGGTCGGCCATCTGGCGTCCTGGGCACCTCGGCCCGGGCGCGGGGCCCCAGGGGCGAAGGGGAGGTGGTCGGTGAGAAGGAAGGGAATGCCCTTCCGGCCTGAGCGGAGCCCAGGCCCGGTGGAGAGAAGGGGCAGGGTGGGCCCAGGTCGCGGGGGCGCCGGGAGGGGTGGGGCGGTGGGGCGGGCTGCCGGTGGGCTTTGGAGCTGGGGGCAGCCCGAGGGCCTCGCTAGGGGATCCAGGGCCCAGGGCCCGGGCCCGGGCGCACAGGCCCGAGGAGAGGTTGCCCGAGCCCGGGGTCGAGGCCCGCTCCTGCCTCCTGTCCCCCACAACCCCGGCCCCGGCCCGCCCCTCCCCGCCCTCCTCCCACAGCCCGTCGGCCCCCACCCCCTCCCCGCGTCCATGGCCGTGGTCCTCACCCCGGTCCCCCTTTCCCTGCCTCTGGCCCCCGAGCCCCCTCCAACACTGCCTCTCCCTGCCAGCAGCCCCCCAAGGTCGGCTGAGGCGCGGCTGGGCCTCGTGGCGTGGAGGCGGAAAGGCTGGGTTGTGGCCGGCCGCCCGTGCAGCGGGCCGCCCTTTTGGGGCCAGGGGCCCGCGATGCTGGGGCTGGGGTGGCCAGGGGTCGGGGGGTCAGGGGCCCGAGGTGACCGGGCTCCGGGGCTGCGGCGTTCAGGGACTGCTGGGAGGCCGCCGCGTTGGCGGCCAAGCGAGTGGGAGGGAGGCCGAAGGGGGAGAGAAAAGAGGAAGGCCAAACAAGACAAGCGTTTGGGGGCGAAAGAAAAAGCCTACAGCACCCGGTATTCCCAGGCGGTCTCCCATCCAAGTACTAACCAGGCCCGACCCTGCTTAGCTTCCGAGATCAGACGAGATCGGGCGCGTTCAGGGTGGTATGGCCTTAGACGCCTGCCGCCGCAGCTGGCCGCCCCAAGAGCCTGCTGCGCGCTTCGCGGGCCCCGGCGCGCGCCGCGGCTCACCCCTCCGCCTGTCCTTGTCCTGGCGCCTGCCTCCCCGCCCGCCCGCCCGCCCAGGGGCCCAGACGCCTGCGGGCCCCGGGGCCTCGCCAAAGTCCCTCCGGGCACTCTCCCATCCCGGGACTCCCCAGCCCCTCTGCCCCGTGCCTCTGCAGGTGTCAAGGGGCTGTGTCCTCCGGCCCGCGCGCGGTGAGCACAGCGCCCCCCAGCGCCCACCCAGCGCCCTAGGCCTGGCCCAGCTGGCCACCTGGCCTTCCCTCCTCTCCTCTCCTCTCCTCTGCTCTCCTCTCCTCTCCTCTCCTCTGCTCTCTTATGCTCTCCTCTCCTCTGCTCTCCTCTGCTCTCCTCTACTCTCCTCCAGTCAGCTCTGCTCGGCTCGGCTCGGCTCGGCTCGGCTCGGCTCTGCTCGGCTCGGCTGGGCACGGCTTGGACGGGTTCGGTTCTCCCCTCCTCTGCACCCCGCCTCGCTCCCAGCCCACCCGAGGCCACGAGGACACGGGCGATGCCACACACCCGCCCAGAAGCGGCAGCCCCGCCCCGTGACCCTTCCTCCGCGCGCTTCCCCTCGCCACCCACCCGCAACAGGCCCTGACCAGAGACACGATAGGCCGGCTCACCTACACGGACACAGGGATACCCACGGAGACACAGGGACAGACACAGACTGAGGGATGTCTGCACAGACGGCCAGAACGCAGAGCCCCAGAGACAGACTCTCCAACCCGCAGTCCCCCCCACCCCCCCAGACCCTCCACACCCCCAGCTCCCAGGACAGACGCGGTGACCCTGACCGGCATGGGGACAGGGACCGGGTCGGAGACACGGGTGCACGCAACGCTCACACACCCACTCACACGCACAGGAACACACACACGCACGCACACACCCGCGCACACACGCACTCGGACAAGACACCACCCACCCAGGAGGCTGCGGTGGCCTGGCACCTGTCCCGGGAGGGAGGGCCGGCGTGCTTGGGCAGGGCTTTGGCCTAGGTGGCGGCGCCCTGGAGCTGCCGGAGGAGCCCGGGGAGCCCGAGGACCTGCCGGTGAGGTGTCAGCAGTCCCGTTCGGCTCCCTTTCCTGCCCAGCACCCGGTCTGGCCTGGGGGCCTGCCAGGGATTCTTTCATGGGTCTAGTCTTCTGGTGTGGGGTGTGGGGTGTGGGGTGTGGGGTGTGGCGTGGGGCCGGGGGCGGGGCGGGGGCCTCTCTTGGCCCGGTGTGCGGCGCCTCCGGTCTTTCTCGGAGCGAGACAGCCCCGCGCTTGCCGTGGCTGCTCCCGGGAGACGCAGGGTGGAGCCGAGTGCCCAAGGCGCCGGGAGCCCACGAGCGTCGGCCATCTGGCGTCCTGGGCACCTCGGCCCGGGCGCGGGGCCCCAGGGGCGAAGGGGAGGTGGTCGGTGAGAAGGAAGGGAATGCCCTTCCGGCCTGAGCGGAGCCCAGGCCCGGTGGAGAGAAGGGGCAGGGTGGGCCCAGGTCGCGGGGGCGCCGGGAGGGGTGGGGCGGTGGGGCGGGCTGCCGGTGGGCTTTGGAGCTGGGGGCAGCCCGAGGGCCTCGCTAGGGGATCCAGGGCCCAGGGCCCGGGCCCGGGCGCACAGGCCCGAGGAGAGGTTGCCCGAGCTCGGGGTCGAGGCCCGCTCCTGCCTCCTGTCCCCCACAACCCCGGCCCCGGCCCGCCCCTCCCCGCCCTCCTCCCACAGCCCGTCGGCCCCCACCCCCTCCCCGCGTCCATGGCCGTGGTCCTCACCCCGGTCCCCCTTTCCCTGCCTCTGGCCCCCGAGCCCCCTCCAACACTGCCTCTCCCTGCCAGCAGCCCCCCAAGGTCGGCTGAGGCGCGGCTGGGCCTCGTGGCGTGGAGGCGGAAAGGCTGGGTTGTGGCCGGCCGCCCGTGCAGCGGGCCGCCCTTTTGGGGCCAGGGGCCCGCGATGCTGGGGCTGGGGTGGCCAGGGGTCGGGGGGTCAGGGGCCCGAGGTGACCGGGCTCAGGGGCTGCGGCGTTCAGGGACTGCTGGGAGGCCGCCGCGTTGGCGGCCAAGCGAGTGGGAGGGAGGCCGAAGGGGGAGAGAAAAGAGGAAGGCCAAACAAGACAAGCGTTTGGGGGCGAAAGAAAAAGCCTACAGCACCCGGTATTCCCAGGCGGTCTCCCATCCAAGTACTAACCAGGCCCGACCCTGCTTAGCTTCCGAGATCAGACGAGATCGGGCGCGTTCAGGGTGGTATGGCCGTAGACGCCTGCCGCCGCAGCTGGCCGCCCCAAGAGCCTGCTGCGCGCTTCGCGGGCCCCGGCGCGCGCCGCGGCTCACCCCTCCGCCTGTCCTTGTCCTGGCGCCTGCCTCCCCGCCCGCCCGCCCGCCCAGGGGCCCAGACGCCTGCGGGCCCCGGGGCCTCGCCAAAGTCCCTCCGGGCACTCTCCCATCCCGGGACTCCCCAGCCCTTCCGCCCCGTGCCTCTGCAGGTGGCAAGGGGCTGTGTCCTCGGGCCCGCGCGCGGTGAGCACAGCGCCCCCCAGCGCACACCCAGCGCCCTAGGCCTGGCCCAGCTGGCCACCTGGCCTTCCCTCCTCTCCTCTCCTCTGCTCTCCTCTCCTCTCCTCTGCTCTCTTATGCTCTCCTCTCCTCTGCTCTCCTCTGCTCTCCTCTACTCTCCTCCAGTCAGCTCTGCTCGGCTCGGCTCGGCTCGGCTCGGCTCGGCTCTGCTCGGCTCGGCTGGGCACGGCTTGGACGGGTTCGGTTCTCCCCTCCTCTGCACCCCGCCTCGCTCCCAGCCCACCCGAGGCCACGAGGACACGGGCGATGCCACACACCCGCCCAGAAGCGGCAGCCCCGCCCCGTGACCCTTCCTCCGCGCGCTTCCCCTCGCCACCCACCCGCAACAGGCCCTGACCAGAGACACGATAGGCCGGCTCACCTACACGGACACAGGGATACCCACGGAGACACAGGGACAGACACAGACTGAGGGATGTCTGCACAGACGGCCAGAACGCAGAGCCCCAGAGACAGACTCTCCAACCCGCAGTCCCCCCCACCCCCCCAGACCCTCCACACCCCCAGCTCCCAGGACAGACGCGGTGACCCTGACCGGCATGGGGACAGGGACCGGGTCGGAGACACGGGTGCACGCAACGCTCACACACCCACTCACACGCACAGGAACACACACACGCACGCACACACCCGCGCACACACGCACTCGGACAAGACACCACCCACCCAGGAGGCTGCGGTGGCCTGGCACCTGTCCCGGGAGGGAGGGCCGGCGTGCTTGGGCAGGGCTTTGGCCTAGGTGGCGGCGCCCTGGAGCTGCCGGAGGAGCCCGGGGAGCCCGAGGACCTGCCGGTGAGGTGTCAGCAGTCCCGTTCGGCTCCCTTTCCTGCCCAGCACCCGGTCTGGCCTGGGGGCCTGCCAGGGATTCTTTCATGGGTCTAGTCTTCTGGTGTGGGGTGTGGGGTGTGGGGTGTGGGGTGTGGGGTGTGGCGTGGGGCCGGGGGCGGGGCGGGGGCCTCTCTTGGCCCGGTGTGCGGCGCCTCCGGTCTTTCTCGGAGCGAGACAGCCCCGCGCTTGCCGTGGCTGCTCCCGGGAGACGCAGGGTGGAGCCGAGTGCCCAAGGCGCCGGGAGCCCACGCGGGTCGGCCATCTGGCGTCCTGGGCACCTCGGCCCGGGCGCGGGGCCCCAGGGGCGAAGGGGAGGTGGTCGGTGAGAAGGAAGGGAATGCCCTTCCGGCCTGAGCGGAGCCCAGGCCCGGTGGAGAGAAGGGGCAGGGTGGGCCCAGGTCGCGGGGGGCGCGGGGAGGGGTGGGGCGGTGGGGCGGGCTGCCGGTGGGCTTTGGAGCTGGGGGCAGCCCGAGGGCCTCGCTAGGGGATCCAGGGCCCAGGGCCCGGGCCCGGGCGCACAGGCCCGAGGAGAGGTTGCCCGAGCCCGGGGTCGAGGCCCGCTCCTGCCTCCTGTCCCCCACAACCCCGGCCCCGGCCCGCCCCTCCCCGCCCTCCTCCCACAGCCCGTCGGCCCCCACCCCCTCCCCGCGTCCATGGCCGTGGTCCTCACCCCGGTCCCCCTTTCCCTGCCTCTGGCCCCCGAGCCCCCTCCAACACTGCCTCTCCCTGCCAGCAGCCCCCCAAGGTCGGCTGAGGCGCGGCTGGGCCTCGTGGCGTGGAGGCGGAAAGGCTGGGTTGTGGCCGGCCGCCCGTGCAGCGGGCCGCCCTTTTGGGGCCAGGGGCCCGCGATGCTGGGGCTGGGGTGGCCAGGGGTCGGGGGGTCAGGGGCCCGAGGTGACCGGGCTCAGGGGCTGCGGCGTTCAGGGACTGCTGGGAGGCCGCCGCGTTGGCGGCCAAGCGAGTGGGAGGGAGGCCGAAGGGGGAGAGAAAAGAGGAAGGCCAAACAAGACAAGCGTTTGGGGGCGAAAGAAAAAGCCTACAGCACCCGGTATTCCCAGGCGGTCTCCCATCCAAGTACTAACCAGGCCCGACCCTGCTTAGCTTCCGAGATCAGACGAGATCGGGCGCGTTCAGGGTGGTATGGCCGTAGACGCCTGCCGCCGCAGCTGGCCGCCCCAAGAGCCTGCTGCGCGCTTCGCGGGCCCCGGCGCGCGCCGCGGCTCACCCCTCCGCCTGTCCTTGTCCTGGCGCCTGCCTCCCCGCCCGCCCGCCCGCCCAGGGGCCCAGACGCCTGCGGGCCCCGGGGCCTCGCCAAAGTCCCTCCGGGCACTCTCCCATCCCGGGACTCCCCAGCCCCTCCGCCCCGTGCCTCTGCAGGTGGCAAGGGGCTGTGTCCTCGGGCCCGCGCGCGGTGAGCACAGCGCCCCCCAGCGCCCACCCAGCGCCCTAGGCCTGGCCCAGCTGGCCACCTGGCCTTCCCTCCTCTCCTCTCCTCTCCTCTGCTCTCCTCTCCTCTCCTCTCCTCTGCTCTCTTATGCTCTCCTCTCCTCTGCTCTCCTCTGCTCTCCTCTACTCTCCTCCAGTCAGCTCTGCTCGGCTCGGCTCGGCTCGGCTCGGCTCGGCTCTGCTCGGCTCGGCTGGGCACGGCTTGGACGGGTTCGGTTCTCCCCTCCTCTGCACCCCGCCTCGCTCCCAGCCCACCCGAGGCCACGAGGACACGGGCGATGCCACACACCCGCCCAGAAGCGGCAGCCCCGCCCCGTGACCCTTCCTCCGCGCGCTTCCCCTCGCCACCCACCCGCAACAGGCCCTGACCAGAGACACGATAGGCCGGCTCACCTACACGGACACAGGGATACCCACGGAGACACAGGGACAGACACAGACTGAGGGATGTCTGCACAGACGGCCAGAACGCAGAGCCCCAGAGACAGACTCTCCAACCCGCAGTCCCCCCCACCCCCCCAGACCCTCCACACCCCCAGCTCCCAGGACAGACGCGGTGACCCTGACCGGCATGGGGACAGGGACCGGGTCGGAGACACGGGTGCACGCAACGCTCACACACCCACTCACACGCACAGGAACACACACACGCACGCACACACCCGCGCACACACGCACTCGGACAAGACACCACCCACCCAGGAGGCTGCGGTGGCCTGGCACCTGTCCCGGGAGGGAGGGCCGGCGTGCTTGGGCAGGGCTTTGGCCTAGGTGGCGGCGCCCTGGAGCTGCCGGAGGAGCCCGGGGAGCCCGAGGACCTGCCGGTGAGGTGTCAGCAGTCCCGTTCGGCTCCCTTTCCTGCCCAGCACCCGGTCTGGCCTGGGGGCCTGCCAGGGATTCTTTCATGGGTCTAGTCTTCTGGTGTGGGGTGTGGGGTGTGGGGTGTGGGGTGTGGCGTGGGGCCGGGGGCGGGGCGGGGGCCTCTCTTGGCCCGGTGTGCGGCGCCTCCGGTCTTTCTCGGAGCGAGACAGCCCCGCGCTTGCCGTGGCTGCTCCCGGGAGACGCAGGGTGGAGCCGAGTGCCCAAGGCGCCGGGAGCCCACGAGGGTCGGCCATCTGGCGTCCTGGGCACCTCGGCCCGGGCGCGGGGCCCCAGGGGCGAAGGGGAGGTGGTCGGTGAGAAGGAAGGGAATGCCCTTCCGGCCTGAGCGGAGCCCAGGCCCGGTGGAGAGAAGGGGCAGGGTGGGCCCAGGTCGCGGGGGCGCCGGGAGGGGTGGGGCGGTGGGGCGGGCTGCCGGTGGGCTTTGGAGCTGTGGGCAGCCCGAGGGCCTCGCTAGGGGATCCAGGGCCCAGGGCCCGGGCCCGGGCGCACAGGCCCGAGGAGAGGTTGCCCGAGCCCGGGGTCGAGGCCCGCTCCTGCCTCCTGTCCCTCACAACCACGGCCCCGGCCCGCCCCTCCCCGCCCTCCTCCCACAGCCCGTCGGCCCCCACCCCCTCCCCGCGTCCATGGCCGTGGTCCTCACCCCGGTCCCCCTTTCCCTGCCTCTGGCCCCTGAGCCCCCTCCAACACTGCCTCTCCCTCCCAGCAGCCCCCCAAGGTAGGCTGAGGCGCGGCTGGGCCTCGTGGCGTGGAGGCGGAAAGGCTGGGTTGTGGCCGGCCGCCCGTGCAGCGGGCCGCCCTTTTGGGGCCAGGGGCCCGCGATGCTGGGGCTGGGGTGGCCAGGGGTCGGGGGGTCAGGGGCCCGAGGTGACCGGGCTCCGGGGCTGCGGCGTTCAGGGCCTGCTGGGAGGCCGCCGCGTTGGCGGCCAAGCGAGTGGGAGGGAGGCCGAAGGGGGAGAGAAAAGAGGAAGGCCAAACAAGACAAGCGTTTGGGGGCGAAAGAAAAAGCCTACAGCACCCGGTATTCCCAGGCGGTCTCCCATCCAAGTACTAACCAGGCCCGACCCTGCTTAGCTTCCGAGATCAGACGAGATCGGGCGCGTTCAGGGTGCTATGGCCGTAGACGCCTGCCGCCGCAGCTGGCCGCCCCAAGAGCCTGCTGCGCGCTTCGCGGGCCCCGGCGCGCGCCGCGGCTCACCCCTCCGCCTGTCCTTGTCCTGGCGCCTGCCTCCCCGCCCGCCCGCCCGCCCAGGGGCCCAGACGCCTGCGGGCCCCGGGGCCTCGCCAAAGTCCCTCCGGGCACTCTCCCATCCCGGGACTCCCCAGCCTCTCCGCCCCGTGCCTCTGCAGGTGGCAAGGGGCTGTGTCCTCGGGCCCGCGCGCGGTGAGCACAGCGCCCCCCAGCGCCCACCCAGCGCCCTAGGCCTGGCCCAGCTGGCCACCTGGCCTTCCCTCCTCTCCTCTCCTCTCCTCTGCTCTCCTCTCCTCTCCTCTCCTCTGCTCTCTTATGCTCTCCTCTCCTCTGCTCTCCTCTGCTCTCCTCTACTCTCCTCCAGTCAGCTCTGCTCTGCTCGGCTCGGCTCGGCTCGGCTCGGCTCGGCTCGGCACGGCTTGGACGGGTTCGGTTCTCCCCTCCTCTGCACCCCGCCTCGCTCCCAGCCCACCCGAGGCCACGAGGACACGGGCGATGCCACACACCAGCCCAGAAGCGGCAGCCCCGCCCCGTGACCCTTCCTCCGCGCGCTTCCCCTCGCCACCCACCCGCAACAGGCCCTGACCAGAGACACGATAGGCCGGCTCACCTACACGGACACAGGGATACCCACGGAGACACAGGGACAGACACAGACTGAGGGATGTCTGCACAGACGGCCAGAACGCAGAGCCCCAGAGACAGACTCTCCAACCCGCAGTCCCCCCCACCCCCCCAGACCCTCCACACCCCCAGCTCCCAGGACAGACGCGGTGACCCTGACCGGCATGGGGACAGGGACCGGGTCGGAGACACGGGTGCACGCAACGCTCACACACCCACTCACACGCACAGGAACACACACACGCACGCACACACCCGCGCACACACGCACTCGGACAAGACACCACCCACCCAGGAGGCTGCGGTGGCCTGGCACCTGTCCCGGGAGGGAGGGCCGGCGTGCTTGGGCAGGGCTTTGGCCTAGGTGGCGGCGCCCTGGAGCTGCCGGAGGAGCCCGGGGAGCCCGAGGACCTGCCGGTGAGGTGTCAGCAGTCCCGTTCGGCTCCCTTTCCTGCCCAGCACCCGGTCTGGCCTGGGGGCCTGCCAGGGATTCTTTCATGGGTCTAGTCTTCTGGTGTGGGGTGTGGGGTGTGGGGTGTGGGGTGTGGGGTGTGGCGTGGGGCCGGGGGCGGGGCGGGGGCCTCTCTTGGCCCGGTGTGCGGCGCCTCCGGTCTTTCTCGGAGCGAGACAGCCCCGCGCTTGCCGTGGCTGCTCCCGGGAGACGCAGGGTGGAGCCGAGTGCCCAAGGCGCCGGGAGCCCACGCGGGTCGGCCATCTGGCGTCCTGGGCACCTCGGCCCGGGCGCGGGGCCCCAGGGGCGAAGGGGAGGTGGTCGGTGAGAAGGAAGGGAATGCCCTTCCGGCCTGAGCGGAGCCCAGGCCCGGTGGAGAGAAGGGGCAGGGTGGGCCCAGGTCGCGGGGGCGCCGGGAGGGGTGGGGCGGTGGGGCGGGCTGCCGGTGGGCTTTGGAGCTGGGGGCAGCCCGAGGGCCTCGCTAGGGGATCCAGGGCCCAGGGCCCGGGCCCGGGCGCACAGGCCCGAGGAGAGGTTGCCCGAGCCCGGGGTCGAGGCCCGCTCCTGCCTCCTGTCCCCCACAACCCCGGCCCCGGCCCGCCCCTCCCCGCCCTCCTCCCACAGCCCGTCGGCCCCCACCCCCTCCCCGCGTCCATGGCCGTGGTCCTCACCCCGGTCCCCCTTTCCCTGCCTCTGGCCCCCGAGCCCCCTCCAACACTGCCTCTCCCTGCCAGCAGCCCCCCAAGGTCGGCTGAGGCGCGGCTGGGCCTCGTGGCGTGGAGGCGGAAAGGCTGGGTTGTGGCCGGCCGCCCGTGCAGCGGGCCGCCCTTTTGGGGCCAGGGGCCCGCGATGCTGGGGCTGGGGTGGCCAGGGGTCGGGGGGTCAGGGGCCCGAGGTGACCGGGCTCCGGGGCTGCGGCGTTCAGGGACTGCTGGGAGGCCGCCGCGTTGGCGGTCAAGCGAGTGGGAGGGAGGCCGAAGGGGGAGAGAAAAGAGGAAGGCCAAACAAGACAAGCGTTTGGGGGCGAAAGAAAAAGCCTACAGCACCCGGTATTCCCAGGCGGTCTCCCATCCAAGTACTAACCAGGCCCGACCCTGCTTAGCTTCCGAGATCAGACGACATCGGGCGCGTTCAGGGTGGTATGGCCTTAGACGCCTGCCGCCGCAGCTGGCCGCCCCAAGAGCCTGCTGCGCGCTTCGCGGGCCCCGGCGCGCGCCGCGGCTCACCCCTCCGCCTGTCCTTGTCCTGGCGCCTGCCTCCCCGCCCGCCCGCCCGCCCAGGGGCCCAGACGCCTGCGGGCCCCGGGGCCTCGCCAAAGTCCCTCCGGGCACTCTCCCATCCCGGGACTCCCCAGCCCCTCTGCCCCGTGCCTCTGCAGGTGTCAAGGGGCTGTGTCCTCCGGCCCGCGCGCGGTGAGCACAGCGCCCCCCAGCGCCCACCCAGCGCCCTAGGCCTGGCCCAGCTGGCCACCTGGCCTTCCCTCCTCTCCTCTCCTCTCCTCTGCTCTCCTCTCCTCTCCTCTCCTCTGCTCTCTTATGCTCTCCTCTCCTCTGCTCTCCTCTGCTCTCCTCTACTCTCCTCCAGTCAGCTCTGCTCGGCTCGGCTCGGCTCGGCTCGGCTCGGCTCTGCTCGGCTCGGCTGGGCACGGCTTGGACGGGTTCGGTTCTCCCCTCCTCTGCACCCCGCCTCGCTCCCAGCCCACCCGAGGCCACGAGGACACGGGCGATGCCACACACCCGCCCAGAAGCGGCAGCCCCGCCCCGTGACCCTTCCTCCGCGCGCTTCCCCTCGCCACCCACCCGCAACAGGCCCTGACCAGAGACACGATAGGCCGGCTCACCTACACGGACACAGGGATACCCACGGAGACACAGGGACAGACACAGACTGAGGGATGTCTGCACAGACGGCCAGAACGCAGAGCCCCAGAGACAGACTCTCCAACCCGCAGTCCCCCCCACCCCCCCAGACCCTCCACACCCCCAGCTCCCAGGACAGACGCGGTGACCCTGACCGGCATGGGGACAGGGACCGGGTCGGAGACACGGGTGCACGCAACGCTCACACACCCACTCACACGCACAGGAACACACACACGCACGCACACACCCGCGCACACACGCACTCGGACAAGACACCACCCACCCAGGAGGCTGCGGTGGCCTGGCACCTGTCCCGGGAGGGAGGGCCGGCGTGCTTGGGCAGGGCTTTGGCCTAGGTGGCGGCGCCCTGGAGCTGCCGGAGGAGCCCGGGGAGCCCGAGGACCTGCCGGTGAGGTGTCAGCAGTCCCGTTCGGCTCCCTTTCCTGCCCAGCACCCGGTCTGGCCTGGGGGCCTGCCAGGGATTCTTTCATGGGTCTAGTCTTCTGGTGTGGGGTGTGGGGTGTGGGGTGTGGGGTGTGGCGTGGGGCCGGGGGCGGGGCGGGGGCCTCTCTTGGCCCGGTGTGCGGCGCCTCCGGTCTTTCTCGGAGCGAGACAGCCCCGCGCTTGCCGTGGCTGCTCCCGGGAGACGCAGGGTGGAGCCGAGTGCCCAAGGCGCCGGGAGCCCACGAGCGTCGGCCATCTGGCGTCCTGGGCACCTCGGCCCGGGCGCGGGGCCCCAGGGGCGAAGGGGAGGTGGTCGGTGAGAAGGAAGGGAATGCCCTTCCGGCCTGAGCGGAGCCCAGGCCCGGTGGAGAGAAGGGGCAGGGTGGGCCCAGGTCGCGGGGGCGCCGGGAGGGGTGGGGCGGTGGGGCGGGCTGCCGGTGGGCTTTGGAGCTGGGGGCAGCCCGAGGGCCTCGCTAGGGGATCCAGGGCCCAGGGCCCGGGCCCGGGCGCACAGGCCCGAGGAGAGGTTGCCCGAGCTCGGGGTCGAGGCCCGCTCCTGCCTCCTGTCCCCCACAACCCCGGCCCCGGCCCGCCCCTCCCCGCCCTCCTCCCACAGCCCGTCGGCCCCCACCCCCTCCCCGCGTCCATGGCCGTGGTCCTCACCCCGGTCCCCCTTTCCCTGCCTCTGGCCCCCGAGCCCCCTCCAACACTGCCTCTCCCTGCCAGCAGCCCCCCAAGGTCGGCTGAGGCGCGGCTGGGCCTCGTGGCGTGGAGGCGGAAAGGCTGGGTTGTGGCCGGCCGCCCGTGCAGCGGGCCGCCCTTTTGGGGCCAGGGGCCCGCGATGCTGGGGCTGGGGTGGCCAGGGGTCGGGGGGTCAGGGGCCCGAGGTGACCGGGCTCAGGGGCTGCGGCGTTCAGGGACTGCTGGGAGGCCGCCGCGTTGGCGGCCAAGCGAGTGGGAGGGAGGCCGAAGGGGGAGAGAAAAGAGGAAGGCCAAACAAGACAAGCGTTTGGGGGCGAAAGAAAAAGCCTACAGCACCCGGTATTCCCAGGCGGTCTCCCATCCAAGTACTAACCAGGCCCGACCCTGCTTAGCTTCCGAGATCAGACGAGATCGGGCGCGTTCAGGGTGGTATGGCCGTAGACGCCTGCCGCCGCAGCTGGCCGCCCCAAGAGCCTGCTGCGCGCTTCGCGGGCCCCGGCGCGCGCCGCGGCTCACCCCTCCGCCTGTCCTTGTCCTGGCGCCTGCCTCCCCGCCCGCCCGCCCGCCCAGGGGCCCAGACGCCTGCGGGCCCCGGGGCCTCGCCAAAGTCCCTCCGGGCACTCTCCCATCCCGGGACTCCCCAGCCCTTCCGCCCCGTGCCTCTGCAGGTGGCAAGGGGCTGTGTCCTCGGGCCCGCGCGCGGTGAGCACAGCGCCCCCCAGCGCACACCCAGCGCCCTAGGCCTGGCCCAGCTGGCCACCTGGCCTTCCCTCCTCTCCTCTCCTCTGCTCTCCTCTCCTCTCCTCTGCTCTCTTATGCTCTCCTCTCCTCTGCTCTCCTCTGCTCTCCTCTACTCTCCTCCAGTCAGCTCTGCTCGGCTCGGCTCGGCTCGGCTCGGCTCGGCTCTGCTCGGCTCGGCTGGGCACGGCTTGGACGGGTTCGGTTCTCCCCTCCTCTGCACCCCGCCTCGCTCCCAGCCCACCCGAGGCCACGAGGACACGGGCGATGCCACACACCCGCCCAGAAGCGGCAGCCCCGCCCCGTGACCCTTCCTCCGCGCGCTTCCCCTCGCCACCCACCCGCAACAGGCCCTGACCAGAGACACGATAGGCCGGCTCACCTACACGGACACAGGGATACCCACGGAGACACAGGGACAGACACAGACTGAGGGATGTCTGCACAGACGGCCAGAACGCAGAGCCCCAGAGACAGACTCTCCAACCCGCAGTCCCCCCCACCCCCCCAGACCCTCCACACCCCCAGCTCCCAGGACAGACGCGGTGACCCTGACCGGCATGGGGACAGGGACCGGGTCGGAGACACGGGTGCACGCAACGCTCACACACCCACTCACACGCACAGGAACACACACACGCACGCACACACCCGCGCACACACGCACTCGGACAAGACACCACCCACCCAGGAGGCTGCGGTGGCCTGGCACCTGTCCCGGGAGGGAGGGCCGGCGTGCTTGGGCAGGGCTTTGGCCTAGGTGGCGGCGCCCTGGAGCTGCCGGAGGAGCCCGGGGAGCCCGAGGACCTGCCGGTGAGGTGTCAGCAGTCCCGTTCGGCTCCCTTTCCTGCCCAGCACCCGGTCTGGCCTGGGGGCCTGCCAGGGATTCTTTCATGGGTCTAGTCTTCTGGTGTGGGGTGTGGGGTGTGGGGTGTGGGGTGTGGGGTGTGGCGTGGGGCCGGGGGCGGGGCGGGGGCCTCTCTTGGCCCGGTGTGCGGCGCCTCCGGTCTTTCTCGGAGCGAGACAGCCCCGCGCTTGCCGTGGCTGCTCCCGGGAGACGCAGGGTGGAGCCGAGTGCCCAAGGCGCCGGGAGCCCACGCGGGTCGGCCATCTGGCGTCCTGGGCA
Source organism: Neogale vison (assembly GCF_020171115.1). Lineage (NCBI taxonomy): Eukaryota > Metazoa > Chordata > Mammalia > Carnivora > Mustelidae > Neogale > Neogale vison. Next base: position 147,918,115 of record NC_058092.1, on the reverse strand, counting down.
CCTCGGCCCGGGCGCGGGGCCCCAGGGGCGAAGGGGAGGTGGTCGGTGAGAAGGAAGGGAATGCCCTTCCGGCCTGAGCGGAGCCCAGGCCCGGTGGAGAGAAGGGGCAGGGTGGGCCCAGGTCGCGGGGGCGCCGGGAGGGGTGGGGCGGTGGGGCGGGCTGCCGGTGGGCTTTGGAGCTGGGGGCAGCCCGAGGGCCTCGCTAGGGGATCCAGGGCCCAGGGCCCGGGCCCGGGCGCACAGGCCCGAGGAGAGGTTGCCCGAGCCCGGGGTCGAGGCCCGCTCCTGCCTCCTGTCCCCCACAACCCCGGCCCCGGCCCGCCCCTCCCCGCCCTCCTCCCACAGCCCGTCGGCCCCCACCCCCTCCCCGCGTCCATGGCCGTGGTCCTCACCCCGGTCCCCCTTTCCCTGCCTCTGGCCCCCGAGCCCCCTCCAACACTGCCTCTCCCTGCCAGCAGCCCCCCAAGGTCGGCTGAGGCGCGGCTGGGCCTCGTGGCGTGGAGGCGGAAAGGCTGGGTTGTGGCCGGCCGCCCGTGCAGCGGGCCGCCCTTTTGGGGCCAGGGGCCCGCGATGCTGGGGCTGGGGTGGCCAGGGGTCGGGGGGTCAGGGGCCCGAGGTGACCGGGCTCAGGGGCTGCGGCGTTCAGGGACTGCTGGGAGGCCGCCGCGTTGGCGGCCAAGCGAGTGGGAGGGAGGCCGAATGGGGAGAGAAAAGAGGAAGGCCAAACAAGACAAGCGTTTGGGGGCGAAAGAAAAAGCCTACAGCACCCGGTATTCCCAGGCGGTCTCCCATCCAAGTACTAACCAGGCCCGACCCTGCTTAGCTTCCGAGATCAGACGAGATCGGGCGCGTTCAGGGTGGTATGGCCGTAGACGCCTGCCGCCGCAGCTGGCCGCCCCAAGAGCCTGCTGCGCGCTTCGCGGGCCCCGGCGCGCGCCGCGGCTCACCCCTCCGCCTGTCCTTGTCCTGGCGCCTGCCTCCCCGCCCGCCCGCCCGCCCAGGGGCCCAGACGCCTGCGGGCCCCGGGGCCTCGCCAAAGTCCCTCCGGGCACTCTCCCATCCCGGGACTCCCCAGCCCCTCCGCCCCGTGCCTCTGCAGGTGGCAAGGGGCTGTGTCCTCGGGCCCGCGCGCGGTGAGCACAGCGCCCCCCAGCGCCCACCCAGCGCCCTAGGCCTGGCCCAGCTGGCCACCTGGCCTTCCCTCCTCTCCTCTCCTCTCCTCTGCTCTCCTCTCCTCTCCTCTCCTCTGCTCTCTTATGCTCTCCTCTCCTCTGCTCTCCTCTGCTCTCCTCTACTCTCCTCCAGTCAGCTCTGCTCGGCTCGGCTCGGCTCGGCTCGGCTCGGCTCTGCTCGGCTCGGCTGGGCACGGCTTGGACGGGTTCGGTTCTCCCCTCCTCTGCACCCCGCCTCGCTCCCAGCCCACCCGAGGCCACGAGGACACGGGCGATGCCACACACCCGCCCAGAAGCGGCAGCCCCGCCCCGTGACCCTTCCTCCGCGCGCTTCCCCTCGCCACCCACCCGCAACAGGCCCTGACCAGAGACACGATAGGCCGGCTCACCTACACGGACACAGGGATACCCACGGAGACACAGGGACAGACACAGACTGAGGGATGTCTGCACAGACGGCCAGAACGCAGAGCCCCAGAGACAGACTCTCCAACCCGCAGTCCCCCCCACCCCCCCAGACCCTCCACACCCCCAGCTCCCAGGACAGACGCGGTGACCCTGACCGGCATGGGGACAGGGACCGGGTCGGAGACACGGGTGCACGCAACGCTCACACACCCACTCACACGCACAGGAACACACACACGCACGCACACACCCGCGCACACACGCACTCGGACAAGACACCACCCACCCAGGAGGCTGCGGTGGCCTGGCACCTGTCCCGGGAGGGAGGGCCGGCGTGCTTGGGCAGGGCTTTGGCCTAGGTGGCGGCGCCCTGGAGCTGCCGGAGGAGCCCGGGGAGCCCGAGGACCTGCCGGTGAGGTGTCAGCAGTCCCGTTCGGCTCCCTTTCCTGCCCAGCACCCGGTCTGGCCTGGGGGCCTGCCAGGGATTCTTTCATGGGTCTAGTCTTCTGGTGTGGGGTGTGGGGTGTGGGGTGTGGGGTGTGGCGTGGGGCCGGGGGCGGGGCGGGGGCCTCTCTTGGCCCGGTGTGCGGCGCCTCCGGTCTTTCTCGGAGCGAGACAGCCCCGCGCTTGCCGTGGCTGCTCCCGGGAGACGCAGGGTGGAGCCGAGTGCCCAAGGCGCCGGGAGCCCACGAGGGTCGGCCATCTGGCGTCCTGGGCACCTCGGCCCGGGCGCGGGGCCCCAGGGGCGAAGGGGAGGTGGTCGGTGAGAAGGAAGGGAATGCCCTTCCGGCCTGAGCGGAGCCCAGGCCCGGTGGAGAGAAGGGGCAGGGTGGGCCCAGGTCGCGGGGGCGCCGGGAGGGGTGGGGCGGTGGGGCGGGCTGCCGGTGGGCTTTGGAGCTGTGGGCAGCCCGAGGGCCTCGCTAGGGGATCCAGGGCCCAGGGCCCGGGCCCGGGCGCACAGGCCCGAGGAGAGGTTGCCCGAGCCCGGGGTCGAGGCCCGCTCCTGCCTCCTGTCCCTCACAACCACGGCCCCGGCCCGCCCCTCCCCGCCCTCCTCCCACAGCCCGTCGGCCCCCACCCCCTCCCCGCGTCCATGGCCGTGGTCCTCACCCCGGTCCCCCTTTCCCTGCCTCTGGCCCCTGAGCCCCCTCCAACACTGCCTCTCCCTCCCAGCAGCCCCCCAAGGTAGGCTGAGGCGCGGCTGGGCCTCGTGGCGTGGAGGCGGAAAGGCTGGGTTGTGGCCGGCCGCCCGTGCAGCGGGCCGCCCTTTTGGGGCCAGGGGCCCGCGATGCTGGGGCTGGGGTGGCCAGGGGTCGGGGGGTCAGGGGCCCGAGGTGACCGGGCTCCGGGGCTGCGGCGTTCAGGGCCTGCTGGGAGGCCGCCGCGTTGGCGGCCAAGCGAGTGGGAGGGAGGCCGAAGGGGGAGAGAAAAGAGGAAGGCCAAACAAGACAAGCGTTTGGGGGCGAAAGAAAAAGCCTACAGCACCCGGTATTCCCAGGCGGTCTCCCATCCAAGTACTAACCAGGCCCGACCCTGCTTAGCTTCCGAGATCAGACGAGATCGGGCGCGTTCAGGGTGCTATGGCCGTAGACGCCTGCCGCCGCAGCTGGCCGCCCCAAGAGCCTGCTGCGCGCTTCGCGGGCCCCGGCGCGCGCCGCGGCTCACCCCTCCGCCTGTCCTTGTCCTGGCGCCTGCCTCCCCGCCCGCCCGCCCGCCCAGGGGCCCAGACGCCTGCGGGCCCCGGGGCCTCGCCAAAGTCCCTCCGGGCACTCTCCCATCCCGGGACTCCCCAGCCTCTCCGCCCCGTGCCTCTGCAGGTGGCAAGGGGCTGTGTCCTCGGGCCCGCGCGCGGTGAGCACAGCGCCCCCCAGCGCCCACCCAGCGCCCTAGGCCTGGCCCAGCTGGCCACCTGGCCTTCCCTCCTCTCCTCTCCTCTCCTCTGCTCTCCTCTCCTCTCCTCTCCTCTGCTCTCTTATGCTCTCCTCTCCTCTGCTCTCCTCTGCTCTCCTCTACTCTCCTCCAGTCAGCTCTGCTCTGCTCGGCTCGGCTCGGCTCGGCTCGGCTCGGCTCGGCACGGCTTGGACGGGTTCGGTTCTCCCCTCCTCTGCACCCCGCCTCGCTCCCAGCCCACCCGAGGCCACGAGGACACGGGCGATGCCACACACCAGCCCAGAAGCGGCAGCCCCGCCCCGTGACCCTTCCTCCGCGCGCTTCCCCTCGCCACCCACCCGCAACAGGCCCTGACCAGAGACACGATAGGCCGGCTCACCTACACGGACACAGGGATACCCACGGAGACACAGGGACAGACACAGACTGAGGGATGTCTGCACAGACGGCCAGAACGCAGAGCCCCAGAGACAGACTCTCCAACCCGCAGTCCCCCCCACCCCCCCAGACCCTCCACACCCCCAGCTCCCAGGACAGACGCGGTGACCCTGACCGGCATGGGGACAGGGACCGGGTCGGAGACACGGGTGCACGCAACGCTCACACACCCACTCACACGCACAGGAACACACACACGCACGCACACACCCGCGCACACACGCACTCGGACAAGACACCACCCACCCAGGAGGCTGCGGTGGCCTGGCACCTGTCCCGGGAGGGAGGGCCGGCGTGCTTGGGCAGGGCTTTGGCCTAGGTGGCGGCGCCCTGGAGCTGCCGGAGGAGCCCGGGGAGCCCGAGGACCTGCCGGTGAGGTGTCAGCAGTCCCGTTCGGCTCCCTTTCCTGCCCAGCACCCGGTCTGGCCTGGGGGCCTGCCAGGGATTCTTTCATGGGTCTAGTCTTCTGGTGTGGGGTGTGGGGTGTGGGGTGTGGGGTGTGGCGTGGGGCCGGGGGCGGGGCGGGGGCCTCTCTTGGCCCGGTGTGCGGCGCCTCCGGTCTTTCTCGGAGCGAGACAGCCCCGCGCTTGCCGTGGCTGCTCCCGGGAGACGCAGGGTGGAGCCGAGTGCCCAAGGCGCCGGGAGCCCACGAGGGTCGGCCATCTGGCGTCCTGGGCACCTCGGCCCGGGCGCGGGGCCCCAGGGGCGAAGGGGAGGTGGTCGGTGAGAAGGAAGGGAATGCCCTTCCGGCCTGAGCGGAGCCCAGGCCCGGTGGAGAGAAGGGGCAGGGTGGGCCCAGGTCGCGGGGGCGCCGGGAGGGGTGGGGCGGTGGGGCGGGCTGCCGGTGGGCTTTGGAGCTGTGGGCAGCCCGAGGGCCTCGCTAGGGGATCCAGGGCCCAGGGCCCGGGCCCGGGCGCACAGGCCCGAGGAGAGGTTGCCCGAGCCCGGGGTCGAGGCCCGCTCCTGCCTCCTGTCCCTCACAACCCCGGCCCCGGCCCGCCCCTCCCCGCCCTCCTCCCACAGCCCGTCGGCCCCCACCCCCTCCCCGCGTCCATGGCCGTGGTCCTCACCCCGGTCCCCCTTTCCCTGCCTCTGGCCCCTGAGCCCCCTCCAACACTGCCTCTCCCTGCCAGCAGCCCCCCAAGGTAGGCTGAGGCGCGGCTGGGCCTCGTGGCGTGGAGGCGGAAAGGCTGGGTTGTGGCCGGCCGCCCGTGCAGCGGGCCGCCCTTTTGGGGCCAGGGGCCCGCGATGCTGGGGCTGGGGTGGCCAGGGGTCGGGGGGTCAGGGGCCCGAGGTGACCGGGCTCAGGGGCTGCGGCGTTCAGGGACTGCTGGGAGGCCGCCGCGTTGGCGGCCAAGCGAGTGGGAGGGAGGCCGAAGGGGGAGAGAAAAGAGGAAGGCCAAACAAGACAAGCGTTTGGGGGCGAAAGAAAAAGCCTACAGCACCCGGTATTCCCAGGCGGTCTCCCATCCAAGTACTAACCAGGCCCGACCCTGCTTAGCTTCCGAGATCAGACGAGATCGGGCGCGTTCAGGGTGGTATGGCCGTAGACGCCTGCCGCCGCAGCTGGCCGCCCCAAGAGCCTGCTGCGCGCTTCGCGGGCCCCGGCGCGCGCCGCGGCTCACCCCTCCGCCTGTCCTTGTCCTGGCGCCTGCCTCCCCGCCCGCCCGCCCGCCCAGGGGCCCAGACGCCTGCGGGCCCCGGGGCCTCGCCAAAGTCCCTCCGGGCACTCTCCCATCCCGGGACTCCCCAGCCTCTCCGCCCCGTGCCTCTGCAGGTGGCAAGGGGCTGTGTCCTCGGGCCCGCGCGCGGTGAGCACAGCGCCCCCCAGCGCCCACCCAGCGCCCTAGGCCTGGCCCAGCTGGCCACCTGGCCTTCCCTCCTCTCCTCTCCTCTCCTCTGCTCTCCTCTCCTCTCCTCTCCTCTGCTCTCTTATGCTCTCCTCTCCTCTGCTCTCCTCTGCTCTCCTCTACTCTCCTCCAGTCAGCTCTGCTCTGCTCGGCTCGGCTCGGCTCGGCTCGGCTCGGCTCGGCACGGCTTGGACGGGTTCGGTTCTCCCCTCCTCTGCACCCCGCCTCGCTCCCAACCCACCCGAGGCCACGAGGACACGGGCGATGCCACACACCAGCCCAGAAGCGGCAGCCCCGCCCCGTGACCCTTCCTCCGCGCGCTTCCCCTCGCCACCCACCCGCAACAGGCCCTGACCAGAGACACGATAGGCCGGCTCACCTACACGGACACAGGGATACCCACGGAGACACAGGGACAGACACAGACTGAGGGATGTCTGCACAGACGGCCAGAACGCAGAGCCCCAGAGACAGACTCTCCAACCCGCAGTCCCCCCCACCCCCCCAGACCCTCCACACCCCCAGCTCCCAGGACAGACGCGGTGACCCTGACCGGCATGGGGACAGGGACCGGGTCGGAGACACGGGTGCACGCAACGCTCACACACCCACTCACACGCACAGGAACACACACACGCACGCACACACCCGCGCACACACGCACTCGGACAAGACACCACCCACCCAGGAGGCTGCGGTGGCCTGGCACCTGTCCCGGGAGGGAGGGCCGGCGTGCTTGGGCAGGGCTTTGGCCTAGGTGGCGGCGCCCTGGAGCTGCCGGAGGAGCCCGGGGAGCCCGAGGACCTGCCGGTGAGGTGTCAGCAGTCCCGTTCGGCTCCCTTTCCTGCCCAGCACCCGGTCTGGCCTGGGGGCCTGCCAGGGATTCTTTCATGGGTCTAGTCTTCTGGTGTGGGGTGTGGGGTGTGGGGTGTGGGGTGTGGGGTGTGGCGTGGGGCCGGGGGCGGGGCGGGGGCCTCTCTTGGCCCGGTGTGCGGCGCCTCCGGTCTTTCTCGGAGCGAGACAGCCCCGCGCTTGCCGTGGCTGCTCCCGGGAGACGCAGGGTGGAGCCGAGTGCCCAAGGCGCCGGGAGCCCACGCGGGTCGGCCATCTGGCGTCCTGGGCACCTCGGCCCGGGCGCGGGGCCCCAGGGGCGAAGGGGAGGTGGTCGGTGAGAAGGAAGGGAATGCCCTTCCGGCCTGAGCGGAGCCCAGGCCCGGTGGAGAGAAGGGGCAGGGTGGGCCCAGGTCGCGGGGGCGCCGGGAGGGGTGGGGCGGTGGGGCGGGCTGCCGGTGGGCTTTGGAGCTGGGGGCAGCCCGAGGGCCTCGCTAGGGGATCCAGGGCCCAGGGCCCGGGCCCGGGCGCACAGGCCCGAGGAGAGGTTGCCCGAGCCCGGGGTCGAGGCCCGCTCCTGCCTCCTGTCCCCCACAACCCCGGCCCCGGCCCGCCCCTCCCCGCCCTCCTCCCACAGCCCGTCGGCCCCCACCCCCTCCCCGCGTCCATGGCCGTGGTCCTCACCCCGGTCCCCCTTTCCCTGCCTCTGGCCCCCGAGCCCCCTCCAACACTGCCTCTCCCTGCCAGCAGCCCCCCAAGGTCGGCTGAGGCGCGGCTGGGCCTCGTGGCGTGGAGGCGGAAAGGCTGGGTTGTGGCCGGCCGCCCGTGCAGCGGGCCGCCCTTTTGGGGCCAGGGGCCCGCGATGCTGGGGCTGGGGTGGCCAGGGGTCGGGGGGTCAGGGGCCCGAGGTGACCGGGCTCCGGGGCTGCGGCGTTCAGGGACTGCTGGGAGGCCGCCGCGTTGGCGGCCAAGCGAGTGGGAGGGAGGCCGAAGGGGGAGAGAAAAGAGGAAGGCCAAACAAGACAAGCGTTTGGGGGCGAAAGAAAAAGCCTACAGCACCCGGTATTCCCAGGCGGTCTCCCATCCAAGTACTAACCAGGCCCGACCCTGCTTAGCTTCCGAGATCAGACGAGATCGGGCGCGTTCAGGGTGGTATGGCCTTAGACGCCTGCCGCCGCAGCTGGCCGCCCCAAGAGCCTGCTGCGCGCTTCGCGGGCCCCTGCGCGCGCCGCGGCTCACCCCTCCGCCTGTCCTTGTCCTGGCGCCTGCCTCCCCGCCCGCCCGCCCGCCCAGGGGCCCAGACGCCTGCGGGCCCCGGGGCCTCGCCAAAGTCCCTCCGGGCACTCTCCCATCCCGGGACTCCCCAGCCCCTCCGCCCCGTGCCTCTGCAGGTGGCAAGGGGCTGTGTCCTCCGGCCCGCGCGCGGTGAGCACAGCGCCCCCCAGCGCCCACCCAGCGCCCTAGGCCTGGCCCAGCTGGCCACCTGGCCTTCCCTCCTCTCCTCTCCTCTCCTCTGCTCTCCTCTCCTCTCCTCTCCTCTGCTCTCTTATGCTCTCCTCTCCTCTGCTCTCCTCTGCTCTCCTCTACTCTCCTCCAGTCAGCTCTGCTCGGCTCGGCTCGGCTCGGCTCGGCTCGGCTCTGCTCGGCTCGGCTGGGCACGGCTTGGACGGGTTCGGTTCTCCCCTCCTCTGCACCCCGCCTCGCTCCCAGCCCACCCGAGGCCACGAGGACACGGGCGATGCCACACACCCGCCCAGAAGCGGCAGCCCCGCCCCGTGACCCTTCCTCCGCGCGCTTCCCCTCGCCACCCACCCGCAACAGGCCCTGACCAGAGACACGATAGGCCGGCTCACCTACACGGACACAGGGATACCCACGGAGACACAGGGACAGACACAGACTGAGGGATGTCTGCACAGACGGCCAGAACGCAGAGCCCCAGAGACAGACTCTCCAACCCGCAGTCCCCCCCACCCCCCCAGACCCTCCACACCCCCAGCTCCCAGGACAGACGCGGTGACCCTGACCGGCATGGGGACAGGGACCGGGTCGGAGACACGGGTGCACGCAACGCTCACACACCCACTCACACGCACAGGAACACACACACGCACGCACACACCCGCGCACACACGCACTCGGACAAGACACCACCCACCCAGGAGGCTGCGGTGGCCTGGCACCTGTCCCGGGAGGGAGGGCCGGCGTGCTTGGGCAGGGCTTTGGCCTAGGTGGCGGCGCCCTGGAGCTGCCGGAGGAGCCCGGGGAGCCCGAGGACCTGCCGGTGAGGTGTCAGCAGTCCCGTTCGGCTCCCTTTCCTGCCCAGCACCCGGTCTGGCCTGGGGGCCTGCCAGGGATTCTTTCATGGGTCTAGTCTTCTGGTGTGGGGTGTGGGGTGTGGGGTGTGGGGTGTGGGGTGTGGCGTGGGGCCGGGGGCGGGGCGGGGGCCTCTCTTGGCCCGGTGTGCGGCGCCTCCGGTCTTTCTCGGAGCGAGACAGCCCCGCGCTTGCCGTGGCTGCTCCCGGGAGACGCAGGGTGGAGCCGAGTGCCCAAGGCGCCGGGAGCCCACGCGGGTCGGCCATCTGGCGTCCTGGGCACCTCGGCCCGGGCGCGGGGCCCCAGGGGCGAAGGGGAGGTGGTCGGTGAGAAGGAAGGGAATGCCCTTCCGGCCTGAGCGGAGCCCAGGCCCGGTGGAGAGAAGGGGCAGGGTGGGCCCAGGTCGCGGGGGCGCCGGGAGGGGTGGGGCGGTGGGGCGGGCTGCCGGTGGGCTTTGGAGCTGGGGGCAGCCCGAGGGCCTCGCTAGGGGATCCAGGGCCCAGGGCCCGGGCCCGGGCGCACAGGCCCGAGGAGAGGTTGCCCGAGCTCGGGGTCGAGGCCCGCTCCTGCCTCCTGTCCCCCACAACCCCGGCCCCGGCCCGCCCCTCCCCGCCCTCCTCCCACAGCCCGTCGGCCCCCACCCCCTCCCCGCGTCCATGGCCGTGGTCCTCACCCCGGTCCCCCTTTCCCTGCCTCTGGCCCCCGAGCCCCCTCCAACACTGCCTCTCCCTGCCAGCAGCCCCCCAAGGTCGGCTGAGGCGCGGCTGGGCCTCGTGGCGTGGAGGCGGAAAGGCTGGGTTGTGGCCGGCCGCCCGTGCAGCGGGCCGCCCTTTTGGGGCCAGGGGCCCGCGATGCTGGGGCTGGGGTGGCCAGGGGTCGGGGGGTCAGGGGCCCGAGGTGACCGGGCTCAGGGGCTGCGGCGTTCAGGGACTGCTGGGAGGCCGCCGCGTTGGCGGCCAAGCGAGTGGGAGGGAGGCCGAAGGGGGAGAGAAAAGAGGAAGGCCAAACAAGACAAGCGTTTGGGGGCGAAAGAAAAAGCCTACAGCACCCGGTATTCCCAGGCGGTCTCCCATCCAAGTACTAACCAGGCCCGACCCTGCTTAGCTTCCGAGATCAGACGAGATCGGGCGCGTTCAGGGTGGTATGGCCGTAGACGCCTGCCGCCGCAGCTGGCCGCCCCAAGAGCCTGCTGCGCGCTTCGCGGGCCCCGGCGCGCGCCGCGGCTCACCCCTCCGCCTGTCCTTGTCCTGGCGCCTGCCTCCCCGCCCGCCCGCCCGCCCAGGGGCCCAGACGCCTGCGGGCCCCGGGGCCTCGCCAAAGTCCCTCCGGGCACTCTCCCATCCCGGGACTCCCCAGCCCTTCCGCCCCGTGCCTCTGCAGGTGGCAAGGGGCTGTGTCCTCGGGCCCGCGCGCGGTGAGCACAGCGCCCCCCAGCGCCCACCTAGCGCCCTAGGCCTGGCCCAGCTGGCCACCTGGCCTTCCCTCCTCTCCTCTCCTCTCCTCTGCTCTCCTCTCCTCTCCTCTGCTCTCTTATGCTCTCCTCTCCTCTGCTCTCCTCTGCTCTCCTCTACTCTCCTCCAGTCAGCTCTGCTCGGCTCGGCTCGGCTCGGCTAGGCTCGGCTCTGCTCGGCTCGGCTGGGCACGGCTTGGACGGGTTCGGTTCTCCCCTCCTCTGCACCCCTCCTCGCTCCCAGCCCACCCGAGGCCACGAGGACACGGGCGATGCCACACACCCGCCCAGAAGCGGCAGCCCCGCCCCGTGACCCTTCCTCCGCGCGCTTCCCCTCGCCACCCACCCGCAACAGGCCCTGACCAGAGACACGATTGGCCGGCTCACCTACACGGACACAGGGATACCCACGGAGACACAGGGACAGACACAGACTGAGGGATGTCTGCACAGACGGCCAGAACGCAGAGCCCCAGAGACAGACTCTCCAACCCGCAGTCCCCCCCACCCCCCCAGACCCTCCACACCCCCAGCTCCCAGGACAGACGCGGTGACCCTGACCGGCATGGGGACAGGGACCGGGTCGGAGACACGGGTGCACGCAACGCTCACACACCCACTCACACGCACAGGAACACACACACGCACGCACACACCCGCGCACACACGCACTCGGACAAGACACCACCCACCCAGGAGGCTGCGGTGGCCTGGCACCTGTCCCGGGAGGGAGGGCCGGCGTGCTTGGGCAGGGCTTTGGCCTAGGTGGCGGCGCCCTGGAGCTGCCGGAGGAGCCCGGGGAGCCCGAGGACCTGCCGGTGAGGTGTCAGCAGTCCCGTTCGGCTCCCTTTCCTGCCCAGCACCCGGTCTGGCCTGGGGGCCTGCCAGGGATTCTTTCATGGGTCTAGTCTTCTGGTGTGGGGTGTGGGGTGTGGGGTGTGGGGTGTGGGGTGTGGCGTGGGGCCGGGGGCGGGGCGGGGGCCTCTCTTGGCCCGGTGTGCGGCGCCTCCGGTCTTTCTCGGAGCGAGACAGCCCCGCGCTTGCCGTGGCTGCTCCCGGGAGACGCAGGGTGGAGCCGAGTGCCCAAGGCGCCGGGAGCCCACGAGGGTCGGCCATCTGGCGTCCTGGGCACCTCGGCCCGGGCGCGGGGCCCCAGGGGCGAAGGGGAGGTGGTCGGTGAGAAGGAAGGGAATGCCCTTCCGGCCTGAGCGGAGCCCAGGCCCGGTGGAGAGAAGGGGCAGGGTGGGCCCAGGTCGCGGGGGCGCCTGGAGGGGTGGGGCGGTGGGGCGGGCTGCCGGTGGGCTTTGGAGCTGGGGGCAGCCCGAGGGCCTTGCTAGGGGATCCAGGGCCCAGGGCCCGGGCCCGGGCGCACAGGCCCGAGGAGAGGTTGCCCGAGCCCGGGGTCGAGGCCCGCTCCTGCCTCCTGTCCCTCACAACCCCGGCCCCGGCCCGCCCCTCCCCGCCCTCCTCCCACAGCCCGTCGGCCCCCACCCCCTCCCCGCGTCCATGGCCGTGGTCCTCACCCCGGTCCCCCTTTCCCTGCTTCTGGCCCATGAGCCCCCTCCAACACTGCCTCTCCCTCCCAGCAGCCCCCCAAGGTAGGCTGAGGCGCGGCTGGGCCTCGTGGCGTGGAGGCGGAAAGGCTGGGTTGTGGCCGGCCGCCCGTGCAGCGGGCCGCCCTTTTGGGGCCAGGGGCCCGCGATGCTGGGGCTGGGGTGGCCAGGGGTCGGGGGGTCAGGGGCCCGAGGTGACCGGGCTCAGGGGCTGCGGCGTTCAGGGACTGCTGGGAGGCCGCCGCGTTGGCGGCCAAGCGAGTGGGAGGGAGGCCGAAGGGGGAGAGAAAAGAGGAAGGCCAAACAAGACAAGCGTTTGGGGGCGAAAGAAAAAGCCTACAGCACCCGGTATTCCCAGGCGGTCTCCCATCCAAGTACTAACCAGGCCCGACCCTGCTTAGCTTCGAGATCAGACGAGATCGGGCGCGTTCAGGGTGGTATGGCCGTAGACGCCTGCCGCCGCAGCTGGCCGCCCCAAGAGCCTGCTGCGCGCTTCGTGGGCCCCGGCGCGCGCCGCGGCTCACCCCTCCGCCTGTCCTTGTCCTGGCGCCTGCCTCCCCGCCCGCCCGCCCGCCCAGGGGCCCAGACGCCTGCGGGCCCCGGGGCCTCGCCAAAGTCCCTCCGGGCACTCTCCCATCCCGGGACTCCCCAGCCTCTCCGCCCCGTGCCTCTGCAGGTGGCAAGGGGCTGTGTCCTCGGGCCCGCGCGCGGTGAGCACAGCGCCCCCCAGCGCCCACCCAGCGCCCTAGGCCTGGCCCAGCTGGCCACCTGGCCTTCCCTCCTCTCCTCTCCTCTCCTCTGCTCTCCTCTCCTCTCCTCTCCTCTGCTCTCTTATGCTCTCCTCTCCTCTGCTCTCCTCTGCTCTCCTCTACTCTCCTCCAGTCAGCTCTGCTCTGCTCGGCTCGGCTCGGCTCGGCTCGGCTCGGCTCGGCACGGCTTGGACGGGTTCGGTTCTCCCCTCCTCTGCACCCCGCCTCGCTCCCAGCCCACCCGAGGCCACGAGGACACGGGCGATGCCACACACCAGCCCAGAAGCGGCAGCCCCGCCCCGTGACCCTTCCTCCGCGCGCTTCCCCTCGCCACCCACCCGCAACAGGCCCTGACCAGAGACACGATAGGCCGGCTCACCTACACGGACACAGGGATACCCACGGAGACACAGGGACAGACACAGACTGAGGGATGTCTGCACAGACGGCCAGAACGCAGAGCCCCAGAGACAGACTCTCCAACCCGCAGTCCCCCCCACCCCCCCAGACCCTCCACACCCCCAGCTCCCAGGACAGACGCGGTGACCCTGACCGGCATGGGGACAGGGACCGGGTCGGAGACACGGGTGCACGCAACGCTCACACACCCACTCACACGCACAGGAACACACACACGCACGCACACACCCGCGCACACACGCACTCGGACAAGACACCACCCACCCAGGAGGCTGCGGTGGCCTGGCACCTGTCCCGGGAGGGAGGGCCGGCGTGCTTGGGCAGGGCTTTGGCCTAGGTGGCGGCGCCCTGGAGCTGCCGGAGGAGCCCGGGGAGCCCGAGGACCTGCCGGTGAGGTGTCAGCAGTCCCGTTCGGCTCCCTTTCCTGCCCAGCACCCGGTCTGGCCTGGGGGCCTGCCAGGGATTCTTTCATGGGTCTAGTCTTCTGGTGTGGGGTGTGGGGTGTGGGGTGTGGGGTGTGGCGTGGGGCTGGGGGCGGGGCGGGGGCCTCTCTTGGCCCGGTGTGCGGCGCCTCCGGTCTTTCTCGGAGCGAGACAGCCCCGCGCTTGCCGTGGCTGCTCCCGGGAGACGCAGGGTGGAGCCGAGTGCCCAAGGCGCCGGGAGCCCACGAGGGTCGGCCATCTGGCGTCCTGGGCACCTCGGCCCGGGCGCGGGGCCCCAGGGGCGAAGGGGAGGTGGTCGGTGAGAAGGAAGGGAATGCCCTTCCGGCCTGAGCGGAGCCCAGGCCCGGTGGAGAGAAGGGGCAGGGTGGGCCCAGGTCGCGGGGGCGCCGGGAGGGGTGGGGCGGTGGGGCGGGCTGCCGGTGGGCTTTGGAGCTGGGGGCAGCCCGAGGGCCTCGCTAGGGGATCCAGGGCCCAGGGCCCGGGCCCGGGCGCACAGGCCCGAGGAGAGGTTGCCCGAGCTCGGGGTCGAGGCCCGCTCCTGCCTCCTGTCCCCCACAACCCCGGCCCCGGCCCGCCCCTCCCCGCCCTCCTCCCACAGCCCGTCGGCCCCCACCCCCTCCCCGCGTCCATGGCCGTGGTCCTCACCCCGGTCCCCCTTTCCCTGCCTCTGGCCCCCGAGCCCCCTCCAACACTGCCTCTCCCTGCCAGCAGCCCCCCAAGGTCGGCTGAGGCGCGGCTGGGCCTCGTGGCGTGGAGGCGGAAAGGCTGGGTTGTGGCCGGCCGCCCGTGCAGCGGGCCGCCCTTTTGGGGCCAGGGGCCCGCGATGCTGGGGCTGGGGTGGCCAGGGGTCGGGGGGTCAGGGGCCCGAGGTGACCGGGCTCAGGGGCTGCGGCGTTCAGGGACTGCTGGGAGGCCGCCGCGTTGGCGGCCAAGCGAGTGGGAGGGAGGCCAAAGGGGGAGAGAAAAGAGGAAGGCCAAACAAGACAAGCGTTTGGGGGCGAAAGAAAAAGCCTACAGCACCCGGTATTCCCAGGCGGTCTCCCATCCAAGTACTAACCAGGCCCGACCCTGCTTAGCTTCCGAGATCAGACGAGATCGGGCGCGTTCAGGGTGGTATGGCCGTAGACGCCTGCCGCCGCAGCTGGCCGCCCCAAGAGCCTGCTGCGCGCTTCGCGGGCCCCGGCGCGCGCCGCGGCTCACCCCTCCGCCTGTCCTTGTCCTGGCGCCTGCCTCCCCGCCCGCCCGCCCGCCCAGGGGCCCAGACGCCTGCGGGCCCCGGGGCCTCGCCAAAGTCCCTCCGGGCACTCTCCCATCCCGGGACTCCCCAGCCCCTCCGCCCCGTGCCTCTGCAGGTGGCAAGGGGCTGTGTCCTCGGGCCCGCGCGCGGTGAGCACAGCGCCCCCCAGCGCACACCCAGCGCCCTAGGCCTGGCCCAGCTGGCCACCTGGCCTTCCCTCCTCTCCTCTCCTCTGCTCTCCTCTCCTCTCCTCTGCTCTCTTATGCTCTCCTCTCCTCTGCTCTCCTCTGCTCTCCTCTACTCTCCTCCAGTCAGCTCTGCTCGGCTCGGCTCGGCTCGGCTCGGCTCGGCTCTGCTCGGCTCGGCTGGGCACGGCTTGGACGGGTTCGGTTCTCCCCTCCTCTGCACCCCGCCTCGCTCCCAGCCCACCCGAGGCCACGAGGACACGGGCGATGCCACACACCCGCCCAGAAGCGGCAGCCCCGCCCCGTGACCCTTCCTCCGCGCGCTTCCCCTCGCCACCCACCCGCAACAGGCCCTGACCAGAGACACGATAGGCCGGCTCACCTACACGGACACAGGGATACCCACGGAGACACAGGGACAGACACAGACTGAGGGATGTCTGCACAGACGGCCAGAACGCAGAGCCCCAGAGACAGACTCTCCAACCCGCAGTCCCCCCCACCCCCCCAGACCCTCCACACCCCCAGCTCCCAGGACAGACGCGGTGACCCTGACCGGCATGGGGACAGGGACCGGGTCGGAGACACGGGTGCACGCAACGCTCACACACCCACTCACACGCACAGGAACACACACACGCACGCACACACCCGCGCACACACGCACTCGGACAAGACACCACCCACCCAGGAGGCTGCGGTGGCCTGGCACCTGTCCCGGGAGGGAGGGCCGGCGTGCTTGGGCAGGGCTTTGGCCTAGGTGGCGGCGCCCTGGAGCTGCCGGAGGAGCCCGGGGAGCCCGAGGACCTGCCGGTGAGGTGTCAGCAGTCCCGTTCGGCTCCCTTTCCTGCCCAGCACCCGGTCTGGCCTGGGGGCCTGCCAGGGATTCTTTCATGGGTCTAGTCTTCTGGTGTGGGGTGTGGGGTGTGGGGTGTGGGGTGTGGGGTGTGGCGTGGGGCCGGGGGCGGGGCGGGGGCCTCTCTTGGCCCGGTGTGCGGCGCCTCCGGTCTTTCTCGGAGCGAGACAGCCCCGCGCTTGCCGTGGCTGCTCCCGGGAGACGCAGGGTGGAGCCGAGTGCCCAAGGCGCCGGGAGCCCACGCGGGTCGGCCATCTGGCGTCCTGGGCACCTCGGCCCGGGCGCGGGGCCCCAGGGGCGAAGGGGAGGTGGTCGGTGAGAAGGAAGGGAATGCCCTTCCGGCCTGAGCGGAGCCCAGGCCCGGTGGAGAGAAGGGGCAGGGTGGGCCCAGGTCGCGGGGGCGCCGGGAGGGGTGGGGCGGTGGGGCGGGCTGCCGGTGGGCTTTGGAGCTGGGGGCAGCCCGAGGGCCTCGCTAGGGGATCCAGGGCCCAGGGCCCGGGCCCGGGCGCACAGGCCCGAGGAGAGGTTGCCCGAGCCCGGGGTCGAGGCCCGCTCCTGCCTCCTGTCCCCCACAACCCCGGCCCCGGCCCGCCCCTCCCCGCCCTCCTCCCACAGCCCGTCGGCCCCCACCCCCTCCCCGCGTCCATGGCCGTGGTCCTCACCCCGGTCCCCCTTTCCCTGCCTCTGGCCCCCGAGCCCCCTCCAACACTGCCTCTCCCTGCCAGCAGCCCCCCAAGGTCGGCTGAGGCGCGGCTGGGCCTCGTGGCGTGGAGGCGGAAAGGCTGGGTTGTGGCCGGCCGCCCGTGCAGCGGGCCGCCCTTTTGGGGCCAGGGGCCCGCGATGCTGGGGCTGGGGTGGCCAGGGGTCGGGGGGTCAGGGGCCCGAGGTGACCGGGCTCAGGGGCTGCGGCGTTCAGGGACTGCTGGGAGGCCGCCGCGTTGGCGGCCAAGCGAGTGGGAGGGAGGCCGAAGGGGGAGAGAAAAGAGGAAGGCCAAACAAGACAAGCGTTTGGGGGCGAAAGAAAAAGCCTACAGCACCCGGTATTCCCAGGCGGTCTCCCATCCAAGTACTAACCAGGCCCGACCCTGCTTAGCTTTCGAGATCAGACGAGATAGGGCGCGTTCAGGGTGGTATGGCCGTAGACGCCTGCCGCCGCAGCTGGCCGCCCCAAGAGCCTGCTGCGCGCTTCGCGGGCCCCGGCGCGCGCCGCGGCTCACCCCTCCGCCTGTCCTTGTCCTGGCGCCTGCCTCCCCGCCCGCCCGCCCGCCCAGGGGCCCAGACGCCTGCGGGCCCCGGGGCCTCGCCAAAGTCCCTCCGGGCACTCTCCCATCCCGGGACTCCCCAGCCCCTCCGCCCCGTGCCTCTGCAGGTGGCAAGGGGCTGTGTCCTCGGGCCCGCGCGCGGTGAGCACAGCGCCCCCCAGCGCCCACCCAGCGCCCTAGGCCTGGCCCAGCTGGCCACCTGGCCTTCCCTCCTCTCCTCTCCTCTCCTCTGCTCTCCTCTCCTCTCCTCTCCTCTGCTCTCTTATGCTCTCCTCTCCTCTGCTCTCCTCTGCTCTCCTCTACTCTCCTCCAGTCAGCTCTGCTCTGCTCGGCTCGGCTCGGCTCGGCTCGGCTCGGCACGGCTTGGACGGGTTCGGTTCGCCCCTCCTCTGCACCCCGCCTCGCTCCCAGCCCACCCGAGGCCACGAGGACACGGGCGATGCCACACACCAGCCCAGAAGCGGCAGCCCCGCCCCGTGACCCTTCCTCCGCGCGCTTCCCCTCGCCACCCACCCGCAACAGGCCCTGACCAGAGACACGATAGGCCGGCTCACCTACACGGACACAGGGATACCCACGGAGACACAGGGACAGACACAGACTGAGGGATGTCTGCACAGACGGCCAGAACGCAGAGCCCCAGAGACAGACTCTCCAACCCGCAGTCCCCCCCACCCCCCCAGACCCTCCACACCCCCAGCTCCCAGGACAGACGCGGTGACCCTGACCGGCATGGGGACAGGGACCGGGTCGGAGACACGGGTGCACGCAACGCTCACACACCCACTCACACGCACAGGAACACACACACGCACGCACACACCCGCGCACACACGCACTCGGACAAGACACCACCCACCCAGGAGGCTGCGGTGGCCTGGCACCTGTCCCGGGAGGGAGGGCCGGCGTGCTTGGGCAGGGCTTTGGCCTAGGTGGCGGCGCCCT
Organism: Neogale vison; assembly: GCF_020171115.1. Taxonomy (NCBI): domain Eukaryota; kingdom Metazoa; phylum Chordata; class Mammalia; order Carnivora; family Mustelidae; genus Neogale; species Neogale vison. Next base: position 147,900,110 of record NC_058092.1, on the reverse strand, counting down.
GGAGCTGCCGGAGGAGCCCGGGGAGCCCGAGGACCTGCCGGTGAGGTGTCAGCAGTCCCGTTCGGCTCCCTTTCCTGCCCAGCACCCGGTCTGGCCTGGGGGCCTGCCAGGGATTCTTTCATGGGTCTAGTCTTCTGGTGTGGGGTGTGGGGTGTGGGGTGTGGGGTGTGGGGTGTGGCGTGGGGCCGGGGGCGGGGCGGGGGCCTCTCTTGGCCCGGTGTGCGGCGCCTCCGGTCTTTCTCGGAGCGAGACAGCCCCGCGCTTGCCGTGGCTGCTCCCGGGAGACGCAGGGTGGAGCCGAGTGCCCAAGGCGCCGGGAGCCCACGCGGGTCGGCCATCTGGCGTCCTGGGCACCTCGGCCCGGGCGCGGGGCCCCAGGGGCGAAGGGGAGGTGGTCGGTGAGAAGGAAGGGAATGCCCTTCCGGCCTGAGCGGAGCCCAGGCCCGGTGGAGAGAAGGGGCAGGGTGGGCCCAGGTCGCGGGGGCGCCGGGAGGGGTGGGGCGGTGGGGCGGGCTGCCGGTGGGCTTTGGAGCTGGGGGCAGCCCGAGGGCCTCGCTAGGGGATCCAGGGCCCAGGGCCCGGGCCCGGGCGCACAGGCCCGAGGAGAGGTTGCCCGAGCCCGGGGTCGAGGCCCGCTCCTGCCTCCTGTCCCCCACAACCCCGGCCCCGGCCCGCCCCTCCCCGCCCTCCTCCCACAGCCCGTCGGCCCCCACCCCCTCCCCGCGTCCATGGCCGTGGTCCTCACCCCGGTCCCCCTTTCCCTGCCTCTGGCCCCCGAGCCCCCTCCAACACTGCCTCTCCCTGCCAGCAGCCCCCCAAGGTCGGCTGAGGCGCGGCTGGGCCTCGTGGCGTGGAGGCGGAAAGGCTGGGTTGTGGCCGGCCGCCCGTGCAGCGGGCCGCCCTTTTGGGGCCAGGGGCCCGCGATGCTGGGGCTGGGGTGGCCAGGGGTCGGGGGGTCAGGGGCCCGAGGTGACCGGGCTCAGGGGCTGCGGCGTTCAGGGACTGCTGGGAGGCCGCCGCGTTGGCGGCCAAGCGAGTGGGAGGGAGGCCGAAGGGGGAGAGAAAAGAGGAAGGCCAAACAAGACAAGCGTTTGGGGGCGAAAGAAAAAGCCTACAGCACCCGGTATTCCCAGGCGGTCTCCCATCCAAGTACTAACCAGGCCCGACCCTGCTTAGCTTCCGAGATCAGACGAGATCGGGCGCGTTCAGGGTGGTATGGCCGTAGACGCCTGCCGCCGCAGCTGGCCGCCCCAAGAGCCTGCTGCGCGCTTCGCGGGCCCCGGCGCGCGCCGCGGCTCACCCCTCCGCCTGTCCTTGTCCTGGCGCCTGCCTCCCCGCCCGCCCGCCCGCCCAGGGGCCCAGACGCCTGCGGGCCCCGGGGCCTCGCCAAAGTCCCTCCGGGCACTCTCCCATCCCGGGACTCCCCAGCCCCTCCACCCCGTGCCTCTGCAGGTGGCAAGGGGCTGTGTCCTCGGGCCCGCGCGCGGTGAGCACAGCGCCCCCCAGCGCCCACCCAGCGCCCTAGGCCTGGCCCAGCTGGCCACCTGGCCTTCCCTCCTCTCCTCTCCTCTGCTCTCCTCTCCTCTCCTCTCCTCTGCTCTCCTCTCCTCTCCTCTCCTCTCCTCTGCTCTCTTATGCTCTCCTCTCCTCTGCTCTCCTCTGCTCTCCTCTACTCTCCTCCAGTCAGCTCTGCTCTGCTCGGCTCGGCTCGGCTCGGCTCGGCTCGGCACGGCTTGGACGGGTTCGGTTCTCCCCTCCTCTGCACCCCGCCTCGCTCCCAGCCCACCCGAGGCCACGAGGACACGGGCGATGCCACACACCAGCCCAGAAGCGGCAGCCCCGCCCCGTGACCCTTCCTCCGCGCGCTTCCCCTCGCCACCCACCCGCAACAGGCCCTGACCAGAGACACGATAGGCCGGCTCACCTACACGGACACAGGGATACCCACGGAGACACAGGGACAGACACAGACTGAGGGATGTCTGCACAGACGGCCAGAACGCAGAGCCCCAGAGACAGACTCTCCAACCCGCAGTCCCCCCCACCCCCCCAGACCCTCCACACCCCCAGCTCCCAGGACAGACGCGGTGACCCTGACCGGCATGGGGACAGGGACCGGGTCGGAGACACGGGTGCACGCAACGCTCACACACCCACTCACACGCACAGGAACACACACACGCACGCACACACCCGCGCACACACGCACTCGGACAAGACACCACCCACCCAGGAGGCTTTGGTGGCCTGGCACCTGTCCCGGGAGGGAGGGCCGGCGTGCTTGGGCAGGGCTTTGGCCTAGGTGGCGGCGCCCTGGAGCTGCCGGAGGAGCCCGGGGAGCCCGAGGACCTGCCGGTGAGGTGTCAGCAGTCCCGTTCGGCTCCCTTTCCTGCCCAGCACCCGGTCTGGCCTGGGGGCCTGCCAGGGATTCTTTCATGGGTCTAGTCTTCTGGTGTGGGGTGTGGGGTGTGGGGTGTGGGGTGTGGCGTGGGGCCGGGGGCGGGGCGGGGGCCTCTCTTGGCCCGGTGTGCGGCGCCTCCGGTCTTTCTCGGAGCGAGACAGCCCCGCGCTTGCCGTGGCTGCTCCCGGGAGACGCAGGGTGGAGCCGAGTGCCCAAGGCGCCGGGAGCCCACGAGGGTCGGCCATCTGGCGTCCTGGGCACCTCGGCCCGGGCGCGGGGCCCCAGGGGCGAAGGGGAGGTGGTCGGTGAGAAGGAAGGGAATGCCCTTCCGGCCTGAGCGGAGCCCAGGCCCGGTGGAGAGAAGGGGCAGGGTGGGCCCAGGTCGCGGGGGCGCCGGGAGGGGTGGGGCGGTGGGGCGGGCTGCCGGTGGGCTTTGGAGCTGGGGGCAGCCCGAGGGCCTCGCTAGGGGATCCAGGGCCCAGGGCCCGGGCCCGGGCGCACAGGCCCGAGGAGAGGTTGCCCGAGCCCGGGGTCGAGGCCCGCTCCTGCCTCCTGTCCCCCACAACCCCGGCCCCGGCCCGCCCCTCCCCGCCCTCCTCCCACAGCCCGTCGGCCCCCACCCCCTCCCCGCGTCCATGGCCGTGGTCCTCACCCCGGTCCCCCTTTCCCTGCCTCTGGCCCCCGAGCCCCCTCCAACACTGCCTCTCCCTGCCAGCAGCCCCCCAAGGTCGGCTGAGGCGCGGCTGGGCCTCGTGGCGTGGAGGCGGAAAGGCTGGGTTGTGGCCGGCCGCCCGTGCAGCGGGCCGCCCTTTTGGGGCCAGGGGCCCGCGATGCTGGGGCTGGGGTGGCCAGGGGTCGGGGGGTCAGGGGCCCGAGGTGACCGGGCTCAGGGGCTGCGGCGTTCAGGGACTGCTGGGAGGCCGCCGCGTTGGCGGCCAAGCGAGTGGGAGGGAGGCCGAAGGGGGAGAGAAAAGAGGAAGGCCAAACAAGACAAGCGTTTGGGGGCGAAAGAAAAAGCCTACAGCACCCGGTATTCCCAGGCGGTCTCCCATCCAAGTACTAACCAGGCCCGACCCTGCTTAGCTTCCGAGATCAGACGAGATCGGGCGCGTTCAGGGTGGTATGGCCGTAGACGCCTGCCGCCGCAGCTGGCCGCCCCAAGAGCCTGCTGCGCGCTTCGCGGGCCCCGGCGCGCGCCGCGGCTCACCCCTCCGCCTGTCCTTGTCCTGGCGCCTGCCTCCCCGCCCGCCCGCCCGCCCAGGGGCCCAGACGCCTGCGGGCCCCGGGGCCTCGCCAAAGTCCCTCCGGGCACTCTCCCATCCCGGGACTCCCCAGCCCCTCCGCCCCGTGCCTCTGCAGGTGGCAAGGGGCTGTGTCCTCGGGCCCGCGCGCGGTGAGCACAGCGCCCCCCAGCGCCCACCCAGCGCCCTAGGCCTGGCCCAGCTGGCCACCTGGCCTTCCCTCCTCTCCTCTCCTCTGCTCTCCTCTCCTCTCCTCTCCTCTGCTCTCCTCTCCTCTCCTCTCCTCTCCTCTGCTCTCTTATGCTCTCCTCTCCTCTGCTCTCCTCTGCTCTCCTCTACTCTCCTCCAGTCAGCTCTGCTCTGCTCGGCTCGGCTCGGCTCGGCTCGGCTCGGCACGGCTTGGACGGGTTCGGTTCTCCCCTCCTCTGCACCCCGCCTCGCTCCCAGCCCACCCGAGGCCACGAGGACACGGGCGATGCCACACACCAGCCCAGAAGCGGCAGCCCCGCCCCGTGACCCTTCCTCCGCGCGCTTCCCCTCGCCACCCACCCGCAACAGGCCCTGACCAGAGACACGATAGGCCGGCTCACCTACACGGACACAGGGATACCCACGGAGACACAGGGACAGACACAGACTGAGGGATGTCTGCACAGACGGCCAGAACGCAGAGCCCCAGAGACAGACTCTCCAACCCGCAGTCCCCCCCACCCCCCCAGACCCTCCACACCCCCAGCTCCCAGGACAGACGCGGTGACCCTGACCGGCATGGGGACAGGGACCGGGTCGGAGACACGGGTGCACGCAACGCTCACACACCCACTCACACGCACAGGAACACACACACGCACGCACACACCCGCGCACACACGCACTCGGACAAGACACCACCCACCCAGGAGGCTGCGGTGGCCTGGCACCTGTCCCGGGAGGGAGGGCCGGCGTGCTTGGGCAGGGCTTTGGCCTAGGTGGCGGCGCCCTGGAGCTGCCGGAGGAGCCCGGGGAGCCCGAGGACCTGCCGGTGAGGTGTCAGCAGTCCCGTTCGGCTCCCTTTCCTGCCCAGCACCCGGTCTGGCCTGGGGGCCTGCCAGGGATTCTTTCATGGGTCTAGTCTTCTGGTGTGGGGTGTGGGGTGTGGGGTGTGGGGTGTGGGGTGTGGCGTGGGGCCGGGGGCGGGGCGGGGGCCTCTCTTGGCCCGGTGTGCGGCGCCTCCGGTCTTTCTCGGAGCGAGACAGCCCCGCGCTTGCCGTGGCTGCTCCCGGGAGACGCAGGGTGGAGCCGAGTGCCCAAGGCGCCGGGAGCCCACGCGGGTCGGCCATCTGGCGTCCTGGGCACCTCGGCCCGGGCGCGGGGCCCCAGGGGCGAAGGGGAGGTGGTCGGTGAGAAGGAAGGGAATGCCCTTCCGGCCTGAGCGGAGCCCAGGCCCGGTGGAGAGAAGGGGCAGGGTGGGCCCAGGTCGCGGGGGCGCCGGGAGGGGTGGGGCGGTGGGGCGGGCTGCCGGTGGGCTTTGGAGCTGGGGGCAGCCCGAGGGCCTCGCTAGGGGATCCAGGGCCCAGGGCCCGGGCCCGGGCGCACAGGCCCGAGGAGAGGTTGCCCGAGCCCGGGGTCGAGGCCCGCTCCTGCCTCCTGTCCCCCACAACCCCGGCCCCGGCCCGCCCCTCCCCGCCCTCCTCCCACAGCCCGTCGGCCCCCACCCCCTCCCCGCGTCCATGGCCGTGGTCCTCACCCCGGTCCCCCTTTCCCTGCCTCTGGCCCCCGAGCCCCCTCCAACACTGCCTCTCCCTGCCAGCAGCCCCCCAAGGTCGGCTGAGGCGCGGCTGGGCCTCGTGGCGTGGAGGCGGAAAGGCTGGGTTGTGGCCGGCCGCCCGTGCAGCGGGCCGCCCTTTTGGGGCCAGGGGCCCGCGATGCTGGGGCTGGGGTGGCCAGGGGTCGGGGGGTCAGGGGCCCGAGGTGACCGGGCTCAGGGGCTGCGGCGTTCAGGGACTGCTGGGAGGCCGCCGCGTTGGCGGCCAAGCGAGTGGGAGGGAGGCCGAAGGGGGAGAGAAAAGAGGAAGGCCAAACAAGACAAGCGTTTGGGGGCGAAAGAAAAAGCCTACAGCACCCGGTATTCCCAGGCGGTCTCCCATCCAAGTACTAACCAGGCCCGACCCTGCTTAGCTTCCGAGATCAGACGAGATCGGGCGCGTTCAGGGTGGTATGGCCGTAGACGCCTGCCGCCGCAGCTGGCCGCCCCAAGAGCCTGCTGCGCGCTTCGCGGGCCCCGGCGCGCGCCGCGGCTCACCCCTCCGCCTGTCCTTGTCCTGGCGCCTGCCTCCCCGCCCGCCCGCCCGCCCAGGGGCCCAGACGCCTGCGGGCCCCGGGGCCTCGCCAAAGTCCCTCCGGGCACTCTCCCATCCCGGGACTCCCCAGCCCCTCCGCCCCGTGCCTCTGCAGGTGGCAAGGGGCTGTGTCCTCGGGCCCGCGCGCGGTGAGCACAGCGCCCCCCAGCGCCCACCCAGCGCCCTAGGCCTGGCCCAGCTGGCCACCTGGCCTTCCCTCCTCTCCTCTCCTCTCCTCTGCTCTCCTCTCCTCTCCTCTCCTCTGCTCTCTTATGCTCTCCTCTCCTCTGCTCTCCTCTGCTCTCCTCTACTCTCCTCCAGTCAGCTCTGCTCGGCTCGGCTCGGCTCGGCTCGGCTCGGCTCTGCTCGGCTCGGCTGGGCACGGCTTGGACGGGTTCGGTTCTCCCCTCCTCTGCACCCCGCCTCGCTCCCAGCCCACCCGAGGCCACGAGGACACGGGCGATGCCACACACCCGCCCAGAAGCGGCAGCCCCGCCCCGTGACCCTTCCTCCGCGCGCTTCCCCTCGCCACCCACCCGCAACAGGCCCTGACCAGAGACACGATAGGCCGGCTCACCTACACGGACACAGGGATACCCACGGAGACACAGGGACAGACACAGACTGAGGGATGTCTGCACAGACGGCCAGAACGCAGAGCCCCAGAGACAGACTCTCCAACCCGCAGTCCCCCCCACCCCCCCAGACCCTCCACACCCCCAGCTCCCAGGACAGACGCGGTGACCCTGACCGGCATGGGGACAGGGACCGGGTCGGAGACACGGGTGCACGCAACGCTCACACACCCACTCACACGCACAGGAACACACACACGCACGCACACACCCGCGCACACACGCACTCGGACAAGACACCACCCACCCAGGAGGCTGCGGTGGCCTGGCACCTGTCCCGGGAGGGAGGGCCGGCGTGCTTGGGCAGGGCTTTGGCCTAGGTGGCGGCGCCCTGGAGCTGCCGGAGGAGCCCGGGGAGCCCGAGGACCTGCCGGTGAGGTGTCAGCAGTCCCGTTCGGCTCCCTTTCCTGCCCAGCACCCGGTCTGGCCTGGGGGCCTGCCAGGGATTCTTTCATGGGTCTAGTCTTCTGGTGTGGGGTGTGGGGTGTGGGGTGTGGGGTGTGGCGTGGGGCCGGGGGCGGGGCGGGGGCCTCTCTTGGCCCGGTGTGCGGCGCCTCCGGTCTTTCTCGGAGCGAGACAGCCCCGCGCTTGCCGTGGCTGCTCCCGGGAGACGCAGGGTGGAGCCGAGTGCCCAAGGCGCCGGGAGCCCACGAGGGTCGGCCATCTGGCGTCCTGGGCACCTCGGCCCGGGCGCGGGGCCCCAGGGGCGAAGGGGAGGTGGTCGGTGAGAAGGAAGGGAATGCCCTTCCGGCCTGAGCGGAGCCCAGGCCCGGTGGAGAGAAGGGGCAGGGTGGGCCCAGGTCGCGGGGGCGCCGGGAGGGGTGGGGCGGTGGGGCGGGCTGCCGGTGGGCTTTGGAGCTGTGGGCAGCCCGAGGGCCTCGCTAGGGGATCCAGGGCCCAGGGCCCGGGCCCGGGCGCACAGGCCCGAGGAGAGGTTGCCCGAGCCCGGGGTCGAGGCCCGCTCCTGCCTCCTGTCCCTCACAACCCCGGCCCCGGCCCGCCCCTCCCCGCCCTCCTCCCACAGCCCGTCGGCCCCCACCCCCTCCCCGCGTCCATGGCCGTGGTCCTCACCCCGGTCCCCCTTTCCCTGCCTCTGGCCCCTGAGCCCCCTCCAACACTGCCTCTCCCTCCCAGCAGCCCCCCAAGGTAGGCTGAGGCGCGGCTGGGCCTCGTGGCGTGGAGGCGGAAAGGCTGGGTTGTGGCCGGCCGCCCGTGCAGCGGGCCGCCCTTTTGGGGCCAGGGGCCCGCGATGCTGGGGCTGGGGTGGCCAGGGGTCGGGGGGTCAGGGGCCCGAGGTGACCGGGCTCCGGGGCTGCGGCGTTCAGGGCCTGCTGGGAGGCCGCCGCGTTGGCGGCCAAGCGAGTGGGAGGGAGGCCGAAGGGGGAGAGAAAAGAGGAAGGCCAAACAAGACAAGCGTTTGGGGGCGAAAGAAAAAGCCTACAGCACCCGGTATTCCCAGGCGGTCTCCCATCCAAGTACTAACCAGGCCCGACCCTGCTTAGCTTCCGAGATCAGACGAGATCGGGCGCGTTCAGGGTGCTATGGCCGTAGACGCCTGCCGCCGCAGCTGGCCGCCCCAAGAGCCTGCTGCGCGCTTCGCGGGCCCCGGCGCGCGCCGCGGCTCACCCCTCCGCCTGTCCTTGTCCTGGCGCCTGCCTCCCCGCCCGCCCGCCCGCCCAGGGGCCCAGACGCCTGCGGGCCCCGGGGCCTCGCCAAAGTCCCTCCGGGCACTCTCCCATCCCGGGACTCCCCAGCCTCTCCGCCCCGTGCCTCTGCAGGTGGCAAGGGGCTGTGTCCTCGGGCCCGCGCGCGGTGAGCACAGCGCCCCCCAGCGCCCACCCAGCGCCCTAGGCCTGGCCCAGCTGGCCACCTGGCCTTCCCTCCTCTCCTCTCCTCTCCTCTGCTCTCCTCTCCTCTCCTCTCCTCTGCTCTCTTATGCTCTCCTCTCCTCTGCTCTCCTCTGCTCTCCTCTACTCTCCTCCAGTCAGCTCTGCTCTGCTCGGCTCGGCTCGGCTCGGCTCGGCTCGGCTCGGCACGGCTTGGACGGGTTCGGTTCTCCCCTCCTCTGCACCCCGCCTCGCTCCCAGCCCACCCGAGGCCACGAGGACACGGGCGATGCCACACACCAGCCCAGAAGCGGCAGCCCCGCCCCGTGACCCTTCCTCCGCGCGCTTCCCCTCGCCACCCACCCGCAACAGGCCCTGACCAGAGACACGATAGGCCGGCTCACCTACACGGACACAGGGATACCCACGGAGACACAGGGACAGACACAGACTGAGGGATGTCTGCACAGACGGCCAGAACGCAGAGCCCCAGAGACAGACTCTCCAACCCGCAGTCCCCCCCACCCCCCCAGACCCTCCACACCCCCAGCTCCCAGGACAGACGCGGTGACCCTGACCGGCATGGGGACAGGGACCGGGTCGGAGACACGGGTGCACGCAACGCTCACACACCCACTCACACGCACAGGAACACACACACGCACGCACACACCCGCGCACACACGCACTCGGACAAGACACCACCCACCCAGGAGGCTGCGGTGGCCTGGCACCTGTCCCGGGAGGGAGGGCCGGCGTGCTTGGGCAGGGCTTTGGCCTAGGTGGCGGCGCCCTGGAGCTGCCGGAGGAGCCCGGGGAGCCCGAGGACCTGCCGGTGAGGTGTCAGCAGTCCCGTTCGGCTCCCTTTCCTGCCCAGCACCCGGTCTGGCCTGGGGGCCTGCCAGGGATTCTTTCATGGGTCTAGTCTTCTGGTGTGGGGTGTGGGGTGTGGGGTGTGGGGTGTGGCGTGGGGCCGGGGGCGGGGCGGGGGCCTCTCTTGGCCCGGTGTGCGGCGCCTCCGGTCTTTCTCGGAGCGAGACAGCCCCGCGCTTGCCGTGGCTGCTCCCGGGAGACGCAGGGTGGAGCCGAGTGCCCAAGGCGCCGGGAGCCCACGAGGGTCGGCCATCTGGCGTCCTGGGCACCTCGGCCCGGGCGCGGGGCCCCAGGGGCGAAGGGGAGGTGGTCGGTGAGAAGGAAGGGAATGCCCTTCCGGCCTGAGCGGAGCCCAGGCCCGGTGGAGAGAAGGGGCAGGGTGGGCCCAGGTCGCGGGGGCGCCGGGAGGGGTGGGGCGGTGGGGCGGGCTGCCGGTGGGCTTTGGAGCTGTGGGCAGCCCGAGGGCCTCGCTAGGGGATCCAGGGCCCAGGGCCCGGGCCCGGGCGCACAGGCCCGAGGAGAGGTTGCCCGAGCCCGGGGTCGAGGCCCGCTCCTGCCTCCTGTCCCTCACAACCCCGGCCCCGGCCCGCCCCTCCCCGCCCTCCTCCCACAGCCCGTCGGCCCCCACCCCCTCCCCGCGTCCATGGCCGTGGTACTCACCCCGGTCCCCCTTTCCCTGCCTCTGGCCCCTGAGCCCCCTCCAACACTGCCTCTCCCTGCCAGCAGCCCCCCAAGGTCGGCTGAGGCGCGGCTGGGCCTCGTGGCGTGGAGGCGGAAAGGCTGGGTTGTGGCCGGCCGCCCGTGCAGCGGGCCGCCCTTTTGGGGCCAGGGGCCCGCGATGCTGGGGCTGGGGTGGCCAGGGGTCGGGGGGTCAGGGGCCCGAGGTGACCGGGCTCAGGGGCTGCGGCGTTCAGGGACTGCTGGGAGGCCGCCGCGTTGGCGGCCAAGCGAGTGGGAGGGAGGCCGAAGGGGGAGAGAAAAGAGGAAGGCCAAACAAGACAAGCGTTTGGGGGCGAAAGAAAAAGCCTACAGCACCCGGTATTCCCAGGCGGTCTCCCATCCAAGTACTAACCAGGCCCGACCCTGCTTAGCTTCCGAGATCAGACGAGATCGGGCGCGTTCAGGGTGGTATGGCCGTAGACGCCTGCCGCCGCAGCTGGCCGCCCCAAGAGCCTGCTGCGCGCTTCGCGGGCCCCGGCGCGCGCCGCGGCTCACCCCTCCGCCTGTCCTTGTCCTGGCGCCTGCCTCCCCGCCCGCCCGCCCGCCCAGGGGCCCAGACGCCTGCGGGCCCCGGGGCCTCGCCAAAGTCCCTCCGGGCACTCTCCCATCCCGGGACTCCCCAGCCTCTCCGCCCCGTGCCTCTGCAGGTGGCAAGGGGCTGTGTCCTCGGGCCCGCGCGCGGTGAGCACAGCGCCCCCCAGCGCCCACCCAGCGCCCTAGGCCTGGCCCAGCTGGCCACCTGGCCTTCCCTCCTCTCCTCTCCTCTCCTCTGCTCTCCTCTCCTCTCCTCTCCTCTGCTCTCTTATGCTCTCCTCTCCTCTGCTCTCCTCTGCTCTCCTCTACTCTCCTCCAGTCAGCTCTGCTCTGCTCGGCTCGGCTCGGCTCGGCTCGGCTCGGCTCGGCACGGCTTGGACGGGTTCGGTTCTCCCCTCCTCTGCACCCCGCCTCGCTCCCAGCCCACCCGAGGCCACGAGGACACGGGCGATGCCACACACCAGCCCAGAAGCGGCAGCCCCGCCCCGTGACCCTTCCTCCGCGCGCTTCCCCTCGCCACCCACCCGCAACAGGCCCTGACCAGAGACACGATAGGCCGGCTCACCTACACGGACACAGGGATACCCACGGAGACACAGGGACAGACACAGACTGAGGGATGTCTGCACAGACGGCCAGAACGCAGAGCCCCAGAGACAGACTCTCCAACCCGCAGTCCCCCCCACCCCCCCAGACCCTCCACACCCCCAGCTCCCAGGACAGACGCGGTGACCCTGACCGGCATGGGGACAGGGACCGGGTCGGAGACACGGGTGCACGCAACGCTCACACACCCACTCACACGCACAGGAACACACACACGCACGCACACACCCGCGCACACACGCACTCGGACAAGACACCACCCACCCAGGAGGCTGCGGTGGCCTGGCACCTGTCCCGGGAGGGAGGGCCGGCGTGCTTGGGCAGGGCTTTGGCCTAGGTGGCGGCGCCCTGGAGCTGCCGGAGGAGCCCGGGGAGCCCGAGGACCTGCCGGTGAGGTGTCAGCAGTCCCGTTCGGCTCCCTTTCCTGCCCAGCACCCGGTCTGGCCTGGGGGCCTGCCAGGGATTCTTTCATGGGTCTAGTCTTCTGGTGTGGGGTGTGGGGTGTGGGGTGTGGGGTGTGGGGTGTGGCGTGGGGCCGGGGGCGGGGCGGGGGCCTCTCTTGGCCCGGTGTGCGGCGCCTCCGGTCTTTCTCGGAGCGAGACAGCCCCGCGCTTGCCGTGGCTGCTCCCGGGAGACGCAGGGTGGAGCCGAGTGCCCAAGGCGCCGGGAGCCCACGCGGGTCGGCCATCTGGCGTCCTGGGCACCTCGGCCCGGGCGCGGGGCCCCAGGGGCGAAGGGGAGGTGGTCGGTGAGAAGGAAGGGAATGCCCTTCCGGCCTGAGCGGAGCCCAGGCCCGGTGGAGAGAAGGGGCAGGGTGGGCCCAGGTCGCGGGGGCGCCGGGAGGGGTGGGGCGGTGGGGCGGGCTGCCGGTGGGCTTTGGAGCTGGGGGCAGCCCGAGGGCCTCGCTAGGGGATCCAGGGCCCAGGGCCCGGGCCCGGGCGCACAGGCCCGAGGAGAGGTTGCCCGAGCCCGGGGTCGAGGCCCGCTCCTGCCTCCTGTCCCCCACAACCCCGGCCCCGGCCCGCCCCTCCCCGCCCTCCTCCCACAGCCCGTCGGCCCCCACCCCCTCCCCGCGTCCATGGCCGTGGTCCTCACCCCGGTCCCCCTTTCCCTGCCTCTGGCCCCCGAGCCCCCTCCAACACTGCCTCTCCCTGCCAGCAGCCCCCCAAGGTCGGCTGAGGCGCGGCTGGGCCTCGTGGCGTGGAGGCGGAAAGGCTGGGTTGTGGCCGGCCGCCCGTGCAGCGGGCCGCCCTTTTGGGGCCAGGGGCCCGCGATGCTGGGGCTGGGGTGGCCAGGGGTCGGGGGGTCAGGGGCCCGAGGTGACCGGGCTCCGGGGCTGCGGCGTTCAGGGACTGCTGGGAGGCCGCCGCGTTGGCGGCCAAGCGAGTGGGAGGGAGGCCGAAGGGGGAGAGAAAAGAGGAAGGCCAAACAAGACAAGCGTTTGGGGGCGAAAGAAAAAGCCTACAGCACCCGGTATTCCCAGGCGGTCTCCCATCCAAGTACTAACCAGGCCCGACCCTGCTTAGCTTCCGAGATCAGACGAGATCGGGCGCGTTCAGGGTGGTATGGCCTTAGACGCCTGCCGCCGCAGCTGGCCGCCCCAAGAGCCTGCTGCGCGCTTCGCGGGCCCCGGCGCGCGCCGCGGCTCACCCCTCCGCCTGTCCTTGTCCTGGCGCCTGCCTCCCCGCCCGCCCGCCCGCCCAGGGGCCCAGACGCCTGCGGGCCCCGGGGCCTCGCCAAAGTCCCTCCGGGCACTCTCCCATCCCGGGACTCCCCAGCCCCTCCGCCCCGTGCCTCTGCAGGTGTCAAGGGGCTGTGTCCTCCGGCCCGCGCGCGGTGAGCACAGCGCCCCCCAGCGCCCACCCAGCGCCCTAGGCCTGGCCCAGCTGGCCACCTGGCCTTCCCTCCTCTCCTCTCCTCTCCTCTGCTCTCCTCTCCTCTCCTCTCCTCTGCTCTCTTATGCTCTCCTCTCCTCTGCTCTCCTCTGCTCTCCTCTACTCTCCTCCAGTCAGCTCTGCTCGGCTCGGCTCGGCTCGGCTCGGCTCGGCTCTGCTCGGCTCGGCTGGGCACGGCTTGGACGGGTTCGGTTCTCCCCTCCTCTGCACCCCGCCTCGCTCCCAGCCCACCCGAGGCCACGAGGACACGGGCGATGCCACACACCCGCCCAGAAGCGGCAGCCCCGCCCCGTGACCCTTCCTCCGCGCGCTTCCCCTCGCCACCCACCCGCAACAGGCCCTGACCAGAGACACGATAGGCCGGCTCACCTACACGGACACAGGGATACCCACGGAGACACAGGGACAGACACAGACTGAGGGATGTCTGCACAGACGGCCAGAACGCAGAGCCCCAGAGACAGACTCTCCAACCCGCAGTCCCCCCCACCCCCCCAGACCCTCCACACCCCCAGCTCCCAGGACAGACGCGGTGACCCTGACCGGCATGGGGACAGGGACCGGGTCGGAGACACGGGTGCACGCAACGCTCACACACCCACTCACACGCACAGGAACACACACACGCACGCACACACCCGCGCACACACGCACTCGGACAAGACACCACCCACCCAGGAGGCTGCGGTGGCCTGGCACCTGTCCCGGGAGGGAGGGCCGGCGTGCTTGGGCAGGGCTTTGGCCTAGGTGGCGGCGCCCTGGAGCTGCCGGAGGAGCCCGGGGAGCCCGAGGACCTGCCGGTGAGGTGTCAGCAGTCCCGTTCGGCTCCCTTTCCTGCCCAGCACCCGGTCTGGCCTGGGGGCCTGCCAGGGATTCTTTCATGGGTCTAGTCTTCTGGTGTGGGGTGTGGGGTGTGGGGTGTGGGGTGTGGCGTGGGGCCGGGGGCGGGGCGGGGGCCTCTCTTGGCCCGGTGTGCGGCGCCTCCGGTCTTTCTCGGAGCGAGACAGCCCCGCGCTTGCCGTGGCTGCTCCCGGGAGACGCAGGGTGGAGCCGAGTGCCCAAGGCGCCGGGAGCCCACGAGCGTCGGCCATCTGGCGTCCTGGGCACCTCGGCCCGGGCGCGGGGCCCCAGGGGCGAAGGGGAGGTGGTCGGTGAGAAGGAAGGGAATGCCCTTCCGGCCTGAGCGGAGCCCAGGCCCGGTGGAGAGAAGGGGCAGGGTGGGCCCAGGTCGCGGGGGCGCCGGGAGGGGTGGGGCGGTGGGGCGGGCTGCCGGTGGGCTTTGGAGCTGGGGGCAGCCCGAGGGCCTCGCTAGGGGATCCAGGGCCCAGGGCCCGGGCCCGGGCGCACAGGCCCGAGGAGAGGTTGCCCGAGCTCGGGGTCGAGGCCCGCTCCTGCCTCCTGTCCCCCACAACCCCGGCCCCGGCCCGCCCCTCCCCGCCCTCCTCCCACAGCCCGTCGGCCCCCACCCCCTCCCCGCGTCCATGGCCGTGGTCCTCACCCCGGTCCCCCTTTCCCTGCCTCTGGCCCCCGAGCCCCCTCCAACACTGCCTCTCCCTGCCAGCAGCCCCCCAAGGTCGGCTGAGGCGCGGCTGGGCCTCGTGGCGTGGAGGCGGAAAGGCTGGGTTGTGGCCGGCCGCCCGTGCAGCGGGCCGCCCTTTTGGGGCCAGGGGCCCGCGATGCTGGGGCTGGGGTGGCCAGGGGTCGGGGGGTCAGGGGCCCGAGGTGACCGGGCTCAGGGGCTGCGGCGTTCAGGGACTGCTGGGAGGCCGCCGCGTTGGCGGCCAAGCGAGTGGGAGGGAGGCCGAAGGGGGAGAGAAAAGAGGAAGGCCAAACAAGACAAGCGTTTGGGGGCGAAAGAAAAAGCCTACAGCACCCGGTATTCCCAGGCGGTCTCCCATCCAAGTACTAACCAGGCCCGACCCTGCTTAGCTTCCGAGATCAGACGAGATCGGGCGCGTTCAGGGTGGTATGGCCGTAGACGCCTGCCGCCGCAGCTGGCCGCCCCAAGAGCCTGCTGCGCGCTTCGCGGGCCCCGGCGCGCGCCGCGGCTCACCCCTCCGCCTGTCCTTGTCCTGGCGCCTGCCTCCCCGCCCGCCCGCCCGCCCAGGGGCCCAGACGCCTGCGGGCCCCGGGGCCTCGCCAAAGTCCCTCCGGGCACTCTCCCATCCCGGGACTCCCCAGCCCTTCCGCCCCGTGCCTCTGCAGGTGGCAAGGGGCTGTGTCCTCGGGCCCGCGCGCGGTGAGCACAGCGCCCCCCAGCGCACACCCAGCGCCCTAGGCCTGGCCCAGCTGGCCACCTGGCCTTCCCTCCTCTCCTCTCCTCTGCTCTCCTCTCCTCTCCTCTGCTCTCTTATGCTCTCCTCTCCTCTGCTCTCCTCTGCTCTCCTCTACTCTCCTCCAGTCAGCTCTGCTCGGCTCGGCTCGGCTCGGCTCGGCTCGGCTCTGCTCGGCTCGGCTGGGCACGGCTTGGACGGGTTCGGTTCTCCCCTCCTCTGCACCCCGCCTCGCTCCCAGCCCACCCGAGGCCACGAGGACACGGGCGATGCCACACACCCGCCCAGAAGCGGCAGCCCCGCCCCGTGACCCTTCCTCCGCGCGCTTCCCCTCGCCACCCACCCGCAACAGGCCCTGACCAGAGACACGATAGGCCGGCTCACCTACACGGACACAGGGATACCCACGGAGACACAGGGACAGACACAGACTGAGGGATGTCTGCACAGACGGCCAGAACGCAGAGCCCCAGAGACAGACTCTCCAACCCGCAGTCCCCCCCACCCCCCCAGACCCTCCACACCCCCAGCTCCCAGGACAGACGCGGTGACCCTGACCGGCATGGGGACAGGGACCGGGTCGGAGACACGGGTGCACGCAACGCTCACACACCCACTCACACGCACAGGAACACACACACGCACGCACACACCCGCGCACACACGCACTCGGACAAGACACCACCCACCCAGGAGGCTGCGGTGGCCTGGCACCTGTCCCGGGAGGGAGGGCCGGCGTGCTTGGGCAGGGCTTTGGCCTAGGTGGCGGCGCCCTGGAGCTGCCGGAGGAGCCCGGGGAGCCCGAGGACCTGCCGGTGAGGTGTCAGCAGTCCCGTTCGGCTCCCTTTCCTGCCCAGCACCCGGTCTGGCCTGGGGGCCTGCCAGGGATTCTTTCATGGGTCTAGTCTTCTGGTGTGGGGTGTGGGGTGTGGGGTGTGGGGTGTGGGGTGTGGCGTGGGGCCGGGGGCGGGGCGGGGGCCTCTCTTGGCCCGGTGTGCGGCGCCTCCGGTCTTTCTCGGAGCGAGACAGCCCCGCGCTTGCCGTGGCTGCTCCCGGGAGACGCAGGGTGGAGCCGAGTGCCCAAGGCGCCGGGAGCCCACGCGGGTCGGCCATCTGGCGTCCTGGGCACCTCGGCCCGGGCGCGGGGCCCCAGGGGCGAAGGGGAGGTGGTCGGTGAGAAGGAAGGGAATGCCCTTCCGGCCTGAGCGGAGCCCAGGCCCGGTGGAGAGAAGGGGCAGGGTGGGCCCAGGTCGCGGGGGCGCCGGGAGGGGTGGGGCGGTGGGGCGGGCTGCCGGTGGGCTTTGGAGCTGGGGGCAGCCCGAGGGCCTCGCTAGGGGATCCAGGGCCCAGGGCCCGGGCCCGGGCGCACAGGCCCGAGGAGAGGTTGCCCGAGCCCGGGGTCGAGGCCCGCTCCTGCCTCCTGTCCCCCACAACCCCGGCCCCGGCCCGCCCCTCCCCGCCCTCCTCCCACAGCCCGTCGGCCCCCACCCCCTCCCCGCGTCCATGGCCGTGGTCCTCACCCCGGTCCCCCTTTCCCTGCCTCTGGCCCCCGAGCCCCCTCCAACACTGCCTCTCCCTGCCAGCAGCCCCCCAAGGTCGGCTGAGGCGCGGCTGGGCCTCGTGGCGTGGAGGCGGAAAGGCTGGGTTGTGGCCGGCCGCCCGTGCAGCGGGCCGCCCTTTTGGGGCCAGGGGCCCGCGATGCTGGGGCTGGGGT
Source organism: Neogale vison (assembly GCF_020171115.1). Taxonomy (NCBI): domain Eukaryota; kingdom Metazoa; phylum Chordata; class Mammalia; order Carnivora; family Mustelidae; genus Neogale; species Neogale vison. The sequence goes on along the minus strand of NC_058092.1, from coordinate 147,883,074 downwards.
GGCCAGGGGTCGGGGGGTCAGGGGCCCGAGGTGACCGGGCTCAGGGGCTGCGGCGTTCAGGGACTGCTGGGAGGCCGCCGCGTTGGCGGCCAAGCGAGTGGGAGGGAGGCCGAAGGGGGAGAGAAAAGAGGAAGGCCAAACAAGACAAGCGTTTGGGGGCGAAAGAAAAAGCCTACAGCACCCGGTATTCCCAGGCGGTCTCCCATCCAAGTACTAACCAGGCCCGACCCTGCTTAGCTTCCGAGATCAGACGAGATCGGGCGCGTTCAGGGTGGTATGGCCGTAGACGCCTGCCGCCGCAGCTGGCCGCCCCAAGAGCCTGCTGCGCGCTTCGCGGGCCCCGGCGCGCGCCGCGGCTCACCCCTCCGCCTGTCCTTGTCCTGGCGCCTGCCTCCCCGCCCGCCCGCCCGCCCAGGGGCCCAGACGCCTGCGGGCCCCGGGGCCTCGCCAAAGTCCCTCCGGGCACTCTCCCATCCCGGGACTCCCCAGCCCCTCCGCCCCGTGCCTCTGCAGGTGGCAAGGGGCTGTGTCCTCGGGCCCGCGCGCGGTGAGCACAGCGCCCCCCAGCGCCCACCCAGCGCCCTAGGCCTGGCCCAGCTGGCCACCTGGCCTTCCCTCCTCTCCTCTCCTCTCCTCTGCTCTCCTCTCCTCTCCTCTCCTCTGCTCTCTTATGCTCTCCTCTCCTCTGCTCTCCTCTGCTCTCCTCTACTCTCCTCCAGTCAGCTCTGCTCGGCTCGGCTCGGCTCGGCTCGGCTCGGCTCTGCTCGGCTCGGCTGGGCACGGCTTGGACGGGTTCGGTTCTCCCCTCCTCTGCACCCCGCCTCGCTCCCAGCCCACCCGAGGCCACGAGGACACGGGCGATGCCACACACCCGCCCAGAAGCGGCAGCCCCGCCCCGTGACCCTTCCTCCGCGCGCTTCCCCTCGCCACCCACCCGCAACAGGCCCTGACCAGAGACACGATAGGCCGGCTCACCTACACGGACACAGGGATACCCACGGAGACACAGGGACAGACACAGACTGAGGGATGTCTGCACAGACGGCCAGAACGCAGAGCCCCAGAGACAGACTCTCCAACCCGCAGTCCCCCCCACCCCCCCAGACCCTCCACACCCCCAGCTCCCAGGACAGACGCGGTGACCCTGACCGGCATGGGGACAGGGACCGGGTCGGAGACACGGGTGCACGCAACGCTCACACACCCACTCACACGCACAGGAACACACACACGCACGCACACACCCGCGCACACACGCACTCGGACAAGACACCACCCACCCAGGAGGCTGCGGTGGCCTGGCACCTGTCCCGGGAGGGAGGGCCGGCGTGCTTGGGCAGGGCTTTGGCCTAGGTGGCGGCGCCCTGGAGCTGCCGGAGGAGCCCGGGGAGCCCGAGGACCTGCCGGTGAGGTGTCAGCAGTCCCGTTCGGCTCCCTTTCCTGCCCAGCACCCGGTCTGGCCTGGGGGCCTGCCAGGGATTCTTTCATGGGTCTAGTCTTCTGGTGTGGGGTGTGGGGTGTGGGGTGTGGGGTGTGGCGTGGGGCCGGGGGCGGGGCGGGGGCCTCTCTTGGCCCGGTGTGCGGCGCCTCCGGTCTTTCTCGGAGCGAGACAGCCCCGCGCTTGCCGTGGCTGCTCCCGGGAGACGCAGGGTGGAGCCGAGTGCCCAAGGCGCCGGGAGCCCACGAGGGTCGGCCATCTGGCGTCCTGGGCACCTCGGCCCGGGCGCGGGGCCCCAGGGGCGAAGGGGAGGTGGTCGGTGAGAAGGAAGGGAATGCCCTTCCGGCCTGAGCGGAGCCCAGGCCCGGTGGAGAGAAGGGGCAGGGTGGGCCCAGGTCGCGGGGGCGCCGGGAGGGGTGGGGCGGTGGGGCGGGCTGCCGGTGGGCTTTGGAGCTGTGGGCAGCCCGAGGGCCTCGCTAGGGGATCCAGGGCCCAGGGCCCGGGCCCGGGCGCACAGGCCCGAGGAGAGGTTGCCCGAGCCCGGGGTCGAGGCCCGCTCCTGCCTCCTGTCCCTCACAACCCCGGCCCCGGCCCGCCCCTCCCCGCCCTCCTCCCACAGCCCGTCGGCCCCCACCCCCTCCCCGCGTCCATGGCCGTGGTCCTCACCCCGGTCCCCCTTTCCCTGCCTCTGGCCCCTGAGCCCCCTCCAACACTGCCTCTCCCTCCCAGCAGCCCCCCAAGGTAGGCTGAGGCGCGGCTGGGCCTCGTGGCGTGGAGGCGGAAAGGCTGGGTTGTGGCCGGCCGCCCGTGCAGCGGGCCGCCCTTTTGGGGCCAGGGGCCCGCGATGCTGGGGCTGGGGTGGCCAGGGGTCGGGGGGTCAGGGGCCCGAGGTGACCGGGCTCCGGGGCTGCGGCGTTCAGGGCCTGCTGGGAGGCCGCCGCGTTGGCGGCCAAGCGAGTGGGAGGGAGGCCGAAGGGGGAGAGAAAAGAGGAAGGCCAAACAAGACAAGCGTTTGGGGGCGAAAGAAAAAGCCTACAGCACCCGGTATTCCCAGGCGGTCTCCCATCCAAGTACTAACCAGGCCCGACCCTGCTTAGCTTCCGAGATCAGACGAGATCGGGCGCGTTCAGGGTGCTATGGCCGTAGACGCCTGCCGCCGCAGCTGGCCGCCCCAAGAGCCTGCTGCGCGCTTCGCGGGCCCCGGCGCGCGCCGCGGCTCACCCCTCCGCCTGTCCTTGTCCTGGCGCCTGCCTCCCCGCCCGCCCGCCCGCCCAGGGGCCCAGACGCCTGCGGGCCCCGGGGCCTCGCCAAAGTCCCTCCGGGCACTCTCCCATCCCGGGACTCCCCAGCCTCTCCGCCCCGTGCCTCTGCAGGTGGCAAGGGGCTGTGTCCTCGGGCCCGCGCGCGGTGAGCACAGCGCCCCCCAGCGCCCACCCAGCGCCCTAGGCCTGGCCCAGCTGGCCACCTGGCCTTCCCTCCTCTCCTCTCCTCTCCTCTGCTCTCCTCTCCTCTCCTCTCCTCTGCTCTCTTATGCTCTCCTCTCCTCTGCTCTCCTCTGCTCTCCTCTACTCTCCTCCAGTCAGCTCTGCTCTGCTCGGCTCGGCTCGGCTCGGCTCGGCTCGGCTCGGCACGGCTTGGACGGGTTCGGTTCTCCCCTCCTCTGCACCCCGCCTCGCTCCCAGCCCACCCGAGGCCACGAGGACACGGGCGATGCCACACACCAGCCCAGAAGCGGCAGCCCCGCCCCGTGACCCTTCCTCCGCGCGCTTCCCCTCGCCACCCACCCGCAACAGGCCCTGACCAGAGACACGATAGGCCGGCTCACCTACACGGACACAGGGATACCCACGGAGACACAGGGACAGACACAGACTGAGGGATGTCTGCACAGACGGCCAGAACGCAGAGCCCCAGAGACAGACTCTCCAACCCGCAGTCCCCCCCACCCCCCCAGACCCTCCACACCCCCAGCTCCCAGGACAGACGCGGTGACCCTGACCGGCATGGGGACAGGGACCGGGTCGGAGACACGGGTGCACGCAACGCTCACACACCCACTCACACGCACAGGAACACACACACGCACGCACACACCCGCGCACACACGCACTCGGACAAGACACCACCCACCCAGGAGGCTGCGGTGGCCTGGCACCTGTCCCGGGAGGGAGGGCCGGCGTGCTTGGGCAGGGCTTTGGCCTAGGTGGCGGCGCCCTGGAGCTGCCGGAGGAGCCCGGGGAGCCCGAGGACCTGCCGGTGAGGTGTCAGCAGTCCCGTTCGGCTCCCTTTCCTGCCCAGCACCCGGTCTGGCCTGGGGGCCTGCCAGGGATTCTTTCATGGGTCTAGTCTTCTGGTGTGGGGTGTGGGGTGTGGGGTGTGGGGTGTGGCGTGGGGCCGGGGGCGGGGCGGGGGCCTCTCTTGGCCCGGTGTGCGGCGCCTCCGGTCTTTCTCGGAGCGAGACAGCCCCGCGCTTGCCGTGGCTGCTCCCGGGAGACGCAGGGTGGAGCCGAGTGCCCAAGGCGCCGGGAGCCCACGAGGGTCGGCCATCTGGCGTCCTGGGCACCTCGGCCCGGGCGCGGGGCCCCAGGGGCGAAGGGGAGGTGGTCGGTGAGAAGGAAGGGAATGCCCTTCCGGCCTGAGCGGAGCCCAGGCCCGGTGGAGAGAAGGGGCAGGGTGGGCCCAGGTCGCGGGGGCGCCGGGAGGGGTGGGGCGGTGGGGCGGGCTGCCGGTGGGCTTTGGAGCTGTGGGCAGCCCGAGGGCCTCGCTAGGGGATCCAGGGCCCAGGGCCCGGGCCCGGGCGCACAGGCCCGAGGAGAGGTTGCCCGAGCCCGGGGTCGAGGCCCGCTCCTGCCTCCTGTCCCTCACAACCCCGGCCCCGGCCCGCCCCTCCCCGCCCTCCTCCCACAGCCCGTCGGCCCCCACCCCCTCCCCGCGTCCATGGCCGTGGTCCTCACCCCGGTCCCCCTTTCCCTGCCTCTGGCCCCTGAGCCCCCTCCAACACTGCCTCTCCCTGCCAGCAGCCCCCCAAGGTAGGCTGAGGCGCGGCTGGGCCTCGTGGCGTGGAGGCGGAAAGGCTGGGTTGTGGCCGGCCGCCCGTGCAGCGGGCCGCCCTTTTGGGGCCAGGGGCCCGCGATGCTGGGGCTGGGGTGGCCAGGGGTCGGGGGGTCAGGGGCCCGAGGTGACCGGGCTCAGGGGCTGCGGCGTTCAGGGACTGCTGGGAGGCCGCCGCGTTGGCGGCCAAGCGAGTGGGAGGGAGGCCGAAGGGGGAGAGAAAAGAGGAAGGCCAAACAAGACAAGCGTTTGGGGGCGAAAGAAAAAGCCTACAGCACCCGGTATTCCCAGGCGGTCTCCCATCCAAGTACTAACCAGGCCCGACCCTGCTTAGCTTCCGAGATCAGACGAGATCGGGCGCGTTCAGGGTGGTATGGCCGTAGACGCCTGCCGCCGCAGCTGGCCGCCCCAAGAGCCTGCTGCGCGCTTCGCGGGCCCCGGCGCGCGCCGCGGCTCACCCCTCCGCCTGTCCTTGTCCTGGCGCCTGCCTCCCCGCCCGCCCGCCCGCCCAGGGGCCCAGACGCCTGCGGGCCCCGGGGCCTCGCCAAAGTCCCTCCGGGCACTCTCCCATCCCGGGACTCCCCAGCCTCTCCGCCCCGTGCCTCTGCAGGTGGCAAGGGGCTGTGTCCTCGGGCCCGCGCGCGGTGAGCACAGCGCCCCCCAGCGCCCACCCAGCGCCCTAGGCCTGGCCCAGCTGGCCACCTGGCCTTCCCTCCTCTCCTCTCCTCTCCTCTGCTCTCCTCTCCTCTCCTCTCCTCTGCTCTCTTATGCTCTCCTCTCCTCTGCTCTCCTCTGCTCTCCTCTACTCTCCTCCAGTCAGCTCTGCTCTGCTCGGCTCGGCTCGGCTCGGCTCGGCTCGGCTCGGCACGGCTTGGACGGGTTCGGTTCTCCCCTCCTCTGCACCCCGCCTCGCTCCCAACCCACCCGAGGCCACGAGGACACGGGCGATGCCACACACCAGCCCAGAAGCGGCAGCCCCGCCCCGTGACCCTTCCTCCGCGCGCTTCCCCTCGCCACCCACCCGCAACAGGCCCTGACCAGAGACACGATAGGCCGGCTCACCTACACGGACACAGGGATACCCACGGAGACACAGGGACAGACACAGACTGAGGGATGTCTGCACAGACGGCCAGAACGCAGAGCCCCAGAGACAGACTCTCCAACCCGCAGTCCCCCCCACCCCCCCAGACCCTCCACACCCCCAGCTCCCAGGACAGACGCGGTGACCCTGACCGGCATGGGGACAGGGACCGGGTCGGAGACACGGGTGCACGCAACGCTCACACACCCACTCACACGCACAGGAACACACACACGCACGCACACACCCGCGCACACACGCACTCGGACAAGACACCACCCACCCAGGAGGCTGCGGTGGCCTGGCACCTGTCCCGGGAGGGAGGGCCGGCGTGCTTGGGCAGGGCTTTGGCCTAGGTGGCGGCGCCCTGGAGCTGCCGGAGGAGCCCGGGGAGCCCGAGGACCTGCCGGTGAGGTGTCAGCAGTCCCGTTCGGCTCCCTTTCCTGCCCAGCACCCGGTCTGGCCTGGGGGCCTGCCAGGGATTCTTTCATGGGTCTAGTCTTCTGGTGTGGGGTGTGGGGTGTGGGGTGTGGGGTGTGGGGTGTGGCGTGGGGCCGGGGCGTGGCGGGAGCCTCTCTTGGCCCGGTGTGCGGCGCCTCCGGTCTTTCTCGGAGCGAGACAGCCCCGCGCTTGCCGTGGCTGCTCCCGGGAGACGCAGGGTGGAGCCGAGTGCCCAAGGCGCCGGGAGCCCACGCGGGTCGGCCATCTGGCGTCCTGGGCACCTCGGCCCGGGCGCGGGGCCCCAGGGGCGAAGGGGAGGTGGTCGGTGAGAAGGAAGGGAATGCCCTTCCGGCCTGAGCGGAGCCCAGGCCCGGTGGAGAGAAGGGGCAGGGTGGGCCCAGGTCGGGGGGGGCGCCGGGAGGGGTGGGGCGGTGGGGCGGGCTGCCGGTGGGCTTTGGAGCTGGGGGCAGCCCGAGGGCCTCGCTAGGGGATCCAGGGCCCAGGGCCCGGGCCCGGGCGCACAGGCCCGAGGAGAGGTTGCCCGAGCCCGGGGTCGAGGCCCGCTCCTGCCTCCTGTCCCCCACAACCCCGGCCCCGGCCCGCCCCTCCCCGCCCTCCTCCCACAGCCCGTCGGCCCCCACCCCCTCCCCGCGTCCATGGCCGTGGTCCTCACCCCGGTCCCCCTTTCCCTGCCTCTGGCCCCCGAGCCCCCTCCAACACTGCCTCTCCCTGCCAGCAGCCCCCCAAGGTCGGCTGAGGCGCGGCTGGGCCTCGTGGCGTGGAGGCGGAAAGGCTGGGTTGTGGCCGGCCGCCCGTGCAGCGGGCCGCCCTTTTGGGGCCAGGGGCCCGCGATGCTGGGGCTGGGGTGGCCAGGGGTCGGGGGGTCAGGGGCCCGAGGTGACCGGGCTCCGGGGCTGCGGCGTTCAGGGACTGCTGGGAGGCCGCCGCGTTGGCGGCCAAGCGAGTGGGAGGGAGGCCGAAGGGGGAGAGAAAAGAGGAAGGCCAAACAAGACAAGCGTTTGGGGGCGAAAGAAAAAGCCTACAGCACCCGGTATTCCCAGGCGGTCTCCCATCCAAGTACTAACCAGGCCCGACCCTGCTTAGCTTCCGAGATCAGACGAGATCGGGCGCGTTCAGGGTGGTATGGCCTTAGACGCCTGCCGCCGCAGCTGGCCGCCCCAAGAGCCTGCTGCGCGCTTCGCGGGCCCCTGCGCGCGCCGCGGCTCACCCCTCCGCCTGTCCTTGTCCTGGCGCCTGCCTCCCCGCCCGCCCGCCCCCCCCAGGGGCCCAGACGCCTGCGGGCCCCGGGGCCTCGCCAAAGTCCCTCCGGGCACTCTCCCATCCCGGGACTCCCCAGCCCCTCCGCCCCGTGCCTCTGCAGGTGGCAAGGGGCTGTGTCCTCCGGCCCGCGCGCGGTGAGCACAGCGCCCCCCAGCGCCCACCCAGCGCCCTAGGCCTGGCCCAGCTGGCCACCTGGCCTTCCCTCCTCTCCTCTCCTCTCCTCTGCTCTCCTCTCCTCTCCTCTCCTCTGCTCTCTTATGCTCTCCTCTCCTCTGCTCTCCTCTGCTCTCCTCTACTCTCCTCCAGTCAGCTCTGCTCGGCTCGGCTCGGCTCGGCTCGGCTCGGCTCTGCTCGGCTCGGCTGGGCACGGCTTGGACGGGTTCGGTTCTCCCCTCCTCTGCACCCCCGCCTCGCTCCCAGCCCACCCGAGGCCACGAGGACACGGGCGATGCCACACACCCGCCCAGAAGCGGCAGCCCCGCCCCGTGACCCTTCCTCCGCGCGCTTCCCCTCGCCACCCACCCGCAACAGGCCCTGACCAGAGACACGATAGGCCGGCTCACCTACACGGACACAGGGATACCCACGGAGACACAGGGACAGACACAGACTGAGGGATGTCTGCACAGACGGCCAGAACGCAGAGCCCCAGAGACAGACTCTCCAACCCGCAGTCCCCCCCCCCCCCCCCAGACCCTCCACACCCCCAGCTCCCAGGACAGACGCGGTGACCCTGACCGGCATGGGGACAGGGACCGGGTCGGAGACACGGGTGCACGCAACGCTCACACACCCACTCACACGCACAGGAACACACACACGCACGCACACACCCGCGCACACACGCACTCGGACAAGACACCACCCACCCAGGAGGCTGCGGTGGCCTGGCACCTGTCCCGGGAGGGAGGGCCGGCGTGCTTGGGCAGGGCTTTGGCCTAGGTGGCGGCGCCCTGGAGCTGCCGGAGGAGCCCGGGGAGCCCGAGGACCTGCCGGTGAGGTGTCAGCAGTCCCGTTCGGCTCCCTTTCCTGCCCAGCACCCGGTCTGGCCTGGGGGCCTGCCAGGGATTCTTTCATGGGTCTAGTCTTCTGGTGTGGGGTGTGGGGTGTGGGGTGTGGGGAGTGGCGTGGGGGCCGGGGGCGGGGCGGGGGCCTCTCTTGGCCCGGTGTGCGGCGCCTCCGGTCTTTCTCGGAGCGAGACAACCCCGCGCTTGCCGTGGCTGCTCCGGGAGACGCAGGGTGGAGCCGAGTGCCCAAGGCGCCGGGAGTCCACGAGCGTCGGCCATCTGGCGTCCTGGGCACCTCGGCCCGGGCGCGGGGCCCCAGGGGCGAAGGGGAGGTGGTCGGTGAGAAGGAAGGGAATGCCCTTCCGGCCTGAGCGGAGCCCAGGCCCGGTGGAGAGAAGGGGCAGGGTGGGCCCAGGTCGCGGGGGCGCCGGGAGGGGTGGGGCGGTGGGGCGGGCTGCCGGTGGGCTTTGGAGCTGGGGGCAGCCCGAGGGCCTCGCTAGGGGATCCAGGGCCCAGGGCCCGGGCCCGGGCGCACAGGCCCGAGGAGAGGTTGCCCGAGCTCGGGGTCGAGGCCCGCTCCTGCCTCCTGTCCCCCACAACCCCGGCCCCGGCCCGCCCCTCCCCGCCCTCCTCCCACAGCCCGTCGGCCCCCACCCCCTCCCCGCGTCCATGGCCGTGGTCCTCACCCCGGTCCCCCTTTCCCTGCCTCTGGCCCCCGAGCCCCCTCCAACACTGCCTCTCCCTGCCAGCAGCCCCCCAAGGTCGGCTGAGGCGCGGCTGGGCCTCGTGGCGTGGAGGCGGAAAGGCTGGGTTGTGGCCGGCCGCCCGTGCAGCGGGCCGCCCTTTTGGGGCCAGGGGCCCGCGATGCTGGGGCTGGGGTGGCCAGGGGTCGGGGGGTCAGGGGCCCGAGGTGACCGGGCTCAGGGGCTGCGGCGTTCAGGGACTGCTGGGAGGCCGCCGCGTTGGCGGCCAAGCGAGTGGGAGGGAGGCCGAAGGGGGAGAGAAAAGAGGAAGGCCAAACAAGACAAGCGTTTGGGGCGAAAGAAAAAGCCTACAGCACCCGGTATTCCCAGGCGGTCTCCCATCCAAGTACTAACCAGGCCCGACCCTGCTTAGCTTCCGAGATCAGACGAGATCGGGCGCGTTCAGGGTGGTATGGCCGTAGACGCCTGCCGCCGCAGCTGGCCGCCCCAAGAGCCTGCTGCGCGCTTCGCGGGCCCCGGCGCGCGCCGCGGCTCACCCCTCCGCCTGTCCTTGTCCTGGCGCCTGCCTCCCCGCCCGCCCGCCCGCCCAGGGGCCCAGACGCCTGCGGGCCCCGGGGCCTCGCCAAAGTCCCTCCGGGCACTCTCCCATCCCGGGACTCCCCAGCCCTTCCGCCCCGTGCCTCTGCAGGTGGCAAGGGGCTGTGTCCTCGGGCCCGCGCGCGGTGAGCACAGCGCCCCCCAGCGCCCACCTAGCGCCCTAGGCCTGGCCCAGCTGGCCACCTGGCCTTCCCTCCTCTCCTCTCCTCTCCTCTGCTCTCCTCTCCTCTCCTCTGCTCTCTTATGCTCTCCTCTCCTCTGCTCTCCTCTGCTCTCCTCTACTCTCCTCCAGTCAGCTCTGCTCGGCTCGGCTCGGCTCGGCTAGGCTCGGCTCTGCTCGGCTCGGCTGGGCACGGCTTGGACGGGTTCGGTTCTCCCCTCCTCTGCACCCCTCCTCGCTCCCAGCCCACCCGAGGCCACGAGGACACGGGCGATGCCACACACCCGCCCAGAAGCGGCAGCCCCGCCCCGTGACCCTTCCTCCGCGCGCTTCCCCTCGCCACCCACCCGCAACAGGCCCTGACCAGAGACACGATAGGCCGGCTCACCTACACGGACACAGGGATACCCACGGAGACACAGGGACAGACACAGACTGAGGGATGTCTGCACAGACGGCCAGAACGCAGAGCCCCAGAGACAGACTCTCCAACCCGCAGTCCCCCCCACCCCCCCAGACCCTCCACACCCCCAGCTCCCAGGACAGACGCGGTGACCCTGACCGGCATGGGGACAGGGACCGGGTCGGAGACACGGGTGCACGCAACGCTCACACACCCACTCACACGCACAGGAACACCCACACGCACGCACACACCCGCGCACACACGCACTCGGACAAGACACCACCCACCCAGGAGGCTGCGGTGGCCTGGCACCTGTCCCGGGAGGGAGGGCCGGCGTGCTTGGGCAGGGCTTTGGCCTAGGTGGCGGCGCCCTGGAGCTGCCGGAGGAGCCCGGGGAGCCCGAGGACCTGCCGGTGAGGTGTCAGCAGTCCCGTTCGGCTCCCTTTCCTGCCCAGCACCCGGTCTGGCCTGGGGGCCTGCCAGGGATTCTTTCATGGGTCTAGTCTTCTGGTGTGGGGTGTGGGGTGTGGGGTGTGGGGTGGGGGGGTGTGGCGTGGGGCCGGGGGCGGGGCGGGGGCCTCTCTTGGCCCGGTGTGCGGCGCCTCCGGTCTTTCTCGGAGCGAGACAGCCCCGCGCTTGCCGTGGCTGCTCCCGGGAGACGCAGGGTGGAGCCGAGTGCCCAAGGCGCCGGGAGCCCACGAGGGTCGGCCATCTGGCGTCCTGGGCACCTCGGCCCGGGCGCGGGGCCCCAGGGGCGAAGGGGAGGTGGTCGGTGAGAAGGAAGGGAATGCCCTTCCGGCCTGAGCGGAGCCCAGGCCCGGTGGAGAGAAGGGGCAGGGTGGGCCCAGGTCGCGGGGGCGCCTGGAGGGGTGGGGCGGTGGGGCGGGCTGCCGGTGGGCTTTGGAGCTGGGGGCAGCCCGAGGGCCTTGCTAGGGGATCCAGGGCCCAGGGCCCGGGCCCGGGCGCACAGGCCCGAGGAGAGGTTGCCCGAGCCCGGGGTCGAGGCCCGCTCCTGCCTCCTGTCCCTCACAACCCCGGCCCCGGCCCGCCCCTCCCCGCCCTCCTCCCACAGCCCGTCGGCCCCCACCCCCTCCCCGCGTCCATGGCCGTGGTCCTCACCCCGGTCCCCCTTTCCCTGCTTCTGGCCCCTGAGCCCCCTCCAACACTGCCTCTCCCTCCCAGCAGCCCCCCAAGGTAGGCTGAGGCGCGGCTGGGCCTCGTGGCGTGGAGGCGGAAAGGCTGGGTTGTGGCCGGCCGCCCGTGCAGCGGGCCGCCCTTTTGGGGCCAGGGGCCCGCGATGCTGGGGCTGGGGTGGCCAGGGGTCGGGGGGTCAGGGGCCCGAGGTGACCGGGCTCAGGGGCTGCGGCGTTCAGGGACTGCTGGGAGGCCGCCGCGTTGGCGGCCAAGCGAGTGGGAGGGAGGCCGAAGGGGGAGAGAAAAGAGGAAGGCCAAACAAGACAAGCGTTTGGGGGCGAAAGAAAAAGCCTACAGCACCCGGTATTCCCAGGCGGTCTCCCATCCAAGTACTAACCAGGCCCGACCCTGCTTAGCTTCCGAGATCAGACGAGATCGGGCGCGTTCAGGGTGGTATGGCCGTAGACGCCTGCCGCCGCAGCTGGCCGCCCCAAGAGCCTGCTGCGCGCTTCGCGGGCCCCGGCGCGCGCCGCGGCTCACCCCTCCGCCTGTCCTTGTCCTGGCGCCTGCCTCCCCGCCCGCCCGCCCGCCCAGGGGCCCAGACGCCTGCGGGCCCCGGGGCCTCGCCAAAGTCCCTCCGGGCACTCTCCCATCCCGGGACTCCCCAGCCTCTCCGCCCCGTGCCTCTGCAGGTGGCAAGGGGCTGTGTCCTCGGGCCCGCGCGCGGTGAGCACAGCGCCCCCCAGCGCCCACCCAGCGCCCTAGGCCTGGCCCAGCTGGCCACCTGGCCTTCCCTCCTCTCCTCTCCTCTCCTCTGCTCTCCTCTCCTCTCCTCTCCTCTGCTCTCTTATGCTCTCCTCTCCTCTGCTCTCCTCTGCTCTCCTCTACTCTCCTCCAGTCAGCTCTGCTCTGCTCGGCTCGGCTCGGCTCGGCTCGGCTCGGCACGGCTTGGACGGGTTCGGTTCTCCCCTCCTCTGCACCCCGCCTCGCTCCCAGCCCACCCGAGGCCACGAGGACACGGGCGATGCCACACACCAGCCCAGAAGCGGCAGCCCCGCCCCGTGACCCTTCCTCCGCGCGCTTCCCCTCGCCACCCACCCGCAACAGGCCCTGACCAGAGACACGATAGGCCGGCTCACCTACACGGACACAGGGATACCCACGGAGACACAGGGACAGACACAGACTGAGGGATGTCTGCACAGACGGCCAGAACGCAGAGCCCCAGAGACAGACTCTCCAACCCGCAGTCCCCCCCACCCCCCCAGACCCTCCACACCCCCAGCTCCCAGGACAGACGCGGTGACCCTGACCGGCATGGGGACAGGGACCGGGTCGGAGACACGGGTGCACGCAACGCTCACACACCCACTCACACGCACAGGAACACACACACGCACGCACACACCCGCGCACACACGCACTCGGACAAGACACCACCCACCCAGGAGGCTGCGGTGGCCTGGCACCTGTCCCGGGAGGGAGGGCCGGCGTGCTTGGGCAGGGCTTTGGCCTAGGTGGCGGCGCCCTGGAGCTGCCGGAGGAGCCCGGGGAGCCCGAGGACCTGCCGGTGAGGTGTCAGCAGTCCCGTTCGGCTCCCTTTCCTGCCCAGCACCCGGTCTGGCCTGGGGGCCTGCCAGGGATTCTTTCATGGGTCTAGTCTTCTGGTGTGGGGTGTGGGGTGTGGGGTGTGGGGTGTGGCGTGGGGCTGGGGGCGGGGCGGGGGCCTCTCTTGGCCCGGTGTGCGGCGCCTCCGGTCTTTCTCGGAGCGAGACAGCCCCGCGCTTGCCGTGGCTGCTCCCGGGAGACGCAGGGTGGAGCCGAGTGCCCAAGGCGCCGGGAGCCCACGAGGGTCGGCCATCTGGCGTCCTGGGCACCTCGGCCCGGGCGCGGGGCCCCAGGGGCGAAGGGGAGGTGGTCGGTGAGAAGGAAGGGAATGCCCTTCCGGCCTGAGCGGAGCCCAGGCCCGGTGGAGAGAAGGGGCAGGGTGGGCCCAGGTCGCGGGGGCGCCGGGAGGGGTGGGGCGGTGGGGCGGGCTGCCGGTGGGCTTTGGAGCTGGGGGCAGCCCGAGGGCCTCGCTAGGGGATCCAGGGCCCAGGGCCCGGGCCCGGGCGCACAGGCCCGAGGAGAGGTTGCCCGAGCTCGGGGTCGAGGCCCGCTCCTGCCTCCTGTCCCCCACAACCCCGGCCCCGGCCCGCCCCTCCCCGCCCTCCTCCCACAGCCCGTCGGCCCCCACCCCCTCCCCGCGTCCATGGCCGTGGTCCTCACCCCGGTCCCCCTTTCCCTGCCTCTGGCCCCCGAGCCCCCTCCAACACTGCCTCTCCCTGCCAGCAGCCCCCCAAGGTCGGCTGAGGCGCGGCTGGGCCTCGTGGCGTGGAGGCGGAAAGGCTGGGTTGTGGCCGGCCGCCCGTGCAGCGGGCCGCCCTTTTGGGGCCAGGGGCCCGCGATGCTGGGGCTGGGGTGGCCAGGGGTCGGGGGGTCAGGGGCCCGAGGTGACCGGGCTCAGGGGCTGCGGCGTTCAGGGACTGCTGGGAGGCCGCCGCGTTGGCGGCCAAGCGAGTGGGAGGGAGGCCAAAGGGGGAGAGAAAAGAGGAAGGCCAAACAAGACAAGCGTTTGGGGGCGAAAGAAAAAGCCTACAGCACCCGGTATTCCCAGGCGGTCTCCCATCCAAGTACTAACCAGGCCCGACCCTGCTTAGCTTCCGAGATCAGACGAGATCGGGCGCGTTCAGGGTGGTATGGCCGTAGACGCCTGCCGCCGCAGCTGGCCGCCCCAAGAGCCTGCTGCGCGCTTCGCGGGCCCCGGCGCGCGCCGCGGCTCACCCCTCCGCCTGTCCTTGTCCTGGCGCCTGCCTCCCCGCCCGCCCGCCCGCCCAGGGGCCCAGACGCCTGCGGGCCCCGGGGCCTCGCCAAAGTCCCTCCGGGCACTCTCCCATCCCGGGACTCCCCAGCCCCTCCGCCCCGTGCCTCTGCAGGTGGCAAGGGGCTGTGTCCTCGGGCCCGCGCGCGGTGAGCACAGCGCCCCCCAGCGCCCACCCAGCGCCCTAGGCCTGGCCCAGCTGGCCACCTGGCCTTCCCTCCTCTCCTCTCCTCTGCTCTCCTCTCCTCTCCTCTGCTCTCTTATGCTCTCCTCTCCTCTGCTCTCCTCTGCTCTCCTCTACTCTCCTCCAGTCAGCTCTGCTCGGCTCGGCTCGGCTCGGCTCGGCTCGGCTCTGCTCGGCTCGGCTGGGCACGGCTTGGACGGGTTCGGTTCTCCCCTCCTCTGCACCCCGCCTCGCTCCCAGCCCACCCGAGGCCACGAGGACACGGGCGATGCCACACACCCGCCCAGAAGCGGCAGCCCCGCCCCGTGACCCTTCCTCCGCGCGCTTCCCCTCGCCACCCACCCGCAACAGGCCCTGACCAGAGACACGATAGGCCGGCTCACCTACACGGACACAGGGATACCCACGGAGACACAGGGACAGACACAGACTGAGGGATGTCTGCACAGACGGCCAGAACGCAGAGCCCCAGAGACAGACTCTCCAACCCGCAGTCCCCCCCACCCCCCCAGACCCTCCACACCCCCAGCTCCCAGGACAGACGCGGTGACCCTGACCGGCATGGGGACAGGGACCGGGTCGGAGACACGGGTGCACGCAACGCTCACACACCCACTCACACGCACAGGAACACACACACGCACGCACACACCCGCGCACACACGCACTCGGACAAGACACCACCCACCCAGGAGGCTGCGGTGGCCTGGCACCTGTCCCGGGAGGGAGGGCCGGCGTGCTTGGGCAGGGCTTTGGCCTAGGTGGCGGCGCCCTGGAGCTGCCGGAGGAGCCCGGGGAGCCCGAGGACCTGCCGGTGAGGTGTCAGCAGTCCCGTTCGGCTCCCTTTCCTGCCCAGCACCCGGTCTGGCCTGGGGGCCTGCCAGGGATTCTTTCATGGGTCTAGTCTTCTGGTGTGGGGTGTGGGGTGTGGGGTGTGGGGTGTGGGGTGTGGCGTGGGGCCGGGGGCGGGGCGGGGGCCTCTCTTGGCCCGGTGTGCGGCGCCTCCGGTCTTTCTCGGAGCGAGACAGCCCCGCGCTTGCCGTGGCTGCTCCCGGGAGACGCAGGGTGGAGCCGAGTGCCCAAGGCGCCGGGAGCCCACGCGGGTCGGCCATCTGGCGTCCTGGGCACCTCGGCCCGGGCGCGGGGCCCCAGGGGCGAAGGGGAGGTGGTCGGTGAGAAGGAAGGGAATGCCCTTCCGGCCTGAGCGGAGCCCAGGCCCGGTGGAGAGAAGGGGCAGGGTGGGCCCAGGTCGCGGGGGCGCCGGGAGGGGTGGGGCGGTGGGGCGGGCTGCCGGTGGGCTTTGGAGCTGGGGGCAGCCCGAGGGCCTCGCTAGGGGATCCAGGGCCCAGGGCCCGGGCCCGGGCGCACAGGCCCGAGGAGAGGTTGCCCGAGCCCGGGGTCGAGGCCCGCTCCTGCCTCCTGTCCCCCACAACCCCGGCCCCCGGCCCGCCCCTCCCCGCCCTCCTCCCACAGCCCGTCGGCCCCCACCCCCTCCCCGCGTCCATGGCCGTGGTCCTCACCCCGGTCCCCCTTTCCCTGCCTCTGGCCCCCGAGCCCCCTCCAACACTGCCTCTCCCTGCCAGCAGCCCCCCAAGGTCGGCTGAGGCGCGGCTGGGCCTCGTGGCGTGGAGGCGGAAAGGCTGGGTTGTGGCCGGCCGCCCGTGCAGCGGGCCGCCCTTTTGGGGCCAGGGGCCCGCGATGCTGGGGCTGGGGTGGCCAGGGGTCGGGGGGTCAGGGGCCCGAGGTGACCGGGCTCAGGGGCTGCGGCGTTCAGGGACTGCTGGGAGGCCGCCGCGTTGGCGGCCAAGCGAGTGGGAGGGAGGCCGAAGGGGGAGAGAAAAGAGGAAGGCCAAACAAGACAAGCGTTTGGGGGCGAAAGAAAAAGCCTACAGCACCCGGTATTCCCAGGCGGTCTCCCATCCAAGTACTAACCAGGCCCGACCCTGCTTAGCTTCCGAGATCAGACGAGATCGGGCGCGTTCAGGGTGGTATGGCCGTAGACGCCTGCCGCCGCAGCTGGCCGCCCCAAGAGCCTGCTGCGCGCTTCGCGGGCCCCGGCGCGCGGCCGCGGCTCACCCCTCCGCCTGTCCTTGTCCTGGCGCCTGCCTCCCCGCCCGCCCGCCCGCCCAGGGGCCCAGACGCCTGCGGGCCCCGGGGCCTCGCCAAAGTCCCTCCGGGCACTCTCCCATCCCGGGACTCCCCAGCCCCTCCACCCCGTGCCTCTGCAGGTGGCAAGGGGCTGTGTCCTCGGGCCCGCGCGCGGTGAGCACAGCGCCCCCCAGCGCCCACCCAGCGCCCTAGGCCTGGCCCAGCTGGCCACCTGGCCTTCCCTCCTCTCCTCTCCTCTGCTCTCCTCTCCTCTCCTCTCCTCTGCTCTCCTCTCCTCTCCTCTCCTCTCCTCTGCTCTCTTATGCTCTCCTCTCCTCTGCTCTCCTCTGCTCTCCTCTACTCTCCTCCAGTCAGCTCTGCTCTGCTCGGCTCGGCTCGGCTCGGCTCGGCTCGGCACGGCTTGGACGGGTTCGGTTCTCCCCTCCTCTGCACCCCGCCTCGCTCCCAGCCCACCCGAGGCCACGAGGACACGGGCGATGCCACACACCAGCCCAGAAGCGGCAGCCCCGCCCCGTGACCCTTCCTCCGCGCGCTTCCCCTCGCCACCCACCCGCAACAGGCCCTGACCAGAGACACGATAGGCCGGCTCACCTACACGGACACAGGGATACCCACGGAGACACAGGGACAGACACAGACTGAGGGATGTCTGCACAGACGGCCAGAACGCAGAGCCCCAGAGACAGACTCTCCAACCCGCAGTCCCCCCCACCCCCCCAGACCCTCCACACCCCCAGCTCCCAGGACAGACGCGGTGACCCTGACCGGCATGGGGACAGGGACCGGGTCGGAGACACGGGTGCACGCAACGCTCACACACCCACTCACACGCACAGGAACACACACACGCACGCACACACCCGCGCACACACGCACTCGGACAAGACACCACCCACCCAGGAGGCTTTGGTGGCCTGGCACCTGTCCCGGGAGGGAGGGCCGGCGTGCTTGGGCAGGGCTTTGGCCTAGGTGGCGGCGCCCTGGAGCTGCCGGAGGAGCCCGGGGAGCCCGAGGACCTGCCGGTGAGGTGTCAGCAGTCCCGTTCGGCTCCCTTTCCTGCCCAGCACCCGGTCTGGCCTGGGGGCCTGCCAGGGATTCTTTCATGGGTCTAGTCTTCTGGTGTGGGGTGTGGGGTGTGGGGTGTGGGGTGTGGCGTGGGGCCGGGGGCGGGGCGGGGGCCTCTCTTGGCCCGGTGTGCGGCGCCTCCGGTCTTTCTCGGAGCGAGACAGCCCCGCGCTTGCCGTGGCTGCTCCCGGGAGACGCAGGGTGGAGCCGAGTGCCCAAGGCGCCGGGAGCCCACGAGGGTCGGCCATCTGGCGTCCTGGGCACCTCGGCCCGGGCGCGGGGCCCCAGGGGCGAAGGGGAGGTGGTCGGTGAGAAGGAAGGGAATGCCCTTCCGGCCTGAGCGGAGCCCAGGCCCGGTGGAGAGAAGGGGCAGGGTGGGCCCAGGTCGCGGGGGCGCCGGGAGGGGTGGGGCGGTGGGGCGGGCTGCCGGTGGGCTTTGGAGCTGGGGGCAGCCCGAGGGCCTCGCTAGGGGATCCAGGGCCCAGGGCCCGGGCCCGGGCGCACAGGCCCGAGGAGAGGTTGCCCGAGCCCGGGGTCGAGGCCCGCTCCTGCCTCCTGTCCCCCACAACCCCGGCCCCGGCCCGCCCCTCCCCGCCCTCCTCCCACAGCCCGTCGGCCCCCACCCCCTCCCCGCGTCCATGGCCGTGGTCCTCACCCCGGTCCCCCTTTCCCTGCCTCTGGCCCCCGAGCCCCCTCCAACACTGCCTCTCCCTGCCAGCAGCCCCCCAAGGTCGGCTGAGGCGCGGCTGGGCCTCGTGGCGTGGAGGCGGAAAGGCTGGGTTGTGGCCGGCCGCCCGTGCAGCGGGCCGCCCTTTTGGGGCCAGGGGCCCGCGATGCTGGGGCTGGGGTGGCCAGGGGTCGGGGGGTCAGGGGCCCGAGGTGACCGGGCTCAGGGGCTGCGGCGTTCAGGGACTGCTGGGAGGCCGCCGCGTTGGCGGCCAAGCGAGTGGGAGGGAGGCCGAAGGGGGAGAGAAAAGAGGAAGGCCAAACAAGACAAGCGTTTGGGGGCGAAAGAAAAAGCCTACAGCACCCGGTATTCCCAGGCGGTCTCCCATCCAAGTACTAACCAGGCCCGACCCTGCTTAGCTTCCGAGATCAGACGAGATCGGGCGCGTTCAGGGTGGTATGGCCGTAGACGCCTGCCGCCGCAGCTGGCCGCCCCAAGAGCCTGCTGCGCGCTTCGCGGGCCCCGGCGCGCGCCGCGGCTCACCCCTCCGCCTGTCCTTGTCCTGGCGCCTGCCTCCCCGCCCGCCCGCCCGCCCAGGGGCCCAGACGCCTGCGGGCCCCGGGGCCTCGCCAAAGTCCCTCCGGGCACTCTCCCATCCCGGGACTCCCCAGCCCCTCCGCCCCGTGCCTCTGCAGGTGGCAAGGGGCTGTGTCCTCGGGCCCGCGCGCGGTGAGCACAGCGCCCCCCAGCGCCCACCCAGCGCCCTAGGCCTGGCCCAGCTGGCCACCTGGCCTTCCCTCCTCTCCTCTCCTCTGCTCTCCTCTCCTCTCCTCTCCTCTGCTCTCCTCTCCTCTCCTCTCCTCTCCTCTGCTCTCTTATGCTCTCCTCTCCTCTGCTCTCCTCTGCTCTCCTCTACTCTCCTCCAGTCAGCTCTGCTCTGCTCGGCTCGGCTCGGCTCGGCTCGGCTCGGCACGGCTTGGACGGGTTCGGTTCTCCCCTCCTCTGCACCCCGCCTCGCTCCCAGCCCACCCGAGGCCACGAGGACACGGGCGATGCCACACACCAGCCCAGAAGCGGCAGCCCCGCCCCGTGACCCTTCCTCCGCGCGCTTCCCCTCGCCACCCACCCGCAACAGGCCCTGACCAGAGACACGATAGGCCGGCTCACCTACACGGACACAGGGATACCCACGGAGACACAGGGACAGACACAGACTGAGGGATGTCTGCACAGACGGCCAGAACGCAGAGCCCCAGAGACAGACTCTCCAACCCGCAGTCCCCCCCACCCCCCCAGACCCTCCACACCCCCAGCTCCCAGGACAGACGCGGTGACCCTGACCGGCATGGGGACAGGGACCGGGTCGGAGACACGGGTGCACGCAACGCTCACACACCCACTCACACGCACAGGAACACACACACGCACGCACACACCCGCGCACACACGCACTCGGACAAGACACCACCCACCCAGGAGGCTGCGGTGGCCTGGCACCTGTCCCGGGAGGGAGGGCCGGCGTGCTTGGGCAGGGCTTTGGCCTAGGTGGCGGCGCCCTGGAGCTGCCGGAGGAGCCCGGGGAGCCCGAGGACCTGCCGGTGAGGTGTCAGCAGTCCCGTTCGGCTCCCTTTCCTGCCCAGCACCCGGTCTGGCCTGGGGGCCTGCCAGGGATTCTTTCATGGGTCTAGTCTTCTGGTGTGGGGTGTGGGGTGTGGGGTGTGGGGTGTGGGGTGTGGCGTGGGGCCGGGGGCGGGGCGGGGGCCTCTCTTGGCCCGGTGTGCGGCGCCTCCGGTCTTTCTCGGAGCGAGACAGCCCCGCGCTTGCCGTGGCTGCTCCCGGGAGACGCAGGGTGGAGCCGAGTGCCCAAGGCGCCGGGAGCCCACGCGGGTCGGCCATCTGGCGTCCTGGGCACCTCGGCCCGGGCGCGGGGCCCCAGGGGCGAAGGGGAGGTGGTCGGTGAGAAGGAAGGGAATGCCCTTCCGGCCTGAGCGGAGCCCAGGCCCGGTGGAGAGAAGGGGCAGGGTGGGCCCAGGTCGCGGGGGCGCCGGGAGGGGTGGGGCGGTGGGGCGGGCTGCCGGTGGGCTTTGGAGCTGGGGGCAGCCCGAGGGCCTCGCTAGGGGATCCAGGGCCCAGGGCCCGGGCCCGGGCGCACAGGCCCGAGGAGAGGTTGCCCGAGCCCGGGGTCGAGGCCCGCTCCTGCCTCCTGTCCCCCACAACCCCGGCCCCGGCCCGCCCCTCCCCGCCCTCCTCCCACAGCCCGTCGGCCCCCACCCCCTCCCCGCGTCCATGGCCGTGGTCCTCACCCCGGTCCCCCTTTCCCTGCCTCTGGCCCCCGAGCCCCCTCCAACACTGCCTCTCCCTGCCAGCAGCCCCCCAAGGTCGGCTGAGGCGCGGCTGGGCCTCGTGGCGTGGAGGCGGAAAGGCTGGGTTGTGGCCGGCCGCCCGTGCAGCGGGCCGCCCTTTTGGGGCCAGGGGCCCGCGATGCTGGGGCTGGGGTGGCCAGGGGTCGGGGGGTCAGGGGCCCGAGGTGACCGGGCTCAGGGGCTGCGGCGTTCAGGGACTGCTGGGAGGCCGCCGCGTTGGCGGCCAAGCGAGTGGGAGGGAGGCCGAAGGGGGAGAGAAAAGAGGAAGGCCAAACAAGACAAGCGTTTGGGGGCGAAAGAAAAAGCCTACAGCACCCGGTATTCCCAGGCGGTCTCCCATCCAAGTACTAACCAGGCCCGACCCTGCTTAGCTTCCGAGATCAGACGAGATCGGGCGCGTTCAGGGTGGTATGGCCGTAGACGCCTGCCGCCGCAGCTGGCCGCCCCAAGAGCCTGCTGCGCGCTTCGCGGGCCCCGGCGCGCGCCGCGGCTCACCCCTCCGCCTGTCCTTGTCCTGGCGCCTGCCTCCCCGCCCGCCCGCCCGCCCAGGGGCCCAGACGCCTGCGGGCCCCGGGGCCTCGCCAAAGTCCCTCCGGGCACTCTCCCATCCCGGGACTCCCCAGCCCCTCCGCCCCGTGCCTCTGCAGGTGGCAAGGGGCTGTGTCCTCGGGCCCGCGCGCGGTGAGCACAGCGCCCCCCAGCGCCCACCCAGCGCCCTAGGCCTGGCCCAGCTGGCCACCTGGCCTTCCCTCCTCTCCTCTCCTCTCCTCTGCTCTCCTCTCCTCTCCTCTCCTCTGCTCTCTTATGCTCTCCTCTCCTCTGCTCTCCTCTGCTCTCCTCTACTCTCCTCCAGTCAGCTCTGCTCGGCTCGGCTCGGCTCGGCTCGGCTCGGCTCTGCTCGGCTCGGCTGGGCACGGCTTGGACGGGTTCGGTTCTCCCCTCCTCTGCACCCCGCCTCGCTCCCAGCCCACCCGAGGCCACGAGGACACGGGCGATGCCACACACCCGCCCAGAAGCGGCAGCCCCGCCCCGTGACCCTTCCTCCGCGCGCTTCCCCTCGCCACCCACCCGCAACAGGCCCTGACCAGAGACACGATAGGCCGGCTCACCTACACGGACACAGGGATACCCACGGAGACACAGGGACAGACACAGACTGAGGGATGTCTGCACAGACGGCCAGAACGCAGAGCCCCAGAGACAGACTCTCCAACCCGCAGTCCCCCCCACCCCCCCAGACCCTCCACACCCCCAGCTCCCAGGACAGACGCGGTGACCCTGACCGGCATGGGGACAGGGACCGGGTCGGAGACACGGGTGCACGCAACGCTCACACACCCACTCACACGCACAGGAACACACACACGCACGCACACACCCGCGCACACACGCACTCGGACAAGACACCACCCACCCAGGAGGCTGCGGTGGCCTGGCACCTGTCCCGGGAGGGAGGGCCGGCGTGCTTGGGCAGGGCTTTGGCCTAGGTGGCGGCGCCCTGGAGCTGCCGGAGGAGCCCGGGGAGCCCGAGGACCTGCCGGTGAGGTGTCAGCAGTCCCGTTCGGCTCCCTTTCCTGCCCAGCACCCGGTCTGGCCTGGGGGCCTGCCAGGGATTCTTTCATGGGTCTAGTCTTCTGGTGTGGGGTGTGTGGGTGTGGGGTGTGGGGTGTGGCGTGGGGCCGGGGGCGGGGCGGGGGCCTCTCTTGGCCCGGTGTGCGGCGCCTCCGGTCTTTCTCGGAGCGAGACAGCCCCGCGCTTGCCGTGGCTGCTCCCGGGAGACGCAGGGTGGAGCCGAGTGCCCAAGGCGCCGGGAGCCCACGAGGGTCGGCCATCTGGCGTCCTGGGCACCTCGGCCCGGGCGCGGGGCCCCAGGGGCGAAGGGGAGGTGGTCGGTGAGAAGGAAGGGAATGCCCTTCCGGCCTGAGCGGAGCCCAGGCCCGGTGGAGAGAAGGGGCAGGGTGGGCCCAGGTCGCGGGGGCGCCGGGAGGGGTGGGGCGGTGGGGCGGGCTGCCGGTGGGCTTTGGAGCTGTGGGCAGCCCGAGGGCCTCGCTAGGGGATCCAGGGCCCAGGGCCCGGGCCCGGGCGCACAGGCCCGAGGAGAGGTTGCCCGAGCCCGGGGTCGAGGCCCGCTCCTGCCTCCTGTCCCTCACAACCCCGGCCCCGGCCCGCCCCTCCCCGCCCTCCTCCCACAGCCCGTCGGCCCCCACCCCCTCCCCGCGTCCATGGCCGTGGTCCTCACCCCGGTCCCCCTTTCCCTGCCTCTGGCCCCTGAGCCCCCTCCAACACTGCCTCTCCCTCCCAGCAGCCCCCCAAGGTAGGCTGAGGCGCGGCTGGGCCTCGTGGCGTGGAGGCGGAAAGGCTGGGTTGTGGCCGGCCGCCCGTGCAGCGGGCCGCCCTTTTGGGGCCAGGGGCCCGCGATGCTGGGGCTGGGGTGGCCAGGGGTCGGGGGGTCAGGGGCCCGAGGTGACCGGGCTCCGGGGCTGCGGCGTTCAGGGCCTGCTGGGGGCCGCCGCGTTGGCGGCCAAGCGAGTGGGAGGGAGGCCGAAGGGGGAGAGAAAAGAGGAAGGCCAAACAAGACAAGCGTTTGGGGGCGAAAGAAAAAGCCTACAGCACCCGGTATTCCCAGGCGGTCTCCCATCCAAGTACTAACCAGGCCCGACCCTGCTTAGCTTCCGAGATCAGACGAGATCGGGCGCGTTCAGGGTGCTATGGCCGTAGACGCCTGCCGCCGCAGCTGGCCGCCCCAAGAGCCTGCTGCGCGCTTCGCGGGCCCCGGCGCGCGCCGCGGCTCACCCCTCCGCCTGTCCTTGTCCTGGCGCCTGCCTCCCCGCCCGCCCGCCCGCCCAGGGGCCCAGACGCCTGCGGGCCCCGGGGCCTCGCCAAAGTCCCTCCGGGCACTCTCCCATCCCGGGACTCCCCAGCCTCTCCGCCCCGTGCCTCTGCAGGTGGCAAGGGGCTGTGTCCTCGGGCCCGCGCGCGGTGAGCACAGCGCCCCCCAGCGCCCACCCAGCGCCCTAGGCCTGGCCCAGCTGGCCACCTGGCCTTCCCTCCTCTCCTCTCCTCTCCTCTGCTCTCCTCTCCTCTCCTCTCCTCTGCTCTCTTATGCTCTCCTCTCCTCTGCTCTCCTCTGCTCTCCTCTACTCTCCTCCAGTCAGCTCTGCTCTGCTCGGCTCGGCTCGGCTCGGCTCGGCTCGGCTCGGCACGGCTTGGACGGGTTCGGTTCTCCCCTCCTCTGCACCCCGCCTCGCTCCCAGCCCACCCGAGGCCACGAGGACACGGGCGATGCCACACACCAGCCCAGAAGCGGCAGCCCCGCCCCGTGACCCTTCCTCCGCGCGCTTCCCCTCGCCACCCACCCGCAACAGGCCCTGACCAGAGACACGATAGGCCGGCTCACCTACACGGACACAGGGATACCCACGGAGACACAGGGACAGACACAGACTGAGGGATGTCTGCACAGACGGCCAGAACGCAGAGCCCCAGAGACAGACTCTCCAACCCGCAGTCCCCCCCACCCCCCCAGACCCTCCACACCCCCAGCTCCCAGGACAGACGCGGTGACCCTGACCGGCATGGGGACAGGGACCGGGTCGGAGACACGGGTGCACGCAACGCTCACACACCCACTCACACGCACAGGAACACACACACGCACGCACACACCCGCGCACACACGCACTCGGACAAGACACCACCCACCCAGGAGGCTGCGGTGGCCTGGCACCTGTCCCGGGAGGGAGGGCCGGCGTGCTTGGGCAGGGCTTTGGCCTAGGTGGCGGCGCCCTGGAGCTGCCGGAGGAGCCCGGGGAGCCCGAGGACCTGCCGGTGAGGTGTCAGCAGTCCCGTTCGGCTCCCTTTCCTGCCCAGCACCCGGTCTGGCCTGGGGGCCTGCCAGGGATTCTTTCATGGGTCTAGTCTTCTGGTGTGGGGTGTGGGGTGTGGGGTGTGGGGTGTGGCGTGGGGCCGGGGGCGGGGCGGGGGCCTCTCTTGGCCCGGTGTGCGGCGCCTCCGGTCTTTCTCGGAGCGAGACAGCCCCGCGCTTGCCGTGGCTGCTCCCGGGAGACGCAGGGTGGAGCCGAGTGCCCAAGGCGCCGGGAGCCCACGAGGGTCGGCCATCTGGCGTCCTGGGCACCTCGGCCCGGGCGCGGGGCCCCAGGGGCGAAGGGGAGGTGGTCGGTGAGAAGGAAGGGAATGCCCTTCCGGCCTGAGCGGAGCCCAGGCCCGGTGGAGAGAAGGGGCAGGGTGGGCCCAGGTCGCGGGGGCGCCGGGAGGGGTGGGGCGGTGGGGCGGGCTGCCGGTGGGCTTTGGAGCTGTGGGCAGCCCGAGGGCCTCGCTAGGGGATCCAGGGCCCAGGGCCCGGGCCCGGGCGCACAGGCCCGAGGAGAGGTTGCCCGAGCCCGGGGTCGAGGCCCGCTCCTGCCTCCTGTCCCTCACAACCCCGGCCCCGGCCCGCCCCTCCCCGCCCTCCTCCCACAGCCCGTCGGCCCCCACCCCCTCCCCGCGTCCATGGCCGTGGTACTCACCCCGGTCCCCCTTTCCCTGCCTCTGGCCCCTGAGCCCCCTCCAACACTGCCTCTCCCTGCCAGCAGCCCCCCAAGGTCGGCTGAGGCGCGGCTGGGCCTCGTGGCGTGGAGGCGGAAAGGCTGGGTTGTGGCCGGCCGCCCGTGCAGCGGGCCGCCCTTTTGGGGCCAGGGGCCCGCGATGCTGGGGCTGGGGTGGCCAGGGGTCGGGGGGTCAGGGGCCCGAGGTGACCGGGCTCAGGGGCTGCGGCGTTCAGGGACTGCTGGGAGGCCGCCGCGTTGGCGGCCAAGCGAGTGGGAGGGAGGCCGAAGGGGGAGAGAAAAGAGGAAGGCCAAACAAGACAAGCGTTTGGGGGCGAAAGAAAAAGCCTACAGCACCCGGTATTCCCAGGCGGTCTCCCATCCAAGTACTAACCAGGCCCGACCCTGCTTAGCTTCCGAGATCAGACGAGATCGGGCGCGTTCAGGGTGGTATGGCCGTAGACGCCTGCCGCCGCAGCTGGCCGCCCCAAGAGCCTGCTGCGCGCTTCGCGGGCCCCGGCGCGCGCCGCGGCTCACCCCTCCGCCTGTCCTTGTCCTGGCGCCTGCCTCCCCGCCCGCCCGCCCGCCCAGGGGCCCAGACGCCTGCGGGCCCCGGGGCCTCGCCAAAGTCCCTCCGGGCACTCTCCCATCCCGGGACTCCCCAGCCTCTCCGCCCCGTGCCTCTGCAGGTGGCAAGGGGCTGTGTCCTCGGGCCCGCGCGCGGTGAGCACAGCGCCCCCCAGCGCCCACCCAGCGCCCTAGGCCTGGCCCAGCTGGCCACCTGGCCTTCCCTCCTCTCCTCTCCTCTCCTCTGCTCTCCTCTCCTCTCCTCTCCTCTGCTCTCTTATGCTCTCCTCTCCTCTGCTCTCCTCTGCTCTCCTCTACTCTCCTCCAGTCAGCTCTGCTCTGCTCGGCTCGGCTCGGCTCGGCTCGGCTCGGCTCGGCACGGCTTGGACGGGTTCGGTTCTCCCCTCCTCTGCACCCCGCCTCGCTCCCAGCCCACCCGAGGCCACGAGGACACGGGCGATGCCACACACCAGCCCAGAAGCGGCAGCCCCGCCCCGTGACCCTTCCTCCGCGCGCTTCCCCTCGCCACCCACCCGCAACAGGCCCTGACCAGAGACACGATAGGCCGGCTCACCTACACGGACACAGGGATACCCACGGAGACACAGGGACAGACACAGACTGAGGGATGTCTGCACAGACGGCCAGAACGCAGAGCCCCAGAGACAGACTCTCCAACCCGCAGTCCCCCCCACCCCCCCAGACCCTCCACACCCCCAGCTCCCAGGACAGACGCGGTGACCCTGACCGGCATGGGGACAGGGACCGGGTCGGAGACACGGGTGCACGCAACGCTCACACACCCACTCACACGCACAGGAACACACACACGCACGCACACACCCGCGCACACACGCACTCGGACAAGACACCACCCACCCAGGAGGCTGCGGTGGCCTGGCACCTGTCCCGGGAGGGAGGGCCGGCGTGCTTGGGCAGGGCTTTGGCCTAGGTGGCGGCGCCCTGGAGCTGCCGGAGGAGCCCGGGGAGCCCGAGGACCTGCCGGTGAGGTGTCAGCAGTCCCGTTCGGCTCCCTTTCCTGCCCAGCACCCGGTCTGGCCTGGGGGCCTGCCAGGGATTCTTTCATGGGTCTAGTCTTCTGGTGTGGGGTGTGGGGTGTGGGGTGTGGGGTGTGGGGTGTGGCGTGGGGCCGGGGGCGGGGCGGGGGCCTCTCTTGGCCCGGTGTGCGGCGCCTCCGGTCTTTCTCGGAGCGAGACAGCCCCGCGCTTGCCGTGGCTGCTCCCGGGAGACGCAGGGTGGAGCCGAGTGCCCAAGGCGCCGGGAGCCCACGCGGGTCGGCCATCTGGCGTCCTGGGCACCTCGGCCCGGGCGCGGGGCCCCAGGGGCGAAGGGGAGGTGGTCGGTGAGAAGGAAGGGAATGCCCTTCCGGCCTGAGCGGAGCCCAGGCCCGGTGGAGAGAAGGGGCAGGGTGGGCCCAGGTCGCGGGGGCGCCGGGAGGGGTGGGGCGGTGGGGCGGGCTGCCGGTGGGCTTTGGAGCTGGGGGCAGCCCGAGGGCCTCGCTAGGGGATCCAGGGCCCAGGGCCCGGGCCCGGGCGCACAGGCCCGAGGAGAGGTTGCCCGAGCCCGGGGTCGAGGCCCGCTCCTGCCTCCTGTCCCCCACAACCCCGGCCCCGGCCCGCCCCTCCCCGCCCTCCTCCCACAGCCCGTCGGCCCCCACCCCCTCCCCGCGTCCATGGCCGTGGTCCTCACCCCGGTCCCCCTTTCCCTGCCTCTGGCCCCCGAGCCCCCTCCAACACTGCCTCTCCCTGCCAGCAGCCCCCCAAGGTCGGCTGAGGCGCGGCTGGGCCTCGTGGCGTGGAGGCGGAAAGGCTGGGTTGTGGCCGGCCGCCCGTGCAGCGGGCCGCCCTTTTGGGGCCAGGGGCCCGCGATGCTGGGGCTGGGGTGGCCAGGGGTCGGGGGGTCAGGGGCCCGAGGTGACCGGGCTCCGGGGCTGCGGCGTTCAGGGACTGCTGGGAGGCCGCCGCGTTGGCGGCCAAGCGAGTGGGAGGGAGGCCGAAGGGGGAGAGAAAAGAGGAAGGCCAAACAAGACAAGCGTTTGGGGGCGAAAGAAAAAGCCTACAGCACCCGGTATTCCCAGGCGGTCTCCCATCCAAGTACTAACCAGGCCCGACCCTGCTTAGCTTCCGAGATCAGACGAGATCGGGCGCGTTCAGGGTGGTATGGCCTTAGACGCCTGCCGCCGCAGCTGGCCGCCCCAAGAGCCTGCTGCGCGCTTCGCGGGCCCCGGCGCGCGCCGCGGCTCACCCCTCCGCCTGTCCTTGTCCTGGCGCCTGCCTCCCCGCCCGCCCGCCCGCCCAGGGGCCCAGACGCCTGCGGGCCCCGGGGCCTCGCCAAAGTCCCTCCGGGCACTCTCCCATCCCGGGACTCCCCAGCCCCTCCGCCCCGTGCCTCTGCAGGTGTCAAGGGGCTGTGTCCTCCGGCCCGCGCGCGGTGAGCACAGCGCCCCCCAGCGCCCACCCAGCGCCCTAGGCCTGGCCCAGCTGGCCACCTGGCCTTCCCTCCTCTCCTCTCCTCTCCTCTGCTCTCCTCTCCTCTCCTCTCCTCTGCTCTCTTATGCTCTCCTCTCCTCTGCTCTCCTCTGCTCTCCTCTACTCTCCTCCAGTCAGCTCTGCTCGGCTCGGCTCGGCTCGGCTCGGCTCGGCTCTGCTCGGCTCGGCTGGGCACGGCTTGGACGGGTTCGGTTCTCCCCTCCTCTGCACCCCGCCTCGCTCCCAGCCCACCCGAGGCCACGAGGACACGGGCGATGCCACACACCCGCCCAGAAGCGGCAGCCCCGCCCCGTGACCCTTCCTCCGCGCGCTTCCCCTCGCCACCCACCCGCAACAGGCCCTGACCAGAGACACGATAGGCCGGCTCACCTACACGGACACAGGGATACCCACGGAGACACAGGGACAGACACAGACTGAGGGATGTCTGCACAGACGGCCAGAACGCAGAGCCCCAGAGACAGACTCTCCAACCCGCAGTCCCCCCCACCCCCCCAGACCCTCCACACCCCCAGCTCCCAGGACAGACGCGGTGACCCTGACCGGCATGGGGACAGGGACCGGGTCGGAGACACGGGTGCACGCAACGCTCACACACCCACTCACACGCACAGGAACACACACACGCACGCACACACCCGCGCACACACGCACTCGGACAAGACACCACCCACCCAGGAGGCTGCGGTGGCCTGGCACCTGTCCCGGGAGGGAGGGCCGGCGTGCTTGGGCAGGGCTTTGGCCTAGGTGGCGGCGCCCTGGAGCTGCCGGAGGAGCCCGGGGAGCCCGAGGACCTGCCGGTGAGGTGTCAGCAGTCCCGTTCGGCTCCCTTTCCTGCCCAGCACCCGGTCTGGCCTGGGGGCCTGCCAGGGATTCTTTCATGGGTCTAGTCTTCTGGTGTGGGGTGTGGGGTGTGGGGTGTGGGGTGTGGCGTGGGGCCGGGGGCGGGGCGGGGGCCTCTCTTGGCCCGGTGTGCGGCGCCTCCGGTCTTTCTCGGAGCGAGACAGCCCCGCGCTTGCCGTGGCTGCTCCCGGGAGACGCAGGGTGGAGCCGAGTGCCCAAGGCGCCGGGAGCCCACGAGCGTCGGCCATCTGGCGTCCTGGGCACCTCGGCCCGGGCGCGGGGCCCCAGGGGCGAAGGGGAGGTGGTCGGTGAGAAGGAAGGGAATGCCCTTCCGGCCTGAGCGGAGCCCAGGCCCGGTGGAGAGAAGGGGCAGGGTGGGCCCAGGTCGCGGGGGCGCCGGGAGGGGTGGGGCGGTGGGGCGGGCTGCCGGTGGGCTTTGGAGCTGGGGGCAGCCCGAGGGCCTCGCTAGGGGATCCAGGGCCCAGGGCCCGGGCCCGGGCGCACAGGCCCGAGGAGAGGTTGCCCGAGCTCGGGGTCGAGGCCCGCTCCTGCCTCCTGTCCCCCACAACCCCGGCCCCGGCCCGCCCCTCCCCGCCCTCCTCCCACAGCCCGTCGGCCCCCACCCCCTCCCCGCGTCCATGGCCGTGGTCCTCACCCCGGTCCCCCTTTCCCTGCCTCTGGCCCCCGAGCCCCCTCCAACACTGCCTCTCCCTGCCAGCAGCCCCCCAAGGTCGGCTGAGGCGCGGCTGGGCCTCGTGGCGTGGAGGCGGAAAGGCTGGGTTGTGGCCGGCCGCCCGTGCAGCGGGCCGCCCTTTTGGGGCCAGGGGCCCGCGATGCTGGGGCTGGGGTGGCCAGGGGTCGGGGGGTCAGGGGCCCGAGGTGACCGGGCTCAGGGGCTGCGGCGTTCAGGGACTGCTGGGAGGCCGCCGCGTTGGCGGCCAAGCGAGTGGGAGGGAGGCCGAAGGGGGAGAGAAAAGAGGAAGGCCAAACAAGACAAGCGTTTGGGGGCGAAAGAAAAAGCCTACAGCACCCGGTATTCCCAGGCGGTCTCCCATCCAAGTACTAACCAGGCCCGACCCTGCTTAGCTTCCGAGATCAGACGAGATCGGGCGCGTTCAGGGTGGTATGGCCGTAGACGCCTGCCGCCGCAGCTGGCCGCCCCAAGAGCCTGCTGCGCGCTTCGCGGGCCCCGGCGCGCGCCGCGGCTCACCCCTCCGCCTGTCCTTGTCCTGGCGCCTGCCTCCCCGCCCGCCCGCCCGCCCAGGGGCCCAGACGCCTGCGGGCCCCGGGGCCTCGCCAAAGTCCCTCCGGGCACTCTCCCATCCCGGGACTCCCCAGCCCTTCCGCCCCGTGCCTCTGCAGGTGGCAAGGGGCTGTGTCCTCGGGCCCGCGCGCGGTGAGCACAGCGCCCCCCAGCGCACACCCAGCGCCCTAGGCCTGGCCCAGCTGGCCACCTGGCCTTCCCTCCTCTCCTCTCCTCTGCTCTCCTCTCCTCTCCTCTGCTCTCTTATGCTCTCCTCTCCTCTGCTCTCCTCTGCTCTCCTCTACTCTCCTCCAGTCAGCTCTGCTCGGCTCGGCTCGGCTCGGCTCGGCTCGGCTCTGCTCGGCTCGGCTGGGCACGGCTTGGACGGGTTCGGTTCTCCCCTCCTCTGCACCCCGCCTCGCTCCCAGCCCACCCGAGGCCACGAGGACACGGGCGATGCCACACACCCGCCCAGAAGCGGCAGCCCCGCCCCGTGACCCTTCCTCCGCGCGCTTCCCCTCGCCACCCACCCGCAACAGGCCCTGACCAGAGACACGATAGGCCGGCTCACCTACACGGACACAGGGATACCCACGGAGACACAGGGACAGACACAGACTGAGGGATGTCTGCACAGACGGCCAGAACGCAGAGCCCCAGAGACAGACTCTCCAACCCGCAGTCCCCCCCACCCCCCCAGACCCTCCACACCCCCAGCTCCCAGGACAGACGCGGTGACCCTGACCGGCATGGGGACAGGGACCGGGTCGGAGACACGGGTGCACGCAACGCTCACACACCCACTCACACGCACAGGAACACACACACGCACGCACACACCCGCGCACACACGCACTCGGACAAGACACCACCCACCCAGGAGGCTGCGGTGGCCTGGCACCTGTCCCGGGAGGGAGGGCCGGCGTGCTTGGGCAGGGCTTTGGCCTAGGTGGCGGCGCCCTGGAGCTGCCGGAGGAGCCCGGGGAGCCCGAGGACCTGCCGGTGAGGTGTCAGCAGTCCCGTTCGGCTCCCTTTCCTGCCCAGCACCCGGTCTGGCCTGGGGGCCTGCCAGGGATTCTTTCATGGGTCTAGTCTTCTGGTGTGGGGTGTGGGGTGTGGGGTGTGGGGTGTGGGGTGTGGCGTGGGGCCGGGGGCGGGGCGGGGGCCTCTCTTGGCCCGGTGTGCGGCGCCTCCGGTCTTTCTCGGAGCGAGACAGCCCCGCGCTTGCCGTGGCTGCTCCCGGGAGACGCAGGGTGGAGCCGAGTGCCCAAGGCGCCGGGAGCCCACGCGGGTCGGCCATCTGGCGTCCTGGGCACCTCGGCCCGGGCGCGGGGCCCCAGGGGCGAAGGGGAGGTGGTCGGTGAGAAGGAAGGGAATGCCCTTCCGGCCTGAGCGGAGCCCAGGCCCGGTGGAGAGAAGGGGCAGGGTGGGCCCAGGTCGCGGGGGCGCCGGGAGGGGTGGGGCGGTGGGGCGGGCTGCCGGTGGGCTTTGGAGCTGGGGGCAGCCCGAGGGCCTCGCTAGGGGATCCAGGGCCCAGGGCCCGGGCCCGGGCGCACAGGCCCGAGGAGAGGTTGCCCGAGCCCGGGGTCGAGGCCCGCTCCTGCCTCCTGTCCCCCACAACCCCGGCCCCGGCCCGCCCCTCCCCGCCCTCCTCCCACAGCCCGTCGGCCCCCACCCCCTCCCCGCGTCCATGGCCGTGGTCCTCACCCCGGTCCCCCTTTCCCTGCCTCTGGCCCCCGAGCCCCCTCCAACACTGCCTCTCCCTGCCAGCAGCCCCCCAAGGTCGGCTGAGGCGCGGCTGGGCCTCGTGGCGTGGAGGCGGAAAGGCTGGGTTGTGGCCGGCCGCCCGTGCAGCGGGCCGCCCTTTTGGGGCCAGGGGCCCGCGATGCTGGGGCTGGGGTGGCCAGGGGTCGGGGGGTCAGGGGCCCGAGGTGACCGGGCTCAGGGGCTGCGGCGTTCAGGGACTGCTGGGAGGCCGCCGCGTTGGCGGCCAAGCGAGTGGGAGGGAGGCCGAAGGGGGAGAGAAAAGAGGAAGGCCAAACAAGACAAGCGTTTGGGGGCGAAAGAAAAAGCCTACAGCACCCGGTATTCCCAGGCGGTCTCCCATCCAAGTACTAACCAGGCCCGACCCTGCTTAGCTTCCGAGATCAGACGAGATCGGGCGCGTTCAGGGTGGTATGGCCGTAGACGCCTGCCGCCGCAGCTGGCCGCCCCAAGAGCCTGCTGCGCGCTTCGCGGGCCCCGGCGCGCGCCGCGGCTCACCCCTCCGCCTGTCCTTGTCCTGGCGCCTGCCTCCCCGCCCGCCCGCCCGCCCAGGGGCCCAGACGCCTGCGGGCCCCGGGGCCTCGCCAAAGTCCCTCCGGGCACTCTCCCATCCCGGGACTCCCCAGCCCCTCCGCCCCGTGCCTCTGCAGGTGGCAAGGGGCTGTGTCCTCGGGCCCGCGCGCGGTGAGCACAGCGCCCCCCAGCGCCCACCCAGCGCCCTAGGCCTGGCCCAGCTGGCCACCTGGCCTTCCCTCCTCTCCTCTCCTCTCCTCTGCTCTCCTCTCCTCTCCTCTCCTCTGCTCTCTTATGCTCTCCTCTCCTCTGCTCTCCTCTGCTCTCCTCTACTCTCCTCCAGTCAGCTCTGCTCGGCTCGGCTCGGCTCGGCTCGGCTCGGCTCTGCTCGGCTCGGCTGGGCACGGCTTGGACGGGTTCGGTTCTCCCCTCCTCTGCACCCCGCCTCGCTCCCAGCCCACCCGAGGCCACGAGGACACGGGCGATGCCACACACCCGCCCAGAAGCGGCAGCCCCGCCCCGTGACCCTTCCTCCGCGCGCTTCCCCTCGCCACCCACCCGCAACAGGCCCTGACCAGAGACACGATAGGCCGGCTCACCTACACGGACACAGGGATACCCACGGAGACACAGGGACAGACACAGACTGAGGGATGTCTGCACAGACGGCCAGAACGCAGAGCCCCAGAGACAGACTCTCCAACCCGCAGTCCCCCCCACCCCCCCAGACCCTCCACACCCCCAGCTCCCAGGACAGACGCGGTGACCCTGACCGGCATGGGGACAGGGACCGGGTCGGAGACACGGGTGCACGCAACGCTCACACACCCACTCACACGCACAGGAACACACACACGCACGCACACACCCGCGCACACACGCACTCGGACAAGACACCACCCACCCAGGAGGCTGCGGTGGCCTGGCACCTGTCCCGGGAGGGAGGGCCGGCGTGCTTGGGCAGGGCTTTGGCCTAGGTGGCGGCGCCCTGGAGCTGCCGGAGGAGCCCGGGGAGCCCGAGGACCTGCCGGTGAGGTGTCAGCAGTCCCGTTCGGCTCCCTTTCCTGCCCAGCACCCGGTCTGGCCTGGGGGCCTGCCAGGGATTCTTTCATGGGTCTAGTCTTCTGGTGTGGGGTGTGGGGTGTGGGGTGTGGGGTGTGGCGTGGGGCCGGGGGCGGGGCGGGGGCCTCTCTTGGCCCGGTGTGCGGCGCCTCCGGTCTTTCTCGGAGCGAGACAGCCCCGCGCTTGCCGTGGCTGCTCCCGGGAGACGCAGGGTGGAGCCGAGTGCCCAAGGCGCCGGGAGCCCACGAGGGTCGGCCATCTGGCGTCCTGGGCACCTCGGCCCGGGCGCGGGGCCCCAGGGGCGAAGGGGAGGTGGTCGGTGAGAAGGAAGGGAATGCCCTTCCGGCCTGAGCGGAGCCCAGGCCCGGTGGAGAGAAGGGGCAGGGTGGGCCCAGGTCGCGGGGGCGCCGGGAGGGGTGGGGCGGTGGGGCGGGCTGCCGGTGGGCTTTGGAGCTGTGGGCAGCCCGAGGGCCTCGCTAGGGGATCCAGGGCCCAGGGCCCGGGCCCGGGCGCACAGGCCCGAGGAGAGGTTGCCCGAGCCCGGGGTCGAGGCCCGCTCCTGCCTCCTGTCCCTCACAACCCCGGCCCCGGCCCGCCCCTCCCCGCCCTCCTCCCACAGCCCGTCGGCCCCCACCCCCTCCCCGCGTCCATGGCCGTGGTCCTCACCCCGGTCCCCCTTTCCCTGCCTCTGGCCCCTGAGCCCCCTCCAACACTGCCTCTCCCTCCCAGCAGCCCCCCAAGGTAGGCTGAGGCGCGGCTGGGCCTCGTGGCGTGGAGGCGGAAAGGCTGGGTTGTGGCCGGCCGCCCGTGCAGCGGGCCGCCCTTTTGGGGCCAGGGGCCCGCGATGCTGGGGCTGGGGTGGCCAGGGGTCGGGGGGTCAGGGGCCCGAGGTGACCGGGCTCCGGGGCTGCGGCGTTCAGGGCCTGCTGGGAGGCCGCCGCGTTGGCGGCCAAGCGAGTGGGAGGGAGGCCGAAGGGGGAGAGAAAAGAGGAAGGCCAAACAAGACAAGCGTTTGGGGGCGAAAGAAAAAGCCTACAGCACCCGGTATTCCCAGGCGGTCTCCCATCCAAGTACTAACCAGGCCCGACCCTGCTTAGCTTCCGAGATCAGACGAGATCGGGCGCGTTCAGGGTGCTATGGCCGTAGACGCCTGCCGCCGCAGCTGGCCGCCCCAAGAGCCTGCTGCGCGCTTCGCGGGCCCCGGCGCGCGCCGCGGCTCACCCCTCCGCCTGTCCTTGTCCTGGCGCCTGCCTCCCCGCCCGCCCGCCCGCCCAGGGGCCCAGACGCCTGCGGGCCCCGGGGCCTCGCCAAAGTCCCTCCGGGCACTCTCCCATCCCGGGACTCCCCAGCCTCTCCGCCCCGTGCCTCTGCAGGTGGCAAGGGGCTGTGTCCTCGGGCCCGCGCGCGGTGAGCACAGCGCCCCCCAGCGCCCACCCAGCGCCCTAGGCCTGGCCCAGCTGGCCACCTGGCCTTCCCTCCTCTCCTCTCCTCTCCTCTGCTCTCCTCTCCTCTCCTCTCCTCTGCTCTCTTATGCTCTCCTCTCCTCTGCTCTCCTCTGCTCTCCTCTACTCTCCTCCAGTCAGCTCTGCTCTGCTCGGCTCGGCTCGGCTCGGCTCGGCTCGGCTCGGCACGGCTTGGACGGGTTCGGTTCTCCCCTCCTCTGCACCCCGCCTCGCTCCCAGCCCACCCGAGGCCACGAGGACACGGGCGATGCCACACACCAGCCCAGAAGCGGCAGCCCCGCCCCGTGACCCTTCCTCCGCGCGCTTCCCCTCGCCACCCACCCGCAACAGGCCCTGACCAGAGACACGATAGGCCGGCTCACCTACACGGACACAGGGATACCCACGGAGACACAGGGACAGACACAGACTGAGGGATGTCTGCACAGACGGCCAGAACGCAGAGCCCCAGAGACAGACTCTCCAACCCGCAGTCCCCCCCACCCCCCCAGACCCTCCACACCCCCAGCTCCCAGGACAGACGCGGTGACCCTGACCGGCATGGGGACAGGGACCGGGTCGGAGACACGGGTGCACGCAACGCTCACACACCCACTCACACGCACAGGAACACACACACGCACGCACACACCCGCGCACACACGCACTCGGACAAGACACCACCCACCCAGGAGGCTGCGGTGGCCTGGCACCTGTCCCGGGAGGGAGGGCCGGCGTGCTTGGGCAGGGCTTTGGCCTAGGTGGCGGCGCCCTGGAGCTGCCGGAGGAGCCCGGGGAGCCCGAGGACCTGCCGGTGAGGTGTCAGCAGTCCCGTTCGGCTCCCTTTCCTGCCCAGCACCCGGTCTGGCCTGGGGGCCTGCCAGGGATTCTTTCATGGGTCTAGTCTTCTGGTGTGGGGTGTGGGGTGTGGGGTGTGGGGTGTGGCGTGGGGCCGGGGGCGGGGCGGGGGCCTCTCTTGGCCCGGTGTGCGGCGCCTCCGGTCTTTCTCGGAGCGAGACAGCCCCGCGCTTGCCGTGGCTGCTCCCGGG
Organism: Neogale vison; assembly: GCF_020171115.1. Lineage (NCBI taxonomy): Eukaryota > Metazoa > Chordata > Mammalia > Carnivora > Mustelidae > Neogale > Neogale vison. Next base: position 147,846,986 of record NC_058092.1, on the reverse strand, counting down.
AGACGCAGGGTGGAGCCGAGTGCCCAAGGCGCCGGGAGCCCACGAGGGTCGGCCATCTGGCGTCCTGGGCACCTCGGCCCGGGCGCGGGGCCCCAGGGGCGAAGGGGAGGTGGTCGGTGAGAAGGAAGGGAATGCCCTTCCGGCCTGAGCGGAGCCCAGGCCCGGTGGAGAGAAGGGGCAGGGTGGGCCCAGGTCGCGGGGGCGCCGGGAGGGGTGGGGCGGTGGGGCGGGCTGCCGGTGGGCTTTGGAGCTGTGGGCAGCCCGAGGGCCTCGCTAGGGGATCCAGGGCCCAGGGCCCGGGCCCGGGCGCACAGGCCCGAGGAGAGGTTGCCCGAGCCCGGGGTCGAGGCCCGCTCCTGCCTCCTGTCCCTCACAACCCCGGCCCCGGCCCGCCCCTCCCCGCCCTCCTCCCACAGCCCGTCGGCCCCCACCCCCTCCCCGCGTCCATGGCCGTGGTCCTCACCCCGGTCCCCCTTTCCCTGCCTCTGGCCCCTGAGCCCCCTCCAACACTGCCTCTCCCTGCCAGCAGCCCCCCAAGGTAGGCTGAGGCGCGGCTGGGCCTCGTGGCGTGGAGGCGGAAAGGCTGGGTTGTGGCCGGCCGCCCGTGCAGCGGGCCGCCCTTTTGGGGCCAGGGGCCCGCGATGCTGGGGCTGGGGTGGCCAGGGGTCGGGGGGTCAGGGGCCCGAGGTGACCGGGCTCAGGGGCTGCGGCGTTCAGGGACTGCTGGGAGGCCGCCGCGTTGGCGGCCAAGCGAGTGGGAGGGAGGCCGAAGGGGGAGAGAAAAGAGGAAGGCCAAACAAGACAAGCGTTTGGGGGCGAAAGAAAAAGCCTACAGCACCCGGTATTCCCAGGCGGTCTCCCATCCAAGTACTAACCAGGCCCGACCCTGCTTAGCTTCCGAGATCAGACGAGATCGGGCGCGTTCAGGGTGGTATGGCCGTAGACGCCTGCCGCCGCAGCTGGCCGCCCCAAGAGCCTGCTGCGCGCTTCGCGGGCCCCGGCGCGCGCCGCGGCTCACCCCTCCGCCTGTCCTTGTCCTGGCGCCTGCCTCCCCGCCCGCCCGCCCGCCCAGGGGCCCAGACGCCTGCGGGCCCCGGGGCCTCGCCAAAGTCCCTCCGGGCACTCTCCCATCCCGGGACTCCCCAGCCTCTCCGCCCCGTGCCTCTGCAGGTGGCAAGGGGCTGTGTCCTCGGGCCCGCGCGCGGTGAGCACAGCGCCCCCCAGCGCCCACCCAGCGCCCTAGGCCTGGCCCAGCTGGCCACCTGGCCTTCCCTCCTCTCCTCTCCTCTCCTCTGCTCTCCTCTCCTCTCCTCTCCTCTGCTCTCTTATGCTCTCCTCTCCTCTGCTCTCCTCTGCTCTCCTCTACTCTCCTCCAGTCAGCTCTGCTCTGCTCGGCTCGGCTCGGCTCGGCTCGGCTCGGCTCGGCACGGCTTGGACGGGTTCGGTTCTCCCCTCCTCTGCACCCCGCCTCGCTCCCAACCCACCCGAGGCCACGAGGACACGGGCGATGCCACACACCAGCCCAGAAGCGGCAGCCCCGCCCCGTGACCCTTCCTCCGCGCGCTTCCCCTCGCCACCCACCCGCAACAGGCCCTGACCAGAGACACGATAGGCCGGCTCACCTACACGGACACAGGGATACCCACGGAGACACAGGGACAGACACAGACTGAGGGATGTCTGCACAGACGGCCAGAACGCAGAGCCCCAGAGACAGACTCTCCAACCCGCAGTCCCCCCCACCCCCCCAGACCCTCCACACCCCCAGCTCCCAGGACAGACGCGGTGACCCTGACCGGCATGGGGACAGGGACCGGGTCGGAGACACGGGTGCACGCAACGCTCACACACCCACTCACACGCACAGGAACACACACACGCACGCACACACCCGCGCACACACGCACTCGGACAAGACACCACCCACCCAGGAGGCTGCGGTGGCCTGGCACCTGTCCCGGGAGGGAGGGCCGGCGTGCTTGGGCAGGGCTTTGGCCTAGGTGGCGGCGCCCTGGAGCTGCCGGAGGAGCCCGGGGAGCCCGAGGACCTGCCGGTGAGGTGTCAGCAGTCCCGTTCGGCTCCCTTTCCTGCCCAGCACCCGGTCTGGCCTGGGGGCCTGCCAGGGATTCTTTCATGGGTCTAGTCTTCTGGTGTGGGGTGTGGGGTGTGGGGTGTGGGGTGTGGGGTGTGGCGTGGGGCCGGGGCGGGGCGGGAGCCTCTCTTGGCCCGGTGTGCGGCGCCTCCGGTCTTTCTCGGAGCGAGACAGCCCCGCGCTTGCCGTGGCTGCTCCCGGGAGACGCAGGGTGGAGCCGAGTGCCCAAGGCGCCGGGAGCCCACGCGGGTCGGCCATCTGGCGTCCTGGGCACCTCGGCCCGGGCGCGGGGCCCCAGGGGCGAAGGGGAGGTGGTCGGTGAGAAGGAAGGGAATGCCCTTCCGGCCTGAGCGGAGCCCAGGCCCGGTGGAGAGAAGGGGCAGGGTGGGCCCAGGTCGCGGGGGCGCCGGGAGGGGTGGGGCGGTGGGGCGGGCTGCCGGTGGGCTTTGGAGCTGGGGGCAGCCCGAGGGCCTCGCTAGGGGATCCAGGGCCCAGGGCCCGGGCCCGGGCGCACAGGCCCGAGGAGAGGTTGCCCGAGCCCGGGGTCGAGGCCCGCTCCTGCCTCCTGTCCCCCACAACCCCGGCCCCGGCCCGCCCCTCCCCGCCCTCCTCCCACAGCCCGTCGGCCCCCACCCCCTCCCCGCGTCCATGGCCGTGGTCCTCACCCCGGTCCCCCTTTCCCTGCCTCTGGCCCCCGAGCCCCCTCCAACACTGCCTCTCCCTGCCAGCAGCCCCCCAAGGTCGGCTGAGGCGCGGCTGGGCCTCGTGGCGTGGAGGCGGAAAGGCTGGGTTGTGGCCGGCCGCCCGTGCAGCGGGCCGCCCTTTTGGGGCCAGGGGCCCGCGATGCTGGGGCTGGGGTGGCCAGGGGTCGGGGGGTCAGGGGCCCGAGGTGACCGGGCTCCGGGGCTGCGGCGTTCAGGGACTGCTGGGAGGCCGCCGCGTTGGCGGCCAAGCGAGTGGGAGGGAGGCCGAAGGGGGAGAGAAAAGAGGAAGGCCAAACAAGACAAGCGTTTGGGGGCGAAAGAAAAAGCCTACAGCACCCGGTATTCCCAGGCGGTCTCCCATCCAAGTACTAACCAGGCCCGACCCTGCTTAGCTTCCGAGATCAGACGAGATCGGGCGCGTTCAGGGTGGTATGGCCTTAGACGCCTGCCGCCGCAGCTGGCCGCCCCAAGAGCCTGCTGCGCGCTTCGCGGGCCCCTGCGCGCGCCGCGGCTCACCCCTCCGCCTGTCCTTGTCCTGGCGCCTGCCTCCCCGCCCGCCCGCCCGCCCAGGGGCCCAGACGCCTGCGGGCCCCGGGGCCTCGCCAAAGTCCCTCCGGGCACTCTCCCATCCCGGGACTCCCCAGCCCCTCCGCCCCGTGCCTCTGCAGGTGGCAAGGGGCTGTGTCCTCCGGCCCGCGCGCGGTGAGCACAGCGCCCCCCAGCGCCCACCCAGCGCCCTAGGCCTGGCCCAGCTGGCCACCTGGCCTTCCCTCCTCTCCTCTCCTCTCCTCTGCTCTCCTCTCCTCTCCTCTCCTCTGCTCTCTTATGCTCTCCTCTCCTCTGCACTCCTCTGCTCTCCTCTACTCTCCTCCAGTCAGCTCTGCTCGGCTCGGCTCGGCTCGGCTCGGCTCGGCTCTGCTCGGCTCGGCTGGGCACGGCTTGGACGGGTTCGGTTCTCCCCTCCTCTGCACCCCGCCTCGCTCCCAGCCCACCCGAGGCCACGAGGACACGGGCGATGCCACACACCCGCCCAGAAGCGGCAGCCCCGCCCCGTGACCCTTCCTCCGCGCGCTTCCCCTCGCCACCCACCCGCAACAGGCCCTGACCAGAGACACGATAGGCCGGCTCACCTACACGGACACAGGGATACCCACGGAGACACAGGGACAGACACAGACTGAGGGATGTCTGCACAGACGGCCAGAACGCAGAGCCCCAGAGACAGACTCTCCAACCCGCAGTCCCCCCCACCCCCCCAGACCCTCCACACCCCCAGCTCCCAGGACAGACGCGGTGACCCTGACCGGCATGGGGACAGGGACCGGGTCGGAGACACGGGTGCACGCAACGCTCACACACCCACTCACACGCACAGGAACACACACACGCACGCACACACCCGCGCACACACGCACTCGGACAAGACACCACCCACCCAGGAGGCTGCGGTGGCCTGGCACCTGTCCCGGGAGGGAGGGCCGGCGTGCTTGGGCAGGGCTTTGGCCTAGGTGGCGGCGCCCTGGAGCTGCCGGAGGAGCCCGGGGAGCCCGAGGACCTGCCGGTGAGGTGTCAGCAGTCCCGTTCGGCTCCCTTTCCTGCCCAGCACCCGGTCTGGCCTGGGGGCCTGCCAGGGATTCTTTCATGGGTCTAGTCTTCTGGTGTGGGGTGTGGGGTGTGGGGTGTGGGGTGTGGCGTGGGGCCGGGGGCGGGGCGGGGGCCTCTCTTGGCCCGGTGTGCGGCGCCTCCGGTCTTTCTCGGAGCGAGACAACCCCGCGCTTGCCGTGGCTGCTCCCGGGAGACGCAGGGTGGAGCCGAGTGCCCAAGGCGCCGGGAGTCCACGAGCGTCGGCCATCTGGCGTCCTGGGCACCTCGGCCCGGGCGCGGGGCCCCAGGGGCGAAGGGGAGGTGGTCGGTGAGAAGGAAGGGAATGCCCTTCCGGCCTGAGCGGAGCCCAGGCCCGGTGGAGAGAAGGGGCAGGGTGGGCCCAGGTCGCGGGGGCGCCGGGAGGGGTGGGGCGGTGGGGCGGGCTGCCGGTGGGCTTTGGAGCTGGGGGCAGCCCGAGGGCCTCGCTAGGGGATCCAGGGCCCAGGGCCCGGGCCCGGGCGCACAGGCCCGAGGAGAGGTTGCCCGAGCTCGGGGTCGAGGCCCGCTCCTGCCTCCTGTCCCCCACAACCCCGGCCCCGGCCCGCCCCTCCCCGCCCTCCTCCCACAGCCCGTCGGCCCCCACCCCCTCCCCGCGTCCATGGCCGTGGTCCTCACCCCGGTCCCCCTTTCCCTGCCTCTGGCCCCCGAGCCCCCTCCAACACTGCCTCTCCCTGCCAGCAGCCCCCCAAGGTCGGCTGAGGCGCGGCTGGGCCTCGTGGCGTGGAGGCGGAAAGGCTGGGTTGTGGCCGGCCGCCCGTGCAGCGGGCCGCCCTTTTGGGGCCAGGGGCCCGCGATGCTGGGGCTGGGGTGGCCAGGGGTCGGGGGGTCAGGGGCCCGAGGTGACCGGGCTCAGGGGCTGCGGCGTTCAGGGACTGCTGGGAGGCCGCCGCGTTGGCGGCCAAGCGAGTGGGAGGGAGGCCGAAGGGGGAGAGAAAAGAGGAAGGCCAAACAAGACAAGCGTTTGGGGCGAAAGAAAAAGCCTACAGCACCCGGTATTCCCAGGCGGTCTCCCATCCAAGTACTAACCAGGCCCGACCCTGCTTAGCTTCCGAGATCAGACGAGATCGGGCGCGTTCAGGGTGGTATGGCCGTAGACGCCTGCCGCCGCAGCTGGCCGCCCCAAGAGCCTGCTGCGCGCTTCGCGGGCCCCGGCGCGCGCCGCGGCTCACCCCTCCGCCTGTCCTTGTCCTGGCGCCTGCCTCCCCGCCCGCCCGCCCGCCCAGGGGCCCAGACGCCTGCGGGCCCCGGGGCCTCGCCAAAGTCCCTCCGGGCACTCTCCCATCCCGGGACTCCCCAGCCCTTCCGCCCCGTGCCTCTGCAGGTGGCAAGGGGCTGTGTCCTCGGGCCCGCGCGCGGTGAGCACAGCGCCCCCCAGCGCCCACCTAGCGCCCTAGGCCTGGCCCAGCTGGCCACCTGGCCTTCCCTCCTCTCCTCTCCTCTCCTCTGCTCTCCTCTCCTCTCCTCTGCTCTCTTATGCTCTCCTCTCCTCTGCTCTCCTCTGCTCTCCTCTACTCTCCTCCAGTCAGCTCTGCTCGGCTCGGCTCGGCTCGGCTAGGCTCGGCTCTGCTCGGCTCGGCTGGGCACGGCTTGGACGGGTTCGGTTCTCCCCTCCTCTGCACCCCTCCTCGCTCCCAGCCCACCCGAGGCCACGAGGACACGGGCGATGCCACACACCCGCCCAGAAGCGGCAGCCCCGCCCCGTGACCCTTCCTCCGCGCGCTTCCCCTCGCCACCCACCCGCAACAGGCCCTGACCAGAGACACGATAGGCCGGCTCACCTACACGGACACAGGGATACCCACGGAGACACAGGGACAGACACAGACTGAGGGATGTCTGCACAGACGGCCAGAACGCAGAGCCCCAGAGACAGACTCTCCAACCCGCAGTCCCCCCCACCCCCCCAGACCCTCCACACCCCCAGCTCCCAGGACAGACGCGGTGACCCTGACCGGCATGGGGACAGGGACCGGGTCGGAGACACGGGTGCACGCAACGCTCACACACCCACTCACACGCACAGGAACACACACACGCACGCACACACCCGCGCACACACGCACTCGGACAAGACACCACCCACCCAGGAGGCTGCGGTGGCCTGGCACCTGTCCCGGGAGGGAGGGCCGGCGTGCTTGGGCAGGGCTTTGGCCTAGGTGGCGGCGCCCTGGAGCTGCCGGAGGAGCCCGGGGAGCCCGAGGACCTGCCGGTGAGGTGTCAGCAGTCCCGTTCGGCTCCCTTTCCTGCCCAGCACCCGGTCTGGCCTGGGGGCCTGCCAGGGATTCTTTCATGGGTCTAGTCTTCTGGTGTGGGGTGTGGGGTGTGGGGTGTGGGGTGTGGGGTGTGGCGTGGGGCCGGGGGCGGGGCGGGGGCCTCTCTTGGCCCGGTGTGCGGCGCCTCCGGTCTTTCTCGGAGCGAGACAGCCCCGCGCTTGCCGTGGCTGCTCCCGGGAGACGCAGGGTGGAGCCGAGTGCCCAAGGCGCCGGGAGCCCACGAGGGTCGGCCATCTGGCGTCCTGGGCACCTCGGCCCGGGCGCGGGGCCCCAGGGGCGAAGGGGAGGTGGTCGGTGAGAAGGAAGGGAATGCCCTTCCGGCCTGAGCGGAGCCCAGGCCCGGTGGAGAGAAGGGGCAGGGTGGGCCCAGGTCGCGGGGGCGCCTGGAGGGGTGGGGCGGTGGGGCGGGCTGCCGGTGGGCTTTGGAGCTGGGGGCAGCCCGAGGGCCTTGCTAGGGGATCCAGGGCCCAGGGCCCGGGCCCGGGCGCACAGGCCCGAGGAGAGGTTGCCCGAGCCCGGGGTCGAGGCCCGCTCCTGCCTCCTGTCCCTCACAACCCCGGCCCCGGCCCGCCCCTCCCCGCCCTCCTCCCACAGCCCGTCGGCCCCCACCCCCTCCCCGCGTCCATGGCCGTGGTCCTCACCCCGGTCCCCCTTTCCCTGCTTCTGGCCCCTGAGCCCCCTCCAACACTGCCTCTCCCTCCCAGCAGCCCCCCAAGGTAGGCTGAGGCGCGGCTGGGCCTCGTGGCGTGGAGGCGGAAAGGCTGGGTTGTGGCCGGCCGCCCGTGCAGCGGGCCGCCCTTTTGGGGCCAGGGGCCCGCGATGCTGGGGCTGGGGTGGCCAGGGGTCGGGGGGTCAGGGGCCCGAGGTGACCGGGCTCAGGGGCTGCGGCGTTCAGGGACTGCTGGGAGGCCGCCGCGTTGGCGGCCAAGCGAGTGGGAGGGAGGCCGAAGGGGGAGAGAAAAGAGGAAGGCCAAACAAGACAAGCGTTTGGGGGCGAAAGAAAAAGCCTACAGCACCCGGTATTCCCAGGCGGTCTCCCATCCAAGTACTAACCAGGCCCGACCCTGCTTAGCTTCCGAGATCAGACGAGATCGGGCGCGTTCAGGGTGGTATGGCCGTAGACGCCTGCCGCCGCAGCTGGCCGCCCCAAGAGCCTGCTGCGCGCTTCGCGGGCCCCGGCGCGCGCCGCGGCTCACCCCTCCGCCTGTCCTTGTCCTGGCGCCTGCCTCCCCGCCCGCCCGCCCGCCCAGGGGCCCAGACGCCTGCGGGCCCCGGGGCCTCGCCAAAGTCCCTCCGGGCACTCTCCCATCCCGGGACTCCCCAGCCTCTCCGCCCCGTGCCTCTGCAGGTGGCAAGGGGCTGTGTCCTCGGGCCCGCGCGCGGTGAGCACAGCGCCCCCCAGCGCCCACCCAGCGCCCTAGGCCTGGCCCAGCTGGCCACCTGGCCTTCCCTCCTCTCCTCTCCTCTCCTCTGCTCTCCTCTCCTCTCCTCTCCTCTGCTCTCTTATGCTCTCCTCTCCTCTGCTCTCCTCTGCTCTCCTCTACTCTCCTCCAGTCAGCTCTGCTCTGCTCGGCTCGGCTCGGCTCGGCTCGGCTCGGCACGGCTTGGACGGGTTCGGTTCTCCCCTCCTCTGCACCCCGCCTCGCTCCCAGCCCACCCGAGGCCACGAGGACACGGGCGATGCCACACACCAGCCCAGAAGCGGCAGCCCCGCCCCGTGACCCTTCCTCCGCGCGCTTCCCCTCGCCACCCACCCGCAACAGGCCCTGACCAGAGACACGATAGGCCGGCTCACCTACACGGACACAGGGATACCCACGGAGACACAGGGACAGACACAGACTGAGGGATGTCTGCACAGACGGCCAGAACGCAGAGCCCCAGAGACAGACTCTCCAACCCGCAGTCCCCCCCACCCCCCCAGACCCTCCACACCCCCAGCTCCCAGGACAGACGCGGTGACCCTGACCGGCATGGGGACAGGGACCGGGTCGGAGACACGGGTGCACGCAACGCTCACACACCCACTCACACGCACAGGAACACACACACGCACGCACACACCCGCGCACACACGCACTCGGACAAGACACCACCCACCCAGGAGGCTGCGGTGGCCTGGCACCTGTCCCGGGAGGGAGGGCCGGCGTGCTTGGGCAGGGCTTTGGCCTAGGTGGCGGCGCCCTGGAGCTGCCGGAGGAGCCCGGGGAGCCCGAGGACCTGCCGGTGAGGTGTCAGCAGTCCCGTTCGGCTCCCTTTCCTGCCCAGCACCCGGTCTGGCCTGGGGGCCTGCCAGGGATTCTTTCATGGGTCTAGTCTTCTGGTGTGGGGTGTGGGGTGTGGGGTGTGGGGTGTGGCGTGGGGCTGGGGGCGGGGCGGGGGCCTCTCTTGGCCCGGTGTGCGGCGCCTCCGGTCTTTCTCGGAGCGAGACAGCCCCGCGCTTGCCGTGGCTGCTCCCGGGAGACGCAGGGTGGAGCCGAGTGCCCAAGGCGCCGGGAGCCCACGAGGGTCGGCCATCTGGCGTCCTGGGCACCTCGGCCCGGGCGCGGGGCCCCAGGGGCGAAGGGGAGGTGGTCGGTGAGAAGGAAGGGAATGCCCTTCCGGCCTGAGCGGAGCCCAGGCCCGGTGGAGAGAAGGGGCAGGGTGGGCCCAGGTCGCGGGGGCGCCGGGAGGGGTGGGGCGGTGGGGCGGGCTGCCGGTGGGCTTTGGAGCTGGGGGCAGCCCGAGGGCCTCGCTAGGGGATCCAGGGCCCAGGGCCCGGGCCCGGGCGCACAGGCCCGAGGAGAGGTTGCCCGAGCTCGGGGTCGAGGCCCGCTCCTGCCTCCTGTCCCCCACAACCCCGGCCCCGGCCCGCCCCTCCCCGCCCTCCTCCCACAGCCCGTCGGCCCCCACCCCCTCCCCGCGTCCATGGCCGTGGTCCTCACCCCGGTCCCCCTTTCCCTGCCTCTGGCCCCCGAGCCCCCTCCAACACTGCCTCTCCCTGCCAGCAGCCCCCCAAGGTCGGCTGAGGCGCGGCTGGGCCTCGTGGCGTGGAGGCGGAAAGGCTGGGTTGTGGCCGGCCGCCCGTGCAGCGGGCCGCCCTTTTGGGGCCAGGGGCCCGCGATGCTGGGGCTGGGGTGGCCAGGGGTCGGGGGGTCAGGGGCCCGAGGTGACCGGGCTCAGGGGCTGCGGCGTTCAGGGACTGCTGGGAGGCCGCCGCGTTGGCGGCCAAGCGAGTGGGAGGGAGGCCGAAGGGGGAGAGAAAAGAGGAAGGCCAAACAAGACAAGCGTTTGGGGGCGAAAGAAAAAGCCTACAGCACCCGGTATTCCCAGGCGGTCTCCCATCCAAGTACTAACCAGGCCCGACCCTGCTTAGCTTCCGAGATCAGACGAGATCGGGCGCGTTCAGGGTGGTATGGCCGTAGACGCCTGCCGCCGCAGCTGGCCGCCCCAAGAGCCTGCTGCGCGCTTCGCGGGCCCCTGCGCGCGCCGCGGCTCACCCCTCCGCCTGTCCTTGTCCTGGCGCCTGCCTCCCCGCCCGCCCGCCCGCCCAGGGGCCCAGACGCCTGCGGGCCCCGGGGCCTCGCCAAAGTCCCTCCGGGCACTCTCCCATCCCGGGACTCCCCAGCCCCTCCGCCCCGTGCCTCTGCAGGTGGCAAGGGGCTGTGTCCTCGGGCCCGCGCGCGGTGAGCACAGCGCCCCCCAGCGCCCACCCAGCGCCCTAGGCCTGGCCCAGCTGGCCACCTGGCCTTCCCTCCTCTCCTCTCCTCTGCTCTCCTCTCCTCTCCTCTGCTCTCTTATGCTCTCCTCTCCTCTGCTCTCCTCTGCTCTCCTCTACTCTCCTCCAGTCAGCTCTGCTCGGCTCGGCTCGGCTCGGCTCGGCTCGGCTCTGCTCGGCTCGGCTGGGCACGGCTTGGACGGGTTCGGTTCTCCCCTCCTCTGCACCCCGCCTCGCTCCCAGCCCACCCGAGGCCACGAGGACACGGGCGATGCCACACACCCGCCCAGAAGCGGCAGCCCCGCCCCGTGACCCTTCCTCCGCGCGCTTCCCCTCGCCACCCACCCGCAACAGGCCCTGACCAGAGACACGATAGGCCGGCTCACCTACACGGACACAGGGATACCCACGGAGACACAGGGACAGACACAGACTGAGGGATGTCTGCACAGACGGCCAGAACGCAGAGCCCCAGAGACAGACTCTCCAACCCGCAGTCCCCCCCACCCCCCCAGACCCTCCACACCCCCAGCTCCCAGGACAGACGCGGTGACCCTGACCGGCATGGGGACAGGGACCGGGTCGGAGACACGGGTGCACGCAACGCTCACACACCCACTCACACGCACAGGAACACACACACGCACGCACACACCCGCGCACACACGCACTCGGACAAGACACCACCCACCCAGGAGGCTGCGGTGGCCTGGCACCTGTCCCGGGAGGGAGGGCCGGCGTGCTTGGGCAGGGCTTTGGCCTAGGTGGCGGCGCCCTGGAGCTGCCGGAGGAGCCCGGGGAGCCCGAGGACCTGCCGGTGAGGTGTCAGCAGTCCCGTTCGGCTCCCTTTCCTGCCCAGCACCCGGTCTGGCCTGGGGGCCTGCCAGGGATTCTTTCATGGGTCTAGTCTTCTGGTGTGGGGTGTGGGGTGTGGGGTGTGGGGTGTGGGGTGTGGCGTGGGGCCGGGGGCGGGGCGGGGGCCTCTCTTGGCCCGGTGTGCGGCGCCTCCGGTCTTTCTCGGAGCGAGACAGCCCCGCGCTTGCCGTGGCTGCTCCCGGGAGACGCAGGGTGGAGCCGAGTGCCCAAGGCGCCGGGAGCCCACGCGGGTCGGCCATCTGGCGTCCTGGGCACCTCGGCCCGGGCGCGGGGCCCCAGGGGCGAAGGGGAGGTGGTCGGTGAGAAGGAAGGGAATGCCCTTCCGGCCTGAGCGGAGCCCAGGCCCGGTGGAGAGAAGGGGCAGGGTGGGCCCAGGTCGCGGGGGCGCCGGGAGGGGTGGGGCGGTGGGGCGGGCTGCCGGTGGGCTTTGGAGCTGGGGGCAGCCCGAGGGCCTCGCTAGGGGATCCAGGGCCCAGGGCCCGGGCCCGGGCGCACAGGCCCGAGGAGAGGTTGCCCGAGCCCGGGGTCGAGGCCCGCTCCTGCCTCCTGTCCCCCACAACCCCGGCCCCGGCCCGCCCCTCCCCGCCCTCCTCCCACAGCCCGTCGGCCCCCACCCCCTCCCCGCGTCCATGGCCGTGGTCCTCACCCCGGTCCCCCTTTCCCTGCCTCTGGCCCCCGAGCCCCCTCCAACACTGCCTCTCCCTGCCAGCAGCCCCCCAAGGTCGGCTGAGGCGCGGCTGGGCCTCGTGGCGTGGAGGCGGAAAGGCTGGGTTGTGGCCGGCCGCCCGTGCAGCGGGCCGCCCTTTTGGGGCCAGGGGCCCGCGATGCTGGGGCTGGGGTGGCCAGGGGTCGGGGGGTCAGGGGCCCGAGGTGACCGGGCTCAGGGGCTGCGGCGTTCAGGGACTGCTGGGAGGCCGCCGCGTTGGCGGCCAAGCGAGTGGGAGGGAGGCCGAAGGGGGAGAGAAAAGAGGAAGGCCAAACAAGACAAGCGTTTGGGGGCGAAAGAAAAAGCCTACAGCACCCGGTATTCCCAGGCGGTCTCCCATCCAAGTACTAACCAGGCCCGACCCTGCTTAGCTTTCGAGATCAGACGAGATAGGGCGCGTTCAGGGTGGTATGGCCTTAGACGCCTGCCGCCGCAGCTGGCCGCCCCAAGAGCCTGCTGCGCGCTTCGCGGGCCCCGGCGCGCGCCGCGGCTCACCCCTCCGCCTGTCCTTGTCCTGGCGCCTGCCTCCCCGCCCGCCCGCCCGCCCAGGGGCCCAGACGCCTGCGGGCCCCGGGGCCTCGCCAAAGTCCCTCCGGGCACTCTCCCATCCCGGGACTCCCCAGCCCCTCCGCCCCGTGCCTCTGCAGGTGGCAAGGGGCTGTGTCCTCGGGCCCGCGCGCGGTGAGCACAGCGCCCCCCAGCGCCCACCCAGCGCCCTAGGCCTGGCCCAGCTGGCCACCTGGCCTTCCCTCCTCTCCTCTCCTCTCCTCTGCTCTCCTCTCCTCTCCTCTCCTCTGCTCTCTTATGCTCTCCTCTCCTCTGCTCTCCTCTGCTCTCCTCTACTCTCCTCCAGTCAGCTCTGCTCTGCTCGGCTCGGCTCGGCTCGGCTCGGCTCGGCACGGCTTGGACGGGTTCGGTTCGCCCCTCCTCTGCACCCCGCCTCGCTCCCAGCCCACCCGAGGCCACGAGGACACGGGCGATGCCACACACCAGCCCAGAAGCGGCAGCCCCGCCCCGTGACCCTTCCTCCGCGCGCTTCCCCTCGCCACCCACCCGCAACAGGCCCTGACCAGAGACACGATAGGCCGGCTCACCTACACGGACACAGGGATACCCACGGAGACACAGGGACAGACACAGACTGAGGGATGTCTGCACAGACGGCCAGAACGCAGAGCCCCAGAGACAGACTCTCCAACCCGCAGTCCCCCCCACCCCCCCAGACCCTCCACACCCCCAGCTCCCAGGACAGACGCGGTGACCCTGACCGGCATGGGGACAGGGACCGGGTCGGAGACACGGGTGCACGCAACGCTCACACACCCACTCACACGCACAGGAACACACACACGCACGCACACACCCGCGCACACACGCACTCGGACAAGACACCACCCACCCAGGAGGCTGCGGTGGCCTGGCACCTGTCCCGGGAGGGAGGGCCGGCGTGCTTGGGCAGGGCTTTGGCCTAGGTGGCGGCGCCCTGGAGCTGCCGGAGGAGCCCGGGGAGCCCGAGGACCTGCCGGTGAGGTGTCAGCAGTCCCGTTCGGCTCCCTTTCCTGCCCAGCACCCGGTCTGGCCTGGGGGCCTGCCAGGGATTCTTTCATGGGTCTAGTCTTCTGGTGTGGGGTGTGGGGTGTGGGGTGTGGGGTGTGGGGTGTGGCGTGGGGCCGGGGGCGGGGCGGGGGCCTCTCTTGGCCCGGTGTGCGGCGCCTCCGGTCTTTCTCGGAGCGAGACAGCCCCGCGCTTGCCGTGGCTGCTCCCGGGAGACGCAGGGTGGAGCCGAGTGCCCAAGGCGCCGGGAGCCCACGAGGGTCGGCCATCTGGCGTCCTGGGCACCTCGGCCCGGGCGCGGGGCCCCAGGGGCGAAGGGGAGGTGGTCGGTGAGAAGGAAGGGAATGCCCTTCCGGCCTGAGCGGAGCCCAGGCCCGGTGGAGAGAAGGGGCAGGGTGGGCCCAGGTCGCGGGGGCGCCGGGAGGGGTGGGGCGGTGGGGCGGGCTGCCGGTGGGCTTTGGAGCTGGGGGCAGCCCGAGGGCCTCGCTAGGGGATCCAGGGCCCAGGGCCCGGGCCCGGGCGCACAGGCCCGAGGAGAGGTTGCCCGAGCCCGGGGTCGAGGCCCGCTCCTGCCTCCTGTCCCCCACAACCCCGGCCCCGGCCCGCCCCTCCCCGCCCTCCTCCCACAGCCCGTCGGCCCCCACCCCCTCCCCGCGTCCATGGCCGTGGTCCTCACCCCGGTCCCCCTTTCCCTGCCTCTGGCCCCCGAGCCCCCTCCAACACTGCCTCTCCCTGCCAGCAGCCCCCCAAGGTCGGCTGAGGCGCGGCTGGGCCTCGTGGCGTGGAGGCGGAAAGGCTGGGTTGTGGCCGGCCGCCCGTGCAGCGGGCCGCCCTTTTGGGGCCAGGGGCCCGCGATGCTGGGGCTGGGGTGGCCAGGGGTCGGGGGGTCAGGGGCCCGAGGTGACCGGGCTCAGGGGCTGCGGCGTTCAGGGACTGCTGGGAGGCCGCCGCGTTGGCGGCCAAGCGAGTGGGAGGGAGGCCGAAGGGGGAGAGAAAAGAGGAAGGCCAAACAAGACAAGCGTTTGGGGGCGAAAGAAAAAGCCTACAGCACCCGGTATTCCCAGGCGGTCTCCCATCCAAGTACTAACCAGGCCCGACCCTGCTTAGCTTTCGAGATCAGACGAGATAGGGCGCGTTCAGGGTGGTATGGCCGTAGACGCCTGCCGCCGCAGCTGGCCGCCCCAAGAGCCTGCTGCGCGCTTCGCGGGCCCCGGCGCGCGCCGCGGCTCACCCCTCCGCCTGTCCTTGTCCTGGCGCCTGCCTCCCCGCCCGCCCGCCCGCCCAGGGGCCCAGACGCCTGCGGGCCCCGGGGCCTCGCCAAAGTCCCTCCGGGCACTCTCCCATCCCGGGACTCCCCAGCCCCTCCGCCCCGTGCCTCTGCAGGTGGCAAGGGGCTGTGTCCTCGGGCCCGCGCGCGGTGAGCACAGCGCCCCCCAGCGCCCACCCAGCGCCCTAGGCCTGGCCCAGCTGGCCACCTGGCCTTCCCTCCTCTCCTCTCCTCTCCTCTGCTCTCCTCTCCTCTCCTCTCCTCTGCTCTCTTATGCTCTCCTCTCCTCTGCTCTCCTCTGCTCTCCTCTACTCTCCTCCAGTCAGCTCTGCTCTGCTCGGCTCGGCTCGGCTCGGCTCGGCTCGGCACGGCTTGGACGGGTTCGGTTCGCCCCTCCTCTGCACCCCGCCTCGCTCCCAGCCCACCCGAGGCCACGAGGACACGGGCGATGCCACACACCAGCCCAGAAGCGGCAGCCCCGCCCCGTGACCCTTCCTCCGCGCGCTTCCCCTCGCCACCCACCCGCAACAGGCCCTGACCAGAGACACGATAGGCCGGCTCACCTACACGGACACAGGGATACCCACGGAGACACAGGGACAGACACAGACTGAGGGATGTCTGCACAGACGGCCAGAACGCAGAGCCCCAGAGACAGACTCTCCAACCCGCAGTCCCCCCCACCCCCCCAGACCCTCCACACCCCCAGCTCCCAGGACAGACGCGGTGACCCTGACCGGCATGGGGACAGGGACCGGGTCGGAGACACGGGTGCACGCAACGCTCACACACCCACTCACACGCACAGGAACACACACACGCACGCACACACCCGCGCACACACGCACTCGGACAAGACACCACCCACCCAGGAGGCTGCGGTGGCCTGGCACCTGTCCCGGGAGGGAGGGCCGGCGTGCTTGGGCAGGGCTTTGGCCTAGGTGGCGGCGCCCTGGAGCTGCCGGAGGAGCCCGGGGAGCCCGAGGACCTGCCGGTGAGGTGTCAGCAGTCCCGTTCGGCTCCCTTTCCTGCCCAGCACCCGGTCTGGCCTGGGGGCCTGCCAGGGATTCTTTCATGGGTCTAGTCTTCTGGTGTGGGGTGTGGGGTGTGGGGTGTGGGGTGTGGGGTGTGGCGTGGGGCCGGGGGCGGGGCGGGGGCCTCTCTTGGCCCGGTGTGCGGCGCCTCCGGTCTTTCTCGGAGCGAGACAGCCCCGCGCTTGCCGTGGCTGCTCCCGGGAGACGCAGGGTGGAGCCGAGTGCCCAAGGCGCCGGGAGCCCACGCGGGTCGGCCATCTGGCGTCCTGGGCACCTCGGCCCGGGCGCGGGGCCCCAGGGGCGAAGGGGAGGTGGTCGGTGAGAAGGAAGGGAATGCCCTTCCGGCCTGAGCGGAGCCCAGGCCCGGTGGAGAGAAGGGGCAGGGTGGGCCCAGGTCGCGGGGGCGCCGGGAGGGGTGGGGCGGTGGGGCGGGCTGCCGGTGGGCTTTGGAGCTGGGGGCAGCCCGAGGGCCTCGCTAGGGGATCCAGGGCCCAGGGCCCGGGCCCGGGCGCACAGGCCCGAGGAGAGGTTGCCCGAGCCCGGGGTCGAGGCCCGCTCCTGCCTCCTGTCCCCCACAACCCCGGCCCCGGCCCGCCCCTCCCCGCCCTCCTCCCACAGCCCGTCGGCCCCCACCCCCTCCCCGCGTCCATGGCCGTGGTCCTCACCCCGGTCCCCCTTTCCCTGCCTCTGGCCCCCGAGCCCCCTCCAACACTGCCTCTCCCTGCCAGCAGCCCCCCAAGGTCGGCTGAGGCGCGGCTGGGCCTCGTGGCGTGGAGGCGGAAAGGCTGGGTTGTGGCCGGCCGCCCGTGCAGCGGGCCGCCCTTTTGGGGCCAGGGGCCCGCGATGCTGGGGCTGGGGTGGCCAGGGGTCGGGGGGTCAGGGGCCCGAGGTGACCGGGCTCAGGGGCTGCGGCGTTCAGGGACTGCTGGGAGGCCGCCGCGTTGGCGGCCAAGCGAGTGGGAGGGAGGCCGAAGGGGGAGAGAAAAGAGGAAGGCCAAACAAGACAAGCGTTTGGGGGCGAAAGAAAAAGCCTACAGCACCCGGTATTCCCAGGCGGTCTCCCATCCAAGTACTAACCAGGCCCGACCCTGCTTAGCTTCCGAGATCAGACGAGATCGGGCGCGTTCAGGGTGGTATGGCCGTAGACGCCTGCCGCCGCAGCTGGCCGCCCCAAGAGCCTGCTGCGCGCTTCGCGGGCCCCGGCGCGCGCCGCGGCTCACCCCTCCGCCTGTCCTTGTCCTGGCGCCTGCCTCCCCGCCCGCCCGCCCGCCCAGGGGCCCAGACGCCTGCGGGCCCCGGGGCCTCGCCAAAGTCCCTCCGGGCACTCTCCCATCCCGGGACTCCCCAGCCCCTCCGCCCCGTGCCTCTGCAGGTGGCAAGGGGCTGTGTCCTCGGGCCCGCGCGCGGTGAGCACAGCGCCCCCCAGCGCCCACCCAGCGCCCTAGGCCTGGCCCAGCTGGCCACCTGGCCTTCCCTCCTCTCCTCTCCTCTCCTCTGCTCTCCTCTCCTCTCCTCTCCTCTGCTCTCTTATGCTCTCCTCTCCTCTGCTCTCCTCTGCTCTCCTCTACTCTCCTCCAGTCAGCTCTGCTCGGCTCGGCTCGGCTCGGCTCGGCTCGGCTCTGCTCGGCTCGGCTGGGCACGGCTTGGACGGGTTCGGTTCTCCCCTCCTCTGCACCCCGCCTCGCTCCCAGCCCACCCGAGGCCACGAGGACACGGGCGATGCCACACACCCGCCCAGAAGCGGCAGCCCCGCCCCGTGACCCTTCCTCCGCGCGCTTCCCCTCGCCACCCACCCGCAACAGGCCCTGACCAGAGACACGATAGGCCGGCTCACCTACACGGACACAGGGATACCCACGGAGACACAGGGACAGACACAGACTGAGGGATGTCTGCACAGACGGCCAGAACGCAGAGCCCCAGAGACAGACTCTCCAACCCGCAGTCCCCCCCACCCCCCCAGACCCTCCACACCCCCAGCTCCCAGGACAGACGCGGTGACCCTGACCGGCATGGGACAGGGACCGGGTCGGAGACACGGGTGCACGCAATGCTCACACACCCACTCACACGCACAGGAACACACACACGCACGCACACACCCGCGCACACACGCACTCGGACAAGACACCACCCACCCAGGAGGCTGCGGTGGCCTGGCACCTGTCCCGGGAGGGAGGGCCGGCGTGCTTGGGCAGGGCTTTGGCCTAGGTGGCGGCGCCCTGGAGCTGCCGGAGGAGCCCGGGGAGCCCGAGGACCTGCCGGTGAGGTGTCAGCAGTCCCGTTCGGCTCCCTTTCCTGCCCAGCACCCGGTCTGGCCTGGGGGCCTGCCAGGGATTCTTTCATGGGTCTAGTCTTCTGGTGTGGGGTGTGGGGTGTGGGGTGTGGGGTGTGGGGTGTGGCGTGGGGCCGGGGGCGGGGCGGGGGCCTCTCTTGGCCCGGTGTGCGGCGACTCCGGTCTTTCTCGGAGCGAGACAGCCCCGCGCTTGCCGTGGCTGCTCCCGGGAGACGCAGGGTGGAGCCGAGTGCCCAAGGCGCCGGGAGCCCACGAGGGTCGGCCATCTGGCGTCCTGGGCACCTCGGCCCGGGCGCGGGGCCCCAGGGGCGAAGGGGAGGTGGTCGGTGAGAAGGAAGGGAATGCCCTTCCGGCCTGAGCGGAGCCCAGGCCCGGTGGAGAGAAGGGGCAGGGTGGGCCCAGGTCGCGGGGGCGCCGGGAGGGGTGGGGCGGTGGGGCGGGCTGCCGGTGGGCTTTGGAGCTGTGGGCAGCCCGAGGGCCTCGCTAGGGGATCCAGGGCCCAGGGCCCGGGCCCGGGCGCACAGGCCCGAGGAGAGGTTGCCCGAGCCCGGGGTCGAGGCCCGCTCCTGCCTCCTGTCCCTCACAACCCCGGCCCCGGCCCGCCCCTCCCCGCCCTCCTCCCACAGCCCGTCGGCCCCCACCCCCTCCCCGCGTCCATGGCCGTGGTCCTCACCCCGGTCCCCCTTTCCCTGCCTCTGGCCCCTGAGCCCCCTCCAACACTGCCTCTCCCTCCCAGCAGCCCCCCAAGGTAGGCTGAGGCGCGGCTGGGCCTCGTGGCGTGGAGGCGGAAAGGCTGGGTTGTGGCCGGCCGCCCGTGCAGCGGGCCGCCCTTTTGGGGCCAGGGGCCCGCGATGCTGGGGCTGGGGTGGCCAGGGGTCGGGGGGTCAGGGGCCCGAGGTGACCGGGCTCCGGGGCTGCGGCGTTCAGGGACTGCTGGGAGGCCGCCGCGTTGGCGGCCAAGCGAGTGGGAGGGAGGCCGAAGGGGGAGAGAAAAGAGGAAGGCCAAACAAGACAAGCGTTTGGGGGCGAAAGAAAAAGCCTACAGCACCCGGTATTCCCAGGCGGTCTCCCATCCAAGTACTAACCAGGCCCGACCCTGCTTAGCTTCCGAGATCAGACGAGATCGGGCGCGTGCAGGGTGGTATGGCCGTAGACGCCTGCCGCCGCAGCTGGCCGCCCCAAGAGCCTGCTGCGCGCTTCGCGGGCCCCGGCGCGCGCCGCGGCTCACCCCTCAGCCTGTCCTTGTCCTGGCGCCTGCCTCCCCGCCCGCCCGCCCGCCCAGGGGCCCAGACGCCTGCGGGCCCCGGGGCCTCGCCAAAGTCCCTCCGGGCACTCTCCCATCCCGGGACTCCCCAGCCCCTCCGCCCCGTGCCTCTGCAGGTGGCAAGGGGCTGTGTCCTCGGGCCCGCGCGCGGTGAGCACAGCGCCCCCCAGCGCCCACCCAGCGCCCTAGACCTGGCCCAGCTGGCCACCTGGCCTTCCCTCCTCTCCTCTCCTCTCCTCTGCTCTCCTCTCCTCTCCTCTCCTCTGCTCTCTTATGCTCTCCTCTCCTCTGCTCTCCTCTGCTCTCCTCTACTCTCCTCCAGTCAGCTCTGCTCTGCTCGGCTCGGCTCGGCTCGGCTCGGCTCGGCACGGCTTGGACGGGTTCGGTTCTCCCCTCCTCTGCACCCCGCCTCGCTCCCAGCCCACCCGAGGCCACGAGGACACGGGCGATGCCACACACCCGCCCAGAAGCGGCAGCCCCGCCCCGTGACCCTTCCTCCGCGCGCTTCCCCTCGCCACCCACCCGCAACAGGCCCTGACCAGAGACACGATAGGCCGGCTCACCTACACGGACACAGGGATACCCACGGAGACACAGGGACAGACACAGACTGAGGGATGTCTGCACAGACGGCCAGAACGCAGAGCCCCAGAGACAGACTCTCCAACCCGCAGTCCCCCCCACCCCCCCAGACCCTCCACACCCCCAGCTCCCAGGACAGACGCGGTGACCCTGACCGGCATGGGGACAGGGACCGGGTCGGAGACACGGGTGCACGCAACGCTCACACACCCACTCACACGCACAGGAACACCCACACGCACGCACACACCCGCGCACACACGCACTCGGACAAGACACCACCCACCCAGGAGGCTGCGGTGGCCTGGCACCTGTCCCGGGAGGGAGGGCCGGCGTGCTTGGGCAGGGCTTTGGCCTAGGTGGCGGCGCCCTGGAGCTGCCGGAGGAGCCCGGGGAGCCCGAGGACCTGCCGGTGAGGTGTCAGCAGTCCCGTTCGGCTCCCTTTCCTGCCCAGCACCCGGTCTGGCCTGGGGGCCTGCCAGGGATTCTTTCATGGGTCTAGTCTTCTGGTGTGGGGTGTGGGGTGTGGGGTGTGGGGTGTGGGGTGTGGCGTGGGGCCGGGGGCGGGGCGGGGGCCTCTCTTGGCCCGGTGTGCGGCGCCTCCGGTCTTTCTCGGAGCGAGACAGCCCCGCGCTTGCCGTGGCTGCTCCCGGGAGACGCAGGGTGGAGCCGAGTGCCCAAGGCGCCGGGAGCCCACGCGGGTCGGCCATCTGGCGTCCTGGGCACCTCGGCCCGGGCGCGGGGCCCCAGGGGCGAAGGGGAGGTGGTCGGTGAGAAGGAAGGGAATGCCCTTCCGGCCTGAGCGGAGCCCAGGCCCGGTGGAGAGAAGGGGCAGGGTGGGCCCAGGTCGCGGGGGCGCCGGGAGGGGTGGGGCGGTGGGGCGGGCTGCCGGTGGGCTTTGGAGCTGGGGGCAGCCCGAGGGCCTCGCTAGGGGATCCAGGGCCCAGGGCCCGGGCCCGGGCGCACAGGCCCGAGGAGAGGTTGCCCGAGCCCGGGGTCGAGGCCCGCTCCTGCCTCCTGTCCCCCACAACCCCGGCCCCGGCCCGCCCCTCCCCGCCCTCCTCCCACAGCCCGTCGGCCCCCACCCCCTCCCCGCGTCCATGGCCGTGGTCCTCACCCCGGTCCCCCTTTCCCTGCCTCTGGCCCCCGAGCCCCCTCCAACACTGCCTCTCCCTGCCAGCAGCCCCCCAAGGTCGGCTGAGGCGCGGCTGGGCCTCGTGGCGTGGAGGCGGAAAGGCTGGGTTGTGGCCGGCCGCCCGTGCAGCGGGCCGCCCTTTTGGGGCCAGGGGCCCGCGATGCTGGGGCTGGGGTGGCCAGGGGTCGGGGGGTCAGGGGCCCGAGGTGACCGGGCTCAGGGGCTGCGGCGTTCAGGGACTGCTGGGAGGCCGCCGCGTTGGCGGCCAAGCGAGTGGGAGGGAGGCCGAAGGGGGAGAGAAAAGAGGAAGGCCAAACAAGACAAGCGTTTGGGGGCGAAAGAAAAAGCCTACAGCACCCGGTATTCCCAGGCGGTCTCCCATCCAAGTACTAACCAGGCCCGACCCTGCTTAGCTTCCGAGATCAGACGAGATCGGGCGCGTTCAGGGTGGTATGGCCGTAGACGCCTGCCGCCGCAGCTGGCCGCCCCAAGAGCCTGCTGCGCGCTTCGCGGGCCCCGGCGCGCGCCGCGGCTCACCCCTCCGCCTGTCCTTGTCCTGGCGCCTGCCTCCCCGCCCGCCCGCCCGCCCAGGGGCCCAGACGCCTGCGGGCCCCGGGGCCTCGCCAAAGTCCCTCCGGGCACTCTCCCATCCCGGGACTCCCCAGCCCCTCCGCCCCGTGCCTCTGCAGGTGGCAAGGGGCTGTGTCCTCGGGCCCGCGCGCGGTGAGCACAGCGCCCCCCAGCGCCCACCCAGCGCCCTAGGCCTGGCCCAGCTGGCCACCTGGCCTTCCCTCCTCTCCTCTCCTCTCCTCTGCTCTCCTCTCCTCTCCTCTCCTCTGCTCTCTTATGCTCTCCTCTCCTCTGCTCTCCTCTGCTCTCCTCTACTCTCCTCCAGTCAGCTCTGCTCTGCTCGGCTCGGCTCGGCTCGGCTCGGCTCGGCACGGCTTGGACGGGTTCGGTTCGCCCCTCCTCTGCACCCCGCCTCGCTCCCAGCCCACCCGAGGCCACGAGGACACGGGCGATGCCACACACCAGCCCAGAAGCGGCAGCCCCGCCCCGTGACCCTTCCTCCGCGCGCTTCCCCTCGCCACCCACCCGCAACAGGCCCTGACCAGAGACACGATAGGCCGGCTCACCTACACGGACACAGGGATACCCACGGAGACACAGGGACAGACACAGACTGAGGGATGTCTGCACAGACGGCCAGAACGCAGAGCCCCAGAGACAGACTCTCCAACCCGCAGTCCCCCCCACCCCCCCAGACCCTCCACACCCCCAGCTCCCAGGACAGACGCGGTGACCCTGACCGGCATGGGGACAGGGACCGGGTCGGAGACACGGGTGCACGCAACGCTCACACACCCACTCACACGCACAGGAACACACACACGCACGCACACACCCGCGCACACACGCACTCGGACAAGACACCACCCACCCAGGAGGCTGCGGTGGCCTGGCACCTGTCCCGGGAGGGAGGGCCGGCGTGCTTGGGCAGGGCTTTGGCCTAGGTGGCGGCGCCCTGGAGCTGCCGGAGGAGCCCGGGGAGCCCGAGGACCTGCCGGTGAGGTGTCAGCAGTCCCGTTCGGCTCCCTTTCCTGCCCAGCACCCGGTCTGGCCTGGGGGCCTGCCAGGGATTCTTTCATGGGTCTAGTCTTCTGGTGTGGGGTGTGGGGTGTGGGGTGTGGGGTGTGGGGTGTGGCGTGGGGCCGGGGGCGGGGCGGGGGCCTCTCTTGGCCCGGTGTGCGGCGCCTCCGGTCTTTCTCGGAGCGAGACAGCCCCGCGCTTGCCGTGGCTGCTCCCGGGAGACGCAGGGTGGAGCCGAGTGCCCAAGGCGCCGGGAGCCCACGCGGGTCGGCCATCTGGCGTCCTGGGCACCTCGGCCCGGGCGCGGGGCCCCAGGGGCGAAGGGGAGGTGGTCGGTGAGAAGGAAGGGAATGCCCTTCCGGCCTGAGCGGAGCCCAGGCCCGGTGGAGAGAAGGGGCAGGGTGGGCCCAGGTCGCGGGGGCGCCGGGAGGGGTGGGGCGGTGGGGCGGGCTGCCGGTGGGCTTTGGAGCTGGGGGCAGCCCGAGGGCCTCGCTAGGGGATCCAGGGCCCAGGGCCCGGGCCCGGGCGCACAGGCCCGAGGAGAGGTTGCCCGAGCCCGGGGTCGAGGCCCGCTCCTGCCTCCTGTCCCCCACAACCCCGGCCCCGGCCCGCCCCTCCCCGCCCTCCTCCCACAGCCCGTCGGCCCCCACCCCCTCCCCGCGTCCATGGCCGTGGTCCTCACCCCGGTCCCCCTTTCCCTGCCTCTGGCCCCCGAGCCCCCTCCAACACTGCCTCTCCCTGCCAGCAGCCCCCCAAGGTCGGCTGAGGCGCGGCTGGGCCTCGTGGCGTGGAGGCGGAAAGGCTGGGTTGTGGCCGGCCGCCCGTGCAGCGGGCCGCCCTTTTGGGGCCAGGGGCCCGCGATGCTGGGGCTGGGGTGGCCAGGGGTCGGGGGGTCAGGGGCCCGAGGTGACCGGGCTCAGGGGCTGCGGCGTTCAGGGACTGCTGGGAGGCCGCCGCGTTGGCGGCCAAGCGAGTGGGAGGGAGGCCGAAGGGGGAGAGAAAAGAGGAAGGCCAAACAAGACAAGCGTTTGGGGGCGAAAGAAAAAGCCTACAGCACCCGGTATTCCCAGGCGGTCTCCCATCCAAGTACTAACCAGGCCCGACCCTGCTTAGCTTCCGAGATCAGACGAGATCGGGCGCGTTCAGGGTGGTATGGCCGTAGACGCCTGCCGCCGCAGCTGGCCGCCCCAAGAGCCTGCTGCGCGCTTCGCGGGCCCCGGCGCGCGCCGCGGCTCACCCCTCCGCCTGTCCTTGTCCTGGCGCCTGCCTCCCCGCCCGCCCGCCCGCCCAGGGGCCCAGACGCCTGCGGGCCCCGGGGCCTCGCCAAAGTCCCTCCGGGCACTCTCCCATCCCGGGACTCCCCAGCCCCTCCGCCCCGTGCCTCTGCAGGTGGCAAGGGGCTGTGTCCTCGGGCCCGCGCGCGGTGAGCACAGCGCCCCCCAGCGCCCACCCAGCGCCCTAGGCCTGGCCCAGCTGGCCACCTGGCCTTCCCTCCTCTCCTCTCCTCTCCTCTGCTCTCCTCTCCTCTCCTCTCCTCTGCTCTCTTATGCTCTCCTCTCCTCTGCTCTCCTCTGCTCTCCTCTACTCTCCTCCAGTCAGCTCTGCTCGGCTCGGCTCGGCTCGGCTCGGCTCGGCTCTGCTCGGCTCGGCTGGGCACGGCTTGGACGGGTTCGGTTCTCCCCTCCTCTGCACCCCGCCTCGCTCCCAGCCCACCCGAGGCCACGAGGACACGGGCGATGCCACACACCCGCCCAGAAGCGGCAGCCCCGCCCCGTGACCCTTCCTCCGCGCGCTTCCCCTCGCCACCCACCCGCAACAGGCCCTGACCAGAGACACGATAGGCCGGCTCACCTACACGGACACAGGGATACCCACGGAGACACAGGGACAGACACAGACTGAGGGATGTCTGCACAGACGGCCAGAACGCAGAGCCCCAGAGACAGACTCTCCAACCCGCAGTCCCCCCCACCCCCCCAGACCCTCCACACCCCCAGCTCCCAGGACAGACGCGGTGACCCTGACCGGCATGGGACAGGGACCGGGTCGGAGACACGGGTGCACGCAACGCTCACACACCCACTCACACGCACAGGAACACACACACGCACGCACACACCCGCGCACACACGCACTCGGACAAGACACCACCCACCCAGGAGGCTGCGGTGGCCTGGCACCTGTCCCAGGAGGGAGGGCCGGCGTGCTTGGGCAGGGCTTTGGCCTAGGTGGCGGCGCCCTGGAGCTGCCGGAGGAGCCCGGGGAGCCCGAGGACCTGCCGGTGAGGTGTCAGCAGTCCCGTTCGGCTCCCTTTCCTGCCCAGCACCCGGTCTGGCCTGGGGGCCTGCCAGGGATTCTTTCATGGGTCTAGTCTTCTGGTGTGGGGTGTGGGGTGTGGGGTGTGGGGTGTGGCGTGGGGCCGGGGGCGGGGCGGGGGCCTCTCTTGGCCCGGTGTGCGGCGCCTCCGGTCTTTCTCGGAGCGAGACAGCCCCGCGCTTGCCGTGGCTGCTCCCGGGAGACGCAGGGTGGAGCCGAGTGCCCAAGGCGCCGGGAGCCCACGAGGGTCGGCCATCTGGCGTCCTGGGCACCTCGGCCCGGGCGCGGGGCCCCAGGGGCGAAGGGGAGGTGGTCGGTGAGAAGGAAGGGAATGCCCTTCCGGCCTGAGCGGAGCCCAGGCCCGGTGGAGAGAAGGGGCAGGGTGGGCCCAGGTCGCGGGGGCGCCGGGAGGGGTGGGGCGGTGGGGCGGGCTGCCGGTGGGCTTTGGAGCTGGGGGCAGCCCGAGGGCCTCGCTAGGGGATCCAGGGCCCAGGGCCCGGGCCCGGGCGCACAGGCCCGAGGAGAGGTTGCCCGAGCCCGGGGTCGAGGCCCGCTCCTGCCTCCTGTCCCCCACAACCCCGGCCCCGGCCCGCCCCTCCCCGCCCTCCTCCCACAGCCCGTCGGCCCCCACCCCCTCCCCGCGTCCATGGCCGTGGTCCTCACCCCGGTCCCCCTTTCCCTGCCTCTGGCCCCCGAGCCCCCTCCAACACTGCCTCTCCCTGCCAGCAGCCCCCCAAGGTCGGCTGAGGCGCGGCTGGGCCTCGTGGCGTGGAGGCGGAAAGGCTGGGTTGTGGCCGGCCGCCCGTGCAGCGGGCCGCCCTTTTGGGGCCAGGGGCCCGCGATGCTGGGGCTGGGGTGGCCAGGGGTCGGGGGGTCAGGGGCCCGAGGTGACCGGGCTCAGGGGCTGCGGCGTTCAGGGACTGCTGGGAGGCCGCCGCGTTGGCGGCCAAGCGAGTGGGAGGGAGGCCGAAGGGGGAGAGAAAAGAGGAAGGCCAAACAAGACAAGCGTTTGGGGGCGAAAGAAAAAGCCTACAGCACCCGGTATTCCCAGGCGGTCTCCCATCCAAGTACTAACCAGGCCCGACCCTGCTTAGCTTTCGAGATCAGACGAGATAGGGCGCGTTCAGGGTGGTATGGCCGTAGACGCCTGCCGCCGCAGCTGGCCGCCCCAAGAGCCTGCTGCGCGCTTCGCGGGCCCCGGCGCGCGCCGCGGCTCACCCCTCCGCCTGTCCTTGTCCTGGCGCCTGCCTCCCCGCCCGCCCGCCCGCCCAGGGGCCCAGACGCCTGCGGGCCCCGGGGCCTCGCCAAAGTCCCTCCGGGCACTCTCCCATCCCGGGACTCCCCAGCCCCTCCGCCCCGTGCCTCTGCAGGTGGCAAGGGGCTGTGTCCTCGGGCCCGCGCGCGGTGAGCACAGCGCCCCCCAGCGCCCACCCAGCGCCCTAGGCCTGGCCCAGCTGGCCACCTGGCCTTCCCTCCTCTCCTCTCCTCTCCTCTGCTCTCCTCTCCTCTCCTCTCCTCTGCTCTCTTATGCTCTCCTCTCCTCTGCTCTCCTCTGCTCTCCTCTACTCTCCTCCAGTCAGCTCTGCTCTGCTCGGCTCGGCTCGGCTCGGCTCGGCTCGGCACGGCTTGGACGGGTTCGGTTCGCCCCTCCTCTGCACCCCGCCTCGCTCCCAGCCCACCCGAGGCCACGAGGACACGGGCGATGCCACACACCAGCCCAGAAGCGGCAGCCCCGCCCCGTGACCCTTCCTCCGCGCGCTTCCCCTCGCCACCCACCCGCAACAGGCCCTGACCAGAGACACGATAGGCCGGCTCACCTACACGGACACAGGGATACCCACGGAGACACAGGGACAGACACAGACTGAGGGATGTCTGCACAGACGGCCAGAACGCAGAGCCCCAGAGACAGACTCTCCAACCCGCAGTCCCCCCCACCCCCCCAGACCCTCCACACCCCCAGCTCCCAGGACAGACGCGGTGACCCTGACCGGCATGGGGACAGGGACCGGGTCGGAGACACGGGTGCACGCAACGCTCACACACCCACTCACACGCACAGGAACACACACACGCACGCACACACCCGCGCACACACGCACTCGGACAAGACACCACCCACCCAGGAGGCTGCGGTGGCCTGGCACCTGTCCCGGGAGGGAGGGCCGGCGTGCTTGGGCAGGGCTTTGGCCTAGGTGGCGGCGCCCTGGAGCTGCCGGAGGAGCCCGGGGAGCCCGAGGACCTGCCGGTGAGGTGTCAGCAGTCCCGTTCGGCTCCCTTTCCTGCCCAGCACCCGGTCTGGCCTGGGGGCCTGCCAGGGATTCTTTCATGGGTCTAGTCTTCTGGTGTGGGGTGTGGGGTGTGGGGTGTGGGGTGTGGGGTGTGGCGTGGGGCCGGGGGCGGGGCGGGGGCCTCTCTTGGCCCGGTGTGCGGCGCCTCCGGTCTTTCTCGGAGCGAGACAGCCCCGCGCTTGCCGTGGCTGCTCCCGGGAGACGCAGGGTGGAGCCGAGTGCCCAAGGCGCCGGGAGCCCACGCGGGTCGGCCATCTGGCGTCCTGGGCACCTCGGCCCGGGCGCGGGGCCCCAGGGGCGAAGGGGAGGTGGTCGGTGAGAAGGAAGGGAATGCCCTTCCGGCCTGAGCGGAGCCCAGGCCCGGTGGAGAGAAGGGGCAGGGTGGGCCCAGGTCGCGGGGGCGCCGGGAGGGGTGGGGCGGTGGGGCGGGCTGCCGGTGGGCTTTGGAGCTGGGGGCAGCCCGAGGGCCTCGCTAGGGGATCCAGGGCCCAGGGCCCGGGCCCGGGCGCACAGGCCCGAGGAGAGGTTGCCCGAGCCCGGGGTCGAGGCCCGCTCCTGCCTCCTGTCCCCCACAACCCCGGCCCCGGCCCGCCCCTCCCCGCCCTCCTCCCACAGCCCGTCGGCCCCCACCCCCTCCCCGCGTCCATGGCCGTGGTCCTCACCCCGGTCCCCCTTTCCCTGCCTCTGGCCCCCGAGCCCCCTCCAACACTGCCTCTCCCTGCCAGCAGCCCCCCAAGGTCGGCTGAGGCGCGGCTGGGCCTCGTGGCGTGGAGGCGGAAAGGCTGGGTTGTGGCCGGCCGCCCGTGCAGCGGGCCGCCCTTTTGGGGCCAGGGGCCCGCGATGCTGGGGCTGGGGTGGCCAGGGGTCGGGGGGTCAGGGGCCCGAGGTGACCGGGCTCAGGGGCTGCGGCGTTCAGGGACTGCTGGGAGGCCGCCGCGTTGGCGGCCAAGCGAGTGGGAGGGAGGCCGAAGGGGGAGAGAAAAGAGGAAGGCCAAACAAGACAAGCGTTTGGGGGCGAAAGAAAAAGCCTACAGCACCCGGTATTCCCAGGCGGTCTCCCATCCAAGTACTAACCAGGCCCGACCCTGCTTAGCTTCCGAGATCAGACGAGATCGGGCGCGTTCAGGGTGGTATGGCCGTAGACGCCTGCCGCCGCAGCTGGCCGCCCCAAGAGCCTGCTGCGCGCTTCGCGGGCCCCGGCGCGCGCCGCGGCTCACCCCTCCGCCTGTCCTTGTCCTGGCGCCTGCCTCCCCGCCCGCCCGCCCGCCCAGGGGCCCAGACGCCTGCGGGCCCCGGGGCCTCGCCAAAGTCCCTCCGGGCACTCTCCCATCCCGGGACTCCCCAGCCCCTCCGCCCCGTGCCTCTGCAGGTGGCAAGGGGCTGTGTCCTCGGGCCCGCGCGCGGTGAGCACAGCGCCCCCCAGCGCCCACCCAGCGCCCTAGGCCTGGCCCAGCTGGCCACCTGGCCTTCCCTCCTCTCCTCTCCTCTCCTCTGCTCTCCTCTCCTCTCCTCTCCTCTGCTCTCTTATGCTCTCCTCTCCTCTGCTCTCCTCTGCTCTCCTCTACTCTCCTCCAGTCAGCTCTGCTCGGCTCGGCTCGGCTCGGCTCGGCTCGGCTCTGCTCGGCTCGGCTGGGCACGGCTTGGACGGGTTCGGTTCTCCCCTCCTCTGCACCCCGCCTCGCTCCCAGCCCACCCGAGGCCACGAGGACACGGGCGATGCCACACACCCGCCCAGAAGCGGCAGCCCCGCCCCGTGACCCTTCCTCCGCGCGCTTCCCCTCGCCACCCACCCGCAACAGGCCCTGACCAGAGACACGATAGGCCGGCTCACCTACACGGACACAGGGATACCCACGGAGACACAGGGACAGACACAGACTGAGGGATGTCTGCACAGACGGCCAGAACGCAGAGCCCCAGAGACAGACTCTCCAACCCGCAGTCCCCCCCACCCCCCCAGACCCTCCACACCCCCAGCTCCCAGGACAGACGCGGTGACCCTGACCGGCATGGGACAGGGACCGGGTCGGAGACACGGGTGCACGCAATGCTCACACACCCACTCACACGCACAGGAACACACACACGCACGCACACACCCGCGCACACACGCACTCGGACAAGACACCACCCACCCAGGAGGCTGCGGTGGCCTGGCACCTGTCCCGGGAGGGAGGGCCGGCGTGCTTGGGCAGGGCTTTGGCCTAGGTGGCGGCGCCCTGGAGCTGCCGGAGGAGCCCGGGGAGCCCGAGGACCTGCCGGTGAGGTGTCAGCAGTCCCGTTCGGCTCCCTTTCCTGCCCAGCACCCGGTCTGGCCTGGGGGCCTGCCAGGGATTCTTTCATGGGTCTAGTCTTCTGGTGTGGGGTGTGGGGTGTGGGGTGTGGGGTGTGGGGTGTGGCGTGGGGCCGGGGGCGGGGCGGGGGCCTCTCTTGGCCCGGTGTGCGGCGACTCCGGTCTTTCTCGGAGCGAGACAGCCCCGCGCTTGCCGTGGCTGCTCCCGGGAGACGCAGGGTGGAGCCGAGTGCCCAAGGCGCCGGGAGCCCACGAGGGTCGGCCATCTGGCGTCCTGGGCACCTCGGCCCGGGCGCGGGGCCCCAGGGGCGAAGGGGAGGTGGTCGGTGAGAAGGAAGGGAATGCCCTTCCGGCCTGAGCGGAGCCCAGGCCCGGTGGAGAGAAGGGGCAGGGTGGGCCCAGGTCGCGGGGGCGCCGGGAGGGGTGGGGCGGTGGGGCGGGCTGCCGGTGGGCTTTGGAGCTGTGGGCAGCCCGAGGGCCTCGCTAGGGGATCCAGGGCCCAGGGCCCGGGCCCGGGCGCACAGGCCCGAGGAGAGGTTGCCCGAGCCCGGGGTCGAGGCCCGCTCCTGCCTCCTGTCCCTCACAACCCCGGCCCCGGCCCGCCCCTCCCCGCCCTCCTCCCACAGCCCGTCGGCCCCCACCCCCTCCCCGCGTCCATGGCCGTGGTCCTCACCCCGGTCCCCCTTTCCCTGCCTCTGGCCCCTGAGCCCCCTCCAACACTGCCTCTCCCTCCCAGCAGCCCCCCAAGGTAGGCTGAGGCGCGGCTGGGCCTCGTGGCGTGGAGGCGGAAAGGCTGGGTTGTGGCCGGCCGCCCGTGCAGCGGGCCGCCCTTTTGGGGCCAGGGGCCCGCGATGCTGGGGCTGGGGTGGCCAGGGGTCGGGGGGTCAGGGGCCCGAGGTGACCGGGCTCCGGGGCTGCGGCGTTCAGGGACTGCTGGGAGGCCGCCGCGTTGGCGGCCAAGCGAGTGGGAGGGAGGCCGAAGGGGGAGAGAAAAGAGGAAGGCCAAACAAGACAAGCGTTTGGGGGCGAAAGAAAAAGCCTACAGCACCCGGTATTCCCAGGCGGTCTCCCATCCAAGTACTAACCAGGCCCGACCCTGCTTAGCTTCCGAGATCAGACGAGATCGGGCGCGTGCAGGGTGGTATGGCCGTAGACGCCTGCCGCCGCAGCTGGCCGCCCCAAGAGCCTGCTGCGCGCTTCGCGGGCCCCGGCGCGCGCCGCGGCTCACCCCTCAGCCTGTCCTTGTCCTGGCGCCTGCCTCCCCGCCCGCCCGCCCGCCCAGGGGCCCAGACGCCTGCGGGCCCCGGGGCCTCGCCAAAGTCCCTCCGGGCACTCTCCCATCCCGGGACTCCCCAGCCCCTCCGCCCCGTGCCTCTGCAGGTGGCAAGGGGCTGTGTCCTCGGGCCCGCGCGCGGTGAGCACAGCGCCCCCCAGCGCCCACCCAGCGCCCTAGACCTGGCCCAGCTGGCCACCTGGCCTTCCCTCCTCTCCTCTCCTCTCCTCTGCTCTCCTCTCCTCTCCTCTCCTCTGCTCTCTTATGCTCTCCTCTCCTCTGCTCTCCTCTGCTCTCCTCTACTCTCCTCCAGTCAGCTCTGCTCTGCTCGGCTCGGCTCGGCTCGGCTCGGCTCGGCTCGGCACGGCTTGGACGGGTTCGGTTCTCCCCTCCTCTGCACCCCGCCTCGCTCCCAGCCCACCCGAGGCCACGAGGACACGGGCGATGCCACACACCCGCCCAGAAGCGGCAGCCCCGCCCCGTGACCCTTCCTCCGCGCGCTTCCCCTCGCCACCCACCCGCAACAGGCCCTGACCAGAGACACGATAGGCCGGCTCACCTACACGGACACAGGGATACCCACGGAGACACAGGGACAGACACAGACTGAGGGATGTCTGCACAGACGGCCAGAACGCAGAGCCCCAGAGACAGACTCTCCAACCCGCAGTCCCCCCCACCCCCCCAGACCCTCCACACCCCCAGCTCCCAGGACAGACGCGGTGACCCTGACCGGCATGGGGACAGGGACCGGGTCGGAGACACGGGTGCACGCAACGCTCACACACCCACTCACACGCACAGGAACACCCACACGCACGCACACACCCGCGCACACACGCACTCGGACAAGACACCACCCACCCAGGAGGCTGCGGTGGCCTGGCACCTGTCCCGGGAGGGAGGGCCGGCGTGCTTGGGCAGGGCTTTGGCCTAGGTGGCGGCGCCCTGGAGCTGCCGGAGGAGCCCGGGGAGCCCGAGGACCTGCCGGTGAGGTGTCAGCAGTCCCGTTCGGCTCCCTTTCCTGCCCAGCACCCGGTCTGGCCTGGGGGCCTGCCAGGGATTCTTTCATGGGTCTAGTCTTCTGGTGTGGGGTGTGGGGTGTGGGGTGTGGGGTGTGGGGTGTGGCGTGGGGCCGGGGGCGGGGCGGGGGCCTCTCTTGGCCCGGTGTGCGGCGCCTCCGGTCTTTCTCGGAGCGAGACAGCCCCGCGCTTGCCGTGGCTGCTCCCGGGAGACGCAGGGTGGAGCCGAGTGCCCAAGGCGCCGGGAGCCCACGCGGGTCGGCCATCTGGCGTCCTGGGCACCTCGGCCCGGGCGCGGGGCCCCAGGGGCGAAGGGGAGGTGGTCGGTGAGAAGGAAGGGAATGCCCTTCCGGCCTGAGCGGAGCCCAGGCCCGGTGGAGAGAAGGGGCAGGGTGGGCCCAGGTCGCGGGGGCGCCGGGAGGGGTGGGGCGGTGGGGCGGGCTGCCGGTGGGCTTTGGAGCTGGGGGCAGCCCGAGGGCCTCGCTAGGGGATCCAGGGCCCAGGGCCCGGGCCCGGGCGCACAGGCCCGAGGAGAGGTTGCCCGAGCCCGGGGTCGAGGCCCGCTCCTGCCTCCTGTCCCCCACAACCCCGGCCCCGGCCCGCCCCTCCCCGCCCTCCTCCCACAGCCCGTCGGCCCCCACCCCCTCCCCGCGTCCATGGCCGTGGTCCTCACCCCGGTCCCCCTTTCCCTGCCTCTGGCCCCCGAGCCCCCTCCAACACTGCCTCTCCCTGCCAGCAGCCCCCCAAGGTCGGCTGAGGCGCGGCTGGGCCTCGTGGCGTGGAGGCGGAAAGGCTGGGTTGTGGCCGGCCGCCCGTGCAGCGGGCCGCCCTTTTGGGGCCAGGGGCCCGCGATGCTGGGGCTGGGGTGGCCAGGGGTCGGGGGGTCAGGGGCCCGAGGTGACCGGGCTCAGGGGCTGCGGCGTTCAGGGACTGCTGGGAGGCCGCCGCGTTGGCGGCCAAGCGAGTGGGAGGGAGGCCGAAGGGGGAGAGAAAAGAGGAAGGCCAAACAAGACAAGCGTTTGGGGGCGAAAGAAAAAGCCTACAGCACCCGGTATTCCCAGGCGGTCTCCCATCCAAGTACTAACCAGGCCCGACCCTGCTTAGCTTCCGAGATCAGACGAGATCGGGCGCGTTCAGGGTGGTATGGCCGTAGACGCCTGCCGCCGCAGCTGGCCGCCCCAAGAGCCTGCTGCGCGCTTCGCGGGCCCCGGCGCGCGCCGCGGCTCACCCCTCCGCCTGTCCTTGTCCTGGCGCCTGCCTCCCCGCCCGCCCGCCCGCCCAGGGGCCCAGACGCCTGCGGGCCCCGGGGCCTCGCCAAAGTCCCTCCGGGCACTCTCCCATCCCGGGACTCCCCAGCCCCTCCGCCCCGTGCCTCTGCAGGTGGCAAGGGGCTGTGTCCTCGGGCCCGCGCGCGGTGAGCACAGCGCCCCCCAGCGCCCACCCAGCGCCCTAGGCCTGGCCCAGCTGGCCACCTGGCCTTCCCTCCTCTCCTCTCCTCTCCTCTGCTCTCCTCTCCTCTCCTCTCCTCTGCTCTCTTATGCTCTCCTCTCCTCTGCTCTCCTCTGCTCTCCTCTACTCTCCTCCAGTCAGCTCTGCTCTGCTCGGCTCGGCTCGGCTCGGCTCGGCTCGGCACGGCTTGGACGGGTTCGGTTCGCCCCTCCTCTGCACCCCGCCTCGCTCCCAGCCCACCCGAGGCCACGAGGACACGGGCGATGCCACACACCAGCCCAGAAGCGGCAGCCCCGCCCCGTGACCCTTCCTCCGCGCGCTTCCCCTCGCCACCCACCCGCAACAGGCCCTGACCAGAGACACGATAGGCCGGCTCACCTACACGGACACAGGGATACCCACGGAGACACAGGGACAGACACAGACTGAGGGATGTCTGCACAGACGGCCAGAACGCAGAGCCCCAGAGACAGACTCTCCAACCCGCAGTCCCCCCCACCCCCCCAGACCCTCCACACCCCCAGCTCCCAGGACAGACGCGGTGACCCTGACCGGCATGGGGACAGGGACCGGGTCGGAGACACGGGTGCACGCAACGCTCACACACCCACTCACACGCACAGGAACACACACACGCACGCACACACCCGCGCACACACGCACTCGGACAAGACACCACCCACCCAGGAGGCTGCGGTGGCCTGGCACCTGTCCCGGGAGGGAGGGCCGGCGTGCTTGGGCAGGGCTTTGGCCTAGGTGGCGGCGCCCTGGAGCTGCCGGAGGAGCCCGGGGAGCCCGAGGACCTGCCGGTGAGGTGTCAGCAGTCCCGTTCGGCTCCCTTTCCTGCCCAGCACCCGGTCTGGCCTGGGGGCCTGCCAGGGATTCTTTCATGGGTCTAGTCTTCTGGTGTGGGGTGTGGGGTGTGGGGTGTGGGGTGTGGGGTGTGGCGTGGGGCCGGGGGCGGGGCGGGGGCCTCTCTTGGCCCGGTGTGCGGCGCCTCCGGTCTTTCTCGGAGCGAGACAGCCCCGCGCTTGCCGTGGCTGCTCCCGGGAGACGCAGGGTGGAGCCGAGTGCCCAAGGCGCCGGGAGCCCACGCGGGTCGGCCATCTGGCGTCCTGGGCACCTCGGCCCGGGCGCGGGGCCCCAGGGGCGAAGGGGAGGTGGTCGGTGAGAAGGAAGGGAATGCCCTTCCGGCCTGAGCGGAGCCCAGGCCCGGTGGAGAGAAGGGGCAGGGTGGGCCCAGGTCGCGGGGGCGCCGGGAGGGGTGGGGCGGTGGGGCGGGCTGCCGGTGGGCTTTGGAGCTGGGGGCAGCCCGAGGGCCTCGCTAGGGGATCCAGGGCCCAGGGCCCGGGCCCGGGCGCACAGGCCCGAGGAGAGGTTGCCCGAGCCCGGGGTCGAGGCCCGCTCCTGCCTCCTGTCCCCCACAACCCCGGCCCCGGCCCGCCCCTCCCCGCCCTCCTCCCACAGCCCGTCGGCCCCCACCCCCTCCCCGCGTCCATGGCCGTGGTCCTCACCCCGGTCCCCCTTTCCCTGCCTCTGGCCCCCGAGCCCCCTCCAACACTGCCTCTCCCTGCCAGCAGCCCCCCAAGGTCGGCTGAGGCGCGGCTGGGCCTCGTGGCGTGGAGGCGGAAAGGCTGGGTTGTGGCCGGCCGCCCGTGCAGCGGGCCGCCCTTTTGGGGCCAGGGGCCCGCGATGCTGGGGCTGGGGTGGCCAGGGGTCGGGGGGTCAGGGGCCCGAGGTGACCGGGCTCAGGGGCTGCGGCGTTCAGGGACTGCTGGGAGGCCGCCGCGTTGGCGGCCAAGCGAGTGGGAGGGAGGCCGAAGGGGGAGAGAAAAGAGGAAGGCCAAACAAGACAAGCGTTTGGGGGCGAAAGAAAAAGCCTACAGCACCCGGTATTCCCAGGCGGTCTCCCATCCAAGTACTAACCAGGCCCGACCCTGCTTAGCTTCCGAGATCAGACGAGATCGGGCGCGTTCAGGGTGGTATGGCCGTAGACGCCTGCCGCCGCAGCTGGCCGCCCCAAGAGCCTGCTGCGCGCTTCGCGGGCCCCGGCGCGCGCCGCGGCTCACCCCTCCGCCTGTCCTTGTCCTGGCGCCTGCCTCCCCGCCCGCCCGCCCGCCCAGGGGCCCAGACGCCTGCGGGCCCCGGGGCCTCGCCAAAGTCCCTCCGGGCACTCTCCCATCCCGGGACTCCCCAGCCCCTCCGCCCCGTGCCTCTGCAGGTGGCAAGGGGCTGTGTCCTCGGGCCCGCGCGCGGTGAGCACAGCGCCCCCCAGCGCCCACCCAGCGCCCTAGGCCTGGCCCAGCTGGCCACCTGGCCTTCCCTCCTCTCCTCTCCTCTCCTCTGCTCTCCTCTCCTCTCCTCTCCTCTGCTCTCTTATGCTCTCCTCTCCTCTGCTCTCCTCTGCTCTCCTCTACTCTCCTCCAGTCAGCTCTGCTCGGCTCGGCTCGGCTCGGCTCGGCTCGGCTCTGCTCGGCTCGGCTGGGCACGGCTTGGACGGGTTCGGTTCTCCCCTCCTCTGCACCCCGCCTCGCTCCCAGCCCACCCGAGGCCACGAGGACACGGGCGATGCCACACACCCGCCCAGAAGCGGCAGCCCCGCCCCGTGACCCTTCCTCCGCGCGCTTCCCCTCGCCACCCACCCGCAACAGGCCCTGACCAGAGACACGATAGGCCGGCTCACCTACACGGACACAGGGATACCCACGGAGACACAGGGACAGACACAGACTGAGGGATGTCTGCACAGACGGCCAGAACGCAGAGCCCCAGAGACAGACTCTCCAACCCGCAGTCCCCCCCACCCCCCCAGACCCTCCACACCCCCAGCTCCCAGGACAGACGCGGTGACCCTGACCGGCATGGGACAGGGACCGGGTCGGAGACACGGGTGCACGCAACGCTCACACACCCACTCACACGCACAGGAACACACACACGCACGCACACACCCGCGCACACACGCACTCGGACAAGACACCACCCACCCAGGAGGCTGCGGTGGCCTGGCACCTGTCCCAGGAGGGAGGGCCGGCGTGCTTGGGCAGGGCTTTGGCCTAGGTGGCGGCGCCCTGGAGCTGCCGGAGGAGCCCGGGGAGCCCGAGGACCTGCCGGTGAGGTGTCAGCAGTCCCGTTCGGCTCCCTTTCCTGCCCAGCACCCGGTCTGGCCTGGGGGCCTGCCAGGGATTCTTTCATGGGTCTAGTCTTCTGGTGTGGGGTGTGGGGTGTGGGGTGTGGGGTGTGGCGTGGGGCCGGGGGCGGGGCGGGGGCCTCTCTTGGCCCGGTGTGCGGCGCCTCCGGTCTTTCTCGGAGCGAGACAGCCCCGCGCTTGCCGTGGCTGCTCCCGGGAGACGCAGGGTGGAGCCGAGTGCCCAAGGCGCCGGGAGCCCACGAGGGTCGGCCATCTGGCGTCCTGGGCACCTCGGCCCGGGCGCGGGGCCCCAGGGGCGAAGGGGAGGTGGTCGGTGAGAAGGAAGGGAATGCCCTTCCGGCCTGAGCGGAGCCCAGGCCCGGTGGAGAGAAGGGGCAGGGTGGGCCCAGGTCGCGGGGGCGCCGGGAGGGGTGGGGCGGTGGGGCGGGCTGCCGGTGGGCTTTGGAGCTGTGGGCAGCCCGAGGGCCTCGCTAGGGGATCCAGGGCCCAGGGCCCGGGCCCGGGCGCACAGGCCCGAGGAGAGGTTGCCCGAGCCCGGGGTCGAGGCCCGCTCCTGCCTCCTGTCCCTCACAACCCCGGCCCCGGCCCGCCCCTCCCCGCCCTCCTCCCACAGCCCGTCGGCCCCCACCCCCTCCCCGCGTCCATGGCCGTGGTCCTCACCCCGGTCCCCCTTTCCCTGCCTCTGGCCCCTGAGCCCCCTCCAACACTGCCTCTCCCTCCCAGCAGCCCCCCAAGGTAGGCTGAGGCGCGGCTGGGCCTCGTGGCGTGGAGGCGGAAAGGCTGGGTTGTGGCCGGCCGCCCGTGCAGCGGGCCGCCCTTTTGGGGCCAGGGGCCCGCGATGCTGGGGCTGGGGTGGCCAGGGGTCGGGGGGTCAGGGGCCCGAGGTGACCGGGCTCCGGGGCTGCGGCGTTCAGGGACTGCTGGGAGGCCGCCGCGTTGGCGGCCAAGCGAGTGGGAGGGAGGCCGAAGGGGGAGAGAAAAGAGGAAGGCCAAACAAGACAAGCGTTTGGGGGCGAAAGAAAAAGCCTACAGCACCCGGTATTCCCAGGCGGTCTCCCATCCAAGTACTAACCAGGCCCGACCCTGCTTAGCTTCCGAGATCAGACGAGATCGGGCGCGTGCAGGGTGGTATGGCCGTAGACGCCTGCCGCCGCAGCTGGCCGCCCCAAGAGCCTGCTGCGCGCTTCGCGGGCCCCGGCGCGCGCCGCGGCTCACCCCTCAGCCTGTCCTTGTCCTGGCGCCTGCCTCCCCGCCCGCCCGCCCGCCCAGGGGCCCAGACGCCTGCGGGCCCCGGGGCCTCGCCAAAGTCCCTCCGGGCACTCTCCCATCCCGGGACTCCCCAGCCCCTCCGCCCCGTGCCTCTGCAGGTGGCAAGGGGCTGTGTCCTCGGGCCCGCGCGCGGTGAGCACAGCGCCCCCCAGCGCCCACCCAGCGCCCTAGACCTGGCCCAGCTGGCCACCTGGCCTTCCCTCCTCTCCTCTCCTCTCCTCTGCTCTCCTCTCCTCTCCTCTCCTCTGCTCTCTTATGCTCTCCTCTCCTCTGCTCTCCTCTGCTCTCCTCTACTCTCCTCCAGTCAGCTCTGCTCTGCTCGGCTCGGCTCGGCTCGGCTCGGCTCGGCTCGGCACGGCTTGGACGGGTTCGGTTCTCCCCTCCTCTGCACCCCGCCTCGCTCCCAGCCCACCCGAGGCCACGAGGACACGGGCGATGCCACACACCCGCCCAGAAGCGGCAGCCCCGCCCCGTGACCCTTCCTCCGCGCGCTTCCCCTCGCCACCCACCCGCAACAGGCCCTGACCAGAGACACGATAGGCCGGCTCACCTACACGGACACAGGGATACCCACGGAGACACAGGGACAGACACAGACTGAGGGATGTCTGCACAGACGGCCAGAACGCAGAGCCCCAGAGACAGACTCTCCAACCCGCAGTCCCCCCCACCCCCCCAGACCCTCCACACCCCCAGCTCCCAGGACAGACGCGGTGACCCTGACCGGCATGGGGACAGGGACCGGGTCGGAGACACGGGTGCACGCAACGCTCACACACCCACTCACACGCACAGGAACACCCACACGCACGCACACACCCGCGCACACACGCACTCGGACAAGACACCACCCACCCAGGAGGCTGCGGTGGCCTGGCACCTGTCCCGGGAGGGAGGGCCGGCGTGCTTGGGCAGGGCTTTGGCCTAGGTGGCGGCGCCCTGGAGCTGCCGGAGGAGCCCGGGGAGCCCGAGGACCTGCCGGTGAGGTGTCAGCAGTCCCGTTCGGCTCCCTTTCCTGCCCAGCACCCGGTCTGGCCTGGGGGCCTGCCAGGGATTCTTTCATGGGTCTAGTCTTCTGGTGTGGGGTGTGGGGTGTGGGGTGTGGGGTGTGGGGTGTGGCGTGGGGCCGGGGGCGGGGCGGGGGCCTCTCTTGGCCCGGTGTGCGGCGCCTCCGGTCTTTCTCGGAGCGAGACAGCCCCGCGCTTGCCGTGGCTGCTCCCGGGAGACGCAGGGTGGAGCCGAGTGCCCAAGGCGCCGGGAGCCCACGCGGGTCGGCCATCTGGCGTCCTGGGCACCTCGGCCCGGGCGCGGGGCCCCAGGGGCGAAGGGGAGGTGGTCGGTGAGAAGGAAGGGAATGCCCTTCCGGCCTGAGCGGAGCCCAGGCCCGGTGGAGAGAAGGGGCAGGGTGGGCCCAGGTCGCGGGGGCGCCGGGAGGGGTGGGGCGGTGGGGCGGGCTGCCGGTGGGCTTTGGAGCTGGGGGCAGCCCGAGGGCCTCGCTAGGGGATCCAGGGCCCAGGGCCCGGGCCCGGGCGCACAGGCCCGAGGAGAGGTTGCCCGAGCCCGGGGTCGAGGCCCGCTCCTGCCTCCTGTCCCCCACAACCCCGGCCCCGGCCCGCCCCTCCCCGCCCTCCTCCCACAGCCCGTCGGCCCCCACCCCCTCCCCGCGTCCATGGCCGTGGTCCTCACCCCGGTCCCCCTTTCCCTGCCTCTGGCCCCCGAGCCCCCTCCAACACTGCCTCTCCCTGCCAGCAGCCCCCCAAGGTCGGCTGAGGCGCGGCTGGGCCTCGTGGCGTGGAGGCGGAAAGGCTGGGTTGTGGCCGGCCGCCCGTGCAGCGGGCCGCCCTTTTGGGGCCAGGGGCCCGCGATGCTGGGGCTGGGGTGGCCAGGGGTCGGGGGGTCAGGGGCCCGAGGTGACCGGGCTCAGGGGCTGCGGCGTTCAGGGACTGCTGGGAGGCCGCCGCGTTGGCGGCCAAGCGAGTGGGAGGGAGGCCGAAGGGGGAGAGAAAAGAGGAAGGCCAAACAAGACAAGCGTTTGGGGGCGAAAGAAAAAGCCTACAGCACCCGGTATTCCCAGGCGGTCTCCCATCCAAGTACTAACCAGGCCCGACCCTGCTTAGCTTCCGAGATCAGACGAGATCGGGCGCGTTCAGGGTGGTATGGCCGTAGACGCCTGCCGCCGCAGCTGGCCGCCCCAAGAGCCTGCTGCGCGCTTCGCGGGCCCCGGCGCGCGCCGCGGCTCACCCCTCCGCCTGTCCTTGTCCTGGCGCCTGCCTCCCCGCCCGCCCGCCCGCCCAGGGGCCCAGACGCCTGCGGGCCCCGGGGCCTCGCCAAAGTCCCTCCGGGCACTCTCCCATCCCGGGACTCCCCAGCCCCTCCGCCCCGTGCCTCTGCAGGTGGCAAGGGGCTGTGTCCTCGGGCCCGCGCGCGGTGAGCACAGCGCCCCCCAGCGCCCACCCAGCGCCCTAGGCCTGGCCCAGCTGGCCACCTGGCCTTCCCTCCTCTCCTCTCCTCTCCTCTGCTCTCCTCTCCTCTCCTCTCCTCTGCTCTCTTATGCTCTCCTCTCCTCTGCTCTCCTCTGCTCTCCTCTACTCTCCTCCAGTCAGCTCTGCTCTGCTCGGCTCGGCTCGGCTCGGCTCGGCTCGGCTCGGCACGGCTTGGACGGGTTCGGTTCTCCCCTCCTCTGCACCCCGCCTCGCTCCCAGCCCACCCGAGGCCACGAGGACACGGGCGATGCCACACACCAGCCCAGAAGCGGCAGCCCCGCCCCGTGACCCTTCCTCCGCGCGCTTCCCCTCGCCACCCACCCGCAACAGGCCCTGACCAGAGACACGATAGGCCGGCTCACCTACACGGACACAGGGATACCCACGGAGACACAGGGACAGACACAGACTGAGGGATGTCTGCACAGACGGCCAGAACGCAGAGCCCCAGAGACAGACTCTCCAACCCGCAGTCCCCCCCACCCCCCCAGACCCTCCACACCCCCAGCTCCCAGGACAGACGCGGTGACCCTGACCGGCATGGGGACAGGGACCGGGTCGGAGACACGGGTGCACGCAACGCTCACACACCCACTCACACGCACAGGAACACACACACGCACGCACACACCCGCGCACACACGCACTCGGACAAGACACCACCCACCCAGGAGGCTGCGGTGGCCTGGCACCTGTCCCGGGAGGGAGGGCCGGCGTGCTTGGGCAGGGCTTTGGCCTAGGTGGCGGCGCCCTGGAGCTGCCGGAGGAGCCCGGGGAGCCCGAGGACCTGCCGGTGAGGTGTCAGCAGTCCCGTTCGGCTCCCTTTCCTGCCCAGCACCCGGTCTGGCCTGGGGGCCTGCCAGGGATTCTTTCATGGGTCTAGTCTTCTGGTGTGGGGTGTGGGGTGTGGGGTGTGGGGTGTGGGGTGTGGCGTGGGGCCGGGGGCGGGGCGGGGGCCTCTCTTGGCCCGGTGTGCGGCGCCTCCGGTCTTTCTCGGAGCGAGACAGCCCCGCGCTTGCCGTGGCTGCTCCCGGGAGACGCAGGGTGGAGCCGAGTGCCCAAGGCGCCGGGAGCCCACGCGGGTCGGCCATCTGGCGTCCTGGGCACCTCGGCCCGGGCGCGGGGCCCCAGGGGCGAAGGGGAGGTGGTCGGTGAGAAGGAAGGGAATGCCCTTCCGGCCTGAGCGGAGCCCAGGCCCGGTGGAGAGAAGGGGCAGGGTGGGCCCAGGTCGCGGGGGCGCCGGGAGGGGTGGGGCGGTGGGGCGGGCTGCCGGTGGGCTTTGGAGCTGGGGGCAGCCCGAGGGCCTCGCTAGGGGATCCAGGGCCCAGGGCCCGGGCCCGGGCGCACAGGCCCGAGGAGAGGTTGCCCGAGCCCGGGGTCGAGGCCCGCTCCTGCCTCCTGTCCCCCACAACCCCGGCCCCGGCCCGCCCCTCCCCGCCCTCCTCCCACAGCCCGTCGGCCCCCACCCCCTCCCCGCGTCCATGGCCGTGGTCCTCACCCCGGTCCCCCTTTCCCTGCCTCTGGCCCCCGAGCCCCCTCCAACACTGCCTCTCCCTGCCAGCAGCCCCCCAAGGTCGGCTGAGGCGCGGCTGGGCCTCGTGGCGTGGAGGCGGAAAGGCTGGGTTGTGGCCGGCCGCCCGTGCAGCGGGCCGCCCTTTTGGGGCCAGGGGCCCGCGATGCTGGGGCTGGGGTGGCCAGGGGTCGGGGGGTCAGGGGCCCGAGGTGACCGGGCTCAGGGGCTGCGGCGTTCAGGGACTGCTGGGAGGCCGCCGCGTTGGCGGCCAAGCGAGTGGGAGGGAGGCCGAAGGGGGAGAGAAAAGAGGAAGGCCAAACAAGACAAGCGTTTGGGGGCGAAAGAAAAAGCCTACAGCACCCGGTATTCCCAGGCGGTCTCCCATCCAAGTACTAACCAGGCCCGACCCTGCTTAGCTTCCGAGATCAGACGAGATCGGGCGCGTTCAGGGTGGTATGGCCGTAGACGCCTGCCGCCGCAGCTGGCCGCCCCAAGAGCCTGCTGCGCGCTTCGCGGGCCCCGGCGCGCGCCGCGGCTCACCCCTCCGCCTGTCCTTGTCCTGGCGCCTGCCTCCCCGCCCGCCCGCCCGCCCAGGGGCCCAGACGCCTGCGGGCCCCGGGGCCTCGCCAAAGTCCCTCCGGGCACTCTCCCATCCCGGGACTCCCCAGCCCCTCCGCCCCGTGCCTCTGCAGGTGGCAAGGGGCTGTGTCCTCGGGCCCGCGCGCGGTGAGCACAGCGCCCCCCAGCGCCCACCCAGCGCCCTAGGCCTGGCCCAGCTGGCCACCTGGCCTTCCCTCCTCTCCTCTCCTCTCCTCTGCTCTCCTCTCCTCTCCTCTCCTCTGCTCTCTTATGCTCTCCTCTCCTCTGCTCTCCTCTGCTCTCCTCTACTCTCCTCCAGTCAGCTCTGCTCGGCTCGGCTCGGCTCGGCTCGGCTCGGCTCTGCTCGGCTCGGCTGGGCACGGCTTGGACGGGTTCGGTTCTCCCCTCCTCTGCACCCCGCCTCGCTCCCAGCCCACCCGAGGCCACGAGGACACGGGCGATGCCACACACCCGCCCAGAAGCGGCAGCCCCGCCCCGTGACCCTTCCTCCGCGCGCTTCCCCTCGCCACCCACCCGCAACAGGCCCTGACCAGAGACACGATAGGCCGGCTCACCTACACGGACACAGGGATACCCACGGAGACACAGGGACAGACACAGACTGAGGGATGTCTGCACAGACGGCCAGAACGCAGAGCCCCAGAGACAGACTCTCCAACCCGCAGTCCCCCCCACCCCCCCAGACCCTCCACACCCCCAGCTCCCAGGACAGACGCGGTGACCCTGACCGGCATGGGACAGGGACCGGGTCGGAGACACGGGTGCACGCAACGCTCACACACCCACTCACACGCACAGGAACACACACACGCACGCACACACCCGCGCACACACGCACTCGGACAAGACACCACCCACCCAGGAGGCTGCGGTGGCCTGGCACCTGTCCCGGGAGGGAGGGCCGGCGTGCTTGGGCAGGGCTTTGGCCTAGGTGGCGGCGCCCTGGAGCTGCCGGAGGAGCCCGGGGAGCCCGAGGACCTGCCGGTGAGGTGTCAGCAGTCCCGTTCGGCTCCCTTTCCTGCCCAGCACCCGGTCTGGCCTGGGGGCCTGCCAGGGATTCTTTCATGGGTCTAGTCTTCTGGTGTGGGGTGTGGGGTGTGGGGTGTGGGGTGTGGGGTGTGGCGTGGGGCCGGGGGCGGGGCGGGGGCCTCTCTTGGCCCGGTGTGCGGCGCCTCCGGTCTTTCTCGGAGCGAGACAGCCCCGCGCTTGCCGTGGCTGCTCCCGGGAGACGCAGGGTGGAGCCGAGTGCCCAAGGCGCCGGGAGCCCACGAGGGTCGGCCATCTGGCGTCCTGGGCACCTCGGCCCGGGCGCGGGGCCCCAGGGGCGAAGGGGAGGTGGTCGGTGAGAAGGAAGGGAATGCCCTTCCGGCCTGAGCGGAGCCCAGGCCCGGTGGAGAGAAGGGGCAGGGTGGGCCCAGGTCGCGGGGGCGCCGGGAGGGGTGGGGCGGTGGGGCGGGCTGCCGGTGGGCTTTGGAGCTGTGGGCAGCCCGAGGGCCTCGCTAGGGGATCCAGGGCCCAGGGCCCGGGCCCGGGCGCACAGGCCCGAGGAGAGGTTGCCCGAGCCCGGGGTCGAGGCCCGCTCCTGCCTCCTGTCCCTCACAACCCCGGCCCCGGCCCGCCCCTCCCCGCCCTCCTCCCACAGCCCGTCGGCCCCCACCCCCTCCCCGCGTCCATGGCCGTGGTCCTCACCCCGGTCCCCCTTTCCCTGCCTCTGGCCCCTGAGCCCCCTCCAACACTGCCTCTCCCTCCCAGCAGCCCCCCAAGGTAGGCTGAGGCGCGGCTGGGCCTCGTGGCGTGGAGGCGGAAAGGCTGGGTTGTGGCCGGCCGCCCGTGCAGCGGGCCGCCCTTTTGGGGCCAGGGGCCCGCGATGCTGGGGCTGGGGTGGCCAGGGGTCGGGGGGTCAGGGGCCCGAGGTGACCGGGCTCCGGGGCTGCGGCGTTCAGGGCCTGCTGGGAGGCCGCCGCGTTGGCGGCCAAGCGAGTGGGAGGGAGGCCGAAGGGGGAGAGAAAAGAGGAAGGCCAAACAAGACAAGCGTTTGGGGGCGAAAGAAAAAGCCTACAGCACCCGGTATTCCCAGGCGGTCTCCCATCCAAGTACTAACCAGGCCCGACCCTGCTTAGCTTCCGAGATCAGACGAGATCGGGCGCGTTCAGGGTGCTATGGCCGTAGACGCCTGCCGCCGCAGCTGGCCGCCCCAAGAGCCTGCTGCGCGCTTCGCGGGCCCCGGCGCGCGCCGCGGCTCACCCCTCCGCCTGTCCTTGTCCTGGCGCCTGCCTCCCCGCCCGCCCGCCCGCCCAGGGGCCCAGACGCCTGCGGGCCCCGGGGCCTCGCCAAAGTCCCTCCGGGCACTCTCCCATCCCGGGACTCCCCAGCCTCTCCGCCCCGTGCCTCTGCAGGTGGCAAGGGGCTGTGTCCTCGGGCCCGC
This sequence comes from Neogale vison, assembly GCF_020171115.1. Taxonomy (NCBI): domain Eukaryota; kingdom Metazoa; phylum Chordata; class Mammalia; order Carnivora; family Mustelidae; genus Neogale; species Neogale vison. The sequence continues at coordinate 147,802,187 of NC_058092.1, read as the reverse complement.
GCGCGGTGAGCACAGCGCCCCCCAGCGCCCACCCAGCGCCCTAGGCCTGGCCCAGCTGGCCACCTGGCCTTCCCTCCTCTCCTCTCCTCTCCTCTGCTCTCCTCTCCTCTCCTCTCCTCTGCTCTCTTATGCTCTCCTCTCCTCTGCTCTCCTCTGCTCTCCTCTACTCTCCTCCAGTCAGCTCTGCTCTGCTCGGCTCGGCTCGGCTCGGCTCGGCTCGGCTCGGCACGGCTTGGACGGGTTCGGTTCTCCCCTCCTCTGCACCCCGCCTCGCTCCCAGCCCACCCGAGGCCACGAGGACACGGGCGATGCCACACACCAGCCCAGAAGCGGCAGCCCCGCCCCGTGACCCTTCCTCCGCGCGCTTCCCCTCGCCACCCACCCGCAACAGGCCCTGACCAGAGACACGATAGGCCGGCTCACCTACACGGACACAGGGATACCCACGGAGACACAGGGACAGACACAGACTGAGGGATGTCTGCACAGACGGCCAGAACGCAGAGCCCCAGAGACAGACTCTCCAACCCGCAGTCCCCCCCACCCCCCCAGACCCTCCACACCCCCAGCTCCCAGGACAGACGCGGTGACCCTGACCGGCATGGGGACAGGGACCGGGTCGGAGACACGGGTGCACGCAACGCTCACACACCCACTCACACGCACAGGAACACACACACGCACGCACACACCCGCGCACACACGCACTCGGACAAGACACCACCCACCCAGGAGGCTGCGGTGGCCTGGCACCTGTCCCGGGAGGGAGGGCCGGCGTGCTTGGGCAGGGCTTTGGCCTAGGTGGCGGCGCCCTGGAGCTGCCGGAGGAGCCCGGGGAGCCCGAGGACCTGCCGGTGAGGTGTCAGCAGTCCCGTTCGGCTCCCTTTCCTGCCCAGCACCCGGTCTGGCCTGGGGGCCTGCCAGGGATTCTTTCATGGGTCTAGTCTTCTGGTGTGGGGTGTGGGGTGTGGGGTGTGGGGTGTGGCGTGGGGCCGGGGGCGGGGCGGGGGCCTCTCTTGGCCCGGTGTGCGGCGCCTCCGGTCTTTCTCGGAGCGAGACAGCCCCGCGCTTGCCGTGGCTGCTCCCGGGAGACGCAGGGTGGAGCCGAGTGCCCAAGGCGCCGGGAGCCCACGAGGGTCGGCCATCTGGCGTCCTGGGCACCTCGGCCCGGGCGCGGGGCCCCAGGGGCGAAGGGGAGGTGGTCGGTGAGAAGGAAGGGAATGCCCTTCCGGCCTGAGCGGAGCCCAGGCCCGGTGGAGAGAAGGGGCAGGGTGGGCCCAGGTCGCGGGGGCGCCGGGAGGGGTGGGGCGGTGGGGCGGGCTGCCGGTGGGCTTTGGAGCTGTGGGCAGCCCGAGGGCCTCGCTAGGGGATCCAGGGCCCAGGGCCCGGGCCCGGGCGCACAGGCCCGAGGAGAGGTTGCCCGAGCCCGGGGTCGAGGCCCGCTCCTGCCTCCTGTCCCTCACAACCCCGGCCCCGGCCCGCCCCTCCCCGCCCTCCTCCCACAGCCCGTCGGCCCCCACCCCCTCCCCGCGTCCATGGCCGTGGTCCTCACCCCGGTCCCCCTTTCCCTGCCTCTGGCCCCTGAGCCCCCTCCAACACTGCCTCTCCCTGCCAGCAGCCCCCCAAGGTAGGCTGAGGCGCGGCTGGGCCTCGTGGCGTGGAGGCGGAAAGGCTGGGTTGTGGCCGGCCGCCCGTGCAGCGGGCCGCCCTTTTGGGGCCAGGGGCCCGCGATGCTGGGGCTGGGGTGGCCAGGGGTCGGGGGGTCAGGGGCCCGAGGTGACCGGGCTCAGGGGCTGCGGCGTTCAGGGACTGCTGGGAGGCCGCCGCGTTGGCGGCCAAGCGAGTGGGAGGGAGGCCGAAGGGGGAGAGAAAAGAGGAAGGCCAAACAAGACAAGCGTTTGGGGGCGAAAGAAAAAGCCTACAGCACCCGGTATTCCCAGGCGGTCTCCCATCCAAGTACTAACCAGGCCCGACCCTGCTTAGCTTCCGAGATCAGACGAGATCGGGCGCGTTCAGGGTGGTATGGCCGTAGACGCCTGCCGCCGCAGCTGGCCGCCCCAAGAGCCTGCTGCGCGCTTCGCGGGCCCCGGCGCGCGCCGCGGCTCACCCCTCCGCCTGTCCTTGTCCTGGCGCCTGCCTCCCCGCCCGCCCGCCCGCCCAGGGGCCCAGACGCCTGCGGGCCCCGGGGCCTCGCCAAAGTCCCTCCGGGCACTCTCCCATCCCGGGACTCCCCAGCCTCTCCGCCCCGTGCCTCTGCAGGTGGCAAGGGGCTGTGTCCTCGGGCCCGCGCGCGGTGAGCACAGCGCCCCCCAGCGCCCACCCAGCGCCCTAGGCCTGGCCCAGCTGGCCACCTGGCCTTCCCTCCTCTCCTCTCCTCTCCTCTGCTCTCCTCTCCTCTCCTCTCCTCTGCTCTCTTATGCTCTCCTCTCCTCTGCTCTCCTCTGCTCTCCTCTACTCTCCTCCAGTCAGCTCTGCTCTGCTCGGCTCGGCTCGGCTCGGCTCGGCTCGGCTCGGCACGGCTTGGACGGGTTCGGTTCTCCCCTCCTCTGCACCCCGCCTCGCTCCCAACCCACCCGAGGCCACGAGGACACGGGCGATGCCACACACCAGCCCAGAAGCGGCAGCCCCGCCCCGTGACCCTTCCTCCGCGCGCTTCCCCTCGCCACCCACCCGCAACAGGCCCTGACCAGAGACACGATAGGCCGGCTCACCTACACGGACACAGGGATACCCACGGAGACACAGGGACAGACACAGACTGAGGGATGTCTGCACAGACGGCCAGAACGCAGAGCCCCAGAGACAGACTCTCCAACCCGCAGTCCCCCCCACCCCCCCAGACCCTCCACACCCCCAGCTCCCAGGACAGACGCGGTGACCCTGACCGGCATGGGGACAGGGACCGGGTCGGAGACACGGGTGCACGCAACGCTCACACACCCACTCACACGCACAGGAACACACACACGCACGCACACACCCGCGCACACACGCACTCGGACAAGACACCACCCACCCAGGAGGCTGCGGTGGCCTGGCACCTGTCCCGGGAGGGAGGGCCGGCGTGCTTGGGCAGGGCTTTGGCCTAGGTGGCGGCGCCCTGGAGCTGCCGGAGGAGCCCGGGGAGCCCGAGGACCTGCCGGTGAGGTGTCAGCAGTCCCGTTCGGCTCCCTTTCCTGCCCAGCACCCGGTCTGGCCTGGGGGCCTGCCAGGGATTCTTTCATGGGTCTAGTCTTCTGGTGTGGGGTGTGGGGTGTGGGGTGTGGGGTGTGGGGTGTGGCGTGGGGCCGGGGCGTGGCGGGAGCCTCTCTTGGCCCGGTGTGCGGCGCCTCCGGTCTTTCTCGGAGCGAGACAGCCCCGCGCTTGCCGTGGCTGCTCCCGGGAGACGCAGGGTGGAGCCGAGTGCCCAAGGCGCCGGGAGCCCACGCGGGTCGGCCATCTGGCGTCCTGGGCACCTCGGCCCGGGCGCGGGGCCCCAGGGGCGAAGGGGAGGTGGTCGGTGAGAAGGAAGGGAATGCCCTTCCGGCCTGAGCGGAGCCCAGGCCCGGTGGAGAGAAGGGGCAGGGTGGGCCCAGGTCGCGGGGGCGCCGGGAGGGGTGGGGCGGTGGGGCGGGCTGCCGGTGGGCTTTGGAGCTGGGGGCAGCCCGAGGGCCTCGCTAGGGGATCCAGGGCCCAGGGCCCGGGCCCGGGCGCACAGGCCCGAGGAGAGGTTGCCCGAGCCCGGGGTCGAGGCCCGCTCCTGCCTCCTGTCCCCCACAACCCCGGCCCCGGCCCGCCCCTCCCCGCCCTCCTCCCACAGCCCGTCGGCCCCCACCCCCTCCCCGCGTCCATGGCCGTGGTCCTCACCCCGGTCCCCCTTTCCCTGCCTCTGGCCCCCGAGCCCCCTCCAACACTGCCTCTCCCTGCCAGCAGCCCCCCAAGGTCGGCTGAGGCGCGGCTGGGCCTCGTGGCGTGGAGGCGGAAAGGCTGGGTTGTGGCCGGCCGCCCGTGCAGCGGGCCGCCCTTTTGGGGCCAGGGGCCCGCGATGCTGGGGCTGGGGTGGCCAGGGGTCGGGGGGTCAGGGGCCCGAGGTGACCGGGCTCCGGGGCTGCGGCGTTCAGGGACTGCTGGGAGGCCGCCGCGTTGGCGGCCAAGCGAGTGGGAGGGAGGCCGAAGGGGGAGAGAAAAGAGGAAGGCCAAACAAGACAAGCGTTTGGGGGCGAAAGAAAAAGCCTACAGCACCCGGTATTCCCAGGCGGTCTCCCATCCAAGTACTAACCAGGCCCGACCCTGCTTAGCTTCCGAGATCAGACGAGATCGGGCGCGTTCAGGGTGGTATGGCCTTAGACGCCTGCCGCCGCAGCTGGCCGCCCCAAGAGCCTGCTGCGCGCTTCGCGGGCCCCTGCGCGCGCCGCGGCTCACCCCTCCGCCTGTCCTTGTCCTGGCGCCTGCCTCCCCGCCCGCCCGCCCGCCCAGGGGCCCAGACGCCTGCGGGCCCCGGGGCCTCGCCAAAGTCCCTCCGGGCACTCTCCCATCCCGGGACTCCCCAGCCCCTCCGCCCCGTGCCTCTGCAGGTGGCAAGGGGCTGTGTCCTCCGGCCCGCGCGCGGTGAGCACAGCGCCCCCCAGCGCCCACCCAGCGCCCTAGGCCTGGCCCAGCTGGCCACCTGGCCTTCCCTCCTCTCCTCTCCTCTCCTCTGCTCTCCTCTCCTCTCCTCTCCTCTGCTCTCTTATGCTCTCCTCTCCTCTGCTCTCCTCTGCTCTCCTCTACTCTCCTCCAGTCAGCTCTGCTCGGCTCGGCTCGGCTCGGCTCGGCTCGGCTCTGCTCGGCTCGGCTGGGCACGGCTTGGACGGGTTCGGTTCTCCCCTCCTCTGCACCCCGCCTCGCTCCCAGCCCACCCGAGGCCACGAGGACACGGGCGATGCCACACACCCGCCCAGAAGCGGCAGCCCCGCCCCGTGACCCTTCCTCCGCGCGCTTCCCCTCGCCACCCACCCGCAACAGGCCCTGACCAGAGACACGATAGGCCGGCTCACCTACACGGACACAGGGATACCCACGGAGACACAGGGACAGACACAGACTGAGGGATGTCTGCACAGACGGCCAGAACGCAGAGCCCCAGAGACAGACTCTCCAACCCGCAGTCCCCCCCACCCCCCCAGACCCTCCACACCCCCAGCTCCCAGGACAGACGCGGTGACCCTGACCGGCATGGGGACAGGGACCGGGTCGGAGACACGGGTGCACGCAACGCTCACACACCCACTCACACGCACAGGAACACACACACGCACGCACACACCCGCGCACACACGCACTCGGACAAGACACCACCCACCCAGGAGGCTGCGGTGGCCTGGCACCTGTCCCGGGAGGGAGGGCCGGCGTGCTTGGGCAGGGCTTTGGCCTAGGTGGCGGCGCCCTGGAGCTGCCGGAGGAGCCCGGGGAGCCCGAGGACCTGCCGGTGAGGTGTCAGCAGTCCCGTTCGGCTCCCTTTCCTGCCCAGCACCCGGTCTGGCCTGGGGGCCTGCCAGGGATTCTTTCATGGGTCTAGTCTTCTGGTGTGGGGTGTGGGGTGTGGGGTGTGGGGAGTGGCGTGGGGCCGGGGGCGGGGCGGGGGCCTCTCTTGGCCCGGTGTGCGGCGCCTCCGGTCTTTCTCGGAGCGAGACAACCCCGCGCTTGCCGTGGCTGCTCCCGGGAGACGCAGGGTGGAGCCGAGTGCCCAAGGCGCCGGGAGTCCACGAGCGTCGGCCATCTGGCGTCCTGGGCACCTCGGCCCGGGCGCGGGGCCCCAGGGGCGAAGGGGAGGTGGTCGGTGAGAAGGAAGGGAATGCCCTTCCGGCCTGAGCGGAGCCCAGGCCCGGTGGAGAGAAGGGGCAGGGTGGGCCCAGGTCGCGGGGGCGCCGGGAGGGGTGGGGCGGTGGGGCGGGCTGCCGGTGGGCTTTGGAGCTGGGGGCAGCCCGAGGGCCTCGCTAGGGGATCCAGGGCCCAGGGCCCGGGCCCGGGCGCACAGGCCCGAGGAGAGGTTGCCCGAGCTCGGGGTCGAGGCCCGCTCCTGCCTCCTGTCCCCCACAACCCCGGCCCCGGCCCGCCCCTCCCCGCCCTCCTCCCACAGCCCGTCGGCCCCCACCCCCTCCCCGCGTCCATGGCCGTGGTCCTCACCCCGGTCCCCCTTTCCCTGCCTCTGGCCCCCGAGCCCCCTCCAACACTGCCTCTCCCTGCCAGCAGCCCCCCAAGGTCGGCTGAGGCGCGGCTGGGCCTCGTGGCGTGGAGGCGGAAAGGCTGGGTTGTGGCCGGCCGCCCGTGCAGCGGGCCGCCCTTTTGGGGCCAGGGGCCCGCGATGCTGGGGCTGGGGTGGCCAGGGGTCGGGGGGTCAGGGGCCCGAGGTGACCGGGCTCAGGGGCTGCGGCGTTCAGGGACTGCTGGGAGGCCGCCGCGTTGGCGGCCAAGCGAGTGGGAGGGAGGCCGAAGGGGGAGAGAAAAGAGGAAGGCCAAACAAGACAAGCGTTTGGGGCGAAAGAAAAAGCCTACAGCACCCGGTATTCCCAGGCGGTCTCCCATCCAAGTACTAACCAGGCCCGACCCTGCTTAGCTTCCGAGATCAGACGAGATCGGGCGCGTTCAGGGTGGTATGGCCGTAGACGCCTGCCGCCGCAGCTGGCCGCCCCAAGAGCCTGCTGCGCGCTTCGCGGGCCCCGGCGCGCGCCGCGGCTCACCCCTCCGCCTGTCCTTGTCCTGGCGCCTGCCTCCCCGCCCGCCCGCCCGCCCAGGGGCCCAGACGCCTGCGGGCCCCGGGGCCTCGCCAAAGTCCCTCCGGGCACTCTCCCATCCCGGGACTCCCCAGCCCTTCCGCCCCGTGCCTCTGCAGGTGGCAAGGGGCTGTGTCCTCGGGCCCGCGCGCGGTGAGCACAGCGCCCCCCAGCGCCCACCTAGCGCCCTAGGCCTGGCCCAGCTGGCCACCTGGCCTTCCCTCCTCTCCTCTCCTCTCCTCTGCTCTCCTCTCCTCTCCTCTGCTCTCTTATGCTCTCCTCTCCTCTGCTCTCCTCTGCTCTCCTCTACTCTCCTCCAGTCAGCTCTGCTCGGCTCGGCTCGGCTCGGCTAGGCTCGGCTCTGCTCGGCTCGGCTGGGCACGGCTTGGACGGGTTCGGTTCTCCCCTCCTCTGCACCCCTCCTCGCTCCCAGCCCACCCGAGGCCACGAGGACACGGGCGATGCCACACACCCGCCCAGAAGCGGCAGCCCCGCCCCGTGACCCTTCCTCCGCGCGCTTCCCCTCGCCACCCACCCGCAACAGGCCCTGACCAGAGACACGATAGGCCGGCTCACCTACACGGACACAGGGATACCCACGGAGACACAGGGACAGACACAGACTGAGGGATGTCTGCACAGACGGCCAGAACGCAGAGCCCCAGAGACAGACTCTCCAACCCGCAGTCCCCCCCACCCCCCCAGACCCTCCACACCCCCAGCTCCCAGGACAGACGCGGTGACCCTGACCGGCATGGGGACAGGGACCGGGTCGGAGACACGGGTGCACGCAACGCTCACACACCCACTCACACGCACAGGAACACACACACGCACGCACACACCCGCGCACACACGCACTCGGACAAGACACCACCCACCCAGGAGGCTGCGGTGGCCTGGCACCTGTCCCGGGAGGGAGGGCCGGCGTGCTTGGGCAGGGCTTTGGCCTAGGTGGCGGCGCCCTGGAGCTGCCGGAGGAGCCCGGGGAGCCCGAGGACCTGCCGGTGAGGTGTCAGCAGTCCCGTTCGGCTCCCTTTCCTGCCCAGCACCCGGTCTGGCCTGGGGGCCTGCCAGGGATTCTTTCATGGGTCTAGTCTTCTGGTGTGGGGTGTGGGGTGTGGGGTGTGGGGTGTGGGGTGTGGCGTGGGGCCGGGGGCGGGGCGGGGGCCTCTCTTGGCCCGGTGTGCGGCGCCTCCGGTCTTTCTCGGAGCGAGACAGCCCCGCGCTTGCCGTGGCTGCTCCCGGGAGACGCAGGGTGGAGCCGAGTGCCCAAGGCGCCGGGAGCCCACGAGGGTCGGCCATCTGGCGTCCTGGGCACCTCGGCCCGGGCGCGGGGCCCCAGGGGCGAAGGGGAGGTGGTCGGTGAGAAGGAAGGGAATGCCCTTCCGGCCTGAGCGGAGCCCAGGCCCGGTGGAGAGAAGGGGCAGGGTGGGCCCAGGTCGCGGGGGCGCCTGGAGGGGTGGGGCGGTGGGGCGGGCTGCCGGTGGGCTTTGGAGCTGGGGGCAGCCCGAGGGCCTTGCTAGGGGATCCAGGGCCCAGGGCCCGGGCCCGGGCGCACAGGCCCGAGGAGAGGTTGCCCGAGCCCGGGGTCGAGGCCCGCTCCTGCCTCCTGTCCCTCACAACCCCGGCCCCGGCCCGCCCCTCCCCGCCCTCCTCCCACAGCCCGTCGGCCCCCACCCCCTCCCCGCGTCCATGGCCGTGGTCCTCACCCCGGTCCCCCTTTCCCTGCTTCTGGCCCCTGAGCCCCCTCCAACACTGCCTCTCCCTCCCAGCAGCCCCCCAAGGTAGGCTGAGGCGCGGCTGGGCCTCGTGGCGTGGAGGCGGAAAGGCTGGGTTGTGGCCGGCCGCCCGTGCAGCGGGCCGCCCTTTTGGGGCCAGGGGCCCGCGATGCTGGGGCTGGGGTGGCCAGGGGTCGGGGGGTCAGGGGCCCGAGGTGACCGGGCTCAGGGGCTGCGGCGTTCAGGGACTGCTGGGAGGCCGCCGCGTTGGCGGCCAAGCGAGTGGGAGGGAGGCCGAAGGGGGAGAGAAAAGAGGAAGGCCAAACAAGACAAGCGTTTGGGGGCGAAAGAAAAAGCCTACAGCACCCGGTATTCCCAGGCGGTCTCCCATCCAAGTACTAACCAGGCCCGACCCTGCTTAGCTTCCGAGATCAGACGAGATCGGGCGCGTTCAGGGTGGTATGGCCGTAGACGCCTGCCGCCGCAGCTGGCCGCCCCAAGAGCCTGCTGCGCGCTTCGCGGGCCCCGGCGCGCGCCGCGGCTCACCCCTCCGCCTGTCCTTGTCCTGGCGCCTGCCTCCCCGCCCGCCCGCCCGCCCAGGGGCCCAGACGCCTGCGGGCCCCGGGGCCTCGCCAAAGTCCCTCCGGGCACTCTCCCATCCCGGGACTCCCCAGCCTCTCCGCCCCGTGCCTCTGCAGGTGGCAAGGGGCTGTGTCCTCGGGCCCGCGCGCGGTGAGCACAGCGCCCCCCAGCGCCCACCCAGCGCCCTAGGCCTGGCCCAGCTGGCCACCTGGCCTTCCCTCCTCTCCTCTCCTCTCCTCTGCTCTCCTCTCCTCTCCTCTCCTCTGCTCTCTTATGCTCTCCTCTCCTCTGCTCTCCTCTGCTCTCCTCTACTCTCCTCCAGTCAGCTCTGCTCTGCTCGGCTCGGCTCGGCTCGGCTCGGCTCGGCACGGCTTGGACGGGTTCGGTTCTCCCCTCCTCTGCACCCCGCCTCGCTCCCAGCCCACCCGAGGCCACGAGGACACGGGCGATGCCACACACCAGCCCAGAAGCGGCAGCCCCGCCCCGTGACCCTTCCTCCGCGCGCTTCCCCTCGCCACCCACCCGCAACAGGCCCTGACCAGAGACACGATAGGCCGGCTCACCTACACGGACACAGGGATACCCACGGAGACACAGGGACAGACACAGACTGAGGGATGTCTGCACAGACGGCCAGAACGCAGAGCCCCAGAGACAGACTCTCCAACCCGCAGTCCCCCCCACCCCCCCAGACCCTCCACACCCCCAGCTCCCAGGACAGACGCGGTGACCCTGACCGGCATGGGGACAGGGACCGGGTCGGAGACACGGGTGCACGCAACGCTCACACACCCACTCACACGCACAGGAACACACACACGCACGCACACACCCGCGCACACACGCACTCGGACAAGACACCACCCACCCAGGAGGCTGCGGTGGCCTGGCACCTGTCCCGGGAGGGAGGGCCGGCGTGCTTGGGCAGGGCTTTGGCCTAGGTGGCGGCGCCCTGGAGCTGCCGGAGGAGCCCGGGGAGCCCGAGGACCTGCCGGTGAGGTGTCAGCAGTCCCGTTCGGCTCCCTTTCCTGCCCAGCACCCGGTCTGGCCTGGGGGCCTGCCAGGGATTCTTTCATGGGTCTAGTCTTCTGGTGTGGGGTGTGGGGTGTGGGGTGTGGGGTGTGGCGTGGGGCTGGGGGCGGGGCGGGGGCCTCTCTTGGCCCGGTGTGCGGCGCCTCCGGTCTTTCTCGGAGCGAGACAGCCCCGCGCTTGCCGTGGCTGCTCCCGGGAGACGCAGGGTGGAGCCGAGTGCCCAAGGCGCCGGGAGCCCACGAGGGTCGGCCATCTGGCGTCCTGGGCACCTCGGCCCGGGCGCGGGGCCCCAGGGGCGAAGGGGAGGTGGTCGGTGAGAAGGAAGGGAATGCCCTTCCGGCCTGAGCGGAGCCCAGGCCCGGTGGAGAGAAGGGGCAGGGTGGGCCCAGGTCGCGGGGGCGCCGGGAGGGGTGGGGCGGTGGGGCGGGCTGCCGGTGGGCTTTGGAGCTGGGGGCAGCCCGAGGGCCTCGCTAGGGGATCCAGGGCCCAGGGCCCGGGCCCGGGCGCACAGGCCCGAGGAGAGGTTGCCCGAGCTCGGGGTCGAGGCCCGCTCCTGCCTCCTGTCCCCCACAACCCCGGCCCCGGCCCGCCCCTCCCCGCCCTCCTCCCACAGCCCGTCGGCCCCCACCCCCTCCCCGCGTCCATGGCCGTGGTCCTCACCCCGGTCCCCCTTTCCCTGCCTCTGGCCCCCGAGCCCCCTCCAACACTGCCTCTCCCTGCCAGCAGCCCCCCAAGGTCGGCTGAGGCGCGGCTGGGCCTCGTGGCGTGGAGGCGGAAAGGCTGGGTTGTGGCCGGCCGCCCGTGCAGCGGGCCGCCCTTTTGGGGCCAGGGGCCCGCGATGCTGGGGCTGGGGTGGCCAGGGGTCGGGGGGTCAGGGGCCCGAGGTGACCGGGCTCAGGGGCTGCGGCGTTCAGGGACTGCTGGGAGGCCGCCGCGTTGGCGGCCAAGCGAGTGGGAGGGAGGCCAAAGGGGGAGAGAAAAGAGGAAGGCCAAACAAGACAAGCGTTTGGGGGCGAAAGAAAAAGCCTACAGCACCCGGTATTCCCAGGCGGTCTCCCATCCAAGTACTAACCAGGCCCGACCCTGCTTAGCTTCCGAGATCAGACGAGATCGGGCGCGTTCAGGGTGGTATGGCCGTAGACGCCTGCCGCCGCAGCTGGCCGCCCCAAGAGCCTGCTGCGCGCTTCGCGGGCCCCGGCGCGCGCCGCGGCTCACCCCTCCGCCTGTCCTTGTCCTGGCGCCTGCCTCCCCGCCCGCCCGCCCGCCCAGGGGCCCAGACGCCTGCGGGCCCCGGGGCCTCGCCAAAGTCCCTCCGGGCACTCTCCCATCCCGGGACTCCCCAGCCCCTCCGCCCCGTGCCTCTGCAGGTGGCAAGGGGCTGTGTCCTCGGGCCCGCGCGCGGTGAGCACAGCGCCCCCCAGCGCCCACCCAGCGCCCTAGGCCTGGCCCAGCTGGCCACCTGGCCTTCCCTCCTCTCCTCTCCTCTGCTCTCCTCTCCTCTCCTCTGCTCTCTTATGCTCTCCTCTCCTCTGCTCTCCTCTGCTCTCCTCTACTCTCCTCCAGTCAGCTCTGCTCGGCTCGGCTCGGCTCGGCTCGGCTCGGCTCTGCTCGGCTCGGCTGGGCACGGCTTGGACGGGTTCGGTTCTCCCCTCCTCTGCACCCCGCCTCGCTCCCAGCCCACCCGAGGCCACGAGGACACGGGCGATGCCACACACCCGCCCAGAAGCGGCAGCCCCGCCCCGTGACCCTTCCTCCGCGCGCTTCCCCTCGCCACCCACCCGCAACAGGCCCTGACCAGAGACACGATAGGCCGGCTCACCTACACGGACACAGGGATACCCACGGAGACACAGGGACAGACACAGACTGAGGGATGTCTGCACAGACGGCCAGAACGCAGAGCCCCAGAGACAGACTCTCCAACCCGCAGTCCCCCCCACCCCCCCAGACCCTCCACACCCCCAGCTCCCAGGACAGACGCGGTGACCCTGACCGGCATGGGGACAGGGACCGGGTCGGAGACACGGGTGCACGCAACGCTCACACACCCACTCACACGCACAGGAACACACACACGCACGCACACACCCGCGCACACACGCACTCGGACAAGACACCACCCACCCAGGAGGCTGCGGTGGCCTGGCACCTGTCCCGGGAGGGAGGGCCGGCGTGCTTGGGCAGGGCTTTGGCCTAGGTGGCGGCGCCCTGGAGCTGCCGGAGGAGCCCGGGGAGCCCGAGGACCTGCCGGTGAGGTGTCAGCAGTCCCGTTCGGCTCCCTTTCCTGCCCAGCACCCGGTCTGGCCTGGGGGCCTGCCAGGGATTCTTTCATGGGTCTAGTCTTCTGGTGTGGGGTGTGGGGTGTGGGGTGTGGGGTGTGGGGTGTGGCGTGGGGCCGGGGGCGGGGCGGGGGCCTCTCTTGGCCCGGTGTGCGGCGCCTCCGGTCTTTCTCGGAGCGAGACAGCCCCGCGCTTGCCGTGGCTGCTCCCGGGAGACGCAGGGTGGAGCCGAGTGCCCAAGGCGCCGGGAGCCCACGCGGGTCGGCCATCTGGCGTCCTGGGCACCTCGGCCCGGGCGCGGGGCCCCAGGGGCGAAGGGGAGGTGGTCGGTGAGAAGGAAGGGAATGCCCTTCCGGCCTGAGCGGAGCCCAGGCCCGGTGGAGAGAAGGGGCAGGGTGGGCCCAGGTCGCGGGGGCGCCGGGAGGGGTGGGGCGGTGGGGCGGGCTGCCGGTGGGCTTTGGAGCTGGGGGCAGCCCGAGGGCCTCGCTAGGGGATCCAGGGCCCAGGGCCCGGGCCCGGGCGCACAGGCCCGAGGAGAGGTTGCCCGAGCCCGGGGTCGAGGCCCGCTCCTGCCTCCTGTCCCCCACAACCCCGGCCCCGGCCCGCCCCTCCCCGCCCTCCTCCCACAGCCCGTCGGCCCCCACCCCCTCCCCGCGTCCATGGCCGTGGTCCTCACCCCGGTCCCCCTTTCCCTGCCTCTGGCCCCCGAGCCCCCTCCAACACTGCCTCTCCCTGCCAGCAGCCCCCCAAGGTCGGCTGAGGCGCGGCTGGGCCTCGTGGCGTGGAGGCGGAAAGGCTGGGTTGTGGCCGGCCGCCCGTGCAGCGGGCCGCCCTTTTGGGGCCAGGGGCCCGCGATGCTGGGGCTGGGGTGGCCAGGGGTCGGGGGGTCAGGGGCCCGAGGTGACCGGGCTCAGGGGCTGCGGCGTTCAGGGACTGCTGGGAGGCCGCCGCGTTGGCGGCCAAGCGAGTGGGAGGGAGGCCGAAGGGGGAGAGAAAAGAGGAAGGCCAAACAAGACAAGCGTTTGGGGGCGAAAGAAAAAGCCTACAGCACCCGGTATTCCCAGGCGGTCTCCCATCCAAGTACTAACCAGGCCCGACCCTGCTTAGCTTCCGAGATCAGACGAGATCGGGCGCGTTCAGGGTGGTATGGCCGTAGACGCCTGCCGCCGCAGCTGGCCGCCCCAAGAGCCTGCTGCGCGCTTCGCGGGCCCCGGCGCGCGCCGCGGCTCACCCCTCCGCCTGTCCTTGTCCTGGCGCCTGCCTCCCCGCCCGCCCGCCCGCCCAGGGGCCCAGACGCCTGCGGGCCCCGGGGCCTCGCCAAAGTCCCTCCGGGCACTCTCCCATCCCGGGACTCCCCAGCCCCTCCACCCCGTGCCTCTGCAGGTGGCAAGGGGCTGTGTCCTCGGGCCCGCGCGCGGTGAGCACAGCGCCCCCCAGCGCCCACCCAGCGCCCTAGGCCTGGCCCAGCTGGCCACCTGGCCTTCCCTCCTCTCCTCTCCTCTGCTCTCCTCTCCTCTCCTCTCCTCTGCTCTCCTCTCCTCTCCTCTCCTCTCCTCTGCTCTCTTATGCTCTCCTCTCCTCTGCTCTCCTCTGCTCTCCTCTACTCTCCTCCAGTCAGCTCTGCTCTGCTCGGCTCGGCTCGGCTCGGCTCGGCTCGGCACGGCTTGGACGGGTTCGGTTCTCCCCTCCTCTGCACCCCGCCTCGCTCCCAGCCCACCCGAGGCCACGAGGACACGGGCGATGCCACACACCAGCCCAGAAGCGGCAGCCCCGCCCCGTGACCCTTCCTCCGCGCGCTTCCCCTCGCCACCCACCCGCAACAGGCCCTGACCAGAGACACGATAGGCCGGCTCACCTACACGGACACAGGGATACCCACGGAGACACAGGGACAGACACAGACTGAGGGATGTCTGCACAGACGGCCAGAACGCAGAGCCCCAGAGACAGACTCTCCAACCCGCAGTCCCCCCCACCCCCCCAGACCCTCCACACCCCCAGCTCCCAGGACAGACGCGGTGACCCTGACCGGCATGGGGACAGGGACCGGGTCGGAGACACGGGTGCACGCAACGCTCACACACCCACTCACACGCACAGGAACACACACACGCACGCACACACCCGCGCACACACGCACTCGGACAAGACACCACCCACCCAGGAGGCTTTGGTGGCCTGGCACCTGTCCCGGGAGGGAGGGCCGGCGTGCTTGGGCAGGGCTTTGGCCTAGGTGGCGGCGCCCTGGAGCTGCCGGAGGAGCCCGGGGAGCCCGAGGACCTGCCGGTGAGGTGTCAGCAGTCCCGTTCGGCTCCCTTTCCTGCCCAGCACCCGGTCTGGCCTGGGGGCCTGCCAGGGATTCTTTCATGGGTCTAGTCTTCTGGTGTGGGGTGTGGGGTGTGGGGTGTGGGGTGTGGCGTGGGGCCGGGGGCGGGGCGGGGGCCTCTCTTGGCCCGGTGTGCGGCGCCTCCGGTCTTTCTCGGAGCGAGACAGCCCCGCGCTTGCCGTGGCTGCTCCCGGGAGACGCAGGGTGGAGCCGAGTGCCCAAGGCGCCGGGAGCCCACGAGGGTCGGCCATCTGGCGTCCTGGGCACCTCGGCCCGGGCGCGGGGCCCCAGGGGCGAAGGGGAGGTGGTCGGTGAGAAGGAAGGGAATGCCCTTCCGGCCTGAGCGGAGCCCAGGCCCGGTGGAGAGAAGGGGCAGGGTGGGCCCAGGTCGCGGGGGCGCCGGGAGGGGTGGGGCGGTGGGGCGGGCTGCCGGTGGGCTTTGGAGCTGGGGGCAGCCCGAGGGCCTCGCTAGGGGATCCAGGGCCCAGGGCCCGGGCCCGGGCGCACAGGCCCGAGGAGAGGTTGCCCGAGCCCGGGGTCGAGGCCCGCTCCTGCCTCCTGTCCCCCACAACCCCGGCCCCGGCCCGCCCCTCCCCGCCCTCCTCCCACAGCCCGTCGGCCCCCACCCCCTCCCCGCGTCCATGGCCGTGGTCCTCACCCCGGTCCCCCTTTCCCTGCCTCTGGCCCCCGAGCCCCCTCCAACACTGCCTCTCCCTGCCAGCAGCCCCCCAAGGTCGGCTGAGGCGCGGCTGGGCCTCGTGGCGTGGAGGCGGAAAGGCTGGGTTGTGGCCGGCCGCCCGTGCAGCGGGCCGCCCTTTTGGGGCCAGGGGCCCGCGATGCTGGGGCTGGGGTGGCCAGGGGTCGGGGGGTCAGGGGCCCGAGGTGACCGGGCTCAGGGGCTGCGGCGTTCAGGGACTGCTGGGAGGCCGCCGCGTTGGCGGCCAAGCGAGTGGGAGGGAGGCCGAAGGGGGAGAGAAAAGAGGAAGGCCAAACAAGACAAGCGTTTGGGGGCGAAAGAAAAAGCCTACAGCACCCGGTATTCCCAGGCGGTCTCCCATCCAAGTACTAACCAGGCCCGACCCTGCTTAGCTTCCGAGATCAGACGAGATCGGGCGCGTTCAGGGTGGTATGGCCGTAGACGCCTGCCGCCGCAGCTGGCCGCCCCAAGAGCCTGCTGCGCGCTTCGCGGGCCCCGGCGCGCGCCGCGGCTCACCCCTCCGCCTGTCCTTGTCCTGGCGCCTGCCTCCCCGCCCGCCCGCCCGCCCAGGGGCCCAGACGCCTGCGGGCCCCGGGGCCTCGCCAAAGTCCCTCCGGGCACTCTCCCATCCCGGGACTCCCCAGCCCCTCCGCCCCGTGCCTCTGCAGGTGGCAAGGGGCTGTGTCCTCGGGCCCGCGCGCGGTGAGCACAGCGCCCCCCAGCGCCCACCCAGCGCCCTAGGCCTGGCCCAGCTGGCCACCTGGCCTTCCCTCCTCTCCTCTCCTCTGCTCTCCTCTCCTCTCCTCTCCTCTGCTCTCCTCTCCTCTCCTCTCCTCTCCTCTGCTCTCTTATGCTCTCCTCTCCTCTGCTCTCCTCTGCTCTCCTCTACTCTCCTCCAGTCAGCTCTGCTCTGCTCGGCTCGGCTCGGCTCGGCTCGGCTCGGCACGGCTTGGACGGGTTCGGTTCTCCCCTCCTCTGCACCCCGCCTCGCTCCCAGCCCACCCGAGGCCACGAGGACACGGGCGATGCCACACACCAGCCCAGAAGCGGCAGCCCCGCCCCGTGACCCTTCCTCCGCGCGCTTCCCCTCGCCACCCACCCGCAACAGGCCCTGACCAGAGACACGATAGGCCGGCTCACCTACACGGACACAGGGATACCCACGGAGACACAGGGACAGACACAGACTGAGGGATGTCTGCACAGACGGCCAGAACGCAGAGCCCCAGAGACAGACTCTCCAACCCGCTGTCCCCCCCACCCCCCCAGACCCTCCACACCCCCAGCTCCCAGGACAGACGCGGTGACCCTGACCGGCATGGGGACAGGGACCGGGTCGGAGACACGGGTGCACGCAACGCTCACACACCCACTCACACGCACAGGAACACACACACGCACGCACACACCCGCGCACACACGCACTCGGACAAGACACCACCCACCCAGGAGGCTGCGGTGGCCTGGCACCTGTCCCGGGAGGGAGGGCCGGCGTGCTTGGGCAGGGCTTTGGCCTAGGTGGCGGCGCCCTGGAGCTGCCGGAGGAGCCCGGGGAGCCCGAGGACCTGCCGGTGAGGTGTCAGCAGTCCCGTTCGGCTCCCTTTCCTGCCCAGCACCCGGTCTGGCCTGGGGGCCTGCCAGGGATTCTTTCATGGGTCTAGTCTTCTGGTGTGGGGTGTGGGGTGTGGGGTGTGGGGTGTGGGGTGTGGCGTGGGGCCGGGGGCGGGGCGGGGGCCTCTCTTGGCCCGGTGTGCGGCGCCTCCGGTCTTTCTCGGAGCGAGACAGCCCCGCGCTTGCCGTGGCTGCTCCCGGGAGACGCAGGGTGGAGCCGAGTGCCCAAGGCGCCGGGAGCCCACGCGGGTCGGCCATCTGGCGTCCTGGGCACCTCGGCCCGGGCGCGGGGCCCCAGGGGCGAAGGGGAGGTGGTCGGTGAGAAGGAAGGGAATGCCCTTCCGGCCTGAGCGGAGCCCAGGCCCGGTGGAGAGAAGGGGCAGGGTGGGCCCAGGTCGCGGGGGCGCCGGGAGGGGTGGGGCGGTGGGGCGGGCTGCCGGTGGGCTTTGGAGCTGGGGGCAGCCCGAGGGCCTCGCTAGGGGATCCAGGGCCCAGGGCCCGGGCCCGGGCGCACAGGCCCGAGGAGAGGTTGCCCGAGCCCGGGGTCGAGGCCCGCTCCTGCCTCCTGTCCCCCACAACCCCGGCCCCGGCCCGCCCCTCCCCGCCCTCCTCCCACAGCCCGTCGGCCCCCACCCCCTCCCCGCGTCCATGGCCGTGGTCCTCACCCCGGTCCCCCTTTCCCTGCCTCTGGCCCCCGAGCCCCCTCCAACACTGCCTCTCCCTGCCAGCAGCCCCCCAAGGTCGGCTGAGGCGCGGCTGGGCCTCGTGGCGTGGAGGCGGAAAGGCTGGGTTGTGGCCGGCCGCCCGTGCAGCGGGCCGCCCTTTTGGGGCCAGGGGCCCGCGATGCTGGGGCTGGGGTGGCCAGGGGTCGGGGGGTCAGGGGCCCGAGGTGACCGGGCTCAGGGGCTGCGGCGTTCAGGGACTGCTGGGAGGCCGCCGCGTTGGCGGCCAAGCGAGTGGGAGGGAGGCCGAAGGGGGAGAGAAAAGAGGAAGGCCAAACAAGACAAGCGTTTGGGGGCGAAAGAAAAAGCCTACAGCACCCGGTATTCCCAGGCGGTCTCCCATCCAAGTACTAACCAGGCCCGACCCTGCTTAGCTTCCGAGATCAGACGAGATCGGGCGCGTTCAGGGTGGTATGGCCGTAGACGCCTGCCGCCGCAGCTGGCCGCCCCAAGAGCCTGCTGCGCGCTTCGCGGGCCCCGGCGCGCGCCGCGGCTCACCCCTCCGCCTGTCCTTGTCCTGGCGCCTGCCTCCCCGCCCGCCCGCCCGCCCAGGGGCCCAGACGCCTGCGGGCCCCGGGGCCTCGCCAAAGTCCCTCCGGGCACTCTCCCATCCCGGGACTCCCCAGCCCCTCCGCCCCGTGCCTCTGCAGGTGGCAAGGGGCTGTGTCCTCGGGCCCGCGCGCGGTGAGCACAGCGCCCCCCAGCGCCCACCCAGCGCCCTAGGCCTGGCCCAGCTGGCCACCTGGCCTTCCCTCCTCTCCTCTCCTCTCCTCTGCTCTCCTCTCCTCTCCTCTCCTCTGCTCTCTTATGCTCTCCTCTCCTCTGCTCTCCTCTGCTCTCCTCTACTCTCCTCCAGTCAGCTCTGCTCGGCTCGGCTCGGCTCGGCTCGGCTCGGCTCTGCTCGGCTCGGCTGGGCACGGCTTGGACGGGTTCGGTTCTCCCCTCCTCTGCACCCCGCCTCGCTCCCAGCCCACCCGAGGCCACGAGGACACGGGCGATGCCACACACCCGCCCAGAAGCGGCAGCCCCGCCCCGTGACCCTTCCTCCGCGCGCTTCCCCTCGCCACCCACCCGCAACAGGCCCTGACCAGAGACACGATAGGCCGGCTCACCTACACGGACACAGGGATACCCACGGAGACACAGGGACAGACACAGACTGAGGGATGTCTGCACAGACGGCCAGAACGCAGAGCCCCAGAGACAGACTCTCCAACCCGCAGTCCCCCCCACCCCCCCAGACCCTCCACACCCCCAGCTCCCAGGACAGACGCGGTGACCCTGACCGGCATGGGGACAGGGACCGGGTCGGAGACACGGGTGCACGCAACGCTCACACACCCACTCACACGCACAGGAACACACACACGCACGCACACACCCGCGCACACACGCACTCGGACAAGACACCACCCACCCAGGAGGCTTTGGTGGCCTGGCACCTGTCCCGGGAGGGAGGGCCGGCGTGCTTGGGCAGGGCTTTGGCCTAGGTGGCGGCGCCCTGGAGCTGCCGGAGGAGCCCGGGGAGCCCGAGGACCTGCCGGTGAGGTGTCAGCAGTCCCGTTCGGCTCCCTTTCCTGCCCAGCACCCGGTCTGGCCTGGGGGCCTGCCAGGGATTCTTTCATGGGTCTAGTCTTCTGGTGTGGGGTGTGGGGTGTGGGGTGTGGGGTGTGGGGTGTGGCGTGGGGCCGGGGGCGGGGCGGGGGCCTCTCTTGGCCCGGTGTGCGGCGCCTCCGGTCTTTCTCGGAGCGAGACAGCCCCGCGCTTGCCGTGGCTGCTCCCGGGAGACGCAGGGTGGAGCCGAGTGCCCAAGGCGCCGGGAGCCCACGAGGGTCGGCCATCTGGCGTCCTGGGCACCTCGGCCCGGGCGCGGGGCCCCAGGGGCGAAGGGGAGGTGGTCGGTGAGAAGGAAGGGAATGCCCTTCCGGCCTGAGCGGAGCCCAGGCCCGGTGGAGAGAAGGGGCAGGGTGGGCCCAGGTCGCGGGGGCGCCGGGAGGGGTGGGGCGGTGGGGCGGGCTGCCGGTGGGCTTTGGAGCTGTGGGCAGCCCGAGGGCCTCGCTAGGGGATCCAGGGCCCAGGGCCCGGGCCCGGGCGCACAGGCCCGAGGAGAGGTTGCCCGAGCCCGGGGTCGAGGCCCGCTCCTGCCTCCTGTCCCTCACAACCCCGGCCCCGGCCCGCCCCTCCCCGCCCTCCTCCCACAGCCCGTCGGCCCCCACCCCCTCCCCGCGTCCATGGCCGTGGTCCTCACCCCGGTCCCCCTTTCCCTGCCTCTGGCCCCTGAGCCCCCTCCAACACTGCCTCTCCCTCCCAGCAGCCCCCCAAGGTAGGCTGAGGCGCGGCTGGGCCTCGTGGCGTGGAGGCGGAAAGGCTGGGTTGTGGCCGGCCGCCCGTGCAGCGGGCCGCCCTTTTGGGGCCAGGGGCCCGCGATGCTGGGGCTGGGGTGGCCAGGGGTCGGGGGGTCAGGGGCCCGAGGTGACCGGGCTCCGGGGCTGCGGCGTTCAGGGCCTGCTGGGAGGCCGCCGCGTTGGCGGCCAAGCGAGTGGGAGGGAGGCCGAAGGGGGAGAGAAAAGAGGAAGGCCAAACAAGACAAGCGTTTGGGGGCGAAAGAAAAAGCCTACAGCACCCGGTATTCCCAGGCGGTCTCCCATCCAAGTACTAACCAGGCCCGACCCTGCTTAGCTTCCGAGATCAGACGAGATCGGGCGCGTTCAGGGTGCTATGGCCGTAGACGCCTGCCGCCGCAGCTGGCCGCCCCAAGAGCCTGCTGCGCGCTTCGCGGGCCCCGGCGCGCGCCGCGGCTCACCCCTCCGCCTGTCCTTGTCCTGGCGCCTGCCTCCCCGCCCGCCCGCCCGCCCAGGGGCCCAGACGCCTGCGGGCCCCGGGGCCTCGCCAAAGTCCCTCCGGGCACTCTCCCATCCCGGGACTCCCCAGCCTCTCCGCCCCGTGCCTCTGCAGGTGGCAAGGGGCTGTGTCCTCGGGCCCGCGCGCGGTGAGCACAGCGCCCCCCAGCGCCCACCCAGCGCCCTAGGCCTGGCCCAGCTGGCCACCTGGCCTTCCCTCCTCTCCTCTCCTCTCCTCTGCTCTCCTCTCCTCTCCTCTCCTCTGCTCTCTTATGCTCTCCTCTCCTCTGCTCTCCTCTGCTCTCCTCTACTCTCCTCCAGTCAGCTCTGCTCTGCTCGGCTCGGCTCGGCTCGGCTCGGCTCGGCTCGGCACGGCTTGGACGGGTTCGGTTCTCCCCTCCTCTGCACCCCGCCTCGCTCCCAGCCCACCCGAGGCCACGAGGACACGGGCGATGCCACACACCAGCCCAGAAGCGGCAGCCCCGCCCCGTGACCCTTCCTCCGCGCGCTTCCCCTCGCCACCCACCCGCAACAGGCCCTGACCAGAGACACGATAGGCCGGCTCACCTACACGGACACAGGGATACCCACGGAGACACAGGGACAGACACAGACTGAGGGATGTCTGCACAGACGGCCAGAACGCAGAGCCCCAGAGACAGACTCTCCAACCCGCAGTCCCCCCCACCCCCCCAGACCCTCCACACCCCCAGCTCCCAGGACAGACGCGGTGACCCTGACCGGCATGGGGACAGGGACCGGGTCGGAGACACGGGTGCACGCAACGCTCACACACCCACTCACACGCACAGGAACACACACACGCACGCACACACCCGCGCACACACGCACTCGGACAAGACACCACCCACCCAGGAGGCTGCGGTGGCCTGGCACCTGTCCCGGGAGGGAGGGCCGGCGTGCTTGGGCAGGGCTTTGGCCTAGGTGGCGGCGCCCTGGAGCTGCCGGAGGAGCCCGGGGAGCCCGAGGACCTGCCGGTGAGGTGTCAGCAGTCCCGTTCGGCTCCCTTTCCTGCCCAGCACCCGGTCTGGCCTGGGGGCCTGCCAGGGATTCTTTCATGGGTCTAGTCTTCTGGTGTGGGGTGTGGGGTGTGGGGTGGGGGGTGGGGGTGTGGCGTGGGGCCGGGGGCGGGGCGGGGGCCTCTCTTGGCCCGGTGTGCGGCGCCTCCGGTCTTTCTCGGAGCGAGACAGCCCCGCGCTTGCCGTGGCTGCTCCCGGGAGACGCAGGGTGGAGCCGAGTGCCCAAGGCGCCGGGAGCCCACGCGGGTCGGCCATCTGGCGTCCTGGGCACCTCGGCCCGGGCGCGGGGCCCCAGGGGCGAAGGGGAGGTGGTCGGTGAGAAGGAAGGGAATGCCCTTCCGGCCTGAGCGGAGCCCAGGCCCGGTGGAGAGAAGGGGCAGGGTGGGCCCAGGTCGCGGGGGCGCCGGGAGGGGTGGGGCGGTGGGGCGGGCTGCCGGTGGGCTTTGGAGCTGGGGGCAGCCCGAGGGCCTCGCTAGGGGATCCAGGGCCCAGGGCCCGGGCCCGGGCGCACAGGCCCGAGGAGAGGTTGCCCGAGCCCGGGGTCGAGGCCCGCTCCTGCCTCCTGTCCCCCACAACCCCGGCCCCGGCCCGCCCCTCCCCGCCCTCCTCCCACAGCCCGTCGGCCCCCACCCCCTCCCCGCGTCCATGGCCGTGGTCCTCACCCCGGTCCCCCTTTCCCTGCCTCTGGCCCCCGAGCCCCCTCCAACACTGCCTCTCCCTGCCAGCAGCCCCCCAAGGTCGGCTGAGGCGCGGCTGGGCCTCGTGGCGTGGAGGCGGAAAGGCTGGGTTGTGGCCGGCCGCCCGTGCAGCGGGCCGCCCTTTTGGGGCCAGGGGCCCGCGATGCTGGGGCTGGGGTGGCCAGGGGTCGGGGGGTCAGGGGCCCGAGGTGACCGGGCTCCGGGGCTGCGGCGTTCAGGGACTGCTGGGAGGCCGCCGCGTTGGCGGCCAAGCGAGTGGGAGGGAGGCCGAAGGGGGAGAGAAAAGAGGAAGGCCAAACAAGACAAGCGTTTGGGGGCGAAAGAAAAAGCCTACAGCACCCGGTATTCCCAGGCGGTCTCCCATCCAAGTACTAACCAGGCCCGACCCTGCTTAGCTTCCGAGATCAGACGAGATCGGGCGCGTTCAGGGTGGTATGGCCTTAGACGCCTGCCGCCGCAGCTGGCCGCCCCAAGAGCCTGCTGCGCGCTTCGCGGGCCCCGGCGCGCGCCGCGGCTCACCCCTCCGCCTGTCCTTGTCCTGGCGCCTGCCTCCCCGCCCGCCCGCCCGCCCAGGGGCCCAGACGCCTGCGGGCCCCGGGGCCTCGCCAAAGTCCCTCCGGGCACTCTCCCCTCCCCGGGCTCCCCAGCCCCTCCGCCCCGTGCCTCTGCAGGTGTCAAGGGGCTGTGTCCTCCGGCCCGCGCGCGGTGAGCACAGCGCCCCCCAGCGCCCACCCAGCGCCCTAGGCCTGGCCCAGCTGGCCACCTGGCCTTCCCTCCTCTCCTCTCCTCTCCTCTGCTCTCCTCTCCTCTCCTCTCCTCTGCTCTCTTATGCTCTCCTCTCCTCTGCTCTCCTCTGCTCTCCTCTACTCTCCTCCAGTCAGCTCTGCTCGGCTCGGCTCGGCTCGGCTCGGCTCGGCTCTGCTCGGCTCGGCTGGGCACGGCTTGGACGGGTTCGGTTCTCCCCTCCTCTGCACCCCGCCTCGCTCCCAGCCCACCCGAGGCCACGAGGACACGGGCGATGCCACACACCCGCCCAGAAGCGGCAGCCCCGCCCCGTGACCCTTCCTCCGCGCGCTTCCCCTCGCCACCCACCCGCAACAGGCCCTGACCAGAGACACGATAGGCCGGCTCACCTACACGGACACAGGGATACCCACGGAGACACAGGGACAGACACAGACTGAGGGATGTCTGCACAGACGGCCAGAACGCAGAGCCCCAGAGACAGACTCTCCAACCCGCAGTCCCCCCCACCCCCCCAGACCCTCCACACCCCCAGCTCCCAGGACAGACGCGGTGACCCTGACCGGCATGGGGACAGGGACCGGGTCGGAGACACGGGTGCACGCAACGCTCACACACCCCACTCACACGCACAGGAACACACACACGCACGCACACACCCGCGCACACACGCACTCGGACAAGACACCACCCACCCAGGAGGCTGCGGTGGCCTGGCACCTGTCCCGGGAGGGAGGGCCGGCGTGCTTGGGCAGGGCTTTGGCCTAGGTGGCGGCGCCCTGGAGCTGCCGGAGGAGCCCGGGGAGCCCGAGGACCTGCCGGTGAGGTGTCAGCAGTCCCGTTCGGCTCCCTTTCCTGCCCAGCACCCGGTCTGGCCTGGGGGCCTGCCAGGGATTCTTTCATGGGTCTAGTCTTCTGGTGTGGGGTGTGGGGTGTGGGGTGTGGGGTGTGGCGTGGGGCCGGGGGCGGGGCGGGGGCCTCTCTTGGCCCGGTGTGCGGCGCCTCCGGTCTTTCTCGGAGCGAGACAGCCCCGCGCTTGCCGTGGCTGCTCCCGGGAGACGCAGGGTGGAGCCGAGTGCCCAAGGCGCCGGGAGCCCACGAGCGTCGGCCATCTGGCGTCCTGGGCACCTCGGCCCGGGCGCGGGGCCCCAGGGGCGAAGGGGAGGTGGTCGGTGAGAAGGAAGGGAATGCCCTTCCGGCCTGAGCGGAGCCCAGGCCCGGTGGAGAGAAGGGGCAGGGTGGGCCCAGGTCGCGGGGGCGCCGGGAGGGGTGGGGCGGTGGGGCGGGCTGCCGGTGGGCTTTGGAGCTGGGGGCAGCCCGAGGGCCTCGCTAGGGGATCCAGGGCCCAGGGCCCGGGCCCGGGCGCACAGGCCCGAGGAGAGGTTGCCCGAGCCCGGGGTCGAGGCCCGCTCCTGCCTCCTGTCCCTCACAACCCCGGCCCCGGCCCGCCCCTCCCCGCCCTCCTCCCACAGCCCGTCGGCCCCCCCCCCCCCCCCCGCGTCCATGGCCGTGGTCCTCACCCCGGTCCCCCTTTCCCTGCCTCTGGCCCCTGAGCCCCCTCCAACACTGCCTCTCCCTCCCAGCAGCCCCCCAAGGTAGGCTGAGGCGCGGCTGGGCCTCGTGGCGTGGAGGCGGAAAGGCTGGGTTGTGGCCGGCCGCCCGTGCAGCGGGCCGCCCTTTTGGGGCCAGGGGCCCGCGATGCTGGGGCTGGGGTGGCCAGGGGTCGGGGGGTCAGGGGCCCGAGGTGACCGGGCTCCGGGGCTGCGGCGTTCAGGGCCTGCTGGGAGGCCGCCGCGTTGGCGGCCAAGCGAGTGGGAGGGAGGCCGAAGGGGGAGAGAAAAGAGGAAGGCCAAACAAGACAAGCGTTTGGGGGCGAAAGAAAAAGCCTACAGCACCCGGTATTCCCAGGCGGTCTCCCATCCAAGTACTAACCAGGCCCGACCCTGCTTAGCTTCCGAGATCAGACGAGATCGGGCGCGTTCAGGGTGCTATGGCCGTAGACGCCTGCCGCCGCAGCTGGCCGCCCCAAGAGCCTGCTGCGCGCTTCGCGGGCCCCGGCGCGCGCCGCGGCTCACCCCTCCGCCTGTCCTTGTCCTGGCGCCTGCCTCCCCGCCCGCCCGCCCGCCCAGGGGCCCAGACGCCTGCGGGCCCCGGGGCCTCGCCAAAGTCCCTCCGGGCACTCTCCCATCCCGGGACTCCCCAGCCTCTCCGCCCCGTGCCTCTGCAGGTGGCAAGGGGCTGTGTCCTCGGGCCCCGCGCGCGGTGAGCACAGCGCCCCCCAGCGCCCACCCAGCGCCCTAGGCCTGGCCCAGCTGGCCACCTGGCCTTCCCTCCTCTCCTCTCCTCTCCTCTGCTCTCCTCTCCTCTCCTCTCCTCTGCTCTCTTATGCTCTCCTCTCCTCTGCTCTCCTCTGCTCTCCTCTACTCTCCTCCAGTCAGCTCTGCTCTGCTCGGCTCGGCTCGGCTCGGCTCGGCTCGGCTCGGCACGGCTTGGACGGGTTCGGTTCTCCCCTCCTCTGCACCCCGCCTCGCTCCCAGCCCACCCGAGGCCACGAGGACACGGGCGATGCCACACACCAGCCCAGAAGCGGCAGCCCCGCCCCGTGACCCTTCCTCCGCGCGCTTCCCCTCGCCACCCACCCGCAACAGGCCCTGACCAGAGACACGATAGGCCGGCTCACCTACACGGACACAGGGATACCCACGGAGACACAGGGACAGACACAGACTGAGGGATGTCTGCACAGACGGCCAGAACGCAGAGCCCCAGAGACAGACTCTCCAACCCGCAGTCCCCCCCACCCCCCCAGACCCTCCACACCCCCAGCTCCCAGGACAGACGCGGTGACCCTGACCGGCATGGGGACAGGGACCGGGTCGGAGACACGGGTGCACGCAACGCTCACACACCCACTCACACGCACAGGAACACACACACGCACGCACACACCCGCGCACACACGCACTCGGACAAGACACCACCCACCCAGGAGGCTGCGGTGGCCTGGCACCTGTCCCGGGAGGGAGGGCCGGCGTGCTTGGGCAGGGCTTTGGCCTAGGTGGCGGCGCCCTGGAGCTGCCGGAGGAGCCCGGGGAGCCCGAGGACCTGCCGGTGAGGTGTCAGCAGTCCCGTTCGGCTCCCTTTCCTGCCCAGCACCCGGTCTGGCCTGGGGGCCTGCCAGGGATTCTTTCATGGGTCTAGTCTTCTGGTGTGGGGTGTGGGGTGTGGGGTGTGGGGTGGGGGTGTGGCGTGGGGCCGGGGGCGGGGCGGGGGCCTCTCTTGGCCCGGTGTGCGGCGCCTCCGGTCTTTCTCGGAGCGAGACAGCCCCGCGCTTGCCGTGGCTGCTCCCGGGAGACGCAGGGTGGAGCCGAGTGCCCAAGGCGCCGGGAGCCCACGCGGGTCGGCCATCTGGCGTCCTGGGCACCTCGGCCCGGGCGCGGGGCCCCAGGGGCGAAGGGGAGGTGGTCGGTGAGAAGGAAGGGAATGCCCTTCCGGCCTGAGCGGAGCCCAGGCCCGGTGGAGAGAAGGGGCAGGGTGGGCCCAGGTCGCGGGGGCGCCGGGAGGGGTGGGGCGGTGGGGCGGGCTGCCGGTGGGCTTTGGAGCTGGGGGCAGCCCGAGGGCCTCGCTAGGGGATCCAGGGCCCAGGGCCCGGGCCCGGGCGCACAGGCCCGAGGAGAGGTTGCCCGAGCCCGGGGTCGAGGCCCGCTCCTGCCTCCTGTCCCCCACAACCCCGGCCCCGGCCCGCCCCTCCCCGCCCTCCTCCCACAGCCCGTCGGCCCCCACCCCCTCCCCGCGTCCATGGCCGTGGTCCTCACCCCGGTCCCCCTTTCCCTGCCTCTGGCCCCCGAGCCCCCTCCAACACTGCCTCTCCCTGCCAGCAGCCCCCCAAGGTCGGCTGAGGCGCGGCTGGGCCTCGTGGCGTGGAGGCGGAAAGGCTGGGTTGTGGCCGGCCGCCCGTGCAGCGGGCCGCCCTTTTGGGGCCAGGGGCCCGCGATGCTGGGGCTGGGGTGGCCAGGGGTCGGGGGGTCAGGGGCCCGAGGTGACCGGGCTCCGGGGCTGCGGCGTTCAGGGACTGCTGGGAGGCCGCCGCGTTGGCGGCCAAGCGAGTGGGAGGGAGGCCGAAGGGGGAGAGAAAAGAGGAAGGCCAAACAAGACAAGCGTTTGGGGGCGAAAGAAAAAGCCTACAGCACCCGGTATTCCCAGGCGGTCTCCCATCCAAGTACTAACCAGGCCCGACCCTGCTTAGCTTCCGAGATCAGACGAGATCGGGCGCGTTCAGGGTGGTATGGCCTTAGACGCCTGCCGCCGCAGCTGGCCGCCCCAAGAGCCTGCTGCGCGCTTCGCGGGCCCCGGCGCGCGCCGCGGCTCACCCCTCCGCCTGTCCTTGTCCTGGCGCCTGCCTCCCCGCCCGCCCGCCCGCCCAGGGGCCCAGACGCCTGCGGGCCCCGGGGCCTCGCCAAAGTCCCTCCGGGCACTCTCCCATCCCGGGACTCCCCAGCCCCTCCGCCCCGTGCCTCTGCAGGTGTCAAGGGGCTGTGTCCTCCGGCCCGCGCGCGGTGAGCACAGCGCCCCCCAGCGCCCACCCAGCGCCCTAGGCCTGGCCCAGCTGGCCACCTGGCCTTCCCTCCTCTCCTCTCCTCTCCTCTGCTCTCCTCTCCTCTCCTCTCCTCTGCTCTCTTATGCTCTCCTCTCCTCTGCTCTCCTCTGCTCTCCTCTACTCTCCTCCAGTCAGCTCTGCTCGGCTCGGCTCGGCTCGGCTCGGCTCGGCTCTGCTCGGCTCGGCTGGGCACGGCTTGGACGGGTTCGGTTCTCCCCTCCTCTGCACCCCGCCTCGCTCCCAGCCCACCCGAGGCCACGAGGACACGGGCGATGCCACACACCCGCCCAGAAGCGGCAGCCCCGCCCCGTGACCCTTCCTCCGCGCGCTTCCCCTCGCCACCCACCCGCAACAGGCCCTGACCAGAGACACGATAGGCCGGCTCACCTACACGGACACAGGGATACCCACGGAGACACAGGGACAGACACAGACTGAGGGATGTCTGCACAGACGGCCAGAACGCAGAGCCCCAGAGACAGACTCTCCAACCCGCAGTCCCCCCCACCCCCCCAGACCCTCCACACCCCCAGCTCCCAGGACAGACGCGGTGACCCTGACCGGCATGGGGACAGGGACCGGGTCGGAGACACGGGTGCACGCAACGCTCACACACCCACTCACACGCACAGGAACACACACACGCACGCACACACCCGCGCACACACGCACTCGGACAAGACACCACCCACCCAGGAGGCTGCGGTGGCCTGGCACCTGTCCCGGGAGGGAGGGCCGGCGTGCTTGGGCAGGGCTTTGGCCTAGGTGGCGGCGCCCTGGAGCTGCCGGAGGAGCCCGGGGAGCCCGAGGACCTGCCGGTGAGGTGTCAGCAGTCCCGTTCGGCTCCCTTTCCTGCCCAGCACCCGGTCTGGCCTGGGGGCCTGCCAGGGATTCTTTCATGGGTCTAGTCTTCTGGTGTGGGGTGTGGGGTGTGGGGTGTGGGGTGTGGCGTGGGGCCGGGGGCGGGGCGGGGGCCTCTCTTGGCCCGGTGTGCGGCGCCTCCGGTCTTTCTCGGAGCGAGACAGCCCCGCGCTTGCCGTGGCTGCTCCCGGGAGACGCAGGGTGGAGCCGAGTGCCCAAGGCGCCGGGAGCCCACGAGCGTCGGCCATCTGGCGTCCTGGGCACCTCGGCCCGGGCGCGGGGCCCCAGGGGCGAAGGGGAGGTGGTCGGTGAGAAGGAAGGGAATGCCCTTCCGGCCTGAGCGGAGCCCAGGCCCGGTGGAGAGAAGGGGCAGGGTGGGCCCAGGTCGCGGGGGCGCCGGGAGGGGTGGGGCGGTGGGGCGGGCTGCCGGTGGGCTTTGGAGCTGGGGGCAGCCCGAGGGCCTCGCTAGGGGATCCAGGGCCCAGGGCCCGGGCCCGGGCGCACAGGCCCGAGGAGAGGTTGCCCGAGCTCGGGGTCGAGGCCCGCTCCTGCCTCCTGTCCCCCCACAACCCCGGCCCCGGCCCGCCCCTCCCCGCCCTCCTCCCACAGCCCGTCGGCCCCCACCCCCTCCCCGCGTCCATGGCCGTGGTCCTCACCCCGGTCCCCCTTTCCCTGCCTCTGGCCCCCGAGCCCCCTCCAACACTGCCTCTCCCTGCCAGCAGCCCCCCAAGGTCGGCTGAGGCGCGGCTGGGCCTCGTGGCGTGGAGGCGGAAAGGCTGGGTTGTGGCCGGCCGCCCGTGCAGCGGGCCGCCCTTTTGGGGCCAGGGGCCCGCGATGCTGGGGCTGGGGTGGCCAGGGGTCGGGGGGTCAGGGGCCCGAGGTGACCGGGCTCAGGGGCTGCGGCGTTCAGGGACTGCTGGGAGGCCGCCGCGTTGGCGGCCAAGCGAGTGGGAGGGAGGCCGAAGGGGGAGAGAAAAGAGGAAGGCCAAACAAGACAAGCGTTTGGGGGCGAAAGAAAAAGCCTACAGCACCCGGTATTCCCAGGCGGTCTCCCATCCAAGTACTAACCAGGCCCGACCCTGCTTAGCTTCCGAGATCAGACGAGATCGGGCGCGTTCAGGGTGGTATGGCCGTAGACGCCTGCCGCCGCAGCTGGCCGCCCCAAGAGCCTGCTGCGCGCTTCGCGGGCCCCGGCGCGCGCCGCGGCTCACCCCTCCGCCTGTCCTTGTCCTGGCGCCTGCCTCCCCGCCCGCCCGCCCGCCCAGGGGCCCAGACGCCTGCGGGCCCCGGGGCCTCGCCAAAGTCCCTCCGGGCACTCTCCCATCCCGGGACTCCCCAGCCCTTCCGCCCCGTGCCTCTGCAGGTGGCAAGGGGCTGTGTCCTCGGGCCCGAGCGCGGTGAGCACAGCGCCCCCCAGCGCACACCCAGCGCCCTAGGCCTGGCCCAGCTGGCCACCTGGCCTTCCCTCCTCTCCTCTCCTCTGCTCTCCTCTCCTCTCCTCTGCTCTCTTATGCTCTCCTCTCCTCTGCTCTCCTCTGCTCTCCTCTACTCTCCTCCAGTCAGCTCTGCTCGGCTCGGCTCGGCTCGGCTCGGCTCGGCTCTGCTCGGCTCGGCTGGGCACGGCTTGGACGGGTTCGGTTCTCCCCTCCTCTGCACCCCGCCTCGCTCCCAGCCCACCCGAGGCCACGAGGACACGGGCGATGCCACACACCCGCCCAGAAGCGGCAGCCCCGCCCCGTGACCCTTCCTCCGCGCGCTTCCCCTCGCCACCCACCCGCAACAGGCCCTGACCAGAGACACGATAGGCCGGCTCACCTACACGGACACAGGGATACCCACGGAGACACAGGGACAGACACAGACTGAGGGATGTCTGCACAGACGGCCAGAACGCAGAGCCCCAGAGACAGACTCTCCAACCCGCAGTCCCCCCCACCCCCCCAGACCCTCCACACCCCCAGCTCCCAGGACAGACGCGGTGACCCTGACCGGCATGGGGACAGGGACCGGGTCGGAGACACGGGTGCACGCAACGCTCACACACCCACTCACACGCACAGGAACACACACACGCACGCACACACCCGCGCACACACGCACTCGGACAAGACACCACCCACCCAGGAGGCTGCGGTGGCCTGGCACCTGTCCCGGGAGGGAGGGCCGGCGTGCTTGGGCAGGGCTTTGGCCTAGGTGGCGGCGCCCTGGAGCTGCCGGAGGAGCCCGGGGAGCCCGAGGACCTGCCGGTGAGGTGTCAGCAGTCCCGTTCGGCTCCCTTTCCTGCCCAGCACCCGGTCTGGCCTGGGGGCCTGCCAGGGATTCTTTCATGGGTCTAGTCTTCTGGTGTGGGGTGTGGGGTGTGTGTGGGGTGTGGGGTGTGGCGTGGGGCCGGGGGCGGGGCGGGGGCCTCTCTTGGCCCGGTGTGCGGCGCCTCCGGTCTTTCTCGGAGCGAGACAGCCCCGCGCTTGCCGTGGCTGCTCCCGGGAGACGCAGGGTGGAGCCGAGTGCCCAAGGCGCCGGGAGCCCACGAGGGTCGGCCATCTGGCGTCCTGGGCACCTCGGCCCGGGCGCGGGGCCCCCAGGGGCGAAGGGGAGGTGGTCGGTGAGAAGGAAGGGAATGCCCTTCCGGCCTGAGCGGAGCCCAGGCCCGGTGGAGAGAAGGGGCAGGGTGGGCCCAGGTCGCGGGGGCGCCGGGAGGGGTGGGGCGGTGGGGCGGGCTGCCGGTGGGCTTTGGAGCTGTGGGCAGCCCGAGGGCCTCCGCTAGGGGATCCAGGGCCCAGGGCCCGGGCCCGGGCGCACAGGCCCGAGGAGAGGTTGCCCGAGCCCGGGGTCGAGGCCCGCTCCTGCCTCCTGTCCCTCACAACCCCGGCCCCGGCCCGCCCCTCCCCGCCCTCCTCCCACAGCCCGTCGGCCCCCACCCCCTCCCCGCGTCCATGGCCGTGGTCCTCACCCCGGTCCCCCTTTCCCTGCCTCTGGCCCCTGAGCCCCCTCCAACACTGACCTCTCCCTCCCAGCAGCCCCCCCAAGGTAGGCTGAGGCGCGGCTGGGCCTCGTGGCGTGGAGGCGGAAAGGCTGGGTTGTGGCCGGCCGCCCGTGCAGCGGGCCGCCCTTTTGGGGCCAGGGGCCCGCGATGCTGGGGCTGGGGTGGCCAGGGGTCGGGGGGTCAGGGGCCCGAGGTGACCGGGCTCCGGGGCTTGCGGCGTTCAGGGCCTGCTGGGAGGCCGCCGCGTTGGCGGCCAAGCGAGTGGGAGGGAGGCCGAAGGGGGAGAGAAAAGAGGAAGGCCAAACAAGACAAGCGTTTGGGGGCGAAAGAAAAAGCCTACAGCACCCGGTATTCCCAGGCGGTCTCCCATCCAAGTACTAAACCAGGCCCGACCCTGCTTAGCTTCCGAGATCAGACGAGATCGGGCGCGTTCAGGGTGCTATGGCCGTAGACGCCTGCCGCCGCAGCTGGCACGCCCCAAGAGCCTGCTGCGCGCTTCGCGGGCCCCCGGCGCGCGCCGCGGCTCACCCCTCCGCCTGTCCTTG
Organism: Neogale vison; assembly: GCF_020171115.1. Lineage (NCBI taxonomy): Eukaryota > Metazoa > Chordata > Mammalia > Carnivora > Mustelidae > Neogale > Neogale vison. The sequence goes on along the minus strand of NC_058092.1, from coordinate 147,770,178 downwards.
TCCTGGCGCCTGCCTCCCCCCCCCCCCGCCCGCCCAGGGGCCCCGACGCCTGCGGGCCCCGGGGCCTCGCCCAAGTCCCCCCCGGCACTCTCCCCTCCCCGGGACTCCCCAGCCTCTCCGCCCCGTGCCTCTGCAGGTTGGCAAGGGGCTGTGTCCTCGGGCCCGCGCGCGGTGAGCACAGCGCCCCCCAGCGCCCACACCAGCGCCCTAGGCCTGGCCCAGCTGGCCACCTGGCCTTCCCTCCTCTCCTCTCCTCTCCTCTGCTCTCCTCTCCTCTCCTCTCCTCTGCTCTGCTCTCTTATGCTCTCCTCTCCTCTGCTCTCCTCTGCTCTCCTCTACTCTCCTCCAGTCAGCTCTGCTCTGCTCGGCTCGGCCTCGGCTCGGCTCGGCTCGGCTCGGCACGGCTTGGACGGGTTCGGTTCTCCCTCCTCTGCACCCCGCCTCGCTCCCAGCCCACCCGAGGCCACGAGGACACGGGCGATGCCACACACCAGCCCAGAAGCGGCAGCCCCGCCCCGTGACCCTTCCTCCGCGCGCTTCCCCTCGCCACCCACACCCGCAACAGGCCCTGACCAGAGACACGATAGGCCGGCTCACCTACACGGACACAGGGATACCCACGGAGACACAGGGACAGACACAGACTGAGGGATGTCTGCACAGACGGCCAGAACGCAGAGCCCCAGAGACAGACTCCTCCAACCCGCAGTCCCCACCCACCCCCCCAGACCCTCCACACCCCCAGCTCCCAGGACAGACGCGGTGACCCTGACCGGCATGGGGACAGGGACCGGGTCGGAGACACGGGTGCACGCAACGCTCACACACCCACTCACACGCACAGGAACACACACACGCACGCACACACCCGCGCACACACGCACTCGGACAAGACACCACCCACCCAGGAGGCTGCGGTGGCCTGGCACCTGTCCCGGGAGGGAGGGCCGGCGTGCTTGGGCAGGGCTTTGGCCTAGGTGGCGGCGCCCTGGAGCTGCCGGAGGAGCCCGGGGAGCCCGAGGACCTGCCGGTGAGGTGTCAGCAGTTCCCGTTCGGCTCCCTTTCCTGCCCAGCACCCGGTCTGGCCTGGGGGCCTGCCAGGGATTCTTTCATGGGTCTAGTCTTCTGGTGTGGGGTGTGGGGTGTGGGGTGTGGGGTGTGGCGTGGGGCCGGGGGCGGGGCGGGGGCCTCTCTTGGCACGGTGTGCGGCGCCTCCGGTCTTTCTCGGAGCGAGACAGCCCCGCGCTTGCCGTGGCTGCTCCCGGGAGACGCAGGGTGGAGCCGAGTGCCCAAGGCGCCGGGAGCCCACGAGGGTCGGCCATCTGGCGTCCTGGGCACCTCGGCCCGGGCGCGGGGCCCCAGGGGCGAAGGGGAGGTGGTCGGTGAGAAGGAAGGGAATGCCCTTCCGGCCTGAGCGGAGCCCGGCCCGGTGGAGAGAAGGGGCAGGGTGGGCCCAGGTCGCGGGGGCGCCGGGAGGGGTGGGGCGGTGGGGCGGGCTGCCGGTGGGCTTTGGAGCTGTGGGCAGCCCGAGGGCCCTCGCTAGGGGATCCAGGGCCCAGGGCCCGGGCCCGGGCGCACAGGCCCGAGGAGAGGTTGCCCGAGCCGGGGTCGAGGCCCGCTCCTGCCTCCTGTCCCCTCACAACCCCGGCCCCGGGCCCGCCCCTCCCCGCCCTCCTCCCACAGCCCGTCGGCCCCCCCCCCCCCCCCCCGCGTCCATGGCCGTGGTCCTCACCCCGGTCCCCCCTTTCCCTGCCTCTGGCCCCTGAGCCCCCTCCAACACTGCCTCTCCCTGCCAGCAGCCCCCAAGGTAGGCTGAGGCGCGGCTGGGCCTCGTGGCGTGGAGGCGGAAAGGCTGGGTTGTGGCCGCCCGCCCGTGCAGCGGGCCGCCCTTTTGGGGCCAGGGGCCCGCGATGCTGGGGCTGGGGTGGCCAGGGGTCGGGGGGTCAGGGGCCCGAGGTGACCGGGCTCGGGGGCTGCGGCGTTCAGGGACTGCTGGGAGGCCGCCGCGTTGGCGGCCAAGCGAGTGGGAGGGAGGCCGAAGGGGGAGAGAAAAGAGGAAGGCCAAACAAGACAAGCGTTTGGGGGCGAAAGAAAAAGCCTACAGCACCCGGTATTCCAAGGCGGTCTCCCATCCAAGTACTAACCAGGCCCGACCCTGCTTAGCTTCCGAGATCAGACGAGATCGGGCGCGTTCAGGGTGGTATGGCCGTAGACGCCTGCCGCCGCAGCTGGCCGCCCCAAGAGCCTGCTGCGCGCTTCGCGGGCCCCGGCGCGCGCCGCGGCTCACCCCTCCGCCTGTCCTTGTCCTGGCGCCTGCCTCCCCGCCAGCCCGCCCGCCCAGGGGCCCAGACGCCTGCGGGCCCCGGGGCCTCGCCAAAGTCCCTCCGGGCACTCTCCCATCCCGGGACTCCCCAGCCCTCTCCGCCCCGTGCCTCTGCAGGTGGCAAGGGGCTGTGTCCTCGGGCCCGCGCGCGGTGAGCACAGCGCCCCCCAGCGCCCACCCAGCGCCCTAGGCCTGGCCCAGCTGGCCACCTGGCCTTCCCTCCTCTCCTCTCCTCTCCTCTGCTCTCCTCTCCTCTCCCTCTCCTCTGCTCTCTTATGCTCTCCTCTCCTCTGCTCTCCTCTGCTCTCCTCTACTCTCCTCCAGTCAGCTCTGCTCTGCTCGGCTCGGCTCGGCTCGGCTCGGCTCGGCTCGGCACGGCTTGGACGGGTTCGGTTCTCCCCTCCTCTGCACCCCGCCTCGCTCCCACAACCCCACCCCCCGAGGCCACGAGGACACGGGCGATGCCACACACCAGCCCAGAAGCGCAGCCCCGCCCCGTGACCCTTCCTCCGCGCGCTTCCCCTCGCCACCCACCACCCGCAACAGGCCCTGACCAGAGACACGATAGGCCGGCTCACCTACACGGACACAGGGATACCCACGGAGACACAGGGACAGACACAGACTGAGGGATGTCTGCACAGACGGCCAGAACGCAGAGCCCCAGAGACAGACTCTCCAACCCGCAGTCCCCCCCCCCCCCCCCAGACCCTCCACACCCCCAGCTCCCCGGACAGACGCGGTGACCTGACCGGCATGGGGACAGGGACCGGGTCGGAGACACGGGTGCACGCAACGCTCACACACCCACTCACACGCACAGGAACACACACACGCACGCACACACCCGCGCACACACGCACTCGGACAAGACACCACCCACCCAGGAGGCTGCGGTGGCCTGGCACCTGTCCCGGGAGGGAGGGCCGGCGTGCTTGGGCAGGGCTTTGGCCTAGGTGGCGGCGCCCTGGAGCTGCCGGAGGAGCCCGGGGAGCCCGAGGACCTGCCGGTGAGGTGTCAGCAGTCCCCGTTCGGCTCCCTTTCCTGCCCAGCACCCGGTCTGGCCTGGGGGGCCTGCCAGGGATTCTTTCATGGGTCTAGTCTTCTGGTGTGGGGTGTGGGGTGTGGGGTGTGGGGTGTGGGGTGTTGGCGTGGGGGCCGGGGCGGGGCGGGAGCCTCTCTTGGCCCGGTGTGCGGCGCCTCCGGTCTTTCTCGGAGCGAGACAGCCCCGCGCTTGCCGTGGCTGCTCCCGGGAGACGCAGGGTGGAGCCGAGATGCCCAAGGCGCCGGGAGCCCACGCGGGTCGGCCATCTGGCGTCCTGGGCACCTCGGCCCGGGCGCGGGGCCCCAGGGGCGAAGGGGAGGTGGTCGGTGAGAAGGAAGGGAATGCCCTTCCGGCTGAGCGGAGCCCAGGCCCGGTGGAGAGAAGGGGCAGGGTGGGCCCAGGTCGCGGGGGCGCCGGGAGGGGTGGGGCGGTGGGGCGGGCTGCCGGTGGGCTTTGGAGCTGGGGGCAGCCCGAGGGCCTCGCTAGGGGATCCAGGGCCCAGGGCCCGGGCCCGGGCGCACAGGCCCGAGGAGAGGTTGCCCGAGCCCGGGTCGAGGCCCGCTCCTGCCTCCTGTCCCCCACAACCCCGGCCCCGGGCCCCGCCCCTCCCCGCCCTCCTCCCACAGCCCGTCGGCCCCCACCCCCTCCCCGCGTCCATGGCCGTGGTCCTCACCCCGGTCCCCCTTTCCCTGCCTCTGGCCCCCGAGCCCCCTCCAACCACTGCCTCTCCCTGCCAGCACCCCCCCAAGGTCGGCTGAGGCGCGGCTGGGCCCTCGTGGCGTGGAGGCGGAAAGGCTGGGTTGTGGCCGGCCGCCCGTGCAGCGGGCCGCCCTTTTGGGGCCAGGGGCCCGCGATGCTGGGGCTGGGGTGGCCAGGGTCGGGGGGTCAGGGGCCCGAGGTGACCGGGGCTCCGGGGCTGCGGCGTTCAGGGACTGCTGGGAGGCCGCCGCGTTGGCGGCCAAGCGAGTGGGAGGGAGGCCGAAGGGGGAGAGAAAAGAGGAAGGCCAAACAAGACAAGCGTTTGGGGGCGAAAGAAAAAGCCTACAGCACCCGGTATTCCCAGGCGGTCTCCCATCCAAGTACTAACCAGGCCCGACCCTGCTTAGCTTCCGAGATCAGACGAGATCGGGCGCGTTCAGGGTGGTATGGCCTTAGACGCCTGCCGCCGCAGCTGGCCGCCCCAAGAGCCTGCTGCGCGCTTCGCGGGCCCCTGCGCGCGCCGCGGCTCACCCCTCCGCCTGTCCTTGTCCTGGCGCCTGCCTCCCCGCCCGCCCGCCCGCCCAGGGGCCCAGACGCCTGCGGGCCCCGGGGCCTCGCCAAAGTCCCTCCGGGCACTCTCCCATCCCGGGACTCCCCAGCCCCTCCGCCCCGTGCCTCTGCAGGTGGCAAGGGGCTGTGTCCTCCGGCCCGCGCGCGGTGAGCACAGCGCCCCCCAGCGCCCACCCAGCGCCCTAGGCCTGGCCCAGCTGGCCACCTGGCCTTCCCTCCTCTCCTCTCCTCTCCTCTGCTCTCCTCTCCTCTCCTCTCCTCTGCTCTCTTATGCTCTCCTCTCCTCTGCACTCCTCTGCTCTCCTCTACTCTCCTCCAGTCAGCTCTGCTCGGCTCGGCTCGGCTCGGCTCGGCTCGGCTCTGCTCGGCTCGGCTGGGCACGGCTTGGACGGGTTCGGTTCTCCCCTCCTCTGCACCCCGCCTCGCTCCCAGCCCACCCGAGGCCACGAGGACACGGGCGATGCCACACACCCGCCCAGAAGCGGCAGCCCCGCCCCGTGACCCTTCCTCCGCGCGCTTCCCCTCGCCACCCACCCGCAACAGGCCCTGACCAGAGACACGATAGGCCGGCTCACCTACACGGACACAGGGATACCCACGGAGACACAGGGACAGACACAGACTGAGGGATGTCTGCACAGACGGCCAGAACGCAGAGCCCCAGAGACAGACTCTCCAACCCGCAGTCCCCCCCACCCCCCCAGACCCTCCACACCCCCAGCTCCCAGGACAGACGCGGTGACCCTGACCGGCATGGGGACAGGGACCGGGTCGGAGACACGGGTGCACGCAACGCTCACACACCCACTCACACGCACAGGAACACACACACGCACGCACACACCCGCGCACACACGCACTCGGACAAGACACCACCCACCCAGGAGGCTGCGGTGGCCTGGCACCTGTCCCGGGAGGGAGGGCCGGCGTGCTTGGGCAGGGCTTTGGCCTAGGTGGCGGCGCCCTGGAGCTGCCGGAGGAGCCCGGGGAGCCCGAGGACCTGCCGGTGAGGTGTCAGCAGTCCCGTTCGGCTCCCTTTCCTGCCCAGCACCCGGTCTGGCCTGGGGGCCTGCCAGGGATTCTTTCATGGGTCTAGTCTTCTGGTGTGGGGTGTGGGGTGTGGGGTGTGGGGTGTGGCGTGGGGCCGGGGGCGGGGCGGGGGCCTCTCTTGGCCCGGTGTGCGGCGCCTCCGGTCTTTCTCGGAGCGAGACAACCCCGCGCTTGCCGTGGCTGCTCCCGGGAGACGCAGGGTGGAGCCGAGTGCCCAAGGCGCCGGGAGTCCACGAGCGTCGGCCATCTGGCGTCCTGGGCACCTCGGCCCGGGCGCGGGGCCCCAGGGGCGAAGGGGAGGTGGTCGGTGAGAAGGAAGGGAATGCCCTTCCGGCCTGAGCGGAGCCCAGGCCCGGTGGAGAGAAGGGGCAGGGTGGGCCCAGGTCGCGGGGGCGCCGGGAGGGGTGGGGCGGTGGGGCGGGCTGCCGGTGGGCTTTGGAGCTGGGGGCAGCCCGAGGGCCTCGCTAGGGGATCCAGGGCCCAGGGCCCGGGCCCGGGCGCACAGGCCCGAGGAGAGGTTGCCCGAGCTCGGGGTCGAGGCCCGCTCCTGCCTCCTGTCCCCCACAACCCCGGCCCCGGCCCGCCCCTCCCCGCCCTCCTCCCACAGCCCGTCGGCCCCCACCCCCTCCCCGCGTCCATGGCCGTGGTCCTCACCCCGGTCCCCCTTTCCCTGCCTCTGGCCCCCGAGCCCCCTCCAACACTGCCTCTCCCTGCCAGCAGCCCCCCAAGGTCGGCTGAGGCGCGGCTGGGCCTCGTGGCGTGGAGGCGGAAAGGCTGGGTTGTGGCCGGCCGCCCGTGCAGCGGGCCGCCCTTTTGGGGCCAGGGGCCCGCGATGCTGGGGCTGGGGTGGCCAGGGGTCGGGGGGTCAGGGGCCCGAGGTGACCGGGCTCAGGGGCTGCGGCGTTCAGGGACTGCTGGGAGGCCGCCGCGTTGGCGGCCAAGCGAGTGGGAGGGAGGCCGAAGGGGGAGAGAAAAGAGGAAGGCCAAACAAGACAAGCGTTTGGGGCGAAAGAAAAAGCCTACAGCACCCGGTATTCCCAGGCGGTCTCCCATCCAAGTACTAACCAGGCCCGACCCTGCTTAGCTTCCGAGATCAGACGAGATCGGGCGCGTTCAGGGTGGTATGGCCGTAGACGCCTGCCGCCGCAGCTGGCCGCCCCAAGAGCCTGCTGCGCGCTTCGCGGGCCCCGGCGCGCGCCGCGGCTCACCCCTCCGCCTGTCCTTGTCCTGGCGCCTGCCTCCCCGCCCGCCCGCCCGCCCAGGGGCCCAGACGCCTGCGGGCCCCGGGGCCTCGCCAAAGTCCCTCCGGGCACTCTCCCATCCCGGGACTCCCCAGCCCTTCCGCCCCGTGCCTCTGCAGGTGGCAAGGGGCTGTGTCCTCGGGCCCGCGCGCGGTGAGCACAGCGCCCCCCAGCGCCCACCTAGCGCCCTAGGCCTGGCCCAGCTGGCCACCTGGCCTTCCCTCCTCTCCTCTCCTCTCCTCTGCTCTCCTCTCCTCTCCTCTGCTCTCTTATGCTCTCCTCTCCTCTGCTCTCCTCTGCTCTCCTCTACTCTCCTCCAGTCAGCTCTGCTCGGCTCGGCTCGGCTCGGCTAGGCTCGGCTCTGCTCGGCTCGGCTGGGCACGGCTTGGACGGGTTCGGTTCTCCCCTCCTCTGCACCCCTCCTCGCTCCCAGCCCACCCGAGGCCACGAGGACACGGGCGATGCCACACACCCGCCCAGAAGCGGCAGCCCCGCCCCGTGACCCTTCCTCCGCGCGCTTCCCCTCGCCACCCACCCGCAACAGGCCCTGACCAGAGACACGATAGGCCGGCTCACCTACACGGACACAGGGATACCCACGGAGACACAGGGACAGACACAGACTGAGGGATGTCTGCACAGACGGCCAGAACGCAGAGCCCCAGAGACAGACTCTCCAACCCGCAGTCCCCCCCACCCCCCCAGACCCTCCACACCCCCAGCTCCCAGGACAGACGCGGTGACCCTGACCGGCATGGGGACAGGGACCGGGTCGGAGACACGGGTGCACGCAACGCTCACACACCCACTCACACGCACAGGAACACACACACGCACGCACACACCCGCGCACACACGCACTCGGACAAGACACCACCCACCCAGGAGGCTGCGGTGGCCTGGCACCTGTCCCGGGAGGGAGGGCCGGCGTGCTTGGGCAGGGCTTTGGCCTAGGTGGCGGCGCCCTGGAGCTGCCGGAGGAGCCCGGGGAGCCCGAGGACCTGCCGGTGAGGTGTCAGCAGTCCCGTTCGGCTCCCTTTCCTGCCCAGCACCCGGTCTGGCCTGGGGGCCTGCCAGGGATTCTTTCATGGGTCTAGTCTTCTGGTGTGGGGTGTGGGGTGTGGGGTGTGGGGTGTGGGGTGTGGCGTGGGGCCGGGGGCGGGGCGGGGGCCTCTCTTGGCCCGGTGTGCGGCGCCTCCGGTCTTTCTCGGAGCGAGACAGCCCCGCGCTTGCCGTGGCTGCTCCCGGGAGACGCAGGGTGGAGCCGAGTGCCCAAGGCGCCGGGAGCCCACGAGGGTCGGCCATCTGGCGTCCTGGGCACCTCGGCCCGGGCGCGGGGCCCCAGGGGCGAAGGGGAGGTGGTCGGTGAGAAGGAAGGGAATGCCCTTCCGGCCTGAGCGGAGCCCAGGCCCGGTGGAGAGAAGGGGCAGGGTGGGCCCAGGTCGCGGGGGCGCCTGGAGGGGTGGGGCGGTGGGGCGGGCTGCCGGTGGGCTTTGGAGCTGGGGGCAGCCCGAGGGCCTTGCTAGGGGATCCAGGGCCCAGGGCCCGGGCCCGGGCGCACAGGCCCGAGGAGAGGTTGCCCGAGCCCGGGGTCGAGGCCCGCTCCTGCCTCCTGTCCCTCACAACCCCGGCCCCGGCCCGCCCCTCCCCGCCCTCCTCCCACAGCCCGTCGGCCCCCACCCCCTCCCCGCGTCCATGGCCGTGGTCCTCACCCCGGTCCCCCTTTCCCTGCTTCTGGCCCCTGAGCCCCCTCCAACACTGCCTCTCCCTCCCAGCAGCCCCCCAAGGTAGGCTGAGGCGCGGCTGGGCCTCGTGGCGTGGAGGCGGAAAGGCTGGGTTGTGGCCGGCCGCCCGTGCAGCGGGCCGCCCTTTTGGGGCCAGGGGCCCGCGATGCTGGGGCTGGGGTGGCCAGGGGTCGGGGGGTCAGGGGCCCGAGGTGACCGGGCTCAGGGGCTGCGGCGTTCAGGGACTGCTGGGAGGCCGCCGCGTTGGCGGCCAAGCGAGTGGGAGGGAGGCCGAAGGGGGAGAGAAAAGAGGAAGGCCAAACAAGACAAGCGTTTGGGGGCGAAAGAAAAAGCCTACAGCACCCGGTATTCCCAGGCGGTCTCCCATCCAAGTACTAACCAGGCCCGACCCTGCTTAGCTTCCGAGATCAGACGAGATCGGGCGCGTTCAGGGTGGTATGGCCGTAGACGCCTGCCGCCGCAGCTGGCCGCCCCAAGAGCCTGCTGCGCGCTTCGCGGGCCCCGGCGCGCGCCGCGGCTCACCCCTCCGCCTGTCCTTGTCCTGGCGCCTGCCTCCCCCCCCGCCCGCACCGCCCAGGGGCCCAGACGCCTGCGGGCCCCGGGGCCTCGCCAAAGTCCCTCCGGGCACTCTCCCATCCCGGGACTCCCCAGCCTCTCCGCCCCGTGCCTCTGCAGGTGGCAAGGGGCTGTGTCCTCGGGCCCGCGCGCGGTGAGCACAGCGCCCCCCAGCGCCCACCCAGCGCCCTAGGCCTGGCCCAGCTGGCCACCTGGCCTTCCCTCCTCTCCTCTCCTCTCCTCTGCTCTCCTCTCCTCTCCTCTCCTCTGCTCTCTTATGCTCTCCTCTCCTCTGCTCTCCTCTGCTCTCCTCTACTCTCCTCCAGTCAGCTCTGCTCTGCTCGGCTCGGCTCGGCTCGGCTCGGCTCGGCACGGCTTGGACGGGTTCGGTTCTCCCCTCCTCTGCACCCCGCCTCGCTCCCAGCCCACCCGAGGCCACGAGGACACGGGCGATGCCACACACCAGCCCAGAAGCGGCAGCCCCGCCCCGTGACCCTTCCTCCGCGCGCTTCCCCTCGCCACCCACCCGCAACAGGCCCTGACCAGAGACACGATAGGCCGGCTCACCTACACGGACACAGGGATACCCACGGAGACACAGGGACAGACACAGACTGAGGGATGTCTGCACAGACGGCCAGAACGCAGAGCCCCAGAGACAGACTCTCCAACCCGCAGTCCCCCCCACCCCCCCAGACCCTCCACACCCCCAGCTCCCAGGACAGACGCGGTGACCCTGACCGGCATGGGGACAGGGACCGGGTCGGAGACACGGGTGCACGCAACGCTCACACACCCACTCACACGCACAGGAACACACACACGCACGCACACACCCGCGCACACACGCACTCGGACAAGACACCACCCACCCAGGAGGCTGCGGTGGCCTGGCACCTGTCCCGGGAGGGAGGGCCGGCGTGCTTGGGCAGGGCTTTGGCCTAGGTGGCGGCGCCCTGGAGCTGCCGGAGGAGCCCGGGGAGCCCGAGGACCTGCCGGTGAGGTGTCAGCAGTCCCGTTCGGCTCCCTTTCCTGCCCAGCACCCGGTCTGGCCTGGGGGCCTGCCAGGGATTCTTTCATGGGTCTAGTCTTCTGGTGTGGGGTGTGGGGTGTGGGGTGTGGGGTGTGGCGTGGGGCTGGGGGCGGGGCGGGGGCCTCTCTTGGCCCGGTGTGCGGCGCCTCCGGTCTTTCTCGGAGCGAGACAGCCCCGCGCTTGCCGTGGCTGCTCCCGGGAGACGCAGGGTGGAGCCGAGTGCCCAAGGCGCCGGGAGCCCACGAGGGTCGGCCATCTGGCGTCCTGGGCACCTCGGCCCGGGCGCGGGGCCCCAGGGGCGAAGGGGAGGTGGTCGGTGAGAAGGAAGGGAATGCCCTTCCGGCCTGAGCGGAGCCCAGGCCCGGTGGAGAGAAGGGGCAGGGTGGGCCCAGGTCGCGGGGGGCGCCGGGAGGGGTGGGGCGGTGGGGCGGGCTGCCGGTGGGCTTTGGAGCTGGGGGCAGCCCGAGGGCCTCGCTAGGGGATCCAGGGCCCAGGGCCCGGGCCCGGGCGCACAGGCCCGAGGAGAGGTTGCCCGAGCTCGGGGTCGAGGCCCGCTCCTGCCTCCTGTCCCCCACAACCCCGGCCCCGGCCCGCCCCTCCCCGCCCTCCTCCCACAGCCCGTCGGCCCCCACCCCCTCCCCGCGTCCATGGCCGTGGTCCTCACCCCGGTCCCCCTTTCCCTGCCTCTGGCCCCCGAGCCCCCTCCAACACTGCCTCTCCCTGCCAGCAGCCCCCCAAGGTCGGCTGAGGCGCGGCTGGGCCTCGTGGCGTGGAGGCGGAAAGGCTGGGTTGTGGCCGGCCGCCCGTGCAGCGGGCCGCCCTTTTGGGGCCAGGGGCCCGCGATGCTGGGGCTGGGGTGGCCAGGGGTCGGGGGGTCAGGGGCCCGAGGTGACCGGGCTCAGGGGCTGCGGCGTTCAGGGACTGCTGGGAGGCCGCCGCGTTGGCGGCCAAGCGAGTGGGAGGGAGGCCGAAGGGGGAGAGAAAAGAGGAAGGCCAAACAAGACAAGCGTTTGGGGGCGAAAGAAAAAGCCTACAGCACCCGGTATTCCCAGGCGGTCTCCCATCCAAGTACTAACCAGGACCGACCCTGCTTAGCTTCCGAGATAAGACGAGATCGGGCGCGTTCAGGGTGGTATGGCCGTAGACGCCTGCCGCCGCAGCTGGCCGCCCCAAGAGCCTGCTGCGCGCTTCGCGGGCCCCTGCGCGCGCCGCGGCTCACCCCTCCGCCTGTCCTTGTCCTGGCGCCTGCCTCCCCGCCCGCCCGCCCGCCCAGGGGCCCAGACGCCTGCGGGCCCCGGGGCCTCGCCAAAGTCCCTCCGGGCACTCTCCCATCCCGGGACTCCCCAGCCCCTCCGCCCCGTGCCTCTGCAGGTGGCAAGGGGCTGTGTCCTCGGGCCCGCGCGCGGTGAGCACAGCGCCCCCCAGCGCCCACCCAGCGCCCTAGGCCTGGCCCAGCTGGCCACCTGGCCTTCCCTCCTCTCCTCTCCTCTGCTCTCCTCTCCTCTCCTCTGCTCTCTTATGCTCTCCTCTCCTCTGCTCTCCTCTGCTCTCCTCTACTCTCCTCCAGTCAGCTCTGCTCGGCTCGGCTCGGCTCGGCTCGGCTCGGCTCTGCTCGGCTCGGCTGGGCACGGCTTGGACGGGTTCGGTTCTCCCCTCCTCTGCACCCCGCCTCGCTCCCAGCCCACCCGAGGCCACGAGGACACGGGCGATGCCACACACCCGCCCAGAAGCGGCAGCCCCGCCCCGTGACCCTTCCTCCGCGCGCTTCCCCTCGCCACCCACCCGCAACAGGCCCTGACCAGAGACACGATAGGCCGGCTCACCTACACGGACACAGGGATACCCACGGAGACACAGGGACAGACACAGACTGAGGGATGTCTGCACAGACGGCCAGAACGCAGAGCCCCAGAGACAGACTCTCCAACCCGCAGTCCCCCCCACCCCCCCCAGACCCTCCACACCCCCAGCTCCCAGGACAGACGCGGTGACCCTGACCGGCATGGGGACAGGGACCGGGTCGGAGACACGGGTGCACGCAACGCTCACACACACCCACTCACACGCACAGGAACACACACACGCACGCACACACCCGCGCACACACGCACTCGGACAAGACACCACCCACCCAGGAGGCTGCGGTGGCCTGGCACCTGTCCCGGGAGGGAGGGCCGGCGTGCTTGGGCAGGGCTTTGGCCTAGGTGGCGGCGCCCTGGAGCTGCCGGAGGAGCCCGGGGAGCCCGAGGACCTGCCGGTGAGGTGTCAGCAGTCCCGTTCGGCTCCCTTTCCTGCCCAGCACCCGGTCTGGCCTGGGGGCCTGCCAGGGATTCTTTCATGGGTCTAGTCTTCTGGTGTGGGGTGTGGGGTGTGGGGTGTGGGGTGTGGGGTGTGGCGTGGGGCCGGGGGCGGGGCGGGGGCCTCTCTTGGCCCGGTGTGCGGCGCCTCCGGTCTTTCTCGGAGCGAGACAGCCCCGCGCTTGCCGTGGCTGCTCCCGGGAGACGCAGGGTGGAGCCGAGTGCCCAAGGCGCCGGGAGCCCACGCGGGTCGGCCATCTGGCGTCCTGGGCACCTCGGCCCGGGCGCGGGGCCCCAGGGGCGAAGGGGAGGTGGTCGGTGAGAAGGAAGGGAATGCCCTTCCGGCCTGAGCGGAGCCCAGGCCCGGTGGAGAGAAGGGGCAGGGTGGGCCCAGGTCGCGGGGGCGCCGGGAGGGGTGGGGCGGTGGGGCGGGCTGCCGGTGGGCTTTGGAGCTGGGGGCAGCCCGAGGGCCTCGCTAGGGGATCCAGGGCCCAGGGCCCGGGCCCGGGCGCACAGGCCCGAGGAGAGGTTGCCCGAGCCCGGGGTCGAGGCCCGCTCCTGCCTCCTGTCCCCCACAACCCCGGCCCCGGCCCGCCCCTCCCCGCCCTCCTCCCACAGCCCGTCGGCCCCCACCCCCTCCCCGCGTCCATGGCCGTGGTCCTCACCCCGGTCCCCCTTTCCCTGCCTCTGGCCCCCGAGCCCCCTCCAACACTGCCTCTCCCTGCCAGCAGCCCCCCAAGGTCGGCTGAGGCGCGGCTGGGCCTCGTGGCGTGGAGGCGGAAAGGCTGGGTTGTGGCCGGCCGCCCGTGCAGCGGGCCGCCCTTTTGGGGCCAGGGGCCCGCGATGCTGGGGCTGGGGTGGCCAGGGGTCGGGGGGTCAGGGGCCCGAGGTGACCGGGCTCAGGGGCTGCGGCGTTCAGGGACTGCTGGGAGGCCGCCGCGTTGGCGGCCAAGCGAGTGGGAGGGAGGCCGAAGGGGGAGAGAAAAGAGGAAGGCCAAACAAGACAAGCGTTTGGGGGCGAAAGAAAAAGCCTACAGCACCCGGTATTCCCAGGCGGTCTCCCATCCAAGTACTAACCAGGCCCGACCCTGCTTAGCTTTCGAGATCAGACGAGATAGGGCGCGTTCAGGGTGGTATGGCCTTAGACGCCTGCCGCCGCAGCTGGCCGCCCCAAGAGCCTGCTGCGCGCTTCGCGGGCCCCGGCGCGCGCCGCGGCTCACCCCTCCGCCTGTCCTTGTCCTGGCGCCTGCCTCCCCGCCCGCCCGCCCGCCCAGGGGCCCAGACGCCTGCGGGCCCCGGGGCCTCGCCAAAGTCCCTCCGGGCACTCTCCCATCCCGGGACTCCCCAGCCCCTCCGCCCCGTGCCTCTGCAGGTGGCAAGGGGCTGTGTCCTCGGGCCCGCGCGCGGTGAGCACAGCGCCCCCCAGCGCCCACCCAGCGCCCTAGGCCTGGCCCAGCTGGCCACCTGGCCTTCCCTCCTCTCCTCTCCTCTCCTCTGCTCTCCTCTCCTCTCCTCTCCTCTGCTCTCTTATGCTCTCCTCTCCTCTGCTCTCCTCTGCTCTCCTCTACTCTCCTCCAGTCAGCTCTGCTCTGCTCGGCTCGGCTCGGCTCGGCTCGGCTCGGCACGGCTTGGACGGGTTCGGTTCGCCCCTCCTCTGCACCCCGCCTCGCTCCCAGCCCACCCGAGGCCACGAGGACACGGGCGATGCCACACACCAGCCCAGAAGCGGCAGCCCCGCCCCGTGACCCTTCCTCCGCGCGCTTCCCCTCGCCACCCACCCGCAACAGGCCCTGACCAGAGACACGATAGGCCGGCTCACCTACACGGACACAGGGATACCCACGGAGACACAGGGACAGACACAGACTGAGGGATGTCTGCACAGACGGCCAGAACGCAGAGCCCCAGAGACAGACTCTCCAACCCGCAGTCCCCCCCACCCCCCCAGACCCTCCACACCCCCAGCTCCCAGGACAGACGCGGTGACCCTGACCGGCATGGGGACAGGGACCGGGTCGGAGACACGGGTGCACGCAACGCTCACACACCCACTCACACGCACAGGAACACACACACGCACGCACACACCCGCGCACACACGCACTCGGACAAGACACCACCCACCCAGGAGGCTGCGGTGGCCTGGCACCTGTCCCGGGAGGGAGGGCCGGCGTGCTTGGGCAGGGCTTTGGCCTAGGTGGCGGCGCCCTGGAGCTGCCGGAGGAGCCCGGGGAGCCCGAGGACCTGCCGGTGAGGTGTCAGCAGTCCCGTTCGGCTCCCTTTCCTGCCCAGCACCCGGTCTGGCCTGGGGGCCTGCCAGGGATTCTTTCATGGGTCTAGTCTTCTGGTGTGGGGTGTGGGGTGTGGGGTGTGGGGTGTGGGGTGTGGCGTGGGGCCGGGGGCGGGGCGGGGGCCTCTCTTGGCCCGGTGTGCGGCGCCTCCGGTCTTTCTCGGAGCGAGACAGCCCCGCGCTTGCCGTGGCTGCTCCCGGGAGACGCAGGGTGGAGCCGAGTGCCCAAGGCGCCGGGAGCCCACGAGGGTCGGCCATCTGGCGTCCTGGGCACCTCGGCCCGGGCGCGGGGCCCCAGGGGCGAAGGGGAGGTGGTCGGTGAGAAGGAAGGGAATGCCCTTCCGGCCTGAGCGGAGCCCAGGCCCGGTGGAGAGAAGGGGCAGGGTGGGCCCAGGTCGCGGGGGCGCCGGGAGGGGTGGGGCGGTGGGGCGGGCTGCCGGTGGGCTTTGGAGCTGGGGGCAGCCCGAGGGCCTCGCTAGGGGATCCAGGGCCCAGGGCCCGGGCCCGGGCGCACAGGCCCGAGGAGAGGTTGCCCGAGCCCGGGGTCGAGGCCCGCTCCTGCCTCCTGTCCCCCACAACCCCGGCCCCGGCCCGCCCCTCCCCGCCCTCCTCCCACAGCCCGTCGGCCCCCACCCCCTCCCCGCGTCCATGGCCGTGGTCCTCACCCCGGTCCCCCTTTCCCTGCCTCTGGCCCCCGAGCCCCCTCCAACACTGCCTCTCCCTGCCAGCAGCCCCCCAAGGTCGGCTGAGGCGCGGCTGGGCCTCGTGGCGTGGAGGCGGAAAGGCTGGGTTGTGGCCGGCCGCCCGTGCAGCGGGCCGCCCTTTTGGGGCCAGGGGCCCGCGATGCTGGGGCTGGGGTGGCCAGGGGTCGGGGGGTCAGGGGCCCGAGGTGACCGGGCTCAGGGGCTGCGGCGTTCAGGGACTGCTGGGAGGCCGCCGCGTTGGCGGCCAAGCGAGTGGGAGGGAGGCCGAAGGGGGAGAGAAAAGAGGAAGGCCAAACAAGACAAGCGTTTGGGGGCGAAAGAAAAAGCCTACAGCACCCGGTATTCCCAGGCGGTCTCCCATCCAAGTACTAACCAGGCCCGACCCTGCTTAGCTTTCGAGATCAGACGAGATAGGGCGCGTTCAGGGTGGTATGGCCGTAGACGCCTGCCGCCGCAGCTGGCCGCCCCAAGAGCCTGCTGCGCGCTTCGCGGGCCCCGGCGCGCGCCGCGGCTCACCCCTCCGCCTGTCCTTGTCCTGGCGCCTGCCTCCCCGCCCGCCCGCCCGCCCAGGGGCCCAGACGCCTGCGGGCCCCGGGGCCTCGCCAAAGTCCCTCCGGGCACTCTCCCATCCCGGGACTCCCCAGCCCCTCCGCCCCGTGCCTCTGCAGGTGGCAAGGGGCTGTGTCCTCGGGCCCGCGCGCGGTGAGCACAGCGCCCCCCAGCGCCCACCCAGCGCCCTAGGCCTGGCCCAGCTGGCCACCTGGCCTTCCCTCCTCTCCTCTCCTCTCCTCTGCTCTCCTCTCCTCTCCTCTCCTCTGCTCTCTTATGCTCTCCTCTCCTCTGCTCTCCTCTGCTCTCCTCTACTCTCCTCCAGTCAGCTCTGCTCTGCTCGGCTCGGCTCGGCTCGGCTCGGCTCGGCACGGCTTGGACGGGTTCGGTTCGCCCCTCCTCTGCACCCCGCCTCGCTCCCAGCCCACCCGAGGCCACGAGGACACGGGCGATGCCACACACCAGCCCAGAAGCGGCAGCCCCGCCCCGTGACCCTTCCTCCGCGCGCTTCCCCTCGCCACCCACCCGCAACAGGCCCTGACCAGAGACACGATAGGCCGGCTCACCTACACGGACACAGGGATACCCACGGAGACACAGGGACAGACACAGACTGAGGGATGTCTGCACAGACGGCCAGAACGCAGAGCCCCAGAGACAGACTCTCCAACCCGCAGTCCCCCCCACCCCCCCAGACCCTCCACACCCCCAGCTCCCAGGACAGACGCGGTGACCCTGACCGGCATGGGGACAGGGACCGGGTCGGAGACACGGGTGCACGCAACGCTCACACACCCACTCACACGCACAGGAACACACACACGCACGCACACACCCGCGCACACACGCACTCGGACAAGACACCACCCACCCAGGAGGCTGCGGTGGCCTGGCACCTGTCCCGGGAGGGAGGGCCGGCGTGCTTGGGCAGGGCTTTGGCCTAGGTGGCGGCGCCCTGGAGCTGCCGGAGGAGCCCGGGGAGCCCGAGGACCTGCCGGTGAGGTGTCAGCAGTCCCGTTCGGCTCCCTTTCCTGCCCAGCACCCGGTCTGGCCTGGGGGCCTGCCAGGGATTCTTTCATGGGTCTAGTCTTCTGGTGTGGGGTGTGGGGTGTGGGGTGTGGGGTGTGGGGTGTGGCGTGGGGCCGGGGGCGGGGCGGGGGCCTCTCTTGGCCCGGTGTGCGGCGCCTCCGGTCTTTCTCGGAGCGAGACAGCCCCGCGCTTGCCGTGGCTGCTCCCGGGAGACGCAGGGTGGAGCCGAGTGCCCAAGGCGCCGGGAGCCCACGCGGGTCGGCCATCTGGCGTCCTGGGCACCTCGGCCCGGGCGCGGGGCCCCAGGGGCGAAGGGGAGGTGGTCGGTGAGAAGGAAGGGAATGCCCTTCCGGCCTGAGCGGAGCCCAGGCCCGGTGGAGAGAAGGGGCAGGGTGGGCCCAGGTCGCGGGGGCGCCGGGAGGGGTGGGGCGGTGGGGCGGGCTGCCGGTGGGCTTTGGAGCTGGGGGCAGCCCGAGGGCCTCGCTAGGGGATCCAGGGCCCAGGGCCCGGGCCCGGGCGCACAGGCCCGAGGAGAGGTTGCCCGAGCCCGGGGTCGAGGCCCGCTCCTGCCTCCTGTCCCCCACAACCCCGGCCCCGGCCCGCCCCTCCCCGCCCTCCTCCCACAGCCCGTCGGCCCCCACCCCCTCCCCGCGTCCATGGCCGTGGTCCTCACCCCGGTCCCCCTTTCCCTGCCTCTGGCCCCCGAGCCCCCTCCAACACTGCCTCTCCCTGCCAGCAGCCCCCCAAGGTCGGCTGAGGCGCGGCTGGGCCTCGTGGCGTGGAGGCGGAAAGGCTGGGTTGTGGCCGGCCGCCCGTGCAGCGGGCCGCCCTTTTGGGGCCAGGGGCCCGCGATGCTGGGGCTGGGGTGGCCAGGGGTCGGGGGGTCAGGGGCCCGAGGTGACCGGGCTCAGGGGCTGCGGCGTTCAGGGACTGCTGGGAGGCCGCCGCGTTGGCGGCCAAGCGAGTGGGAGGGAGGCCGAAGGGGGAGAGAAAAGAGGAAGGCCAAACAAGACAAGCGTTTGGGGGCGAAAGAAAAAGCCTACAGCACCCGGTATTCCCAGGCGGTCTCCCATCCAAGTACTAACCAGGCCCGACCCTGCTTAGCTTCCGAGATCAGACGAGATCGGGCGCGTTCAGGGTGGTATGGCCGTAGACGCCTGCCGCCGCAGCTGGCCGCCCCAAGAGCCTGCTGCGCGCTTCGCGGGCCCCGGCGCGCGCCGCGGCTCACCCCTCCGCCTGTCCTTGTCCTGGCGCCTGCCTCCCCGCCCGCCCGCCCGCCCAGGGGCCCAGACGCCTGCGGGCCCCGGGGCCTCGCCAAAGTCCCTCCGGGCACTCTCCCATCCCGGGACTCCCCAGCCCCTCCGCCCCGTGCCTCTGCAGGTGGCAAGGGGCTGTGTCCTCGGGCCCGCGCGCGGTGAGCACAGCGCCCCCCAGCGCCCACCCAGCGCCCTAGGCCTGGCCCAGCTGGCCACCTGGCCTTCCCTCCTCTCCTCTCCTCTCCTCTGCTCTCCTCTCCTCTCCTCTCCTCTGCTCTCTTATGCTCTCCTCTCCTCTGCTCTCCTCTGCTCTCCTCTACTCTCCTCCAGTCAGCTCTGCTCGGCTCGGCTCGGCTCGGCTCGGCTCGGCTCTGCTCGGCTCGGCTGGGCACGGCTTGGACGGGTTCGGTTCTCCCCTCCTCTGCACCCCGCCTCGCTCCCAGCCCACCCGAGGCCACGAGGACACGGGCGATGCCACACACCCGCCCAGAAGCGGCAGCCCCGCCCCGTGACCCTTCCTCCGCGCGCTTCCCCTCGCCACCCACCCGCAACAGGCCCTGACCAGAGACACGATAGGCCGGCTCACCTACACGGACACAGGGATACCCACGGAGACACAGGGACAGACACAGACTGAGGGATGTCTGCACAGACGGCCAGAACGCAGAGCCCCAGAGACAGACTCTCCAACCCGCAGTCCCCCCCACCCCCCCAGACCCTCCACACCCCCAGCTCCCAGGACAGACGCGGTGACCCTGACCGGCATGGGACAGGGACCGGGTCGGAGACACGGGTGCACGCAATGCTCACACACCCACTCACACGCACAGGAACACACACACGCACGCACACACCCGCGCACACACGCACTCGGACAAGACACCACCCACCCAGGAGGCTGCGGTGGCCTGGCACCTGTCCCGGGAGGGAGGGCCGGCGTGCTTGGGCAGGGCTTTGGCCTAGGTGGCGGCGCCCTGGAGCTGCCGGAGGAGCCCGGGGAGCCCGAGGACCTGCCGGTGAGGTGTCAGCAGTCCCGTTCGGCTCCCTTTCCTGCCCAGCACCCGGTCTGGCCTGGGGGCCTGCCAGGGATTCTTTCATGGGTCTAGTCTTCTGGTGTGGGGTGTGGGGTGTGGGGTGTGGGGTGTGGGGTGTGGCGTGGGGCCGGGGGCGGGGCGGGGGCCTCTCTTGGCCCGGTGTGCGGCGACTCCGGTCTTTCTCGGAGCGAGACAGCCCCGCGCTTGCCGTGGCTGCTCCCGGGAGACGCAGGGTGGAGCCGAGTGCCCAAGGCGCCGGGAGCCCACGAGGGTCGGCCATCTGGCGTCCTGGGCACCTCGGCCCGGGCGCGGGGCCCCAGGGGCGAAGGGGAGGTGGTCGGTGAGAAGGAAGGGAATGCCCTTCCGGCCTGAGCGGAGCCCAGGCCCGGTGGAGAGAAGGGGCAGGGTGGGCCCAGGTCGCGGGGGCGCCGGGAGGGGTGGGGCGGTGGGGCGGGCTGCCGGTGGGCTTTGGAGCTGTGGGCAGCCCGAGGGCCTCGCTAGGGGATCCAGGGCCCAGGGCCCGGGCCCGGGCGCACAGGCCCGAGGAGAGGTTGCCCGAGCCCGGGGTCGAGGCCCGCTCCTGCCTCCTGTCCCTCACAACCCCGGCCCCGGCCCGCCCCTCCCCGCCCTCCTCCCACAGCCCGTCGGCCCCCACCCCCTCCCCGCGTCCATGGCCGTGGTCCTCACCCCGGTCCCCCTTTCCCTGCCTCTGGCCCCTGAGCCCCCTCCAACACTGCCTCTCCCTCCCAGCAGCCCCCCAAGGTAGGCTGAGGCGCGGCTGGGCCTCGTGGCGTGGAGGCGGAAAGGCTGGGTTGTGGCCGGCCGCCCGTGCAGCGGGCCGCCCTTTTGGGGCCAGGGGCCCGCGATGCTGGGGCTGGGGTGGCCAGGGGTCGGGGGGTCAGGGGCCCGAGGTGACCGGGCTCCGGGGCTGCGGCGTTCAGGGACTGCTGGGAGGCCGCCGCGTTGGCGGCCAAGCGAGTGGGAGGGAGGCCGAAGGGGGAGAGAAAAGAGGAAGGCCAAACAAGACAAGCGTTTGGGGGCGAAAGAAAAAGCCTACAGCACCCGGTATTCCCAGGCGGTCTCCCATCCAAGTACTAACCAGGCCCGACCCTGCTTAGCTTCCGAGATCAGACGAGATCGGGCGCGTGCAGGGTGGTATGGCCGTAGACGCCTGCCGCCGCAGCTGGCCGCCCCAAGAGCCTGCTGCGCGCTTCGCGGGCCCCGGCGCGCGCCGCGGCTCACCCCTCAGCCTGTCCTTGTCCTGGCGCCTGCCTCCCCGCCCGCCCGCCCGCCCAGGGGCCCAGACGCCTGCGGGCCCCGGGGCCTCGCCAAAGTCCCTCCGGGCACTCTCCCATCCCGGGACTCCCCAGCCCCTCCGCCCCGTGCCTCTGCAGGTGGCAAGGGGCTGTGTCCTCGGGCCCGCGCGCGGTGAGCACAGCGCCCCCCAGCGCCCACCCAGCGCCCTAGACCTGGCCCAGCTGGCCACCTGGCCTTCCCTCCTCTCCTCTCCTCTCCTCTGCTCTCCTCTCCTCTCCTCTCCTCTGCTCTCTTATGCTCTCCTCTCCTCTGCTCTCCTCTGCTCTCCTCTACTCTCCTCCAGTCAGCTCTGCTCTGCTCGGCTCGGCTCGGCTCGGCTCGGCTCGGCACGGCTTGGACGGGTTCGGTTCTCCCCTCCTCTGCACCCCGCCTCGCTCCCAGCCCACCCGAGGCCACGAGGACACGGGCGATGCCACACACCCGCCCAGAAGCGGCAGCCCCGCCCCGTGACCCTTCCTCCGCGCGCTTCCCCTCGCCACCCACCCGCAACAGGCCCTGACCAGAGACACGATAGGCCGGCTCACCTACACGGACACAGGGATACCCACGGAGACACAGGGACAGACACAGACTGAGGGATGTCTGCACAGACGGCCAGAACGCAGAGCCCCAGAGACAGACTCTCCAACCCGCAGTCCCCCCCACCCCCCCAGACCCTCCACACCCCCAGCTCCCAGGACAGACGCGGTGACCCTGACCGGCATGGGGACAGGGACCGGGTCGGAGACACGGGTGCACGCAACGCTCACACACCCACTCACACGCACAGGAACACCCACACGCACGCACACACCCGCGCACACACGCACTCGGACAAGACACCACCCACCCAGGAGGCTGCGGTGGCCTGGCACCTGTCCCGGGAGGGAGGGCCGGCGTGCTTGGGCAGGGCTTTGGCCTAGGTGGCGGCGCCCTGGAGCTGCCGGAGGAGCCCGGGGAGCCCGAGGACCTGCCGGTGAGGTGTCAGCAGTCCCGTTCGGCTCCCTTTCCTGCCCAGCACCCGGTCTGGCCTGGGGGCCTGCCAGGGATTCTTTCATGGGTCTAGTCTTCTGGTGTGGGGTGTGGGGTGTGGGGTGTGGGGTGTGGGGTGTGGCGTGGGGCCGGGGGCGGGGCGGGGGCCTCTCTTGGCCCGGTGTGCGGCGCCTCCGGTCTTTCTCGGAGCGAGACAGCCCCGCGCTTGCCGTGGCTGCTCCCGGGAGACGCAGGGTGGAGCCGAGTGCCCAAGGCGCCGGGAGCCCACGCGGGTCGGCCATCTGGCGTCCTGGGCACCTCGGCCCGGGCGCGGGGCCCCAGGGGCGAAGGGGAGGTGGTCGGTGAGAAGGAAGGGAATGCCCTTCCGGCCTGAGCGGAGCCCAGGCCCGGTGGAGAGAAGGGGCAGGGTGGGCCCAGGTCGCGGGGGCGCCGGGAGGGGTGGGGCGGTGGGGCGGGCTGCCGGTGGGCTTTGGAGCTGGGGGCAGCCCGAGGGCCTCGCTAGGGGATCCAGGGCCCAGGGCCCGGGCCCGGGCGCACAGGCCCGAGGAGAGGTTGCCCGAGCCCGGGGTCGAGGCCCGCTCCTGCCTCCTGTCCCCCACAACCCCGGCCCCGGCCCGCCCCTCCCCGCCCTCCTCCCACAGCCCGTCGGCCCCCACCCCCTCCCCGCGTCCATGGCCGTGGTCCTCACCCCGGTCCCCCTTTCCCTGCCTCTGGCCCCCGAGCCCCCTCCAACACTGCCTCTCCCTGCCAGCAGCCCCCCAAGGTCGGCTGAGGCGCGGCTGGGCCTCGTGGCGTGGAGGCGGAAAGGCTGGGTTGTGGCCGGCCGCCCGTGCAGCGGGCCGCCCTTTTGGGGCCAGGGGCCCGCGATGCTGGGGCTGGGGTGGCCAGGGGTCGGGGGGTCAGGGGCCCGAGGTGACCGGGCTCAGGGGCTGCGGCGTTCAGGGACTGCTGGGAGGCCGCCGCGTTGGCGGCCAAGCGAGTGGGAGGGAGGCCGAAGGGGGAGAGAAAAGAGGAAGGCCAAACAAGACAAGCGTTTGGGGGCGAAAGAAAAAGCCTACAGCACCCGGTATTCCCAGGCGGTCTCCCATCCAAGTACTAACCAGGCCCGACCCTGCTTAGCTTCCGAGATCAGACGAGATCGGGCGCGTTCAGGGTGGTATGGCCGTAGACGCCTGCCGCCGCAGCTGGCCGCCCCAAGAGCCTGCTGCGCGCTTCGCGGGCCCCGGCGCGCGCCGCGGCTCACCCCTCCGCCTGTCCTTGTCCTGGCGCCTGCCTCCCCGCCCGCCCGCCCGCCCAGGGGCCCAGACGCCTGCGGGCCCCGGGGCCTCGCCAAAGTCCCTCCGGGCACTCTCCCATCCCGGGACTCCCCAGCCCCTCCGCCCCGTGCCTCTGCAGGTGGCAAGGGGCTGTGTCCTCGGGCCCGCGCGCGGTGAGCACAGCGCCCCCCAGCGCCCACCCAGCGCCCTAGGCCTGGCCCAGCTGGCCACCTGGCCTTCCCTCCTCTCCTCTCCTCTCCTCTGCTCTCCTCTCCTCTCCTCTCCTCTGCTCTCTTATGCTCTCCTCTCCTCTGCTCTCCTCTGCTCTCCTCTACTCTCCTCCAGTCAGCTCTGCTCTGCTCGGCTCGGCTCGGCTCGGCTCGGCTCGGCACGGCTTGGACGGGTTCGGTTCGCCCCTCCTCTGCACCCCGCCTCGCTCCCAGCCCACCCGAGGCCACGAGGACACGGGCGATGCCACACACCAGCCCAGAAGCGGCAGCCCCGCCCCGTGACCCTTCCTCCGCGCGCTTCCCCTCGCCACCCACCCGCAACAGGCCCTGACCAGAGACACGATAGGCCGGCTCACCTACACGGACACAGGGATACCCACGGAGACACAGGGACAGACACAGACTGAGGGATGTCTGCACAGACGGCCAGAACGCAGAGCCCCAGAGACAGACTCTCCAACCCGCAGTCCCCCCCACCCCCCCAGACCCTCCACACCCCCAGCTCCCAGGACAGACGCGGTGACCCTGACCGGCATGGGGACAGGGACCGGGTCGGAGACACGGGTGCACGCAACGCTCACACACCCACTCACACGCACAGGAACACACACACGCACGCACACACCCGCGCACACACGCACTCGGACAAGACACCACCCACCCAGGAGGCTGCGGTGGCCTGGCACCTGTCCCGGGAGGGAGGGCCGGCGTGCTTGGGCAGGGCTTTGGCCTAGGTGGCGGCGCCCTGGAGCTGCCGGAGGAGCCCGGGGAGCCCGAGGACCTGCCGGTGAGGTGTCAGCAGTCCCGTTCGGCTCCCTTTCCTGCCCAGCACCCGGTCTGGCCTGGGGGCCTGCCAGGGATTCTTTCATGGGTCTAGTCTTCTGGTGTGGGGTGTGGGGTGTGGGGTGTGGGGTGTGGGGTGTGGCGTGGGGCCGGGGGCGGGGCGGGGGCCTCTCTTGGCCCGGTGTGCGGCGCCTCCGGTCTTTCTCGGAGCGAGACAGCCCCGCGCTTGCCGTGGCTGCTCCCGGGAGACGCAGGGTGGAGCCGAGTGCCCAAGGCGCCGGGAGCCCACGCGGGTCGGCCATCTGGCGTCCTGGGCACCTCGGCCCGGGCGCGGGGCCCCAGGGGCGAAGGGGAGGTGGTCGGTGAGAAGGAAGGGAATGCCCTTCCGGCCTGAGCGGAGCCCAGGCCCGGTGGAGAGAAGGGGCAGGGTGGGCCCAGGTCGCGGGGGCGCCGGGAGGGGTGGGGCGGTGGGGCGGGCTGCCGGTGGGCTTTGGAGCTGGGGGCAGCCCGAGGGCCTCGCTAGGGGATCCAGGGCCCAGGGCCCGGGCCCGGGCGCACAGGCCCGAGGAGAGGTTGCCCGAGCCCGGGGTCGAGGCCCGCTCCTGCCTCCTGTCCCCCACAACCCCGGCCCCGGCCCGCCCCTCCCCGCCCTCCTCCCACAGCCCGTCGGCCCCCACCCCCTCCCCGCGTCCATGGCCGTGGTCCTCACCCCGGTCCCCCTTTCCCTGCCTCTGGCCCCCGAGCCCCCTCCAACACTGCCTCTCCCTGCCAGCAGCCCCCCAAGGTCGGCTGAGGCGCGGCTGGGCCTCGTGGCGTGGAGGCGGAAAGGCTGGGTTGTGGCCGGCCGCCCGTGCAGCGGGCCGCCCTTTTGGGGCCAGGGGCCCGCGATGCTGGGGCTGGGGTGGCCAGGGGTCGGGGGGTCAGGGGCCCGAGGTGACCGGGCTCAGGGGCTGCGGCGTTCAGGGACTGCTGGGAGGCCGCCGCGTTGGCGGCCAAGCGAGTGGGAGGGAGGCCGAAGGGGGAGAGAAAAGAGGAAGGCCAAACAAGACAAGCGTTTGGGGGCGAAAGAAAAAGCCTACAGCACCCGGTATTCCCAGGCGGTCTCCCATCCAAGTACTAACCAGGCCCGACCCTGCTTAGCTTCCGAGATCAGACGAGATCGGGCGCGTTCAGGGTGGTATGGCCGTAGACGCCTGCCGCCGCAGCTGGCCGCCCCAAGAGCCTGCTGCGCGCTTCGCGGGCCCCGGCGCGCGCCGCGGCTCACCCCTCCGCCTGTCCTTGTCCTGGCGCCTGCCTCCCCGCCCGCCCGCCCGCCCAGGGGCCCAGACGCCTGCGGGCCCCGGGGCCTCGCCAAAGTCCCTCCGGGCACTCTCCCATCCCGGGACTCCCCAGCCCCTCCGCCCCGTGCCTCTGCAGGTGGCAAGGGGCTGTGTCCTCGGGCCCGCGCGCGGTGAGCACAGCGCCCCCCAGCGCCCACCCAGCGCCCTAGGCCTGGCCCAGCTGGCCACCTGGCCTTCCCTCCTCTCCTCTCCTCTCCTCTGCTCTCCTCTCCTCTCCTCTCCTCTGCTCTCTTATGCTCTCCTCTCCTCTGCTCTCCTCTGCTCTCCTCTACTCTCCTCCAGTCAGCTCTGCTCGGCTCGGCTCGGCTCGGCTCGGCTCGGCTCTGCTCGGCTCGGCTGGGCACGGCTTGGACGGGTTCGGTTCTCCCCTCCTCTGCACCCCGCCTCGCTCCCAGCCCACCCGAGGCCACGAGGACACGGGCGATGCCACACACCCGCCCAGAAGCGGCAGCCCCGCCCCGTGACCCTTCCTCCGCGCGCTTCCCCTCGCCACCCACCCGCAACAGGCCCTGACCAGAGACACGATAGGCCGGCTCACCTACACGGACACAGGGATACCCACGGAGACACAGGGACAGACACAGACTGAGGGATGTCTGCACAGACGGCCAGAACGCAGAGCCCCAGAGACAGACTCTCCAACCCGCAGTCCCCCCCACCCCCCCAGACCCTCCACACCCCCAGCTCCCAGGACAGACGCGGTGACCCTGACCGGCATGGGACAGGGACCGGGTCGGAGACACGGGTGCACGCAACGCTCACACACCCACTCACACGCACAGGAACACACACACGCACGCACACACCCGCGCACACACGCACTCGGACAAGACACCACCCACCCAGGAGGCTGCGGTGGCCTGGCACCTGTCCCAGGAGGGAGGGCCGGCGTGCTTGGGCAGGGCTTTGGCCTAGGTGGCGGCGCCCTGGAGCTGCCGGAGGAGCCCGGGGAGCCCGAGGACCTGCCGGTGAGGTGTCAGCAGTCCCGTTCGGCTCCCTTTCCTGCCCAGCACCCGGTCTGGCCTGGGGGCCTGCCAGGGATTCTTTCATGGGTCTAGTCTTCTGGTGTGGGGTGTGGGGTGTGGGGTGTGGGGTGTGGCGTGGGGCCGGGGGCGGGGCGGGGGCCTCTCTTGGCCCGGTGTGCGGCGCCTCCGGTCTTTCTCGGAGCGAGACAGCCCCGCGCTTGCCGTGGCTGCTCCCGGGAGACGCAGGGTGGAGCCGAGTGCCCAAGGCGCCGGGAGCCCACGAGGGTCGGCCATCTGGCGTCCTGGGCACCTCGGCCCGGGCGCGGGGCCCCAGGGGCGAAGGGGAGGTGGTCGGTGAGAAGGAAGGGAATGCCCTTCCGGCCTGAGCGGAGCCCAGGCCCGGTGGAGAGAAGGGGCAGGGTGGGCCCAGGTCGCGGGGGCGCCGGGAGGGGTGGGGCGGTGGGGCGGGCTGCCGGTGGGCTTTGGAGCTGGGGGCAGCCCGAGGGCCTCGCTAGGGGATCCAGGGCCCAGGGCCCGGGCCCGGGCGCACAGGCCCGAGGAGAGGTTGCCCGAGCCCGGGGTCGAGGCCCGCTCCTGCCTCCTGTCCCCCACAACCCCGGCCCCGGCCCGCCCCTCCCCGCCCTCCTCCCACAGCCCGTCGGCCCCCACCCCCTCCCCGCGTCCATGGCCGTGGTCCTCACCCCGGTCCCCCTTTCCCTGCCTCTGGCCCCCGAGCCCCCTCCAACACTGCCTCTCCCTGCCAGCAGCCCCCCAAGGTCGGCTGAGGCGCGGCTGGGCCTCGTGGCGTGGAGGCGGAAAGGCTGGGTTGTGGCCGGCCGCCCGTGCAGCGGGCCGCCCTTTTGGGGCCAGGGGCCCGCGATGCTGGGGCTGGGGTGGCCAGGGGTCGGGGGGTCAGGGGCCCGAGGTGACCGGGCTCAGGGGCTGCGGCGTTCAGGGACTGCTGGGAGGCCGCCGCGTTGGCGGCCAAGCGAGTGGGAGGGAGGCCGAAGGGGGAGAGAAAAGAGGAAGGCCAAACAAGACAAGCGTTTGGGGGCGAAAGAAAAAGCCTACAGCACCCGGTATTCCCAGGCGGTCTCCCATCCAAGTACTAACCAGGCCCGACCCTGCTTAGCTTTCGAGATCAGACGAGATAGGGCGCGTTCAGGGTGGTATGGCCGTAGACGCCTGCCGCCGCAGCTGGCCGCCCCAAGAGCCTGCTGCGCGCTTCGCGGGCCCCGGCGCGCGCCGCGGCTCACCCCTCCGCCTGTCCTTGTCCTGGCGCCTGCCTCCCCGCCCGCCCGCCCGCCCAGGGGCCCAGACGCCTGCGGGCCCCGGGGCCTCGCCAAAGTCCCTCCGGGCACTCTCCCATCCCGGGACTCCCCAGCCCCTCCGCCCCGTGCCTCTGCAGGTGGCAAGGGGCTGTGTCCTCGGGCCCGCGCGCGGTGAGCACAGCGCCCCCCAGCGCCCACCCAGCGCCCTAGGCCTGGCCCAGCTGGCCACCTGGCCTTCCCTCCTCTCCTCTCCTCTCCTCTGCTCTCCTCTCCTCTCCTCTCCTCTGCTCTCTTATGCTCTCCTCTCCTCTGCTCTCCTCTGCTCTCCTCTACTCTCCTCCAGTCAGCTCTGCTCTGCTCGGCTCGGCTCGGCTCGGCTCGGCTCGGCACGGCTTGGACGGGTTCGGTTCGCCCCTCCTCTGCACCCCGCCTCGCTCCCAGCCCACCCGAGGCCACGAGGACACGGGCGATGCCACACACCAGCCCAGAAGCGGCAGCCCCGCCCCGTGACCCTTCCTCCGCGCGCTTCCCCTCGCCACCCACCCGCAACAGGCCCTGACCAGAGACACGATAGGCCGGCTCACCTACACGGACACAGGGATACCCACGGAGACACAGGGACAGACACAGACTGAGGGATGTCTGCACAGACGGCCAGAACGCAGAGCCCCAGAGACAGACTCTCCAACCCGCAGTCCCCCCCACCCCCCCAGACCCTCCACACCCCCAGCTCCCAGGACAGACGCGGTGACCCTGACCGGCATGGGGACAGGGACCGGGTCGGAGACACGGGTGCACGCAACGCTCACACACCCACTCACACGCACAGGAACACACACACGCACGCACACACCCGCGCACACACGCACTCGGACAAGACACCACCCACCCAGGAGGCTGCGGTGGCCTGGCACCTGTCCCGGGAGGGAGGGCCGGCGTGCTTGGGCAGGGCTTTGGCCTAGGTGGCGGCGCCCTGGAGCTGCCGGAGGAGCCCGGGGAGCCCGAGGACCTGCCGGTGAGGTGTCAGCAGTCCCGTTCGGCTCCCTTTCCTGCCCAGCACCCGGTCTGGCCTGGGGGCCTGCCAGGGATTCTTTCATGGGTCTAGTCTTCTGGTGTGGGGTGTGGGGTGTGGGGTGTGGGGTGTGGGGTGTGGCGTGGGGCCGGGGGCGGGGCGGGGGCCTCTCTTGGCCCGGTGTGCGGCGCCTCCGGTCTTTCTCGGAGCGAGACAGCCCCGCGCTTGCCGTGGCTGCTCCCGGGAGACGCAGGGTGGAGCCGAGTGCCCAAGGCGCCGGGAGCCCACGCGGGTCGGCCATCTGGCGTCCTGGGCACCTCGGCCCGGGCGCGGGGCCCCAGGGGCGAAGGGGAGGTGGTCGGTGAGAAGGAAGGGAATGCCCTTCCGGCCTGAGCGGAGCCCAGGCCCGGTGGAGAGAAGGGGCAGGGTGGGCCCAGGTCGCGGGGGCGCCGGGAGGGGTGGGGCGGTGGGGCGGGCTGCCGGTGGGCTTTGGAGCTGGGGGCAGCCCGAGGGCCTCGCTAGGGGATCCAGGGCCCAGGGCCCGGGCCCGGGCGCACAGGCCCGAGGAGAGGTTGCCCGAGCCCGGGGTCGAGGCCCGCTCCTGCCTCCTGTCCCCCACAACCCCGGCCCCGGCCCGCCCCTCCCCGCCCTCCTCCCACAGCCCGTCGGCCCCCACCCCCTCCCCGCGTCCATGGCCGTGGTCCTCACCCCGGTCCCCCTTTCCCTGCCTCTGGCCCCCGAGCCCCCTCCAACACTGCCTCTCCCTGCCAGCAGCCCCCCAAGGTCGGCTGAGGCGCGGCTGGGCCTCGTGGCGTGGAGGCGGAAAGGCTGGGTTGTGGCCGGCCGCCCGTGCAGCGGGCCGCCCTTTTGGGGCCAGGGGCCCGCGATGCTGGGGCTGGGGTGGCCAGGGGTCGGGGGGTCAGGGGCCCGAGGTGACCGGGCTCAGGGGCTGCGGCGTTCAGGGACTGCTGGGAGGCCGCCGCGTTGGCGGCCAAGCGAGTGGGAGGGAGGCCGAAGGGGGAGAGAAAAGAGGAAGGCCAAACAAGACAAGCGTTTGGGGGCGAAAGAAAAAGCCTACAGCACCCGGTATTCCCAGGCGGTCTCCCATCCAAGTACTAACCAGGCCCGACCCTGCTTAGCTTCCGAGATCAGACGAGATCGGGCGCGTTCAGGGTGGTATGGCCGTAGACGCCTGCCGCCGCAGCTGGCCGCCCCAAGAGCCTGCTGCGCGCTTCGCGGGCCCCGGCGCGCGCCGCGGCTCACCCCTCCGCCTGTCCTTGTCCTGGCGCCTGCCTCCCCGCCCGCCCGCCCGCCCAGGGGCCCAGACGCCTGCGGGCCCCGGGGCCTCGCCAAAGTCCCTCCGGGCACTCTCCCATCCCGGGACTCCCCAGCCCCTCCGCCCCGTGCCTCTGCAGGTGGCAAGGGGCTGTGTCCTCGGGCCCGCGCGCGGTGAGCACAGCGCCCCCCAGCGCCCACCCAGCGCCCTAGGCCTGGCCCAGCTGGCCACCTGGCCTTCCCTCCTCTCCTCTCCTCTCCTCTGCTCTCCTCTCCTCTCCTCTCCTCTGCTCTCTTATGCTCTCCTCTCCTCTGCTCTCCTCTGCTCTCCTCTACTCTCCTCCAGTCAGCTCTGCTCGGCTCGGCTCGGCTCGGCTCGGCTCGGCTCTGCTCGGCTCGGCTGGGCACGGCTTGGACGGGTTCGGTTCTCCCCTCCTCTGCACCCCGCCTCGCTCCCAGCCCACCCGAGGCCACGAGGACACGGGCGATGCCACACACCCGCCCAGAAGCGGCAGCCCCGCCCCGTGACCCTTCCTCCGCGCGCTTCCCCTCGCCACCCACCCGCAACAGGCCCTGACCAGAGACACGATAGGCCGGCTCACCTACACGGACACAGGGATACCCACGGAGACACAGGGACAGACACAGACTGAGGGATGTCTGCACAGACGGCCAGAACGCAGAGCCCCAGAGACAGACTCTCCAACCCGCAGTCCCCCCCACCCCCCCAGACCCTCCACACCCCCAGCTCCCAGGACAGACGCGGTGACCCTGACCGGCATGGGACAGGGACCGGGTCGGAGACACGGGTGCACGCAATGCTCACACACCCACTCACACGCACAGGAACACACACACGCACGCACACACCCGCGCACACACGCACTCGGACAAGACACCACCCACCCAGGAGGCTGCGGTGGCCTGGCACCTGTCCCGGGAGGGAGGGCCGGCGTGCTTGGGCAGGGCTTTGGCCTAGGTGGCGGCGCCCTGGAGCTGCCGGAGGAGCCCGGGGAGCCCGAGGACCTGCCGGTGAGGTGTCAGCAGTCCCGTTCGGCTCCCTTTCCTGCCCAGCACCCGGTCTGGCCTGGGGGCCTGCCAGGGATTCTTTCATGGGTCTAGTCTTCTGGTGTGGGGTGTGGGGTGTGGGGTGTGGGGTGTGGGGTGTGGCGTGGGGCCGGGGGCGGGGCGGGGGCCTCTCTTGGCCCGGTGTGCGGCGACTCCGGTCTTTCTCGGAGCGAGACAGCCCCGCGCTTGCCGTGGCTGCTCCCGGGAGACGCAGGGTGGAGCCGAGTGCCCAAGGCGCCGGGAGCCCACGAGGGTCGGCCATCTGGCGTCCTGGGCACCTCGGCCCGGGCGCGGGGCCCCAGGGGCGAAGGGGAGGTGGTCGGTGAGAAGGAAGGGAATGCCCTTCCGGCCTGAGCGGAGCCCAGGCCCGGTGGAGAGAAGGGGCAGGGTGGGCCCAGGTCGCGGGGGCGCCGGGAGGGGTGGGGCGGTGGGGCGGGCTGCCGGTGGGCTTTGGAGCTGTGGGCAGCCCGAGGGCCTCGCTAGGGGATCCAGGGCCCAGGGCCCGGGCCCGGGCGCACAGGCCCGAGGAGAGGTTGCCCGAGCCCGGGGTCGAGGCCCGCTCCTGCCTCCTGTCCCTCACAACCCCGGCCCCGGCCCGCCCCTCCCCGCCCTCCTCCCACAGCCCGTCGGCCCCCACCCCCTCCCCGCGTCCATGGCCGTGGTCCTCACCCCGGTCCCCCTTTCCCTGCCTCTGGCCCCTGAGCCCCCTCCAACACTGCCTCTCCCTCCCAGCAGCCCCCCAAGGTAGGCTGAGGCGCGGCTGGGCCTCGTGGCGTGGAGGCGGAAAGGCTGGGTTGTGGCCGGCCGCCCGTGCAGCGGGCCGCCCTTTTGGGGCCAGGGGCCCGCGATGCTGGGGCTGGGGTGGCCAGGGGTCGGGGGGTCAGGGGCCCGAGGTGACCGGGCTCCGGGGCTGCGGCGTTCAGGGACTGCTGGGAGGCCGCCGCGTTGGCGGCCAAGCGAGTGGGAGGGAGGCCGAAGGGGGAGAGAAAAGAGGAAGGCCAAACAAGACAAGCGTTTGGGGGCGAAAGAAAAAGCCTACAGCACCCGGTATTCCCAGGCGGTCTCCCATCCAAGTACTAACCAGGCCCGACCCTGCTTAGCTTCCGAGATCAGACGAGATCGGGCGCGTGCAGGGTGGTATGGCCGTAGACGCCTGCCGCCGCAGCTGGCCGCCCCAAGAGCCTGCTGCGCGCTTCGCGGGCCCCGGCGCGCGCCGCGGCTCACCCCTCAGCCTGTCCTTGTCCTGGCGCCTGCCTCCCCGCCCGCCCGCCCGCCCAGGGGCCCAGACGCCTGCGGGCCCCGGGGCCTCGCCAAAGTCCCTCCGGGCACTCTCCCATCCCGGGACTCCCCAGCCCCTCCGCCCCGTGCCTCTGCAGGTGGCAAGGGGCTGTGTCCTCGGGCCCGCGCGCGGTGAGCACAGCGCCCCCCAGCGCCCACCCAGCGCCCTAGACCTGGCCCAGCTGGCCACCTGGCCTTCCCTCCTCTCCTCTCCTCTCCTCTGCTCTCCTCTCCTCTCCTCTCCTCTGCTCTCTTATGCTCTCCTCTCCTCTGCTCTCCTCTGCTCTCCTCTACTCTCCTCCAGTCAGCTCTGCTCTGCTCGGCTCGGCTCGGCTCGGCTCGGCTCGGCTCGGCACGGCTTGGACGGGTTCGGTTCTCCCCTCCTCTGCACCCCGCCTCGCTCCCAGCCCACCCGAGGCCACGAGGACACGGGCGATGCCACACACCCGCCCAGAAGCGGCAGCCCCGCCCCGTGACCCTTCCTCCGCGCGCTTCCCCTCGCCACCCACCCGCAACAGGCCCTGACCAGAGACACGATAGGCCGGCTCACCTACACGGACACAGGGATACCCACGGAGACACAGGGACAGACACAGACTGAGGGATGTCTGCACAGACGGCCAGAACGCAGAGCCCCAGAGACAGACTCTCCAACCCGCAGTCCCCCCCACCCCCCCAGACCCTCCACACCCCCAGCTCCCAGGACAGACGCGGTGACCCTGACCGGCATGGGGACAGGGACCGGGTCGGAGACACGGGTGCACGCAACGCTCACACACCCACTCACACGCACAGGAACACCCACACGCACGCACACACCCGCGCACACACGCACTCGGACAAGACACCACCCACCCAGGAGGCTGCGGTGGCCTGGCACCTGTCCCGGGAGGGAGGGCCGGCGTGCTTGGGCAGGGCTTTGGCCTAGGTGGCGGCGCCCTGGAGCTGCCGGAGGAGCCCGGGGAGCCCGAGGACCTGCCGGTGAGGTGTCAGCAGTCCCGTTCGGCTCCCTTTCCTGCCCAGCACCCGGTCTGGCCTGGGGGCCTGCCAGGGATTCTTTCATGGGTCTAGTCTTCTGGTGTGGGGTGTGGGGTGTGGGGTGTGGGGTGTGGGGTGTGGCGTGGGGCCGGGGGCGGGGCGGGGGCCTCTCTTGGCCCGGTGTGCGGCGCCTCCGGTCTTTCTCGGAGCGAGACAGCCCCGCGCTTGCCGTGGCTGCTCCCGGGAGACGCAGGGTGGAGCCGAGTGCCCAAGGCGCCGGGAGCCCACGCGGGTCGGCCATCTGGCGTCCTGGGCACCTCGGCCCGGGCGCGGGGCCCCAGGGGCGAAGGGGAGGTGGTCGGTGAGAAGGAAGGGAATGCCCTTCCGGCCTGAGCGGAGCCCAGGCCCGGTGGAGAGAAGGGGCAGGGTGGGCCCAGGTCGCGGGGGCGCCGGGAGGGGTGGGGCGGTGGGGCGGGCTGCCGGTGGGCTTTGGAGCTGGGGGCAGCCCGAGGGCCTCGCTAGGGGATCCAGGGCCCAGGGCCCGGGCCCGGGCGCACAGGCCCGAGGAGAGGTTGCCCGAGCCCGGGGTCGAGGCCCGCTCCTGCCTCCTGTCCCCCACAACCCCGGCCCCGGCCCGCCCCTCCCCGCCCTCCTCCCACAGCCCGTCGGCCCCCACCCCCTCCCCGCGTCCATGGCCGTGGTCCTCACCCCGGTCCCCCTTTCCCTGCCTCTGGCCCCCGAGCCCCCTCCAACACTGCCTCTCCCTGCCAGCAGCCCCCCAAGGTCGGCTGAGGCGCGGCTGGGCCTCGTGGCGTGGAGGCGGAAAGGCTGGGTTGTGGCCGGCCGCCCGTGCAGCGGGCCGCCCTTTTGGGGCCAGGGGCCCGCGATGCTGGGGCTGGGGTGGCCAGGGGTCGGGGGGTCAGGGGCCCGAGGTGACCGGGCTCAGGGGCTGCGGCGTTCAGGGACTGCTGGGAGGCCGCCGCGTTGGCGGCCAAGCGAGTGGGAGGGAGGCCGAAGGGGGAGAGAAAAGAGGAAGGCCAAACAAGACAAGCGTTTGGGGGCGAAAGAAAAAGCCTACAGCACCCGGTATTCCCAGGCGGTCTCCCATCCAAGTACTAACCAGGCCCGACCCTGCTTAGCTTCCGAGATCAGACGAGATCGGGCGCGTTCAGGGTGGTATGGCCGTAGACGCCTGCCGCCGCAGCTGGCCGCCCCAAGAGCCTGCTGCGCGCTTCGCGGGCCCCGGCGCGCGCCGCGGCTCACCCCTCCGCCTGTCCTTGTCCTGGCGCCTGCCTCCCCGCCCGCCCGCCCGCCCAGGGGCCCAGACGCCTGCGGGCCCCGGGGCCTCGCCAAAGTCCCTCCGGGCACTCTCCCATCCCGGGACTCCCCAGCCCCTCCGCCCCGTGCCTCTGCAGGTGGCAAGGGGCTGTGTCCTCGGGCCCGCGCGCGGTGAGCACAGCGCCCCCCAGCGCCCACCCAGCGCCCTAGGCCTGGCCCAGCTGGCCACCTGGCCTTCCCTCCTCTCCTCTCCTCTCCTCTGCTCTCCTCTCCTCTCCTCTCCTCTGCTCTCTTATGCTCTCCTCTCCTCTGCTCTCCTCTGCTCTCCTCTACTCTCCTCCAGTCAGCTCTGCTCTGCTCGGCTCGGCTCGGCTCGGCTCGGCTCGGCACGGCTTGGACGGGTTCGGTTCGCCCCTCCTCTGCACCCCGCCTCGCTCCCAGCCCACCCGAGGCCACGAGGACACGGGCGATGCCACACACCAGCCCAGAAGCGGCAGCCCCGCCCCGTGACCCTTCCTCCGCGCGCTTCCCCTCGCCACCCACCCGCAACAGGCCCTGACCAGAGACACGATAGGCCGGCTCACCTACACGGACACAGGGATACCCACGGAGACACAGGGACAGACACAGACTGAGGGATGTCTGCACAGACGGCCAGAACGCAGAGCCCCAGAGACAGACTCTCCAACCCGCAGTCCCCCCCACCCCCCCAGACCCTCCACACCCCCAGCTCCCAGGACAGACGCGGTGACCCTGACCGGCATGGGGACAGGGACCGGGTCGGAGACACGGGTGCACGCAACGCTCACACACCCACTCACACGCACAGGAACACACACACGCACGCACACACCCGCGCACACACGCACTCGGACAAGACACCACCCACCCAGGAGGCTGCGGTGGCCTGGCACCTGTCCCGGGAGGGAGGGCCGGCGTGCTTGGGCAGGGCTTTGGCCTAGGTGGCGGCGCCCTGGAGCTGCCGGAGGAGCCCGGGGAGCCCGAGGACCTGCCGGTGAGGTGTCAGCAGTCCCGTTCGGCTCCCTTTCCTGCCCAGCACCCGGTCTGGCCTGGGGGCCTGCCAGGGATTCTTTCATGGGTCTAGTCTTCTGGTGTGGGGTGTGGGGTGTGGGGTGTGGGGTGTGGGGTGTGGCGTGGGGCCGGGGGCGGGGCGGGGGCCTCTCTTGGCCCGGTGTGCGGCGCCTCCGGTCTTTCTCGGAGCGAGACAGCCCCGCGCTTGCCGTGGCTGCTCCCGGGAGACGCAGGGTGGAGCCGAGTGCCCAAGGCGCCGGGAGCCCACGCGGGTCGGCCATCTGGCGTCCTGGGCACCTCGGCCCGGGCGCGGGGCCCCAGGGGCGAAGGGGAGGTGGTCGGTGAGAAGGAAGGGAATGCCCTTCCGGCCTGAGCGGAGCCCAGGCCCGGTGGAGAGAAGGGGCAGGGTGGGCCCAGGTCGCGGGGGCGCCGGGAGGGGTGGGGCGGTGGGGCGGGCTGCCGGTGGGCTTTGGAGCTGGGGGCAGCCCGAGGGCCTCGCTAGGGGATCCAGGGCCCAGGGCCCGGGCCCGGGCGCACAGGCCCGAGGAGAGGTTGCCCGAGCCCGGGGTCGAGGCCCGCTCCTGCCTCCTGTCCCCCACAACCCCGGCCCCGGCCCGCCCCTCCCCGCCCTCCTCCCACAGCCCGTCGGCCCCCACCCCCTCCCCGCGTCCATGGCCGTGGTCCTCACCCCGGTCCCCCTTTCCCTGCCTCTGGCCCCCGAGCCCCCTCCAACACTGCCTCTCCCTGCCAGCAGCCCCCCAAGGTCGGCTGAGGCGCGGCTGGGCCTCGTGGCGTGGAGGCGGAAAGGCTGGGTTGTGGCCGGCCGCCCGTGCAGCGGGCCGCCCTTTTGGGGCCAGGGGCCCGCGATGCTGGGGCTGGGGTGGCCAGGGGTCGGGGGGTCAGGGGCCCGAGGTGACCGGGCTCAGGGGCTGCGGCGTTCAGGGACTGCTGGGAGGCCGCCGCGTTGGCGGCCAAGCGAGTGGGAGGGAGGCCGAAGGGGGAGAGAAAAGAGGAAGGCCAAACAAGACAAGCGTTTGGGGGCGAAAGAAAAAGCCTACAGCACCCGGTATTCCCAGGCGGTCTCCCATCCAAGTACTAACCAGGCCCGACCCTGCTTAGCTTCCGAGATCAGACGAGATCGGGCGCGTTCAGGGTGGTATGGCCGTAGACGCCTGCCGCCGCAGCTGGCCGCCCCAAGAGCCTGCTGCGCGCTTCGCGGGCCCCGGCGCGCGCCGCGGCTCACCCCTCCGCCTGTCCTTGTCCTGGCGCCTGCCTCCCCGCCCGCCCGCCCGCCCAGGGGCCCAGACGCCTGCGGGCCCCGGGGCCTCGCCAAAGTCCCTCCGGGCACTCTCCCATCCCGGGACTCCCCAGCCCCTCCGCCCCGTGCCTCTGCAGGTGGCAAGGGGCTGTGTCCTCGGGCCCGCGCGCGGTGAGCACAGCGCCCCCCAGCGCCCACCCAGCGCCCTAGGCCTGGCCCAGCTGGCCACCTGGCCTTCCCTCCTCTCCTCTCCTCTCCTCTGCTCTCCTCTCCTCTCCTCTCCTCTGCTCTCTTATGCTCTCCTCTCCTCTGCTCTCCTCTGCTCTCCTCTACTCTCCTCCAGTCAGCTCTGCTCGGCTCGGCTCGGCTCGGCTCGGCTCGGCTCTGCTCGGCTCGGCTGGGCACGGCTTGGACGGGTTCGGTTCTCCCCTCCTCTGCACCCCGCCTCGCTCCCAGCCCACCCGAGGCCACGAGGACACGGGCGATGCCACACACCCGCCCAGAAGCGGCAGCCCCGCCCCGTGACCCTTCCTCCGCGCGCTTCCCCTCGCCACCCACCCGCAACAGGCCCTGACCAGAGACACGATAGGCCGGCTCACCTACACGGACACAGGGATACCCACGGAGACACAGGGACAGACACAGACTGAGGGATGTCTGCACAGACGGCCAGAACGCAGAGCCCCAGAGACAGACTCTCCAACCCGCAGTCCCCCCCACCCCCCCAGACCCTCCACACCCCCAGCTCCCAGGACAGACGCGGTGACCCTGACCGGCATGGGACAGGGACCGGGTCGGAGACACGGGTGCACGCAACGCTCACACACCCACTCACACGCACAGGAACACACACACGCACGCACACACCCGCGCACACACGCACTCGGACAAGACACCACCCACCCAGGAGGCTGCGGTGGCCTGGCACCTGTCCCAGGAGGGAGGGCCGGCGTGCTTGGGCAGGGCTTTGGCCTAGGTGGCGGCGCCCTGGAGCTGCCGGAGGAGCCCGGGGAGCCCGAGGACCTGCCGGTGAGGTGTCAGCAGTCCCGTTCGGCTCCCTTTCCTGCCCAGCACCCGGTCTGGCCTGGGGGCCTGCCAGGGATTCTTTCATGGGTCTAGTCTTCTGGTGTGGGGTGTGGGGTGTGGGGTGTGGGGTGTGGCGTGGGGCCGGGGGCGGGGCGGGGGCCTCTCTTGGCCCGGTGTGCGGCGCCTCCGGTCTTTCTCGGAGCGAGACAGCCCCGCGCTTGCCGTGGCTGCTCCCGGGAGACGCAGGGTGGAGCCGAGTGCCCAAGGCGCCGGGAGCCCACGAGGGTCGGCCATCTGGCGTCCTGGGCACCTCGGCCCGGGCGCGGGGCCCCAGGGGCGAAGGGGAGGTGGTCGGTGAGAAGGAAGGGAATGCCCTTCCGGCCTGAGCGGAGCCCAGGCCCGGTGGAGAGAAGGGGCAGGGTGGGCCCAGGTCGCGGGGGCGCCGGGAGGGGTGGGGCGGTGGGGCGGGCTGCCGGTGGGCTTTGGAGCTGTGGGCAGCCCGAGGGCCTCGCTAGGGGATCCAGGGCCCAGGGCCCGGGCCCGGGCGCACAGGCCCGAGGAGAGGTTGCCCGAGCCCGGGGTCGAGGCCCGCTCCTGCCTCCTGTCCCTCACAACCCCGGCCCCGGCCCGCCCCTCCCCGCCCTCCTCCCACAGCCCGTCGGCCCCCACCCCCTCCCCGCGTCCATGGCCGTGGTCCTCACCCCGGTCCCCCTTTCCCTGCCTCTGGCCCCTGAGCCCCCTCCAACACTGCCTCTCCCTCCCAGCAGCCCCCCAAGGTAGGCTGAGGCGCGGCTGGGCCTCGTGGCGTGGAGGCGGAAAGGCTGGGTTGTGGCCGGCCGCCCGTGCAGCGGGCCGCCCTTTTGGGGCCAGGGGCCCGCGATGCTGGGGCTGGGGTGGCCAGGGGTCGGGGGGTCAGGGGCCCGAGGTGACCGGGCTCCGGGGCTGCGGCGTTCAGGGACTGCTGGGAGGCCGCCGCGTTGGCGGCCAAGCGAGTGGGAGGGAGGCCGAAGGGGGAGAGAAAAGAGGAAGGCCAAACAAGACAAGCGTTTGGGGGCGAAAGAAAAAGCCTACAGCACCCGGTATTCCCAGGCGGTCTCCCATCCAAGTACTAACCAGGCCCGACCCTGCTTAGCTTCCGAGATCAGACGAGATCGGGCGCGTGCAGGGTGGTATGGCCGTAGACGCCTGCCGCCGCAGCTGGCCGCCCCAAGAGCCTGCTGCGCGCTTCGCGGGCCCCGGCGCGCGCCGCGGCTCACCCCTCAGCCTGTCCTTGTCCTGGCGCCTGCCTCCCCGCCCGCCCGCCCGCCCAGGGGCCCAGACGCCTGCGGGCCCCGGGGCCTCGCCAAAGTCCCTCCGGGCACTCTCCCATCCCGGGACTCCCCAGCCCCTCCGCCCCGTGCCTCTGCAGGTGGCAAGGGGCTGTGTCCTCGGGCCCGCGCGCGGTGAGCACAGCGCCCCCCAGCGCCCACCCAGCGCCCTAGACCTGGCCCAGCTGGCCACCTGGCCTTCCCTCCTCTCCTCTCCTCTCCTCTGCTCTCCTCTCCTCTCCTCTCCTCTGCTCTCTTATGCTCTCCTCTCCTCTGCTCTCCTCTGCTCTCCTCTACTCTCCTCCAGTCAGCTCTGCTCTGCTCGGCTCGGCTCGGCTCGGCTCGGCTCGGCTCGGCACGGCTTGGACGGGTTCGGTTCTCCCCTCCTCTGCACCCCGCCTCGCTCCCAGCCCACCCGAGGCCACGAGGACACGGGCGATGCCACACACCCGCCCAGAAGCGGCAGCCCCGCCCCGTGACCCTTCCTCCGCGCGCTTCCCCTCGCCACCCACCCGCAACAGGCCCTGACCAGAGACACGATAGGCCGGCTCACCTACACGGACACAGGGATACCCACGGAGACACAGGGACAGACACAGACTGAGGGATGTCTGCACAGACGGCCAGAACGCAGAGCCCCAGAGACAGACTCTCCAACCCGCAGTCCCCCCCACCCCCCCAGACCCTCCACACCCCCAGCTCCCAGGACAGACGCGGTGACCCTGACCGGCATGGGGACAGGGACCGGGTCGGAGACACGGGTGCACGCAACGCTCACACACCCACTCACACGCACAGGAACACCCACACGCACGCACACACCCGCGCACACACGCACTCGGACAAGACACCACCCACCCAGGAGGCTGCGGTGGCCTGGCACCTGTCCCGGGAGGGAGGGCCGGCGTGCTTGGGCAGGGCTTTGGCCTAGGTGGCGGCGCCCTGGAGCTGCCGGAGGAGCCCGGGGAGCCCGAGGACCTGCCGGTGAGGTGTCAGCAGTCCCGTTCGGCTCCCTTTCCTGCCCAGCACCCGGTCTGGCCTGGGGGCCTGCCAGGGATTCTTTCATGGGTCTAGTCTTCTGGTGTGGGGTGTGGGGTGTGGGGTGTGGGGTGTGGGGTGTGGCGTGGGGCCGGGGGCGGGGCGGGGGCCTCTCTTGGCCCGGTGTGCGGCGCCTCCGGTCTTTCTCGGAGCGAGACAGCCCCGCGCTTGC
Source organism: Neogale vison (assembly GCF_020171115.1). Taxonomy (NCBI): domain Eukaryota; kingdom Metazoa; phylum Chordata; class Mammalia; order Carnivora; family Mustelidae; genus Neogale; species Neogale vison. The sequence continues at coordinate 147,729,902 of NC_058092.1, read as the reverse complement.
CGTGGCTGCTCCCGGGAGACGCAGGGTGGAGCCGAGTGCCCAAGGCGCCGGGAGCCCACGCGGGTCGGCCATCTGGCGTCCTGGGCACCTCGGCCCGGGCGCGGGGCCCCAGGGGCGAAGGGGAGGTGGTCGGTGAGAAGGAAGGGAATGCCCTTCCGGCCTGAGCGGAGCCCAGGCCCGGTGGAGAGAAGGGGCAGGGTGGGCCCAGGTCGCGGGGGCGCCGGGAGGGGTGGGGCGGTGGGGCGGGCTGCCGGTGGGCTTTGGAGCTGGGGGCAGCCCGAGGGCCTCGCTAGGGGATCCAGGGCCCAGGGCCCGGGCCCGGGCGCACAGGCCCGAGGAGAGGTTGCCCGAGCCCGGGGTCGAGGCCCGCTCCTGCCTCCTGTCCCCCACAACCCCGGCCCCGGCCCGCCCCTCCCCGCCCTCCTCCCACAGCCCGTCGGCCCCCACCCCCTCCCCGCGTCCATGGCCGTGGTCCTCACCCCGGTCCCCCTTTCCCTGCCTCTGGCCCCCGAGCCCCCTCCAACACTGCCTCTCCCTGCCAGCAGCCCCCCAAGGTCGGCTGAGGCGCGGCTGGGCCTCGTGGCGTGGAGGCGGAAAGGCTGGGTTGTGGCCGGCCGCCCGTGCAGCGGGCCGCCCTTTTGGGGCCAGGGGCCCGCGATGCTGGGGCTGGGGTGGCCAGGGGTCGGGGGGTCAGGGGCCCGAGGTGACCGGGCTCAGGGGCTGCGGCGTTCAGGGACTGCTGGGAGGCCGCCGCGTTGGCGGCCAAGCGAGTGGGAGGGAGGCCGAAGGGGGAGAGAAAAGAGGAAGGCCAAACAAGACAAGCGTTTGGGGGCGAAAGAAAAAGCCTACAGCACCCGGTATTCCCAGGCGGTCTCCCATCCAAGTACTAACCAGGCCCGACCCTGCTTAGCTTCCGAGATCAGACGAGATCGGGCGCGTTCAGGGTGGTATGGCCGTAGACGCCTGCCGCCGCAGCTGGCCGCCCCAAGAGCCTGCTGCGCGCTTCGCGGGCCCCGGCGCGCGCCGCGGCTCACCCCTCCGCCTGTCCTTGTCCTGGCGCCTGCCTCCCCGCCCGCCCGCCCGCCCAGGGGCCCAGACGCCTGCGGGCCCCGGGGCCTCGCCAAAGTCCCTCCGGGCACTCTCCCATCCCGGGACTCCCCAGCCCCTCCGCCCCGTGCCTCTGCAGGTGGCAAGGGGCTGTGTCCTCGGGCCCGCGCGCGGTGAGCACAGCGCCCCCCAGCGCCCACCCAGCGCCCTAGGCCTGGCCCAGCTGGCCACCTGGCCTTCCCTCCTCTCCTCTCCTCTCCTCTGCTCTCCTCTCCTCTCCTCTCCTCTGCTCTCTTATGCTCTCCTCTCCTCTGCTCTCCTCTGCTCTCCTCTACTCTCCTCCAGTCAGCTCTGCTCTGCTCGGCTCGGCTCGGCTCGGCTCGGCTCGGCTCGGCACGGCTTGGACGGGTTCGGTTCTCCCCTCCTCTGCACCCCGCCTCGCTCCCAGCCCACCCGAGGCCACGAGGACACGGGCGATGCCACACACCAGCCCAGAAGCGGCAGCCCCGCCCCGTGACCCTTCCTCCGCGCGCTTCCCCTCGCCACCCACCCGCAACAGGCCCTGACCAGAGACACGATAGGCCGGCTCACCTACACGGACACAGGGATACCCACGGAGACACAGGGACAGACACAGACTGAGGGATGTCTGCACAGACGGCCAGAACGCAGAGCCCCAGAGACAGACTCTCCAACCCGCAGTCCCCCCCACCCCCCCAGACCCTCCACACCCCCAGCTCCCAGGACAGACGCGGTGACCCTGACCGGCATGGGGACAGGGACCGGGTCGGAGACACGGGTGCACGCAACGCTCACACACCCACTCACACGCACAGGAACACACACACGCACGCACACACCCGCGCACACACGCACTCGGACAAGACACCACCCACCCAGGAGGCTGCGGTGGCCTGGCACCTGTCCCGGGAGGGAGGGCCGGCGTGCTTGGGCAGGGCTTTGGCCTAGGTGGCGGCGCCCTGGAGCTGCCGGAGGAGCCCGGGGAGCCCGAGGACCTGCCGGTGAGGTGTCAGCAGTCCCGTTCGGCTCCCTTTCCTGCCCAGCACCCGGTCTGGCCTGGGGGCCTGCCAGGGATTCTTTCATGGGTCTAGTCTTCTGGTGTGGGGTGTGGGGTGTGGGGTGTGGGGTGTGGGGTGTGGCGTGGGGCCGGGGGCGGGGCGGGGGCCTCTCTTGGCCCGGTGTGCGGCGCCTCCGGTCTTTCTCGGAGCGAGACAGCCCCGCGCTTGCCGTGGCTGCTCCCGGGAGACGCAGGGTGGAGCCGAGTGCCCAAGGCGCCGGGAGCCCACGCGGGTCGGCCATCTGGCGTCCTGGGCACCTCGGCCCGGGCGCGGGGCCCCAGGGGCGAAGGGGAGGTGGTCGGTGAGAAGGAAGGGAATGCCCTTCCGGCCTGAGCGGAGCCCAGGCCCGGTGGAGAGAAGGGGCAGGGTGGGCCCAGGTCGCGGGGGCGCCGGGAGGGGTGGGGCGGTGGGGCGGGCTGCCGGTGGGCTTTGGAGCTGGGGGCAGCCCGAGGGCCTCGCTAGGGGATCCAGGGCCCAGGGCCCGGGCCCGGGCGCACAGGCCCGAGGAGAGGTTGCCCGAGCCCGGGGTCGAGGCCCGCTCCTGCCTCCTGTCCCCCACAACCCCGGCCCCGGCCCGCCCCTCCCCGCCCTCCTCCCACAGCCCGTCGGCCCCCACCCCCTCCCCGCGTCCATGGCCGTGGTCCTCACCCCGGTCCCCCTTTCCCTGCCTCTGGCCCCCGAGCCCCCTCCAACACTGCCTCTCCCTGCCAGCAGCCCCCCAAGGTCGGCTGAGGCGCGGCTGGGCCTCGTGGCGTGGAGGCGGAAAGGCTGGGTTGTGGCCGGCCGCCCGTGCAGCGGGCCGCCCTTTTGGGGCCAGGGGCCCGCGATGCTGGGGCTGGGGTGGCCAGGGGTCGGGGGGTCAGGGGCCCGAGGTGACCGGGCTCAGGGGCTGCGGCGTTCAGGGACTGCTGGGAGGCCGCCGCGTTGGCGGCCAAGCGAGTGGGAGGGAGGCCGAAGGGGGAGAGAAAAGAGGAAGGCCAAACAAGACAAGCGTTTGGGGGCGAAAGAAAAAGCCTACAGCACCCGGTATTCCCAGGCGGTCTCCCATCCAAGTACTAACCAGGCCCGACCCTGCTTAGCTTCCGAGATCAGACGAGATCGGGCGCGTTCAGGGTGGTATGGCCGTAGACGCCTGCCGCCGCAGCTGGCCGCCCCAAGAGCCTGCTGCGCGCTTCGCGGGCCCCGGCGCGCGCCGCGGCTCACCCCTCCGCCTGTCCTTGTCCTGGCGCCTGCCTCCCCGCCCGCCCGCCCGCCCAGGGGCCCAGACGCCTGCGGGCCCCGGGGCCTCGCCAAAGTCCCTCCGGGCACTCTCCCATCCCGGGACTCCCCAGCCCCTCCGCCCCGTGCCTCTGCAGGTGGCAAGGGGCTGTGTCCTCGGGCCCGCGCGCGGTGAGCACAGCGCCCCCCAGCGCCCACCCAGCGCCCTAGGCCTGGCCCAGCTGGCCACCTGGCCTTCCCTCCTCTCCTCTCCTCTCCTCTGCTCTCCTCTCCTCTCCTCTCCTCTGCTCTCTTATGCTCTCCTCTCCTCTGCTCTCCTCTGCTCTCCTCTACTCTCCTCCAGTCAGCTCTGCTCGGCTCGGCTCGGCTCGGCTCGGCTCGGCTCTGCTCGGCTCGGCTGGGCACGGCTTGGACGGGTTCGGTTCTCCCCTCCTCTGCACCCCGCCTCGCTCCCAGCCCACCCGAGGCCACGAGGACACGGGCGATGCCACACACCCGCCCAGAAGCGGCAGCCCCGCCCCGTGACCCTTCCTCCGCGCGCTTCCCCTCGCCACCCACCCGCAACAGGCCCTGACCAGAGACACGATAGGCCGGCTCACCTACACGGACACAGGGATACCCACGGAGACACAGGGACAGACACAGACTGAGGGATGTCTGCACAGACGGCCAGAACGCAGAGCCCCAGAGACAGACTCTCCAACCCGCAGTCCCCCCCACCCCCCCAGACCCTCCACACCCCCAGCTCCCAGGACAGACGCGGTGACCCTGACCGGCATGGGACAGGGACCGGGTCGGAGACACGGGTGCACGCAACGCTCACACACCCACTCACACGCACAGGAACACACACACGCACGCACACACCCGCGCACACACGCACTCGGACAAGACACCACCCACCCAGGAGGCTGCGGTGGCCTGGCACCTGTCCCGGGAGGGAGGGCCGGCGTGCTTGGGCAGGGCTTTGGCCTAGGTGGCGGCGCCCTGGAGCTGCCGGAGGAGCCCGGGGAGCCCGAGGACCTGCCGGTGAGGTGTCAGCAGTCCCGTTCGGCTCCCTTTCCTGCCCAGCACCCGGTCTGGCCTGGGGGCCTGCCAGGGATTCTTTCATGGGTCTAGTCTTCTGGTGTGGGGTGTGGGGTGTGGGGTGTGGGGTGTGGCGTGGGGCCGGGGGCGGGGCGGGGGCCTCTCTTGGCCCGGTGTGCGGCGCCTCCGGTCTTTCTCGGAGCGAGACAGCCCCGCGCTTGCCGTGGCTGCTCCCGGGAGACGCAGGGTGGAGCCGAGTGCCCAAGGCGCCGGGAGCCCACGAGGGTCGGCCATCTGGCGTCCTGGGCACCTCGGCCCGGGCGCGGGGCCCCAGGGGCGAAGGGGAGGTGGTCGGTGAGAAGGAAGGGAATGCCCTTCCGGCCTGAGCGGAGCCCAGGCCCGGTGGAGAGAAGGGGCAGGGTGGGCCCAGGTCGCGGGGGCGCCGGGAGGGGTGGGGCGGTGGGGCGGGCTGCCGGTGGGCTTTGGAGCTGTGGGCAGCCCGAGGGCCTCGCTAGGGGATCCAGGGCCCAGGGCCCGGGCCCGGGCGCACAGGCCCGAGGAGAGGTTGCCCGAGCCCGGGGTCGAGGCCCGCTCCTGCCTCCTGTCCCTCACAACCCCGGCCCCGGCCCGCCCCTCCCCGCCCTCCTCCCACAGCCCGTCGGCCCCCACCCCCTCCCCGCGTCCATGGCCGTGGTCCTCACCCCGGTCCCCCTTTCCCTGCCTCTGGCCCCTGAGCCCCCTCCAACACTGCCTCTCCCTCCCAGCAGCCCCCCAAGGTAGGCTGAGGCGCGGCTGGGCCTCGTGGCGTGGAGGCGGAAAGGCTGGGTTGTGGCCGGCCGCCCGTGCAGCGGGCCGCCCTTTTGGGGCCAGGGGCCCGCGATGCTGGGGCTGGGGTGGCCAGGGGTCGGGGGGTCAGGGGCCCGAGGTGACCGGGCTCCGGGGCTGCGGCGTTCAGGGACTGCTGGGAGGCCGCCGCGTTGGCGGCCAAGCGAGTGGGAGGGAGGCCGAAGGGGGAGAGAAAAGAGGAAGGCCAAACAAGACAAGCGTTTGGGGGCGAAAGAAAAAGCCTACAGCACCCGGTATTCCCAGGCGGTCTCCCATCCAAGTACTAACCAGGCCCGACCCTGCTTAGCTTCCGAAATCAGACGAGATCGGGCGCGTTCAGGGTGCTATGGCCGTAGACGCCTGCCGCCGCAGCTGGCCGCCCCAAGAGCCTGCTGCGCGCTTCGCGGGCCCCGGCGCGCGCCGCGGCTCACCCCTCCGCCTGTCCTTGTCCTGGCGCCTGCCTCCCCGCCCGCCCGCCCGCCCAGGGGCCCAGACGCCTGCGGGCCCCGGGGCCTCGCCAAAGTCCCTCCGGGCACTCTCCCATCCCGGGACTCCCCAGCCTCTCCGCCCCGTGCCTCTGCAGGTGGCAAGGGGCTGTGTCCTCGGGCCCGCGCGCGGTGAGCACAGCGCCCCCCAGCGCCCACCCAGCGCCCTAGGCCTGGCCCAGCTGGCCACCTGGCCTTCCCTCCTCTCCTCTCCTCTCCTCTGCTCTCCTCTCCTCTCCTCTCCTCTGCTCTCTTATGCTCTCCTCTCCTCTGCTCTCCTCTGCTCTCCTCTACTCTCCTCCAGTCAGCTCTGCTCTGCTCGGCTCGGCTCGGCTCGGCTCGGCTCGGCTCGGCACGGCTTGGACGGGTTCGGTTCTCCCCTCCTCTGCACCCCGCCTCGCTCCCAGCCCACCCGAGGCCACGAGGACACGGGCGATGCCACACACCAGCCCAGAAGCGGCAGCCCCGCCCCGTGACCCTTCCTCCGCGCGCTTCCCCTCGCCACCCACCCGCAACAGGCCCTGACCAGAGACACGATAGGCCGGCTCACCTACACGGACACAGGGATACCCACGGAGACACAGGGACAGACACAGACTGAGGGATGTCTGCACAGACGGCCAGAACGCAGAGCCCCAGAGACAGACTCTCCAACCCGCAGTCCCCCCCACCCCCCCAGACCCTCCACACCCCCAGCTCCCAGGACAGACGCGGTGACCCTGACCGGCATGGGGACAGGGACCGGGTCGGAGACACGGGTGCACGCAACGCTCACACACCCACTCACACGCACAGGAACACACACACGCACGCACACACCCGCGCACACACGCACTCGGACAAGACACCACCCACCCAGGAGGCTGCGGTGGCCTGGCACCTGTCCCGGGAGGGAGGGCCGGCGTGCTTGGGCAGGGCTTTGGCCTAGGTGGCGGCGCCCTGGAGCTGCCGGAGGAGCCCGGGGAGCCCGAGGACCTGCCGGTGAGGTGTCAGCAGTCCCGTTCGGCTCCCTTTCCTGCCCAGCACCCGGTCTGGCCTGGGGGCCTGCCAGGGATTCTTTCATGGGTCTAGTCTTCTGGTGTGGGGTGTGGGGTGTGGGGTGTGGGGTGTGGCGTGGGGCCGGGGGCGGGGCGGGGGCCTCTCTTGGCCCGGTGTGCGGCGCCTCCGGTCTTTCTCGGAGCGAGACAGCCCCGCGCTTGCCGTGGCTGCTCCCGGGAGACGCAGGGTGGAGCCGAGTGCCCAAGGCGCCGGGAGCCCACGAGGGTCGGCCATCTGGCGTCCTGGGCACCTCGGCCCGGGCGCGGGGCCCCAGGGGCGAAGGGGAGGTGGTCGGTGAGAAGGAAGGGAATGCCCTTCCGGCCTGAGCGGAGCCCAGGCCCGGTGGAGAGAAGGGGCAGGGTGGGCCCAGGTCGCGGGGGCGCCGGGAGGGGTGGGGCGGTGGGGCGGGCTGCCGGTGGGCTTTGGAGCTGTGGGCAGCCCGAGGGCCTCGCTAGGGGATCCAGGGCCCAGGGCCCGGGCCCGGGCGCACAGGCCCGAGGAGAGGTTGCCCGAGCCCGGGGTCGAGGCCCGCTCCTGCCTCCTGTCCCTCACAACTCCGGCCCCGGCCCGCCCCTCCCCGCCCTCCTCCCACAGCCCGTCGGCCCCCACCCCCTCCCCGCGTCCATGGCCGTGGTCCTCACCCCGGTCCCCCTTTCCCTGCCTCTGGCCCCTGAGCCCCCTCCAACACTGCCTCTCCCTCCCAGCAGCCCCCCAAGGTAGGCTGAGGCGCGGCTGGGCCTCGTGGCGTGGAGGCGGAAAGGCTGGGTTGTGGCGGGCCGCCCGTGCAGCGGGCCGCCCTTTTGGGGCCAGGGGCCCGCGATGCTGGGGCTGGGGTGGCCAGGGGTCGGGGGGTCAGGGGCCCGAGGTGACCGGGCTCCGGGGCTGCGGCGTTCAGGGACTGCTGGGAGGCCGCCGCGTTGGCGGCCAAGCGAGTGGGAGGGAGGCCGAAGGGGGAGAGAAAAGAGGAAGGCCAAACAAGACAAGCGTTTGGGGGCGAAAGAAAAAGCCTACAGCACCCGGTATTCCCAGGCGGTCTCCCATCCAAGTACTAACCAGGCCCGACCCTGCTTAGCTTCCGAGATCAGACGAGATCGGGCGCGTGCAGGGTGGTATGGCCGTAGACGCCTGCCGCCGCAGCTGGCCGCCCCAAGAGCCTGCTGCGCGCTTCGCGGGCCCCGGCGCGCGCCGCGGCTCACCCCTCAGCCTGTCCTTGTCCTGGCGCCTGCCTCCCCGCCCGCCCGCCCGCCCAGGGGCCCAGACGCCTGCGGGCCCCGGGGCCTCGCCAAAGTCCCTCCGGGCACTCTCCCATCCCGGGACTCCCCCAGCCCCTCCGCCCCGTGCCTCTGCAGGTGGCAAGGGGCTGTGTCCTCGGGCCCGCGCGCGGTGAGCACAGCGCCCCCCAGCGCCCACCCAGCGCCCTAGGCCTGGCCCAGCTGGCCACCTGGCCTTCCCTCCTCTCCTCTCCTCTCCTCTGCTCTCCTCTCCTCTCCTCTCCTCTGCTCTCTTATGGTCTCCTCTCCTCTGCTCTCCTCTGCTCTCCTCTACTCTCCTCCAGTCAGCTCTGCTCTGCTCGGCTCGGCTCGGCTCGGCTCGGCTCGGCTCGGCACGGCTTGGACGGGTTCGGTTCTCCCCTCCTCTGCACCCCGCCTCGCTCCCAGCCCACCCGAGGCCACGAGGACACGGGCGATGCCACACACCCGCCCAGAAGCGGCAGCCCCGCCCCGTGACCCTTCCTCCGCGCGCTTCCCCTCGCCACCCACCCGCAACAGGCCCTGACCAGAGACACGATAGGCCGGCTCACCTACACGGACACAGGGATACCCACGGAGACACAGGGACAGACACAGACTGAGGGATGTCTGCACAGACGGCCAGAACGCAGAGCCCCAGAGACAGACTCTCCAACCCGCAGTCCCCCCCACCCCCCCAGACCCTCCACACCCCCAGCTCCCAGGACAGACGCGGTGACCCTGACCGGCATGGGGACAGGGACCGGGTCGGAGACACGGGTGCACGCAACGCTCACACACCCACTCACACGCACAGGAACACCCACACGCACGCACACACCCGCGCACACACGCACTCGGACAAGACACCACCCACCCAGGAGGCTGCGGTGGCCTGGCACCTGTCCCGGGAGGGAGGGCCGGCGTGCTTGGGCAGGGCTTTGGCCTAGGTGGCGGCGCCCTGGAGCTGCCGGAGGAGCCCGGGGAGCCCGAGGACCTGCCGGTGAGGTGTCAGCAGTCCCGTTCGGCTCCCTTTCCTGCCCAGCACCCGGTCTGGCCTGGGGGCCTGCCAGGGATTCTTTCATGGGTCTAGTCTTCTGGTGTGGGGTGTGGGGTGTGGGGTGTGGGGTGTGGGGTGTGGCGTGGGGCCGGGGGCGGGGCGGGGGCCTCTCTTGGCCCGGTGTGCGGCGCCTCCGGTCTTTCTCGGAGCGAGACAGCCCCGCGCTTGCCGTGGCTGCTCCCGGGAGACGCAGGGTGGAGCCGAGTGCCCAAGGCGCCGGGAGCCCACGCGGGTCGGCCATCTGGCGTCCTGGGCACCTCGGCCCGGGCGCGGGGCCCCAGGGGCGAAGGGGAGGTGGTCGGTGAGAAGGAAGGGAATGCCCTTCCGGCCTGAGCGGAGCCCAGGCCCGGTGGAGAGAAGGGGCAGGGTGGGCCCAGGTCGCGGGGGCGCCGGGAGGGGTGGGGCGGTGGGGCGGGCTGCCGGTGGGCTTTGGAGCTGGGGGCAGCCCGAGGGCCTCGCTAGGGGATCCAGGGCCCAGGGCCCGGGCCCGGGCGCACAGGCCCGAGGAGAGGTTGCCCGAGCCCGGGGTCGAGGCCCGCTCCTGCCTCCTGTCCCCCACAACCCCGGCCCCGGCCCGCCCCTCCCCGCCCTCCTCCCACAGCCCGTCGGCCCCCACCCCCTCCCCGCGTCCATGGCCGTGGTCCTCACCCCGGTCCCCCTTTCCCTGCCTCTGGCCCCCGAGCCCCCTCCAACACTGCCTCTCCCTGCCAGCAGCCCCCCAAGGTCGGCTGAGGCGCGGCTGGGCCTCGTGGCGTGGAGGCGGAAAGGCTGGGTTGTGGCCGGCCGCCCGTGCAGCGGGCCGCCCTTTTGGGGCCAGGGGCCCGCGATGCTGGGGCTGGGGTGGCCAGGGGTCGGGGGGTCAGGGGCCCGAGGTGACCGGGCTCAGGGGCTGCGGCGTTCAGGGACTGCTGGGAGGCCGCCGCGTTGGCGGCCAAGCGAGTGGGAGGGAGGCCGAAGGGGGAGAGAAAAGAGGAAGGCCAAACAAGACAAGCGTTTGGGGGCGAAAGAAAAAGCCTACAGCACCCGGTATTCCCAGGCGGTCTCCCATCCAAGTACTAACCAGGCCCGACCCTGCTTAGCTTCCGAGATCAGACGAGATCGGGCGCGTTCAGGGTGGTATGGCCGTAGACGCCTGCCGCCGCAGCTGGCCGCCCCAAGAGCCTGCTGCGCGCTTCGCGGGCCCCGGCGCGCGCCGCGGCTCACCCCTCCGCCTGTCCTTGTCCTGGCGCCTGCCTCCCCGCCCGCCCGCCCGCCCAGGGGCCCAGACGCCTGCGGGCCCCGGGGCCTCGCCAAAGTCCCTCCGGGCACTCTCCCATCCCGGGACTCCCCAGCCCCTCCGCCCCGTGCCTCTGCAGGTGGCAAGGGGCTGTGTCCTCGGGCCCGCGCGCGGTGAGCACAGCGCCCCCCAGCGCCCACCCAGCGCCCTAGGCCTGGCCCAGCTGGCCACCTGGCCTTCCCTCCTCTCCTCTCCTCTCCTCTGCTCTCCTCTCCTCTCCTCTCCTCTGCTCTCTTATGCTCTCCTCTCCTCTGCTCTCCTCTGCTCTCCTCTACTCTCCTCCAGTCAGCTCTGCTCGGCTCGGCTCGGCTCGGCTCGGCTCGGCTCTGCTCGGCTCGGCTGGGCACGGCTTGGACGGGTTCGGTTCTCCCCTCCTCTGCACCCCGCCTCGCTCCCAGCCCACCCGAGGCCACGAGGACACGGGCGATGCCACACACCCGCCCAGAAGCGGCAGCCCCGCCCCGTGACCCTTCCTCCGCGCGCTTCCCCTCGCCACCCACCCGCAACAGGCCCTGACCAGAGACACGATAGGCCGGCTCACCTACACGGACACAGGGATACCCACGGAGACACAGGGACAGACACAGACTGAGGGATGTCTGCACAGACGGCCAGAACGCAGAGCCCCAGAGACAGACTCTCCAACCCGCAGTCCCCCCCACCCCCCCAGACCCTCCACACCCCCAGCTCCCAGGACAGACGCGGTGACCCTGACCGGCATGGGGACAGGGACCGGGTCGGAGACACGGGTGCACGCAACGCTCACACACCCACTCACACGCACAGGAACACCCACACGCACGCACACACCCGCGCACACACGCACTCGGACAAGACACCACCCACCCAGGAGGCTGCGGTGGCCTGGCACCTGTCCCGGGAGGGAGGGCCGGCGTGCTTGGGCAGGGCTTTGGCCTAGGTGGCGGCGCCCTGGAGCTGCCGGAGGAGCCCGGGGAGCCCGAGGACCTGCCGGTGAGGTGTCAGCAGTCCCGTTCGGCTCCCTTTCCTGCCCAGCACCCGGTCTGGCCTGGGGGCCTGCCAGGGATTCTTTCATGGGTCTAGTCTTCTGGTGTGGGGTGTGGGGTGTGGGGTGTGGGGTGTGGGGTGTGGGGTGTGGCGTGGGGCCGGGGGCGGGGCGGGGGCCTCTCTTGGCCCGGTGTGCGGCGCCTCCGGTCTTTCTCGGAGCGAGACAGCCCCGCGCTTGCCATGGCTGCTCCCGGGAGACGCAGGGTGGAGCCGAGTGCCCAAGGCGCCGGGAGCCCACGAGGGTCGGCCATCTGGCGTCCTGGGCACCTCGGCCCGGGCGCGGGGCCCCAGGGGCGAAGGGGAGGTGGTCGGTGAGAAGGAAGGGAATGCCCTTCCGGCCTGAGCGGAGCCCAGGCCCGGTGGAGAGAAGGGGCAGGGTGGGCCCAGGTCGCGGGGGCGCCGGGAGGGGTGGGGCGGTGGGGCGGGCTGCCGGTGGGCTTTGGAGCTGTGGGCAGCCCGAGGGCCTCGCTAGGGGATCCAGGGCCCAGGGCCCGGGCCCGGGCGCACAGGCCCGAGGAGAGGTTGCCCGAGCCCGGGGTCGAGGCCCGCTCCTGCCTCCTGTCCCTCACAACCCCGGCCCCGGCCCGCCCCTCCCCGCCCTCCTCCCACAGCCCGTCGGCCCCCACCCCCTCCCCGCGTCCATGGCCGTGGTCCTCACCCCGGTCCCCCTTTCCCTGCCTCTGGCCCCTGAGCCCCCTCCAACACTGCCTCTCCCTGCCAGCAGCCCCCAAGGTCGGCTGAGGCGCGGCTGGGCCTCGTGGCGTGGAGGCGGAAAGGCTGGGTTGTGGCCGGCCGCCCGTGCAGCGGGCCGCCCTTTTGGGGCCAGGGGCCCGCGATGCTGGGGCTGGGGTGGCCAGGGGTCGGGGGGTCAGGGGCCCGAGGTGACCGGGCTCAGGGGCTGCGGCGTTCAGGGACTGCTGGGAGGCCGCCGCGTTGGCGGCCAAGCGAGTGGGAGGGAGGCCGAAGGGGGAGAGAAAAGAGGAAGGCCAAACAAGACAAGCGTTTGGGGGCGAAATGAAAAGCCTACAGCACCCGGTATTCCCAGGCGGTCTCCCATCCAAGTACTAACCTGGCCCGACCCTGCTTAGCTTCCGAGATCAGACGAGATCGGGCGCGTTCAGGGTGGTATGGCCATAGATGCCTGCCGCAGCAGCTGGCCGCCCCAAGAGCCTGCTGCGCGCTTCGCGGGCCCCAGTGCGCGCCGTGGCTCACCCCTCCGCCTGTCCTTGTCCTGGCGCCTGCCTCCCCGTCCGCCCGCCCAGGGGCCCAGACGCCTGCGGGCCCCGGGGCCTCGCCAAAGTCCCTCCGGGCACTCTCCCATCCCGGGACACCCCAGCCCCTCCTCTCTGTGCCTTTCCAGGTGGCAAGGGCCTGCGTCCTCGGGCCCGCGCGCGGTGAGCACAGCGCCCCCCAGCGCCCACCCAGCGCCCTAGGCCTTGCCCAGCTGGCCACCTGGTCTTCCCTCCTCTCCTCTCCTCTCCTCTGCTCTCCTCTCCTCTCCTCTGCTCTCCTCTCCTCTGCTCTCCTCTCCTCTGCTCTCCTCTGTCTCCTCTACTCTCCTCCAGTCAGCTCTGCTCGGCTCGGCTCGGCTCGGCTCGGCTCGCACGGCTTGGACGGGTTTGGTTCTCCCCTCCTCTGCACCCCGCCTCGCTCCCAGCCCACCCGAGGCCACGAGGACACGGGCGATGCCACACACCAGCCCAGAAGAGGCAGCCCCGCCCCGTGATCCTTCCTCCGCGCGCTTCCCCTCGCCTCCCACCTGCAACAGGTCCTGACCAGAGACACGATAGGCCGGCTCACCTACACGGACACAGGGATACCCACGGAGACACAGGGACAGACACAGACTGATGGATGTCTGCACAGACGTCAGAACGCAGAGCCCCAGAGACAGACTCTCCAACCCGCAGTCTCCCCCCCAGACCCTCCACACCCCCAGCTCCCAGGACGGACGCGGTGACCCTACTGGCCTGGGGACAGGGACCGGGTCAGAGACACGGGTGCACGCAACGCTCACACACCCACTCATATGCACAGAAACACACACACGCACGCACACACGCGCACACATGCACTCGGACAAGACACCGCCCACCCAGGAGGCTGTGGTGGCCTGGCACCTGTCCCGGGAGGGAGGGCCGGCGTGCTTGGGCAGGGCTTTGGCCTAGGTGGCGGCGCCCTGGAGCTGCCGGAGGTGCCCGGGGAGCCCGAGGACCTGCCGGTGAGGTGTCAGCAGTCCCGTTCGGCTCCCTTTCCTGCCCAGCACCTGGTCTGGCCTGGGGGCCTGCCAGGGATTCTTTCATGGGTCTAGTCCTCTCGTGTGAGGTGTGGGGTGTTGGGTGGGGCGTGGGGCGGGTATCGGGGCAGCGGCCTCTCTTGGCCCGGTGTGCGTCTCCTCTGGTCTTTCGGAGCGAGACTGCCCCATGGTTTTGGTCGCTGTTCCCTGGAGACGCAGCGTGGAGCCTGGTGCCCACGGCGCCGGGAGCCCACGAGGGTCGGCCATCTGGCGTCCTGGGCACCTCGGCCCGGGCGCGGGGCCCCAGGGGCGAAGGGTAGGTGGTCGGAGAGAAGGAAGGGAATGCTCTTCCGGCCTGAGCGGAGCCCAGGCCCGGTGGAGAGAAGGGGCAGGGTGGGCCCAGGTCGCGGGGGCGCCGGGAGGGGTGGGGTGGTGGGGCGGGCTGCCGGTGGGCTTTGGAGCTGGGGGCAGCCCGAGGGCCTCGCTAGGGGATCCAGGGCCCAGGGCCAGGGCCCGGGCCGGGGCCGGGGCCAGGGGCCTCGTGAGCACAGGCCCGAGGAGAGGTTGCCCGAGCCCGGGGTCGAGTCCCGCTCCTGCCTCCTGTCCCCCACAACCCCGGCCCCGGCCCGCCCCTCCCCGCCCTCCTCCCACAGTCCGTCGGCCCCCACCCCCTCCCCGCGTCCATGGCCGTGGTCCTCACCCCGGTCCCCCTTTCCCTGCCTCTCGCCCCCGAGCCCCCTCCAACTCTGCCCCTCCCTGCCAGCAGCCCCCCAAGGTAGGCTGAGGCGCGGCTGGGCCTCGTGGCGTTGAGGTGGAATTGCTGTATTGTGGCCTGCCCCCCTTGACGCGGGCGGCCCTTTTGGGGTCAGGGGCCCGCGATGCTGTTGTTGGGGTGGCCAGGGGTCAAGGGATCATGGGCTGAGGCGTTCAGGGACTGTAGGGAGGCCGTCGCATTTGCCAGGGTCTAAGCGAGAGCTGTGGCGGCCAATGGAGAGTTAGCAAGGCCGAAGGGGGAGCGTAAAGAGGAAGTCCAAAAAAGACAAGCGTTTGGGGGCGACAGAAAAGCCTACAGCACCCGGTATTCAAAGGAGGTCTCCCATCCAAGTACTAACCAGACCCGACCCTCCTTGGCTTCTCTGATCAGATTAGTTCGGGCGCGTTAAAGGTGGTTTGGCCTTAGATGCCTGCTGTGGCAGCTGGCGGCCCCAAGAGCTTGCTGTGTGCTTCTCGGGCCCTGGCGCGTGCCGTGTCTCCCCCCTCTGCCTGCCCTGGGCCTGGCGCCTTCCTCCCAGCTCACCCACCCAGTGGCCTAGACGCCTGCAGGACCGGGGCCTCGCCAAAGTCCGTCTGGGCACTCTCCCATCCCAGGACTCCCCAGCCCCGCCACTGCGTGCCTCCCCAGGTGGCAACTGGCTGTGTTCTCGGGCTGCGTGCGTTGTGCTCAGCGCCCCCAACGCCCACCCAGTGCCGTAGAAGTGGCCCAGCCAGCCACCTGACCTTCCCTCCTCTCCTCTCCTCTGCTCTCTTCTGCTCTCCTCCAGTCAGCTCTGCTCAGCTTGGCTCGGCTCAGCTCGGCTCGACTTGGCTCTCCCCTCCTCTCCACCCCGCCTCGCTCTGCTCCCCTCTTCTCTGCTCTCCTTTGTTCTCTTCTCCTCTTCTTGTTCTGCTCTGCTCTACCTGTCTCTCTCCTCCTCTCTTAGCCGCCTAGCTTCCAGTCCTCCTAGGACAGGGGCATCGTCACATCCCAGTCCAGAAGCTGCGGCCCCACCCTTTAATCCCAAGGCAGTCTTCCTCACTCTGAGCTAATTTGGGAGAGAGATGGGCCCTAGTGACAAAAGTCGCTCCTGGAGAGGAGTGCTCAACAGAACTGCTTCTTCAGAGCTCAGGGTGTGTTCCTTTCCTCATCCTGCACCAGGAACTTTGCCTAGCCTTCAGCCAGCCTGGGAGTCGGTAGCTGGTAGAAGGATGCATCCTTGAGTGGATTCCTCCTCATGGGTTCACACAGAGCAGCACCTCCCAGATGCTATCATGCAGGCATCGCACCGGCCATCCCTCTTCATGAGCTACTTGCCTGGAAATGGCTTTGCTGACAGGAAGTTGTCTTAGCGTTTCTTGCATAGTGCTTTTGGCATTGGCTTCTTAACCTAAGCTTGGAAGCCAGGGAGGGCACTTGGTCTTAAGGCCCAGGGGCAACACTGGAGTGAAGTTTGGGGACCTTGAAGCAGCCTC
Source organism: Neogale vison (assembly GCF_020171115.1). Classification (NCBI taxonomy): domain Eukaryota; kingdom Metazoa; phylum Chordata; class Mammalia; order Carnivora; family Mustelidae; genus Neogale; species Neogale vison. The sequence goes on along the minus strand of NC_058092.1, from coordinate 147,714,128 downwards.
CGTCCGCAAGACGCTGGTGTTGCCAAAGTGTGTGGGACAGCTCGGGGAACATGTTTGGTGCTTCCCGGTGAGCGCGAAACACGTCTGTGGCAAAGGGGCCTTTTGGCTCTGACAGCAGCAGCAAGAGATGGTGCAGCTGCACACATGGGCTTGCGCGGGAGCACCCGTGTAGCGCACAGTGCGTATGGGGCAAGAGGAAATCGGAAAGCACCTCACCTAGGACGCTGAGGTGTGTGCAGAAGGTTCCATTCAATGAACGCCTGGTTGCCCCAGGAGGGGCAGCACGCTGCCATGCACTCCACTCTTAGGAACAACAGGGTGGGGAAAGCCACCATTCGTCTAGCATCGTTCTGGAAGCCAGAACCCATGCCTGGTGCCGAAGAGGCCCAGGGCCCAAATCGCCGTGAGAGCCGGTCACCCCGAAACAGCATCCTCCCAGGCAGAAGACAGCAGTGCTCTCCACAGGGTGTGTGGAGGCTTGAGGAACGTGCCAGGCCCTACCTTGGGAGCGAGAAACAGGTCTGCTGAGAGAGCAGCCTTCCCCTCCAACAACACTGTCCAGGAAAGGTGCGTCCGCAAACACGTTCTTGCCAGAGAACACAGGTGCCTTCAGAAGCGTGTGTGAGGTGACTGGGCACAGTGCAGCCATCTCACCTAGGAGGCCGGTGCTTGCGGCCTGCGTGCACCGCGAGAACCATGTTCCAGGGAGACAGACGTGATTTTCAAATGTACTTGAAGAAGCCTCAGCCAAAGGGCCCTATGGACGAGCGCTCAGATGCCTTCCTGTCAGGAAAGCTGTTGGCGCCCCTATGGCTCGTCAAGAGGGAACCCCTCGCAAGTGTGGTGGGATAGCATTGGCAAGGTGCCACGCCCAGACCTGGTTAATTAGATAATAAGGAGTCTGAAGAGTTCCCAAAATGACAGGGAATTTGGGAATAAAAAGATGACCAATGAAGAATAAGAGGACACATGTTCCAAGCAGAGTAAAAATTCTAAAAAATCTATACAAAACCAAAAAACCACTTAAACCTCCCTCAAACATACAGCTTTCAACATAGCCACTATGAAATTCTGTTCTGCTCTGATTCCCTTAGGTGATGCCTGCTTTGAAGGTCTTACTGGCTTGTTAAATTGCAATGAAGGCAAATGGTTTCCCCTTTTCACATTGACAGATGACCAATAGCCCCATACCACTATGTTAACAATGTTAACAAGCACTACCAACCTCTGTGCTGCTCTACTGCTCCAAACCCCTCTGGGTGCCACACTGTGTTGGGGGCAGAGATGAGTCCAGCGAGAAAGTCATCACACCCAAATCATGATGTTGCCAGGATCATCTGGTTGTACTCTGGCAAACACTACATTAAGCTGCTGATAGCAACGTAAAGCTCAGCATGGTTGAAGGATCTATATTCTGATTGTCCTCTGGCTCTATGAAAATAGCTCATATGATACTTTGTACATGAGTCTCTTTTTCATATGTAAATATCAGGAGAGAGGGAATTCAATAAATAAACCTTAAAATATTTGAATTACTTGGACTGTAAAGCTAGACAAGTTTACACTTTGAAGCAGCATGAATTTATATTCTGATACTATTTGTTTTAACAGATAATATTGATATTGGGTTTTCATATCAATATTATAGCTCAGAGGAGTGCAGTGTCATATATGAGCACATAATTGTCTATTTAAAGAAGTATGCATTTGCATTTACTAATACCTTGTATGCCATAGGCTTGATTTTTTTTAAAAGAAAAACTCTAAATAGAAGAGGCTCTTACTTTTCTCAATAATTCTTTTTTTTAAAGATTTTATTTATTTATTTGACAGAGAGAGATTACAAGTAGGCAGAGAGGCAGGCAGAGAGAGAGAGGAGGAAGCAGGCTCCCTGCTGAGCAGAGAGCCCGATGCGGGACTCGATCCCAGGACCCTGAGATCATGACCTGAGCCGAAGGCAGCGGCTTAACCCACTGAGCCACCCAGGCGCCCCTTTCTCAATAATTCTTGAAAATAATACTTCTAGGCTGATAAATTTGATGAACACAAAACAGTACAGCAGGAAACTTACACACAGTCTAACGCTTGTGTTTCTAAAAGACACTGTTCAATTTATGGCATGTTCCATATGAGAGCCAGGATACACAGAGCCTCCTAAAACAGTCTCTGAGATTTAAAGCTCATACTATTTCTTATGGACTTAGTTTGCCTGCCATTTATAATTTCCATTTATTGCTTCCTTAATAGCCTGGGCATGACCTTATATTTTGTAACCTTTTCCTTTTCCTCTTTAGAGCTTTAAATGATTTGCCCATATCATCTTTAATTGACACCTCAGTGTGACATAAGCAAAATAGAGAGGATGGATAGCACATTTCACAAAACATTATCCTTGCAACTACATTTCTAATATTTTGAAAAACAAACGAGCAGAACAATCTTTTCCAGAAGGCTTATCCTAGTACTCAAATTCCAGTATTCAAATCTTGTGCACCAAAACAATAAACAAAGACTTTTCACTTCAACCCCGAATTCAGCAAATTTGGGGAATAGGAATACTTTTCTTCAAGTAAGTTGAGAGTACAGTTTTGAGACTAAGAGGTGAGAGTAGAGTTGAGGAAGTATAACCCATCTTTACTTGGAATTAATGAGATGGAAGTCAGATATTATCATCATATACTTCTAGAGCTCCTAGGAAACTTAGAGACCACAAGACCAGTCCTCTCAATACTGAGAACACTGAAGCCTGATAGCTTTCTTGGTATCAGAGAGTTTCTAATAGTAGTTGGGAACACTCAGGCATTCCAACTGCAGGTCTTATGTGTTTTCTACTACATCAAGCTCTTTTCTTATAGAACCTGATCTAATATAATCAAAGCAGATGTGAAAAAAAATGTATCAACAAACATAAAGATCAATGGGGGGAAATGACACAAAGTGAGAGAGGAGTACTGAATGATTAAGATGTTTTATTTTATGAAAATGAGGAAGAAGACGAGGCAGTTTCAGTGATGAGCAGTAACAGATATAAAAGACAATTTATATCACTTAGGTCCCTCATCCTTTATTTTCTTTTCTTCTGATACTTAAATCCCCTCAATCAATCCTATCAATAACATTCTGTTATATAATTACTATGTAGTCATCCAAATCATACTTGAATCCATTTGGTGATGGAGAATATACTGTTTCAGAGGCATGCATTTCACCTGACTTAACCCAAACCAATTTCCTTTCATGTTCTTTCCTTAAAGAAAACATATTTCTAGATTAGAGAGTGAAGTGATGATAACCATTTAATGTTTAGATTTATTTACTCTTTCTATAACAGAAAAAAATGTATCTGAATCTAATATAAACACAAAGAATTTTCTATCCTTTAGGATGAAACGTGCAAAGCCAAAAAGTGAATTAAAATGATATTTTTCAACTTTTCCACTGTTCAGTATGGCAATTGTATTAGGTACTTTATCAGTTTCCATGATAGCCTTGAAATATATGATTATATATATACATATATATGTATAATCAAATGATTTAAGAAGTTAATAGCATCAATAGACATTTGGGGCTATAGCTAAGGTTCTTTCCTTGCATTACAATGTCACAAACCTTTAATGTAGTTGAACCAAATAGTAACTTCTTCAATCTAAAAAAAAATTCAAGAGTCTTATTTACCTTCTAGTAAAGCAGTCATTTAGCATGAACTGTTCAATGGTAAAATAAGATATTCTATAGAAAGTACAGATGGATGAATGATAAGTACTAGCATGAATGAAAAACATCTCAAGGCAAAAATGCAAAAGCCATACATAATAGAAAAAGATGTTTTTGGAACACAATCAATGACCTTGTCTTGAATTCTGTGTCTGAAAGAGAAATGTTCTTAGTAGAGACTTCAACTAGAGACCATATTTTGTCTACCATCACTGCTAAACTTTCCATGGATGAGGAGTCAGATTTAAATTTGAGTAAATCAGATTTCACCCTTTAGTTAATTCTGATCAATACAGTATCATAAATGCAAAGCCTTCAAGTTCTAAGAATACTCTTTGACTATTATTTTTTAATTTTAACTTATCCCGTTTATTATTTTCTGTGTCTCAATATGACCACAAGCATGTAGATCAGAGATGCCCTTTCCATGTATATGTATGGACATATGTATATGCTATCATACATAACACGTATCATTAATTTACTATACTGTGTAATGTACTACAATGGTTCTTGATTTAAGGAATAGCAAAGTAACCCAGCATACCTCAAAAAAAGAAATTGAAAGAAAGAAAGAAAGCTAAACAGAAATCCCCACCTTGAAAAATAAAAAGATTAAGCAATGGACTGTGTATTTGGAAAAAACAAAGGCAATTTAGGAGTATTTTTTACACCTCAAAATTACAGATAGAGCAAAAACACTCACGATTAACACCTTTAGCCTACTGGAGCCAATTCAGCCTTTGGGAGACAATCATTAAATTCTCAGAAATTTGGGGAGCAGGTTATTAAATATAGCCATTATTTAAAAAGTAAATTGAAGCTCACAGTTGAATAATGTATCAAAAACAAAAGTGATAGAAACTAAAAATTCCTAATTTCCCAATTATTTTGCTACATTTTACTACTATCAATGTACTTGGTGTGGTCTAATTTGATTATTATACCAGCCCCAGGGAAACACTATACAATCATGTGACACTGAACATCTCTTTCTGACACCTCTTTCACTGCTTTTATTTGGTGCCTTAAAAGCGACCACGGTGGGGGTTCTTACAGCACAGAAATCAATATAAGCTGCAATGCAAGGTGTTTTATTCCCCTCCATCCCAAAGGCAGCTGCTGCTAAACATTTAAAAGCACACCACCGATATTCTGAACAGGGATGAATGTAGCTTAGTGGTTCACAACACAGCCTCTGAATCTGATCTTGTCCATTGATATCTCTGTGCTCTTGCACAATTTTCTTTTTTTTCCAATTTATTTATTTTCAGAAAAACAGTATTCATTATTTTTTCACCACACCCAGTGCTCCATGCAAGCCGTGCCCTCTATAATACCCACCACCTGGTACCCCCAACCTCCCACCCCCCCGCCACTTCAAACCCCTCAGACTGTTCTTCAGAGTCCATAGTCTCTCATGGTTCACCTCCCCTTCCAATTTACCCCAATTCCCTACTCCTCTCTAACGCCCCTTGTCCTCCATGCTATTTGTTATGCTCCACAAATAAGTGAAACCATATGATAATTGACTTTCTCTGCTTGACTTATTTCACTCAGCATAATCTCTTCCAGGCCCGTCCATGTTGCTACAAAAGTTGGGTATTCATCCTTTCTGATGGAGGCATAATACTCCATAGTGTATATGGACCACATCTTCCTTATCCATTCATCCGTTGAAGGGCATCTTGGTTCTTTCCATAGTTTGGCAACGGTGGCCATTGCTGCTATAAACATTGGGGTACAGATGACCCTTCTTTTCACAGCATCTGTATCTTTGGGGTAAATACCCATGATTGCACAATTTTCTTAAATAAGTAGTGGCCTAGTCTCTTCATCTGTAAAATGGTTTATAAATCTTTTGAAGCACTTAACATTGTGTCTGGATTGGAACTTTAAGAGACCAGTAAATGCGAAGTGTAATCACTATCAACCACAAGATGGAGCAATGATCTACAGAATGGGCCAGCGGGTTTAGTCTTATGTTCAAGAGAACTAGTAAAAATAGACAAATAAGGTTTTTTCATAATTTAATTAGTTCTTTATATAGAATTGTATGCCTTAGGAGCCAGAGTGTAGGGAGAGATCAATTGCATTCTCTGAAAAACTACAAAGAAGAGGGTTTTTATACTTGTATAAAAACATATATGCTTTATTAATATTTATTTATTTTTATTTATAGGGATAATCAGGAAGTGATTAGTTCAAGCAGTGGAACATAAGATGGTAACGTTTAAGGCTTGAGAAAATAACATAAGTTTAAAAAACCCAATAAGGTGGAATAAGTTTTAAATTTGTAGATGGACATCTTCCAAGATGTAAATTTATTACAACTTGAGGCTAGAATGATCATATCATGAACTTTCTCTGATTATACTCTTCTATTTTTTACCAAGAGATTCCATTTCTGTATTTTAATTTCAGAGTCCTTCTGACTGCCATATGTGAAATACACATTCTTGAGTGTTCTGAATTCCATTTGTTACAAAAAGGCAAAAAAAGAAAAATTGAGCAACAGGATATATATGCTGCAGGCCCTCCACTCTGGACATAAGACAGAATCCATCCCTGTAACATGGATTTGTAATGATGCCAGTGAGGTCACCCAGTTCTCTTTGCCTGGAAACCTCCTACACAGTCACCCCAGCTTCTCAGTTGTGTAGTTTTTGCTTGACAGTGTGAATCCTACTTCTGAACTCAAAGTGGGGAAGTGGGTTAGTAAGTGTAAAGTATAAATTCCTCAGTGTAAGGTTAGAGCTAGAGGGGTTTTCTGCAAGTGATTGTAGGAGGCACTGTCTGTAAGGAGATAAAATCAGTCCAGAAGTTCAAGTCATAAATGGGGAAGGCACCAATGCACATCAAATTTGAAAAATGAAGCATGGCTTTAAAAGGAGAAAATAGTGGAAGAATTTGTGGATAAGACATGAGAGACTAGAAGACTTGCAGAGTATAGGAGTTTTGATGGTTGAGAAACTTGTCCATAAACTTAAAGTTTATCTGCTTCCCAACAGTGGTGGGAAGGTGGACAGTACTGCTTAAATGATCTGGACCAAATGTTCTCATTCTCTTTCCTCCTTTTAAGGTCTGTTTCTAAGCAATAAAACTTGGAAGAATTTTTTGATGTATTTCCATGATACTGACTTTCCCACCTGGTGTCTGGAAAATAAGAGTTATCCATTAGATGAGTACTAAGTGAATTTTCACTAAAGTGTAAATGATTCATAACCAAATTCCATAGGAATTTATAACCAAAAAGAGTGAGAGGTGTTGGAGAGGGTTTAAAGTTCTAAAACCTCATGAGGCTCCCTACTACTGTGGTAGAATCTCAGGTATTCAGAAGCAGGTGGCCAGCATACATTTTGAAATGAAAATCATGAATTCACCTATTTAGCCAAGAGATGAATGATAAGTCACTGCACCCTAACTTCATCAAGCCAATATCATTGCTTTCCAGAAAATAACACAATAATGACTCTGTCAAACATAGAGATTCTGAGGATACCTGTGTGGCCCCGGTGGTTAAGTGTCTGATTCTTGATTTCAGCTCAGGTCTTGATCTCAGGATGCTGAGTTCAAGCCCCTGCATTGGAGCAGAAAGGAAGGAAGGAAGGGAGAAAGGGAGAATAGGAGACAGGAGGGAGTTAGGGAGGGAGGGAGGTGAAAGAGAAAGAAAGAGAAAGAGAGAAAGAAAAAGGAAGGAAAGGAGGGAGGGAGAGGAACAGAAAGAAAGGACATAGGGATTCTGGACCTATTTGACTGCTTGTCATCTCTAGATTGGTATTATAATCTCTATTTAAAAAGATAAATAATGAAATTTTTTAAAAAGATAAATGATGAAATAATGTGCAGCATTCAAATTTATAGGTATATGCCTTCATGCTCCTTCCACTACACCATGTTACTCATATACTATCAAGAAATAGAAAGGAGAAAGTATATGGAGTATTTTTGCCATAAGCCATAGAGTTTGTTAACATTCCGAGAGTGATCTATATTGAATACCATTAATGTGTGCCTGGATCCCAGTAATGTGATTTCAAAGACTTAACTCAGAAGAAAAAAAAAGCACATTTAAAATTCATGCCAAAAAGTGACAGATCAGTGAATAAAGACTCAGCTAAATGGAAAGGACATGTGAGGACAATATATCTAAGGCTCTGTGATATGATGAGAGAAACTCACTTGAGTTTATTTTGGCCACGAATGATCAATGTAGTTGCTTTTTTTTAAGGTTTTATTTATTTATTTGACAGACAGAGATCACAAGTAGGCAGAGAGGCAGGCAGAGAGAGACATGGAGGCAGGCTCCCCGCTGAACAGAGAGCCCGATACAGGGCTCTATTCCAGGACCCTGGGATCATGAACTGAGCTGGAGGCAGAGGCTTAACCTACTGAGCCAAGCAGGTGCCCCTCAATGTAGTTTTAACAATACATTTCAGCTGGGCAAATTTAAAACTATTTCTCAGACATCTATGTGTACATATTTGTCTATGGACACATATGTGCATAACTGGTACCTATTTATCTATCCACATGGTATGTAAAGATATATGTTTTTATGCCTGATGTGTTGTTAATGAATATTGCCTGAATTAGCATTCTGAATCTTAGAACAGTAGTTCTTAAATATTTTTTTGTAGATTTTAAGTTTTGAGATACATGTGATTTAACCAAAGTGCACTTTTAAAAGCCAGTATTACTTAGTAAGTGGATTATAATTGATCAAGGAAAAACACATTTGCTTCCTAAAGTATTCCCAAGGTTGATTAAGGGGCATTTCACAAATTATGAAAGCAATTTGCTACTGGCTGACAAGACAGAAACTTCCCCACACCAATGAAATCCAAGAATAGACCCAGGTGAAACATGACACATGGTTATCAAATTGTTTAACACACCAGTTAGAATGAAATGGAAGCATTTAGAGTATCCTACAAAATGGCCACTTCTAATTCTAGTCACCCTGTAGAAACTCAGCACTGGAAGTTACCCATTGTGCTTAATCTCCAGTGAGTATTTCCATAACTTAGAAAACTAAGCACTTGGTTTAATTATGTAAGCTCTTGGGATGCCTGGGTGGCTCAGTGGGTTAAAGCCTTTGTCTCCAGCTCAGGTCTTGATCCCAGGGTCTTGGGATCGAGCCCTGCATCGCATGGCATCAGGCTCTCGGGTTGACAGGGAGCCTGCCTCCCCACCTCTCTCTGCCTGCCTCTCTGCCTACTTGTGATTTTTGTCAAATAAATAAATAAAATCTTAAAAAAAACCTCTCAAGCGACAAATAGAGTACTCTTCAGTATGAAAGTTCTTAATTTCAGATCTCTTAGATTTTTCAAATTGCTTTCATACCCCTCTCACCTGAGTTTCAGAATAGTTTCATGAGGATGGCAGGCAGAGATCATTATCAGTATTCTGAGGAGGAAAACAAAAATCAAGGCACACATCTGTGGAGATACTTGAAAACACAACGTTTAGAATTTGCTTTATGTGTTAGTGGACCTATTTTTTTACCTAACAAATTGTGCAAAAGTGCTTTTCTCAAAATCTTTGGCACTTATATTTGTCAAAATAATAATTGAAGCAATAAAAACAACCATCAAGCACAGAAAATAAGTTTTCACTAAACTTCAAATTAATATAAAATGATATTAGTTCATAAATGTGTCTTTTAGGGACAAAAATTAAATATATTGTCACACTTAGAAAAAAATAAAACAAATGTTAAAGACACATGATTTCTCAGTTAATGTATTTAAGTTCTTTTCAGAAAGCTTGATCTTAGGATACTCTTTTTTTTAAAGATTTAATTTATTTATTTGGCATACAGAGATCACAAGCAGGCAGAGAGAGAGAGAGAGGAGGAAGCAGGCTCCTCGCTGAGCAGAGAGCCCCATATGGGGCTCGATACCAGGACCCTGGGATCATGACCCGAGCCAAAGGCAGAGGCTTTAACCCACTGAGCCACCCAGGTGCCCCAGGATATTCTTTTACCCTAAACTGGTAAATACCCACAAATAATAATTCATTCTAAAAGTAATGACAAGACATAGCTTGCAGCACATGCACTAGACTCCATTGCTTTCTGCCCATCCAATAATTGGTTATTCTTTGTTTTTAATTGATTATCCAGAAGGAGACAATGGATTACTTCTTTTTTTAAAAAATGAATATTTAAATTCTGTATAGTTAACATGCACCATATTTTTATTTTCTGGGTAGAATTTAGCGATTCATTTGTCTTAAATAACATCCAGTGCTCATTCCATCAAGTGCCCTCCTTAATGCCAATCACCCAGTTACCCCATGCCACCACATATTTCCAGAAACTCTCAGTTTGTTCTCTATAGTTAAGAGTCTCTTATGATTTGCCTCCCTCTCTGTTTTCATCTGATTTTATTGTTCCTTCCCTTTCCCTGAGTTCATCTCTTTTTTTTAACCCTTAAATTCCACATATGAGTGAACTCATATGGTATGTGACTTTCTCTGTCTTACTTACTTCGCTGAGCATAATACCATCTAGTTCCATCTACATCATTGCAAATGACAGGATTTCATTCTTTTTGATGGCTGAGTAATATTCTGTGATGCGTGTGTACATGTATATACCACATCTTCTTTATTAATTCATCTGTTGATGGACATCTGGGCTCTTTCTGTAGTTCAGCTATTGTGGGTGTTGCTGCTATAAATTTTGGGATGCATGTGCCCCTTTGTATCCCTATGCTTGTTTCCTTTGGATAAATACTTAGTAGTGCAGTTGCTGGGTTATAGGGTAGCTCTATTTTTAACCTTTGGAAGAACCTCTATATTGTTTTCCAGGGTGGCTGCACCAGTTTGCATTCCCACCAACTGTGTATGAGGGTTCCTCTTACACTCTGCATCCTTGCCAACGCCTATTATTTCTGGAGTATTTAATTTTAGTCATTCCGACTGGTATGAGGTGGTATCTCATTGTGGTTTTGATTTGTATTTCCCTGATGCCAAGTGATATTGAGCAGGTTTTCATGTGTTTGTTGGCTATTTGGATGTCTTCTTTGCAGAAATGTCTGTTCATGTCCTCTGCCCATTTCTTGACTGGATTTTTTGGTTCTGGGGTGTTGAGTTTGATAAGTTCTTTATAGACTTTGTGTTACTTCTCTATACATGTTTAGTTAATTTGAGCCTTTGTTTTTTGCTCCAACTTGGGATTCTGAAGAGGTGGGAGAATGTTATACTCCTGTCAGTTTCAATTTCAGATCTATTCCTGATAACATGCAATTACTAGAGGTCTTCACTAAATTAAATATAAGGGTGAATTTGATTGAAATTGATGTTGATATCTTCCTTGTTTTGAAATCACAGATACAGAAGTCTTGGTATCATATACAATAAAAAGGGCTTTCACAATAGTAATAAACCAACTAACTAAAAAGTAACATTTGAGTGAGTGACAAGGTGCAATAAAACTTAGCTTAAGTAATACACTATGGAGCTGGAAGAACTGCTTTATCCCTTGTAAGGTTCTCTAAAAGAAATATATACCCTTACTACCAATGCCTCCTCATCTATACATGTATTTCAGTAACTAGTCAACAGAATAAGATCTTTTTTTTTTAAATTGACAAAATGGTGGGCCCTGTGTATAGCAGAAAAGTATAGGAGACAAACACAAAAAGATTAGTTTAATTATAGTAGACAAAAAGAGGAAACTGCATGCTTAAACAGCAAATCCTATCTGGGGCGCCTGGGTGGCTCAGTGGGTTAAAGCTTCTGATTCTGGCTCAGGTTATGATCCTGGGGTCCTGGGATCAAGCCCTGCATTAGGCTCTATGCTCAGTAGGGAGCCTGCTTCCCCCCCACCTGTTTCTCTGCTTACTTATAATCTCTCTCTCTCTGTGTCAAATATATAAATAAAATCTTTTAAACAACAAACCCAGTTAATACAAATTGAGATATGCACTCAAATATTCATGTATTTGTGATGGGTATTTATATCTTCTATGTGTTATACATTCTGCCTAGTTGGTGCTGGACTATTAAAATATATTAGTTATTGTCCTGGTTGAGATCCTCAGATGCTGGCCAGGACCCAGGTAAAAACAATAACAACAACACCAAACCGTAATAAAAAGAGGAGACACATATGAGGTGGCCACAGGAAAATGGATGCAAGGAACAGCTGGGAGTAGTGACTTCTTATAATTAACTGCATCAGAGGCTGGCATTTAAAAAATTGAAACTTAAGTAGGACTTGATTAGATGAGCAATAGAAGATCATAGTCAATGATCTTGTCATTAGTATTTGCATGTTTGGAAAGAGATAATTATTAGGAAAGAAAGAATGATAGGGAAGTCCATAGCTATGGATTGAGAATTAGAAAAACTAGGTAAAGAAGAGACATCATGTCAAAGTCAGAAGTAACAGAGCTAGGATGTTGCAACCCAATGTCATAGTTTACTGAAGTAATTCTTCAATCTTGCACTGCAGTTACGTCCATCAATTATACATACCCTCTTATCACAGAATTCCTCTTCTTTTTAATTTTTTTTTAAATTTTAATTCCAGTACAGTTAACATATAGTGTTCTATTCCTTTCTGGTGTACGACATGGTGATTCAACATTCTATATGTTACTCAGTGTTCCATCGTGATGAGTATGATAAGTATGCTCTTTCATCCCCATCACCTCTTTTAGCCATCTCCCCACCAACATCCCCTCTGCTAACTACTCTCCTTTATATTCTCTGTTCTCTGTAGTTAAGAGAATTGTTCTTCTAAACACAAAACAAAAAGTGTCCATATGTCCATGTATATATTAGTGTTCTTATCAATACTCTGCAAAAGCTGGAACCAACTCTGCTCATGGAATAGATATGGAATAGATAAATATGTAGTGTTATAGTCACACAACAGAATACAATGATTCTTTTTAAAAAATTTACATTATTGCTTCTGTAATGAGTTACACAGTAAGGATTCAAACCCAGACAGTCTTGCTCCGTCCTGAGTTTTAGCCTTCACTACACTAAGTGTCTGAAAGCATGCTGAATTCATATCCTGATTCTGAAGAACATTAAACAAAAATCTTTCCTATCTGTCTTCTTCCAACCTCTGTCCATCACTTTCGCTAGGACAGCCAGATTGAACCAGTAATCTCAACTCTGGAAGACTACATCCCATACTATACTCTGTCTTTCACAGAATTATGACGTACTTAATTCTGGTGTTATATGCATGGATGAGTGTATTTATTAACTACCCTCTCCCACCAGAACCTACTAATCTCTCTCTTTATCTCTCTTTTAAGGATTTTATTTATTTGACAGAGAGAGATCACAAGTAGGCAGAGAGGCAGGAAAGAGAGAAAGGAGGAAACAGGCTGTGTGATGAGCAGGGAGCCCAGTGCAGAACTTGATCCTAGGACCCTGAGATCACGACCTGAGCCAAAGGTACATGCTTAACCCACTGAGTCACCCAGGTACTCAGAACCTACTGCTCTTTAGAGAAGCATCAAATCTAACTATATTCTCATACAAACACAGTGGCTGGAATGTAAGAAAAGCTGCATATAATAGAATCTTATCCCATCTAAATGTCTGTTCTTTAATTTGTTTAAGTGGATCCCATCTATTTTAGCAATCAGTGAAGTAGAAAAGTAAGGGATGGATATTCCTGGTTGATTTTAGCCAATCCCTGGACTTGCCTCCGTTTCGCTGTACCTGCCGTTTGTTCTCACTCCCAAACAACCTTGGCCCTGTTTCAAATCTTTTATCTGATGTTCAACCTCAAGTAAACCTCAAGTAAACCTCAAGCCTTATGATTGCTACGGTCCTTTAACATCTCATAATCGCTTCTGGTATTATGTAGGAAACTGCAGAAATGGAAGAAAGTTTAAGCCATTAACCTCCATCACACTGTCTTCTGCACATTTATATTCTGACATTTCAAAGTAGTTCACAAATAACTTGAACTGTTGGATAAAAATTTAACAAGAATATGAGCCATGAGATTCTGCATGTCAAGTGTGCTATCTTAGACAAAAAACTTTCAGAGGGCGTGAGGGAGTTCTTTAACAGCCTCAAGACTCGAACTTCTCTGTGTCTTATTCAGTGGGTTCTGGTGATCTAGAATGGTTGGTGCAGTCTCTTAGGCATTTATGGAATCTTCAGACTTGAAAGGTCATAACATTTAAAGAATGTGATGAGTTAATATGATCAGGAGTCATAGATGCTTTTCCCAAGACTTTTACATACCAGAGTCTTCTGGTTGGCATTACCTGCAAAAAAGATACACTTAGAGACCTAAGCCTGAATATTATTTAATAGCATCTTTCAGTGCTTCTCTTTCTTTTTTCTTTTCTTTCCTTTACTTTTCCTTCCTCCCCTTTTCCCTCCCTCCCTTCCTTCCTCCCTCCCTTCCTTCCTTCTTTGAAAGCATTTTTCAACTAACATCTTCCATGAATAGAACTTTTCTCTTTTTCTTTTATTTAAATACAGTTTAGTTTACATATAGTGTATTATTAGTTTCAGGGGTAGCAGTGCTACTCTTCTTGATGATGGACTATGATGGAATGTTTTTCTTTACTTGTAGGCCTGGCCCTGGATGACCCTTACATTGGCAGTCCCAAGTCACATAAGCTCTAATATCAAGCCTCTCAATTCGCATTTTGATGTTCTTTGTAAGAGATTTAATTTTGTCTTTGTGCTTCTCTACTGTTTTATTGAGGGGAGGATATCTAATCTTGCATATGCTTTTCATATGTTAACACAAAAGGTGTATTTTATAATCAAAACTCACCCAGGGAGACAAGATGGATCAGTCTCTCTGCAACCACTTACTGTTGCTGCCCAATTCCCACCACCACCCATCACAGATATCTGCATAACTTTGGGGGCTGCCTATACTCAGTGATTTGCTTTCTGGGTTTACTATTCAGACTTGGCGATAGAAATAGTCAATAGAAATATTGACTTCGAATGGAATACATGGACACTTCGATCTAGGACACCTACAACTTGGTATAGACTGTTTTATTGAGAAGTATTTAGGTAATTAAGAATTCTATAGGCAAGGGACATCTGTGACAGGGAGCACCCACATGACAAAATTTCATAGATCCTACCACCACACTGAAAGCCATCACATTGTCATATCAAGGGTCATGAGTGTAAGTTTTCCTGGTATCAAAAGGGTATAGGAAAGACTGGATGAATTCACTTTGGATTTCCTGTACTGTCTAATAATCTCATTTGGTATCAATACAATGGTGAATTCCTTGCTAGGGATGCCATAACAAAGTGCTACAAGTTGCATGTCTTAGACCAAAGAAACATACTGTTTCAGAGTTTAAGCTGGTAGTCTAAAATGAAGTTGTTGGCAGGATTGATTCCTTCTGAGGGTTATGGAGTAAGAGGCTGTTCTAGGTCTCTCTTCTTGGCTTGTCAGTTGCTGTCTTCTCCCTATGTCTCTTCATATCATCTTCCCTCTACGTGTCTCTGTCTCTCTGTCTAAATGTCCCATTTTTATCAGGATAACAGTTCTTTTGGATTAGGGGCCACCCAAATGGTCTCGGTTTAACTTAACTCTATAAAGATCCCATTTCCAAAACAGAATCACCTTCTGAGGTGCTGGAGATTATGATTCTAACATATTTTTGGATTACTAGTTAAATTTGCACTAGAAATTATACTAAACTCAGGGTGCCTGGGTGGCAAAGTGAGTTAAGCCTTTGCCTTCAGCTCACGTCATGATCTCAGGGTCCTGGGATCGAGCCCCACATCGGGTTCTCTGCTCAGCGGAGAGCCTGCTTCCCCCTCTCTCTCTGCCTGCCTCTCTGCCTACTTGTGATCTCTGTCAAATAAATAAATAAAACCTTTGAAAAAAGAATCACTGCTCAATATACTGATTGTAACATCTCATATGGGTACAAATATGTACATAATGACATAAATATGTATATTTATGTATATATAGAAATATAACTATTTTCTTATTGATGGAGGCATGAGAGTCAAAGTTGTTCTTCTGTTTACCCTTCTTGTGCCATAAATGTGTGATTATTTTTACCCCACCTGATCCAAAAAATGATTTGAGATAACCTATACAATGAAATTAGTCCAACAATGTAAATGTAATCCAAAAACTTGTAATAAAGGAAAAGGTCAGTAAAATAATATAAATTCAATAGTATGTTTCCTATGTAAAATATAGTAACACATTACATTACATTACATTAAAGAAAGAATCTAATCCAAATATTCAAGGATGATTTATCATTTGAGTATCAAGCAATGTGTCACTGTGCTAAAAAAATATGTATCTTGGTAGATGTCATAACATTTTAAAAAAGATTTTATTTGAGAGAGAGAAAGAAAGCACAATTGAGGAGAGGGCCAGAGGAGAAGGAGAAGCACACTCCTTGAGCAGGCAGCCCTACATGGGGCTCCATCCCAAGACTCCCAAATCATGACCTGAGCCAAAGGCAGATAGATACTTAACCTACCAACGCACCCATAGGCCCCATAACAACATTTTATAAAGTTCAGTATTTTCAATGATTACAAAATTTTAAAACACTAGGCATAAAAGGGAACTTTTTTTTAGCACAACAAAGCCTGCATATTTAAAGACATCATATATGCAATGAACAAATTTTAAGACATCCCATCCCTTGCCAGTTGCTCTTTTGTTGAACTTATTCCTCTGACTTTTCAGGAACTCCACATTTGGAGCTCTCTAGTTTACTTTCCAACCTTGGAACCCAGAACTTGTTAGTACCATTCAACTAATAATATTTCCTGTTTTGGCCCTGTCTGTCATCTTTGGAGGCTAGAAGATATATACTTCCTAAGGAGATAATTGGCCATTCCAAAAAACCTCCAATTTGCTAATAGGCCAACTAGAAATTTATGAAAACCTGTACAATTTTAATTGATATGAACCATTCCTTCTTTTTTTTATTTTTTATTTTTTATTTTTTTTAAAGATTTTATTTATTTATTTGACAGAGATAAATCACAAGTAGATGGGGAGGCAGGCAGAGAGAGAGAGGAAGGGAAGCAGGCTCCCTGCTGAGCAGAGAGCCTGATGCAGGACTCGATCCCAGGACCCTGAGATCATGACCCGAGCCGAAGGCAGCGGCCTAACCCACTGAGCCACCCAGGCGCCCCCCATTCCTTCTTTATAAACTATTTTCCTGGTTTATTTCTCAATTTGTGTATGCATTTTATATTCTTATTTTTGTAAGAATATGAGTATATAGTATACATGTATGTGCACATATTATGTAAACAGAGAAATGTCATAAATTTATGATTCTTGTTTATGAGTACATTGGTTCTGGTTTTATTTTTAGAACATTATTAGAAATATTAAGAATACAGATTCTATTAGGCCATTTCTCTTTTTTTCCAATTTATTTATTTTCAGAAAAACAGTATTCATTATTTTTTCACCACTCCCAGTGCTCCATTCAAGCTGTGCCCTCTATAATACCCACCACCTGGTACCCCAACCTCCCACCCCCCCGCCACTTCAAACCCCTCAGATTGTTTTTCAGAGTCCATAGTCTCTCATGGTTCATCTCCCCTTCCAATTTACCCAAAAGCACATACCCTCCCCAATGTCCATAACCCTACCCCCTTCTCCCAAACCCCCTCCCCCCAGCAACCCACAGTTTGTTTCGTGAAATTAAGAGTCACTTATGGTTTGTTTGTCTCCCTCCCTATCCCATCTTGTTTCATGGATTCTTCTCCTACCCACTTAAGCCCCCATGTTGCATCACCACTTCCTCATATCAGGGAGATCATATGATAGTTGTCTTTCTCCGCTTGACTTATTTCGCTAAGCATGATACGCTCTAGTTCCATCCATGTTGTCGCAAATGCTATTAGGCCATTTCTGACCTAGAGTGTTGATCTCTGATCAATAGATCAGACAGATCTCTATAAAATAACTTGGGGAAAGGAAGATACAATGGAAGAAAAAACCCAGAATTTGGAGTCCTTGAGATTACAAATAATATTGTCAGTTCTTAATATATTTCTTATTTTGTGGATTTAACCACACCCTAGCCTTCTGGTCCTTTGACAGAGCCTAAGTGACGTAAGAGGAGCAAAATACTCAATTCCATTCCATTGGAGCCATATTGTACCACCTAATAGTGTAAGGTTTTGACCCTCCATAAGATTTAACAAGTACAGACAGACATTCACTGTGCTTTTGTTTATTTGCTCATTCATCTAACAAATCTTTATTGTACATCTGATGTGTGCTAGGTACTGTATTCAATGAGGATATAGCAGCAAAGAAATACAGTTCCTGCCCTCCTAAACTTGATATTCTAGTGTAGAAGGGAGATGGCAAGTAAGTAAACAAACAAAGGCACTATGTAATTTTATGTGTTAAAATTTTACATGAGGAAAATCAATTAGGTTAAAAACAGTAATGCATGAAATGAATTATCATAAAGTTTTTGCCTTTGTAAGTGAACTGTGTTCATAATGTTTGATATGCCTACTATGGAAATGGAGGTACATAAAAGCAAAATTCCATGTGGACAGTACCAATATAAAGCAATTAAGAAAAAATAAAACCCTGAAATGAAGAAGTTATTGAGTTATATTGCGTTAACTATGTGATTTTGCTGTTTAGATATATTGTGATATGGTGTTGAAGTGAAATTACTGTGTTTGCATTGGAAGCAAGTTCTATAGTGCTTTCAAAGGCCAGGTCCTCAGACCCCATGATAGACCGCAACATTGAAATATAAGAAGAGATCATGCTTAAGTTGAGCACATTGGCAAAGTGACAAAAATCGAAGTTCTATTCCTCAGCATACACAGAGGCAAAATTTTAATGAGTCACACGTATGAAATTACCAGTAAGAACTTGCCAATGATGAGATTCATTAAAAAGTTTTGGTTTTGTTCTAGAGATTTAGAAAGGTCTGCAGATAATAAACATGATGTCTGCTGTTTGACTGTATTGATTAAAATTTCTTAATTAGTATCTTTTCAAGGTGTAAAGGGAAAAATGAATGAAACAAAATTAATTTTTTAATTTTTCTTTAATTAAAAGACCACAATGAACACATTATTGGATAACTAATTTATTTCAGGTACCAGGTAAAACACTTTTCTATAGATTATCTCAATGCAAAGAGGAGAAAAAAAGAAAATAATGACCTACGTGGCAGTGGATTTTAGTGACTCTAAACCTTCCTTCCATTTATCATTAATAAGGGGCTAAATGAAGGCAAACTCTGGATGTTTGTAAGCAATGTTGATTTCTGTAAGTGTGTCCTACTGGGAGAATGAGGCCATAGGGTCTAATTCTTAGTCCCAAGGATTGTGGTTGCTTTGAAGTTCTCACAAACTTTTTCTTTTGACTGAATCATCTATTTTACTGCATAAAAACTGATTTTTATCTTGAAAAAGCTGAGGCTAAAAAAAAGGATGACTGTCAGTTTCAATTGAAAGGGTGGGAAACAGAAACATTCAGTGAATCTTTGCTGTTCATTGGGACATATCTTTATAAGCATATAAGCCCCCTAAGACAGACCATGGAGATTAGATCAGATCTGGCTATGATGTGCTGAATTTTGGTGCAGAAATGAGGGGTAAAATATTTGTCCCCATGGGGACAGATCCATGACTGCATTTTTCAAAATGTCAAGATTACATTTGAAAAGTAGTTGCGATTTTCTCCCATTTCCTAAAGATAATTCTCCGCTTGTACTTCACACATAAAAACCCACGACTTAATGAAAATTTTCTTCACAGTATTAGGATAATAATTCCAACCTAACACGGCTTAGAGTAGAGTGTATTTTTTCCTTAATCTCCAGATTCCAGCGAATAAAAACAGTATTGTTGGTGATTTAGTAATATTTTGTCTTTTCAACCACTTCAGTTTTGTAGGAGGTCATAGTATGTTTCAGAAACTTTGTCAAATAAGCTATCTCTTTTTGGAAGTATTAATCTATAAAAGAAGAAAACATATTCCTATTTGTTCGAGATATTTCTATATAAAACAGTCTGCCTCAGATAAATTGAATCTTACTGGATAAAAAATGTACATTTGTGTATATTTGGTATGCTTTACCAAGTCCTGATTTTATATACAATAGCAGTATAGCTAAACATCGCAGTATACTTTGACAACTATTAAACCATCAAAGTTTATTGTAGTATAAATGTTAAAAATGCTAGTAGCTATTTGGAGGTAGATATTAGATAGTGATGTTTAATGAGATGGAATAAATGGCAAATGCAAAATAAAATTCTCAAATAATTTTAAGGAAAATTAATTTCAATTTATTAGAAATCTTAATATAAGAATTATTTTTATTTTTTTATTTTTTTTTCCCAATTTATTTATTTTCAGAAAAACAGTATTCATTATTTTTTCACCACACCCAGTGCTCCATGCAAGCTGTGCCCTCTATAATACCCACCACCTGGTACCCCAACCTCCCACCCACCCGCCACTTCAAACCCCTCAGATTGTTTTTCAGAGTCCATAGTCTCTCATGGTTCATCTCCCCTTCCAATTTACCCAAAAGCACATACCCTCCCCAATGTCCATAACCCTACCCCCCTTCTCCCAACTCCCCTCCCCCCAGCAACCCACAGTTTGTTTGGTGAGATTAAGAGTCACTTATGGTTTGTCTCCCTCCCTATCCCATCTTGTTTCATGGATTCTTCTCCTACCCACTTAAGCCCCCATGTTGCATCACCACTTCCTCATATCAGGGAGATCATATGATAGTTGTCTTTCTCCGCTTGACTTATTTCGCTAAGCATGATACGCTCTAGTTCCATCCATGTTGTCGCAAATGGCAAGATTTCGTTTCTTTTGATGGCTGCATAGTATTCCATTGTGTATATATACCACTTCTTCTTGATCCATTCATCTGTTGATGGACATCTAGGTTCTCTCCATAGTTTGGCTATTGTGGACATTGCTGCTATAAACATTCGGGTGCACGTGCCCCTTTGGATCACTACGTTTGTATCTTTAGGGTAAATTCCCAGTAGTGCAATTGCTGGGTCATAGGGCAGTTCTATTTTCAACATTTTGAGGAACCTCCATGCTGTTTTCCAGAGTGGTTGCACCAGCTTGCATTCCCACCAACAGTGTAGGAGGGTTCCCCTTTCTCCGCATCCTCGCCAGCATCTGTCATTTCCTGAATTGTTCATTTCAGCCATTCTGACTGGTGTGAGGTGATATCTCATTGTGGTTTTGATTTGTATTTCCCTGATGCCGAGTGATATGGAGCACTTTTTCATGTGTCTGTTGGCCATCTGGATGTCTTCTTTGCAGAAACGTCTGTTCATGTCCTCTGCCCATTTCTTGATCGGATTATTTGTTCTTTGGGTGTTGAGTTTGTTAAGTTCTTTATAGATTTTGGACACTAGTCCTTTATCTGATATGTCGTTTGCAAATATCTTCTCCCATTCTGTCAGTTGTCTTTTGGTTTTGTTAACTGTTTCCTTTGCTGTGCAAAAGCTTTTGATTTTGATGAAATCCCAAAAGTTCATTTTTGCCCTTGCTTCCCTTGCCTTTGGCGATGTTCCTAGGAAGATGTTGCTGCGGCTGAGGTCGAAGAGGTTGCTGCCTGTGTTCTCCTCAAGGATTTTGATGGATTCCTTTCTCACATTGAGGTCCTTAATCCATTTTGAATCTATTTTTGTGTGTGGTGTAAGGAAATGGCCCAATTTCATTTTTCTGCACGTGGCTGTCCAATTTTCCCAACACCATTTATTAAAGAGGCTGTCTTTTTTCCATTGGACATTCTTTCCTGCTTTGTCGAAGATTAGTTGACCATAGAGTTGAGGGTCTATTTCTGGGCTCTCTATTCTGTTCCATTGGTCTATGTGTCTGTTTTTGTGCCAGTACCATGCTGTCTTGATGATGACAGCTTTGTAATAAAGCTTGAAGTCCGGAATTGTGATGCCACCAACTTTGGCTTTGTTTTTCAATATCCCTTTGGCTATTCGAGGTCTTTTCTGGTTCCATATAAATTTTAAAATTATTTGTTCCATTTCTTTGAAAAAGATGGATGGTACTTTGATAGGAATTGCATTAAATGTGTAGATTGCTTTAGGTAGCATAGACATTTTCACAATATTTATTCTTCCAATCCAGGAGCATGGAACATTTTTCCATTTCTTTGTGTCTTCCTCAATTTCTTTCATGAGTACTTTATAGTTTTCTGAGTATAGATTCTTAGCCTCTTTGGTTAGGTTTATTCCTAGGTATCTTATGGTTTGGGGTGCAATTGTAAGTGGGATTGGCTCCTTAATTTCTCTTTCTTCTGTCTTGTTGTTGGTGTAGAGAAATGCAACTGATTTCTGGGCATTGATCTTATATCCTGACACTTTACTGAATTCCTGTATAAGTTCTAGCAGTTTTGGAGTGGAGTCTTTTGGGTTTTCCACATAGAGTATCATATCATCTGCGAAGAGTGATAATTTGACTTCTTCTTTGCCGATTTGGATGCCTTTAATTTCCTTTTGTTGTCTGATTGCTGAGGCTAGGACTTCTAGTACTATGTTGAATAGCAGTGGTGATAATGGACATCCCTGCCGTGTTCCTGACCTTAGTGGAAAAGCTTTCAGTTTTTCTCCATTGAGAATGATATTTGCAGTGGGTTTTTCATAGATGGCTTTGATGATATTGAGGTATGTGCCCTCTATCCCTACACTTTGAAGGGTTTTGATCAGGAAGGGATGCTGTACTTTGTCAAATGCTTTTTCAGCATCTATTGAGAGTATCATATGGTTCTTGTTCTTTCTTTTATTGACGTGTTGTATCACATTGACTGATTTGCGGATGTTGAACCAACCTTGCAGCCCTGGGATAAATCCCACTTGGTCGTGGTGAATAATCCTTTTAATGTACTGTTGAATCCTATTGGCTAGTATTTTGGTGAGAATTTTTGCATCTCTGTTCATCAAGGATATTGGTCTATAGCTCTCTTTTTTGATGGGATCCTTGTCTGGTTTTGGGATCAAGGTGATGCTGGCCTCATAAAATGAGTTTGGGAGTTTTCCTTCCATTTTAATTTTTTGGAACAGTTTCAGGAGAATAGGAATTAGTTCTTCTTTAAATGTTTGGTTGAATTCCCCCGGGAAGCCATCTGGCCCTGGGCTTTTGTTTGTTTGGAGATTTTTAATGACTGTTTCAATCTCCTTACTGGTTATGGGTCTGTTCAGGCTTTCTATTTCTTCCTGGTTCAATTTTGGTAGTTTATATGTTTCTAGGAATGCATCCATTTCTTCCAGATTGTCAAATTTGTTGGCGTAGAGTTGCTCATAGTATGTTCTTATAATAGTTTGTATTTCTTTGGTGTTAGTTGTGATCTCTCCTCTTTCATTCATGATTTTATTTATTTGGGTCCTTTCTCTTTTCTTTTTGATAAGTCTGGCCAAGGGTTTATCAATTTTATTAATTCTTTCAAAGAACCAGCTCCTAGTTTGGTTGATTTGTTCTATTGTTTTTTTGGTTTCTATTTCATTGATTTCTGCTCTGATCTTAATGATTTCTCTTCTCCTGCTGGGCTTAGGGTTTCTTTCTTGTTCCTTCTCCAGCTCCTTTAGGTGTAGGGTTAGGTTGTGTACCTGAGACCTTTCTTGTTTCTTGAGAAAAGCTTGTACCGCTATATATTTTCCTCTCAGGACTGCCTTTGTTGTGTCCCACAGATTTTGAACCGTTGTATTTTCATTATCATTTGTTTCCATGATTTTTTTCAATTCTTCTTTAATTTCCCGGTTGACCCATTCATTCTTTAGAAGGATGGTGTTTAGTCTCCATGTATTTGTGTTCTTTCCAAACTTCCTCTTGTGGTTGAGTTCTAGCTTCAGAGCATTGTGGTCTGAAAATATGCAGGGAATGATCCCAATCTTTTGATACCGGTTGAGTCCTAATTTAGGACCGAGGATGTGATCTATTCTGGAGAATGTTCCATGTGCACTAGAGAAGAATGTGTATTCTGTTGCTTTGGGATGAAATGTTCTGAATATATCTGTGATGTCCATCTCATCCAGTGTATCATTTAAGGCCTTTATTTCCCTGTTAATCTTTTGCTTGGATGATCTGTCCATTTCAGTGAGGGGAGTGTTAAAGTCCCCTACTATTATTGTATTATTGTTGATGTGTTTCTTTGATTTTGTTATTAATTGGTTTATATAGTTTGCTGCACCCACGTTGGGGGCATAGATATTTAAAATTGTTAGATCTTCTTTTTGGACAGACCCTTTGAGTATGATATAGTGTCCTTCCTCATCTCTTATTATAGTCTTTGGCTTAAAATCTAATTGATCTGATATAAGGATTGCCACTCCTGCTTTTTTCTGATGTCCATTAGCATGGTAAATTCTTTTCCACCCCCTCACTTTAAGTCTGGAGGTGTCTTCGGGTTTAAAATGAGTTTCTTGGAGGCAACATATAGATGGGTTTTGTTTTTTTATCCATTCTGATACCCTGTGTCTTTTGATTGGGGCATTTAGCCCATTAACATTCAGGGTAACTATTGAGAGATATGATTTTAGTGCCATTGTATTGCCTGTAAGGTGACTGTTACTGTATATTGTCTCTGTTCCTTTCTGATCTACCATTTGTAGGCTCTCTCTTTGCTTAGAGGACCTCTTTCAGTATTTCCTGTAGAGCTGGTTTGGTGTTTGCAAATTCTTTCAGTTTTTGTTTGTCCTGGAAGCTTTTAATCTCTCCTTCTATTTTCAATGATAGCCTAGCTGGATATAGTATTCTTGGCTGCATGTTTTTCTCGTTTAGTGCTCTGAAAATATCATGCCAGCTCTTTCTGGCCTGCCAGGTCTCTGTGGATAAGTCAGCTACCAATCTAATACTTTTACCATTGTATGTTACAGACTTCTTTTCCCGGGCTGCTTTCAGGATTTTCTCTTTGTCACTAAGGCTTGTAAAGTTTACTATTAGGTGACGGGGTGTGGGCCTATTCTTATTGATTTTGAGGGGCGTTCTATGAACCTCCTGAATTTTGATGCTCGTTCCCTTTGCCATATTGGGGAAATTCTCCCCAATAATTCTCTCCAGTATACCTTCTGCTCCCCTCTCTCTTTCTTCTTCTTCTGGAATCCCAATTATTCTAATGTTGTTTCGTCTTATGGTGTCACTTATCTCTCGAATTCTCCCCTCATGGTCCAGTAGCTGTTTGTCCCTCTTTTGCTCAGCTTCTTTATTCTCTGTCATTTGGTCTTCTATATCGCTAATTCTTTCTTCTGCCTCATTTATCCCAGCAGTGAGAGCCTCCATTTTTGATTGAACTTCATTAATAGCTTTTTTGATTTCAACTTGGTTAGATTTTAGTTCTTTTATTTCTCCAGAAAGGGCTTTTATATCTCTGGAGAGGGTCTCTCTAATATCTTCCATGCCTTTTTCAAGCCCGGCTGTAACCTTGAGAATTGTCATTTTGAACTCTAGATCTGACATATTACCAATGTCTGTATTGATTAGGTCCCTAGCCTTCGGTACTGCCTCTTGTTCTTTTTTTTGTTGTGAATTTTTCCGCCTTGTCATTTTGTCCAGCTAAGAGTATATGAAGGAGCAAGTAAAATACTAAAAGGGTGGCAACAATCCCAGGAAAATATGCTTTAACCAAATCAGAAGAGATCCCAAATCGTGAGGGGGGATTTCTCCCCCCTCACGATTGGGTGAGGGATCTCCTCTGATTGGGATCTCCTTTGATTGGGATCTCCCAATCTCTTCTGATTGGGATCTCCCAATCTCTTATGGTTTGGGGATAAAAAGAGGTTCAAAAAGAAAGAAAGTAAAAAAGAATTAAAAAAAAGAGATTGAATTAAAAATTCAATCAAGAATTTAAAAAAGAATTAAGAAAAAGAGATTGAAGAGATTAGGATCTCTTCTGATTTGGGGATAAAAAGAGGTTCAAAAATAAAGAAAAAAAGAAAAAAAAGAATTAAAAAAAAGAAAACGAATAAAGAAAAGTATAAAAAAGAAAAATATATATATATTAGATAGTCTAGTTAAAAAACATTAAAAAACAAAAGGGTAAAAGTTATAAAAAATTTTAGCAGAAGAAGAGAAAAAAAATGAAAAAGAAAAAAAATTAAATTAACTGCAAGACTAAAAAATCACAGGGAGAAATCCATGAGTTCCGTGGTTTGTTTTCTCCTCCTCTGGAATTCTGCTGCTCTCCTTGGTATTGAAACTGCACTCCTTGGTAGGTGAACTTGGTCTTGCCTGGATTTCTTGTTGATCTTCTGGGGGAGGGGCCTGTTGTAGTGATTCTCAAGTGTCTTTGCCCCAGGCGGAATTACACTGCCCTTACCAGGGGCCGGGCTGAGTGATCTGCTCGGCTTTGCTTTCAGGAGCTTTTGTTCCCTGAGCGCTTTCCGTAGAGTTCCGGAGGACGGGAATACAAATGGCGGCCTCCTGGTCTCCGGCCCGGAGGAGCCGAGAGCCCGGGGCCCCGCTCCCCTGTGCGCCCTCAGCGAACACCTCCCAGTAACTCGCGTCTGCCCAACCTCTGGCCGAGCTCCGAGCTTACCGAGCTTGCGACCGGTTCAAGGCAACTCCGAGCTGCGAGCTTACTGTCGGCTCTGTCTCTGCAGCCGGCTTTCCCGTTCCAATAACCGCAAGCTCTGGGACACTCAGACACCCCCGATCCTTCTGTGACCCCGCGGGACCTGAGGCCACGCCGACCCCGTGTGGGCTTCGCCCCGGTTTAGCCTCTGGAGCGATGTCCCTCAGCGGAACAGACTTTTAAAAGTCCCAATTTTGTGCTCTGTTGCTCCGCCGCTTGCCGGGAGCCGGCCCCTCCCCCCGGGGTCTATCTTCCCGTCGCTTTGGATTCACTTCTCCGCCAGTCCTACCTTTCAGAAAGTGGTTGTTTTTCTGTTTCTAGAATTGCTGTTCTTCTTCTCTTCGATCTGCCGATGGATTTGCAGGTGTTTGCAATCTTTAGATAAGCTCTCTAGCTGATCTCCTGCTAGCTGAGGTAGTCTCAGCCTGCTACTTCTCCACCATCTTGACTCCTCCCCCCTATAAGAATTATTTTTAAAAGTCCATGTAGGAATATTTTGGAGGATGGTCGGTTGTAGAAAATCAATAACTAGAAGCATTAATTAAAAATTCTGTCACCATGCTGGGAAGTGAGAGGACATATGGACAAGATTTTAAAGATTTAAGTCATTTTGCAGATGTCAACAGGTAATTTGCCTTTATATTGGACAATTCTTTTTAGTCCATAAACCACTGATACAGAAAAATGGTACCAAAATTATGGCCTTTCTGCAGAAATTAAAAAGTGTATCTTTTTTTTTCTCATGATTCTTTAATATCCTCTCTAACTTTAACTTTCCCCTAAAATTTTTTTTCCCAATTTATTTATTTTCAGAAAAACAGTATTCATTATTTTTTCACCACACCCAGTGCTCCATGCAAGCTGTGCCCTCTATAATACCCACCACCTGGTACCCCAACCTCCCACCCCCCCCGCCACTTCAAACCCCTCAGAATGTTTTTCAGAGTCCATAGTCTCTCATGGTTAATCTCCCCTTCCAATTTACCCAAAAGCACATACCCTCCCCAATGTCCATAACCCTACCCCCCCTTCTCCCAACCCCCCTCCCCCCGCAACCCACCGTTTGTTTCATGAGATTAAGAGTCACTTATGGTTTGTCTCCCTCCTTATCCCATCTTGTTTCATGGATTCTTCTCCTACCCACTTAAGCCCCCATGTTGCATCACCACTTCCTCATATCAGGGAGATCATATGATAGTTGTCTTTCTCCGCTTGACTTATTTCGCTAAGCATGATACGCTCTAGTTCCATCCATGTTGTCGCAAATGGCAAGATTTCGTTTCTTTTGATGGCTGCATAGTATTCCATTGTGTATATATACCACTTCTTCTTGATCCATTCATCTGTTGATGGACATCTAGGTTCTCTCCATAGTTTGGCTATTGTGGACATTGCTGCTATAAACATTCGGGTGCACGTGCCCCTTTGGATCACTACGTTTGTATCTTTAGGGTAAATTCCCAGTAGTGCAATTGCTGGGTCATAGGGCAGTTCTATTTTCAACATTTTGAGGAACCTCCATGCTGTTTTCCAGAGTGGTTGCACCAGCTTGCATTCCCACCAACAGTGTAGGAGGGTTCCCCTTTCTCCGCATCCTCGCCAGCATCTGTCATTTCCTGAATTGTTCATTTCAGCCATTCTGACTGGTGTGAGGTGATATCTCATTGTGGTTTTGATTTGTATTTCCCTGATGCCGAGTGATATGGAGCACTTTTTCATGTGTCTGTTGGCCATCTGGATGTCTTCTTTGCAGAAACGTCTGTTCATGTCCTCTGCCCATTTCTTGATCGGATTATTTGTTCTTTGGGTGTTGAGTTTGTTAAGTTCTTTATAGATTTTGGACACTAGTCCTTTATCTGATATGTCGTTTGCAAATATCTTCTCCCATTCTGTCAGTTGTCTTTTGGTTTTGTTAACTGTTTCCTTTGCTGTGCAAAAGCTTTTGATTTTGATGAAATCCCAAAAGTTCATTTTTGCCCTTGCTTCCCTTGCCTTTGGCGATGTTCCTAGGAAGATGTTGCTGCGGCTGAGGTCGAAGAGGTTGCTGCCTGTGTTCTCCTCAAGGATTTTGATGGATTCCTTTCTCACATTGAGGTCCTTAATCCATTTTGAATCTATTTTTGTGTGTGGTGTAAGGAAATGGTCCAATTTCATTTTTCTGCACGTGGCTGTCCAATTTTCCCAACACCATTTATTAAAGAGGCTGTCTTTTTTCCATTGGACATTCTTTCCTGCTTTGTCGAAGATTAGTTGACCATAGAGTTGAGGGTCTATTTCTGGGCTCTCTATTCTGTTCCATTGGTCTATGTGTCTGTTTTTGTGCCAGTACCATGCTGTCTTGATGATGACAGCTTTGTAATAAAGCTTGAAGTCCGGAATTGTGATGCCACCAACTTTGGCTTTGTTTTTCAATATCCCTTTGGCTATTCGAGGTCTTTTCTGGTTCCATATAAATTTTAAAATTATTTGTTCCATTTCTTTGAAAAAGATGGATGGTACTTTGATAGGAATTGCATTAAATGTGTAGATTGCTTTAGGTAGCATAGACATTTTCACAATATTTATTCTTCCAATCCAGGAGCATGGAACATTTTTCCATTTCTTTGTGTCTTCCTCAATTTCTTTCATGAGTACTTTATAGTTTTCTGAGTATAGATTCTTAGCCTCTTTGGTTAGGTTTATTCCTAGGTATCTTATGGTTTGGGGTGCAATTGTAAGTGGGATTGGCTCCTTAATTTCTCTTTCTTCTGTCTTGTTGTTGGTGTAGAGAAATGCAACTGATTTCTGGGCATTGATCTTATATCCTGACACTTTACTGAATTCCTGTATAAGTTCTAGCAGTTTTGGAGTGGAGTCTTTTGGGTTTTCCACATAGAGTATCATATCATCTGCGAAGAGTGATAATTTGACTTCTTCTTTGCCGATTTGGATGCCTTTAATTTCCTTTTGTTGTCTGATTGCTGAGGCTAGGACTTCTAGTACTATGTTGAATAGCAGTGGTGATAATGGACATCCCTGCCGTGTTCCTGACCTTAGTGGAAAAGCTTTCAGTTTTTCTCCATTGAGAATGATATTTGCAGTGGGTTTTTCATAGATGGCTTTGATGATATTGAGGTATGTGCCCTCTATCCCTACACTTTGAAGGGTTTTGATCAGGAAGGGATGCTGTACTTTGTCAAATGCTTTTTCAGCATCTATTGAGAGTATCATATGGTTCTTGTTCTTTCTTTTATTGACGTGTTGTATCACATTGACTGATTTGCGGATGTTGAACCAACCTTGCAGCCCTGGGATAAATCCCACTTGGTCGTGGTGAATAATCCTTTTAATGTACTGTTGAATCCTATTGGCTAGTATTTTGGTGAGAATTTTTGCATCTCTGTTCATCAAGGATATTGGTCTATAGCTCTCTTTTTTGATGGGATCCTTGTCTGGTTTTGGGATCAAGGTGATGCTGGCCTCATAAAATGAGTTTGGGAGTTTTCCTTCCATTTCAATTTTTTGGAACAGTTTCAGGAGAATAGGAATTAGTTCTTCTTTAAATGTTTGGTTGAATTCCCCCGGGAAGCCATCTGGCCCTGGGCTTTTGTTTGTTTGGAGATTTTTAATGACTGTTTCAATCTCCTTACTGGTTATGGGTCTGTTCAGGCTTTCTATTTCTTCCTGGTTCAATTTTGGTAGTTTATATGTTTCTAGGAATGCATCCATTTCTTCCAGATTGTCAAATTTGTTGGCGTAGAGTTGCTCATAGTATGTTCTTATAATAGTTTGTATTTCTTTGGTGTTAGTTGTGATCTCTCCTCTTTCATTCATGATTTTATTTATTTGGGTCCTTTCTCTTTTCTTTTTGATAAGTCTGGCCAAGGGTTTATCAATTTTATTAATTCTTTCAAAGAACCAGCTCCTAGTTTGGTTGATTTGTTCTATTGTTTTTTTGGTTTCTATTTCATTGGTTTCTGCTCTGATCTTTATGATTTCTCTTCTCCTGCTGGGCTTAGGATTTTTTTCTTGTTCTTTCTCCAGCTCCTTTAGGTGTAGGGTTAAGGTTGTGTACCTGAGACCTTTCTTGTTTCTTGAGAAAAGCTTGTACCGCTATATATTTTCCTCTCAGGACTGCCTTTGTTGTGTCCCACAGATTTTGAACCGTTGTATTTTCATTATCATTTGTTTCCATGATTTTTTTCAATTCTTCTTTAATTTCCCAGTTGACCCATTCATTCTTTAGATGGATGCTGTTTAGTCTCCATGTATTTGTGTTTTTTCCAAACTTCCTCTTGTGGTTGAGTTCTAGCTTCAGAGCATTGTGGTCTGAAAATATGCAGGGAATGATCCCAATCTTTTGATACCGGTTGAGTCCTGATTTAGGACCGAGGATGTGATCTATTCTGGAGAATGTTCCATGTGCACTAGAGAAGAATGTGTATTCTGTTGCTTTGGGATGAAATGTTCTGAATATATCTGTGATGTCCATCTCATCCAGTGTATCATTTAAGGCCTTTATTTCCCTGTTGATCTTTTGCTTGGATGATCTGTCCATTTCAGTGAGGGGAGTGTTAAAGTCCCCTACTATTATTGTACTATTGTTGATGTGTTTCTTTGATTTTGTTATTAATTGGTTTATATAGTTTGCTGCGCCCACGTTGGGGGCATAGATATTTAAAATTGTTAGATCTTCTTTTTGGACAGACCCTTTGAGTATGATATAGTGTCCTTCCTCATCTCTTATTATAGTCTTTGGCTTAAAATCTAATTGATCTGATATAAGGATTGCCACTCCTGCTTTTTTCTGATGTCCATTAGCATGGTAAATCTTTTCCACCCCCTCACTTTAAGTCTGGAGGTGTCTTCGGGTTTAAAATGAGTTTCTTGGAGGCAACATATAAATGGGTTTTGTTTTTTTATCCATTCTGATACCCTGTGTCTTTTGATTGGGGCATTTAGCTTATTAACATTCAGGGTAACTATTGAGAGATATGATTTTAGTGCCATTGTATTGCCTGTAAGGTGACTGTTACTGTATATTGTCTCTGTTCCTTTCTGATCTACCTTTTGTAGGCTCTCTCTTTGCTTAGAGGACCCCTTTCAGTATTTCCTGTAGAGCTGGTTTGGTGTTTTTAAATTCTTTCAGTTTTTGTTTGTCCTGGAAGCTTTTAATCTCTCCTTCTATTTTCAATGATAGCCTAGCTGGATATAGTATTCTTGGCTGCATGTTTTTCTCGTTTAGTGCTCTGAAAATATCATGCCAGCTCTTTCTGGCCTGCCAGGTCTCTGTGGATAAGTCAGCTGCCAATCTAATACTTTTACCATTGTATGTTACAGACTTCTTTTCCCGGGCTGCTTTCAGGATTTTCTCTTTGTCACTAAGGCTTGTAAATTTTACTATTAGGTGACGGGGTGTGGGCCTATTCTTATTGATTTTGAGGGGCGTTCTCTGAACCTCCTGAATTTTGATGCTCGTTCCCTTTGCCATATTGGGGAAATTCTCCCCAATAATTCTCTCCAGTATACCTTCTGCTCCCCTCTCTCTTTCTTCTTCTTCTGGAATCCCAATTATTCTAATGTTGTTTCGTCTTATGGTGTCACTTATCTCTCGAATTCTCCCCTCATGGTCCAGTAGCTGTTTGTCCCTCTTTTGCTCAGCTTCTTTATTCTCTGTCATTTGGTCTTCTATATCGCTAATTCTTTCTTCTGCCTCATTTATCCTAGCAGTGAGAGCCTCCATTTTTTTTAAAGATTTTATTTATTTATTTGAGAGAGAGAGACAGTGAGAGAGAGCATGAGCGAGGAGAAGGCCAGAGAGCGAAGCAGACTCCCCATGGAGCTGGGAGCCTGATGTGGGACTCGATCCCGAGACTCCAGGATCACGCCCTGAGCCGAAGGCAGTCGTCCAACCAACTGAGCCACCCAGGCATCCCGAGAGCCTCCATTTTTCATTGAACTTCATTAATAGCTTTTTTGATTTCAACTTGGTTAGATTTTAGTTCTTTTATTTCTCCAGAGAGGGCTTTTATATCTCTGGCGAGGGTCTCTCTAATATCTTCCATGCCTTTTTCAAGCCCGGCTGTAACCTTGAGAATTGTCATTTTGAACTCTAGATCTGACATATTACCAATGTCTGTATTGATTAGGTCCCTAGCCTTCGGTACTGCCTCTTGTTCTTTTTTTTTTTGTTGTGAATTTTTCGCCTTGTCATTTTGTCCAGCTAAGAGTATATGAAGGAGCAAGTAAAATACTAAAAGGATGGCAACAATCCCAGAAAAATATGCTTTAACCAAATCAGAAGAGATCCCAAATCGTGAGGGGGGATTTCTCCCCCCTCACGATTGGGTGAGGGATCTCCTCTGATTGGGATCTCCTTTGATTGGGATCTCCCAATCTCTTCTGATTGGGATCTCACAATCTCTTATGATTTGGGGATAAAAAGTGGTTCAAAAAGAAAGAAAGAAAAAAAGAAAAAAGAATTAAAAAAAAGAGATTGAATTAAAAATTCAATCAAGAATTTAAAAAAGAATTAAGAAAAAAAGATTGAAGAGATTAGGATCTCTTCTGATTTGGGGATAAAAAGAGGTTCAAAAATAAAGAAAAAAAGAAAAAAAAGAATTAAAAAAAAGAAAATGAATAAAGAAAAGTATAAAAAAGAAAAAAAATACATATTAGATAGTCTAGTTAAAAAACATTAAAAAATAAAAGGGTAAAAGTTATAAAAAATTTTAGCAGAAGAAGAGAAAAAAAATGAAAAAGAAAAAAATTAAATTAACTGCAAGACTAAAAAATCACAGGGAGAAATCCATGAGTTCCATGGTTTGTTTTCTCCTCCTCTGGAATTCTGCTGCTCTCCTTGGTATTGAAACTGCACTCCTTGGTAGGTGAACTTGGTCTTGCCTGGATTTCTTGTTGATCTTCTGGGGGAGGGGCCTGTTGTAGTGATTCTCAAGTGTCTTTGCCCCAGGTGGAATTACACCGCCCTTACCAGGGGCCGGGCTGAGTGATCTGCTCGGCTTTGCTTTCAGGAGCTT
Source organism: Neogale vison (assembly GCF_020171115.1). Taxonomy (NCBI): domain Eukaryota; kingdom Metazoa; phylum Chordata; class Mammalia; order Carnivora; family Mustelidae; genus Neogale; species Neogale vison. Next base: position 147,680,833 of record NC_058092.1, on the reverse strand, counting down.
TTGTTCCCTGAGCGCTTTCCGTAGAGTTCCAGAGGACGGGAATACAAATGGCGGCCTCCTAGTCTCTGGCCCGGAGGAGCCGAGAGCCCGGGCTCCGCTCCCCAGTGCGCCCTCAGAGAACAGCTCCTAGTAACTCGCGTCTGCCTAACCTCCGGCCGCGCTCGGAGCTTGCGACCGGTTCAAGGCAACTCCGAGCTGCGAGCTTACTGTCGGCTCTGTCTCTGCAGCCGGCTTTCCCGTTCCAATAACCGCAAGCTCTGCGACACTCAGACACCCCTGATCCTTCTGTGACCCCGCGGGACCTGAGGTCACGCCAACCCCGCGTGGGCTTCGCCCCAGTTTAGCCTCCGGAGTGATGTCCCTCAGCGGAACAGACTTTTAAATGTCCTGGTTTTGTGCTCCGTTGCTCCGCCGCTTCCCGGAGCCGGCCCCTCCCCCCCGGGATCTATCTTCCCGTCGCTTTGGATTCACTTCTCCGCCAGTCCTACCTTTCAGAAAGTGGTTGTTTTTCTGTTTCTAGAATTGCTTTTCTTCTTCTCTTCAATCTGCCGATGGATTTGCAGGTGTTTGCAATCTTTAGATAAGCTCTCTAGCTGATCTCCTGCTAGCTGAGGTAGTCTCAGCCTGCTACTTCTCCGCCATCTTGACTCCTCCCCTCAAAAAGTGTATCTTTGTAAGAAATACTCAAACATGAATAATCATTTGGATTCAACTAAATATTATAAATATTATAATTTGTATATGGTTAAAAACAGACATTTTCACATGGATCATCTTTTTTTTTCAAGATTTCATTTGTTTATTTGAGAGGGAAAGAGAGGGAGAGAGTGTGGGCACACAAGTGGGGTGGAGCAGAGGTAGGGGCAGAGGGAGAAGGACAAGTCAACTCCCCACTGAGCAGGGATCCAAATTCTGGGCTTGGTCCCAGGACCCTGAAATCCCACCTGAGCTGAATGCAGCCACTTTAACAGAGTGAGCCACCCAGGCACCTCTTCATGTGGATTGTCTTAGGTCATCTTCACAAGGACCTTGTGGAGCAATTATTTCAATTTTAAAGATAAGCAGATTAGACTTAGAGAGTTAGAGAGTCTAAAGAACTTGTTCAGAATCTCAGCTCCTTGATGGTCAATGTGAACCTTAACTGAGCTCTTCTACTCCCCAATATAGTGCTTTTCCCACTACCTACACCAACTGAAGTAATTAATAGCCTCATTTGGACATCTCAATAAATATCTTATCTCTTCAGTAAATATCTACAAGATTTCTACTATTTCTGACATCTCTGCATTACATCGTGGAGATTGAAGAGTTACCTTGACTGATCTCAAGTAAATTTTGTTATTCTGTATGTTGTTTAATATTTTGTTTTTCTCTGGCTGCTTTCAAAACTTTCAAATGAAGCATACATTTGAGTGTATGTGTGTAGATGTTATTTTCCTTGCATTTACTATGCTAATGTTCTAATGAGCTTGAATTTGTACATTTATGTTTTTCACCAAATTTGAGAAGCAAGCCACATTTCTTCATCCATTTAATCTGTCCCTTTATTTTTTTTCCCTCTTCTGGTACAATCACTCCATATATGTTAGGCCATCTTCAATTGTTGCACTTTTTCTGAGTATGTTCATTTATTGCATTTAATTCTCTCTTATCTAATTTATTATTTATCTGTCTTAAAGTTTATTTACTTTATCCTCAATATGTTGTTAATCCTGTCAGGTGAAATTTTTATTTCAGATTGTATTTTCCACTTTTTAATTTATTTTTTATTCTTATAGCTTCTATTCCTTTGCTGAGATTTGTCTTTTTATTAATCATCAATGTATTTCCATATCCATGAAGATAATTATAGTAGCTTGTTTAAAATCTGTTCTGATGCCAAAATCTTGATCCATCTCTACTTTTGTCTTTGCTGATTGTTTTTTTCTTTGAGTGGGGCATATTTCCATTTCATTGGAATTTGTGTAATTTGGATTTGTGTTCTGGGTATGAATTATATATTGTAGAGATTCTGGATTAGGTTATATACTTTCAAAGAATGTTGTTGTTGTTGTTTTTGAGTGTGCAGTTTGACAGAACTCAAACTACATTTTTTTTCCATGTGGTGCATGGCAAGCTCGCCAAATATTTAGGCATAATGTGATGTTTCTACCTTATCTCTCTTTTTAGAAATCCTCCCCTCACTCTTCTCTGCCCCCTCTTAATTTTTCAGCTGTGTAGTTGTCCCAGACTCTGCTCTTCTTGGTTCATCAGTCTACTAAAAAAGTTTTATCACATCCATATTGTAGTTGCACAACATTGCACTAATGTTGGTGCTGTCTGTCCTCAGGCTCTGAGTGGTGAAACTAGGAAGCTTACCTAGGATTTTTCTCTTCTAGCAAGTGTTGACTTACCTGTAACATATGTCTGCTTTGCTCAGTCTTTGGTGACCTTAGATAATTGCTTTTCTTTACACATTACACTGTAGTTTATGGAATCATATAACATCTGGTGTTTGTACCTGGCTTCTTTTACTTATCATAATGCTTTAAAATTAATTTGCAACATTGTATATATAAGAGATTATTCCCTTATGTTCATACTCTTTTACTATTGACTAGTATTTTGCTGTGTGAATATACCACAATGTGTTAGTCCATTAACTATTTAATGAACACTTGGGTTGTTTTTAGTTTGAGCTATTCTGAATAAAGTTCTTTAAAAATTCAAATAGAAGATGTTGGGTGGAAATATAGTTTTATTTTTTTGGAAATACTTGGTCTTGTGTAGGTGTTGCATGTAACTTAAAGTATAAAATTTTTTTTTCAAAAGCAATAACATTACTTTATATTCCCATCAATAATGTTTGAGATTTCCTGTAGATCCACATTTTCACTTGGTATTATCAGTCTTTAAAACAGTAATCATTCTAGGGGTGCCTGGGTGGCTATATCCTCAGAACCTATTCATCTTTTACCTGGAAGTTTGTACCCTTTGACCAACATCTCTCCATATTCCTCAGCACCTAACTCTTTGCAACCACCATTCTACTCTCTAAGTAGAAAGCCTTTCTCAGATTCTAAATATAAGAGAGAACACATGATATTTTTCTTTTCTGACTAATTTCACTTGGCATGATGCCCTCAGTTTCCACCCGTGTTGTTACAAAAGGAAGGACAGGAAAATACCAGGGACTGACACTGACAGAGTCACCACGATCTGGAGCAATGCTGATCAATGTTTCTGGGGGAAGACAATATAGCATTGGCTCTTGAAGTTTTCTGGCATCAAAGCAACACATGTTGCTTCTGCTCTTATTTTGTTGGCCAAAACAAATCACATGGCCCGACCTATCTTCAAAGCACATTCTTACCATGAGTATGGAAGGTTATTGGTTATTAGTCTTCATGTCAACCATCACTCATTAAAAATAACATTAGATAAGGATTCTAATTCAAAATGTGTAGCCTGCATAATCATTTTAGTCTTGTGGTTTTAAAGTCAAAGGTCAAAGATTATGCATAATATTGGAATATTTAAGAGAACTTGATGTCCATCATGTCTATAAGTTTAATTTATTATGTATAGAAGAGTTAAATATATGAAAGATTTTAAATATGTTTGTAAATTGGACAATTAATTATCCAAATAGATATAGACACAATTAAAAATATTTAAAGAAATCTAAACTAACTTTTAAACATTTTAAAAAAGATTTTATATATTTATTTGAGAGGGAAAGAGATGGTGTGTGTATGTTCCTTAGAGCAAGGGGGAGGGGCAGAGGCAAAGGGAGAGGTACAGGCAGACATTCTGGGTGAAGTGCCTACCTTGGGGCTTTCTCACAGCCCTGAGATTACCACCTGAGCCAAAACCAGAGTCAGATGCTTAACTGACTGAGCCACTCAGGTGCCCTAAGCTAACTTTTTAATGTGTTTATAAAGTAATCTCAGTCTCCTTAGAAGTGATTGTTAATATTTTTGGAGTTATAAATGGAGTAATAAACTTTTCCTGTTGAACTTAAAAATATAAGAATGAAACCATATGATAATTGACTCTCTCTGCTTGACTGATTTCACTCAGCATAATCTCTTCCAGTCCCGTCCATGTTGCTACAAAAGTTGGATATTCGTCCTTTCTCATGGAGGCATAATACTCCATAGTGTATATGGACCACATCTTCCTTATCCATTCATCCGTTGAAGGGCATCTTGGTTCTTTCCATAGTTTGGCGACTGTGGCCATTGCTGCTATAAACATTGGGGTACAGATGGCCCTTCTTTTCACGACATCTGTATCTTTGGGGTAAATACCCAGGAGTGCAATTGCAGGATCATAGGGAAGCTCTATTTTTAATTTCTTGAGGAATCTCCACACTGTTCTCCAAAGAGGCTGCACCAACTTGCATTCCCACCAACAGTGTAAGAGGGTTCCCCTTTCTCCACATCCTCTCCAACACATGTTTCCTGTTTTGTTAATTTTGGCCATTCTAACTGGTGTAAGGTGATATCTCAATGTGGTTTTAATTTGAATCTCCCTGAGGGCTAATGATGATGAGCATTTTTTCATGTGTCTGATGGCCATTTGTATTTCTTGATTGGAGAAGTGTCTGTTCATATCTTCTGCCCATTTTTTGATGTGTTTGTCTGTTTCGTGTGGGTTGAGTTTGAGGAGTTCATTATAGATCCTGGATATCAACCTTTTCCTTGTACTGTCATTTGCAAATATCTTCTCCCATTCCGTGGGTTGCCTCTTTGTTTTTTTGACTGTTTCCTTTGCTGTGCAGAAGCTTTTGATTTTGATGAAGTCCCAGAAGTTTATTTTCGCTTTTGTTTCCTTTGCCTTTGGAGACGTATCTTGAAAGAAGTTGCTGTGGCTGATATCGAAGAGATTACTGCCTATGTTCTCCTCTAAGATTCTGATAGATTCCTGTCTCACGTTGAGGTCTTTTATCCATTTTGAGTTGATCTTTGTGTACGGTGTAAGAGAATGGTCGAGTTTCATTCTTCTACATATAGCTGTCCAGTTTTCCCAGCACCATTTATTGAAGAGAATGTCTTTTTTCCACTGTATATTTTTTCCTGTTTTGTCAAAGATTAATTGACCATAGAGTTGAGGGTCCATATCAGGGCTCTCTACTCTGTTCCACTGGTCTATGTGTCTGTTTTTATGCCAGTACCATGCTGTCTTGGTGATCACAGCTTTGTCATAAAGCTTGAAATCAGGTAAGGTGATGCCGCAGCTTTATTTTTGTTTTTCAACATTTCCTTAGCGATTCGGGGTCTCTTCTGATTCCATACAAATTTTAGGATTATTTGCTCCAGCTCTTTGAAGAATGCCGGTGGAATTTTGATCGGAATGGCATTAAAAGTATAGATTGCTCTAGGCAGTATAGACATTTTAACAATGTTTATTCTTCCGATTCAAGAGCATGGAATGGTCTTCCATCTTTTTGTGTCTTCTTCAATTTCTTTCATGAGTGTTCTATAGTTCCTCAAGTATAGATCCTTTACCTCTTTAGTTAGGTTTATTCCCAGGTATCTTATGGTTCTTGGTGCTATAGTAAATGGAATCGATTCTCTAATTTCCCTTTCTGTATTTTCATTGTTAGTGTATAAGAAAGCCACTGATTTCTGCACATTGACTTTGTATCCTGCCACGCTGCTGAATTGCTGTATGAGTTCTAGTAGTTTGGGGGTGGAGTCTTTTGGGTTTTCCATATAAAGAATCAAGTCATCTGCGAAGAGAGAGAGTTTGACTTCTTCATTACCAATTTGGATACCTTTTATTTCTCTCTATTGTCTGATTGCTGTTGATACGACTTCTAATACTATGTTGAACAAGAGTGGTGAAAGTGGGCATCCTTGTCTTGTTCCTGATCTCAACGGGAAGGCTGCAAGCTTTTTCCCATTGAGGATGATATCTGCTGTGGGTCTTTCATAGATAGATTTGATGAGGTTCAGGAATGTTCCCTCTATCCCTATACTTTGAAGCGTTTTAATCAGGAACGGATGTTGGATTTTGTCAAATGCTTTTTCTGCATCAATTGAGAGGACCATGTGGTTCTTCTCTCTTCTCATATTAATTTGTTGTATCACATTGATTGATTTACGAATGTTGAACCATCCTTGTAGCCCAGGGATGAATCCCACCTGATCATGGTGGATAATCTTTTTAATGTGCTGTTGGTACCTGTTGGCTAGGATCTTGTTGAGAATCTTAGCATCCATATTCATCAGTGATATTGGTCTGAAATTCTCCTTTTTGGTAGGGTCCTTGCCTGGTTTGGGGATCAGGGTAATGCTGGCTTCATAGAAAGAGTCTGGAAGTTTTTCTTCTGCTTCAATTTTTTTGAAACAGCTTCAGGAGAATAGGTGTTATTTCTTCTTTGAAGGTTTTGTAGAATTCCCCAGGGAATCCGTCAAGTCCTGGGCTCTTGTTTTTTGGGAGATTTTTGATCACTGCTTCAATCTCGTTATTAGATATCGGTCTATTCAGGTTGTCGATTTCTTCCTGGTTCAATTTTGGTAGTTTGGAAGGGGATGTGAACCATGAGAGACTATGGACTCTGAAAAACAGTCTGAGGGGTATGAAGTGGCGGGGGGGGTGGGAGGTTGGGGTACCAGGTGGTGGGTATTATAGAGGGCACAGCTTGCATGGAGCACTGGGTGTGGTGAAAAAATAATGAATACTGTTTTTCTGAAAATAAATAAATTGGGAAAAATATATATAAGAATGAAAAAAATGTTCATCATCATAAGCCCTCAGGGAGATTCAAATTAAAACCACATTGAGATATCACCTTACACCAGTTAGAATGGCCAAAATTAACAAAACAGGAAACAACATGTGTTGGAGAGGATGTGGAGAAAGGGGAACACTCTTCCACTGTTGGTGGGAATGCAAGTTGGTGCAGCCTCTTTGGAGAACTGTGTGGAGATTCCTCAAGAAATTAAAAATAGAGCTTCCCTATGACCCTGCAATTGCACTCCTGGGTATTTACCGCAAAGATACAGATGTCGTGAAAAGAAGGGCCATCTGTACCCCAATGTTTATAGCAGCAATGGCCACAGTCGCCAAATTATGGAAAGAACCAAGATGCCCTTCAACGGATGAATGGATAAGGAAGATGTGGTCCATATACACTATGGAGTATTATGCCTGCATCAGAAAGGATGAATACCCAACTTTTGTAGCAACATGGACGGGCCTGGAAGAGATTATGCTGAGTGAAATAAGTCAAGCAGAGAGAGAGTCAATTATCATATGGTTTCACTTATTTGTGGAGCATAACAAATAGCATGGAGGACAAGGGGCATTAGAGAGGAGAAGAAAATTTGGGTAAATTGGAAGGGGAGGTGAATCATGAGAGACTATGGACTCTGAAAAACAATCTGAGGGGTTTGAAGTGGCAGGGGGTGTGGGAGGTTCGGGTGCCAGGTGGTGGGTATTATAGAGGGCACGGCTTGCATGGAGCACAGGGTGTGGTGAAAAAATAATGAATACTGTTTTTCTGAAAATAAATAAATTGAAAAAATTTTTAAATATTTTTCTTTTTTTTAAGGATTTCATTTATTTATTTGACAGAGATCACAAGTAGGCAGAGAGGCAGGCAGAGAGAGAGAGAGAGACGAGGATACAGGCTCCCCTCTGAGCAGAGAGCCCGATGCGGGGCTCGATCCCAATTTTTAAAAAATATAAGAATGAATTAGGTTTATGAATTTATTACTCAAATAAATAAATATTAATTTTTAAAACCAAAGTAAACTTGAACAAATGCTACCCTTTTCGGTATCAAATTCTCACATTTAATACTAGTCAATGCTAGTATAATCTCAAGGTCTCCTTTATTTTCCTTTCTGAGCACAAAAGCCTGTGAAATGAATACTATTAGAGATTTAGTATGGAGGACATACTAAAAATATATATTATAACAGAGGAAGACCTGAAGATGCAGTTGGCTAAGTTTCTAACAGAATGATTATCTTTTCTTTTTAGCTTACATTAAAAAAAAGACAAAATTTTAGAAGGAAAAAAATACCATGTTTCAAGACTCTTTAACATTTCTTTTTTACAAGAATAACCAGTACAGGTTAAGTTGATGGGAACTAGTGTAAGTAAAGTACTTACTGGAATTGGATGAGGGTACAAAGAGAAGAAAAATATTATATTTGATGAAACCCACTGTGCACACTTCCTTTAAGTATGAGCCTATGCAGTGATTTACCTCTGATGAGTAAGAGCAAGTAAGATATTCAAAAACATATGAGACAATTTATGTAATATGTGTATATTTATAAATATACTTATTTATAAGTATAAATAAAGTATAAAGTATATATATAAATATACTTATTTATAAATAAATATAAATATATTTATTTATGGCTTCATCGGTACCACAAAAGAAATTGTAATGACTCTGCAAAGACCACAAATCTTTTGCATATAAGTCAAAGTGTCTATTCCATATTGCTTAGGAATATGTGTAAAGCTTCCATATAGGAAAAAGATTTTCTGATACCCAAATATAGAATCAGGCATCAAAGAACCTACTGAAAAGTTTGGCAAATATTGACAATTGTCACAAAACTTTGAATTCCAATTTGAAAGTCTACATATTCTATTTTGCAATATTCTCTATCATTTTATATTAGAGCTGTTCAGAACTTTCTTCCAAAGCCATGGGATTTAATATATGATTATACCGTATAAAAATGCATACATGTATATGGATGTATATATTAGCATTCATTTCAGTTTGCTTCCAGTTTACATATCCTACTAGATACCCCAGTGACTGGTTATTGCTCTCACAGTGAAACTAAAGATATGCCAACTCTCTTGAAGCAAAGTCCAAAACTTTAGAATAATGCTTATATATTTGATTTATATAGTTTATTTCTCCCAGAGTGTTCATTTTAAATTAACTCCACATTGAAATAAGTGATCATGCTAATAGCTGACAGGGCTAGGTTAGGCTGACTTTGTCTTCATGTCATTGACAGTAACAAGAAAAAAAAAAGAAAGAAAAGGAAATAAGAAAATGAAGGACAAAAAGAAAATTAACCTAATCAACTAAAGTTGCATTAAAATTGGGTTATCACATAAAGTTGAACGAGGTTATTCTTTCTTATGGGGGATGTGATGGGTACTCAAGGTCTGCATATTGCCACAGATCCTGTTTTATCTGTATGTGGCACTGCAAAAATCCTAGACTGTGGCCCACAGGCCAGATTTAGCCTATGACAGTGTTTCATTTGGCTTGAACAATATTTTACAAAAAAATTTGAGGGGCGCCTGGGTGGCTTAGTGGGTTAAAGCCTCTGCCTTCGGCTCAGGTCATGATCTTCAGGGTCCTAGTGATGAGGGAGCACGAGGCTGGCTGAAGACAAAGCAAAAGCTGGCGCCTTGTACCCTCCCCCCATCCGCTTCCCCTCAGTCCTATGTGTAGCATCCCTCAGGCAGCCCTGACTGCCATGAACAATAAGCAAATAGTTAATTTGCAGAGCTCACAATCCTGCTAGACAGGAGTCTCCCTTGGTTTACAAATGTCCTAAATCTAACTAACAAAGATGATTGATAGCAGGATTGTGACATCCCACCAAAATTCTCCCAACTCTCTTAATGTTAATGGCTTGTCTAAAGACAACATTGATCCAGCAGCAAGGGCAAGGCCTTCGGTAGGCCTGGGACATCCTGGCACCTTGTAGGCCCTCTTTAGCATATGAAAACTCAGTTGAAACCTCCCTTCCCCTCACCTTCCCCCAACCACAGGGTACATAACCTGCCATCCCTCACAACCCGGGGCAGCAGCTCTTCCTGCCCATGGGTTCTGTCCCTGTGCTTTAATAAACCACCATTTTGCACCACAGATGTCTCAAGAATTCTTTCTTGGTCTTCGGCTCCAGACCTCAGCCCACCGAACTTCACCTAGGTTCTAGAACTTCATCACTAGGATCACACCCTGCATTGAGCTCTCTGCTTGGTGGGGAGCCTGTTTCCCTTCCCCTCTCTCTGCCTTCCTCTCTGCCTACTTGTGATCTCTCTCTGTCAAATAAATAAATAGAATCTTTACAAACAAATTTGAGCTAACATTTTAAATTAGAAGCTTTCACATAAAAATCCAGATTTCTGGCATCTCTCAAAAAATTAGGAGATCTGGGAATACTGGACTCACATTACCACACTGCAGCCTATGGCTGGCTGGCTGGCAATTGCCCTCTTTCGACACACGTATGTTCTCCATGGTCCCCACCAATTCTTCCTTCTTTGCAACACTGAAGCTGGCCATTCCCACTACTCCTCTTGTTCGATTTCTCTTTTAGTAGAAAATATTTCTTTCTGCCAATGTCTTTATCAAAATAAGTAAAAATAAGGCAGTATGGTAAAAAACATGGATTTCTAGCTTTATATTGGATTTCTCTTTGTGGATTCTCTTCTCCCTTTCTCTCTCATACACTGGGGACCAATTTTTCTTCCCTATCTTCCTCTGAAATTGAAACAAAGACCTGAGAAACTGTTGATCAGTGTAAATACTGGAAGGTTCTCAGAGGCATGTTTCCTGCTCTACTTTTTCTCCCAGAGACCTGATAATATTGGGCTTGGGGAAAGTAGGAAAGAAAGGCAGGATGGAGAAGCAAATAAGAGGGTGCAATTTCAGCTCTAAGCTTTGAGCTTACCCTCTGAAGTGCTGGGACTTGGACTCTTTAGGCTGCCTTTGGTTTGTCCTCTTAGGCTCTGCCAGCAGAGGGCGCAAGAGGGAGATGCATGGCTGGAGGAGGCTGAAGGGGCTTACTGCTGTTTGGTTTCTGAGGACTTTCTGTTTCCTTGAAGTTCTTCAAGCATTACCCTACCAAAACTCCTTCATCTTGACAGTAGCATTTTCTTTATGGCATTGCAGCTGAATGGGGTTGTAAGGACCTATTCAGCCAGAGCGGCCCCACCCTGGTTGAAATGCCATTTTGTTGTAAAACTTAAATTGTCTCCCCACCGCCAGGGGAACTTACTTAAAAGCAAGTCCGGGGAAACCAGTCCCATGTAACAAAGTCCAAATACAAGGTTGGGTCAGGCCAGGTGGAGGTATTCAATCAGTGGGGGCGCATACTGTCTCCTAGCTGTTGGGCTGGCAGAAAGAAAGGGCTACTTAAGATGGCGAAAGTCCCCGCCACAAAACCTGAGCTCAGACAGGAGAACAAAGACCCAAGCAGGAATCTGAAAACGTTCCCGCCCGGGGCTCCCAAGGACCAATAGGACCCTGACAAGGGGGAATTTGAGACCCCCGCCCCGGGCTCCAGTGGACTAATGGGACCCTGACAAGCAGGTGAAATATCCACATAAGGGAAACTTGCCAAAAGACCCCTGATCTCCCCCTTGAGGCCCCATAAAAGCCCCCTTCTCCCTGCCTTGGGCGTGACTTCCGCCACTCTGCTTTCCAGAGTCACAGAACCTCGCCCAAGGGTGCCCACGTCCTCCCCGCACAACTTTCCTGGCTCCCCTTCTCCTGAGCCCTGAAACTTTGCCGGAGAGTGCTTTTAATAAATCTTGCCTTGCACCCACTTTGCCTGGTGTTGTGTTTATCTCGCCGGAAAAACTTTATACTAGGTACCAAGGAGTATGGGCCCTGCCCTTTGAGCACCTTTTGGGTGCCAATTCTGTACTAGGTGATAGGCTGGTTCAAATGTCTACTAGGGTAAATTGTAATTCAAATGGTTACCTAGCATCACTGTGGAGTTTCCTGTGTGTGTTACAATCTCATTGGCCACCTGTGTGTGGCCAGGCCCAATCACACGGCCTTTGCTATATAAAAATTAGTCTGGAAAGCAGGGAGGGGTCGTCCTCTCTGTAGGGGTGGCCCCGACCAGTCTGTTTGATGGTCAGTCTGATTCTTGATGCTTGGTGTGAAATAAAGCTTTGCTTGACCTTCATTTTGTATCAGTCTCGCTCCTTTAATCACAGAGCCATTATTGGGGTACCCAATTATGGGGGGACCCAGCAGCGTCTTCAGTTTTTCCTTTACTTATCAAACCAACTTCATTGTGTGATCCCTTCCCTTCACCCCCATTACCTTCTTGATTAGGTCTAACTTCCAGCTCATGGAGGCCTCGCCTCCAAGCTTCAAAGTTTAAATATTCTGGAGTCTTTCTTTTGTTTCCTCAGCTCTGAGGGAAGAAGCTGCTTCCTACAGTTGCTACTTTTGTGATGTGTTAGAATTCTATTTTTTCTCTACTTAAAAAATTGATAGGGGCACCTGGGTGACTCAGATGGTTGAATGTTTGACTCTTGGTTTTGGCTGAGGTGGTGATCTCAGGACCTGGGATAAAGTCCCATGTTGGACTCTGTGCTCAGTGGGGAGTCTCCTTGAGATTTTCTCTCTCTCCCTTCTACGTTTCCCCCTTCTTGCTCTCTTTCTCCCTCTTTGTCTTTGAAATAAATCAATAAATATTTAAAAAAAAATATATATATATATATATAATTAGTTAACAATTATTTATGTAACTTTTTCTCAGTTCAAATAACTCCTTCCTGACTGGATCCCGACTCACAGAAAGAGGAGGAGTTGACTCGTGTTGTGCGGCCCCAAATGCACAACTCCCCTTGATTATTTACATATAAGTTTAATTCAGTCAAAAAACTAAAATTAAAAACCTTTTCAGTTACATTAGTTACATTTTAAGAGCCCAGTAGTTAAACTGTGCTTACTGATCGCTCTATGGAACAGTGTGGCTATAGAACATTTCTGTCACCACAGAAAGTTCTATTGGACAGTGCTGGGCTAAAAAAATGGGAGGTCTTTCAAGTGGGGAGGAAACATGAGGCGAAGACCTTCATTAGTGCCAGGAAATGAGGTGGAAGAGATTCTGGATGAGTTCCTCTCAAAAATGTTTGAAAAATATAGACAGATTATCTGATCATAATGAACTTAATCTAAAAATCAATACAAGGTAGAAAACCTTCATATATTTATGAATGACTGATACAATAATGAAATTATAACGAAACATTATTGGGGTTAATATAGAGCATGAAATCAGCCATAATACCTGGCTTGCTAAAGTATAACACAGAAACGCTGGGGCAGGATGGTTTTGAAGAATGGAGCAGGCCTTTGGAATGCCGAGGCCTGCATGACCACTCTGCCTTTGGAATACTGAGGGAAGTCACCTTTCCCAAAACTTTCTTTGCCCAAACAGCCACCCTGTGATCTATGAGATGTATGCATTGTCCCTTAGGCTATGTTTAGCAGAACTCCTAGAATGCGTAGATTAGCATATCCTATCTTTATGGTAAACAGGTCCTCCTAGTTTCAGGAAGACTCTTTGTCACACATCACTTGCTTGAGAAACAGTGATAAGGATGTGTGATTATCCTGAAGGACCAATAAAAACGGGAGCAAAGAAGAGCAAAAGGTTTTTGTCTCTGAGCGCAGGTCCCCATGCCTTCTCCTCTCTTTCACAGCAAAGTCTGGTGTAATATTTCATCCATCTGTACAGGAATTGCTGGACATTCCTGGAAAAATATTGTGTATTTAAATTGGAGATTATAAGTAAAGTAGTATTTGCAGGGACATTTAGAGACTTAACTGAATATTTGGGAAAGAAGAAAACAGCAGGATTAATAAGTTAAACATCCATCTCCCAAGAATGAGAAACAGAGCTACAGTTGTAATAGTAGATACTAGAAATTAAAACAAAACAAAACAACAGAATCATGAAAAATGCTCAAGATCCTTCATCATCAGGGGAATTCAAATCAAAACTATAATGAGATGTCACCTTCCTCTTTTCAGAATGGCTAAAATTAAAACCACAAGAAACAATGAGGGTTGATGAGGATGTGAATAAATAGGCAGCCTTGTGCACTGTTGGTGGGAACGCGACCTGGGGCAGCCACTGTTGGAAACAGCATGTGGAAATGCCTAGAAAGTTAAAAGTAGAACTCTCCTATGACCCAGTAATTCCACTACTGGGTATTTACTCCCCAAATACAAAAACATTAATTCAAAGGGATACATGCACCCCTATGTTTATAGCAACACTATTTGCAATAGCAAAATTATGGAAGTTGCCCATGTGTCCATCAACTGATGAATGGATAAAGAAGATGTGGTATATATACCAAATGAGATATTATTCAGTCATTTAAAAAAATGAAATCTGGCCATTTGATATAACATAGATGGAGCTAGAGAGTGTAAATGTTAAGTGAAATAAATCAGTCAGAGGAAGACAAATACCATATGACTTCATTCATATGTGAAACTTAAAAAAAAACAAATGAGCAAAGGGAAAAGAAAAGAGAGAGGCAGACCAAGAAACAGACTCCTAACTGTAGAGAACAAGCTCATGATCACCAGAAGGGAGGTGGATGGGGTGATGGGGATTAAGGAGGGCACTTGTGGGAGAGGGGGGACAAGATGGTGGGGTACTAGGAAGAGACGTCTTTTCAGCTGGTACCCAGAAAGTGAGCTGATTACCTACCAAAGAACTCCGATCACCCATGAAATCAGCCTGAGATCAGAATTATACACGTCTGGATCTCTACAGGGGCAGAAGACGCCAGTGAGCAGGTAAAGCAGAATGGGAACGGCGGACTGATATCAGAAGATAAACAAAAGGGGGAGGGAGCCACCAGAGGCAACCCGGTGGGAAAGTAATACCCCAATACGAGCGAGAGTGCCCTGTGTCTGGGGACCAGCATTAACTTAGAGACTGGTAGAAAGCACTCCAAAAGAGAAAAGGATTGCGGGGGGAAATTGTGGGAATCGGGATGGCTAGGGAGAGGGGCTTAAGTCCCAGGTCCCAGACGGCCTCCCCGGCACAGAGGCAGAGAGAGTGCGGCAGAGAAACCAGCTCCTGGTCCCTAAGACTCCAGCACGCCCCAGAGCGCGTGGGTTCCGGCTCCTGTGAGGGGATGGGAGCTGCGCCGGTCTGCAGAACGCGCACTAGCCCTACCACAAAGCTTGAGATGCGCGCGCACGTGCCTCGAGCTCTCCTGGGTTACTAAGGCCCGGGGGCGCTTCTTGACCTGCGCCATTGTTTCAAAGTCTAAGCCGCGCGCGCGCGAAACTCTTCCCGGACAGAGGCGCGCAAAAGCCCAGCCTGCGGCTTACGGACCAGCACCCCGTTCTCAGTGCCCCAGACGTGCGCCTGACCCACAGCCGCCTCTGAAAAGAGGTGCGCGCAAGCCGGGCACTCCCAGCCCGGGCCGGCGGCAAAATCTCAGTGTGAGATCACTGCTTGGAACCTCTCTGGCGGTCAGGAGCTCCCAGACAGCCGCCACTGCCTTGGCTTTGGGGACGAGCAAAAGATCCTGCGCCTCCAGGGTCTGCAACTTGGAACCTGCACTGCCAGCGTCCAAGGGGGAATTTATTCAGCTTCTGCACCCAGACTGAGGCTTCTCTCTGAGACGGAGATCAGGGTGCAGTTTGATTTCTTTTAATACTACAAAAACCATCAAAGGCGGTCAAGGTGAGAGGAAAAAAAGTGAACAAGCAAAAAAAAAAAAAAACTGCCCGAGAACAAAAGCCTGAAAAAAACCAGTTTCCCCAGAGCCCACCCCCTTGAGGGGGGCGGGGGGACTCAACTCAGGAAACATCATTGACTGACAACCCACGTGGCAGGCCCCTCCCCCAGAAAACAAACCAAGAAAGAAAAAAAAAAAAGGACTACAAGAGAACCACCACTACTTCATAGGAAAACTTGTATTATTCACTCGTTTCCACTATTCTGGTTCATATATATATATATATATATATATATATATATATATATATTTTACACATAGATAATTTTTTTAACCTATTTACCACCACAGCGAGCTGCACAGTACATAAAATTCCATAATACCTTTCTAACCTGAACTTTTTGATACATACACCTATGCTTTACTTTTGCATTTTTATTTTTTGAATTCCTTTTTTAAAAATTTTAGTTTAGTTTAGTCTAGTATATTCCTTTTTATTTTTATCCTCTAATATTCATATAGAGTTAACTTCAAAGTAATCCCCTTTCCCCAATCAATACTACCCCTATAGGTAAACCAATTTTTAATCCCCTTTATCTTAGGAAAGTTGAGTCCATTAACAAACATGTTAAGATACATCCAGGAAGAATCAAAACAACCTTCCTCGCACACACTGAGAATTTATAAGAACTCTCCCATCTTCTTCCACCAGTGTTTCTGTGTTTTTTGTGTTTGTCCTGATAGCATATAAATTTTACACTTGTGGTTCTTTTTGACGAGGTTCTTTCTTTATTTGCATATATATATATATATTTTTTTTTCTTTTCTTCTTTCTCTTGCCATATAATTGTATCAGTCTTTCTATCTCTTTTTGTTTGTCTACTTCATAAATCTTACCTTGGGGCCCATCTGGGCTGAACCTACTCTTTCATCTTCCCTTTCTTTCCTGTCTCTCTATCTCTCTTTTATCTTTTTTTCTTCTTCTTTTTCTTCTTTTCCTTTTATTCTTTTTCTTTTACTTCTCTGTTGTCTCTCATTTGGGTGGGGAATCCTGATTGCTCAGAAGTGTTCCAGGGTGCACCTTGACTGCACCAGAGTTGATACATCCAGCTACATAGTTCAGTTTTCTCCCACCAAAATGACTAGGAGGAGGAATGCCCAACAGAAGAAAAATACAGAGGATGGACCTTCTGCAATAGAGCTAACGGCTATCAACATAGACAATATGTCGGAAAGAGAATTCAGGCTAACAATTATCCAGGCAATAGCTAGGTTGGAGAAAGCCATGGATGACCAAACAGAATTGATTAGGGCGGAACTGAAAGCAACCAGACAGGATGTTCACAATGTTAGGGCGGAGCTTAAAGCTACCAGGGAGGAGGTCCACAATGCTCTCAATGAGTTCCAATCTAATCTAAACTCTCTCAAAGCTAGGGTAACTGAGACAGAAGATAGAATTAGTGATCTGGAAGACAAACAGATAGAGAGAAAGGATCAGGAGGAAGCCTGGAACAAACAGCTTAGATCCCACGAAAGCAGAATCAGGGAAATAAATGATGCCATGAAGCGTTCCAACGTCAGAATTATTGGAATTCCTGAAGGGGAGGAGAAAGAAAGAAGTCTAGAAGATATCATGGAACAAGTCCTTCATGAAAATTTTCCGAATCTCGCGAATGAAACCAGCGTTCATGTACTAGAGGCTGAACGGTTTCCACCCAAGATTATACACTCCAAAAAAACATCACGACACCTGATAGTCAAATTGAGAAATTATAATTGTAGGTCTAATCTCTTGAAAGCCGCCAGGGCAAAGAGGCTCCTTACTTACAGAGGGAAGCCCATCAGAATAACGTCAGACCTGTCCACAGAGACCTGGCAAGCCAGAAGAGGTTGGCAAGATATATTCAGGGCACTAAATGAGAAGAACATGCAGCCAAGAATACTTTATCCAGCAAGACTGACATTCAAAATGGATGGAGAGATAAAGAGTTTCCAAGACCGGCAAGGCTTAAAAGACTATGCAACCACCAAGCCGATACTGCAGGGAATATTAAGGGGGGGTGCTATAAAAGAGGAAAAATCCCAAGAATAGCATTGAACAGAAATATAGAGACAGTCTACAGAAAGAAAGACTTCAAAGGTAACTCGATGTCAATAAAAACGTATCTATCAATAATCACTCTCAATGTGAATGGCCTACATGCACCCATAAAACGGCACAGGGTTGCAGATTGGATAAAACGACAGGACCCATCCATATGCTGTCTACAAGAGACCCATTTTGAACCTAAAGATACACGCAGACTGAAAGTGAAGGGGTGGAGAAGCATCTTTCATGCCAATGGGACTCAAAAGAAGGCTGGGGTAGCGATTCTCATATCAGATAAATTAGACTTCAAACTAAAGACTGTAGTCAGAGATACAGAAGGACACTACATAATCCTTAAAGGGACTATCCACCAAGATGATCTAACAATTGTAAATATCTATGCTCCCAATATGGGAGCAGCCAATTACTTAAGAAAACTCTTAATCAAGATAAAGAGTCATATTGATATGAATACACTAATCGTAGGAGATCTTAACACGCCTCTTTCAGAATTAGACAGATCATCGAAGCAGAAAATCAATAAAGAAACAAGAGCATTGAATGACACATTGGACCAGATGGACCTCATAGATATATATAGAACATTCCACCCTAAAACAGCAGAATACTCATTCTTCTCAAGTGCACACGGAACCTTCTCCAGAATAGACCACATCCTGGGTCACAAATCAGGACTCAGCTGATACCAAAAGACTGAGATTATTCCCTGCATATTCTCAGATCACAATGCTTTGAAACTGGAGCTCAATCACAAGGAAAAGTTCAGAAGGAACTCAAACACCTGGAAGCTAAAGACCACCTTGCTTAAGAATGCTTGGATCAACCAGGAGATCAAAGAAGAACTGAAACAATTCATGGAAACCAATGAGAATGAAGACACTTCGGTCCAAAACCTATGGGATACAGCAAAGGCGGTCCTAAGGGGAAAATATATAGCCATCCAAGCCTTGCTCAAAAAAATTGAAAAATCCAGAACACACCAGCTGTCTCTACACCCTAAAGAACTGGAGGATCAACAACAAATCAAACCAACTCCACACATAAAAAGGGTAATCATCAAGATTAGAGCTGAGATCAATGAGGGAGAAACCAGAGAATCAGTAGAACGTATCAATGTAACGAGAAGCTGGTTTTTTGAAAGAATCAATAAGATCGATAAGCCACTGGCTACACTAATCCGAAAGAAAAGAGAGAAATCCCAAATTCATAAAATTATGAATGAAAAGTGAGAGATCGCAACTAATGCCAAGGAAGTAGAAACAATCATCAGAAGTTATTACGTACAGTTATATGCCAATATGCTTAGCAAACTAGATGAAATGGATGCATTCCTGGAAAAATATAAACTACCAAAATTGAACCAGGAAGAAATCGACAACATGAATAGACCGATTTCTAATAACGAGATTGAATTAGTGATCCAAAAACTCCCAAAAACAAGAGCCCAGGACCTGACGGATTCCCTGGGGAATTCTACCAAACCTTCCAAGAAGAAATAACACCTATTCTCCTGAAGCTGTTTCAAAAAATTGAAGCAGAAGAAAAACTTCCAGACTCTTTCTATGAATCCAGCATTACCCTGATCCCCAAACCAGGCAAGGACCCTACCAAAAAGGAGAATTTCAGACCAATATCACTGATGAATATGGATGCTAAGATTCTCAACAAGATCCTAGCCAACAGGATCCAACAGCACATTAAAAAGATTATCCACCATGATCAGGTGGGGTTCATCCCTGGGCTACAAGGATGGTTCAACATTCGTAAATCAATCAATGTGATACAACAAATTAATATGAGAAGAGAGAAGAACCACATGGTCCTCTCAATTGATGCAGAAAAAGCATTTGACAAAATCCAACATCCGTTCCTGATTAAAACGCTTCAAAGTATAGGGATAGAGGGAACATTCCTGAACCTCATCCAATCTATCTATGAAAGACCCACAGCAGATATCATCCTCAATGGGAAAAAGCTTGCAGCCTTCCCATTGAGATCAGGAACAAGACAAGGATGCCCACTTTCACCACTCTTGTTCAACACAGTATTAGAAGTCCTAGCAACAGCAATCAGACAACAGAGAGAAATAAAAGGTATCCAAATTGGTAATGAAGAAGTCAAACTCTCTCTCTTCGCAGATGACATGATTCTTTATATGGAAAACCCAAAAGACTCCACCCCCAAACTACTAGAACTCATACAGCAATTCAGCAGCGTGGCAGGATACAAAGTCTATGTGCAGAAATCAGTGGCTTTCTTATACACTAACAATGAAAATACAGAAAGGGAAATTAGAGAATCGATTCCATTTACTATAGCACCAAGAACCATAAGATACCTGGGAATAAACCTAACTAAAGAGGTAAAGGATCTATACTTGAGGAACTATAGAACACTCATGAAAGAAATTGAAGAAGACACAAAAAGATGGAAGACCATTCCATGCTCTTGGATCGGAAGAATAAACATTGTTAAAATGTCTATACTGCCTAGAGCAAACTATACTTTTAATGCCATTCCGATCAAAATTCCTCCGGCATTCTTCAAAGACCTGGAGCAAATAATCCTAAAATTTGTGTGGAATCAGAAGAGACCCCGATCGCTAAGGAAATGTTGAAAAACAAAAATAAAGCTGGCGGCATCACCTTACCTGATTTCAAGATTTATTACAAAGCTGTGATCACCAAGACAGCATGGTACTGGCATAAAAACAGACACATAGACCAGTGGAACAGAGTAGAGAGCCCAGATATGGACCCTCAACTCTATGGTCAATTAATCTTTGACAAAACAGGAAAAAATATACAGTGGAAAAAAGACATTCTCTTCAATAAATGGTGCTGGGAAAACTGGACAGCTCTATGTAGAAGAATGAAACTCGACCATTCTCTTACACCGTACACAAAGATCAACTCAAAATGGATAACAGACCTCAACGTGAGACAGGAATCCATCAGAATCTTAGAGGAGAACATAGGCAGTAATCTCTTTGATATCAGCCACAGCAACTTCTTTCAAGATACGTCTCCAAAGGCAAAGGAAACAAAAGCGAAAATAAACTTCTGGGACTTCATCAAAATCAAAAGCTTCTGCACAGCAAAGGAAACAGTCAAAAAAACAAAGAGGCAACCCACGGAATGGGAGAAGATATTTGCAAATGACAGTACAGACAAAAGGTTGATATCCAGGATCTATAATGAACTCCTCAAACTCAACCCACACGAAACAGACAAACACATCAAAAAATGGGCAGAAGATATGAACAGACACTTCTCCAATCAAGACATACAAATGGCTAGCAGACACATGAAAAAATGCTCATCATCATTAGCCCTCAGGGAGATTCAAATTAAAACCACATTGAGATATCACCTTACACCAGTTAGAATGGCCAAAATTAACAAAACAGGAAACATCATGCGTCTAGAGGATGTGGAGAAAGGGGAACACTCTTACACTGTTGGTGGGAATGCAAGTTGGTGCAGCCTCTTTGGAGAACAGTGTGGAGATTCCTCAAGAAATTAAAAATAGAGCTTCCCTACGACCCTGCAATTGCACTCCTGGGTATTTACCCCAAAGACACAGATGTCGTGAAAAGAAGGGCCATCTGTACCCCAATGTTTATAGCAGCAATGGCCACAGTCGCCAAACTATGGAAAGAACCAAGATGCCCTTCAACGGATGAATGGATAAGGAAGATGTGGTCCATATACACTATGGAGTATTATGCCTCCATCAGAAAGGATGAATACCCAACTTTTGTAGCAACATGGACGGGACTGGAAGAGATTATGCTGAGTGAAATCAGTCAAGCAGAGAGAGTCAATTATCATATGGTTTCACTTATTTGTGGAGCATAACAAATAGCATGGAGGACAAGGGGCATTAGAGAGGAGTAGGGAATTTGGGTAAATTGGAAGGGGAGGTGAACCATGAGAGACTATGGACTCTGAAAAACAGTCTGAGGGGTTTGAAGTGGCGGGGGTGTGGGAGGTTGGGGTACCAGGTGGAGGGTATTATAGAGGGCACGGCTTGCATGGAGCACTGGGTGTGGTGAAAAAATAATGAATAATCTTTTTCTGAAAATAAATTAATTGAAAGAAATATTTTAAAAAAATATATATAAAAAAAGGAGGGCACTTTTGATCAGCACTGGCTATTGTATGGAAGTTTGAATTACTATATGGTACACCTGAAATGAATATCACACTCTTCGTTAACTATACTATAATTTAAAATGAAAACTTAATTAAAAAAAAATCTAAAACTAAGTATATTCGAACAGAAATTAATTAGATAGCAAAAATAATAGAGAGCAGACTAACAAAAACAATTGTTAGTTTTAATGAAATGATCAATAGAGTTGGTTAATCCCTGGGAAGATTGATCAGGGATAAGGTTGAGAAGACACAAATAATAAATGTCAGTAATGAACAAGGGGATATTACTATAGATCTGGAAGATACTAGAAAGGTAGTAAGAGGATATTTTGAACAACCCAAGGCCAGTAAACTTGAAAACTTAGATGAAATAGACCTATTCCTAGGGAAAAAAAAAAGAAACATTAAAACTCATTCTAGAGGGGCACCTGGGTGGCTCAGTGGGTTAAGCCACTGCTTTTGGCTCGGGTCATTATCCTAGGGTCCTTGGATCGAACCCCGCATTGGGCTCTCTGCTCAGCGGGGGGCCTGCTTCCACCTCTCTCTGTCTGCCTCTCTGCCTGCTTGTGATATCTGCCTGTCAAATAAATAAATAAAATATTTAAAAAAAATTCACTCTAGAAAAGTAGATAATAAGAATGGCTCTTTAACTCTTAAACAACTGATCCATGATTAAATACTTTCCTTCCTTCAAAGACAATTCTGAGCTCATCTTTCCTTATTCAATTCTGTTAAACATTAAAAGAAATCTTAGTGGCAATCATTTACAAATCTTTCCAAAAAATAGTGGGGGAGGGGCAAACCCAGTCTCATTTCATGGAAGTCTCTAAACTTTACTACCAAACCAGACGAAAGGAGAAAAGTTTGAAAATCTCATATGTGAACAAATGTCCAGAGCTCCTAAACAAAATAACCACTAATCAAGTCAGGCAGTATGTCACGCAGCTAAGTTTTTTTTTTTTTTTAATATTCTAGTATATGTGCTGCTGAAGCGAGCACTTTTTTTTAATATTCTAGGACTATAACATTGATTGAAATTTTGAAGACACATCCATGTACTTCATCACATTAAAAGATTGAAAGACAAAAGTATTATAAATATATGTAAAATAATTTGAGAAAATTTATGATTAAAAAGATTTTTTTAGTATTATGGTGCCTAAGTGGCTCAGTTGGTTGAGTGTCGGACTCTTGATTTCCACTCAGGTCATGATCTCAGGGTTGTGGGATTGAACCCTGCATTAGGCTCTACCCTGAATGTGGAGCCTGCTTGGGACTTTTTCTTTCCTTCTTCATTTGCCTTTTCCCCAATTTGCATGCATGCAAAGTTTTCTAATCTGATAAAGGGTATTTACCCAAAACTTTAGAGTTAAATTTTACTTAAAAGTAAAACAGGGAGAATTTTGAGTTCTAGAAGTCAATGAAAAGAAGTAACAGCTATGAAGTTTACATGAGAACAAATGAAATTATAATTATCCACAAATGATATTATTAGGTAGAAAAACCCAATGATAAATTATGGGAATTAATTTGAAAACTTAGCAAAGTTGTTATAATTTAGCTCAATCAATTTTATTTTATACCCCAGGAATAAAACAAATGAAAGGTAAAAAATTAATAATACAGCCATTATAATAATATAAAAATATGAAATACCTAGGAATAAATCTATCAGCTGTGCAAAACCTCTATACTGTAACACATTATTGAGAAACATTAGGAAAAGTTCTAAATAAATGGAAAGATACATTACATTCAGTATTTCTTTGTGTGTGTGTGTTTAATCTTCTTTTATTTAAATTCAATTAATTAACATATAGTACATAATTAGTTTCAGATGTAGAGTTCAGTTGTTCATCAATTTCATAGAACACCCAGTGTTCATTACATCTATGCCTTCCTTAATGCCCATCACCCAGTTACTCCCTTTTCCCACCCGTTCAGTATTTCAATTCTCCCTAAATTGATTTAGAGTCAGTGTCATCCCCCCAAAAAATTCCATCCATTTTTTATGTGTTTGCATTTATGTGTGTGTAACCTGGTAGGATAATTCTAAAATGTGAAAATGGAAAATAAAGCAAAACAAAACAAAACAGAGATAATTAAGATAGTATTGAAGATGAATAAGGTTGGTGATGATGAAGATGAGTAAGATAATATTGAGGATGAATGAGGATTGACTTTAGCAGTTATTAAGATTAGATATCAAAGCTTGAGTAATTCAAAGAATGGATGGTGAAAAATGTTATCCTCTGAGCTGATCTTGAAATGTTCTATTACTATTCCTGCTTTGTTAGAAATATTCAAAACAATTTTCAAGTCCAATCTATTCAGTCTTCATTATGATGCAATGTTGAATCCAGGGGACATGAATATGGAAGAGAAGGCTGTGTTTACATAGCCCTCTTTGGTTTCTACATTTCCTCATGAACAGAGAATATGGTGGTGAGCTTCTAACTAGTTTTGACATTTTTGAAATGTCTAGGACAATGATAGAGGTATTGAAAAACTGGATATGGATAAATACTACTAAAATAAATATTAAATTCTGAAATTAAAATATATTTTGAACACTATGGATTGATGAGCTCGATTATCATTTTAGAATGAAATGCCCCAATGGATTAATTAAAATATATCTTTTGAGCTCTTTGAAAAAGCAAAGTGCTTGCTGTTAGTGATTCTGAGTTTACTTAGAATAAGGTCCTTCAAATTTCCCAAATTCCTTTGCTGAATAAAGCTTGTAAGTTGATTGATGAAAAAAGTATTACAGATATTCTAGCCTGTTCTGTTTCTGTGCAGTGGCTATTTGAGGTTATGCCGGCTAAGCATTGTTGATGTGTTCAGGAA
This sequence comes from Neogale vison, assembly GCF_020171115.1. Taxonomy (NCBI): domain Eukaryota; kingdom Metazoa; phylum Chordata; class Mammalia; order Carnivora; family Mustelidae; genus Neogale; species Neogale vison. Next base: position 147,656,269 of record NC_058092.1, on the reverse strand, counting down.
ACATGGGGTTAACATGGACTTTGAAAATTTAGCAAATGTATTCAATGACAGAATAGAGATTTAGAGCTAGCTTGAAATAAAGGACTAAGTTCAAGAGGCTGAAGTGTGATAGGGATTAATGGAAACTATTACAGTGAATTTACAAATCAACTAACCAAATATAGAATGGATGAGATGTGTCCTAACATTAATTCATTAAAAAAAAAGGACCAGAGTTGGTTTTTTTTTTCTTTCTTTCTTTTTTTTTTTGTCAAATATGAGCTCATGACAAGTCAATGATGTAATATGTCTGCTTAGACTCTAATTCAATCTTGGGCTTCATAAATGGATAGGTAGGCCACAGTGACAAGAAGGTGATAGACAGTAATAATAGCCCATGGCAGATCTCACCTCATTCCTCTCACTTTACTGAGATGACACACTTGGCAGGTGATTCTGATAAATGGAAAACATTTAAAGGAAAATCACACAAAGCCAACTCCCCAGTGAGCAGGGATCCAAATGCAGGGCTTGGTCCCAGGACCCTGAGATCCCACCTGAGCTGAAGGCAGCCACTTTAACAGACTGAGCCACCGAGGGACCTCTTCATGTGTATTATCTTAGGTCATCTTCATACTCGTAGAGCAAGTGTTCCAATTTTAAAGATAATCAGATTAGACTTAGAGAGTTTAGAGAGTCTAAGGAGCTACTTGATGGTCGATGTGAACATTAACTAAGCTCTTCTACCCCAAGTATAGTGTTTTTTTCCACTACCTACACCAACGGAAGTAATTAATAGCATGAAGTAATTAATAGCCTCATTTCGACATCTCAATATATCTCTTATTTCTTCAGTAAATATCTACAAGATTTCTAGTATTTTTGAGATCTCTGTGTTACATCGTTTGACTGATCTCAAATAAATTTTGTTCTTCTGTATGTTGTTTAATATGTTGTTTTTCTCTGGCTTCATTCTTCAGATTTGCTGGGGAATGACTAGTCCTTTTAATTTCCATGGAAATAGAAGAACTGGCTTATCCATGTACACAGGCACTTGCTAGATAGGAAACTGGGATTGAATCGAATCTCTCAATCAAGGTGGGGTCAGTTGAAACTTCACAATACCAATCATCCAATCGATGATCCTATTCTTTTAACCTAGGTAACATGTTAACATATTGGACATCCAATTGATTTAGATCATAAATTCCCCCTGAGTAATCTTTGATGGTTTTCTGGGTGGAGACTTGCTGTGTAGAGACTGTATAAAGTCTTTGGATAGATGAAGTCCTCGTTTTGGTGCTCTCATCAGCCTTTGTTCATATGTTCCAGAATGCCAATGAATTTTTCTTCTTTTTTTAACTTATATCTGATGACTCTCATTCATTCACTTCCTGATTCTAATACCTTGTACATTCTCTTAGAATATCTTTCTATACAAATTTCACTCATTTTATCCAGTTGTTATACCTTTCATGTTTCCTCCATCACTCCTAATACTTGCTAGTACGTCCCTTTCTAGGTTTGTAGAACAGTTGTTCAATTTTAGGTGTTCAATACTACCAAATTTTGTTTCTGCCTTGGTGGGCTGATTAGGAATCTTGTTGAAGCAGCACATCATTATATGTGTATGTGGGTATTTATGCAATCTAACAAATTTAATGTTTTTATTAGAGTATAGAAACCATTGATATTTCATGAAATGACTGAGCCCCTCAATGTTTGTCTGTTGTCTTGCAATTTGTTTGCTTCATCCCTTTTTAGACCCTTTTTAAAAATATTTTTTTTCAGGGACGCCTGGGTGGCTCAGTTGGTTGGACGACTGCCTTCGGCTCAGGGCGTGATCCTGGAGTCCCGGGATCGAGTCCCACATCAGGCTCCCAGCTCCATGGGGAGTCGGCTTCGCTCTCTGACCTTCTCCTCGCTCATGCTCTCTCTCACTGTCTCTCTCTCTCAAATAAATAAATAAAATCTTTAAAAAAATATTTTTTTTCATTATGTTTTTTAAATGCTGATAAATGCCCATCAGCCTCCAAATCTCTGGTCACTTAAAGTACATACCAAATGAGAAAAAGGAATGTAGACTTACAAAGAAGAACCATTTAGCTTTTATAGGTCCTTCTATTAAACACTAGAGAATTTACTTTCCCAAAAAGAAACAAATTCAGAAGGAAAGAGTAGGATGAAAGTCACTTTTATCAGCCTATAAACAGATACTCAATACCAAAAAAAACCTGTAAACTCCAAAAAGACGCCAACTGTTTTTAAAAAAGATGGCAGACGACTTTAGGTAACAATGACTTTCATGAAGATTGAGGAGGTAGAGGTGGTCGAATTGTTCAGGAGGCACCATGCGAATAACCTTGTAATGAAAGGAAGGAAGACTGAGATTCTTACCAAAAATGTTTCACTAGCCAATAAATAAATAAAAGTGTGTGTGTGTGTGTGTGTGTGTGTGTGTGTGTGTATGCATATAAACAATCCCAGTCCTAAACCCCAGCACCTGGGAGTGTGACCTTATTTGGAAATAGTGTCCCTGGAGATGGAACTAGCTAGGGTAAGGTCATATCTGAGTGGACTGGGCCCCTAATTCAGGAGGACTTGTGTCCTTCTAAGAAGGGAAACTTGGGATACACAGATATGCACTGAGGGAGGCGGCCATGTGAAGAAGTCCAAAGCCAGGGCAATCCTGCAAGCTGGGAGAGCAGCCTGGAACATATCCTTCCTTAATACTTACAAAAGGAGCCTGGCCTACCAACATTGTAGCCACTAGAACTGTGACACTGTCCGGTGTTGTTTCAGCCACTAGCCTTGTGGTATCTTGTTATAGCAGCCCTAGAAAACTAATGAAAGCCTTGTTAGAGGAAAAGAAACCAACCATAAGCCCATGGGGAATTGGAAAAGAAAAAAAAATCTATCTATCTATCTATATCTAACTCTTGAAAACATTGAAAAGGAATGCACATTTGTGAACCCTGTGAAAAAGAAAACAAGCAAACAAAAACTGAGCCCCAAGATTCACTCGGAGGAATTTTCACTTGGAGGAGTTCTGGATGGTGGGGTATGGAGGAGATTCCAAGGAAAAGATGGGAGTCTCCCTGGTGTGAGGAAAGAGAGATTGGAATTCAGGAAGGCTAGAGTGATGAAAAGGCCATGGGTTCCAGAAAGAAGGAAGTCAAGTAGAAAACAAGCTCTTGGAAATACACACTGGAGTCCTCTTGAGTCCTTGCTCCATTGGAAGCAGTGTGTGTCTAAGAAAATGTCCCAGGTTCTAACAAAGAATCAAGGCAACTGAACCAGATGGTTGCCAAGACTCATAAAAGGCTAGAGGTCATTGGAGTTCCAACAAGCCATAGGTAAGTGCTCTTTTGGATAAGTCAGAATATTCAGGAGAGACTTGGTAAGGAGCATGAGTTAGGAGCAGGACAAAATGATCCCTCAAAGAAAGCTTCTTCTACAGATTCCCTGAACAAGTGGGAGAACAATTTTAGAAAGGGTCAGAATTACCTACTAATCTCTCACTGCACATGTGACAGCCAATAATAGAAGACAGAGAGCAGCCTACAAAGGACTCAGTTCATTGAAAGGAAGGAAGTTCAAAAGGGAAGAAGGAACAGACTGGAAAAAGAAAACATGACTAGTGAGGTAGTGGACTTCCACTTCAACATTTCAACAATAACCTTCAGAATGAACTACTAATATTCTACTTCAAGAAAAGACCTAAATATGTCAGTGAAATATAAACTATACATAGAAGGATGCAGAGGATAGTATAGATTTTGTGAAAAGAAAATGGTGAAAAGGGCTAGACTGTACCCAAACTAATCCTAAAAGGCTGAGTTTCCTAGGTCTTGACAAGAGACAATAGAAAGACAACCAATATAATGAACAGAGAAATAAGACAATTCAGAACAACAAAGGGTCCATTTAGAAAGACATGGCCATCATCCAGGTGTCTGCATCCAATGAGAAAACTCGTTGAGATCAACCACATTCAAGCCCATAAAACAAGGCTCAAGACCTCCATGGCATCATGGGTCCACCCCTACATTAGGTGCCCTCATTGACAAAAACTCCAGCCTGAGTGAATGTCTGACACTCAACCTAACTTCAGTTGCTGGAGATCTCAGTTCAGCCTCTGCAGATTGGGCCTACCATGCCCTAGGCCCTAAACCTAATCTTAGCTTGTATTTTCACACTTTTCATCCTCACATTCCTGGCCCCAAATCCCTCAATACTGGGAATTCTGGAGCCACGAAGTAGCACTATGCCTGCCCACCAGAAAGAATAAGTGCCCTATGGGGCTGCCTCAAATATCCAGATGAGGATCCACCTCCATGGCCTTTGAAAGCAGCCCAATTTCATAGGCAGACTTGTGCACTAATGCTCTGTCTGACACAGCCTGAACCCAGACCTCCTGTCAGCCACCCAGATAGCTGGTTGCATATCCAGAAGATGGGACCTGCCATGGCCCTAGGCGGTCATCTCTACCCAGCCTGGCTTTCAGGCATCTGTAATCTGACTTTATCTCAAATCCCTGCATATGGGGGAAACTGATGAACAAGACAGTACTCCTCCTTCCCCATGGCAGGAAAACTTGCTGTTGGGATGGGTGTATAACCCTTGGAGTAAGAGAAACCAGCATGGCCCATTAGGCCACACCAACTCATGAGGGCTGCCCTGGGCACATACATGCATTGTGACCCTCAGCCTGAGCCTATTTTCAGCATGGCACCCTTAGGAGCTGGACTAAGAACCTGCATATTGGGCCTGCCTTACCCCTAGGCCCGAATCCTAACACACAGTGTTGTTTTCCAGGCGCCTGCACCCAGAGTCCGTCTCTGGAATCCCTCTATTTGGGGGACCCCTGAGACAGAAACAGGACTCTTACCTTCCCCTAGGATGACACCAGACTGCTGAGAGCCTGGTAAAATCCCCAGAGACAGAGAATCTTTCAATGCCCCATGAGGCCACCACTACACTGCTTCTAATCCTAGACACACAATTCAGAGACAAAGGCTTAAGCTACAACTTCACACTTGCCCTAATATCAGATCCCAGAAAGCTACCATCAGGGTCTCTAGATCGGACCTCCACAACCTTGGCCCTAACCATAACCTGAGTTTTGTTTCCAGACATCTGTTCCCAAAAGCCCTGGGCAAACACACACAGCAGGCTGAGGTATCACACGGGACTGTGCCTGCACTCCCAAAGGAAACTGTGCCATTTACAGTTGCCAATTCCCTCTAGATTAGGAGAACCCTGCAAGGCCCCTGGAGCCTCCCCAATTTTGTATGCCACCCTTAACAAAATGCGCAGTCTGAAACACCCTGAGAACCTATCTCCAAGCAGACACCCAGGTAAATGGCGCTAGAGAGAGAAGATTGAAACTGATATGCCCCTAGGCCCTAATCTGAACCCTAGCTTAAGTTTTCAGGCATCTGTACCCAGAGGCCTCGAATACCAACATAGGGGGTCCCTGAGAACAAAACAGAACACCCTCTGTCCCCAGAAGGGAACCTATTATGTGGAGCTGTGTCAAAGCCTCTGCGCAGGAGAATCCTGCATGGCCCCTGACCACCGCCACATTCCAAGATCTCCGTGGACGCAAACCCGCATTGTGACCTAAAAGCATGAGACTCATCCTTCTCGGTTGCTCACTCCAGAGGCAGCAGATGGAACCTGCATTATTCCTAGGCACCAATGGGAATGCTAGGAGGAGTTTCAAACATCCAACATAGAGCCCCTGCTCTTGAATCTTTCAGTATGGGGAAACATTGAGCCAACAAAGAGAACTCCCCATGTCTTGCGGAAGGAAACCTTGCACTTAGGAGCAGCTCACAAGCCCCAGAATGGGGAAAGCTCCATGGCCTCATGAGGCTACTCCTCCATTAGGCAGTCATCATGGGCACAAATTCCAGCCTGAGGGAACTTCTGCCACTCACCATTGTTAGGATACGGAGTCAACCACCCCTCAATTAGACAGAGAGAACTCTCGATAATGCAAGTCACACGGCGAGGTTTATTTCCAGCTAGCTGGGGTCCAAGTATCCGTCCAGTGCAGCGGGTTTCAACAAGGACCCCGAGCACTCAAAGCCAAGGGTTTATATAGCATTTTCTTTTTTTTTTTTTTTTTTCAGAGGAAAAGAAAAGGAAATATTAGTTCTATTTACATATATATAGCATTTTCAAGGCACTTTTTCATAACTACATACATATCATGCACCCCACTTTGACAGTTTAACTTTGTTTAAACTTTTGCCATAGCGGAGTCACCCCGGCTCATCCTGTCGGTTAAGCGAGATTTAGGTTTAGAGGAAATTTAACTTTATTTACATTTCCTTCTGCCTCAGCCCCCTTTCCTTTTATGGTGCGACCTTAGGCCTTGAGGAACTGAGCCCTTTGTCTCTGGAAATTGGGCCATTTGAAGAGATAGCCCTTTTTGTTGTAAATCACCAGGACATTTGCAAACCAAGGGAGATTCCTGTCTTGCAGGATTGTGATCTCTGCAAGTTAAACTATTTGTTTTTCTTTAACACCTGATCCCTGTGGCACCATTGCCTAACCGCCCTGGTTGTATATGATTAAGTTGTTTTTTTCAGGTTTTAGCTATTTTCTCTTATCTCTTATCTCTTTCTCTCTCTCTCCCAAGTGTGTCCTGTGGGCTGGTTAGGGATGCTCAGTAAAATGGCTTCCCCGCCTTCAGAATTGCCATTATTATGCTAACCCACTCTTACAGTGCAAGGTGCCAGCTTTTGCTTTGCCAAGATGGTTGTACTTATGTCAGGGCTAGACTCGAGGTTGGTACAGCCTTGTTTTTCTTGGCCTTCACACCTGGAGCTGGTTTCTGGGACTTGTTTTTAAGTCCCCTGGGGGAGGGGAGCAGGGACAGTAAAATAGGTCCTTACAACCATTACTTCAGATGTTGGAGATCTCCATTCAGCCTCTGCAGATTGGTCCTGCCTTGCCCTAGGTCCTAAACCTAAAACTAGCTTGTGTTTTCAGACTTCCATCTCTCTTTCCATCTTGCTCACTCTCCCTTCTGCTCCCCCACTTCCTTCCTTCCCTTTCCCTTTCTCCTTCACCATCTCTTTATGTCTTTTAATCTGGTTAGAAACACTTTTCCTGAACTTTTCTGTCCCAGAACACTTTCTTATATGGTTTCTTTTGCCTTGCCTATGTCTTTTCTTTCTATAGATAAATAAAATTCCTACCCATTTGTTGAAGTCCATCTAAAATCATACAGTCTCCAAGAAGTTTCCTGAAGCTTTCATGGGACTTCATCTTACATTCTCATTTTCATTGTAGCTTGTGCTTTATAAATTGTAGTTGCTCTTCTCTGCCTGATTTGACAGAGACTTATGTATGTCCACTTATCTTTTCCTAATGTTATACTGTAGGTCAAGGTTATGCCTTGCTTACATATATCTTAGTTATTGGCACAAAGTTGGCACTCAGTGGGTATTTAAGCTGAGTTTTTACTATAAATTGTTCCTAATCCTGTATGTAGCTTTAACCACTTTAACTTTATTGATGTTATTGATGTTGTCGTTTAGTTAGAAATCTCTCTTAAAACTACATGTACCTTGATGCTGGCAATATGTCTCACTTACCTGTGTGTTGCCATGCCTGTAGCTGCCACTTACTGTGTTCTGAATCTGTTCCAGACTCACTTCTGGGCTCTTTGCACTGTATTTGACTCATCTTACTTCACTCTCAGAATAACCCTTTGAAATAGATAAACATGAATGTCTTCAATTTATGGGAGAAACAAATTATGGGTCAGAAGTTAATTTACTCTTTAAGATCTTCAGATCTAGTCATGGACAAAACCAGGATTAGAACTCTGAGAATTCTGACTTGAACACTTCATCACCTTCTGTAAACCTTGAGAAATTTAATAAGTAAGCAAACATGACTTCATAGCTGTAATAGATGTTCAGCAGGAGAGAGAGAGACTACCATGTGACTTCCTAAAATATAATGTGTTAATTCTATTCAGCTTGGATTGGAATCAATGAGAGAAAAAGTTGTTAGGGGAAAAATAGAGTAGGAGAGAGACAGTGGGTCTGTTTGTTAAATAAGTGATTTATCATTATTTTCATTGTATATGTACTTAAACTTTTTTTTTTGTAAAAGTATGGGTACTTAAACTTTCTTTATAATCTTTCAACTTCCATTCTCTTGTTATTTCATTATATATAATCATGAAAGTAAGGCACTTTATCTTCATACCTACTAAATTGGTGCCATACTTTATATGAAGTAAGTGCTTATTAAATGCTACTTAGGCAAAGGTATCAGTTGATTTCAAGCTTAGGGTTTGTAAACAACTCAAGCTTATGCTTTAAAAAATAACATGATCGGGGCACCTGAATGGCTCAATGGGTTAAAGCCTCTGCCTTCGGCTCAGGTCATGATCTCAGGGCCCTGGAAACGAGACCCACATCGGGCTCTCTACTCAGCAGGGAGCCTGCTTCCTCCTCTCTCTCTCTGCCTGCCTCTGTGCCTACTTGTGATCTTTGTCTGTCAAATAAGTAAAATAAAATCTTAAAAAGATAACGTTATCTACCATATTTTGAGCTCTCATGAAGGCATCATAAGATAGAAGGAGTAAGAACACAAAGCACCTGTATAAGTTATCTATTGCTTCATAACAAATTACCACAAAACTTAAGACTTACAACAGCCAACATTTATTATCTTCTGATTTAAGGTCTCTAATGAGATTGGAGTAAAGCAGTTGGCAGGGGCGGGAGTCTCATCAGAGGACCAGGGGAGTATTGCTTCCAAATTCATTCAAGTGAGTCTCCGTTTTCCGCTGGCTGTAGCCCAGAAACCTCTTCAGTCAGTTGTTTATCATGTAAGTTGCTCCTCAGGGCTTTCTCATGAAATGGAACCCGGCTTCCCCAGGGTGAGTCCTCCAAGGGAGAGTGCGTGTGAGTGTCCAAGACGGAAGTCAGAGACCTTTATACTCTAAATTGAAAGTGACATTCTATCACTTTTGCCACATTCTGTGGGTTTCAAGTAATTTACAAAGTCCAGCCCACATTCAAGGAGGGAGGAGGATAAGTGAAGGGCATAAATATCACGGAAGGGGTTTGGGGCTTGCCTTAGAGACTGCCTACTACGGTATGGGAATTCTGTTTTCTCAAACCCACCACAGCATACTGAAAAATGCTCAAGCTCTTTTTACCACCTATCCTGCTTTCAGCATCACTTTATTGTGGCTTCAATGGGATATGCATTTATGTTTGTGTAAAATATCAGCAAAGTGGTGTTATAGGAATAGCCGGGTTTTTACTTCTGAGAGGAAATTGATTTGATAACCCTGATTTAAATGGCATTAAAAGAAACATTGCCCATGTTCTGTACTTAAAAACTATGACTAACCATTTTAAGACAGCTAGGTGTTTTACTTGGTGATGAAGTTTTGAAATAAGGAAGTTTTGACTGAAATTTTGAATAATGCATTCTTTATCCTTTCATACTGTGAAAACTATGCACTTTCCTCAGAGTAGATTTTAAAGTCACACAAGGTATCAGGCTGAAAACTGACTTCCAGAGTCTTTGCTCTGCAGGTTGTTGCATTTTTTTTTTCTTTATCATTGAAAACTCTCTTGTTCTTGCCAGTTTTTCTTACTGCTTTCAGAAATGTAGTGACAAGCTCTAAATTCCCACAGAAAGAATAAGCAGTAATGATACTGGGTACCACTGAACAGCTGTGATGTCTTTTGAAAATATTTTTTTCAGTTGAACTAGAAACTTCCTTATCTACCTGAAAGCTAAAAAATAACCTGGGGAGGAAAAAAAGGATTTAAGCAAACAATGGATGAAAAACACTTGAGTAGAAAAATATGAAAAGAATGTAAAAATTGTGGACAATAACATGATGGCACCAGTCGAAGAAATCATAATGTAGGTGTTTTTATTAAAATTTGACAAACAGGGGTTCCTGGGTGGCACAGTTTGTTAAGCTTCTCACTCTTCATTTCAGCTCAGATCTTGATCCCAGGGTCCTGATATTGAGCCCTGCATTGGGCTCTACAGGGAGTCTGCTAAAGACTCTCTCTCCTTCTCCCTCTGCCCCTCCCCTCAACACACTCCCTCTGAAATAAATAAATAAATCTTTAAAATAAAATCAAATACAATTTGACAAATAGTAACAAATGTAAACATGAAAATTAGGGATAGGTAGCTTAAGAAAGATGAATTTGCCAGTATTTTTAAAGATGCCCATGAATTCCATTTGAGAATAGAATTTTCATTTAATCAAATGTGTGTAGAAAATGTTGTCTTGATAAGCCTTTTAGAGTTTTAGTATAAGATGCAAGCAATGTAAGCATATATATTCAACCAATTAGTTATAGTCACATGCTCTGTAAGTGGTCTTTTAAGATGCAATGTTTTATAAATCATTTACATAGTAAAATCGAACAAAAAGTGTTCTTGGGTAAATTGATGTTGCTGTTGTACAGATGATTGGTATTGTTAACAATAACAATTCTTCATATAATAATAATTCTTTGCATATTATTATCTTACTTTAAGTGCTAAGAAGTCAACTCAGCACCCAGAACTTAGTATAGGAATTGTATAATGGGCCATTAAATGAAGAAATGAGCATTTGGATTGGCGTAATAATAGATATTCTTAGGATGACAAAAATACAGATTTATGCTCTAAGTGCCTAAAACAAGACTTCCCAGTTTTTTCTTAGGAAAAAAATCATATTTGTATAGTTTATAGAAATATTACAAGTGAATAGAAAAAGTATACCTTTTGACTTAGAATATATGAATTCATTAAAGAATAAGTAGGTTAACTTTATACTGATTTGAATTAGTCTTTACCTTGAGCCACTAAAAGAAAAAGGGATTAGAATCAGGGTTATTATAGATGTCAAATTCTTCATGATCCAAATATTCCTTAACTCACACCTACATCCAGGTGATGGGGAAAAAAGTACCTGTCAGATTTCACTATAGTATCTGAAAGAGTGGGTTCGATCTGCCTTAAGTTACTTTTTATTGCTTATGTTTATTTAGGAATAAATAAATAAATAGAAATAGATTTGAATCAATTTATTTCTTTTATATATGAAGAATTTTTAAAGTGGATGGACAGATGTTCAGATGGAGAGAAGAAGGGAGAGATGGATGAAGGGAGAATAGATAGGTAGATAGATGATAGAAGTGACAGGGAGACAGATAATGATTTATTTATTTTTCTCAATGCTTTGGAAATGTTTATCTTTCCCCTTCCAATGTAAATTGTTTGAATGTTCAAGAGTGGATACTCAGTACTTTCCTGTCTGACCAAGTAATTTCCTGTCTGACCAGTACTTTCAGACTTTATATTTTTCACTGTTACTTTAGACTATTAGTTTTTATTTATTTATTTATTTATTTTTAAAGGTTTTATTTATTTATTTATTTGGCAGACAGAGATCACAAGTAGGCAGTGAGGCAGGCAGAGGGAGAGTGGAGGAAACAGGCTCCCTGGCGAGCAGAGAGCCCGACGTGGGGCTCCATCCCAGGACCCTGGGATCATGACCTGAGCCAAAGGCAGAGGCTTTAACCCACTGAGCCATCCAGGTGCTCCTAGACTATTTGCTTTTAAAGAGTTCTCATAAATAGTAGTATTTATGACTACCTTCTTATCTAAAATGTTATTTTAGTATATATTATTAGAGATTTGAAAAGATCTTAAAAATCATTAAACTTACTGGTGTTTTATCTAAAGCCCAGTAATGAACATTTTTTTCCTAAAGATTGGATTTGGAACATGAGGCCCATTTCGTTAGTTTCCTTAAACTGTTATGAGTAGAACACAAGTGATATGTTCTTTTATTTAAACTAAATTTAATTTTTTTAAAGATTTTCTTTATTTATTTGACAGACAAAGATCACAAGTAGTCAGAGAGGCAGGCAGAAAGAGAGACGAAGGGAAGCAGGCTCCCCACCCAGCAGAGAGCCCAATGTGGGGCTCAATCCAAGGACCCTGGGATCATAACCAGAGCCAAAGGCAGAGACTTTAACCCACTGAGCCACCCAGGTGCCCCTAAATTTAATTTTTTAATTGAAGGACCATTGACACATAATGTTACATTACCTTCAGGTGTACAACATAGTGATTCAACAGTCTTATACTTTATGCTGGGTTCACCATACTGTCACTACTGTCTGTCACCATACAACACTATTACAGTACCATTGGCCATATTCCTAATGTTGTACCTATTGTCCATGTGACTTATTCATTTTATAACTAGAATCCTGTGTCTGTCACTCCATTTTACCTGTTTTATCCATTCCTCTCCCTTCCCTCTGGCTACCATCAGTTTGTTTTCTGTCTTTATGAATCTATTTCTGCTTTTAAGTGAAGTCTGTTGTTTTCTTTTGTTTAAGATTCCACATATAAGTGAAATCATTTGGTATTTGTCATTCTCTGAGTCATTTCTCTTAGCTAATACCGTCCAGGTCCACCTCTGTTGTTGCAAATGGCAAGATATCTTTTTATGGCTAAGTAGTATTCCGTTACAGCTGTAGACAACATCTTCTTTACTCATTCGTTTATGGATGGATCCAGACTGCTTCCAATGTTGCCTATTGTAAATTATGCTGTTAGAAACATAGGAGTGCATGCATCTTTTCAAATTACGGCTTTTGTTTTCTTTGAGCAAGTACCCAGTGTGGAATTTTTAGATTATATGGTTATTTCTATTTTTAACTTTTTGGGGAATCTCCATACTGTTTTCCATAGTGGCGCTACCAATTTCTGTTCTCACAGTGAGCGAAGTTTCCTTTTTCTCTACGTTTATTTCTTGTCTGTTTGATTCTAGACATTCTGACAGGTGTAATATAGTATCTTATTGTGACTTTTACTTATTTGTTTATTTTTAGGAAAAGAGAGCACACACGAATGCGGGGTAGGGAGGTGCAGAAGAAGAGGGAAAGAGAATCTTAAGCAGGCTCCATGCCCAGCATGAAGCTCTATGTGGGGCTCAGACTCACCACCCTGATATCATAACCTGAGCTGTAATCCAGAATTGAACACTTAACCGGTGCCACCCCTCACTGGGGTTTTGATATGCATTTCCCTGATGATTAGCGATATCAAGCATCTTCTTATGTGTCTGTTGGCCAGCTGTATGTCTTTGGGAAAATATTCATTTAGGTTCTCTGCCCATTCTTTAGTCAGATTATTTGCATTTTTGTTTTTGTTTTTGGTTTTTTTTTTGGTGTTGAATTGTAGGAGTTCTTTATGTATTTTGGATATTAACTCATTATCTAATTTATCATTTGCAAATATGTTCTCCCACTCAGTATGCTGCTTTGTCATTTTGTTGATGGTTTCCTTCACTCTGCAAAAGCTTTTTATTTTGGTGTAGTCCTAACAGCTTGTTTTTACTTCTGTTTCCCTTACCTGTAGAGACATATCTAGAAACAGGTTATTTAGGGTGATGTTCAGAAGATTCCCATGTTTTCTTCAGGAGTTTCATGGTTTCAGGACTCACATTTAGATCTTTTATCCATTGGGGGTTTATTTTTGTGTGTGGCCTAAGAGAGTGGTCCAGTTGCTTTCTTCTCCATGTGACTCTCCAGTTTTTGCAGCAGCATTTCTTGAAGAGACTGTCTTTTCCCCATTGTCTACTCCTGTCTCTTCGGTTATAGACTGACCCTAGAAGTGTGGGCTTAAAGCCAAATAAATTTGGGAGTTACAGAGTTAAACTGTAGCTGTCCTGTACACAACTTCTCAGCGTGTACTTTGTGAAGACGTGTCACGCAGCTGCTTCTCAGAAAGGTAGCGTAAGGGTGCTGGGGTGGCTCAGTGGGTTAAGCCTCTGCTTTCAGGTCAGGTCATGATCTCAGGGTCCTGGGATCGAGTCCGGCATTGGGCTCTCTGATCAGTGGGGTGCCTGCTTCCTCCTCTCTCTCTCTCTCTCTGCCTGCTTGTGATCTCTCTCTGTCAAATAAATAAATTTTAAATGTCTTTAAAAAAAAGAAAAGAAAGGTAGCATAAGATAGTATATCAGTGATTGGAGTGAGCAATGAATTCCTGCCTCCATCTATAGAATATCTTGAAGAATGGGTTTTCTTGTGTATATGCTTTAGATCACCAGTTAATAGTTATCTAAATGAGCTTTCCATTTGAATTATACTTCTGTTGTACCATATTAATTATACTTGAAAGTATAGTCTATTTTGTCTATCATTTAATTTTTATTTTTTTTTATTTTTTAAAGATTTTATTTTTATGAATGAGGGCGAGCGAGCATGAGAAGGGGGAGGGTCAGAGGGAGAAGCCGGAGAAGCCCACAGAGCAGGGAGCCAGATAAAGGACTCAATCCCAGGATTCCAGAATCATGACCTGAGTGGAAGGCAGTCGATTAACCAACTGAGCCACCCAGGTGCCCCTCCATTTTATTTTTAAAGGTGATCTTAAAACTTTACTATTATGTTTGAAATGGCGGGGGGGGTGGGAGGTTGGGGTACCAGGTGGTGGGTATTATAGAGGGCATGGCTTGCATGGAGCACTGGGTGTGGTGAAAAAATAATGAATAATGTTTTTCTGAAAATAAATAAATTGAAAAAAAAAACTTTACTATTATGACTCTTGCCACTTCATGTTGAAGTTCTTTAACCCTGGAATTTGTAGATTTAGGCCAACTCTGATACTGAAATTATTACATTGCCATCCTTCTCTCTTCCCACCTAATTCTCAGGTGAAATTTGAAATCTGCTTTGTTATTGCCCTAGTGCTATGGCCAGAGTACTTTTTCTTTTCTTTTTTCATCCTTTTGTTTTGTTTTGTTTTGTTTTGTTTACTCTACAGAGACTTTCTGAGACCCTCCAGAGCTCTGGTGGGAAGACTTGTGAAGTGTATCCACTGCCAAAAGTTGTAAGAAAAAATTTACACATGGTAGCCTCAGTTAAATACATTATTCATTGGCAACCATCCATCAGGGAATTAGAAGTTTATGGCAACATGAATGTGAAAAATAAAAAGAAAAAAAAATAGCAGTTATCAACTCGTTAAGTGGGAAAGTCAGAAATTGAGATAGAATCTGAATTGTAACCCACACTCATATATAAAGACACAGTGTAAAACAGAGGCAAACTGTTTGTGTCTCTCATTATTTGATGAACCTAACCCGCTGTCAATGAGCAGTTGTTGCCCCTTTATTGTCTTTTTCCTCCTCCTGATCAAGCATAATAATATCTATAGAACAGGCATGTTCTGGTTTGTAACTTTTTAACATTCCTCTGTAAGATTGCTAGTCCTTAGCACTGGGGGCAGGCAGAACTGTTCCCAGAATAGAATCTTATTTTGTTTTCTTTTATATTAGCAACAGTCTGCTGCATCTTGACAAGGTGTTATGAACCAAGGAGGAAAGGTCAATGATTTAAACAAGCTTTATATATAGAAGTTGTTTCTGGCTTTCTGAAATGAATTTTAACAGCCACCTGTAATTGAAAGCACGTCATGCAGGGTCCTTCACAAAACGGACATTCAAAACCTTCAGGCTGACATGTACTGCAAAATGGAGTTGCTCTGTGCCTGTGAGAAGGACTCCGAGATAAATCAAGGGCTGTGTATATTGAATTCCCTGATTAAATAATAATCTCTATCTCTTTTATCGCTCTCTAGCTAGCCATCCATCTATATGCTATGCTCAAATATATTTTACATAATTTATCTGTTGATATGTATGAATAAGTAACCACCATGCATCTAATTTATTTATTTGACAGACAGAGATCACAAGTAGGCAGAGAGATAGAAGGAAGCAGACTTCCTGCTGAGCGGAGGCGTATGATTTTACATGCACTTTGCAAAAATCTCGCTTGAGGCGTATGATTTTACATGCACTTTGCAAAAATCTAGGAGGCAAAGAGTGTCATTGATATTTTCTATATGGGAAGCCAAGGTTCAAAGACTTTAAGGGATTTTTCCATGTTTACATAGCAAGGGAAGAAGTTACTATATGTATCATTTTGACAGCAAACACCTGTTTTGTTTTTTTTTTCTTTTTCTATTATATTAAAGTTATGTAGACAAGTTTCTTTATAAAGTCCTGCCACGGGAACACGTCCGCAGTTGCCATCATATTCTTGGGGACAGAAACATCTTTCTTAAGAAATATTTTTTCTCCTCATCTCTTTATTTCTTAATGGATACATGGTGAGGCCAAATACAGTTCTACTTTTCTCTTGGCTTTTAACATAGTTATTGATAATGAGAAAACACAAAATTGGGTGGTTGCCAGTTGGAGAGGAGGGAATAAAGATACGAAGAACCCAGCCACTCCAAATTTGAGACAGTCACCTTTTAAAAAATGGAGAGTTCACTAAGGGTGCTAATGAAGCTTGTTTCTTATATCACTCAAGAGGATAATTTGTAAATGGCTGGTAGAGAATCACAGCCCAGAATACACTCTCTCCTCTGAAAAACACATTATATGGGGCTAATTATCTCTGCTTTTTTTTGGTCAAAAAATGCTTTTATAATTCCACAGGCAAATGCATTTTTTTTCTAAATATACACTACATCCTAGAATGTAAAGTCACTCATTCTGGGAAGAGAACAATGCTAAGTTGCCTGTCTGAGGGACAACTGTCATAGGAGTTGGTACATTACTGAGAAAGGAGACATTACTTCAGAGGAATTTAATGATGCCATTTATTTCCTGGTTCTCTGAGGCACAGCCCCCATTTAGATGGATTACTTTGAGACTTCTGTAAGATATTTAGTGAGATACAATCACCTTTATTGGTGGCTCTATAAAAGCAAGCATGAGAGATTTTGGCAAGATCATCTTATTTTAGAGATACGTTTATCACTTTCCTTTTCTTCTCCTTTATTAAGTAGGTGCTAATAATGTTTCTGATTCACTGCTGTCATATTCCCCGGACTGTACTAATAGGATAATTTTCATAAAGCTCTTGACCACGATTTCCTGCTACTGACCTGCTACCATCCATTTCTAGGTTGATCCAAAAGATATTTCAGAGCAGATGTACTTGCCAACAAGTTTCAGTTTAAATTTTTAAGAAGTCCTGTTTCTTTCTTGTTATCTCAAAAAAGAATCTGAAATGAATTTATTGAACAATTTCAGTTAGATTAAAATTAAAAATCTTGTCTTTTTATACAAGAAAATTATACCTGGTATATTTTAACTTAGATATTATTTTATCTTATTTTATTTCATTTATTTTTTTAAAATTTATTTGACAGGGAGGGGAGAGAGAGCACACAAGCAAAGGGAGCAGCAGAAGGAAAGGGAGAATCAGGCTCCCACTGAGCAGGGAGCCCGATGTGGGTCTGCGTTCCATTACCCTGGGATCAGGACCGAGCCTAAGGCAGATACTTAACTGACGGAGCTGTCCAGGCATCCCTTGATTTAAATGCTTTTTAAAAATCAAGTAAATTCCTAAAGAGAATCTTTTTTCCATTTTATTCCCATCTAAGAATTTAGTTAAACAGTCACTATAAACTAAAGTAGTTTATGCATTTTCAATTCTTACCAATAGGGGATCCTAGAGTGTCTGACACTCCCATTTCTTTGAGACTGTGAACTACGCAGTTAAGTGCAATGGTAACGAATAACTTTATAAAACTTGTAGCCTTTAAGGGCAGTCAGTTTGCAATACTATACTATCTTTCAGTACAATGTACTTTTTTATATTAGTCTAGAGATTGAAGAGAATGATAATGACACTTAAATCCTGCCAGGGTTTTTTTTTTGGTTGTTGTTGTTGTTGTTGTTTGTGTGTTTGTTTATTTCTGTTTTTTTGTTAGTTTGTTTTCCCCCTGCACACAATAGCACTATCCTTGTACTCCATACATGACATTTTGCTATAGGATGAAATGTTTTATAACAAAGTCATTTGGGCACTTCAATCACTGTATCCCCTTGGATAGTTGTAAAGAGTATCTAGTTTTGGGGCATCTAGGTGGCTCAGTCAGTCGTCTGCCTTCAGCTCCGGACATGATACCAGGTCCTGGGATGGAGTCTGCTTTGAGCTTCCTGCCTAGTGGGCTGTCAGCTTCTCCTTCTCCCGCTGCCTCTGCCCCTTATGCACTCTCTCGCTCTCCCTCTTTCTCTTAAATAAATAAAATCTTTTTTAAAAAGAATAATTAGGCCATCCCAGTGATGTATGTATACTTTCTTGTTTTTTTCATATTTTCTTTTAGTAGTTGAAACTTAATGCAAGTACAGAATAGCTTGAGAACAAATTTCTGTGATGGTATTTCTTTCTAAATAAATTTCAAAATTTTATGATTAAATATATCACATAAACAGAACACTCTGTGTAATGTTTGTGACATTTAGAAATGCAGATTTCAAAACTTTCATAAAGTGTGTGCAAATAACGTAAGTTGTTACAACTTATGTTGTTAACATTATCATAAAAAGTTAGGGTTGACAGAATACAGGACAGTATTGACTTTACTGTCAGAAAATGTGTGATCCTAAAGGCCTCCATAAGTGTCCTTGACCCACTTCACCCAAAGATGGTTCATTGCTGCATGATTTGATGAGGTGGTTAATACCATAGCTTGGAAGATAAACACGGATTCTAGTCCTGGACCAAACATTTCTAGTTATGCACAACTTTGAGCCTGCTACTTGTTCTTTCCAAGTCTCATTTCCCTACTCAGTCAGCATGCAAGTAAGACTTTCCCTATAACATAAGGTTGTGAGAATTCTGTGCAAATGAGCACGTGCATGGCACGTACCTAAATACCACGATTGTTTCCTTATGATCAAGGTACAGTCTACTCATTGCCTTTGATGTGAAGCTGACTCTGTGTTTCCAGTCTAGAGGCTGAGCCCTTCTTTCATTTCCAGATTAAGAATACCACTTGCTGGCCTATTAGATTCATTATTCATAGGCATAGATGCCTTTCTGAATCTGACTACTCAGAAGCCATGCCCCCCAACAGCTTAGAGATAGCTTACATATCATGCAGTTAACCAGGTTAAAGCATGCAATTAAGTGTGTTTTAGCATTTTTACCAAGTCATGCTGCCATTACCATGATGAAATTAGAAAACCCTTTGAAGAAAATACAGGAGTAAATCTTCATTATATTGGGTTACACAGTGATTTCTTAGATTTGACCACAATAGTATCAGCATAAAGAGAAAATGGGTAAGCTGGGTATCACCAGAATTAAAAACGTTTTTTAAAAAGATATTTATTTATTTATTTAACAGAGCTAGATCACAGGAAGGCAGAGAGGCAGGCAGAGAGAGATGGGGAAGCAGGCTCCCCACGGAGCAGAGAGCCCGATTCGGAGCTCGATCCCAGGACCCTGAGATCATGACCTGAGCTGAAGGCAGAGGTTTAACCCATTGAGCCACCCAGGAACTTCCAGAATTAAAACCTTTTTTATGCTTCAGAGAATACCATCAGAACCCATGATTACACCATGTGACTGATCCATGGCCAGGAGTGATTAGGGATGGACATTTCACCCATGGTAGGCTGAAAGATACTCTCATGTCAGAATTTGAGACAGACAGAGGAAACTATCATGAAGATGGTCTCTATGGATCTCCAACTTTAGAAAACTACATTCACCAGATTTGACTCACTATGTAGAATGAGCAGCCCAAAAGTAAATAAAGAAAGAGAAGGAGAAGAGGGAGAAGGAGGAGAAGAGAAAGACAGCTTCATTTAGAAGAAAGTTGCTCACATCATGGAGTGTGGATCATTACCCACATGCTCCACTTGTTAGTGATCTCCAAGGATGAGAAGCTAGTGCTAGTATAGTGAAGCAGACATTTCCTTTAGGTAGCAAGAGTTCCTCAATTAAAAAAGCACATGTTGATTTCCATTTAATACAGTCTTG
This sequence comes from Neogale vison, assembly GCF_020171115.1. Classification (NCBI taxonomy): domain Eukaryota; kingdom Metazoa; phylum Chordata; class Mammalia; order Carnivora; family Mustelidae; genus Neogale; species Neogale vison. The sequence continues at coordinate 147,636,425 of NC_058092.1, read as the reverse complement.
TGAGCAGAAACTAGTTATTGGGGTAGCATTCTTTTGGATTATTAGAACATCAAGCTTTTTGAAGGCACTTGTTGTATCTTTCCTATAATTTTATGTCCAGTGGTAGCAGGTTGCTTGCCTTAATAGAGCTGAACAAGTATTGGTTGAATGAATGATAGAAGAGTGGATAGTAGGTAAAATCATGAGTTTGGGATATATGATTTTTAAAGAAAAATAAAAATGTGGCATGGTGAAATAGGTGTCTTTAGGATCTGCAAGCCCATGTGAAAACGTGCACCTAAAAGCCTTAGAACTGATAACTAACAATGAAAACTTTATTACTATTTTGCTAAGAGATGGATGAAAACTTAAAATCTGTGTCTTCTTCTCTCAGGTATGCAGGTGAAAATGTTGGTTAAAAATATGGAAAGATCTTTTATTTAAAATAAAATTATAGTCTGATAATTTTGAATCTAAGACTTAAGAAATCAGGCTTTTCCCAGGAGAATTGTGACAACTTGAGACATGCTCTATAAAGAATAAGTACATATCAGTGTAATGGGTAACTTGTCACCCTTGATGATTTCACCCACATGAGCAGCAGCATGGCGATTATTTACTCATGAAACAGTTTGCACCCGGAAACTAATCCACTATAAAGCAAAATGCCACTTTTGTTATTAGGTATTCCACATGTGTCGAGAAATTTTATCTCTCAAAGATTTCTGTAGTAAACAAACCTTTGACAATTAGCCTCTGTTACAAGGTTTGAAAGATTCTTCACTTTCTCCACTCATTGTGTTGTGTTTTTTTTTTTTAATTTTTATTTATTTATTTGACAGAGAGAGAGAGATCACAAGTAGGCAGAGAGGCAGAGAGCCCAATGCGGAGCTTGATCCCAGGACTCTGGGATCATGACCTGAGCCGAGGACAGAGGCTCAACCCACTGTGCCACTCCGGTGCCCCAAAGGTTTAAGGAATTTTTTTTAAGGTTCTACCCACTTATTTGACAGAGAGATAGAGAGCACAAGTAGGCATAGTGGCAGGCAGATGGAGAGGGAGAAGTAGACCCCCACTGAGCAGGGAGCCTGATGTGGTGCTCCTTCCTAAGACCCTTAGGATCCTAACGTGAGCCAAAGGTGGACGCCTAACTGACTGAGACACCCAGGCACCCCTCCACTCATTGTGTTCTATTACAGCTATTCTATCTCTGAGATTTGTGAGAGAGAATTGCTAGCAGTTTTATTCTTGGTTATCTAGGAAGGTCATATGAGGGAGTACCTTGGATATTCTACATCCACGTCTTTGCTAACTTTCTGTCTTTGTTCTCATCGGATTTCTTTCATACTCCTTTGAACATGAGAATTTTACCTTCTCCCTGACAAAAGCTATCATTTAAATACATATTTCATATATTTGTCCATAACAGTGTGCAAAGATTTCTCTGTGGAGATGAAACTGGGATTTGGTGCTTACGAACAATCTTCTGCATACCTTTTGTGTTTACTTCTTTTTTTTTTTTTGGCAGCTAGACCATGAAAAAGAGGTTTAATTTTCCTCTTTTTATCTAGCTGCTTCTAAACAGATTTCCACTACATTCCCTAAACTTCAGTCCTCTGTTAATATTAACTCTTAGGATAAAGTAGAATTCTTGTGTTGTTTTAGTAGAAACTAGAAGTAGGTGCCTTAATGAGGCAACTCCTTATTGCATTTCAGAACTGGGTAAAACTTTGGTTTTCCATTTCAGAGCAAAGATAAGGCCTTGTACAGGTGTGTGTGTTTCAGAGATTTTTGTTTGTTTGTTTACTTGTTTCTACTAGTTAAAGAAGTGAGACAACTCCCTTAGAGTAATTGTATCTGGGACACCACAGACATGAACACTTCGTGGAAGAGGCTGCTTCTTCCTCAACGGAGCTCATTTGCTAATAGCTGCCATGCTGCATGATTGATTCTGGTTTGAAAAGGAATACCCAGTATAGCCGTGCCTCTTGGTAAAAATCACATGAAACCCACTAGACATAGGATGTACTTGCAGGATTCAGTATAGCTTCTTATTTTCAAAAGGTACGCATGATCTCACAACTTTTGTTATTTTAGTTACTATGACATTGTTATTAATATATTTTGTCTTTCAGTGCGTAGCAAGTGAAAGTACTCAATAAATATTAGTTGAATTAATAAATGCTTTAGTCAAGTAGTATGAGCCATAGGCCATAAATACAGTGGATCAATATTCTGCAAAAAAGTATCTGAAAACCTCATAAAGTTAAATGTGGGAAAATTTTGTCATGCTTTATGACTAGACAAGTAGGGTATGTCCACAATAAAAATATTCAGAAAAAATATGTTTATAGGGTTAGATGGCACTTTAGGGATTCTGGAATACTAACCCAGGAGTAATCTTTATGTTTGGTGTTGATTTTTTATGTATCTACTTTAAAATTACTGTTCTTGTTGCTGCTATATTTATAAAGTGTGATTATTTATGGTATATTCTTTACTTCGAGCCGGGGGCGGGGAGGTTGTTTAATAACCTGAATATTTATTTAAAAAGAGATATGAGCCCTGCCAACTTGTAGCATATACTTTAGTAAGCAAGTGTAAGAAGATAAATATACAGGAAACATAATTGCATAATATAGATATAGTTAGTTTTATGATATTAATTTGTGTTCAGTAAAATTCACTAATTTTACATAAACAGTGTGGTTTTCCTTAATGTATCTAATACAGTCATATCACCTACAAAACATTTCCATCATTCAAAGATTTTTTCTTCTAAAAGGTCTATAATAGCTCTAATATTTAAGTCTATGCCCTTCTAAGTTAATAGTTTTACATGGTATAGGGTCATGATTATAGATCATTATTTTGCATATGGATAGTCACGTATTCCAACATCATTCGTTAAAAGACTGTCCTTTCTCCATTGAATTAACTTGGCACTTCTGTTGAGTATCAGTTGGCCATGTCTGTGCATGCGCATGAGTGTGTGTTTGTGTGTGTGGCGCATGTGTGCCCACGCTGCACTACAGTCTTTTCCATTCATCTATTTATTTATCTTGACCCCAGAACATACTGTCATGATTGCTTTAGTTCTCATAGCAGGTCTGGAAATAAGGTAGTGCCAGTCCCCCAGCTTTGCTCTTTTTCAAAGACTATCTAGGTTCTTACATTTAAACATAAATTTTAGAACCTGCCTGTCAGTTTCTATAACAACAACAACAAAAACTTGCTGGTAGTTTGATGGTTGCATTGAATCTGTAGGCCAATATAGTTAGAAATGATATATTAATAATGTTGAACCTCCCCAATTGATAAAATGGGAGGTATCTCCTTTATCTTGGTTTCCATTAATTTCTCTCAATGAACAGCAGTTTTCAGTTAACAAGTCTTGGACATTCATTAAATGTTATCATTAAGAACTTCACTTTAGATGTTGTTGTAAATGGCAATTTTTTAACATTAAATGTGTATAAACATATACATTATATACACACACACACTCACACAATTTTTATCTAGTCAGTATCCTATGATCCCGTGAAATATATTACAGTTAGGAGATTGTTTAATCTGTGTTCATGGATTATTTTTCTATAGACAATCATGTCATCTGTAAATGGAGACAATTTTGTATTTTTCTAATATCTGAATGACTAATTTTAATACTTTTTGGGGATGATAGTCACTCTTGGTCTTCTGAAAATAAAATTTAAAACTCATGAAATCTTTTTTCCCCTGAATTCCATTCCAGCTACATTTTATACTTACAATGTCACACCTAAAAACTTCTTTAGAATAGAGCCTTTTTAAAAGTTAAATTCTTTCTTTTGGTGTTTAGAGCAGAGTGGTTTACTCCCTAGAGGATCTTGTCTAGAAAGTAACTGTTATCTGCAGCTGTAGTATTCTACCAGCTAACTTTCCTTAAAATATGCCAAAGCTGACTTAAATACACCCCTAACCTTGAAAAAAATAATAGGAGTTTTTGAGTCCTATTATTTTTTTCAAGGTTAGGGGTGTTTAACTAGGAATGGAATTATAGGATCATATGGTAATTCTATGTGTGAAGAATTCTCTGTGTGAAGAGATGTGAAGTGGTATCTCATTTGGCTTTAATTCACATTTCCATACTGGTTAGTGATGTTGGGCCTCTTTTCATGTGCTTATTGGCCATTTGCATATCCTGTGAAGAAATGTCTATTTAAATTCTTTGCTGCTGTTTTAATTGGACTTTTGGTTTAATTGTTGACTTGTACAAGCTCTGTATTCTGGATATAATCTCCTGCCAGATATATAATTTGCACATATTTTCTACTATTCTGTATGTTTTCACTTTTTTGATAGTGTCCTTTGATACACAAAGTTTCAATTTTGATGGAGTCCATTTATTTTGTTGTTGTTGCTCGTACTTTTAGTATCATATGTATGAATCCATTGCTAACTCTGAGTCATAGGGACTTACCAGTATATTTTTTAAAGAGATTTATGGTTTTACCTTATCTTTTTGGATCATTGATTGATTTTGAGATAATTTTGGTATATGGTGTGAGGTAGGGAATCCACCTTCAGTTTTTACATAACATACATTTCACTTCGCACCTTTGTTGAAGAGACTATTCTATCCCCATTGTATGGTGTTTCACCTTTGTTGATTATCACTGATCACAGATAATCTGGATTTACTTAAGGATGTGCATTTTTAATATATAGCTCTATGAGTCTGTCCTTGTGCCAGCATCACACTGTGTTGGTTACTATAGCTTTGTAGTAAGTTTTGAAATGAGAAAGTATGAATGGTACAAATTTTAAAAAATTGTTTTGCTATTCAGAGTCCCTTGCAATTCATATCAATTCAAATATTGGCTTTTCCATTTTTGCAAAAATAAGCAGTTGTGGTTTTGATAGCAATTGTGTTGAATATGTGGATCACTTTGGTTAATATTATCATCTTAGAAATACTAGTCTTTCAAGTGACAAACATAAATTGTCCTTCCATTTATTTATGTCTTTAATTTCTTTCAGTAATACTTCATGATTTTAAATGTACAAGTCTTTCATTCTTCAGTGAAATTTATTCCTAAGTATTTTATTCTTTTGGATGTTACAAAAAACAGAATTGATTTTTTAATATCCTTTTTTTTTTTGATTACTCAATGCTGGTGTATACAAATACAACTATTTGTAGAATGTTGACTGAGTACCCTTTAACTGTATGGAATCCACTGATTAGTTCTCAGAGGCTATTAAGGGTTCTTTGGTCTTTTAGTATATATAATTTATTTCTTCCTTCCTAAATTCACTTCCTTTTATTTCTTTATCTTGCGTAATTATTCTGGCTAGATTCTAGTACAGTGTTGAATAGCAGTGGTGAAAAAGAACATTTTTTTTTCTCATTTCTGATCATAGGGGTAAAGCTTTCAGTCTTTCATCATTGACTATTGTCTTAGCTTTGGGTTTTTCATAAACGATATATTGGTGAGTTTGAGGAAGTTTCCTTCTATTCCTGATTTAAAAAAAAACATTTTTATGAGAAGAGAGTGATGGATTTTGTCAACGCATTTTATCATTAATTGAGATGATTGTTTCTCTTTTTTTTTCCCCTAATAATGTGTTGTTACTTTGGTTGATCTTCTTTAGTTGAGCTCCCCTTACATTCCTAGGGTAAATGCTTCCCCTTAATGATGCATAATCCTTTTAATATGCTGACAAATTTTATTTGTTAATTTAAAAAATTCTGCCATTCTCTGCTAGTATTGCATTGAGGAGTTTTGTATCTATATTCGTAAGGAATATTAATAAATTACTTTTCTTACATTTGTTTAGATTTGCATCAGGATAATTCTAACTTTATAGAATGAATCAATAAGTATTCCCTCCTTTTCTGGTTTTTGGAAGAGTTTGAGAACATCAGTGTTAATTTTTTAAGTGTTTTGTAGAATTCACAAGTAAAGCCATTTAATCCTGATAATTCTTTATTGGAATGTTTTTCATTTCTGATCAATTTCTTTTTTTTAAATTTACTTGTTACAAATCTATACAGAATTTCACAACCCTGAGTTGGTGACTTGAGACAAAATCAAGAGTTGGAAGCTTAACTCACAGAGCCAACCAGGTGACCTTACAACTTACTTTGAATTGATGCTAACTCAACCTCAATAGCCTAATAAACTCACTTCTATATAGCTTTGCCCTTCCTTATGTTTGTTTTGTTGCAAATTACATCTTCTATACATTGTGTACCCTTTAACATAGATTTAAAATTATTTCTTCATTTGTCTTTTATATAAGAAATATAGAGTGGAATTCTAAACCAAATATACAGTAATGTTGACTTTTATGATCAGTTATATGGTTATTTTGACTAGAGTTCTTTGTTTTTTCATCTGATTTTAAGTTACTAATTCCTTTTACTTCATCCTAAAGTACTCCCTTTAGCATTCCCTAGACTAGGTCAGATCCACTTGTAATGAACCTCCTCAGCTTTTGTTAAACTCAGAATGTTTTGGTTTCTCCTTCAACTTTGAAGGATGGTTTTGCTGGATACAGGATTTTGGTTGACAGCTTTTTCTTTTTAGCACTTTCATAATGATATCTCATCTCTTTCTGGCCTCAAAGTTTTTGATAAGAAACTTGCAGTTAAACCCATTGAAGATTCCCTATATGTAAGTTGATTGTCTTTTGCTGCTTTCAAGATTGTGTGTTTGTCATTAGCTTTTGGTAATTTGATTACAGTGTATCTCAGCCTAGATCTCCCTGTGTTTATCCTTCTTGGAGTTTTTGAGCTTCTTGAGCACATAAATACATGTATTTTTACAAATTTAGCAGGTGTTTGGCATTATTTCTGCAGATACTCTTTCTGTCCTTTCTTTCCTCTCTGTTTGGGACTCCCTGGTCTTATATTGGTATGCTAGTGGTCTTCCACATGTCCTTCAGTTTTGTTTTCTATTTTCTATTTTCTTTTTGATCCTCAGGGTAGATAATTTCAGTTAGCCTAAATTCTAGTTTACTGTTTTTTTTTCTCTTTTGCCTCCTCAAACGTACTATTTAAACCCTCTAGTAAATTTTAATTCTCATTGTAGTACATTTTAGCTCCAGAATATATGTGGATTTTTTTTTAAAGATTTCTATCTTGGGGCACCTGGGTGACTCAGTAGTTAGGCATCTGCCTTCAGCTCAGGACATGATCCCAGGTTCTGGGCATCAAGCCCCACATCAGGCTCCCCGCTCGGCAGGAAGTGTGCTCGACCTCCTGCTTCTGTTCCCTTTCTCCCTGTGTCTTTCTTTGTGTCAAATAAATAAATAACATCTTTAAAAAATTTCTATCTCTTTAATGATATTCTCCATTTTTTATACATTGTCCTCATGGTTTCCTTTTGCTCTTTGTTCATGATTTCCTTTATTTCTGTGAGTATATTTAAAACAGTTGATTTAAAGTCTTCATCTAATAAGAAACTTGTTTCTGCTTCCTCAGGGGCAGTTTCTGCTTCCTCCGGGGCAGTTTCTGCTAATTTCTTCTGTCAGTGGACCATACTATCTTGATTCTTCCCATGCTTTAAATTTTGTACTGAAAACTGCATTTTGAATACAATAATATAGAACACTTGATACTGGATTCTTCCCCCTCTTAAGAACATATTTTTGTTGTTGTTGTTTGCTATAGACTGGAGCTGATTTTGTTGTTTTTAATTGACTTTTCTGATGTATTTTGAAAAGTCAGAATTTTCTGTCATATGTAGTCTCTGAAGTTTCTTTAGCTTGTGTTCAGCTACTATTTTTACAAAGAATTCCTTGAATTGTAGGAGCCAAACAAACTCTCCCATTCTTTTCAGATCAGTTCTGTGCTGGGGATTTAATTCACTACTTAACCTGGTCATTTACAACTCTGCCTTGGCTGTCAAGTCCTGTTTTTATTAAGCCTAGAGTTCAGTCAGAGGTGGACACTTAAGGTCTTCTCAGGTCTTTTCTGAACATGCAACCTGCTCTTAGCATGCTTGTGGTTTCCTGAATTTCCCAATATATGTAAGCACTTTGAATTTCTAATTTCTTAAAGAAAAGCTTTCCCCAGCTTCTCAAGCTTGAGTGCTCTGTTTTATGCTTCAACTGTAATTTCACCACACCACCCCCCAGATAGCTGTGGCTTATTCATTTACCTTACAACATTTTTCATAATACCCACTGATTTTCTGTACTGGGTATTCTGGGTCTGGTGTAAGGAAAATAAGTGCCTTCTGTCAGTCTTTCCAATAGCCCCAAACAAGACAGAGCAGGCAAACAGAGTTTCTTTGAGATAAAGTCTACTCTGTTTCTTCCAGAACCCAGGGACCAAGGTCACATACTCTAAATGCAGGCTGTTGACTTAAAGATCAGCACGGAACTAGGGAGGGGATTGGAGTAATGACAAATACAAATGCCACAAAGATTTTCTACTATTTCTAGATTACTTTTTTCTTGATTCATTGTTTACTAGATTGTTGTAAATCTTTGACTATTTTCCAGTGTTCTGACAAAGTTTATTCTGGCTGTTTTGCTTCCTTTTTGATGTTTCTGTGGAGTAACAGCCTCTTAGAGCTACCTATTCCTCCATGTTCACTGTTACCCCTTTGATGATAAACTTTGCTGATACAGTTTACATGTGTTTTGGCCTCTGTCTATGATTAACATGCTTTATTCTACTTGAAACCTTCAAGCATAGGGTTTATATCTTTACCATCTACAGAATTCCCCATATTTATCATACCATGCATAATAGTTTGCATTATCAGTACAAACAGGGTTTCCAATAAATGTTGACCAGGGACAAACTTGCCAATTATTCATGCTTACATTAGCAATTAGAGATTTTAACAGAAGTATTTTGTGAAATTTCTTGAGGGGGAATATAGTATATAGGGTACGATCATTAAATCTGATGAAAAAAATCTGATGAAAAAATAATGATATTGCCAAAAAGAAAAATCCACATCATAGAGACCTAGAATACTATTTATTATACACTTAGCTGTTTGAAATGTAGATAAAAGTAAACAATAAAATACACAGTGATATACACAATAGGGCCTAGGGTAGGATATTTTAACAGATTATTAAGGACCTAAAAATACTTTTTGGGCATTTCAATTATATATATCAACATTTACTGGATTAGATATTAAATTATATATTAACATATATTATTAATATATAACATAAAATATATTAAATAAATTAAATATTAGATATTAAAATATAATTTAGAATTTTTCTAAATGTTTCTTAAAAACTTAAAATGGCAATAATAAAACTATACATGTGAATATACATGACATATAATAAAATAGTCATATTTTTCAGAAGAAAAAATAGTGAGAATAGCATTATTTCTTACTTTTAACAAATCTGTTTAATGTCTGGATGAATAGAAGGCATCAGATTTCTCATATGTTTTTCTGTGTTATTTCTTTTTGGTTGACATATATGAAGGAATCATGATCTCATAATTATATGTAGTTATAAATGGAATATGTGTTTTTTTTCAACTTATTTATATTCAGAAAAACATTATTCATTATTTTTTCACCACACCCAGTGCTCCATGCAAGCCGTGCCCTCTATAATACCCACCACCTGGTACCCCAACCTCCCACCCCCCCGCCACTTCAAACCCCTCAGATTGTCTTCAGAGTCCATAGTCTCTCATGGTTCACCTCCCCTTCCAATTTACCCAAATTCCCTACTCCTCTCTAATGCCCCTTGTCCTCCATGCTATTTGTTATGCTCCACAAATAAGTGAAACCATATGATAATTGACTCTCTCTGCTTTACTTATTTCACTCAGCATAATCTCTTCCAGGCCCGTCCATGTTGCTACAAAAGTTGGGTATTCATCCTTTCTGATGGAGGCATAATACTCCATAGTGTATATGGACCACATCTTCCTTATCCATTCATCCGTTGAAGGGCATCTTGGTTCTTTCCATAGTTTGGCGACTGTGGCCATTGCTGCTATAAACATTGGGGTACAGATGGCCCTTCTTTTCACGACATCTGTGTCTTTGGGGTAAATACCCAGGAGTGCAATTGCAGGGTCGTAGGGAAGCTCTATTTTTAATTTCTTGAGGAATCTCCACATTGTTCTCCAAAGAGGCTGCACCAACTTGCATTCCCACCAACAGTGTAAGAGGGTTCCCCTCTCTCCACATCCTCTCCAACACATGTTGTTTCCTGTTTTGTTAATTTTGGCCATTCTAACTGGTGTAAGGTGATATCTCAATGTGGTTTTAATTTGAATCTCCCTGAGGGCTAATGATGATGAGCATTTTTTCATGTGTCTGCTAGCCATTTGTATGTCTTGATTGGAGAAGTGTCTGTTCATATCTTCTGCCCATTTTTTGATGTGTTTGTCTGTTTCGTGTGGGTTGAGTTTGAGGAGTTCATTATAGATCCTGGATATCAACCTTTTATCTGTACTGTCATTTGCAAATATCTTCTCCCATTCCGTGGGTTGCCTCTTTGTCTTTTTGACTGTTTCCTTTGCTGTGCAGAAGCTTTTGATTTTGATGAAGTCCCAGAAGTTTATTTTCGCTTTTGTTTCCTTTGCCTTTGGAGACGTATCTTGAAAGAAGTTGCTGTGGCTGATATCAAAGAGATTTCTGCCTATGTTCTCCTCTAAGATTCTGATGGATTCCTGTCTCATGTTGAGGTCTTTTATCCATTTTGAGTTGATCTTTGTGTATGGTGTAAGAGAATGGTCGAGTTTCATTCTTCTACATATAGCTGTCCAGTTTTCCCAGCACCGTTTATTGAAGAGACTGTCTTTTTTCCACTGTATATTTTTTCCTGTTTTGTTAAAGATTAATTGACCATAGAGTTCAGGGTACATATCTGGGCTCTCTACTCTGTTCCACTGGTCTATGTGTCTGTTTTTGTGCCAGATACCTGGGAATAAACCTAACTAAAGAGGTAAAGGACCTTTACTTGAGGAACTACAGAACACTCATGAAAGAAATTGAAGAAGACACAAATAGATTTAAGACTATTCCATGCTCTTGGATCGGAAGAATAAACATTGTTAAAATGTCTATACTGGGGGGGGGACAAGATGGCGGGGTACTAGGAAGAGGCGTCTTTTCAGCTGGTACCCCAAAGTGAGCTGATTACCTACCAAAGAACTCTGATCAACCATGAAATCAGCCTGAGATCAGAATCATACACGTCTGGATCTCTACAGGGGCAGAAGACGCCAGTGAGCAGGTAAAGCGAAATGGGAACAGCGGACTGATATCGGAAGATAAACAAAAGGGGGAGGGAGCCACCAGAGGCGACCGGTGCAAAAGTAATACCCCGATACAAGCGAGAGTGCGCTGCATCTGGGGACGAGCATTAACTTGGAGACTGGTTGAAAGCATTCCAAAAGAGCAAAGGATCGCGGGGGCAAATTGTGGGAATCGGGGCGGCTAGGGACGGGGCTTAAGTCCCCGGTCCCAGACGGCCTCCCCGGCGCAGAGGCAGAGAGAGTGCGGCGGAGAAACCGGCTCCTGGTCCTTAAGCCGCCAGCGCGCCCCAGAGCGCGGGGGTTCCGGCTCCTGTGAGGGGACGGGAGCCGGGCCGGTCTGCAGAACGCGCACTCGCCCTACCACAAAGCTTGAGATGCGCGCGCACGTCGCTCCAGCTCTCCTGGGTTTCTAAGGCCGGGGGCGCTTCTTGATCCGGGCCATTGTTTCAAAGTCTAAGCCGCGCACGCGCGAAACTCTTCCCCCGACAGAGGCGCGCAAAAGCCCAGCCAGCGGCTTCCGGACCAGCGCCCCGTTCTCAGTGCCCCAGACGCGCGCCCGACCCACAGCCACCTCTGAAAAGAGGTGCGCGCAAGCGGGGCACTCCCAGCCCGGGCCAGCGGCAAAATTTCAGTGTGCGATCACTGCTTGGAACCTCTCTGGCGGTCAGGAGCTCCCAGACAGCCGCCACTGCCGTGGCTTTGGGGACGAGCAAAAGATCCTGCGCCCCCAGGGTCTTTAACTTGGAACCTGCACTACCAGCCTCCAAGGGGGAATTTATTCAGCTTCTGCACCCAGACTGAGGCTTCTCTCTGAGACGGAGATCAGGAAGTGTTCCAGGGTGCACCTTGACTGCACCACAGTTGATACATCCAGCTACATCTGTTCAGTCTTCTCCCACCAAAATGACTAGGAGGAGGAATGCCCAACAGAAGAAAAATACAGAGGATGGACCTTCTGCAATAGAGCTAACGGCTATCAACATAGACAATATGTCGGAAAGAGAATTCAGGCTAACAATTATCCAGGCAATAGCTAGGTTGGAGAAAGCCATGGATGAACAAACAGAATTGATTAGGGCCGAACTGAAAGCGACCAGACAGGATGTTCACAATGTTAGGGCGGAGCTTAAAGCTACCAGGGAGGAGGTCCACAATGCTCTCAATGAGTTCCAATCCAATCTAAACTCTCTCAAATCTAGGGTAACTGAGACAGAAGATAGAATTAGTGATCTGGAAGACAAACAGATAGAGAGAAAGGATCAGGAGGAAGCCTGGAACAAACAGCTTAGATCCCACGAAAGCAGAATTAGGGAAATAAGTGATGCCATGAAGCGTTCCAACGTCAGAATTATTGGAATTCCTGAAGGGGGGGAGAAAGAAAGAAGTCTAGAAGATGTCGTGGAACAAGTCCTTCATGAAAACTTTCCGAATCTCGCGAATGAAACCAGCGTTCATGTACTAGAGGCTGAACGGTCTCCACCCAAGATTATACACTCCAAAAAAACATCACGACACCTGATAGTCAAATTGAGAAATTATAATTGTAGGTATAATCTCTTGAAAGCTGCCAGGGCTAAGAGGCTCCTTACTTACAGAGGGAAGCCCATCAGAATAACGTCAGACCTGTCCACAGAGACCTGGCAAGCCAGAAGAGGCTGGCAAGATATATTCAGGGCACTAAATGAGAAGAACATGCAGCCAAGAATACTCTATCCAGCAAGACTGACATTCAAAATGGATGGAGAGATAAAGAGTTTCCAAGACCAGCAAGGCTTAAAAGACTATGCAACCACCAAGCCGATACTGCAGGGAATATTAAGGGGGGGTGCTATAAAAGAGGAAAAATCCAAAGAATAGCATTGAACAGAAATATAGAGACAGTCTACAGAAAGAAAGACTTCAAAGGTAACTCGATGTCAATAAAAACATATCTATCAATAATCACTCTCAATGTGAATGGCCTAAATGCACCCATAAAACGGCACAGGGTTGCAGATTGGATAAAACGACAGGACCCATCCATATGCTGTCTACAAGAGACCCATTTTGAACCTAAAGATACACGCAGACTGAAAGTGAAGGGGTAGAGAAGCATCTTTCATGCCAATGGGACTCAAAAGAAGGCTGGGGTAGCGATTCTCATATCAGATAAATTAGACTTCAAACTAAAGACTGTAGTCAGAGATACAGAAGGACACTACATAATCCTTAAAGGGACTATCCACCAAGATGATCTAACAATTGTAAATATCTATGCTCCCAATATGGGAGCAGCCAATTACTTAAGAAAACTGTTAATCAAGATAAAGAGTGATATTGATATGAATACACTAATAGTAGGTGATCTTAACACGCCTCTTTCAGAATTAGACAGATCATCGAAGCAGAAAATCAATAAAGAAACAAGAGCATTGAATGACACATTGGACCAGATGGACCTCATAGATATATACACAACATTCCACCCTAAAACAGCAGAATACTCATTCTTCTCAAGTGCACACGGAACCTTCTCCAGAATAGACCACATACTGGGTCACAAATCAGCACTCAGCCGATACCAAAAGACCGAGATTATTCCCTGCATATTATCAGATCACAATGCTTTGAAACTGGAGCTCAATCACAAGGAAAAGTTCCGAAGGAACTCAAACACCTGGAAGCTAAAGACCACCTTGCTTAAGAATGCTTGGATCAACCAGGAGATCAAAGAAGAACTGAAACAATTCATGGAAACCAATGAGAATGAAGACACTACGGTCCAAAACCTATGGGATACAGCAAAGGCGGTCCTAAGGGGAAATATATATAGCTATCCAAGCCTCGCTCAAAAAAATTGAAAAATCCAGAACACACCAGCTGTCTCTACACCTTAAAGAACTGGAGGATCAACAACAAATCAAACCAACTCCACACATAAGAAGGGAAATCATCAAGATTAGAGCTGAGATCAATGAGGGAGAAACCTGAGATACAGTAGAACGTATCAATGAAACTAGAAGCTGGTTTTTTGAAAGAATCAATAAGATCGATACGCCACTGGCTACACTAATCCAAAAGAAAAGAGAGAAAGCCCAAATTCATAAAATTATGAATGAAAAGGGAGAGATCACAACTAACACCAAGGAAGTAGAAACAATCATCAGAAGTTATTACGAACAGTTATATGCCAATAAGCTTAGCAACCTAGATGAAATGGATGCATTCCTGGAAATATATAAACTACCAAAATTGAACCAGGAAGAAATCGACAAACTGAATAGACCGATATCTAATAACGAGATTGAAGCAGTGATCAAAAATCTCCCAAAAAACAAGAGCCCAGGACCTGACGGATTCCCTGGGGAATTCTACCAAACCTTCCAAGAAGAAATAACCCCTATTCTCCTGAAGCTGTTTCAAAAAATTGAAGCAGAAGGAAAACTTCCAGACTCTTTCTATGAAGCCAGCATTACCCTGATCCCCAAACCAGGCAAGGACCATACCAAAAAGGAGAATTTCAGACCAATATCACTGATGAATATGGATGCTAAGATTCTCAACAAGATCCTAGCCAACAGGATCCAACAACACATTAAAAAGATTATCCACCATGATCAGGTGGTATTCATCCCTGGGCTACAAGGATGGTTCAACATTCGTAAATCAATCAATGTGATACAACAAATTAATAGGAGAAGAGAGAAGAACCACATGGTCCTCTCAATTGATGCAGAAAAAGCATTTGACAAAATCCAACAGCCGTTCCTGATTAAAACGCTTCAAAGTATAGGGATAGAGGGAACATTCCTGAACCTCATCCAATCTATCTATGAAAGACCCACAGCAAATATCATCCTCAATGGGAAAAAGCTTGCAGCCTTCCCGTTGAGATCAGGAACAAGACAAGGATGCCCACTTTCACCACTCTTGTTCAACACAGTATTAGAAGTCCTAGCAACAGCAATCAGACAACAGAGAGAAATAAAAGGTATCCAAATTGGTAATGAAGAAGTCAAACTCTCTCTTTTCGCAGATGACATGATTCTTTATATGGAAAACCCAAAAGACTCCACCCCCAAACTACTAGAACTCATACAGCAATTCAGCAGCATGGCAGGATACAAAGTCAATGTGCAGAAATCAGTAGCTTTCTTATACACTAACAATGAAAATACAGAAAGGAAATTAGAGAATCGATTCCATTTACTATAGCACCAAGAACCATAAGATACCTGGGAATAAACCTAACTAAAGAGGTAAAAGATCTATACTTGAGGAACTATAGAACACTCATGAAAGAAATTGAAGAAGACACAAAAAGATGGAAGTCCATTCCATGCTCTTGGATCGGAAGAATAAACATTGTTAAAATGTCTATACTGCCTAGAGCAATCTATACTTTTAATGCCATTCCGATCAAAATTCCACCGGTATTCTTCAAAGAGCTGGAGCAAATAATCCTAAAATTTGTATGGAATCAGAAGAGACCCCGAATTGCTAAGGAAATGTTGAAAAACAAAAATAAAGCTGGTGGCATCACCTTACCTGATTTCAAGCTTTATTACAAAGCTGTGATCATCAAATTTTATTTTAAAAAGTGTTTCCTATATAAGGGCATGTACATATATATTTATATATGAGTATATGTATGCATTTTTATTTATACAAAAGGATATTAGGGATTTTAGTTGTATATTTGTATTATTAGCGAAGCTACAGGTTTTCTGGGTATAATAGAAATCCAACAAAATAGTGGCTTACTCTAGATCAGGATTTCTCAACTTTGGCACTATTGACATTTTAGACTATATAATTCTTGGAAATGGGAGCTTTCTTGCGTATTGTAGGATGTTTAGCCACATCACTGGGTTCTACCCACAGATGCCAGAAGTAACCACACTGTCCCAGTTAATGATAACCAAAAATGTCTCCTAAATGTTCTCTGGGGGTCAAGGGGACCAAGTTGGCCCCTACTGAGAATCACTGAGCTGGATATAAATGTGTGACTCACCCAGAGAGCCTAAGTGGGCACAGTGGCTTTTTTCCGCATTAGGACCCCTTGTTTTCTCATCTCTGGGACCTGCCCTCATGATACAGGCCCCCAGGACTTACTCAAGTATCCTGATTCTAGGAAAGCAAGGAAAACGGTGCTGGTACACTTATTCTGTATATTTAAAAAAGTCCCCAGCTGGGGGACATTGGCTCTGATTGGATTAATGGATTTCCATATGGTAAACACTTCTTTCATGGCTGATACTAAACTACCAATGTTTAATAACTGGCTTGCTAGATTCTTGAACGTTTAATAGTCAACTTTTGTAAGGTGGTTTTGCTGGGAAGAAGCATACCACAGACAGAAAAAAGGGGAAGATGAAGGAAATGGTACAGCCTTCTGTTTAATGGTAAAGTGAGGTTTCATTTCTGTTCATGACCATGTTCATCCTAGCTGCAAGGAGGCTGAAATGCCGTGTTTCTTCTGGTCAGCATACAGCTGCCAAAGAATCAGACAATCGATCTCTAAGAGACATAGAGAATATTTATTGGTGGGGGGGGACAGCCCTTTCTGTACTATTATAGCAAAAAAATCAACCAGAAATCTCAGTGAATTACATTTAAGAGGATCTTACAAATCTCAGCAGATGAGATACATCACAGATCTGCCTATTCCAACAGTCAAAGTTTCCTCACACAGCTAATATCAGAGGTTGCTGGGTAACTGCTCTTGCAATTTCTTAAACTGAAGGTATACGTGTCTCTAAAATTCTATACTTTTAGCTCAGTTTGTTTGAATTTGAAGTTGGTTACCTATGTTCTCCAGGAATAAATATTGGAGGATTTTGGAATTAGAAGAAGCTTCATAATGATAATAATAACAGTATTTATTTATTTATTTATCCAATTTATTTATTTTCAGAAAAACAGTATTCATTATTTTTTCACCACACCCAGTGCTCCATGCAAGCCCTGCCCTCTATAATACCCTCCACCTGGTACCCCAACCTCCCACACCCCCGCCACTTCAAACCCCTCAGACTGTTTTTCAGAGTCCATAGTCTCTCATGGTTCACCTCCCCTTCCAATTTACCCAAATTCCCTACTCCTCTCTAATGCCCCTTGTCCTCCATGCTATTTGTTATGCTCCACAAATAAGTGAAACCATATGATAATTGACTCTCTCTGCTTTACTTATTTCACTCAGCATAATCTCTTCCAGGCCCGTCCATGTTGCTACAAAAGTTGGGTATTCGTCCTTTCTGATGGAGGCATAATACTCCATAGTGTATATGGACCACATCTTCCTTATCCATTCATCCGTTGAAGGGCATCTTGGTTCTTTCCATAGTTTGGCGACTGTGGCCATTGCTGCTATAAACATTGGGGTACAGATGGCCCTTCTTTTCACGACATCTGTGTCTTTGGGGTAAATACCCAGGAGTGCAATTGCAGGGTCGTAGGGAAGCTCTATTTTTAATTTCTTGAGGAATCTCCACACTGTTCTTCAAAGAGGCTGCACCAACTTGCATTCCCACCAACAGTGTAAGAGGGTTCCCCTTTCTCCACATCCTCTCCAACGCATGTTGTTTCCTGTTTTGTTAATTTTGGCCATTCTAACTGGTGTAAGTTGATATCTCAATGTGGTTTTAATTTGAATCTCCCTGAGGGCTAATGATGATGAGCATTTTTTCATGTGTCTGCTAGCCATTTGTATGTCTTGATTGGAGAAGTGTCTGTTCATATCTTCTGCCCATTTTTTGATGTGTTTTTCTGTTTCGTGTGGGTTGGGTTTGAGGAGTTCATTATAGATCCTGGATATCAACCTTTTGTCTGTACTGTCATTTGCAAATATCTTCTCCCATTCCGTGGGTTGCCCCTTTGTCTTTTTGACTGTTTTCTTTGCTGTGCAGAAGCTTTTGATTTTGATGAAGTCCCAGAAGTTTATTTTCGCTTTTGTTTCCTTTGCCTTTGGAGACGTATCTTGAAAGAAGTTGCTGTGGCTGATATCAAAGAGATTTCTGCCTATGTTCTCCTCTAAGATTCTGATGGATTCCTGTCTCACGTTGAGGTATTTTATCCATTTTGAGTTGACCTTTGTGTACAGTGTAAGAGAATGGTAGAGTTTCATTCTTCTACATATAGCTGTCCAGTTTTCCCAGCACCATTTATTGAAGAGACTGTCTTTTTTCCACTGTATATTTTTTCCTGTTTTGTCAAAGATTAATTGACCATAGAGTTGAGGGTCCATATCAGGGCTCTCTACTCTGTTCCACTGGTCTATGTGTCTGTTTTTATGCCAGTACCATGCAGTCTTGGTGATCATAGCTTTGTAATAAAGCTTGAAATCAGGTAAGGTGATGCCGCCAGCTTTATTTTTGTTTTTCAACATTTCCTTAGCGATTCGGTGTCTCTTCTGATTCCATACAAATTTTAGGATTATTTGCTCCAGCTCTTTAAGAATGCCGGTTGGATTTTGATCGGAATGGCATTAAAAGTACAGATTGCTCTAGGCAGTATAGACATTTTAACAATGTTTATTCTTCCGATCCAAGAGCATGGAATGGTCTTCCATCTTTTTGTGTCTTCTTCAATTTCTTTCATGAGTGTTCTATAGTTCCTCAAGTATAGATCCTTTACCTCTTTAGTTAGGTTTATTCCCAGGTATCTTATGGTTCTTGGTGCTATAGTAAATGGAATCGATTCTCTAATTTCCCTTTCTGTATTTTCATTGTTAGTGTATAAGAAAGCCACTGATTTCTGCACATTGACTTTGTATCCTGCCACGCTGCTGAATTGCTGTATGAGTTCTAGTAGTTTGGGGGTGGAGTCTTTTGGGTTTTCCATATAAAGAATCATGTCATCTGCGAAGAGAGGGAGTTTGACTTCTTCATTACCAATTTGGATACCTTTTATTTCTCTCTGTTGTCTGATTGCTGTTGCTAGGACTTCTAATACTGTGTTGAACAAGAGTGGTGAAAGTGGGCATCCTTGTCTTGTTCCTGATCTCAATGGGAAGGCTGCAAGCTTTTTCCCATTGAGGATGATATTTGCTGTGGGTCTTTCATAGATAGATTGGATGAGGTTCAGGAATGTTCCCTCTATCCCTATACTTTGAAGCGTTTTAATCAGGAACGGCTGTTGGATTTTGTCAAATGCTTTTTCTGCATCAATTGAGAGGACTATGTGGTTCTTCTCTCTTCTCATATGAATTTGTTGTATCACATTGATTGATTTGCGAATGTTGAACCATCCTTGTAGCCCAGGGATGAATCCCACCTGATCATGGTGGATAATCTTTTTAATGTGTTGTTGGATCCTGTTGGCTAGGATCTTATTGAGAATCTTAGCATCCATATTCATCAGTGATATTGGTCTGAAATTCTCCTTTTTGGTAGGGTCCTTACCTTTTTTGGGGATCAGGGTAATGCTGGCTTCATAGAAAGAGTCTGGAAGTTTTCCTTCTGCTTCAATTTTTTGAAACAGCTTCAGGAGAATAGGGGTTATTTCTTCTTGGAAGGTTTGGTAGAATTCCCCAGGGAATCCGTCAGGTCCTGGGCTCTTGTTTTTTGGGAGGTTTTTGATCACTGCTTCAATCTCGTTATTAGATATCAGTCTATTCAGGTTGTCGATTTCTTCCTGGTTCAATTTTGGTAGTTTATATTCTTCCAGGAATGCATCCATTTCACCGAGGTTGCTAAGCTTATTGGCATATAACTGTTCGTAATAACTTCTGATGATTGTTTCTACTTCCTTGGTGTTAGTTGTGATCTCTCCCTTTTTATTCATAATTTTATGAATTTGGGATTTCTCTCGTTTCTTTCGGATTAGTGTAGCCAGTGGCTTATCGATCAAAAGCCCAGCCTGTGGCTTACGGACCAGTGCCCCGTTCTCAGTGCCCCAGACGCGCGCCCGACCCACAGCAGCCTCTGAAAAGAGGTGCGCGCCATCCGGGCACTCCCAGCCCGGGCCGGCGGCAAAGTCTCAGTGTGCGAT
Organism: Neogale vison; assembly: GCF_020171115.1. Taxonomy (NCBI): domain Eukaryota; kingdom Metazoa; phylum Chordata; class Mammalia; order Carnivora; family Mustelidae; genus Neogale; species Neogale vison. The sequence goes on along the minus strand of NC_058092.1, from coordinate 147,616,222 downwards.
CACTGTTTGGAACCTCTCTGGCGGTCACGAGCTCCCAGACAGCCGCCACTGCCTTGGCTTTGGGGACGAGCAAAAGATCCTGCGCCCCCAGGGTCTGCAACGTGGAACCTGCACTGCCAGCCTCCAAGGGGGAATTTATTCAGCTTCTGCACCCAGACTGAGGCTTCTCTCTGAGACAGAGATCAGGAAGTGTTCCAGGGTGCACCTTGACTGCACCACAGTTGATACATCCAGCTACATCTGTTCAGTCTTCTCCCACCAAAATGACTAGGAGGAGGAATGCCCAACAGAAGAAAGATACAGAGGATGGACCTTCTGCAACAGAGCTAACGGCTATCAACATAGACAATATGTCAGAAAGAGAATTCAGGCTAACAATTATCCAGGCAATAGCTAGGTTGGAGAAAGCCATGGATGAACAAACAGAATTGATTAGGGCCGAACTGAAAGCGACCAGACAGGATGTTCACAATGTTAGGGCGGAGCTTAAAGCTACCAGGGAGGAGGTCCACAATGCTCTCAATGAGTTCCAATCTAATCTAAACTCTCTCAAATCTAGGGTAACTGAGACAGAAGATAGAATTAGTGATCTGGAAGACAAACAGATAGAGAGAAAGGATCAGGAGGAAGCCTGGAACAAACAGCTTAGATCCCACGAAAGCAGAATCAGGGAAATAAATGATGCCATGAAGCGTTCCAACGTCAGAATTATTGGAATTCCTGAAGGGGAGGAGAAAGAAAGAAATCTAGAAGATACCGTGGAACAAGTCCTTCATGAAAATTTTCCGAATCTCGTGAATGAAACCAGCGTTCATGTACTAGAGGCTGAACAGTCTCCACCCAAGATTATACACTCCAAAAAAAAATCACAACACCTGATAGTCAAATTGAGAAATTATAATTGTAGGTATAATCTCTTGAAAGCCGCCAGGGCAAAGAGGTTCCTTACTTACAGAGGGAAGCCCATCAGAATGATAACAGTTTTAATAGATAACCTATATAATACATGTTTCAGTCACTATCTAAATATTTTACATATTTTTTATGTTAACTTAATCTTCACAATAACTCAACTAAAGTTGAAATGGGTAAGTAGGACAATTCCAAGGCCATAAAAAGCCAGATCTAGCATAAAACTGTGTTAGCAGTTTTAGTGATATAATAGAAAGTTGGATTTTGGTCTTAAAGATTTTTAAAAATTTATTTTGAGAGAGGTTGAGAGAGAGAGAAAGTTGGAGAGAGAGTGCACATGTAGGGGAGGAATAGAGGGAGAGAATCTCAAACAGACTCCCATCTGAGCACAGAGCCAAATGTGGGGCTTAATCCAAGGACACTGAGATCATGACCTGAGCCAAAACTAAGAATTGGATGCTTAAGTGCCTGAGCCACCCAGGCACCCCTGGGTTTGAGTTTTAGACTTAGGTTTGCTACTTGCTGGTTCTGGAAACTTGTTAGGTTTTTGTTTTGTTTTGTTTTTACAATTTCCTCATTTGTAAGATGGAGATAATAACCCTTCCTTTTTAGGATTGTTGTGAAGATGGAGTGATTTATCAGGGAGTTGCTTTGGTGCTAATGACAGATCCAAAATAACAGTTGATTAAACAAGATGGACATTTGTTTCTCTATAATGCAAAAGTCCCAATACACAGTTCAGGCTTGGGTTGCAGCTGTGTGATCCTCAGAATCCAGGCTCTACCCTGTTGCTTAACATTTATCAATATTTATTACTCAGGAGTGCTCTAAGATGCCTAGTCCCACATCCCAGCAGTGGGATCTGGGTGAAAGGGAACTAATCAGTGTGTCCTATCCTTTAAGGACAAGACCTGGAAGCTGTGCGCATCATTCCAGTCATGCCCCCTTGTCTGGCAGTTAGACATATTTTTACACTTTTGATGCAAGTGTCATTTTTAAATTGCAGCCTTCATTTAGGAAGTTTTGGTCTCAACATTTTAAACTCAAAGCTTGGGAAGATGGCAGAGTAGGAGGACCCTGAGATCCCCCTGTGCCATGTTTATAAATAGGTATTATCAGCATCCAAGCAATAAACTGGAGCATGATCAAAAGACTGGCAGAACAAACTCCACAATGATACAGATAGAAGAAGCTGGATCTGAAAGATTAGGAAGGTCAGAAAGGGATAGGGAGGCTGCCGGCAGGAATGAAGAAGCTGTGTAGGCATAGAGGACTGAGAAATGAGCCCTGGCACTGGGGAGCTCACACAGGGAAAAAGAATCACCATAGCATTTGGCTTTAAAACCCAGAGGCTTTGATTTACATGCATGTGTAAAATCAGTGGAACTTAGATCCTGAAGCTTTAAAAATTAGCTGACTCAGCGCTTCACAAGCTGGGAAGGCAAGGGATAGCTGGGGCACCACACTCAAAGAGACAACAGTCTGCATGAACAGGCAATAAAAACAACAGTTTACACACGCCCGGGGCAAATGGAAGGTAGATCTGTTCATATTGATTTCAGAGCACATTGGGGAACTTCTCTATAAATGAGGGATCTGGCAGGGGCCATGTTCCTCCACCATCCCAAAACATAAACACAGAGCTACCTGCAGGAGGCAAGACTTCACAGACACTTGCTACCTAACCTGCAAGCAGTGGACCATACTCACAAGGTGTCCTGAGTCCTTCCCCACTCCAAGCCTCCTAGTCTCCACCCAGAACTCAGGGTAAACTCTGTTAAAGCTGTGTGCATGCCTCACATGGCTATTGGGTGCAGCTGCTGCCACAACCCACACCTAGCCTTGTGCCCCCAACCACTCATTTGTTGCCCCCAGCCTCATGCCTCTGACTGCCCTAACATGCAGCCCCCAGCTATCCAGGGCTTTGAGGGATCTGGCAGAGGACTAGTGGCCCAACACAAAGTTGATAAGACAGGTGCTCCACTCCCTCCACTCCCGTGTTCCCCAGAGGGCACAATGGCTCAGAACTGGCCTGTCTGTGTCCCACTAACACCGCAGAGAACAAGCACAGCCCACATCAGGCAGAGAGTCAGAGAAGACAACCCACTGAAAGGACAACTTACTCAGACACAACAGTAGAGTGTAAGCATCACACACAGGGTCCCCTCCTGAAGTGCCAGGCTCTGGGGAACAGGGCATTGCAGGGCACTCCAGGATCTCCTCTTCATAAAGTCACTACTTGAAAAAGCAGAAGCCATAGCTGACTTTCTTCACACATAGAAACAGACACAGAGAGGCAAATAAAATGAGGAGACAGAGAAAATTTATTCCAAACGAAAGAACAGGACAAGGCCATGGCTAGAGATTGAAGTGAAAGAGATATAAGTACATACCTGATAGAGAATTTAAAGCAAGGATCATGAGGATATTCACTGGACTTGAGAAGAGTAGAACACATAAGTGGGACCCTTAACACAGAGATGAAGCATGATGTAGCAGAGATAAAGTTCTCAATAAAATGAGAAATAAAATGAGAAACACTTGATGGGATGAATAGCAGGTTGGAAAAAGAAGAGGAATGAGTTAGTGACCTAGATGACAGGGTAATGGAAAGTAGTCAAAGTGAACAAAAGAGAGAAAGAAGAATTACACAGAGTGAGAATAGACTTATAGAACTCAGTGGCTTCAAACATAATAACATTTGTATTATAGGATTTCCAGAAGAAGAGAGAAAAATGGGCAGGAAATTTATCTGAAGAAAATATAGCTGAAAACTTCCCCAATCTGGGGAAGGAAATGGATATCCAGACCCAGGAGGTACAGAGAACCCCTATTTAAGAATCTAAGTCTTAAATAAGAACAATAATTACAAAACCCATAAAAGAGATTCATTTCAAGCAATTTTGTTAAATACATATTTATCAGATGAATGAGTTCCTCTAAGGCACTCTCATGTGTTAAGTACATGTCATGAATTTTCTAACTACTTAATAATGCATTTGCTTCAGGGGTGACTCAGTTCAATAAATCATGTAAGTTGCAATAAATTTTATCACATATTCATACAGAAAGAGATATTCTAGTTTCTTAAGTAGCACTTTCCTAACTATTAATAAGCAGCTTAATATAGCCAAGGGGAAAGGAATAAGAAAAAAATTCATATATAATGAAAATATACAAAAAATGCATTCAAAGTCACCTCTAAACCAAGTCAAGTTCAAAAAGGAATTCTCAAATTATATACAACTGTTTTTGTCATGAGAATCTTTATGAAGAAAGTATCCATAAGTTTCAGCACTTAGTCAAATTACAAAGTGGACATGAACATTTACTCTATATGATATTTGTTGCCAGATCAACTTTCACACTTAGAACCCAGTATTTTGAAGAGGGGGCAAATGTGGGATTGGCCGGAGGTATCTGCATAGGAGTGAAGACCACTGTTTAAGAATACAAACAAACATATGGGGGGAATACTTACGGCAACAGTCTCCCCAACTCTTACAAACACTGACTCTGAAAACATTGGCTCAAAGGAGGCAGACAGGTAATTTGAATAATAAGAAGTTCTTCCCCAAACCACAGGAAAAATATTCTGGGCCAAAACTGTTTAGAAACTAAAGAGGAAGCTGACCATAAGTAACAAGTAAAACATCATCTCTCTTTTTTGATCAGTGAAGCATGTTGTGCTACAACTTGTATTCACTAAGACTATACTGAAACTATAGTTTTCATAATAGGCTTGGGTGCCCATTTCCAAAACTATGTTTTGTAATTCATATAGGTTTAACCCTATATGATTACTAAAAAATGACTGAATATCAAAGAGTTTAGAATGTAATTCTAGCCGCTTATAATTATATAACTATGTTACACTATCCCCCTTTTTAGATGATGTAAGAAATGCAGAATATATTATCAATAAATGAAGCTTGAGTTGAAATAAAACGTGAAAAGTAGAGGGTAAGATAGAAGTAAAGATAAAATTGCCTGTACCTTACTTAATCTTTCAAAATGAGCCTATTGAAAAAAAATCAATGTCCTTAACCTATTCAAAGCTATTTTAAGGTTGCAGAACCCAACAAGAACACTCAAACATGACCATCTTGTATTTTTTCTTTTACTCTTTGATTGTACAGAGAGATCCGGTTCTGTTCAAATAATCTTACTGGCATTTGAAACTATGATCTAAGTAGAAGTGATCACATCACTGAGAAAAAAGTGAATTTCATCTAAAATTATCTAAGTATTTTCATCAATTATTCATGTCATTTTTTTTCTTGAGTAAATACACATCTTAAAACTAGAGAATGATTAAAAAAACTAGAGAATGATTAATTCATTTAAAATGAAATGGAATAACACTTCCATTTATAGTGTTATTCTCACATATTTTTATTGTTTATTCAACATAATGGGGCTATCTTTCCTCAAGTACCACTGGTAAGTTTCTCACATTACAAATTCACTTGTGAATCTTGGCAGTTTCCTTGGTTCATTTTCCTTCTAATGATAAAGGAAGAAAATGACTGTAGTTGATTTTGCAATGAAGATGGGGGAAAAAACTGATATGACTCTGACTTCTATGGGTGGGTGACTGCAACAACCAAAGCTAATGACTGTGGAACAGCAACCTTTAATTGCTTTTTAAACTTTAGGACATATGTTGGAACAGTAAAACCCTAACACAGTGGGAGCTGTTGACATTGCATGCTGTGTCCCTCTACCTACTATGCAACAAGAAATAAACAAACAGTGACTACTGAAAGCCCTTTACTCATTTTGACATTTTGTGTATTATTGAAAGCTGAAGGAGCTACACTGCAGGATTTCCATTTTAACAAATCACATGGAGGGTGGTGCCTGGGCGGCTCAGTCAGTTGGGTGTCTGTCTCTTGGTTTAGGCTCAGATCATGATCTCAGATCTCCATGTAGGCTCTGTGCTCAGAGAGTCTGCTAGTCCCTCTCCCTCCCCACACTAGTGCATGTGTTCTCTCTCTCTCTCTCTCTCACTTTCTCAAATCAATCAATCAGTCAATCAATCTTTAAAAAATAAATCCCACGGGGAACTGGGTTGAGTTACTGGCTACTTAATTCAGGTTATCAATTTGTTTCCAAACCTTATTCCACAAATCTTCTAAAAACAAACGTTGACAATTAATGGAGATCAGTATGAATCTTTCACCTAATATGTGACATAGTTCAAAAGTGCCTATAACTTTCAAGATTATCATAAAAGTACACATATGTTTGCTATAACATTAATTAAAGAGAAATAGTTGCTATATAAGGCCAGGTCATCTTCTTGAAAAGACACAAGGAAATGCAAGACATAGTGAGTACATCTAGATAACTATCCATCCACATCAGTAAAAATAAGCCTGACAATCCATGAAGTATACATGCTGCCTGGCAGTACACTGAGGTAAAACCCCCCATGGCTCCAGTGGTGTCTAAAATATTTGACAGACCACTCAAGTACTGAAGAGGGTTACAAAGTAATAAGGTGAATGAAAGTTAGTGCTGGGAATTCACAAAGCCATTAAGGTAACACTGAAAAGAAACCAATTCAGGGAGCTGAATATGTTACTGATCAGCAACCTACTCAAACAGCATTATTTGAGAATATCATATGTACAGGACACCCTGGTGAACACTACGAAGTTATAAAATGGCATTCCTGTATTCATGACTACAGTCTAGATGGGGATACAACAGAATACATGTGACAATTTGAATCCAATGTAGTGGAAAATTGTGTATCAATGACCAATAAATTTAATTAGAGCAAAGATTTTTATCTTTAAAATTATTCGTGAAGATTCTGAAGTATGTTGTAAAGCCAGTATTAGGTAGCTTTTACAGAAATGGATTCAAATGGTGCAGACACTTACTGGGTAAGGAATCTCACATGCGAGCATGAGAAAACTTTAATTAGTGGATTAAGGAAAATAGGGGAAGGGCCAGAAAGAAAGTAAGAGGTATGTCTGAGTTGGTAATAAGGAGTCACTGAAACCTTTGGAGGTTGTCATAGAGCTGAACTGTGTCCCCACTAAATTCATACACTGAAGCTATAACCCCAGTATTTCATAATGTGACTGTATTTGGAGCTAGGGACTTTAAAGAAGTTAAAATGAGGTCATTAGAGTGAGGCTCAATCCAGTTTTAATCCAGAAGAGAAAACCAGACACACACAAAAAAGTGACACTAGGGAGCACGTGTACAGAAAGATGACCAAGTAAAGAGGCAGCAAGAGGGTGACCATCCACAAAACAGGGAGAGAGGCTTCAGAGGAGACCAACTTTTCAGCACTTTGACCTTGGACTCCAGCTCCAGAAATGTGAGAAAATAAATGTCTGTGGTTTAAGACACCCAGTTCATAGTTACCTTACCACCGCAACCCTAGCAAACTAATACAGAGATAAAGAGTCTATTACATGAAAACTCTTTGGAGAATTTGAGTTTGTTTGTTTGTTTGTTTCTACACTGTTAGAAAGCAAACACTTGGAGAAAAGGATGAAGTCATTTATTTTTCCTTGATCAAAATGATCTTGGTCTTTTTCTTGATCTTGGTCTTTTTCTTGATCTCTCTCTTGTGACACCCTCAACTCCTGGTAACACTGATACCACTCTTCTTGGCAAGTAAGTCTAATACTGTTATTTTTATAATAGCCTGGTAATTTTGGGAAACTCTGCCTGGTATGAACTATTTTGATAGTCCTCTTAAATCTTTACTACTCATAGATAATTGTATTATGCAATGAGAAATGCTTTAAAATTATTCTGCCACTTCTTTATAGTGTTATGGAGATGTAACATTGAGCAGGGTTTTTTTCTTTCTTTCTTAATTCATTGCTTTTTTTGTTTGTTTTTTTTTTTTGGGGGGGGATAAAAAGTATGCCTTGCTATTATTTATTATTCCTTTATCTCATTTCCTTTATCTCAATTCTTTGTTTCCATTTGTTCACAATCACATCTTACCTTCTAATAAATCCATGTTTTTACTCAAACTCCAGACTCTTTTTTTATCAGTAAGTACGTTATTTATTATTTTTTTCCCAATTTATTTATTTTCAGAAAAACAGTATTCATTATTTTTTCACCACACCCAGTGCTCCATGCAAGCCGTGCCCCCTATAATACCCACCACCTGGTACCCCAACCTCCCACACCCCCGCCACTACAAACCCCTCAGACTGTTTTTCAGAGTCCATAGTCTCTCATGGTTCACCTCCCCTTCCAATTTACCCAAATTCCCTACTCCTCTCTAACACCCCTTGTCCTCCATGCTATTTGTTATGCTCCACAAATAAGTGAAACCATATGATAATTGACTCTCTCTGCTTTACTTATTTCACTCAGCATAATCTCTTCCAGGCCCGTCCATGTTGCTACCAAAGTTGGGTATTCATCCTTTCTGATGGAGGCATAATACTCCATAGTGTATATGGACCACATCTTCCTTATCCATTCATCCGTTGAAGGACATCTTGGTTCTTTCCATAATTTGGCGACTGTGGCCATTGCTGCTATAAACATTGGGGTACAGATGGCCCTTCTTTTCACGACATCTGTATCTTTGGGGTAAATACCCAGGAGTGCAATTGCAGGGTCGTAGGGAAGTTCTATTTTTAATTTCTTGAGGAATCTCCACACTGTTCTCCAAAGAGGCTGCACCAACTTGCATTCCCACCAACAGTGTAAGAGTGTTCCCCTTTCTCCACATCCTCTCCAATGCATGTTGTTTCCTGTTTTGTTAATTTTGGCCATTCTAACTGGTGTAAGGTGATATCTCAATGTGGTTTTAATTTGAATCTCCCTGAGGGCTAATGATGATGAGCATTTTTTCATGTGTCTGCTAGCCATTTGTATGTCTTGATTGGAGAAGTGTCTGTTCATATCTTCTGCCCATTTTTTGATGTGTTTGTCTGTTTCATGTGGGTTGAGTTTGAGGAGTTCATTATAGATCCTGGATATCAACCTTTTTGTCTGTACTGTCATTTGCAAATATCTTCTCCCATTCCGTGGGTTGCCTCTTTGTTTTTTTGACTGTTTCCTTTGCTGTGCAGAAGCTTTTGATTTTGATGAAGTCCCAGAAGTTTATTTTCACTTTTGTTTCCTTTGCCTTTGGAGACGTATCTTGAAAGAAGTTGCTGTGACTGATATCAAAGAGATTTCTGCCTATGTTCTCCTCTAAGATTCTGATGGATTCCTGTCTCACGTTGAGGTCTTTTATCCATTTTGAGGTTGATCTTTGTGTACGGTGTAAGAGAATGGTCGAGTTTCATTCTTCTACATATAGCTGTCCAGTTTTCCCAGCACCATTTATTGAAGAGACTGTCTTTTTTCCACTGTATATCTGTATATTTTTTCCTGTTTTGATTCTTTATATGGAAAACCCAAAAGACTCCACCCCCAAACTACTAGAACTCATACAGCAATTCAGCAACGTGGCAGGATACATAGTCAATGTGCACAAATCAGTGGCTTTCTTAAACACTAACAATGAAAATACAGAAAGGGAAATTAGAGAACGATTCTATTTACTATAGCACCAAGAACCATAAGATACCTGGGAATAAACCTAACTAAAGAGGTAAAGGATCTGTACTTGAGGAACTATAGAACACTCATGAAAGAAATTGAAGAAGACACAAAAAGATGGAAGACCATTCCATGCTCTTGGATCGGAAGAATAAACATTGTTAAAATGTCTATACTGCCTAGAGCAATCTATACTTTTAATGCCATTCCGATCAAAATTCCACCGGCATTCTTCAAAGGCTGGAGCAAATAATCCTAAAATTTGTATGGAATCAGAAGAGACCCCGAATCGCTAAGGAAATGTTGAAAAACAAAAATAAAGCTGGCGGCATCACCTTACCTGATTTCAAGCTTTATTACAAAGCTGTGATCACCAAGACAGCATGGTACTGGCATAAAAACAGACACATAGACCAGTGGAACAGAGTAGAGAGCCCTGATATGGACCCTCAACTCTATGGTCAATTAATTCATTGCTTTTTGTTTGTTTGGTGCATTTGAATGACTCGGAGCAGCCTATCACAGTGTTTTATTTATTTAAAAAAGAATTTTAATATCTTCCACCTTCCCCAGAGTGCCTCCAAGAGGTATGACCCATGTTTCAACAGTCCTTCCACTTCCATTGCCAGAGCTCTGTGATGCTGAGGCATTTCACTTCTCTGGGGATTGGTATTCTTACCGAAGATGGCTGCAAGCAATCCTTGTCCACTAACTTCCGAAGTTCTCAGACACCAAGAACCTAAAATTTTCAGTGCCAATTTTTAAAATGGAGATTTGATCATGTCACTTTTCACTTAAAACCCTGGGTTTTCTCTTCATGGCTTCTAGAATCAATTCCACAGTTATTTATATGTGTGATGAGACCCTAAGTAAGTCAGTCTCTGTGTAATAATCCAGCTGCATCCCAATTCCCTCCATCAGTGCCTATAACCTACGTATAACAAACTTCATGTCTATGTTCTATTAACTAGAAACTCCTTTCATGTTCCAGAATAAACCATGTTCTTTCATCGATAGACCTACGTATATACCATCTCATTGGCCTGAGTACCCTAAAAGATCCCCTTCACCTACTTGGCCTGGCCAACTTGAATTCATGCTCCCTCCCTCTCTCAGCTTACAGTTTGCTGCCTTTATAAACCATGCCAGGCTGAGAGGCTAATCTGACTTTTTTATTACATCCTTTAACCAAACCATTCCAAAACAAGGTCAGCCTCCCATGAACTAGAGAAAGTAACAAATTTCAAAAGCTCTTTCTAGTCTTTTTAAAAGATACACAAAGGCCCAGAAAGTCAGAAATCTGAAATTTATCACTGATGAAAGCAACATTATCCTTTTTCCACATGCCCCAATTTGCCCTGACATGTTATAGCAGCAAACAGAATTCAAAGATTATAAATGTTGTTTTCATTATACTGAAAACTCACTTAAGGGTTATGGTTAATATAAAGAATTAAACTCTATAAAACAATGTATTTGTAGAATGTTAGCTTCATTATAGTATAAATCATGGCCAATGACATTAATAAAATATAAACTATGTTAAATATAATCTGATCTGTAAACTAGCATGGCCCATCTAATACACTGTCCTAAATTTAATACTCCAGAAAATATCCAATACAGTTACACTTGGTACAGCTTTTTCTCACTACACCTTGAAATTACATATATATGTATATGTGTATTTAATATTCTTGAGCTATCAGTACACTATTTTTTCAATGAGAATATGTAGTTTCATATATGAAGTATAAAAATTGAAGGTGGAAAACTAGAAATAACAAAATGTAGCTCAACAATTCAGATCCTTAAGACTGACACTTTTTTGACTTTTCTATTAACACAATATCAAACTGACCACCTCTCCTTCAAAGAAATTAGTTATTGACAGTAAAATGCAGCACAGGTTATAAAACAGATAGCAAAGATTAGAGGTGCCTATGTTTTACTGACTCTACAGCTTTCCAGTAACTCAAGGTTTGAGGGGGAAGAAATCAAAATAATCTAAAATGACATTAATAAATCTAAAATAATCTTAAATGACATTAAGCTCTCTGCCTGTGGACATGTCCCAGTAAGATGCCTTCTCCTGCCGCCATCATGTCTAAGTGAGCCTGAACAGCTTCAGAAGCTCTCCATAGGAGGTCTGAGCTTTGAAACAACTGATGAGTTTGAGGAGCCATTTTGAGCGATGGGAATGCTCACAAACTGTGTGGTAATAAGAGATCCAAATACCAAGCCTCCCCAAGGCTTTGAGTTTGTCACGTATGCCACTGTGGAGGAGGTGGGTGCAGCCATGAGTGCGAGGCCACACATGGTGGGTGGAAGAGTTGTGGAACCAAAGAGGACTGGTTCAAGAGAAGCTTCTCGAAGACCTGGTGCCCACTGAACTGTGAAAACAACTTTTTTTTTGGTGGCGTTAAAGAAGACACTGAAGAACATCATCTAAGAGACCATTTTGAACAGTATGGGAAAGCTGAAGTGATTGAAATCAAGACCAACCAAGGCGGTGGCAAGAAGACAGAGTTTGCTTTTGTAACATATGATGACCATGACTACATAGATATGACTGTCATTCAAGAATACCATACTGTGACTGGTCACAATGGTAAAGTAAGAAAAGCCTACCTAAACAAGACACAGTGCTGCACCCAGCCAGAAAGGTCAAAGTGGTTCTGGAAACCTTGGAGGCAGTCATGGAGGTGATCTTTGTGGGAATTACGACTTTAATCATGGACGAAAGTTCAGTGGGTGAGGTGGCTTTGGTGGCAGTGGAGGTGGTGGTGGATATGGCAGCAGTGGGATGGCTGTAATGAATTTGGTAATGATGTGAATCATTTTAGAGATGGTAGAATCTACAATGATTTTGGCCATCATAACAATCAATCTTCAAATTTTGGACCCTTGAAAGGAGGACATCTTAGAGGCAGACACCCTGGCCTCTGTGGTGGTGGGGGCCAATACTTTGCCAAACCATAAAACCGAGGTGGCTGTGCTGGTTCCAGCAACAGCAGTAGCTACGGCAGTGGCAGAAGGTTTTCGTGACTGCCAAGAAACAAAGCTTAGCAGGAGAGGAAAGCTAGACAAGTGACAGGGATGCTGCAGGTCACAAGAGATTTGTGAATTCAGCCAAGCACAGTGGTGGCAGGGCCTGGCTGCCACAAAGAAAACATGTTTTGGACAATACTCATGTGCCTGGACAAAAACTTGAGAATTATATTTCTGACTAAATATAGAACGGGTTATCTTAGTTTCTATTCTGCTGAACGTGTAAAGCATTTCAACAAAGGGTTTCAGTGTAGATTTTACCACACAGGGTACTGACTGCTAAATATAATAATCTGATCATGGTGCTGAATAAAATCTAAAAAAATTTAAAAAAATGAAATGACATTAAAACGTGAGGCTTTGTGTTGATTTCCCATTTGGCAACACAAGATTTCCCATTTGGCAACACAAGAACCAGTTAATTGGAGAAGCATTATTATATCAGCAAGGAGAGAATATTTTCACAGAACCATGGAAATTTGTGTCCAAAAGGGACCTCAAACACCATAAGGACCCACTTCTATTATTCATATGTAAAGACGGGCACACAAATAGCTGACTTGTCCTGGATTAGATAAGCATTTACTGGGAGCTCACATCCTCATAGCCTAGGTCAATACCATTTCTGTCATGACACAGAGATCTCCTAACTGACAGATCATCATATGACCTTGCTCTTTAGTTCACAAAACTCTTCTGGACTCTTCATAAAATGGGAAATGAGTAAGTGAACTGGCTTAACTGAAAAGATATTATGATTTCCTCATATATCACTCCTATAACTCACTTTATATTTCTCTCCTATTCATTTGGAGGAGAAAAAATATTTTTAAAGATTTTATTTATTTATTTATTATTTGGAAAGAGAGAAAGAGAGAGAGAGAGGGGGAGAGAGAGAAAGAGAACCCCAAGCAGACTCTGTGCTGAACTTGGAACCTGATGTGGGACTCAATCTCACGACCCCATGATCATGACCTGAGTCAAAATCAAGAGTCAAACGCTAAAGTGACTGAACCACCCAGGCACCCCAGGAGGAGAAAAAAATAAGTATTTTCTTTTTGGTCTCAGTTTAATAAAAAGAACATTGGACCAGTTATTTATAGATTAAAAATTCTGACAAAGGTTTATTATTTCTATAATAATAAATGATTATTTTTTACACACATACAATGAAATGCATTACACACATTTCATTACATCTTTAAGGTTTGGATGTTGCTATCTGAGATACGTAGATTTGGAAACTGTGGTTTAGAGAGGCTAGCTGATGAAGCTCATGAAGTTATTAGGATGAGGATACAAGTCTCATCTGTAGACCTGTCTGACTTCAAACCTGTTTGCTACCTCATACACCACTTCAAAATCTCTTTTTTCTGGATGCCAGCATTTGTACTGAAAATTTTTTTAAGATTTTTTATTTTTTTATTTGACAGGGAGAGACAGTGAGAGAGGCAATCCAAGCAGGGAGAGTGGGAGAGCGAGAAGCAGGCTTCCCAGTGAGCAGGGAGCCCAATGCGGAGCCTGATCCCATGGTCCTGCGATCATGACCTCAGCCGAAGGCAAACACTTAATGACTGAGCCACCCAGGCGCCCCTGTCTTGAATGTCCTTAAAGCACTTTGAATACACCCTATGTTGGCTTTCAGGATCAGAATGATCTCAGAACATGATCGTGGAAACTGCTACGCTGAGCACATCATCTGTGCCCCATAGCCGGGCCTTCATAGACGGGTTTCAGTAGGAAACTTAGACAGAAGCATGGAGAGGTCCATGGTATTAATCATTCATTATCCCACTGCTGTATAGTCATGCTTTGGAAGACTCTGGATTAGTAAATATTTTCTGAATATTGCATGCTAATAAAAAATAACAGCATTGAGAAGTCACATATTAGGTAAATGCTGATTTCTACTCTGAGTTCTAAAATAATCTCATATCTTCATGTGCTGTGTAAAATGCACAGACATCAGCTCTCCTGAGCAACTTTCCTTTCCCCCTACTCTTCTTTTCCCTCCAACACCACAAGCCTTTGTTTAAGAACCTCATAAAACCAGTATGAGGGGAAAAAAACAAAACAGTATGAGGATCTCCAATAGTGACAGTCAGGAAGATAAAGCAATATTTTTCTGTGCAGGTTATTTGTAAGGGAAAAGATCACTAGTATAAGCTGATATTGATTATGAAGATAGAAAACAACTCTGGGATGTTGTCAATAATCCTGGGACAGAGCTCTGCACTTGAAGCATACTATGTAATCTCTCCTAATTCAACCTTCTTTCCTAAAAGATTCTTCTTTCCTAAAAGACAGTTAGATTCCAATTTTTACTGAGGTCTAGAGAGTTTTGGTGTTTAGCTGAATGTGTTTCTATACACCCTATACATGGGGTAAAACTTTAGCATGTGAGCTATCCTATAGCATCTTCAAAAGAAAAGTTGTTTATATCACTAATTAAATACAATCATCAAGAAGCTTTTTTTTGAGATAATTCAATTCTTTCTCAACACCAAACTTAAATGTTAAAGAAAACTGGTATGCTGAATGAAAGATAGGGAAAAAAAAGATCATTTAAGCAACAGCCAGTACCCCTATTTACATCAAGCAGGGCATAAAGACAGGGCAATGACAAAAAAGAGCAAGATCATGGGACAATTAATTCCGGTTGCAAAGAAGCTTAGAGAGAGCCTGTCATTCTACAAAGATGCAGCTGTAGAACATACAACTTATCATCAACAGAAATGTCATCTCCCCTTTAGCAGAAAACACCAGTTGGCTAACATATAATTATTACTGACTAAAAATAGCCCTTGAGGGAATTATCTCAGCCAAACTTTGTTTCCCTGGATAATTATGCTTCAGCATGGCTGTTTGTGTGTAGTCAACAAGCTTCTACAGGGACATAAACACAAACCATTTCAACCCAAGTGCTGCTTTTTTGTTCATTCAACTTACAGCAAATGGTCCTTCGTATCTCTAAGTGTGCAGTCTCTTCAGTATGAACTAAAGAAGTAAAAATCATATAACAAAATAAGAACTGAGTTTAGTAAAGAATCTTGCTAGATGTAGTAGTCCTTTATCCATCCACAGAAAAAAAAGTAGTAATAATTGCAACATTCTCCTTACTGCCCCCCTGGTGACTGAGGTGTATGTTAGCTTTGATGTGATCAGACCTTAGTTTCGGGTTAGATTAGGAGCTGTTTTATAACAAATGCCTCACACTAACTAATGAAATACTGATCAATTATAGAGAAGCCTCACTCAGTAAGTCTGTGAGTGTCATGTTTTATGAAATGAAACATGTTAACCAAACAAGTATTCACTCAGAGACCCTAAGAGAAATAGTTACATTCTGAACATCCCTTTGTTGTGACTGGTGTTCTCAAGAATTTCCTTAGTCCTCGCACATGAAGCTGATCTGCCCTAGACCTTGAATGCTGCTTTGTTAACAGTGGGGGTAACAACTCCTGGGTGCTTTCCCAACCAGGACTCTTCCCATGCTCCCACCCAGAAACACTGTTCTGGAGATAACCACACTTGACTTTGCAACATTAGGTTCAGTAAGCTTATTCTTTCATTTATATCAGTTACTTATTTGTGACAAATCCGTGGAATTCCAAGTGTCGAGCACACGTGAGACAAAGTGGGTAGAAAATCTGCACAATAATAATAATGCCGGCCAAAGTATTAGAGAGTAAGCAAAATTGAGAATCATTATGTAAATGATTAATCATAATTTTCAAAAGAGCCAAGAAATTATGTGGCTTGCCATAACTGAACAATGGTAAACTCCATGTAGTTGAATGTTACAGAAAGAGCACATGCATGTGTGTGATTATTTTAAGAGTACCTAAATGCAGAGTGAATACTGCAGTTGGATGCATTTTGTTTGCTATGATAACATTTTGAAAACTGATTTCATTCAGTAGACAGGATTATATTCATCACCAAGATAACTGGGAATAGGTGTTTTGTTTTGTTTTGTTTTTTAAAGATTTTATTTGTGTGTTTATTTATTCAGAGGGTGCACACAAGTGGCGGGGAGAGGCAGAGGAAGAGGGAGAGAGAGAATCTTAAGCAGACTCTGTGCTGGGCTCAGAGCCTCACTGGGGGGCTTGATCTCATGACCCTGAGATCATATTCTGAGCTGAAATTAAGAGCTGGATGTTTAACCTACTGAGCCACCCAGGCACCCCTCTGGAAACAGTTTTGATTGCAAAAGGAACAAAGGAGAAAAGATGAGTTTAGATATCAGTTTTATGGTTTGGTAAAGGAAAAGAAAAATTGAGGAGTTATATTTGATTTGCTTCAGAAATTGAAAATGTATGTGTTTGATTTCCTTTGCCTTGACCACAAGGAGATTAAAAACATATTCTTCTAAGCTTAATTTTCAAGGTTAAAAAAAGAAATAGGCTTTGAAGTTTCTATAGCACCATAAGTGAATACCACACAACACATATTATATTGCATGTATTTATATATGAAAAAATATATATAATAACTTGTAGCACACAAATTTCCTCATGCATACTTACATGTAACATTTCACATATTACATATTATATATTATATATTGTACTAAGAATATTTATCATATATAAGAGCAATATTACATATTATATTTATTTATGTTTTGAGTTTTTAGTTGACACAACTGCAGGAGTCATGTTTTTTGAGAATGTACATTTATGGAATGTAAAACAAATGCCATTAAATAATTCCTCTCAGGGCGCCTGGGTGGCTCAGTGGGTTAAGCAATGTTACTGCCTTTGGCTCCAGTCACAAGCTCAGGATCAAGCCCCACATCAGGCTCTCTCCTCAGCAGGGAACCTGCTTCTCTCTCTCTCTCTCTCTCTCTGCCTGCCTCTCTGCCTACTTGTGATCTGTCTGTCAAATAAATAAATAAAATCTATTAAAAATAATAAATACATAATCCCTCTCTACAACATATACTGAGCATTGAAAATGAGCATAATGATGTGCAAAACCCATTTTTTTTCTGTCTAGTTTGGAGGAAAGAAAAATGACAAGATCAGAAATTCCAACACAGTGTTTGAGATGGGTGCAATGATAGTTTACTCATGATATCAGTGGAAGTACAAAGAAAGAAGCAGAGCTGGCTGAATCATCCCTGAGGGCTGCAAAGTATATGGTCAAGCAGTTTCTGGAATGCATCCACCTCTCTCTACCTCCACTGCCATCACCCTGGTCAGAACCACTTCCATCCCCCACTGATTTACCATGGTCACCTGCTAACCAGTCCAACACCAGACCTACCCTTGCCCACCGACAATCTCCTGCCGCCTGACTGATCTTCTTCCAGGGACCATCAGTTCAAGTCATCCTCCTACTAGAAAGCTTCCTGTCATACTCAGAGTAAAATCCAAATGTCAACCCACAACAAAAAAGTCTCTAAACAGTGTGAACCTTATCTACATCCATGATTCTATTTTAAAATACCCTCCTGTTGTACTCAAGATGCCCTGGAAATTAATACCTTACTTCAGTCTTTAGAAAAAACAATTTACATTTGTTCCCACCTCAGCAAGTGTACACCTTCAATCCCTTCTTCCTAAAACATTTCCTCACTATTTGTCCACGTGTGGGTGTTTCGCAGTCCTCACTGCCTGGTCAATGTCACTGTTTCAGACAAGTTTTCCCGAAGTGACTAGTCCCCATTTCCCACCCCATCTGAACAGTTTTTTTTCTCTCTTCATGACGCTTACCAAGATCTTGTTCATTTAATTGTTTATTGCCTGATCTTCATTCCTAATTATATAAGGCATGCTCTAGAAAACCTTGACCATTTCCTCATATTTACTACTGGCAATTAAACCAGGGGTTGGCAATATCTGTGACAGATAAAAACATAAAACCCAAGTGGATGGTGAGTATGAGGGCAAGATTTACCAAATATAAACACAGAAAATCCAGTTAAAGTTGGAATTTAGATAAACAAAAAAATCTTATTTTAATATAAATATGCTCCAAATATTGCATTAGATATGCTGTAATGTTTTAAAAACATTTTAAAATGGTTTTATGGTATTACTGCTAAACTGGTTTAGTTAGGAGGACAATGTATTTTTTTCCAGATGCATACTGAGGGTTTGTAGGTTAAATAGCATGATGTCTGTTATATAATTACTTAAAAAAGCAAAAATAGTTGATGAAGCAAATAAGGTCACAGGGTTACATGATGTTTGAAGCCAAGACATATTGGGGTGGGGAGAGAAACCTCTTGAGGGTCCTCTTGTCCCATCCTTCCTACTTCACTAGAGCCTTCCAGTGCTAGATCCAAGTGGAACAGGGGGAGGAGGCTAAAAAATCACAGCTGAATGGGTCTGCCTCCCTCAGCACAGAGGTGGACAGGCAAAGATGTGGGGTATATATAAGAACACAGAGACCCAGCACATGATGAAATTTCATTATACTCTTCTCTCTACTTCTTGGTATGTTTGAAATTATTCTCAGTAAAAAGAAAATAAAAATGTAGATATTTATAAGATCTATAGCTGTATTTGGAACTTTTTTGAGGGCATGTCTTATGCGTGTCACATTTTAGTATTCTCACTTTTTTTTTTTAAGAACTGAACATATAATCAATAAATACTGATAGGCAGGGGCGCCTGGGTGGCACAGTTGGTTAAGTTTCTGACTTCCGGTTTCAGCTTTGGTGGTTATCTCAGGCTCCAGGTCATGGGATAGAGCCCCAGGTCAGGGTCTGCACTCAATGTGGAGTCCTTGGGATTTTCTCTCTCTGCCCTTGCCCCCTTGCCCTCTCAAATAAATAAGTCTCTAAAAAATACATACTGATAGGTAAAGACATACTTAAAAATGAATCTACCCAGCAACATAGAATCTTCTACTTTTACTTGGGGGAGAGGAAAGAAAGATGCCTGCTTATCTTGTTCACTTGATCCTTTTAATTAATAGTATTTCAATTATTCTGGCCTTCTTTTAAAGGTTGCCAATATAATTAATTCCCTAGAAGATTTTGAGTAATCAATGTAAGTATCTAAATTGCCTAATGACTAATTCTTCCATTGTATTACATATATTTAAAATATAAATTTAATAAATCTTAATATTCAGTCTTAAGTTTGGACAACCTTAATTCCTCCACATGGCAAATTAGTCTTAGAATATCATTTCAGCTCATTTGTTGGTCATTGGCAATGTTGTTAACCAAAATGTGTATCATATCTTATATAATATAAATGTATACAGGTGAAAAGATGCCAGATTCTAATTATATTTCATTTTTAGGTAAATATCCTACATTTTCTCATGTTTCTTATGCTCTATTTATTCATTTTGGTTAATATTAGACAAATAGGTAAGGCAATATTTGAGTAAGGCAGCCGTACATAGGGAAACTATCCTAACCAATAAGAAAATGCAGTAAATTTTTAAAAAAATGAGTAATTTACCATAGTATGTTCAAAATTGTTATTCTATAAAAAACACAAATTATAAATAAAAATTGTTAAATGTGCTTTTATTAGACATAAATTGATAATATTATGGCAAAATAAGCATAAAACCAGTGACTACAAATTAAGACAATTCTTAGATTATCTTGGCAAAGTTGCAATGGCAGAAACCCAGTATGGGCTAGATTAAGCAAAACTGGATTTCTAGGTTCATTAACTGGGTTGTTATTTATCTGCCTCAATATTCAGTGTGATTCTCTAATTTAAAGATTCAGACTGTTCATTATGGCCATAATTTCTGATTATTTCAGGAGATATTTCAGTGATTCTTTCAGATTATAAATGATCATATCATTTGTGAGCAAAGACTGTTCTTCCCAATCTATATAGCTTTATTTCCCTTTTTTTTGTCTTATTGCTTTAGCTAGGACTTGCAGTATGATGAGTATGATGTCATAAAGAAATGGTGAGAGGAAATATCCTTGCCTTGTTCTAGTGGAAAAGCTTCTAACTTCTTACCATTAAGTATATTTAAGTATAAATGGTTTTTGTATATACCCTACATCAAATTGAGGAAATTCTCCTCTATTCTTAGTTGACTGATAGTTTTATCATCAATGGGTGTTGGATTTTGTCAAGTGAATTTCCAACTAATTAATATGCTTATGTACTTTTTTTTTCATTTTCAGCCTGTTAATGTGATGGATGGTATTAACTGATTTTTGAACATTCAACCAGCCTTGCATTCCTGGGATAAATCTGATTTGATCATGATGTATAATTATTTTTATATGCTGTTGGATTTGACCTGCTAATATTTTGTGGAGGATTTCAGGACTGATGTTCATGAGAGATATTGGAATGCAGTTTTGTTTTCTTTGTAATATCTTTGTTGGGATTTAGTATTAGGGTAATGTTAGCATCATAGAATGAGTTAAAAAGTATTCTGTCTGCTTCTGACCTCTGAAAGTAATTGTAGAGATCGGTAAAATTTCTTAAATTTGATAGAACTCACCATCAGGAGGTGAGGACTGATGCTTTCTGTTTTGGAAGGTTATTAATACTAATTCAATTTCTGACGAAAAGACATATTGTCTATTTATTCTTCTGGAAGTTTCTGTAGATTATGTCTTTCAATTGATTGACTGACCTTTCAACTGGAATTGAACTAGGAATCGGTTACTAACTTTGTAAACATAAAGTTATCCTTTCTATGTTCGTGGGACATCTAGTGATTCCCATCTTTCATTTATGTTGTTAGCAATATTTGTCCTCTCTCTTTTTTCTTAGTTAGCCTGGCTAGATGCATATAAATTTTGCTGAGATATTCCCAAAGAACTAGCTTTTGATTTTGGTGATTTTTTCTCTATCAATTTTCTGGTTTAATTTCATTGTTTTTTTCCCTCTAATTCATACTATTTCTTTTCTTCTTCTCTTTATATTTAATTTGTCCTTTTTTCCTAGTTTCCTAAAATGAAAGCTTAGATTATTGATTTCCCAATATTTTATGTCTTCATTCTCTTTATTTCTTCCCTTACTTCTACAGCCTATTTTAGAATTATAATTGAATGGGTGGGAATATAGAAGGTGAATGTGAGATTAAAAACTATTCCAGTCTATTCTCTGCTTGACAGCAAATCACCCATACTATCACTGCATATCTGTTCTCCACTAAAAACAATTTAGATGGGAGAGAAGACCTAATAATATGAATTGAACACAAACACGGCATTGGAAAGAGATCATTAGAACCAATGAGATCTCCTTAGTGTAATTAGGAGTAGTTCCAGTTCTGAACGCCAGGCTGGAAGAGCTAACTAAAGAGAGAGAGAGAGAGAGAGAGAGACAGAGACAGAGAAGTGACAGACTTTCTCCCCTTGATAATATTCTAAATGCCAGTTTTTCTAATCCTTGAAGGAAATACTATTAAATCACACCTTTTCCTAAAACTAAGGACAAGATTCAAAATAATTATAGGTGTCCATACATAAAATTCGCATTTTTTTCAATTTGGAATTCATACTCTAGCAGAGAATACCCCCATTCCCAACCAATATCACAAAATTTAGGAAAAAAATGTGTAACAGTTACAAGAGATACAAATTCCCTACTAAGGTCTCTAGTCTCCACACAAACAAGGAGACAAAAAAGTATTTGTTTTATATGCTCCTGCCTCCACTCAGAGCTCCACCAATTTGTTTTAAGCAAGAGTGGGTTTAACTTCCGCACTTACTTACCTCTCTCACCCTCACCCACTAATTCCTTGTTCCAGGCTTCACGCTTCACAGTCTAATGTGCTTCCTCCATCAGTGCCTATTAGTGGATTGTAAAGTACAAATCCATAATGATTTTATATCATCTCCTATTTTGAAACATTCTTCCCATTCCTACTTCACTTACTTATTTTTCTGTTTTTTGTTTGTTTGTTTGTTTGTTTCCTATTCTTACACCTATGGGAAGGAGTTCCCCTGGTGTGGTGCTCAGATCTCTCTCCCCTTCATTCTATTATCCATGAGCATCTATCTAATTTCCATAGCTTCAGTATCACCTTTACAGAAAAGACCTAAGATCCATTTGTCGAATACTCTGCATAGTATTGCACAGAGACTGACAGTGCTAAATTCGTTTTGACTCCCAGCTCGGCTGCAACATTGCAATAATTTTATATAGCCTCCCTAAATGTCTATGTTCTCATCTAGAGGAAATGGAATAAGATTGCCTATCTCACTGGACTGTCCTACTGAACTGCTTAACTTACACTGTTATTACCTGAATGTTTGACACAAATAGACAAGCACTCAATATTTACTGAAGAGTTGTTACTTCTATTGTTCCTACTGGTTTTTGATAAGCTGTTTTTTCCTCCAGGGAAGCTTCCCTGATCTCCCCAAAAAAGAAGGCCCTCCTAGGGCTGGCTGTATGACCATTACCATAGCACCATCAAACTCTATTACATTCATCCATGCTTTATAGTATATATATTGCAATATCAGTAACTTGACACATCAACCTCGTTGGTCATAAATTCCTTGAGAGCAGGCAGATGCTATGGCTTGATCACACTTATATTTTTAGTGCTTAGCATAAATTAAATAATTGGCAGGAGGTCACAGTAAAGGTCTGGGCTAGGATTCAACACAAATCTGACACCAATGCCGCCACTGTATGGCAGCATTGTACGGACGCTGGTAGGGTACTTAAATTACTCTGACATCAATGATGGCTCTATATTTACTCCATATGCCAGATTATGAACTCCAGCAGCTGGTCAACGAATCTGGTCTCTGATCAGGAGTCATTAAAAACCTTTTTCTCCCATCCAGTTGCTGAGTCAATAGCCAGTTATCACAAGGCATGGCCTCTGGCTGTGTGTTCTACCACTGAAAGAATGTGGGCCAATTAAGAGTGTTTCAAACTCGCTAAAAGTTTCATCCTGCTGAGCTCAGAGCGGAATCAACTTGGCTTCACCCTGAACGTGGGACACTGCAAAATTACAAAACCTTTTTAATACTTATTGAAATCAAGTAGGTTCTATAAAACCCACAGATATTTTCTTTTACCTCTGAAGGGTAAAGATTACCTTTTCATTTACTGTCTTAAGTGATACCTAGAAGCTAAAGCAATAGCCAAAAAAGAACTGCAATTTTCAGAAACCATCACCAGAAATTTGTTGTTCAAGTTTTTAAAACCAGAAGATCTGACATGCACTCTTTTTCTTCTTTCTTTCTAAGGTCCTTCTTATTTTCAGTTGTTTTCCCTTCCATAATGAGAACAGCATTGAAAATTGAGAATAGCGTTTGTCCAATATAGTTCCATGGCCTAACCATATGAAAAGCAAAATTGCATCTATTAATGAAAAAAAATCTTTAGAATGCAAGACCCCAAGGAATCTTATGCTCTTAACTACATGAATATTAAAAAGACTTTAAAAGCTAGTTAATTACATAGAAATTAAGCGTTTGGGGAAAAATTAGCTTAAATTATAATAGGGTCATTGTTAGAGCCACAAAGAAAGCAGAACAGCATTCAAACTAATACTCATCCTATTCAAGAACGTCTTGTACAATATTTTTCATAAGCATCCATTCTGTCACAACTTGAAGACACTTATGGAAAGTATCAGCACAGTATTTAATGTTCTACTACTCTGTTTAGGTTTTTTTTTTTCCTTATATAAGGATGAAATAGGTTTCCCTATAACTTTCCCCTGTGGAAAGTGATATAGCTATAGCTAAATAAAAATCTATACAATTTTCAAATGTCTTTCTTAAAATCTTTGAATATCTGTATTATTCTCCCTTTAGTATATTTCTTCTGCAGTGAGGATCACAACATTCTTAGTAAGCTTGGTTCCGTACCCAAATAATTACACTAAAAATAACACTCAGGAAGAAAGGCATTATATAACTCTGAGTGCATTTAGATCAGCTTGTTTGAAAATCAGTCATCTTTAAATGGTGTTTCATAAAAAGTTTCGGGTTTATGTATTTAAATGGAAAGCCTGGGTCTGCTGTTTTTTTTTTTTTAAGATGTTTACAAGCATTTTCATGAGGCAGGTTTATGTAAGATATCACTTCTACCATCTGGCAGCAAGATACTCAAATTACAGGAAAAGTATCTGAGGGGCATCAAGAGTTCAACTTGAGGGGCACGTGGGTGGCTCAGTGGGTTAAAGCCTCTGCCTTCAGCTGGGGTCATGATCTCAGGATCATGGGATCAAGCCCCACATTGTTCTCTCTGCTCAGTGGGGAGCCTACTTCCCCTCTCTCTCTGCCTGCCTCTCTGCCTACTTGTGATCTCTCTCTCTGTCACATAAATAAATAAAATCTTTTTAAAAAGGGGGGGTTCCACTTGAGAGTTTATCCAGAGAATCTAAATAAAAAACTTGAAATATACATGACAGGCAAGCTATCAAAGCAAAAGTTTAAAATGTGATAAACTTATCAACTGACCAAATACAGCTCAATTTTATGGAAAATATTAATAGAAATGGGCTGTGTAAATGAAACAATTGTGTCAAAATAGAAGTAGTAGATACTGTCATACTCACTTGGTCAAACTTCTTAAACTTCTAATTTCTGAAACACAATTACTTTAATTTGCTCAATAACAATGGCTTCCACAAGTTTTCAGGTAGAAGCATGGCCATTATTGTGTTTTCTTATTTGAAGAACACACAATTTCAGAAATTCAAACTCATACAATCTGCTGTTTTTAGAGATTTTCTAAATGCATTCCCAGAACCAGCTATATCATGGGGCATTCATCAAAGAGGCACATTTTTAGGCCTAACCTAGACCCACTGAATCAGAAACTGAGGATGAAGCCCAGCAATTCCTGGTTTAACAAGGTTTAATAAGGTGATTCTACTGCACGCTCAAGTTTGGTTTTCCTTACATTTTCTGAGCATGAACGTTTGCAGTAGGTGATAGGTAAGGGCTCCAAGACACATAATCTTTGTGTAAGGGTATCTTTTTGTTTTATTCTGTCTTCTCATTTTACAAATCATATAAACCAGATATTAAACCTTAATTTGTCAGTGTTCATTTTTTTCCACCAAGGGGTGGAATTAGGACCAGCACACCAGTTCTTGAACACTATACTGCAGTTTTTGGTCCATGTTTATTCCTTTTTTTCCACTCCCTGTTCTTAATTACCTTCTCTTTTTCTCAAAATCATCATGCAGCACAGTTTTCAAGAACAAACTTCTAATTCTTCAGGGCTTAACTCCATTCTAATGTGATCAATTAGTGTGTCTCTTTTTGATTTATAAAATAATCAGAGAGCAAAAAACAAATGACCTTCAAACAGGTAAATATAGATGTCAAGGAATGAATTTTTCCAATTCTATAAATAAGCTCTCATGTACCCTGTCATCTGGAATAGGTTAAATAAACAAAGGACCACAAGGCTAAGTGTTTGATAGGGATTTCAGTTAATTGTATCTTGCTTGTACATTTACCTTTTGTAAAAGAGTCTTTTTTATTTTCTTCCAAATGAGAAACCTCAATATTAAAATCAGTTTAATGTGAGACTGTTCTGGGTGAAGCAGAGAATCAGAGAAACTCTTCTTTTAACTGCTCCTTCCGTAGATCCAGACACACAAATCTGAAAGTCAAGTTTTTGCTTTTTTTGGGGGGGGGGTCAAGTCTGAAAACTTTGTCTAATACGTTTTTTCTCTGAATATATCTACATGTATTATAGGTAGATTTATAAGAATTACGACAAATGTAAAGTTGTGGGTTTTGTTATTATTTGTTTTATTTTTTTGTTTTGTTTATTATTTGTTTTGTTTTGCGCTTGGGTAGAATAATGAGTCAATAAACTAAACAACAGAAGAAAAAACAAGAAATTTCTCAGATACTGAGTTGAAAAGTATTCAGGCTCCATCTCTACATGTAAAGACACTGTTATTTCCTTAATCTCTGATCTATTAATAATAATAATTATTATTAATCCCAACCTGTTCATTTAGAAACTTCTATTCATTCTTGGAAACCCTATGATAGTTCTATTTGTTTTGTTCATCTATTTAAGAAAGTATTTATTTATTGAATGTCTACAATGCTATGTACTTTTATCTTTTTTAAAAATTGTGTTAAAAAACACATACCATAAAATTTATCATTTTAACTATTTTTAA
Source organism: Neogale vison (assembly GCF_020171115.1). Taxonomy (NCBI): domain Eukaryota; kingdom Metazoa; phylum Chordata; class Mammalia; order Carnivora; family Mustelidae; genus Neogale; species Neogale vison. Next base: position 147,589,642 of record NC_058092.1, on the reverse strand, counting down.
ATAAACAGTTCCGTAGCATTAAGTGTGTACACATTGTTGTGCAACCATCACTACCATCAATCTCTAGGTTTTTCATCATTGCAATCTAAAACTCTGTCCCCACTAAACAATAACTCCCCATCCCTTTTTCTCTCCTGAGACCCTAGCTAACCACATTCTACTTTCTGCCTCCATGATTTTGCCTCAGTAGGGACTTTCTATAAGTGGACTCATACAGAATTCATCCTTTCACTACTGGTTATTTCACATAGTATAAGGTATTTAAAGTTCGCTGATGTAGCATGTGTCAGGATTTCTCTCTTTTTTTAACTGAAGTATAACTGACATACAATATCCCATTAGTTTCAGGTGTGTGTCATAGTGATTTGATATTTACATACATTACAAAATGATCCAACAATAAGTCTAGTTATCATCCACCACTATACAAAGTTCTTATAATACTGTTGACTATAATCTGTATTGACTATAAGCCCTAAAACATTATGTCTCCATGATTTATTTACTGTATAACTAGAAGTTTATACTTCTTGATCATTTTTACCTATTTTGTCCACACACCAACTGATCTCCAGTCTAGTAATTGAGAGTTTGTTTCCTGCAACTATGAGTCTGTTTATATTTTGGTTGTAATTTTTTGTTTATTAGGTTGGTTAGGTTCTTTATCTCTTTTGGAGTGTAACCCCTGATCAGGTATATGATTTGCAAATATCTTCTCCCATTCGAAAGCTGTATTTTTCTTTTATAAGGTCCTTACAAGAGAAGGTCAGTCTTCCTACTATTATCTTAAATGGATTTCTAACATGACATGATACCCAAATATTCTCCTAAAATTGGCTACATCTCTATCTCATCCTTGTGCTATGTAATACCTCATTCCTCTTTCTATTTCCAACACAAAACACAAGCTGGCAAATGATAGACAACCAATAAATGTATACTTTAATCAAAACTACAGAGAAAAATAAAGGCAATTTTCATGTGAAATTGTTTAAAGACTCAAAGAAAAACTAATTGATCATAATTGAGACATATGCTTTTGGTTTATAATAATCCAAACTTCAATTTTCTGTTTTATTGTGAGCACATAGACTAATTTATAAACTAATTTTGTTTTAAATACTTTTGAGAACACTTACTTTCATCAATGCTTGTTATTGATTTATTTGATTACACTTGTAGTCTAATAAGGCTAAATATGTCACACTGTCTAGATAGTTGTCTGATCATTTGTTATTGGAAATAGGTATACTGAAATATGAATTTCCAGCTATTTTAGGAAAAATTGCTCTCTGGTATGCAGTCAACTCTTAGGAAACCATTTCAATGAAAGCTCAAGCTCAAAAACTCTGTTAATATATATAGAGTTTATTTAAAGTGACTACTATAATTAGTGAAAAGAGTCCATTTTCATCAGCAAGTAAAATAAATAAAAGCATATTTTCTGACCATATAGAAATCAAAGAAATAATTAGATGTAAACTTACCATATGTTAACTTATAAAGGCAGTTTGTCAGTATAATAAATATTCTATAATAACGTCAAATTTTGCTCAAAGAAAATACTTGGGATTACTTTAAATTAAAAGGAGAGTCAACCATTCTACACACTATACATTTGTACAAGTGCTTAAGAATATTCAGTCCTTCAGTAAAACAACATTGCACTAAAACATATCTCATCCACTGGGCTATAAAAGTTTATAATTATCACACTTTAGGGATAATAACATTTTCTACAAATTAATACTTCCTCTCATCCTTCTTACCCAAAGCAACTCAAATTAGTGACTCAATTAAAATATTGCAAAAAGATAATTAAGAATAAATAATAATACACTATTTCAAATGCTTAATAGAAATGATAAGTTAGAAAAAGATGAATGGATACATTGTAATAAAGTGGATTAATAGAAACAAAATAATATTTAACCTAATATTTGTAGGCTTTGCATATCACTAGAAGTGCACAAATATATCCTTTGATTTCAAAAAGTGTATTGTGATTTCCATCCTGTGCTCCCTGAAGCCCCAGCAATTTTATAAAGGCCCCCAAGGGTTGGCAGGATGAAAGATAAGGAATATAGCACTTTCCAGACTTCCTGTCCATGGTTTAGGCTTTATACAAAGAAGATATTCTGTCCCTCCCTCCTTCTTCTCTTTCTTTGAGTGTGTGTATGTGCCTGACTCCTTCCATGTATGTGGTTTTGTTAGAATAAATCTTATGACAATAATATGGAAAATAAATGCTTTAAGGAGTTCATAGAAATTTCTAATTTTTATCACTGACCTTAATTTACTGTGAAGGGTAAGAAAAGGTATGGTGAACTCACTGATCACCTCCATCTAACAGATACCCCTGAGATTACATAATTTTTCCAAATGTAGACACAATAAGGAGTCAGCTAAGATGAGGTACCTTTGATTTCTAAATTGCTTTCATTTGGGAATCTTAAAATTCAATCCAAAACCTAGAATAATCACTATTTCTTTCTATTTGAACACATATCAAATATCAACTTCTGTCTTCATAAATATTAAAGCTAGTTTTGTTAGGTATTATATAGTATTTTACTACTATGTTAACTTTAAAGCAAGGAAACAGCAAACATCTATCTCATAAAATATGTAGAAGTTCATCAGTCCTTGTTATTAATTAATAAATGCAATTTATTTCTGGTGAAAAGAATATTTCAATAGTGTACTTCACTAATGTTTCAGTGATTTATTGAGCCTAATTTCCTTTAAATTGTAAGAAATATTTTGGTAATTTGAAGTATTTTTAAAATCAGTCAAGACAAAAAATGGCATTTAGAGCCTAAAAAGTAAAAAAGGCTGTAAGTTTATTAACACTAAATGGCACCTGGTTAGCAGTATTTTCTATGCTTTCCCAAAACTCCAGCAAATTATGAATGGAAACAAATATAGGTATATTTAGTATGCATCATACCATACTGAAAAGTAGAAAAGTCTCCAGGAAGTTGGAAGAATTTCTATCACCCTTAATGCCTCTGGAGTTAGATTAAAAACCATAAGAACTGAATCATAAGGCTGTTCCTAAAAAAATAGGCTACAACTACAACACCCAAAAAATCAAGAAGAATCTATACTCTGTCACACTGTTTGTTCCTGTGATCTAAAATTCAAGTGATGGAGGTGTCCGGGTGTCTAAGTCAGTTAAAGCACTGGACTCTTGATTTCAGCTCAGTTCATGACTCAGGGCTGTGAGACTGAGCCCTACCTGGGGCTCCACATTGGACATGTGGAATCTGCTTGGGATTCTCTCTCCTTCTATTCCTACCTCCTGTCTCAAAAATAAAATAAAATGAAGCAAACTAAAATAAAATAAGATAAAACAAAACATTAAATTAAATTAAATTCAAGTGATGTACTAACCAGATAATTAGGCCACCCAAGTGGGTACTGCTTCGGTGTTATGTCAAGTATCCCACATGCTGTGCTTTACCTTCCAACTCTCTCCTCCCTACAGTACCACTCTTACAGTATCCATTAGAAATATCAACTTCCAGAAAACACCTTGGTACACATAGGATGCCTTGGGGAAGATAGTGATGCCCCTACAAGTAGATAATTGTGGGCCTGAGCTCAAGCAAGAAGAAAAGGAAGGTAATGTGTTTATTTTCATCAGTGCTATTTAGAGTGTCAGGGAGGCAAGAAATAAAGAGATAAGGGGAAAAAAACTAACAAAAATAAAAACATAAACATAAACGCAGTTATCAGTTCCCATGAGAATTCACTAGCTGGCATCTGCTTAGACACCAAGAAGAGGCCCACGAACTAGGCAGCAACACCAGTTTCATATCTGTGGATCTTGGAAAATCAGCAAAATCGAGGGGAATAAACACCAAGTCTAAATAGACAGTCTTCTCTCCAATGATAAATAGGAAAAGATGTTTATAAGTGACAAATCAATAAAAATAGTTTAAAAATATGGTAACTAAAAGGGATATATGGAAATGTGCTTTGTATAGAATCATAACATAGAACTATAAGGAATAAAACTGAGATTCAAGAAAAGAAAAAACTTAGAATGATATAAATAAGAAGGAATATAGTTAAGATCTTCAAGGGACCAAAATTTCATTAGCAGTATTAGAAGTACTAAATAGAATTGATGCCTAAAAAAACAGGAAAAGAAATAAGTAATACAGAAGGTAAAATTGGTAAGCTAGTCAAGAGATGAAACTAATAAGGGACAAAAATAATAGATAAAAAAAGGCTTAAAGAGTCATCTTAAGATTATAGGTCCCCTTGAGAAAGAAACAAGATAATTCTATTATCAGTGTGTCACTTCTCAGCAAAATCTCATGCACTGACTACCAATCATTGTTTAAGTCCTCTTCCTGACCTTTTAGAGTACATGAAATCAATAAATCTATAATCAGAAACTTTCATTATAGATCAGAAAAGCCAGAAATGTATTAATACTGCTTAATAACAAAACTAAGAATCACTAGGTTGATTTTAAATAGAGCCATGTCTTCTGACCTTGAGAAAAACCACAGGCATCCTGGGACTGACTTCCTCTAACTCTAAAACAGAGTTTGGAATGTTGACCATGAAAGGTGGCAGTTAATGCATATGGCTTCAGGTTAGCTCAAAAAATAATATATATATATATATATATATATATGTGTGTGTGTGTGTGTGTGTGTGTGTGTATGTTTATATTCATATATTCTATATATATAGAAATAAAAATAAAAATAAAAATAAATAAAATGTATTGAATACCTAAAAAGCATTAGAAGATTAAAATAAACTCAACATGGTTCCTAATTACAATGCCTCACGGTTAACTGAGAAAGAACTCTTCCAGTTTTAGGGTGCCCGGGTGGCTTTGTTTAAGCATCTGACTCTTGATCTCAGCTCAGGTCTTGATCTCAGGGTCATGAGTTCAAGCCCGCTTTGGGCTCACACTGGGTTCAGAGTCTACTTAACTCTTCTGTTTTGACATTCTAGGACTAATTGTTATTGTGTTGACAAGCTTAAAAAATCAAGTAGAAAAAAAGGACTCAGTAAGAAAAAAAGCAACTTCTGGGGGCACCTGGGTGGCTCACTGGGTTAAGCTCTGCCTTCAGCTCAGGTCATGGTCTCAGGGTCCTGGGATCAAGCCCCACATTGGGCTCTCTGCTCAGCAGGGAGCCTGCTTCCCCCTCTTTCTCTGCCTGCCTCTCTGCCTACTTGTGATCTCTCTCTCTGACAAATAAATAAATAAAACCTTATAAAATTAATTAATTAATTTTATTTTTTTTAATTAATTATTTTTAAAAGGCAACTACTGAGCATGAAAATGCCATAGGTGCTTCTGAAGATGCACTAATTTTTAAGTATTCTTTTAAATTTTTCTTTCTTCCACATAGTGACCTAATTTTTCCTTTTCCTTTCTTCTCTTTCATTTTCTCCTCTTTCTTCTCTTTCCGTTTGTCTCTTTCTCTTATCTTATTTTCTTGTTCTTTTCTGTGGTGAAAACACTTTGGGTCTATCCTCCTAGCAAATTTCAAGTATAACAAGATTGTGGTGTTAAGAATAGTCACTTTGCTGTATATCAAATCCCCAACTTATTCTTCTTGGATGACTGATACTTGGTACCCTTAATTCCTCCTTATTTAATGACCTAAAGCATCTCCATCCAGCTATATTCTGTGAGCCTAGGAATGTTATTAAACTGAATTCTGCTTTTTTCGCTGTAAACTAGAGATGATAAAAAATAAAAAAGTCATAGCATTGTTGTGAAGAATAAGATCATACTGTTAAAAGCAGTTAGCACAGTGTCTGGCACATACTCTACACCCAATGAATAACTAGTTGTTATTGCTGTTGTGCTTTGACAAAAGTAATGACTAGAAATATTGATGGACTTGCTCAAGGTCATACAGTCTGGTGAAGTGAAAATCAATTTTCATTCCAAAAAAAGAGAGAGAGAGAGAGAAATAGAGAGAGAGAGAAATTAAGTGGTTTCAATTTTTTGGAGAACATATATCTCTTGTGATGCTCTCAATGGCCTTAGAAGTAAGATATTAGAGGAATTATCCTCTCTGTTGTATGGGTCAAAACACAGTGACTTCCAAGAAGTCAAATGACTTGCCTACCATGTTGACCAGAGGCAGAAGTGAAGCTCTGATTTCTGGAGGCCTAACCCTTCCCTTGTCATATACCTGTTTGACCTACAAACAGGCTGCTTCACCACCTTGATGGCTGGTAAGGCCCTTAGAGAGCAACACATCTGATGGTTCATAGCACCAAAGTCACTTAATCATGAGCCTGGGAAGATTATGGAGCCCTTTTGTTCCAGAAGTATTACTTACTTTTCTGAATATCTTTAATGTTTTGAGTATAACAGACTATTGGTAGAAATAAAATCTAAGGAGTCCAATATTTAAAAATAAATATATTTTATCGCGTGTGTGAGTGACAGAAAACAATTTAAACAATTAGCAAAACAGGTAATGGCAGAAAACCAAGTTAACATTCACACTCCTGGGAAAGAAGGAAATATACACACATACAACTAATTAATATCTGTATTTTTTTTCATTTACAAATTGAAAATCATCAGAGACCAGGGAGTTGCAAGCTACCTGCTTTCAGATGCTATGTGCAAGCAGATGGCAGTGACAAGTTAATGGCTTGGGTACACAGCCTCAGCAATGAACTCAAGCTCATTAAAACCGGCATGGGTATTGACAGCACAAAGGACTATACTGAGGGGTTATCAACTGAAGTGCAAAATGAGATCAGCTTTTACATCGCTTTTCAACAACTCCATATGGTCAGTCAAACCAAAGAGAAAAGAGTTTTGTGTCATATCCTGGTGGTTTCCTGTACAGAAATGAGAAGCAGAGAAATTTCTATGAAAGCCAACAGCATTCCCCAGGAACTAGTCTAGACCAAAGAACCAACTGGTTTCCTAAACCAAAAACTTAAAACAGTGGTTTAAACCAGATTTTCACATTGATTTGGAGATAAAATTGCAAAATCTTAGAACTAAACTTCTAAGAAGTCATCCTTATAACCTCATATCAATTATACCATTCTAGTATGGTATTCTTATCACATGATTACCCAACCTTTCTATAATATTAGCTGGGATGGATAAATCACTATTTTCCAGCTCACCCTAACCAAAAGTTGGAAAATTGCACTTGCCAGATTTAATTTACCACAGTTGAGCCGACATTTATCCCTGCTGATTTCTCTTTAGTTAACTCAAGTCCACAGAATAAATCTGAACTTTTACTCACAGGATGGCCTTTCATATCCAATGATACTTATGGTTAACACCTCTAATTCCTGTCTTCTCAAGGTCTGAATTTCTACAACTGTATTTCAGAAATTCTAGCTCATAATTCTGGTTTGCTTCCTTGCATACGCTGTTACTGATAAACTCTGTCATTCAGAATTACCACAGTTGCAGAAGCTAGTTAGGACCAGCATAGAATCCTCCCCTTGACCACATCTCCAGAAGTCTACTACTTCTCTCTGCTTCAGTTAAATTTATTTCTTTAATTTTGCTAACTCATAGTTATTCACACTCATATCTCTATCCTTAGATGAAGAAATTCATAAGATAATGGTGACCATTCACAAATTAGTGATACTTACTTAGAGGTTCATTGTCTACTCTTTCAACATGTATGTATAATACAAAAAGTTACACTATAAAAGTTGTATAAAAGATTACATGAGCAGAATATCTCATTCTCAGGCTTGCTGTACTGCCCGAAACTCTCGATTCTCATTTGAAACAAAGTAAAACTCATATTTTAACTCATAGGTAGATGTGTAGTGAATTAAGGGCATTAAGTCATTAGTGATATTTTTAAAAATGTTGGCATTTACATAAAACAGCATAAATTTGATTATCAGCTTAACTCATGCCATTTACCAAGTCCATTAGAAGCTGAAAAAGAGTAAAATCAAGTTTTGAAAGCAATAGTAAAGAATTGTAAAATACTAACCCTAATAGTGCTAAATAATAATAGAACTTCCACCCAAGCCAAAGGACAAGCAGTTTAGAAATATGCATTAGCTATACTGTCCTTTGCTTTAGGGTCTTTTATACAACAGCACCCATATTTGGGTAATTCCAAAATGAGCAAAGTGGAGAGATCTCATGTGTCATTCAATAGAAATGTCTTATCTTGAAGATGAAGAATCTGAAGTCCACAAGATGCTGATCACCAAAACAGCATGGTACTGGCACAAAAACAGACACAAAGACCAGTGGAACAGAGTAGAGAGCCCAGATATGGAATCTCAACTCCATGGTCAAATAAACTTTGATAAAACAGGAAAAAATATATAATAGAAAAAAGACAGTCTCTTCAATAAATGGTGCTGGGAAAATGGGACAGCTATGTGTAGAAGAATGAAACGACCATTCTCTTCTACCATGCACAAAGATAAACTTGAAATGGATAAAAGACCTCAATGTGAGGCAGGAATCTCTCAAAATCCTAGAGAAGAACATAGGCAGTAACCTCTTTGACATCCGCCATAGCAACTTCTTTCAGGATATGTCTCCAAAGGCAAAGGAAATGAAAGTGAAAGTGAAGTTTTGAAACTTCATCAAGATCCAAAGCTTCTGCACAGCGAAGGTAATAGTCAACAAAACAAAGAGGCAACCCACGGAATGGGACAAGATATTTGCAAATGACAATACAGACAAAGGACTGATAGCCACAATCTATAAAGAACTCCTCAAACTCAACACACACAAAACAGATAATTACATCAAAAAATGGGCAAAAGACATGAGCAGGCACTTCTCCAAAGAAGACATAAAAATGGCTAACAAACACATGAAAAAATGTTCATCACTAGCCTTCAGGGAGATTCAAATCAAAATCACACTGAGATACCACCTTCTACCGGTTAGAATGGCCAAAATTAGCAAAATAGGAAACAACATATGTTGGAGGGGATGTGGAGAAAGGGGAACACTTTTACACTGTTGGTGGGAATGCAAACTGGTGCAGCCACTTTGGAAAACAGTGTGGAGATTCCTTAAGAAATTAAAAACAGAGCTTCCCTATGGCCCTGCAATTGCACTACTGGGTATTTACCCCAAAGATACAGATTTAGTGAAAAGAAGGGCCATCTGTACCCCAATGTTCATAGCAGCAATGAACATTGTGCTAACTGTGAACATTTCCAAACTGTGGAAAGAACCAAGATGCCCTTCAACAGATTAATGGATAAAGAAGATGTGATCCATATATACTATGGAGTATTATGCCCCCGTCAGAAAGGATGAATACCCAAGCTCTGTATCAACATGGACGGGACTGGAAGAGATTATGCTGAGTGAAATAAGTCAAGCAGAGGGAGTCAGGTATCATATGGCTTCACTTACTTGTGGAAGATAAGGAATAACATGGAGGAAATTGGGAGATGAGAGAAGTGAGTTGGAGGAAATTGGATGGGGAGACAAACTATGAGACACTGTGGACTCAGAAACAGAGGGTTTTGGAAGGGAGGGGAGTGGGGGGTTGGGTGAGCCTGGTGGTGGATATTATGGAGGGCATGTATTGCATGGAGCACTGGGTGTGGTGCATAAACAATGAATTCTGGAACACTGAAAAGAAATTTAAAAAAATAAAAAGAAAAAATAAATAAATGTTATTTATTTATTTGAGAGAGAGAGAAAACACATGAGCAGAGCAGGGGGAGAAGCAGACAGGGAGAAAAAGAAGCAGGCTGCAGGGCTCGATCCCAGGACCCCAGGATCATAACCTGAGCCTAAGGCAGACACTTAATGGAGTTAGCCACCCAGGCACCCCCAGATGCTCCCTCCTTTGCCCATTTTAATAGAATTATCACGTGATTACATTATTTGATTGTTTGGTATATTTTTTGTATTGAGTTGTATAAAGTTTTTATATATTTTGGATATTAACTCTACCTATGGGATATACAATTTGTAAATATCATTCCCCACTCAGTAGGCTGCCTTGTTGTTTTGTTGAGGTTTTCCTTTGTTGTGCAAACAACCTTGGTTTTCAGTGTAGTTCCAATAGTTCGTTTTTTGCTTTTGTTTCTTTTGTCTGACGAGACATATCTAGAAAAACGTTCCTATAGCCTATGTCAAAGAATTACTGCTTATGTTTTCTTCTAGAACGTAATGATTTCAGGTCTCAGATTTACGTTTTTAACCTGTTTTAAGCTTATTTTTGTGTATGGTTTAAGAAAGTGGTCCAGTTTCATTCTTTTGCATGAAGCTGTCCAGTTTTCCCAACAGCATTTATTGAAGAGACTATCCTCTCCTCATGTATATTCTTGTCTCCTTTGTTGTAGACTGGCTTTATAAGTGCAGGTTTATCTGGGTTCTCTAATCTAAGTGTCTCTTTTTGTGCCAGTGCTGTACTGTTTAATTACTACAGCTTTTTAATATATCTTAAAATTTGGGACTGTCATACCTCCAATTAGTTCTTTCTCAAGATTATTTTGGCTATACAGGATCTTTTGTAGTTCCATACAAATTTTAGTATTACTTATTCTGTGAAAAATACTGTTGGTGTTTGATAGGGAGTATATTTAATCTATAGACTTCTCTGGGTAGTATGGACATTTTAACAATATCCATTGTTCTAGTCCATGAGCATGGAATTTCAATTTGTTTGTGTCACCTAAAATTTCTTTCATCAGTGCTTTATAGTTTTTTGATTATAGGTCTATCACTTCATTGGTTAAATTTATTCCTAGGCAATTTAATATTTTTGGTGCAACTTAATTTTTTTAAAATTTCTCCTTCTACTTCATTATTACTATATAGGAGTACAATGTATTTCTGTATATTAATTTTGCATTGTACAACGTTATTGAATTTATTTACTAGTTCTAGTACTATTTTTGGTGGAGTCTTTAGGGTTTTCCATGTATAGTATCATGTAATCTGCAAACAGTGAAAATTTTTCTTCTTCCTTACCCATTTGGATGTTTTTTTTTTTTGTTGTTGTTGTTTGATTGCTGCAGCTATGACTTGTAGTACTCTTTTGGATAGCTGTGTGAACCTGAATAAATCACCTATTTGCTTTAAGCCTCAGTTTCTTCATTTATAAAATGAACATATTTCTACTTTGGGAACTATAAAATTAGATATAATAAATTAAAAAATGCAAATCATGATTCCTGGCTACTATTAGAAGCCTCCTCCCCAAAACACAACTTTTATTAATAACTTATCATTAACAATAAATTGATAAAGGCAGATATTATAACTTCACTTTTTTCATCCATACAGCATTATATAAAAATAACATTTCATTTTCATCAAAAAAACAAAAATAGGCAAGAATAGAAAAGAAATAGATATAGACCTGGTAAATTTACTGTTACATTTAAACATAACACATGACACCAAACCATTGTTTGAATGAAATATTTCAGTTGACTCAATGCTTATGCTTGAAATGACTTGCCATACAGAATATTAGTCACTTAATGGTAATGAATATTTTATCTCTAGCAATTCTTCTCACTAAAGACTTTCTGAAATGCATCTTCATGTTAATACTTGTTTATTCAATACAAAATAATGGAACAGTTAATTGTGCTCTATGTAACCATCTCAATGGCCCATCCAAACTGACTACATGACCAAGCTGATTAAGTAAAAGCAGCCTTAGAAATAAATGCATGTGTGCACTCACACACATACATACACACACAAAGGCAGAAAATGCGGCTCAAGGAAAACAAGGTGAATACAAAGGTTAACATGTAAATCTAAGTTCTTATGGTTTGCTGCAAGACTTCTTTTTTTGTCAGTTACAATGATATGAAATGATTACATTTTCTCAAAATCACCTAAAAATTTCTAATCAAATTCAGTCAGATATGAGTCAAAGGAAATCTTCGCTTATTATTAGGTCTTTCCCTTAATACAGTTTTCCTTAAGCTTTGATGTGTTTTTTCTTTAATATACAAATATTAATACATGTTGGTAAATGTTTATTTAATTTATTTATTTAGTTTTTAAAGATTTTATTTATTTATTTGACAGAGAGAGATCACAAGTAGGCAGAGAGGCAGGCAGAGCGAGAGAGAGGAGGAAGCAGGCTCACTGCTGAGCAGAGAGCCCCATGTGGGACTTGATCCCAGCACCCTGAGATCATGACCTGAGCTGAAGGCATCAGCTTAACCCACTGAGCCACCCAGGTGCCCGATAAATGTTAATTTAAAGGTGAAAATTTTACATGAAACATTTTTTTCTACTCCAATGTATCCTACCCAACATTGTACATGAAGAGTATGTTCCAGCCAGAGCTCATCACTGATTTTGAATTGTGAAGAAGTGAAGAAAACCTCTGTCTACATTTACTCATCTATGACAAAAAATTAATGTCCACTCTGACTGCCAAAGAAAGTTTTTCAAAGAAATGCAGATGAGTTACATGTGGAGATATCATAGAAAAGTAGAAAAGTAACTGTAAATTCTGATATACTATAAATTTATTAGGTGAAATTCCCGTCACCAACATCTTCAATCTTAATTCTAAGGAATATAAAATAGCTGATAATCATCAGAGCAACGTCAAATTCTTCTGTTTCAAAATGATGATCTAATAAAAAGAGTAAAGTTAATTAAAATATAAAAATACAGTAAAATGATAGTGCAAGTATGCGATTCTATGACAATTTTGAAGTGATCGACGTTTTCACCATTTATTTTAAGGACACCGTGCACGCGCGCACACACACACACACACACACACATACACACACAGCACTACTGTTCATTAATCCTATATATTATGGTAATTTTAATGATGCTGTCACAACACAGCCTTGTTCTTCCAGTGATGTCCTCTCACTTTTATGCTCATTTGCCCACTACATGGACACTGAACTTCATCTCTTCCAGAAAGACCATTCCAATTATTCTTAAGTTAAACCAATCTCTTACTTCCACTTTGTATGCTTTTTAACAATCCAGTAACTTATCACTGAATTTTCACATAGTTTTTAAATCCTCTAGGTAGCTTAATTATATTTCATTTCTTGCAGCCTTGTCAGTGGCACATGTATGTATTAGCATACAGTTAACACATTTAAGTGAAGACTATATCAAATAAAGTGGAAACAAACTGAGGGTTTTGGAGGGAAGGGAGTTGGGGGGTTTGGGTGAGCCTGGTGGTGGGTTTAAGGAGGGTATGTACTGCATGGAGCACTGGGTGTGGTGCATAAACAATGAATCTTGGAACACTGAAAAAATTAAATTAAATTTTAAAAAGTGATCTACTAATAACATGAAAAACAAACTAACTAACTAATAAATAAACAAATATCCTGTTTAGGAAAAAAAAGTGGACGCAAAGAGAACAAAAAAAGTTCAAAACCCAAAATGTGCTAGTGTTTTTCGTCCATCACACCTGAGAGAGAGGTGTGGAATTTGGACATGGGTTTTAAATTTGGGGGTAAAAAAGTTAATGAAACCTCATCATAATTTGTACTGAGTATTTCTCATAATGCTCATTATCTCTACTTTCTGCCTGATCACAGACTATGATGACTAATTTCACTTCTTTAAACCCTAGTTATCATAGAAGACACTATACACAATGGGTAAAGAACTTCAATTTAATAATTTAATAATTTCCTAGGGCAAAAGAACCACATTTGTTCATCTTTATGCCCGTGTATCTATAAGAATTGTTGGCTATGCTCCCTGAATAGGTCTTTGATGTAAAAGAGGACAGATGGAAAAATTACTGGAAAGATAGATGCCAACATGAAAAGTGTCCATTAGTCTACATTTTTGTTGACAAGCTCAGTCTCTGAGCCTACAAAACCAAGACGAAACACAATTATATGAAATGCCCTATGACTGTGAGAACTACTATTTATTTTACCACAAACCTTTCAATTGTCCATAGATCCCACTTGAAACAGACAAAAACCTGTACAGAGCACATACATGAAACTCAGTAATGCTTGTTGATGAACTTTAAACATAACTGTTTCATCCCACTCAGACTTTTCCCCCGTTTTTATGAATCCAAACATAGTACTTAATCGAAAGTCTTGTTTCTCCTTTCAACTCCTTTTAAATTCTTTAAAGTAATCATTGTATTTCTAAAACACAGAAATATTGTCTTTCCAAAAAAATCTTCCCAATGAAGTGTTAACACTGGATTTTGTGGATAAATGCTCATCCCAGTCTCTCTTGGTGTTTAGTATAAATTACGTCATTTTAAGACAAGCTGGAATTTTAAAATATTTCCTTAAAAATATTTAGACTTAAATTTCAAACCAAAATCTGAATACTTGTAGCTAGTATATAAGGTTGACATAGTGTGTTTTTTTTAATAGCAAATATTTTGACTTCAAGTACTTTAATGTAGGGTAATTTAAACTTTGGTTAAAAGCACGCTATGACATTTAAATCATACAGTGATAAAGAAAATACTTTTGGTAACTTAGAGATAAGAAAATATGTTTTAATGGTATATTTTTCTAAGTACTTCTTTAATTTTGGCAGGAAATGATCTACTCTTGATAGTAATATATTTTGACATACATTACTCTAAAAGGATAACAATTAATTATATTTTAACCTAATTTTTCAATTATCTGAGCTATGAATCAGGAGCTAGGGATGTCGTAATTTTAACAGCCCTTTATATGTTTTTATTACAGAGAGAAAAAAGAACATCAGTAAAATACAAGGAATATTCTATCCCGGTCTCTTGGAAATAGGGAGTAAAACTGCTAATAAAAGAATCAGCAGAGTGCCTGGGTGGCTCAGTGGGTTAAGCTGCTGCCTTCGGCTCAGGTCATGATCTCAGGGTCCTGGGATCGAGGCTTGCATCGGGCTCTCTGCTCAGCAGGGAGTCTGCTTCCCTCTCTCTCTCTCTGCCTGCCTCTCTGTCTACTTGTGATCAATCTCTGTCAAATAAATAAAATCTTTAAAAAAAAAGAATCAGCACCCCTTAAGACAGTGCAAGTTGGATTCTGCTTGACTGAAATCATACATGGACTAAAACAAAACAAAACAAAACAAATGAATAAGCAAACAAACAAAAGGCAGAATAAGACCTGAAAATACAGAATACTGAGGGTTGCAAGAAGGGAGGGAGTGTGTAGGGAAACCAGGTGAAGGGGAGTGGGAGCTGTGGGCTTCCAGTTACAGGAAGCCTGGCACAGGAGTGCAAAGCACAGCATTACGAATATGTCACTGATATCGCAGTAGTGTGGTACGGTGACAAATGGCAGCTGCACTTGTGTGAGCAGAGCGTAACATAGAGACTTGTCAAATCACTGTGTCATACACCTGAAATAATGTAACATGGCATGTCAGCTATAATCAAATAAAAAATTAAAAACAAAAAAGACAGTCCAGCTCTGCTCTGAGAACATTCCTCTTTTCCCAGGCTCAGTAACAAACCTATGCTTCTCTCTCTCATGTTGGTCTTGGGGGCAACAAGACCTCCCTGTGTTGCAGGTCTACCATAGATGAGACGGTGCTCCTAGTGTCCTCCTTCATATCTTTATGGGCTCCACAACTTAACCTGCTGAGCCACCCAAGAGCCCTCTACCTCATTTCCAAATAATAAACAATTACTGTGAATAGTGACAAAATAAATATTTAGTGCGCTGAAAGTACTTACATCTTAATAAGAATTTTAGTAATTCTTTACATGTAAGAAAAGTAACAACATATTTATCGCATATTTTGAAAAAAGACAAAAAAGGAGAAAAAATTAAGAAGAGTAACTCATAATCACTCCATCAGAGAGGACTTAATATGTTAACATATTTAATTCTGATATCACATTCTTTGTATCTACATATGTACATGCATGTGAATGTACTGGTATATAATTCTATATGACTGTAATTCTATATTCAGCAATTTTCACTTAACATTTTATTCTGAGCTGTTCTAATGTCATCAGCTTTTTTTCCCCATAAGATCAGTTTTAATAGCTGTATAATTTTCCATAAAACAGATGGAAAACTAGATGAAGATAAATTACCTAACCATATACCTACTTTTGCACATGTACTATATGTCATTTTGTCCTTATATATTATAATAAAAACATAAATTCTCCCCCCAAACCTTATAGTCATGAGTTCAATTCTACCATTTTTTATTATCACCTTGATTGATGGTTATAATTTTTTAAGAGAATAAAAAGTAAGACAAAAGAGTTCAAATTCTGACCAAAAGGACTGGGAGGGAGGATCCTGTTAGCACTGTAACTAGCTCCCTATGTACCAAAAATCCAAAAGCTTCTGCAACACAGTGAATGGATAGACAAAAATTCTAGCATGATAAAATAGTGCCAAACAAAAAATAACAAACAAGATTCATTTGTTTGATTCTCCCAATTATGAGTTCTCTTTTTATTATAAATATTATCAATATTCTTTCCATAATTTGCTTTACTTATCATGAAGAATACAACAATGGTTTTTCACTTTCTATTCAATATCCCAGATCCTGTTTGTCAGGATGAGAGGGCCATTTACAAAGAAATCTTAGGTATTAACAGCATCTCTAAAAGTGGTTATCAGGATTCTGACCATTTGAAGATCTGGAAGGCTTCAGACCTTCCCCTTTTACTTACATATTTTCTTATTTTTTTATTTTGTCTTTACCTTTGTTATCTTTGCTTTTTAGGTATTTGCTTATTTAATTTTTGCTATGCTTCTACATATAGGAACTATTAACCCCAGTTTAAAAGAAAACAAAGTAAGACAAAATACAAACATTAGTAGGCTTTAAAAAAGTGTTGAGAGACCCAGGTTTGTCTCATTTTAGTGACTTTCCTATATGTCACTTTGTCACACATCATTTAAAAGGTAGCAGGTTTACATATCTGGTTTTGGATATTACCTTGGGAGATGACTTGAATGGTGCCAACACTGTCCAATAAAGTCATGATTAAATCCAGAACCTCAGACATCCCAACTATCCATTTAAAAAAATGTGCAACAGCTCACATGCTGTACAGACACTGGGAAGGACAGGTTTGTATAGAACAGAGAAAAGTCTATGCATATCATGATAGAAGGAACTGAAATTAATCCTCTACTGTTTGTGGACAAGGGGTCCACCCATATATAGGAAAATATAGTGGTGTGTCCCATTATGCTAACTAAACCACTTACTGAGTAGGAGATGAGTCTAGGCAAGGTGTTAATTCCTGGGGTGACTCAAACATGAACATGATGAAGGTTTCATTCCCCAGGGCCTTCTGTCTCTCTGAGCTGATGTTGGCAAACCAGAGCCAGTTGGCAAAGTATTGGTCACTGGTCAAAAATGGGACAAGTTTAATTGAGAGTACACATTTAGAAAATCTGGAAGCAATTTCACATCACTGCAAGTCCAAATACATAAGTGGAATGAGCCAGTAACAGACTAGCTGTACACAACAGAATCTCATTACCTGATGCTATAATTTAACACTAGTTTGCCTATTATAACCCAGATGTATTTAAAATCCAAGATCTACTTTTAACAAAAGATGATTTAAATGATCTATACTATGCAGGATAAATTTTGAAACTGGCTAGTGGTAAAGAGTGGAAGTTACCAAGTTATCTCATGATTCGTTACGGGTAAAAGCTCAAAATGAATATTCAGAGATCACCAAAATTGCTTTAAAGTCTGTGCTTTCCATTATTATGATCCTCATTTTGGAGGATCATTAACTGATTTCTCTTCTACATGAATATTATTAAAACAAAAAACAGAAATAATCGAGATAAAGGTTGTCCTCAATGAGCAGTGCTATCATCAGTCTAACCTAGATTATTTAATTTAAAAATAAGGAAGCAAGCTAATTTATTACATTAAAACTTTAAATTGTGATATGCCAGTGCCTCTTCAAAATATGAGAAGAGGCATTTAATATTTGTTTAATTCTGATTTAGGAATAACAAAAAGTTAGAGGTATAATAGTAATACTCTCCCAAAGTAATATTTGAAATTCCTTCTTTAATTCCAATATTATGTTTGTACTTATATTTTTGAGATATAATTTTAGAACACTTGATTGCAATAAGATGAAATTTGAGGCTGTATTTGAATATCTAGTTACCTTTTTTTCACTTATTTACTTTTATTGTACTTTTCAAAAGAATTGATTCATGCTAAAATGGAAATGACACTGAACAACATGGATTTGAATTATTTTAAATTTATATTTATACCAGATTTTTGGTACATTACTCTACAGTAAGTATTTTTTCTCTTCCTTATGATTTTCTTAAGAATATTTTCTTTTCTCGGGGTGCCTGGGTGGCTCAATGGATTAAGCCTCTGCCTTTGGCTCAGGTCATGATCTCAGGGTCCTGGAATCGAGCCACACATCAGGCTCTCTGCTCAGCAGGGAGCTTGCTTCCCCCTCTCTCTCTGCCTGCCTTTCTGCTTACTTGTGATCTCTATCTGTCAAATAAATACACTTGAGATTAGCTAAAAGGCTGAGAAGTGATGTCTGTCAAATAAATAAATGAAATCTTTTAAAAAAAGAGTATTTTCTTTTCTCTTGTTTATTTTTCCATTTGCCATTTTTTTATTTTTAATTTTTAATCTAAGTTTCTATTTTAATTCCAGATTGGTAACATACAGTGTAGTATTATTTTCAGGTGTAAAGTATAGTAATTTAACAGTTCCATACATAACCCATAACTCATCATGACAAGCACAGTCCTTAATCCCTCATCACCTGTTTAACCCATTCCGTAACCCCCTACCCTCTGATAACCATCAGTTTGTTCTCTGAGGTTAAGAGTCTGTTTCTTGTCTTGTCTATCTTAATTTTTCCCTTTGCTTGTTTATTGTGGTTCTTAAATTCTAGATCACTTTATATGAATACAGTATAACAGGTATAAAATATAAAATACATATCAATCAATGGTTTATGTTATCAGAAAGGCATCTGGTCAATAGAAAGATATTAGTAGATAAGTCTCTGGGGAGTCAGAAGTTACATACGAATTTTCAACTGTGCGGGATCGTTGGTGCCCGTAACCTTGTGCTGTTCAAAAGTCAAAGGAAAAAAAATGAATTAAATTCAAAAATAGTGATCTTTCACAACAGTTTTAGAAGCACTGTCTTAGAGGAGATTAGGTATGTTAAAATTATAACTGAGGTATAAATTTCTATATGGGGAGTCAAACCTTAGGGTTTAGAGGAAGATAACGTTCCTTACAGCTAGTAGGACAAATAGTCACTGACTTTGTACCTGGGCATCAGGTTTCAAGCTGGATAACATCTGGGCTTTCCTACTGAGGAAGGGATTCCAGAGGGAGAAAATAGCGTGGGCGAAGGCACAGAGTCAAGAAAGCTTCTGAGCTTATGAAGAACATCAAGAAGTTCAATGTGCCTAAAACATGATGTAAAGCTGACAAATAGGAAAGAGGCTGAGCTTAATTCTGAGAGGCTTGCTACAAAGGGAAGACTGAAATTTATTCAACTAGCAAAGGGTTTCCTCTGATGGCGTTTTGAAAAGTGCATTAGCAGTTTTCAGTGAGGCTTTATAAAATTGCATTTGACAGGAGACTGATGGAGGGATTGGTTGGAGACCCATGTGACTAAAGAAAGGGGAGGGCATTATTTTTTCTAATTAGTTATAAAAATTACATAAGCACACACTTTGTTAGAGAAAATTTAGGAAAAAAAAAAGTAATAGGAGAAGACCAAAAAACAAAAAACAAAACAACAACAACAAAAAAAAACCAGGCCAAAATCCAGCCATCTGGATATATTCACTGGTACACAATACAGATAGTGTGATGTCACATGCCATAAACACTATTTTGAAGACCTCTTTGTTCACTTTTTATAACATGAACATGTTAATAAATACATTTATATATATTTCCTTTCATGACCATGTAAGTTAACATTATATGGATATACCCAGGGAAAGGACATTCCTGTAATACTAAAGATGAAAGGATTAATAGCAATGAAATCTAAAACAATGAGATTATTAAAGCAGTTGGCACTTGTGTTAGAGGCTGGGAACAACATCTCAGAGTTGAAAAACGAAAGAGGGTAAGTTTTACACTTAAACATAGTCACAAAGTCGGTAAATCAGGGTCCATCTCTCTTATCAGCTGTGTTTTTGGATATATATTTTTGCTGAAGTCTCAGTTTTCTGGGGTTAATAATTTTAACTTTACATGCTATTTGTAAAATATGGATAAAAAGCATCTCACACAAAACTTAACACAGAAGGTTAACACAGAAGGCCCCCAATTAATGTTGGGTCTTTCTTTGATGATTGATTGATCATCAAATGTATATGGGGAGATGAATAATGTTACCAAAGATGGATTTCCAGGTTTCAAGGTGACATAACTAGGAAGATGAGGCTATAAAAATGGAGATTTCAAGAATATGAGCAGATTTGGGGGAAGGCATCTGTTAAGCTAACCATGAACATGAGCACCGATCCAAGGCTGCAATGACATTCACAGATATATTAGTTGAGAAACAGCATAAAGAACGACATTACTGCACTACATCCTAGACTTTCCAGGGCCATGTCAACTACCTCCTTCTCCTTGACCACTAATGCATTAAGTGTTCCTAGGTGACCTCCAAGAATTAAATGAAGCTTCCAAATGAGCTCAACTTTGACTCTTTCAAGCCACTTATATAAAGATAACCTAGCGAGACATCTCATAAAGAAAAAGATGACATTTCACCCTTAGATATAATCTGTGATAATGAGGCCAAGGTCACACATTTTATCCACATAGTTCCCACTATATTTTCTGGCTATGTGAGGAATGTGTAAATAGGCCACGTATCTAATGATTGCCAGAAAGGAGCTCTGTGTTGGATAAGAGAAATAAATGAACACAAATCTACTGCTCTACTTGAAAAGCAAGCCACGGCACAAATCCACTAACAGTGAGTCCATTTCTTCAGTGGTATCTGTGAGGACTGCATGCGTCTGAAAGCTTAAAGTGTGTTCAACCTTGTTTCAAAGATTCTTTTTATGCCAAATCATTTCATAAATATTTTAGGTGTTAGGTTTTACTTAGAGTTCAATAACAACACTCTAGCTTTGTCTGAGGATATTTTCTCAACATCGGGTTTACTAGTGATTGGAAAAGAAATGATGAAAAAGATTAACCACAAATACACTATGTTGGTATCCTGCAAAGGGTTAAAGTGGAATGTGTGTCCTAGATATTGAAATGTGGCTTAATTTAGCAAGTAGTTCACCATAAGTATCTGTACAGGCTTTTGGCATTTCAATATCGAAGTGTCAGTTATACACAGGAGTAAATGCCTCTTTGAATAGTCTGAGCTCGCCTAAGAAGGGTGATGAAGCCCATGATTTTTTATTGCTTTCCAAAGTCAAAGACTACACAAATTTCTACAGTTTGGCCAAAATTATGGTAAATAAAACAGAATGTTCCTGACCAGTTCAAATCTAATGACTCCCGATTTTTTCCACAATTTTTATGCCACTTCCTTTAATAGAAAATAGAAATGCTAGCAAGTATGAAGATGACTTTAAAATTAAAAGCAGGGGAAGGATTTGTGAGAGATCCATCTAATGTTAATGATGTACCTCTTTATTAGCCCTCCTTAGTCATAGTGCTCTTCTGAACTAAACATAGGGTACATCTAAAGTAATCATAGTGCAAGGCAACAGGATGGCAAGTCCCAAATTAATGAATAAATCAAAATAAAATTTTACAAAAAAATAAATAAAATGCTGTCTTGTTTTCTGTATCTATAATACCATCCCCATGATACACACTCATCATCCAACCAATTTTAACTGAAACTTGAGTTTACCTAAAAATAACACTGGATTTCAATTAAATACATTCATTCATTTATTCAAATCTTGAGTGCCTGCTGATCTCCAAGAACTGTATCAGTGCTAGGTAAACAAGTATGATTTGGCCTCTGCCCTCAAAAACTAAGTTACATTCTTTTATAGCTTCCACAAATTATCATTTGATTTGCAGGAATAAATGCTCTTAATTAGAATATTAGAGAAGAAAGATGGACTGGATGTGAGATGATCCTTATTACATAAAAAGGCAAAGATCCTTTTTATCTGTATACAAATAATCTACTCTATGCCTTGCAAACAAGCAAAGTTATTATGTCTAAATAAAGTGAAGAGCAAAGATTAACAGCTATCTAACAACAGTGATTCGTATAGAAAGGCAAATTGGAATCGTCAAGGAAAGGAAACATGACTTCCTTTTTACCCGCACATTTCTTATGATTAGATTATCCAGTAATTTCTCCTATTACCTTTCATTAAGTTAAACCGAAGTCCATGGAGCCATTTGGTAGCTTTTATTTTTGGTTGTTTCTTTTTTTTTTTTTCCAATTTATTTATTTTCAGAAAAACAGTATTCATTATTTTTTCACCACACCCAGTGCTCCATGCAAGCTGTGCCCTCTATAATACCCACCACCTGGTACCCCCAACCTCCCACCCCCCCCCCCCGCCACTTCAAACCCCTCAGATTGTTTTTCAGAGTCCATAGTCTCTCATGGTTCATCTCCCCTTCCAATTTACCCAAAAGCACATACCCTCCCCAATGTCCATAACCTTCCCCCCTTGTCCCAACCCCCCTCCCCCCAGCAACCCACAGTTTGTTTCGTGAGATTAAGAGTCACTTATGGTTTGTCTCCCTCCCTATCCCATCTTGTTTCATGGATTCTTCTCCTACCCACTTAAGCCCCCATGTTGCATCACCACTTCCTCATATCAGGGAGATCATATGATAGTTGTCTTTCTCCGCTTGACTTATTTCGCTAAGCATGATATGCTCTAGTTCCATCCATGTTGTCGCAAATGGCAAGATTTCGTTTCTTTTGATGGCTGCATAGTATTCCATTGTGTATATATACCACATCTTCTTGATCCATTCATCTGTTGATGGACATCTAGGTTCTTTCCATAGTTTGGCTATTGTGGACATTGCTGCTATAAACATTCGGGTGCACGTGCCCCTTTGGATCACTACGTTTGTATCTTTAGGGTAAATTCCCAGTAGTGCAATTGCTGGGTCATAGGGCAGTTCTATTTTCAACATTTTGAGGAATCTCCATGCTGTTTTCCAGAGTGGTTGCACCAGCTTGCATTCCCACCAACAGTGTAGGAGGGTTCCCCTTTCTCCGCATCCTCGCCAGCATCTGTCATTTCCTGACTTGTTGATTTTAGCCATTCTGACTGGTGTGAGGTGATATCTCATTGTGGTTTTGATTTGTATTTCCCTGATGCCGAGTGATATGGAGCACTTTTTCATGTGTCTGTTGGCCATCTGGATGTCTTCTTGGCAGAAACGTCTGTTCATGTCCTCTGCCCATTTCTTGATCGGATTATTTGTTCTTTGGGTGTTGAGTTTGTTAAGTTCTTTATAGATTTTGGACACTAGTCCTTTATCTGATATGTCGTTTGCAAATATCTTCTCCCATTCTGTCAGTTGTCTTTTGGTTTTGTTAACTGTTTCCTTTGCTGTGCAAAAGCTTTTGATTTTGATGAAATCCCAAAAGTTCATTTTTGCTCTTGCTTCCCTTGCCTTTGGCGATGTTCCTAGGAAGATGTTGCTGCGGCTGAGGTCGAAGAGGTTGCTGCCTGTGTTCTCCTCAAGGATTTTGATGGATTCCTTTCTCACATTGAGGTCCTTAATCCATTTTGAATCTATTTTTGTGTGTGGTGTAAGGAAATGGTCCAATTTCATTTTTCTGCACGTGGCTGTCCAATTTTCCCAACACCATTTATTGAAGAGGCTGTCTTTTTTCCATTGGACATTCTTTCCTGCTTTGTCGAAGATTAGTTGACCATAGAGTTGAGGGTCTATTTCTGGGCTCTCTATTCTGTTCCATTGGTCTATGTGTCTGTTTTTGTGCCAGTACCATGCTGTCTTGATGATGACAGCTTTGTAATAAAGCTTGAAGTCCGGAATTGTGATGCCACCAACTTTGGCTTTGTTTTTCAATATCCCTTTGGCTATTCGAGGTCTTTTCTGGTTCCATATAAATTTTAAAATTATTTGTTCCATTTCTTTGAAAAAGATGGATGGTACTTTGATAGGAATTGCATTAAATGTGTAGATTGCTTTAGGTAGCATAGACATTTTCACAATATTTATTCCTCCAATCCAGGAGCATGGAACATTTTTCCATTTCTTTGTGTCTTCCTCAATTTCTTTCATGAGTACTTTATAGTTTTCTGAGTATAGATTCTTAGCCTCTTTGGTTAGGTTTATTCCTAGGTATCTTATGGTTTGGGGTGCAATTGTAAATGGGATTGACTCCTTAATTTCTCTTTCTTCTGTCTTGTTGTTGGTGTAGAGAAGTGCAACTGATTTCTGTGCATTGATCTTATATCCTGACACTTTACTGAATTCCTGTAAAAGTTCTAGCAGTTTTGGAGTGGAGTCTTTTGGGTTTTCCACATAGAGTATCATATCATCTGCGAAGAGTGATAATTTGACTTCTTTGCCGATTTGGATGCCTTTAATTTCCTTTTGTTGTCTGATTGCTGAGGCTAGGACTTCTAGTACTATGTTGAATAGCAGTGGTGATAATGGACATCCCTGCCGTGTTCCTGACCTTAGCGGAAAAGCTTTCAGTTTTTCTCCATTGAGAATGATATTTGCAGTGGGTTTTTCATAGATGGCTTTGATGATATTGAGGTATGTGCCCTCTATCCCTACACTTTGAAGGGTTTTGATCAGGAAGGGATGCTGTACTTTGTCAAATGCTTTTTCAGCATCTATTGAGAGTATCATATGGTTCTTGTTCTTTCTTTTATTGACGTGTTGTATCACATTGACTGATTTGCGGATGTTGAACCAACCTTGCAGCCCTGGGATAAATCCCACTTGGTCGTGGTGAATAATCCTTTTAATGTACTGTTGAATCCTGTTGGCTAGTATTTTGGTGAGAATTTTTGCATCTGTGTTCATCAAGGATATTGGTCTACAGCTCTCTTTTTTGATGGGATCCTTGTCTGGTTTTGGGATCAAGGTGATGCTGGCCTCATAAAATGAGTTTGGGAGTTTTCCTTCCATTTCTATTTTTTGGAACAGTTTCAGGAGAATAGGAATTAGTTCCTCTTTAAATGTTTGGTAGAATTCCCCCGGGAAGCCATCTGGCCCTGGGCTTTTGTTTGTTTGGAGATTTTTAATGACTGTTTCAATCTCCTTACTGGTTATGGGTCTGTTCAGGCTTTCTATTTCTTCCTGGTTCAATTTTGGTAGTTTATATGTTTCTAGGAATGCATCCATTTCTTCCAGATTGTCAAATTTGTTGGCGTAGAGTTGCTCATAGTATGTTCTTATAATAGTTTGTATTTCTTTGGTGTTAGTTGTGATCTCTCCTCTTTCATTCATGATTTTATTTATTTGGGTCCTTTCTCTTTTCTTTTTGATAAGTCTGGCCAAGGGTTTATCAATTTTATTAATTCTTTCAAAGAACCAGCTCCTAGTTTGGTTGATTTGTTCTATTGTTTTTTTGGTTTCTATTTCATTGATTTCTGCTCTGATCTTTATGATTTCTCTTCTCCTGCTGGGCTTAGGGTTTCTTTCTTGTTCTTTCTCCAGCTCCTTTAGGTGTAGGGTTAGGTTGTGTACCTGAGACCTTTCTTGTTTCTTGAGAAAAGCTTGTACCGCTATATATTTTCCTCTCAGGACTGCCTTTGTTGTGTCCCACAGATTTTGAACCGTTGTATTTTCATTATCATTTGTTTCCATGATTTTTTTCAATTCTTCTTTAATTTCCCGGTTGACCCATTCATTCTTTAGAAGGATGCTGTTTAGTCTCCATGTATTTGTGTTCTTTCCAAACTTTCTCTTGTGGTTGAGTTCTAGCTTCAGAGCATTGTGGTCTGAAAATATGCAGGGAATGATCCCAATCTTTTGATACCGGTTGAGTCCTGATTTAGGACCGAGGATGTGATCTATTCTGGAGAATGTTCCATGTACACTAGAGAAGAATGTGTATTCTGTTGCTTTGGGATGAAATGTTCTGAATATATCTGTGATATCCATCTCATCCAGTGTATCATTTAAGGCCTTTGTTTCCCTGTTGATCTTTTGCTTGGATGATCTGTCCATTTCAGTGAGGGGAGTGTTAAAGTCCCCTACTATTATTGTATTATTGTTGATGTGTTTCTTTGATTTTGTTATTAATTGGTTTATATAGTTGGCTGCGCCCACGTTGGGGGCATAGATATTTAAAATTGTTAGATCTTCTTGTTGGACAGACCCTTTGAGTATGATATAGTGTCCTTCCTCATCTCTTATTATAGTCTTTGGCTTAAAATCTAATTGATCTGATATAAGGATTGCTACTCCTGCTTTATTCTGATGTCCATTAGCATGGTAAATTCTTTTCCACCCCCTCACTTTAAGTCTGGAGGTGTCTTCGGGTTTAAAATGAGTTTCTTGGAGGCAACATATAGATGGGTTTTGTTTTTTTATCCATTCTGATACCCTGTGTCTTTTGATTGGGGCATTTAGCCCATTAACATTCAGGGTAACTATTTAGAGATATGATTTTAGTGCCATTGTATTGCCTGTAAGGTGACTGTTACTGTATATTGTCTCTGTTCCTTTCTGATCTACCACTTGTAGGCTCTCTCTTTGCTTAGAGGACCCCTTTCAGTATTTCCTGTAGAGCTGGTTTGGTGTTTTTAAATTCTTTCAGTTTTTGTTTGTCCTGGAAGCTTTTAATCTCTCCTTCTATTTTCAATGATAGCCTAGCTGGATATAGTATTCTTGGCTGCATGTTTTTCTCGTTTAGGGCTCTGAAAATGTCATGCCAGCTCTTTCTGGCCTGCCAGGTCTCTGTGGATAAGTCAGCTGCCAATCTAATACTTTTACCATTGTATGTTACAGACTTCTTTTCCCGGGCTGCTTTCAGGATTTTCTCTTTGTCACTAAGGCTTGTAAATTTTACTATTAGGTGACAGGGTGTGGGCCTATTCTTATTGATTTTGAGGGGCGTTCTCTGAACCTCCTGAATTTTGATGCTCGTTCCCTTTGCCATATTGGGGAAATTATCCCCAATAATTCTCTCCAGTATACCTTCTGCTCCCCTCTCTCTTTCTTCTTCTTTTGGAATCCCAATTATTCTAATGTTGTTTCGTCTTATGGTGTCACTTATCTCTCGAATTCTCCCCTCATGGTCCAGTAGCTGTTTGTCCCTCTTTTGCTCAGCTTCTTTATTCTCTGTCATTTGGTCTTCTATATCGCTAATTCTTTCTTCTGCCTCATTTATCCGAGCAGTGAGAGCCTCCATTTTTGATTGAACTTCATTAATAGCTTTTTTGATTTCAACTTGGTTAGATTTTAGTTCTTTTATTTCTCCAGAAAGGGCTTTTATATCTCTGGAGAGGGTTTCTCTAATATCTTCCATGCCTTTTTCAAGCCTGGCTAGAACCTTGAGAATTGTCATTTTGAACTCTAGATCTGACATATTACCAAGGTCTGTATTGATTAGGTCCCTAGCCTTCGGTACTGCCTCTTGATCTTTTTTTTGTTGTGAATTTTTCCGCCTTGTCATTTTGTCCAGCTAAGAGTATATGAAGGAGCAAGTAAAATACTAAAAGGGTGGCAACAATCCCAGGAAAATATGCTTTAACCAAATCAGAAGAGATCCCAAATCGTGAGGGGGGAGAAATCTCCTCTCATTGGGATCTCCTTTGATTGGGATCTCCCAATCTCTTCTGAATGGGATCTCCCAATCTCTTCTGATTGGGATCTCTTCTGATTTGGGGATAAAAAGAGGTTCAAAAAGAAAGAAAGAAAAGAAAAAAAGAAGAATTTTAAAAAAAAGGAGATTGAATTAAAAATTCAATCAAGAATTTAACAAAGAATTAAGAAAAAAAAAGATTGAAGAGATTAGGATCTCTTCTGTTGGGGATAAAAAGAGGTTCAAAAATAAAGAAAGAAAAAAAAAGAAAAAAAAAGAAAAAAAAGAAAATAAATAAAGAAAAGTATAAAAAAGAAAAAAACATATATATTAGATAATCTAGTTAAAAACATTAAAAAAGAAAAGGGCAAAAGTTATAAAAAATTTGAGCAGAAGAAGAGAAAAAAAATGAAAAAGAAAAAAATTAAATTAACTGCAAGACTAAAAAATCAGAGGCAGAAAGCCATGAGTTCCGTGGTTTGTTTTCTCCTCTGGAATTCTGCTGCTCTCTCCTTGTTATTGAAACTGCACTCCTTGGTAGGTGAACTTGGTCTTGCCTGGATTTCTTGTTGATCTTCTGGGGGAGGGGCCTGCTGTAGTGATTCTCAAGTGTCTTTGCCCCAGGCGGAATTACACCGCCCTTACCAGGGGCCGGGCTGAGTGATCTGCTCGGCTTTGCTTTCAGGAGCTTTTGTTCCCTGAGCGCTTTCCGTAGAGTTCCGGAGGACGGGAATACAAATGGTAGCTTCCTGGTCTCCGGCCCGGAGGAGCCAAGAGCCCGGGGCCCCGCTCCCCAGTGCGCCCTCAGAGAACAGCTCCTAGTAACTCGCGTCTGCCTAACCTCCGGCCGCACTCCGAGCTCACTGAGCTTGCGACCGGTTCAAGGCAACTCTGAGCTGCGAGCTTACTGTCGGCTCTGTTTCTGCAGCCGGCTTTCCCATTCCAATATCCGCAAGCTCTGCGACACTCAGACACGACCGATCCTTCTGTGACACCGCGGGACCTGAGGTCACGCCGACCCCGCGTGGGCTTTGCCCCACTTTAGCCTCCGGAGTGATGTCCCTCAGCGGAACAGACTTTTAAAAGTCCTGATTTTGTGCTCCGTTGCTCCGCCGCTTGCCGGGAGCCGGCCCCTCCCCCCGGGGTCTATCTTCCCGTCGCTTTGGATTCACTTCTCCACCAGTCCTACCTTTCAGGAAATGGTTGTTTTTCTGTTTCTAGAATTGCTGTTCTTCTTCTCTTCGATCTGCCGATGGATTTGCAGGTGTTTGCAATCTTTAGATAAGCTCTCTAGCTGATCTCCTGCTAGCTGAGGTAGTCTCAGCCTGCTACTTCTCCGCCATCTTGACTCCTCCCTGTAGGTATAATCTCTTGAAAGCCGCCAGGGCAAAGAGGCTCCTTATTTACAGAGGGAAGCCCATCAGAATAACGTCAGACCTGTCCACAGAGACCTGGCAAGCCAGAACAGGCTGGCAAGATATATTCAGGGCACCAAATGAGAAGAACATGCAGCCAAGAATACTTTATCCAGCAAGACTGACATTCAAAATGGATGGAGAGATAAAGAGTTTCCAAGACCGGCAAGACTTAAAAGACTATGCAACCATCAAGCCAATACAGCAGGAAATATTAAGGGGGGGTTCTATAAAAGAGGAAAAACCCCAAGAATAGCATTGAACAGAAATATAGAGACAGTCTACAGAAAGAAAGACTTCAAAGGTAACTCGATGTCAATAAAAACGTATCTATCAATAATCACTCTCAATGTGAATGGCCTAAATGCACCCATAAAATGGCACAGGGTTGCAGATTGGATAAAACGACAGGACCCATCCATATGCTGTCTACAAGAGACCCATTTTGAACCTAAAGATACACGCAGACTGAAAGTGAAGGGGTGGAGAAGCATCTTTCATGCCAATGGGACTCAAAAGAAGGCTGGGGTAGCAATTCTCATATCAGATAAATTAGACTTCAAACTAAAGACTGTAGTCAGAGATACTGAAGGACACTACATAATCCTTAAAGGGACTATCCACCAAGATGATCTAACAATTGTAAATATCTATGCTCCCAATATGGGAGCAGCCAATTACTTAAGAAAACTGTTAATCAAGATAAAGAGTCATATTGATATGAATACACTAATCGTAGGAGATCTTAACACGCCTCTTTCAGAATTAGACAGATCATCGAAGCAGAAAATCAATAAAGAAACAAGAGCATTGAATGACACATTGGACCAGATGGACCTCATAGATATATACAGAACATTCCACCCTAAAACAATAGAATACTCATTCTTCTCAAGTGCACACGGAACCTTCTCCAGAATAGACCACATACTGGGTCACAAATCAGGACTCCACTGATTCCAAAAGACCGAGATGATTCCCTGCATATTCTCAGATCACAATGCTTTGAAACTGGAGCTCAATCACAAGGAAAAGTTCAGAAGGAACTCAAACACCTGGAAGCTAAAGACCACCTTGCTTAAGAATGCTTGGATCAACCAGGAGATCAAAGAAAAACTGAAACAATTCATGGAAACCAATGAGAATGAAGACACTTCGGTCCAAAACCTATGGAATACAGCAAAGGCGGTCCTAAGGGGAAAATATATAGCCATCCAAGCCTCGCTCAAAAAAATTGAAAAATCCAGAACACACCAGCTGTCTCTACACCTTAAAGAACTGGAGGATCAACAACAAATTAAACCAACTCCACACATAAGAAGGGAAATCATCAAGATTAGAGCTGAGATCAATGAGGGAGAAACCTGAGATACAGTAGAACGTATCAATGAAACTAGAAGCTGGTTTATTGAAAGAATCAATAAGATCGATAAGCCACTGGCTACACTAATCCAAAAGAAAAGAGAGAAATCCCAAATTCATAAAATTATGAATGAAAAGGGAGAGATCACAACTAACACCAAGGAAGTAGAAACAATCATCAGAAGTTATTACGAACAGTTATACGCCAATAAGCTTAGCAACCTAGATGAAATGGATGCATTCCTGGAAAAATATAAACTACCAAAATTGAACCAGGAAGAAATCGACAACCTGAATAGACCGATATCTAATAACGAGATTGAAGCAGTGATCAAAAACCTCCCAAAAAACAAGAGCCCAGGACCTGACGGATTCCCTGGGGAATTCTACCAAACCTTCCAAGAAGAAATAACACCTATTCTCCTGAAGCTGTTTCAAAAAATTGAAGCAGAAGGAAAACTTCCAGACTCTTTCTATGAAGCCAGCATTACCCTGATCCCCAAACAAGACAAGGACCCTACCAAAAAAGAGAATTTCAGACCAATATCACTGATGAATATGGATGCTAAGATTCTCAACAAGATCCTAGCCAACAGGATCCAACAACACATTAAAAAGATTATCCACCATGATCAGGTGGGATTCATCCCTGGGCTACAAGTATGGTTCAACATTCGCAAATCAATCAATGTGATACAACAAATTCATATGAGATGAGAGAAGAACCACATGGTCCTCTTAATTGATGCAGAAAAAGCATTTGACAAAATCCTGCATCCTTTCCTGTTTGAAATGCTTCAAAGTACAGGGATAGAGGGAACATTCCTGAACCTCACAAAATCTATCTATGAAAGACCCACAGCAAATATCATCCTCAATGGGAAAAAGCTTGCAGCCTTCCCATTAAGATCAGGAACAAGACAAGGATGCCCACTTTCACCACTCTTGTTCAACATAGTATTAGAAGTCCTAGCAACAGCAATCAGACAACAGAGAGAAATAAAAGGTATCCAAATTGGTAATGAAGAAGTTAAACTCTCTCTCCTTGCAGATGGCATGATTCTTTATATGGAAAACCCAAAAGACTCCACCCCCAAACTACTAGAACTCATACAGCAATTCAGCAGCGTGGCAGGATAGAAAGTCAATGTGCAGAAATCAGTGGCTTTCTTATACACTAACAATGAAAATACAGAAAGGGAAATTAGAGAATCGATTCCATTTACTATAGTACCAAGAACCATAAGATACCTGGGAATAAACCTAACTAAAGAGGTAAAGGATCTGTACTTGAGGAACTACAGAACTCTCATGAAGGAAATTGAAGAAGACACAAATAGATGGAAGACCATTCCATGCTCTTGGATCGGAAGAATAAACATTGTTAAAATGTCTATACTGCCTAGAGCAATCTATACTTTTAATGCCATTCCGATCAAAATTCCACTCGCATTCTTCAAAGAGCTGGAGCAAATAATCCTAAAATTTGTATGGAATCAGAAGAGACCCCGAATCGCTAAGGAAATCTTGAAAAACAAAAGTAAAGCTGGCGGCATCACCTTACCTGATTTCAAGCTTTATTACAAAGCTGTGATCACCAAGACAGCATGGTACTGGCATAAATACAGACACATAGACCAGTGGAACAGAGTACAGAGCCCAGATATGGACCCTCAACTCTATGGTCAATTAATCTTTGACAAAACAGGAAAAAATATACAGTGGAAAAAAGACATTCTCTTCAATAAATGGTGCTGGGAAAACTGGACAGCTATATGTAGAAGAATGAAACTCGACCATTCTCTTACACCGTACACAAAGATCAACTCAAAATGGATAAAAGACCTCAACGTGAGACAGGAATCCATCAGAATCTTAGAAGAGAACATAGGCAGTAATTTCTTCGATATCAGCCACAGCAACTTCTTTCAAGATACGTCTCCAAAGGCAAAGGAAACAAAAGCGAAAATAAACTTCTGGGACTTCATCAAAATCAAAAGCTTCTGCACAGCAAAGGAAACAGTCAAAAAAACAAAGAGGCAACCCACAGAATGGGAGAAGATATTTGCAAATGACAGTACAGACAAAAGGTTGATATCCAGGATCTATAATGAACTCCTCAAACTCAACCCAAACGAAACAGCAAACACATCAAAAAATGGGCAGAAGATATGAACAGACACTTCTCCAATCAAGACATACAAATGGCTATCAGACACATGAAAAAATGCTCATCATCATTAGCCCTCAGGGAGATTCAAATTAAAACCACATTGAGATATCACCTTACACCAGTTAGAATGGCCAAAATTAACAAAACAGGAAACAACATGTGTTGGAGAGGATGTGGAGAGAGGGGAACCCTCTTACACTGTTGGTGGGAATGCAAGTTGGTGCAGCCTCTTTGGAGAACAGTGTGGAGATTCCTCAAGAAATTAAAAATAGAGCTTCCCTATGACCCTGCAATTGCACTCCTGGGTATTTACCCCAAAGACACAGATGTCGTGAAAAGAAGGGCCATCTGTACCCCAATGTTTATAGCAGCAATGGCCACAGTCGCCAAACTATGGAAAGAACCAAGATGCCCTTCAACGGATGAATGGATAAGGAAGATGTGGTCCATATACACTATGGAGTATTATGCCTCCATCAGAAAGGATGAATACCCAACTTTTGTAGTAACATGGATGGGACTGGAAGAGATTATGCTGAGTGTAATAAGTCAAGCAGAGAGTCAATTATCATATGGTTTCACTTATTTGTCGAGCATAGCAAATAGCATGGAGGACAAGGGGCGTTAGAGAGGAGTAGGGAATTTGGGCAAATTGGAAGGGGAGGTGAACCATGAGAAACTATAGACTCTGAAAAACAATCTGAGGGGTTTGAAGTGGCGGGGGGTGTTGGAGGTTGGGGTACCAGGTGGTGGGTATTATAGAGGGCACGGCTTGCATGGAGCACTGGGTGTGGTGAAAAAATAATGAATACTGTTTTTCTGAAAATAAATAAATTGGAAAAAAAATTTAAAAAAAATTAATCAATGTTTATTTTTTTATTTTTTAAAAGATTTTATTTATTTATTTGACAGACAGAGATCACAAGTAGGCAGAGAGGCAGGCAGAGAGAGAGGAAGGGAAACAGGCTCCCCACTGAGCAGAGAGCCTGATGCGGGGCTTGATCCCAGGATCCTGAGATCATGACCTGAGCCAAAGGCAGAGGCTTTAACCCACTGAGCCACCCAGGTGCCCCATCAATGTTTAAAATAGAAATAAAATAAAATAGAAATTGGGGCTCCTGTGTGGCACAGAGGGTTAAAGCCTCTGCCTTCGGCTCAGGTCATGATCCCGGAGTTTGGGATTGAGCCCCGCATCGGGCTCTCTCCTTAGTGGGGAGTGCTTCCCCCCACCTCTGCCTGCCTCTCTGCCTACTTGTGATCTCTGTCTGTCAAATAATTAAATAAAATCTTATAAAAAATAGAAATGTGCTAGAAGAGTAGCTTGCTCTAACACTAAACAGGTAACAGCCTCCTGTAAAAGTAGAGATTTAAACATTGCAGTGGGAAATGGAGGAGGTGGTATAGTGGGCATCAGGAGAGAAGACACAATCACAGGAACAGAAGGGGAAATGGTTTTGTACTTCTTGTGGAAAATTCTAACTAGCTGATTAGATATATTTTATTAGTGTTTTAACAGGAAATTATTTCAAATAGGAATTAAATTAAGAAATATTTCTGAACCTCTGATGTCAAGAGTAAACTAGATAAAAAGTAACACAATTAGTTTCTATAAAGAGAGACAAAGAACTGAAAGTCATAAATTAGTTTTTCTTCAGTTCAATACTAAAGAACTTTCTTTTTTCTTCTCAGATTATGCAATCAACTTATTTCAAAAGGCCATTTAAAAGCAAGATTGGATTTTTGGGAGAAAGCACAAAAATACCAGTAACAGTCTATGATCTTAAAAGACAGATTAGAGCAGAAAAAAGAACATGGAATGAATTATTTAATGTCAGTTCTGTCACTGAATTCATGTTGCCAAAGCTGAACATTTTAGCTAAGATTCTATATCTTGTAACCATTTAACAAATGATTACCGTTTCCAATTTTTTTAGTACAGTTGACATGCAATGTTACATAAGTTTCAGACATACAACTAAGTGAATTGGCAAGTTTATATATTACAAGCTATGTTCACCACAAATGTAGCTACCATATGTCCCTTTACATTCCCATGACGATATCCCTGACTGCATTCCTTATGTTGTGCTTTTTATTCCTAGGATTTATTCATACAATTACTGGAAGCCTATTTCTCCCACTCCCCTTTACCTATTTTACCCAACCCCAACTCCTCTGTTCCCTTCACCTCTTGTGATTTTTGTTATACCATGCATGTTATTAGGTTTTTGTGCTGCTCTTCATTATTATAACAATAATTATAGTGTCTTTTTTGGCTAAAAAATACTTAGCCTTTTACCAGCAGTTATTAATTATTATAGGTTTTCAGATATAGTATGTATACAACATACACACACACACACACACACACACACACATCAGAGTGGTATCTCATATTTAACTGCAATCTAACCAGAAATATGCTACCCAGTACCTTATTAGTTAAGAATAAGGATGATGAAAGGTGGATTTTTTTAATGAAAATTTGATTGATTATTTGATTTAGAGAGAGCATGAGTCGGGAGAGGGGTAGAGGAAGAGACTCCACCCCAAGTGTGCAACTGGACACAGGGCTCGCTCTTAAGATCCTGAGATCATGACGGGAGCTGAAATTGAGAGTCAGACATTTAACTGAATGAGCTATCCAGGTACACCCCTATTTATTTTTTAAAGAAATTAGCAAATATCTGGAAATCATTAGGCAAAATATTCAGTTTATTAAAAGTTACTCATTTTCATTATTATCATTAAAACATCAAAATGTATAAGTCAATATGAAGCAGCTTTAAATTTTTCAATTTCAGAACCACAAAGAAATGTTTTTTTGTTCTTCTGGAACATCCCTGTCTTTCACTCTTGTTTTAAGCCAAATGTTTCAAGATCTATGAATGTAAATCTCAGATTTACCCTACCAGAAACTCAGTATTTGAGTTTCTTCTTATAATTAATTAAAAAAAAGGTAAAATGTAAAATTCATTCTAAAGTCTCTTTTTGGAAGAAGGACATTTGTCTATGTTGAATCTATAAGGCCAAAAATATGAATCACACAAATAATAAATTATTACTCTTTTCAATGAAGGAAATTTCAAGCAGCTTGTCATGTAGTATTGTTGTGACCATCAATTCAGCCATTCAAGCAGAAGTACAAAAAGAATTAGTGCATCACATAACATCTGTTTTATAGTCCCAGAAAAACACCTTTGTTCCTTCTGGCATGTCGGGAATTTACTTTTGTATCTCTTTCTTTTGCCTTTTTTTACTCTTGTATCTTGCAGCAATAACTAAATTTCTTGAACAAAGAGGACAGTCAATTTCTCAACAATTCTACTGCCTTTAACTACTTTTGATTCAGATTAACCCAGTTTCTTATAAACTCTATTAATATATGCCCTTCTAATACAATTTATTCCCTAAATCAGATTATTTTCCACTGAACATTTGTTCCTTCCTAAGTATATTTCGGGCACGTGGTATTTATATCAAAAGCCATATTTCTATAAAAATGCATATTAAAAATCAGCTATGTGAAGAGTTACCAAACTATAACCAAAGCTGGGTCTATACTGAATAGAATCCAACAGGACAGCTGGTAAATAAGGTATTCTATATTTATTCATGTGTCTCCTTCTTCCCCTTCCCCACTCTCCTCCCTTTTCACCATACATGGGAAGAACTTTAAGGAATTTTACATTGAATATGAACTAATGAAATGTGGATTACCAGAGGTTTGCCTCCTGTAATCCTTTCATCTTCTCTAAGGTTCCCAACACACGGTTATGGACCTATACTCCCATCTCTGTTCTCACACAAGAACAAGTAACAGTGCTGAAATAACTGAGATTTCATCAGAGCTAAGAGGTCATATGATAATTCTAGTTCAACACTTAGCTAGCACATATGCCCATGACAATTTCACTTCATCTGTTTACACATCAGTTTCCTCTTTGTAGAGAAAAAAATTCTAACCAAAATCACACCACCACCTGCTGTATTCCAGAAACTTTTATAAACTCTCTCAGGACAAAACTGGAGGCAGAAGGACAGGGGTTATGTGGTCAGAACTCCACAATTATAACAGCTCTACTTTACCATATTTTTTAGCTCTTCATATAGAATTTTATTGGAAATACCATGCACACACACTGGTATGCATGCACACACATGCGTGTGCACACACACACACACACACATACACACACACATATACACACACAATGGCCTAGCAGTAGGATCCCCTCACTTCTATTATATGTTAGACAACTGCCCCTTGTTTTCAGCAGAGACTCTAAGTGCTCATCAAAGAAAGAATGTATTTTCAGGTTCTGAAGGACTTATTAAATTCTACCTCAAACTTGTCATCTCTTGAATAAATAAATCAAGAGCTTTAGGATTTACTCATAGGTTTAATTAGTCAAATTAGTCATTATTCAAAATGCTAATCATTCTCAAACCTCTTTTTGAGGTCTTTTTCAAATTAACATCTCCTGGATTTGAGTAGAAAAGCTAAATATGAGAAATATACTTGCACAAAGGCTTTTCACATTGTGAGAAAATTATGCAATGATGCAGACACATGCACACTCTGGAATGATGCCTTTTTCCTTATATATATATTTTT
Source organism: Neogale vison (assembly GCF_020171115.1). Taxonomy (NCBI): domain Eukaryota; kingdom Metazoa; phylum Chordata; class Mammalia; order Carnivora; family Mustelidae; genus Neogale; species Neogale vison. The sequence goes on along the minus strand of NC_058092.1, from coordinate 147,552,404 downwards.
TTAACCTTAAAGTGCTATGGTTCTGCTTTGAGCCTTTGAGTTCTTATATAGCTGTGTTCCTCCCTCAGGTACACTGTTTGTTTCAATTACATTACCATTAGCAAATTTTTAGTTCCTACCTTTAGTACCCTATAGCTTAGGTTTACAGAGTATATATAGTTTGTGAAAACTACCAAAGAGGGGTCCTATTACAACATTATCTTCCTTTTACACTGGGTTGAAATTTTCACCCTTGGTACAAAACAATGGTGGATGAAATTCAGAGCACTTTATTGTGAGCCAACACTATTATGTCTATACGCTCTCCATTTAAAAAAATGCAAATTCACTCGAGAATTTCCTTGATACAATTATAAAATATTATTAAATATCAATACTTAAATCTTTTAATATCTGTGTAAAATCTGTTTAAAATCTGAAGTACACTCAAAAAAAATCAAAACCCCTTGCACCGTATACCAACACGATCATCGTCTCAAGGAAAAACACCTTGGCAGCTAGTTATGAATTGAATTAACCACCTTATTTTTTCCATGTAACACCATATTTACAAGGAATGAATAACAATGACTTCAGATTTAAGTATAGGTTTCGTTTGGTATTTGAAAGTAGACTGTTTCTTTGAAACCTTTTGTAAACTGAAATGCATAAAGTGAAAGTACCCCCTGCCTTCTGAGAGCTCACATTATATTGTACCTGTTTTTATGAATGTCCTACATTAGTACTTGTTTTGGCTAACCAAAAGAAATCCAAAGAGGATTTTCAGTTTTACCAAAAAAAAATATTATACTCATGTTGATTTTTCACAAAAACAAAGTAGCATAGTGCAAGCTTACATCAGAAAAAACAGGATACACAGGAAAATGCTTTCCTTCGAAATGAGTGAAATGAGCCTCTCATGTAAAACATATACATGCATAAAAATATAAACACATACATGTGACTATCTGTTACAAATTATAAAATTTAAGCTCTTAAGCAAAACTCATACAATTTGGAAAACTGGTGACTTCTACCTTGAATTTGAATGCTTTCCAATTTTTTTTTAAGATTTTAAGTAATTTCTGCACCTCATGTGGGGCTTGAACTCACAACCTTGAGTTCAGGAGTCACACATGCTACTGAATGAACCAGCAAGCACTCCCCTGAATTTTTCAAGTGAGACTTTTAAGTAGTGTCATCAGTGACATTAACTATGTTTTTGTTCTGTTTTGTTTTTATGTTGTATGATAAAACCCATAAACAATTGGAAAATTGGCATAATGCAATGAACTGATATTTTGCAAATGGCTGAGGCACAATGCTATAGAATCATGCATAAGTAAGAGATCTTTCTAATGTAAAAAGTGGACTAATGGGTTTTAATGAGAAAAGTACTGATAATTTATTGACATATTTTCAGATTCCACGTGGCAACTAACCTTTGAGAATCAAACACCTGCCAAGTTTTCAAGAAGGATCAAGGAAGGACAACTATAATTATGTGAAAATCTATTAAAACACAGCAATTCGGGACGCCTGGGTGGCTCAGTTGGTTAAGCAGCTGCCTTCGGCTCAGGCCATGATCCCAGCGTCCTGGGATCGAGTCCCACATCGGGCTCCTTGCTCGGCAGGGAGCCTGCTTCTCCCTCTGCCTCTGCCTGCCTCTCTGTCTGCCTGTGCTCGCTCTCTCTCCCTCTCTCTGACAAATAAATAAATAAAATCTTAAAAAAAAAACAAAACAGCAATTCAGCAACGTGGCAGGATACAAAGTCAATGTGCACGAATCAGTGGCTTTCTTATACACTAACAATGAAAATACAGAAAGGGAAATTAGAGAATCGATTCCATTTACTATAGCACCAAGAACCATAAGATACCTGGGAATAAACCTAACTAAAGAGGTAAAGGATCTGTACTTGAGGAACTACAGAACACTCATGAAAGAAATTGAAGAAGACACAAATAGATGGAAGACCATTCCATGCTCTTGGATCGGAAGAATAAACATTGTTAAAATGTCTATACTGCCTAGATCAATCTATACTTTTAATTCCATTCCGATCAAATTCCACCGGCATTCTTCAAAGAGCTGGAGCAAATAATCCTAAAGTTTGTATGGAATCAGAAGAGACCCCGAATCGCTAAGGAAATGTTGAAAAACAAAAATAAAGCTGGCGGCATCCCCTTACCTGATTTCAAGCTTTATTACAAAGCTGTGATCACTAGGACAGCATGGTACTGCCATAAAAACAGACACATAGACCAGTGGAACAGAGTACAGAGCCCAGATATGGACCCTCAACTCTATGGTCAATTAACAAAACAGGAAACAACATGTGTTGGAGAGGATGTGGAGAAAGGGGAACCCTCTTACACTGTTGGTGGGAATGCAAGTTGGTGCAGCCTCTTTGGAGAACAGTGTGGAGATTCCTCAAGAAATTAAAAATAGAGCTTCCCTATGACCCTGCAATTGCACTCCTGAGTATTTACCCTAAAGACACAGATGTCGTGAAAAGAAGGGCCATCTGTACCCCAATGTTTATAGCAGCAATGGCCACAGTTGCCAAACTATGGAAAGAACCAAGATGCCCTTCAACGGATGAATGGATAAGGAAGATGTGGACCATATACACTATGGAGTATTATGCCTCCATCAGAAAGGATGAATACCCAACTTTTGTAGCAATATGGACGGGACTGGAAGAGATTATGCTGAGTAAAATAAGTCAAGCAGAGAGTCAATTATCTTATGGTTTCACTTATTTGTGGAGCATAACAAATAGCATGGAGGAGAAGGGCGTTAGAGAGGAGTAGGGAATTTGGGTAAATGTAAGGGGAGGTGAACCATGAGAGACTATGGACTCTGAAAAACAATCTGAGGGTTTTGATGTGGCGGGGAGGTGGGAGGTTGGGGTACCAGGTGGTGGGTATTATAGAGGGCACGGCTTGCATGGAGCACTGGGTGTGGTGAAAAAATAATGAATACTGTTTTTCTGAAAATAAATAAATAAATAATAATTTTAAAAAAGAAACATTTAGAAAAATTCTCAAAATTATATTTTAATGGGGGACAAGATGGCGGGGTACTAGGAAGAGGCGTCTTTTCAGCTGGTACCCCAAAGTGAGCTGATTACCTACCAAAGAACTCTGATCACCCATGAAATCAGCCTGAGATCAGAATTAGACATGTCTGGATCTCTACAGGGGCAGAAGACGCCAGTGAGCAGGTAAAGCGGAATGGGAACGGCGGACTGATATCGGAAGATAAACAAAAGGGGGAGGGAGCCACCAGAGGCGAACAGTGCAAAAGTAATACCCCGATACGAGCGAGAGTGCCCTGCGTCTGGGGACCAGCATTAACTTGGAGACTGGTTGAAAGCACTCCAAAAGAGCAAATGATCGCGGGGGCAAATTGTGGGAATCGGGGTGGCTAGGGACAGGGGCTTAAGTCCCCGGTCCCAGACGGCCTCCCTGGCGTGGAGGCAGAGAGAGTGCGGCGGAGAAACTGGCTACTGGTCCCTAAGCCGCCAGCGTGCCCCAGAGCGTGTGGGTTCTGGCTCCTGTGAGGGGATGGGAGCTGCGCCGGTCTGCAGAACGTGCACTAGCCCTACCACAAAGCTTGAGATGCGCGCGCACGTCGCTCCAGCTCTCCTGGGTTTCTAAGACCCGGGGGCGCTTCTTGACCCGCGCCATTGTTTCAAAGTCTAAGCCGCGCACGCGCGAAACTCTTCCCCGGACAGAGGCGCGCAAAAGCCCAGCCTGCGGCTTACGGACCAGCGTCCCGTTCTCAGTGCCCCAGACGCGCGCCCGGCCCACAGCCGCCTCTGAAAAGAGGTGCTCACAAGCCGGGCACTCCCAGCCCCAGCCGGCGGCAAAATCTCAGTGTGCGATCGCTGCTTGGAACCTCTCTGGCGGTCAGGAGCTCCCAGACAGCCGCCACTGCCTTGGCTTTGGGGACGAGCAAAAGATCCTGCGCCCCCAGGGTCTTTAACTTGGAACCTGCACTGCCAGCGTCCAAGGGGGAATTTATTCAGCTTCTGCACCCAGACTGAGGCTTCTCTCTGAGACGGAGATCAGGAAGTGTTCCAGGGTGCACCTTGACTGCACCAGAGTTGATACATCCAGCTACATCTGTTCAGTCTTCTCCCACCAAAATGAATAGGAGGAGGAATGCCCAACAGAAGAAAAATACAGAGGATGGACCTTCCGCAATAGAGCTAACGGCTATCAACATAGACAATATGTCGGAAAGAGAATTCAGGCTAACAATTATCCAGGCAATAGCTAGGTTGGAGAAAGCCATGGATGACCAAACAGAATTGATTAGAGCCGAACTGAAAGCGACCAGACAGGTTGTTCACAATGTTAGGGCGGAGCTTAAAGCTACCAGGGAGGAGGTCCACAATGCTCTCAATGAGTTCCAATCCAATCTAAACTCTCTCAAAGCTAGGGTAACTGAGACAGAAGATAGAATTAGTGATCTGGAAGACAAACAGATAGAGAGAAAGGATCAGGAGGAAGCCTGGAACAAACAGCTTAGATCCCACGAAAGCAGAATTAGGGAAATAAGTGATGCCATGAATCGTTCCAACGTCAGAATTATTGGAATTCCTGAAGGGGAGGAGAAAGAAAGAAATCTAGAAGATGTCGTGGAACAAGTCCTTCATGAAAACTTTCCGAATCTCGCGAATGAAACCAGCGTTCATGTACTAGAGGCTGAACGGTCTCCACCCAAGATTATACACTCCAAAAAAACATCACGACACCTGATAGTCAAATTGAGAAATTATAATTGTAGGTATAATCTCTTGAAAGCTTCCAGGGCAAAGAGGCTCCTTACTTACAGAGGGAAGCCCATCAGAATAACGTCAGACCTGTCCACAGAGACCTGGCAAGCCAGAATAGGCTCGCAAGATATATTCAGGGCACTAAATGAGAAGAACATGCAGCCAAGAATACTTTATCCAGCAAGACTGACATTCAAAATGGATGGAGAGATAAAGAGTTTCCAAGACCGGCAAGGCTTAAAAGACTATGCAACCACCAAGCCGACACAGCAGGAAATATTAAGGGGGGTTCTATAAAAGAGGAAAAATCCCAGGAATAGCATTGAACAGAAATATAGAGACAGTCTACAGAAAGAAAGACTTCAAAGGTAACTCGATGCCAATAGAAACGTATCTATCAATAATCACTCTCAATGTGAATGGCCTAAATGCACCCATAAAATGGCACAGGGTTGCAGATTGGATAAAACGACAGGACCCATCCATATGCTGTCTACAAGAGACACATTTTGAACCTAAAGATACACGCAGACTGAAAGTGAAGGGGTGGAGAAGCATCTTTCATGCCAATGGGACTCAAAAGAAGGCTGGGGTAGCGATTCTCATATCAGATAAATTAGACTTCAAACTAAAGACTGTAGTCAGAGACACAGAAGGACACTACATAATCCTTAAAGGGACTATCCACCAAGATGATCTAACAATTGTAAATATCTATGCTCCCAATATGGGAGCAGCCAATTACTTAAGAAAACTGTTAATCAAGATAAAGAGTCATATTGATATGAATACACTAATCGTGGGAGATCTTAACATGCTTCTTTCAGAATTAGACAGATCATCGAAGCAGAAAATCAATAAATAAACAAGAGCATTGAATGACACATTGGACCAGATGGACCTCATAGATATATACAGAACATTCCACCCTAAAACAGCAGAATACTCATTCTTCTCAAGTGCACACGGAACCTTCTCCAGAATAGACCACATACTGGGTCACAAATCAGCACTCAGCCGATACCAAAAGACCGAGATTATTCCCTGCATATTATCAGATCACAATGCTTTGAAACTGGAGCTCAATCACAAGGAAAAGTTCCGAAGGAACTCAAACACCTGGAAGCTAAAGACCACCTTGCTTAAGAATGCTTGGATCAACCAGGAGATCAAAGAAGAACTGAAACAATTCATGGAAACCAATGAGAATGAAGACACTACGGTCCAAAACCTATGGGATACAGCAAAGGCGGTCCTAAGGGGAAATATATATAGCTATCAAAGCCTCGCTCAAAAAAATTGAAAAATCCAGAACACACCAGCTGTCTCTACACCTTAAAGAACTGGAGGATCAACAACAAATCAAACCAACTCCACACATAAGAAGGGAAATCATCAAGATTAGAGCTGAGATCAATGAGGGAGAAACCTGAGATACAGTAGAACGTATCAATGAAACTAGAAGCTGGTTTTTTGAAAGAATCAATAAGATCGATACGCCACTGGCTACACTAATCCAAAAGAAAAGAGAGAAAGCCCAAATTCATAAAATTATGAATGAAAAGGGAGAGATCACAACTAACACCAAGGAAGTAGAAACAATCATCAGAAGTTATTATGAACAGTTATATGCCAATAAGCTTAGCAACCTAGATGAAATGGATGCATTCCTGGAAAAATATAAACTACCAAAATTGAACCAGGAACAAATCGACAACCTGAATAGACCGATATCTAATAACGAGATTGAAGCAGTGATCAAAAATCTCCCAAAAAACAAGAGCCCAGGACCTGACGGATTCCCTGGGGAATTCTACCAAACCTTCCAAGAAGAAATAACACCTATTCTCCTGAAGCTGTTTCAAAAAATTGAAGCAGAAGGAAAACTTCCAGACTCTTTCTATGAAGCCAGCATTACCCTGATCCCCAAACCAGGCAAGGACCATACCAAAAAGGAGAATTTCAGACCAATATCACTGATGAATATGGATGCTAAGATTCTCAACAAGATCCTAGCCAACAGGATCCAACAACACATTAAAAAGATTATCCACCATGATCAGGTGGGATTCATCCCTGGGCTACAAGTATGGTTCAACATTCGCAAATCAATCAATGTGATACAACAAATTCATATGAGAAGAGAGAAGAACCACATGGTCCAAAAAATACTGTTTTTCTGAAAATAAATAAATTGGGAAAAAAATTGGTTTACCTATAGGAGTAGTATTGATTGGGGAAAGGGGATTACTTTGAAGTTAACTCTATATGAATATTAGAGGATAAAAATAAAAATGAATATACTAGACTAAACTAAACTAAAATTTTTAAAAAAGGAATTCAAAAAATAAAAATGCAAAAGAAAAACATAGGTGTATGTATCAAAAAGTTCAGGTTAGAAAGGTATTATGTAATTTGATGTACTGTACAGCTCGCTGTGATGGTAAATAGGTTGAAAAAATTACCTATGTGTACTGGGGCACCTGGGTGGCTCAGTGGGTTAAGCTGCTGCCTTCGGCTCAGGTCATGATCTCAGGGTCCTGGATCGAGTCCCGCATGGGGCTCTCTACTCAGCGGGGAGCCTGCTTCCTCCTCTCTCTCTGCCTGCCTCTCTGCCTACTTGTGATCTCTCTCTGTCAAATAAATAAATAAAATCTTAAAAAAAAATTACCTATGTGTAAAAAAAAAAATATATATATATATGTGTACCGGAATAGTGGAAACGAGTGAATAATACAAGTTTTCCTATGAAGTAGTGGTGGTTCTCTTGTAGTCCTTTTTTTTTTTCTTTCTTGGTTTGTTTTCTGGGGGAGGGGCCTGCCGCGTGGGTTGTCAGTCAATGATGTTTCCTGAGTTGAGTCCCCCCGCCCCCCTCAAGGTGGTGGGCTCTGGGGAAACTGTTTTTTTTTTTCAGGCTTTTGTTCTCGGGCGGTTTTTTTGCTTGTTCACTTTTTTCCCTCTCACCTTGACTGCCTTTGATGGTTTTTGTAGTATTAGAAGAAATCAAACCGCACCCTGAACTCCGTCTCAGAGAGAAGCCTCAGTCTGGGTGCAGAAGCTGAATAAATTCCCCCTTGGCCGTTGGCAGCGCAGGTTCCAAGTTGCAGACCCTGGGGGCGCAGGATCTTTTGCTCGTCCCCAAAGCCAAGGCAGTGGTGGCTGTCTGGGAGCTCCCAACCGCCAGAGAGGTTCCAAGCAGCAATCGCACACTGAGATTTTGCCGCCGGCCCGGGCTGGGAGTGCCCGGCTTGCGCGCACCTCTTTTCAGAGGCGGCTGTGGGTCGGGCGCGCGTCTAGGGCACTGAGAATGGGGCGCTGGTCCGTAAGCCGCAGGCTAGGCTTTTGCGTGCCTCTGTCAGGGGAAGGGTTTCGCGCACGCGCGTCTTAGGCTCTGAAACAATGGCAGGGGTCAAGGAGCGCCCTCCGGGCCTCAGTAACCCAGGGGAGCTCGAGGGACGTGCGCGTGTATCTCGAGCTTTGTGGTAGGGCTAGCGCGCATTCTGCAGACCGGCACAGCTCCCATCCCCTCACAGGAGCCAGAACCCACATGCTCTGGGGCGCGCTGGTGGCTTAGGGACCAGGAGCTGTTTTCTCCGCCGCACTCTCTCTGCCTCCGCGCCAGGGAGACCAACTGGGACCGGAGACTTAAGCCCCTGTCCCTAGCTGCCCCGATTCCCACAATTTCCCCCCCGCGATCCTTTGCTCTTTTGGAGTGCTTTCAACCAGTCTCCAAGTTAATGCTCGTCCCCAGACGCAGGGCAATCTCGCTTGTACTGGGGTATTACTTTCCCACCGGTCGCCACTGGTGGCTCCCTCCCCCTTTTGTTTATCTTCTGATATCAGTCCGCCGTTCCCATTCCGTTTTACCTGCTCACTGGCGTCTTCTGCCCCTGTAGAGATCCAGACGTGTATAATTCTGATCTCAGGCTGATTTCATGGGTGATTGGAGTTCTTTGGTAGGTAATCAGCTCACTTTGGGGTACCAGCTGAAAAGACGCCTCTTCCTAGTACCCCACCATCTTGTCCCCCCCTCTGCTCTTTTTTTAAACTGTACTGTTTTTGTTTCTCTAAGCCTAGTTTGCTCCTTCAATAAGAGCTGAGATTTATAGACATGCATGCTAGTTTTGATTTCGGTGATCACATGTGAACTTTCAAAATGATCAATCAGGATATATGAATCTAGCAAAGCTGTCCATCCATCTCTCCTCTTTTTCTCTCCTTTATGTTTTTTAAAATTATAACTTCTTAAAGGATTTTATGTATTTATTTGACAGAGAGAAAGAGCAAGAGCACAAGCAGGAGGAGTGGGAGAAGGAGAAGCAGGCTCTGCACTGAGCAGGGAGCCCAACTCAAAGCTGGATCCCAGGACCCTGGGATCATGACCTGAGCTGAAGGCAGATGTTTAACTGACTGAGCTACCCAGGCATCCCTTTTCTTCTTTTTAAAAATCATTTCTGAATCCCCATTCAGCCTATCTCCCCACATGGGATGCATTAACGTTAATACTGCTGTGTGTTATTAAATTCCAGAGTTCCTGAACAGTTGAACATTTTCCTTATCAGAAGCTTGTCTGCAACGCTTGGTGGTAGAGCAATGAACTGGGAGAGTAAAAGGAAGAAATGCGTTCTTAGAGCTGAATCATAAGAAAGAGAACAGGGCCCTGTCTACAGAGAAAGATACCCCCTGTATTCTGATGACTGCATCTGGAAAAGCTGTGTAGCCAATGCCAGCAGTACACTCCTGGTTCTTGACCATTCCGATCCCTCAAAAACATAAATTCCTATTGAAGACATGAATATAGAAGGACATGTTGGGCTCTATGAACTATTGTAATCGTCAAACAGATGTTCTTCGTTCTAATCCCATATCCACCAAGCAACTTCTGGATGTTCATCTAGCTTCTCTGAAATGCCTCCTAATCCTGCAGGCTACAAGGCCATTTTCCTTTTCTTTCTCAACTTATGACGTAGCACTATGGTTTACTTCCCAGTCTGTGCCATTGGTTAATGTGTATAGACACTCAAGAAATGGGTCAGTTTAATGGGATTATAAACATTTCAAAGGACCTGTGCCTTAAACTTGAGTGACAGATCTTGTATCTAGGGGAATCCACACAATAAATGGCTTGCTGCGAGAAATTTGTTGAGATGACTTTGCCAAGGGGTAGTCTGAACTTGACAATCACCTGTCTTTTAAACTTTCACAACAGGCACATTTCCAGGATTTAGTCATCCTCATCAGCATACTTCCCAACAGCACTTAATGTTCAATTCCTTAGAAGTAAATGCTTCAATTTAATACCTCCATGTTTAATAGCTGTAAGAAACAATTCTGGGGAAATAATAATAACCCACTAAGGCTCTGCTCCCCGGATTTGGACATACATCATATTGGATGACATAGCAGCATGCAAGGGACTGCTAAGATACAGAATAAATTCAAGGTCCTTTCACAGAGACTCCATTCTGCCTAAACATCTGATGTGTGGAAGTCTATCTAATTAATAAGTTAAAGTACGGGACTTTCAAGCAAGCATAATTCAGAATGGAGTAGTGAGCAAAGGTCATATCATATGTTTTAAAGACAAATCATTTAGATTCCAAAGAATTTTTCAAGAAGTACTTTTTACTTATGTTTACTGAAGCATTATTTACAATAGCTGGGATATGGAAGCAGCCCAAATGTCCATCAACAGATAAACAAAGCACGTTGTGGTATATAAATACAATGGAGTATTACTCAGCTACTAAAAAAATGATATCTTGCCATTTGTGATAATGTGGAGAGCCCTAAAAGGTATTATGTTAAGTGAAATAAGTCAGAGATAGAGAAGTACCATACTATTTCACTTATACGTGGAATCTAAGAAAACGAAATAAACCAATAAACAAAAAGTAGAAATAGACTTATAAATACAGAGAACTGATGGCTGCCAGAGGATAGGAGTGTGGAAGAGTGGGCAAATGGGTGGAAGGGAGTGAAAGCTGCAAGCTTCCACTTATGGAATAAATAAGTCCCAAGGATGAAAAGTCTTAGCATATGTAATGTAATCAATAGGTTTGTAATAATGTCATATGGTAACAGATTTTAGCTATACTTCAAGCAGAGCATAAGGTATAGACTTGACAAATCACTATTGTACCCACCTGAACCTAATGTAAAGTATATGTCAAATATACTTCAATTAAAAAAAGCAATATGTGATCTCTCTCTGTCAAATAAATAAATAATCTTAAAAAAAAGCAATAATTTTTTTCTTAATAGTTGTACTAATTTGTACTTATTTGAGTTTCTAGACTTTCTTGTTACTAGTTTAACAGCAAAGTGTAAAGAATGCTGTTCTAAAATAAAACCAAAAGAATTTAAACTGTATGTTATAGGTAAAATCTAAATACATATAGAAAACATAATTGTTTTATATGAGTGTATATGTATATAAAAACAAATGTAATTTAGTTTTACACATATAGGAAGTTTATACACAGAGGGTGTTACCAGGAGTGATTCATTTCTATGAAGGTCAAATTTAGATTCATAAAGGATTACATAGCACTAAAGAAGGTTAGATGAGTAACCGGACACAATGAATGACTGGGTACACATATGACATTATTTAAATGGAATAAAGGAAGGGGCACGTGCACCTGAATGTTTATAGCAGCAATGTCCACAATAGCCAAACTATGAAAAGAACCTAGATGTCCACCAACAGATGAACGGATAAAGAAGATGTGGTACACACACACACACACACACACACACACACACACACACAATATGGAATACTATGCAGCTGTCAAAAGAAATGAAACCTTGCCATTTGCGAGGACATGGATAGAACTAGAGAGTATTATGCTTAGCAAAATAAGTCAATCAGAGAAATCCAATTATCATATGATCTCCCTGATATGAGGAAGTTGAGAGGCAACGTGGGGGGTTTGGGGGGTAGGAAAAGAATAAATGAAACAAGATGGGATCAGGAGGGAGACAAACCATAAGAGACTCTTAATCTCACAAAACAAACTGAGGGTTGCCAGGGGTAGGGGGTAGGGAGAGGGTGGTTGGGTTAAGGACATTGGGGAAGGTATGTGCTATGAAGTGTGTAAACCTCATGATTCACAGATCTGTACCCCTGGGGATAATAATACATTATATGTTAATTAATTTTTTTTAATTAAAAAAATGGAATAAAGATTTTCTCCAGAAATATTTTACAACAGAAACTGGTGTTGCCTATCTTGGATGGTTAAAGGAAAGTTACATTAGGAAGCCAATGTTTGACTTATAGTACTTTCCAGTTCTAGATTTTTTATTCTGGATTATGTAAACTTTCAGAATGGGCAATGAATTTCCTCAGTCTTAAGCTTGGGAACACGTGGTCTATACTATGTAATGGGTTTTTAGAAATGCACAGTGGCACAGTGCTTTAGATATATAAAGTCCAGTCACTATCAAGGTCCTCCTCTTGATGAATATGCTGAAAAGTAATGAGTCTACAATGAAGATCTGGTCAGTGACCATTTCATGGTCATAAAAGTTCAGTTCTGACATTCCCAGGCCTATGTAACTCACAAAAGTTTCCAACTGATAGTCAATTTCATTTTTATGGATAAATGGGTTTAGGAGTCAACACATCCATCATTTACATAAAGATAGTGATAGAAAACCACACAAATAAATAAAATATATTGATACAGCAGCTGTATAAATTGTTCAGGAAGACAGCTATTATGATATCAGCATATAGCAGGATTGTGCTTCATCCAGTATTTAAAGAGGGAAAACAAAACACACCATTAATTTACCAGCTATTGGAAATTTGTGGTGAGTAAAATTCAATATGTTATGTTGGTCAGTAAAGCTTAAAGTCAGGATTTTTATGTCTTCAGATTTAATAACATTTTACTAACGGCCTTGAATATTTAGTCTGGGGAAGATTTAAAAAGTGGTATGTGATAAAGAAACAGCCTGATCTGTGGTCATATAACCACCTTAGCCTTTGCCTTGTGGATTAGAAGTGGGAAGATGGGCTGATCAACAGCGATTTACCCTGTCTCAGGGACTGTAAAGTTGATTTGCCTTATCTGAACCTTTTTAAGGGGAGAAAGAAGGTCTCTTTGCTGATCAGAAAGAAGATTATCCCCAACAAGTGTTAACAGGAGTGTTAGAGAAATCAGAGACAGGCTTATTGTATGTGTATGATTACTGATGTCATGATTAAAAAAAAAAAAGAAAGTATCTTCCCCCAAAACACATAATGTACCACCTTAAAGAGATGCTAACTAATCCAGTGTCAGTGCTATTTTTTGGACTGAGATAATAATTTCCAGGTAAAGGCGATTTTCAACCTTATTCTCATCTCTGCTCTATTCTAGGTTCCAAATACATCAGTCTGTAGTGCAAATTGTTCAACAAGGTTGGAGCCAATGCTCATAGAGATTCTGTATGCTCAGAAGCAGGGAATTTAAATTTTTCTATTGCACATCTGATTTGCAATAGGTCATGTGGCTTAAGGAAATTTTCTGCCCAATATTTGTATGCTGTAATTTCTTTTGTATCAAAAGCATATCAGAACTAGATCTTTTTGATTAAACACAGCTTACCTCGACCAGGATTCCTATAAGTTTGGAACACTGGGGATTTCACAGAAATAAACACTGTTTATATAATCCATGACTATCAAAATGCTTTTTAAAAATAATTTCATTTTTAATTATCATTACCTGAATAAGCATTAGTTATTTTCTTACCAATGTCTCAGGTAGTTTTACTTTTTTCCCCCAAATATTTTATTATAAAAATTGTTAAGCATATAGAAGAGTTAAGGAAAATGCACAGTGACAACCATGTAATCAGCAGCTATGTTCCCGAATTATTGTTTTGTTGTACGTAGTATTAACTTTTTTTGGGGGGTGGTGTAAAATTTACATAGAGTTAAATGTACAAAATTCCAACAAATCAGGTATTGTTACTTGCCATTTGCCTTGACATTTGTCTCTTTCAAATTTTAGTAAAACTTCACAGGCCCCTACCCCTCCTCCATTTCTGTTTCATTGGGATGTGGTGAATCCACTGTTCTATTTATCAATTTAATAATTTTCATAAATGCTGACTCTACAGTCCTACATCTTCCGCTCTTCTAGAGTGAAGAAATCCAATTATTATAACTCTCATCAGTTCTTCTAGATCACAAATATGTACTTGAGTCTGTACTATTATTTCAGTAATCTGTTAGCCATCTCTCACAAAAAGGTCTTGTGAAAGAAGCAGAGAATTTAAATATAATGGGCTTCTACTATACACCTGGTTCATAACATATCAGTGTTGTGTGACTTAAGGAAATTTCCTGACAAAAGCTTGCACACTCCCTTTGCTATCAAAAGCGTTCTATTTATCAAAAATTGGCTACTTTCTCACTCATCTTGTTCATTTTTAATGGGGAGTCAAAACAACAGCAAAATGATCATTCAAAATAAGCACTTTTTATAGCGAAGATTTTTAATAATAAACTTCGTTTCCTCTTTCTCCTATCAACTCCCTCCAGCCCAAATCTGCACCTTTGCCTCCCTCCTCCAAATGCACTCTCTTTTCCTTTTCCCAGGCCCTATTCCAGTTACTGTTTTCAGGGATGAGTCATTACTGTTTTAATTCTCTGTCCTCTGCTTATATTTTTTACTTTAAACTTGACAGGTCGCCTGATTCAAGAAAATAAATATTTTATTCATTATTATTTCACCACACCCAGTGCTCCATGCAATCCGTGCCCTCTATAATACCCACCACCTGGAAATATTTTGAAATTTCAAAGTGAAAAGATGTGACTCCCCCTGTATACTGTAAAAAGAAATTTATTTAAATGCTTCTAAATCTATACTTATGATAACATCAGCATTTCCAGGATCTTAAGAAGAATTAAATCTTTCCTTAAAGTTTCATATTTTAAGGCAGAAATATTAGCACAAAAACTGCATCAGCCAGAATCTCTCCAAATGTTGTGAAAAGGCATTGTTGTGTAAACTTTAATGATGTTTGCATACCAGTATTTGGACCATAATAACTCTTTCTCAGAGTATTTTATTATAAAAATAAAACACTGGGGCTGTTTCCTCCTGCAGTACTGAAAAAGACTAAATACAAATGAATTAAGTAGAGCAAAGACTATTATTTAACCTTAACAGTTTATTTATTAGAGCTAATGTAAAAGTTTCCCTAAATAATATATAGAAACATAACTATAGCATACATAAAAATTAACATGCATATGTTAACCTATGGGAAGAAATAAAGGCAATGAGGAAACAACAGACAGAGATAATGCTTCATTAACTACAATACATCATTACTTTATTTCCACTAATACTGTGATCACAAATTGCAAACATGACTATAGGGCAAAGAGAAGCAGCTATAATTTAATACACATGAAACCAAACCCAAATTGTTCTTAGATTTGTGGCAACCGTGGCCCTAGGTACAAGACTAAGACAATAGAGAGCAGGGCCCTCTCTTTTTCCATTCCCAGCAAAAAAGAGAAAGTCAAAAAAGAGTAATGACCAATTTAACAATGTTCTTTGCTTGCTGAGATCAATCGATCTTTAATCCACCAGGTAGGATTGCTTACATGCTTGAAATGAAAAGCGTTTCTCATAACAATGGGATGTCCTTCCTCATTGGAGTTCTGTGTAGAAAGGTCACCAGTACAACTTGCACACATTCCAAAGTGTTAATATATATGGCAAGACATTTTAAAAGAATTCTGTACATATAATGATCCCTCCTGCTGTTCCTTCCCATTTGCTCCCTGTTACATGCTCATTATCAAGTGCATTTAGATGTATGGCAAGTTACATCACATTCCAATATCATAGTCAATGTATCTTTTAGCTGATGGAAGAGCAGATGCTAATTCTCTTTTTAAAGATAATCAGCACAACAGTGACTTACTAAGTAATACAGGAGTGAGCAGCAGTGAAGGAATTGGGTCTCACTGGGGAAAGATATGGACCCTGGCCTGCTCTGCCATTTGGCTAAATTCGTGACAAAATTCCCCAAACCCTGGTTTCCTCATCCACAGAATTCATAAGGGTTTTAAATGAGATAATGTATTTAAGCCCTTAGCACAGTGCCAGCCATACTATGGATAGACAGTCAATGTTTAGCTATTACCACAGTTAGTTACAAACACACACTTCAATGTTAAAATGATGGTTTCCAGAGGGAGATGAACCATAAGAGAGACTTTTAATCTCATGAAACAAACTGAGGGCTTAGGGATAGGGTGGCTGGGTAATCGACACTGGGGAGGGTAGTGCTCAGATCAGTACCAAGAAATGTGTAAGCCTGACGATTCACAGACCTGTAGCCCTGGGCAAATAATATATTATATGCTAATTTAAAACAAACAAACAAAAACAAAACCAAAAAACCCAAAACCCCAGTAGACAAACAACAGCACTGAGAAGCTGAGAACTTCAGGGAGAATGGCTGCAGTTTCTGGAGAAAGGTATGTTTTAGGAGAAAGAAAAATAAAGGGAAATGATCTAGAGAATAAAGGAAAAATTAATCTAATGCTGACTTAAATCCCTTTAATCCACTCCCTCTTAATGGGAGCCCCCTCTACTGTATGGTACCTTGGTACGGGTTTATAATGGACATATTGTAACTCGCAGGTTCCTTCTTTTCTCTGTTTATTTCAGAAGCATCTCATTTCCCCATAGCTACACTGTAGCATTATTTATCCTTTAACAAACAACAATAACAAATGCATTTAATATTTTCATCCCCACTGAGCAAAAGGCTACTTTTGTCTTGTTTTATTATAAATGCTTAACACATCTGCTTCACAGGTAATATTGTGTGTCATTAATTAAAAGTGCAGGAAAAATTACTTGGTGCCTAAAGTTCTGGCAGGTTAAAGTATGAGGTCATCTTTTGACTTAGCAAGGCCACTCAGAGATTATAAACAAAAATTTAATAGGGCTTTTGAGAAATAATGCATTATTTATTTAAATTGCTGGGCCTTTTCTGTTCAATCTGCTTAATAGAAATACAACCAGGTTAAACAATTCAGAATGTTACAGAGAATAGGTGTACTGGGAAAGTAGTTTACCTCTGTCACCAAAAATTAGTTGGGTATGTCATTAACAGCTATGATTACTCCGAAACTACACAGAATTTTTCAACACAGTGATGTAGCTTCTCTTTCTGTGACTTCTTAGAATGACTTAAGACTTTGATATGGTGGACAAAATTGGTAGTTATTTTTTTTGTAATTAATAAATAATCACAATCCAGTATCATATATATACCCACTCAGGGAAACATATTTTCAGTGATCAAAAGACTGATTAGAAATTCATGCGAGTTGGGGTACCTGGGTGGCTCAGTGGGTTAAGCCTCTGCCTACAGCTCAGGTCATGATCCCAGGGTCCTGGGATCGAGCCCCATTATTGGGCTCTCTGCTCAGCAGGGAGCCTGCTTCCTCCTCTTTCTGACTGACTCTCTGCCTATTTGTAATCTCTGTCAAATAAATAAATAAATAAAATCTAAAAAAAAAGAAAGAAAGAAATCCATGTGACTTATTTGGACCCTACCCTAAGTGGTAAGTAACAGCACCATCAAACTGAGTTTAAACACTGAGTTTAGCCAATCATCACAGCCTCTGATAAAGTTATATCAGGTACTTCACACCTAAGATAAATAAGCAACAATTATCAAGATTGACTACTTATTATTTGGACTAAAAAAAAAAACTCCACAAATATAAAACAATAAATAATAAACACAGTTAAAATAACTAGCATGAAGAGAGTCAGCCAACAAACACTTTCAGCAGGTATCACTTCTTAGCTGCTGGGATTTCAATAAAATTGTCCATCCAAAAATGTAATGCTCTGTATCACAAAGTTTTTCATTGACTAACTCCAATCTGATTATAAATTAAAGTCTACATTATTAAGATGGTGATATTACTATTGTATGCATCAAAATATGATTTATAATATTATAATTGAATGATCTGTATTATCTCCAGGCAACTCAAGGATTTAGAAAGCTATACCACTATCTTTGTTAATGAGAAAAAGCCAGGGCAGAAAATGATACTAGAATAGGAAAAAGTGAGCTAGTAACAGGGCTCAGAGAAAAATTATGGCCAGCTTACAGAATCCAATCCAAGAAAGGCACGTGAATGAGGCTCATTAGAAGTTAAGAAATACTCAAATGTCTGAATTAGACTGTAATACACTTCTAGGTATGGTCCTTATCCACAGGTCAGAATGACGAAGACCAAAGAGTGTCCATATTTAAAGACCGAGTCAAGACTCCACGCTCAAAGTGACCAATGGGGCACAAGGTAGAAGAAGCAGTTTGTTCAAGCGACCTAAACCCCCAAAATCTCAAAATCTGCAAATGGTGTTTGAGACAATAGCTTAAAGTGGATATTACCTTTTATCTCCAAAGATGAATAGCTAGTCTCTCTTTGATATTTAAGTCAGCTTTGGCATATTTTAAGGAAAGTTAGCTGGTAGAATACTACAGCTGCAGATAACAGTTACTTTCTAGACAAGATCCTCTAGGGAGTAAACCACTCTGCTCTAAACACCAAAAGAAAGAATTTAACTTTTAAAAAGGCTCTATTCTAAAGAAGTTTTTAGGTGTGACATTGTAAGTATAAAATGTAGCTGGAATGGAATTCAGGAGAAAAAGATTTCATGAGTTTTTAATTTTATTTTCAGAAGACCAAGAGTGACTATCATCCCCGAAAAGTATTAAAATTAGCCATTCAGATATTAGAAAAATACAAAATTGTCTCCATTTACAGATGACATGATTGTCTATAGAAAAATAATCCATGAACACAGATTAAACAATCTCCTAACTGTAATATATTTCACAGGATCATAGGATACTGACTAGACAAAAATTGTGTGAGTGTGTGTGTATATAATGTATATGTTTATACACATTTAATGTTAAAAAATTGCCATTTACAACAACATCTAAAGTGAAGTTCTTAATGATAACATTTAATGAATGTCCAAGACTTGTTAACTGAAAACTGCTGTTCACTGAGAGAAATTAATGGAAACCAAGATAAAGGAGATACCTCCCATTTTATCAATTGGGGAGGTTCAACATTATTAATATATCATTTCTAACTATATTGGCCTACAGATTCAATGCAACCATCAAACTACCAGCAAGTTTTTGTTGTTGTTGTTATAGAAACTGACAGGCAGGTTCTAAAATTTATGTTTAAATGTAAGAACCTAGATAGTCTTTGAAAAAGAGCAAAGCTGGGGGACTGGCACTACCTTATTTCCAGACCTGCTATGAGAACTAAAGCAATCATGACAGTATGTTCTGGGGTCAAGATAAATAAATAGATGAATGGAAAAGACTGTAGTGCAGCGTGGGCACACATGCGCCACACACACAAACACACACTCATGCGCATGCACAGACATGGCCAACTGATACTCAACAGAAGTGCCAAGTTAATTCAATGGAGAAAGGACAGTCTTTTAACGAATGATGTTGGAATACGTGACTATCCATATGCAAAATAATGATCTATAATCATGACCCTATACCATGTAAAACTATTAACTTAGAAGGGCATAGACTTAAATATTAGAGCTATTATAGACCTTTTAGAAGAAAAAATCTTTGAATGATGGAAATGTTTTGTAGGTGATATGACTGTATTAGATACATTAAGGAAAACCACACTGTTTATGTAAAATTAGTGAATTTTACTGAACACAAATTAATATCATAAAACTAACTATATCTATATTATGCAATTATTTTTCCTGTATATTTATCTTCTTACACTTGCTTACTAAAGTATATGCTACAAGTTGGCAGGGCTCATATCTCTTTTTAAATAAATATTCAGGTTATTAAACAACCTCCCCGCCCCCGGCTCGAAGTAAAGAATATACCATAAATAATCACACTTTATAAATATAGCAGCAACAAGAACAGTAATTTTAAAATAGATACATAAAAAATCAACACCAAACATAAAGATTACTCCTGGGTTAGTATTCCAGAATCCCTAAAGTGCCATCTAACCCTATAAACATATTTTTTCTGAATATTTTTATTGTGGACATACCCTACTTGTCTAGTCATAAAGCATGACAAAAATTTCCCACATTTAACTTTATGAGGTTTTCAGATACTTTTTTGCAGAATATTGATCCACTGTATTTATGGCCTATGGCTCATACTACTTGACTAAAGCATTTATTAATTCAACTAATATTTATTGAGTACTTTCACTTGCTATGCACTGAAAGACAAAATATATTAATAACAATGTCATAGTAACTAAAATAACAAAAGTTGTGAGATCATGCGTACCTTTTGAAAATAAGAAGCTATACTGAATCCTGCAAGTACATCCTATGTCTAGTGGGTTTCATGTGATTTTTACCAAGAGGCACGGCTATACTGGGTATTCCTTTTCAAACCAGAATCAATCATGCAGCATGGCAGCTATTAGCAAATGAGCTCCGTTGAGGAAGAAGCAGCCTCTTCCACGAAGTGTTCATGTCTGTGGTGTCCCAGATACAATTACTCTAAGGGAGTTGTCTCACTTCTTTAACTAGTAGAAACAAGTAAACAAACAAACAAAAATCTCTGAAACACACACACCTGTACAAGGCCTTATCTTTGCTCTGAAATGGAAAACCAAAGTTTTACCCAGTTCTGAAATGCAATAAGGAGTTGCCTCATTAAGGCACCTACTTCTAGTTTCTACTAAAACAACACAAGAATTCTACTTTATCCTAAGAGTTAATATTAACAGAGGACTGAAGTTTAGGGAATGTAGTGGAAATCTGTTTAGAAGCAGCTAGATAAAAAGAGGAAAATTAAACCTCTTTTTCATGGTCTAGCTGCCAAAAAAAAAAAAAAAAGAAGTAAACACAAAAGGTATGCAGAGGATTGTTCGTAAGCACCAAATCCCAGTTTCATCTCCACAGAGAAATCTTTGCACACTGTTATGGACAAATATATGAAATATGTATTTAAATGATAGCTTTTGTCAGGGAGAAGGTAAAATTCTCATGTTCAAAGGAGTATGAAAGAAATCCGATGAGAACAAAGACAGAAAGTTAGCAAAGACGTGGACATAGAATATCCAAGGTACTCCCTCATATGACCTTCCTAGATAACCAAGAATAAAATTGCTAGCAATTCTCTCTCACAAATCTCAGAGATAGAATAGCTGTAATAGAACACAATGAGTGGAGGGGTGCCTGGGTGTCTCAGTCAGTTAGGCGTCCACCTTTGGCTCACGTTAGGATCCTAAGGGTCTTAGGAAGGAGCACCACATCAGGCTCCCTGCTCAGTGGGGGTCTACTTCTCCCTCTCCATCTGCCTGCCACTACGCCTACTTCTGCTCTCTATCTCTCTGTCAAATAAGTGGATAGAACCTTAAAAAAAAATTCCTTAAACCTTTGGGGCACCGGAGTGGCACAGTGGGTTGAGCCTCTGTCTTCGGCTCAGGTCATGATCCCAGAGTCCTGGGATCAAGCTCCACATTGGACTCTCTGCCTCTCTGCCTATGTGTGATCTCTCTCTCTGTCAAATAAATAAATAAAAATTTAAAAAAAACACAACACAATGAGTGGAGAAAGTGAAGAATCTTTCAAACCTTGTAACAGAGGCTAATTGTCAAAGGTTTGTTTACTACAGAAATCTTTGAGAGATAAAATTTCTCGACACATGTGGAATACCTAATAACAAAAGTGGCATTTTGCTTTATAGTGGATTAGTTTCCGGGTGCAAACTGTTTCATGAGTAAATAATCGCCATGCTGCTGCTCATGTGGGTGAAATCATCAAGGGTGACAAGTTACCCATTACACTGATATGTACTTATTCTTTATAGAGCATGTCTCAAGTTGTCACAATTCTCCTGGGAAGAGCCTGAATTCTTAAGTCTTAGATTCAAAACTATCAGACTATAATTTTATTTTAAATAAAAGATCTTTCCATATTTTTTTCCAATTTATTTATTTTCAGAAAAACAGTATTCATTATTTTTTCACCACACCCAGTGCTCCATGCAAGCTGTGCCCTCTATAATACGCACCACCTGGTACCCCAACCTCCCACCCCCCCACCAGTTCAAACCCCTCAGATTGTTTTTCAGAGTCCATAGTCTCTCATGGTTCAACTCCCCTTCCAATTTACCCAAAAGCACATACCCTCCCCAATGTCCATAACCTTCCCCCCTTCTCCCAACCCCCTCCCCCCAGCAACCCACAGTTTGTTTCGTGAGATTAAGAGTCACTTATGGTTTGTCTCCCTCCCTATCCCATCTTGTTTCATGGATTCTTCTCCTACCCACTTAAGCCCCCATGTTGCATCACCACTTCCTCATATCAGGGAGATCATATGATAGTTGTCTTTCTCCGCTTGACTTATTTCGCTAAGCATGATATGCTCTAGTTCCATCCATGTTGTCGCAAATGGCAAGATTTCGTTTCTTTTGATGGCTGCATAGTATTCCATTGTGTATATATACCACATCTTCTTGATCCATTCATCTGTTGATGGACATCTAGGTTCTCTCCATAGTTTGGCTATTGTGGACATTGCTGCTATAAACATTCGGGTGCACGTGCCCCTTTGGATCACTACGTTTGTATCTTTAGGGTAAATTCCCAGTAGTGCAATTGCTGGGTCATAGGGCAGTTCTATTGTCAACATTTTGAGGAACCTCCATGCTGTTTTCCAGAGTGGTTGCACCAGCTTGCATTCCCACCAACAGTGTAGGAGGGTTCCCCTTTCTCCGCATCCTCGCCAGCATCTGTCATTTCTTGACTTGTTGATTTTAGCCATTCTGACTGGTGTGAGGTGATATCTCATTGTGGTTTTGATTTGTATTTCCCTGATGCCGAGTGAAATGGAGCACTTTTTCATGTGTCTGTTGGCCATCTGGATGTCTTCTTGGCAGAAACGTCTGTTCATGTCCTCTGCCCATTTCTTGATTGGATTATTTGTTCTTTGGGTGTTGAGTTTGTTAAGTTCTTTATAGATTTTGGACACTAGTCCTTTATCTGATATGTCGTTTGCAAATATCTTCTCCCATTCTGTCAGTTGTCTTTTGGTTTTGTTAACTGTTTCCTTTGCTGTGCAAAAGCTTTTGATCTTGATGAAATCCCAAAAGTTCATTTTTGCCTTTGCTTCCCTTGCCTTTGGCGATGTTCCTAGGAAGATGTTGCTGCGGCTGAGGTCGAAGAGGTTGCTGCCTGTGTTCTCCTCAAGGATTTTGATGGATTCCTTTCTCACATTGAGGTCCTTAATCCATTTTGAATCTATTTTTGTGTGTGGTGTAAGGAAATGGTCCAATTTCATTTTTCTGCACGTGGCTGTCCAATTTTCCCAACACCATTTATTGAAGAGGCTGTCTTTTTTCCATTGGACATTCTTTCCTGCTTTGTCGAAGATTAGTTGACCATAGAGTTGAGGGTCTATTTCTGGGCTCTCTATTCTGTTCCATTGGTCTATGTGTCTGTTTTTGTGCCAGTACCATGCTGTCTTGATGATGACAGCTTTGTAATAAAGCTTGAAGTCCGGAATTGTGATGCCACCAACTTTGGCTTTGTTTTTCAATATCCCTTTGGCTATTCGAGGTCTTTTCTGGTTCCATATAAATTTTAAAATTATTTGTTCCATTTCTTTGAAAAAGATGGATGGTACTTTGATAGGAATTGCATTAAATGTGTAGATTGCTTTAGGTTGCATAGACATTTTCACAATATTTATTCTTCCAATCCAGGAGCATGGAACATTTTTCCATTTCTTTGTGTCTTCCTCAATTTCTTTCATGAGTACTTTATAGTTTTCTGAGTATAGATTCTTAGCCTCTTTGGTTAGGTTTATTCCTAGGTATCTTATGGTTTGGGGTGCAATTGTAAATGGGATTGACTCCTTAATTTCTCTTTCTTCTGTCTTGTTGTTGGTGTAGAGAAATGCAACTGATTTCTGTGCATTGATCTTATATCCTGACACTTTACTGAATTCCTGTACAAGTTCTAGCAGTTTTGGAGTGGAGTCTTTTGGGTTTTCCACATAGAGTATCATATCATCTGCGAAGAGTGATAATTTGACTTCTTCTTTGCCGATTTGGATGCCTTTAATTTCCTTTTGTTGTCTGATTGCTGAGGCTAGGACTTCTAGTACTATGTTGAATAGCAGTGGTGATAATGGACATCCCTGCCGTGTTCCTGATCTTAGTGGAAAAGCTTTCAGTTTTTCTCCATTGAGAATGATATTTGCAGTGGGTTTTTCATAGATGGCTTTGATGATATTGAGGTATGTGCCCTCTATCCCTACACTTTGAAGAGTTTTGATGAGGAAGGGATGCTGTACTTTGTCAAATGCTTTTTCAGCATCTATTGAGAGTATCATATGGTTCTTGTTCTTTCTTTTATTGATGTGTTGTATCACATTGACTGATTTGCGGATGTTGAACCAACCTTGCAGCCCTGGGATAAATCCCACTTGGTCGTGGTGAATAGTCCTTTTAATGTACTGTTGAATCCTGTTGGCTAGTATTTTGGTGAGAATGTTTGCATCTGTGTTCATCAAGGATATTGGTCTATAGCTCTCTTTTTTGATGGGATCCTTGTCTGGTTTTGGGATCAAGGTGATGCTGGCCTCATAAAATGAGTTTGGGAGTTTTCCTTCCATTTCTATTTTTTGGAACAGTTTCAGGAGAATAGGAATTAGTTCCTCTTTAAATGTTTGGTAGAATTCCCCCGGGAAGCCATCTGGCCCTGGGCTTTTGTTTGTTTGGAGATTTTTAATGACTGTTTCAATCTCCTTACTGGTTATGGGTCTGTTCAGGCTTTCTATTTCTTCCTGGTTCAGTTTTGGTAGTTTATATGTTTCTAGGAATGCATCCATTTCTTCCAGATTGTCAAATTTGTTGGCGTAGAGTTGCTCATAGTATGTTCTTATAATAGTTTGTATTTCTTTGGTGTTAGTTGTGATCTCTCCTCTTTCATTCATGATTTTATTTATTTGGGTCCTTTCTCTTTTCTTTTTGATAAGTCTGGCCAAGGGTTTATTAATTTTATTAATTCTTTCAAAGAACCAGCTCCTAGTTTGGTTGATTTGTTCTATTGTTGTTTTGGTTTCTATTTCATTGATTTCTGCTCTGATCTTAATGATTTCTCTTCTCCTGCTGGGCTTAGGGTTTCTTTCTTGTTCCTTCTCCAGCTCCTTTAGGTGTAGGGTTAGGTTGTGTACCTGCGACCTTTCTTTTTTCTTGAGAAAAGCTTGTACCGCTATATATTTTCCTCTCAGGACAGCCTTTGTTGTGTCCCACAGATTTTGAACCATTGTATTTTCATTATCATTTGTTTCCATGATTTTTTTCAATTCTTCTTTAATTTCCCGGTTGACCCATTCATTCTTTAGAAGGATGCTGTTTAGTCTCCATGTATTTGTGTTCTTTCCAAACTTCCTCTTGTGGTTGAGTTCTAGCTTCAGAGCATTGTGGTCTGAAAATATGCAGGGAATGATCCCAATCTTTTGATACCGGTTGAGTCCTGATTTAGGACCGAGGATGTGATCTATTCTGGAGAATGTTCCATGTGCATTAGAGAAGAATGTGTATTCTGTTGCTTTGGGATGAAATGTTCTGAATATATCTGTGATGTCCATCTCATCCAGTGTATCATTTAAGGCCTTTATTTCCCTGTTGATCTTTTGCTTGGATGATCTGTCCATTTCAGTGAGGGGAGTGTTAAAGTCCCCTACTATTATTGTATTTTTGTTGATGTGTTTCTTTGATTTTGTTATTAATTGGTTTATATAGTTGGCTGCGCCCACGTTGGGGGCATAGATATTTAAAATTGTTAGATCTTCTTGTTGGACAGACCCTTTGAGTATGATATAGTGTCCTTCCTCATCTCTTATTATAGTCTTTGGCTTAAAATCTAATTGATCTGATATAAGGATTGCCACTCCTGCTTTTTTCTGATGTCCATTAGCATGGTAAATTCTTTACCACCCCCTCACTTTAAGTCTGGAGGTGTCTTCGGGTTTAAAATGAGTTTCTTGGAGGCAACATATAGATGGGTTTTGTTTTTTTATCCATTCTGATACCCTGTGTCTTTTTATTGGGGCATTTAGCCCATTAACATTCAGGGTAACTATTGAGAGATATGATTTTAGTGCCATTGTATTGCCTGTAAGGTGACTGTTACTGTATATTGTCTTTGTTCCTTTCTGATCTACCACTTGTAGGCTCTCTCTTTGCTTAGAGGACCCCTTTCAGTATTTCCTGTAGAGCTGGTTTGGTGTTTGCGAATTCTTTCAGTTTTTGTTTGTCCTGGAAGCTTTTAATCTCTCCTTCTATTTTCAATGATAGCCTAGCTGGATATAGTATTCTTGGCTGCATGTTTTTCTCGTTTAGTGCTCTGAAAATGTCATGCCAGCTCTTTCTGGCCTGCCAGGTCTCTGTGGATAAGTCAGCTGCCAATCTAATACTTTTACCATTGTATGTTACAGACTTCTTTTCCCGGGCTGCTTTCAGGATTTTCTCTTTGTCACTAAGGCTTGTAAATTTTACTATTAGGTGACGGGGTGTGGGCCTATTCTTATTGATTTTGAGGGGCGTTCTCTGAACCTCCTGAATTTTGATGCTCGTTCCCTTTGCCATATTGGGGAAATTCTCCGCAATAATTCTCTCCAGTATACCTTCTGCTCCCCTCTCTCTTTCTTCTTCTTCTGGAATCCCAATTATTCTAATGTTGTTTCGTCTTATGGTGTCACTTATCTCTCGAATTCTCCCCTCATGGTCCAGTAGCTGTTTGTCCCTCTTTTGCTCAGCTTCTTTATTCTCTGTCATTTGGTCTTCTTTTTTTTTTTTTTTTTTCCCAATTTATTTATTTTCAGAAAAACAGTATTCATTATTTTTTCACCACACCCAGTGCTCCATGCAAGCTGTGCCCTCTATAATACCCACCACCTGGTAGCCCAACCTCCCACCCCCCGCCACTTCAAACCCCTCAGACTGTTTTTCAGAGTCCATAGTCTCTCATGGTTCACCTCCCCTTCCAATTTACCCAAATTCCCTACTACTCTCTAACGCCCCTTGTCCTCCATGCTATTGGTTATGCTCCACAAATGAGTGAAACCATATGATAATTGACTCTCTCTGCTTGACTGATTTCACTCAGCATAATCTCTTCCAGTCCCGTCCATGTTGCTACAAAAGTTGGATATTCGTCCTTTCTGATGGAGGCATAATACTCCATAGTGTATATGGACCACATCTTCCTTATCCATTCATCCGTTGAAGGGCATCTTGGTTCTTTCCATAGTTTGGCGACTGTGGCCATTGCTGCTATAAACATTGGGGTACAGATGGCCCTTCTTTTCACGACATCTGTATCTTTGGGGTAAATACCCAGGAGTACAATTGCAGGGTCGTAGGGAAGCTCTATTTTTAATTTCTTGAGGAATCTCCACACTGTTCTCCAAAGAGGCTGCACCAACTTGCATTCCCACCAACAGTGTAAGAGGGTTCCCCTTTCTCCACATCCTCTCCAACACATGTTGTTTCCTGTTTTGTTAATTTTGGCCATTCTAACTGGTGTAAGGTGATATCTCAATGTGGTTTTAATTTGAATCTCCCTGAGGGCTAATGATGATGAGCATTTTTTCATGTGTCTGATAGCCATTTGTATTTCTTGATTGGAGAAGTGTCTGTTCATATCTTCTGCCCATTTTTTTGATGTGTTTGTCTGTTTCGTGTGGGTTGAGTTTGAGGATTTCATTATAGATCCTGGATATCAACCTTTTGTCTGTACTGTCATTTGCAAATATCTTCTCCCATTCCGTGGGTTGCCTCTTTGTTTTTTTGACTGTTTCCTTTGCTGTGCAGAAGCTTTTGATTTTGATGAAGTCCCAGAAGTCTATTTTCGCTTTTGTTTCCTTTGACTTTGGAGACATATCTTGAAAGAAGTTGCTGTGGCTGATATCGAAGAGATTACTGCCTATGTTCTCCTCTAAGATTCTGATAGATTCCTGTCTCACGTTGAGGTCTTTTATCCATTTTGAGTTGATCTTTGTGTACGGTGTAAGAGAATGGTCGAGTTTCATTCTTCTACATATAGCTGTCCAGTTTTCCCAGCACCATTTATTGAAGAGACTGTCTTTTTTCCACTGTATATTTTTTCCTGTTTTGTCGAAGATTAATTGACCATAGAGTTGAGGGTCCATATCAGGGCTCTCTACTCTGTTCCACTGGTCTATGTGTCTGTTTTTATGCCAGTACCATGCTGTCTTGGTGATCACAGCTTTGTAATAAAGCTTGAAATCAGGTAAGGTGATCCCGCCAGCTTTATTTTTGTTTTTCAACGTTTCCTTAGCGATTCGGGGTCTCTTCTGATTCCATACAAATTTTTGGATTATTTGCTCCAGCTCTTTGAAGAATGCCGGTGGAATTTTGATCGGAATGGCATTAAAAGTATAGATTGCTCTAGGCAGTATAGACATTTTAACGATGTTTATTCTTCCGATCCAAGAGCATGGAATGGTCTTCCATCTTTTTGTGTCTTCTTCAATTTCTTTCATGAGTGTTCTATAGTTCCTCAAGTATAGATCCTTTACCTCTTTAGTTAGGTTTATTCCCAGGTATCTTATGGTTCTTGGTGCTATAGTAAATGGAATCGATTCTCTAATTTCCCTTTCTGTATTTTCCTTGTTAGTGTATAAGAAAGCCACTGATTTCTGCACATTGACTTTGTATCCTGCCACGCTGCTGAATTGCTGTATGAGTTCTAGTAGTTTGGGGGTGGAGTCTTTTGGGTTTTCCATATAAAGAATCATGTCATCTGCGAAGAGAGAGAGTTTGACTTCTTCATTACCAATTTGGATACCTTTTATTTCTCTCTGTTGTCTGATTGCTGTTGCTAGGACTTCTAATACTATGTTGAACAAGAGTGGTGAAAGTGGGCATCCTTGTCTTGTTCCAGATCTCAACGGGAAGGCTGCAAGCTTTTTCCCATTGAGGATGATATTTGCTGTGGGTCTTTCATAGATAGATTTGATGAGGTTCAGGAATGTTCCCTCTATCCCTATACTTTGAAGCGTTTTAATCAGGAACGGCTGTTGGATTTTGTCAAATGCTTTTTCTGCATCAATTGAGAGGACCATGTGGTTCTTCTCTCTTCTCCTATTAATTTGTTGTATCACATTGATTGATTTACGAATGTTGAACCATCCTTGTAGCCCAGGGATGAATCCCACCTGATCATGGTGGATAATCTTTTTAATGTGTTGTTGGATCCTGTTGGCTAGGATCTTGTTGAGAATCTTAGCATCCATATTCATCAGTGATATTGGTCTGAAATTCTCCTATTTGGTATGGTCCTTGCCTGGTTTGGGGATCAGGGTAATGCTGGCTTCATAGAAAGAGTCTGGAAGTTTTCCTTCTGCTTCAATTTTTTGAAACAGCTTCAGGAGAATAGGTGTTATTTCTTCTTGGAAGGTTTGGTAGAATTCCCCAGGGAATCCGTCAGGTCCTGGGCTCTTGTTTTTTGGGAGATTTTTGATCACTGCTTCAATCTCGTTATTAGATATCGGTCTATTCAGGTTGTCGATTTCTTCCTGGTTCAATTTTGGTAGTTTATATTTTTCCAGGAATGCATCCATTTCATCAAGGTTGCTAAGCTTATTGGCATATAACTGTTCGTAGTAACTTCTGATGATTGTTTCTACTTCCTTGGTGTTAGTTGTGATCTCTCCCCTTTCATTCATAATTTTATGAATTTGGGATTTCTCTCTTTTCTTTTGGATTAGTGTAGCCAGTGGCTTATCGATCTTATTGATTCTTTCAAAAAACCAGCTTCTAGTTTCATTGATACGTTCTACTGTATCTCTGGTTTCTCCCTCATTGATCTCAGCTCTAATCTTGATGATTTCCCTTCTTATGTGTGGAGTTGGTTTGATTTGTTGTTGATCCTCCAGTTCTTTAAGGTGTAGAGACAGCTGGTGTGTTCTGGATTTTTCAATTTTTTTGAGCAAGGCTTGGATGGCTATATATTTTCCCCTTAGGACCGCCTTTGCTGTATCCCATAGGTTTTGGACCGAAGTGTCTTCATTCTCATTGGTTTCCATGAATTGTTTCAGTTCTTCTTTGATCTCCTGGTTGATCCAAGCATTCTTAAGCAAGGTGGTCTTTAGCTTCCAGGTGTTTGAGTTCCTTCGGAACTTTTCCTTGTGATTGAGCTCCAGTTTCAAAGCATTGTGATCTGAGAATATGCAGGGAATAATCTCAGTCTTTTGGTATCGGCTGAGTCCTGATTTGTGACCC
Organism: Neogale vison; assembly: GCF_020171115.1. Lineage (NCBI taxonomy): Eukaryota > Metazoa > Chordata > Mammalia > Carnivora > Mustelidae > Neogale > Neogale vison. Next base: position 147,522,282 of record NC_058092.1, on the reverse strand, counting down.
AGTATGTGGTCTATTCTGGAGAAGGTTCCGTGTGCACTTGAGAAGAATGAGTATTCTGCTGTTTTAGGGTGGAATGTTCTGTATATATCTATGAGGTCCATCTGGTCCAATGTGTCGTTCAATGCTCTTGTTTCTTTATTGATTTTCTGCTTCGATGATCTGTCTAATTCTGAAAGAGGCGTGTTAAGATCACCTACGATTAGTGTATTCATATCAATATGACTCTTTATCTTGATTAACAGTTTTCTTAAGTAATTGGCTGCTCCCATATTGGGAGCATAGATATTTACAATTGTTAGATCATCTTGGTGGATAGTCCCTTTAAGGATTATGTAGTGTCCTTCTGTAACTCTGACTACGGTCTTTAGTTTGAAGTCTAATTTATCTGATATGAGAATCGCTACCCCAGCCTTCTTTTGAGTCCCATTGGCATGAAAGATGCTTCTCCACCCCTTCACTTTCAGTCTGCGTGTATCTTTAGGTTCAAAATGGGTCTCTTGTAGACAGCATATGGATGGGTCCTGTCGTTTTATCCAATCTGCAACCCTGTGCCGTTTTATGGGTGCATTGAGGCCATTCACATTGAGAGTGATTATTGATAGATACGTTTTTATTGACATCGAGTTACCTTTGAAGTCTTTCTTTCTGTAGACTGTCTCTATATTTCTGTTCAATGCTATTCCTGGGATTTTTCCTCTTTTATAGAACCCCCCTTAATATTTCCTGCAGTATCGGCTTGGTGGTTGCATAGTCTTTTAAGTCTTGCCGGTCTTGGAAACTCTTTATCTCTCCATCCATTTTGAATGTCAGTCTTGCTGGATAAAGTATTCTTGGCTGCATGTTCTTCTCATTTAGTGCCCTGAATATATCTTGCCAGCCTCTTCTGGCTTGCCAGGTCTCTGTGGACAGGTCTGACGTTATTCTGATGGGCTTCCCTCTGTAAGTAAGGAGCCTCTTTGCCCTGGCAGCTTTCAAGAGATTATACCTACAATTATAATTTCTCAATTTGACTATCAGGTGTCGTGATGTTTTTTTGGAGTGTATAATCTTGGGTGGAGACCGTTCAGCCTCTAGTACATGAACGCTGGTTTCATTCGCGAGATTCGGAAAGTTTTCATGAAGGACTTGTTCCACGACATCTTCTAGACTTCTTTCTTTCTCCTCCCCTTCAGGAATTCCAATAATTCTGACGTTGGAACGCTTCATGGCATCACTTATTTCCCTAATTCTGCTTTCGTGGGATCTAAGCTGTTTGTTCCAGGCTTCCTCCTGATCCTTTCTCTCTATCTGTTTGTCTTCCAGATCACTAATTCTATCTTCTGTCTCAGTTACCCTAGCTTTGAGAGAGTTTAGATTGGATTGGAACTCATTGAGAGCATTGTGGACCTCCTCCCTGGTAGCTTTAAGCTCCGCCCTAACATTGTGAACATCCTGTCTGGTCGCTTTCAGTTCGGCTCTAATCAATTCTGTTTGGTCATCCATGGCTTTCTCCAACCTAGCTATTGCCTGGATAATTGTTAGCCTGAATTCTCTTTCCGACATATTGTCTATGTTGATAGCCGTTAGCTCTGTTGCGGAAGGTCCATCCTCTGTATTTTTCTTCTGTTGGGCATTCCTCCTCCTAGTCATTTTGGTGGGAGAAGACTGAACAGATGTAGCTGGATGTATCAACTCTGGTGCAGTCAAGGTGCACCCTGGAACACTTCCTGATCTCCGTCTCAGAAGCCTCAGTCTGGGTGCAGAAGCTGAATAAATTCCCCCTTGGATGCTGGCAGTGCTGGTTCCAAGTTAAAGACCCTGGGGGCGCAGGATCTTTTGCTCGTCCCCAAAGCCAAGGCAGTGGCGGCTGTCTGGGAGCTCCTGACCGCCAGAGAGGTTCCAAGCAGCGATCGCACACTGAGATTTTGCCGCTGGCCGGGGCTGGGAGTGCCCGGCTTGCGCGCACCTCTTTTCAGAGGCGGCTGTGGGTCGGGCGCGCGTCTGGGGCACTGAGAACGGGGCGCTGGTCCGTAAGCCGCAGGCTGGGCTTTTGCGCGCCTCTGTCCGGGGAAGAGTTTCGCGGGCGCGCGGCTTAGACTTTGAAACAATGGCCCGGGTCAAGAAGCGCCCCAGGGCCTTAGAAACCCAGGAGAGCTGGAGCGACGTGCACGCGCATCTCAAGCTTTGTGGTAGGGCTCGCGCGCGTTCTGCAGACCGGCTCCCATCCCTTCACAGGAGCTGGAACCCCGCGCTCTGGGGCACGCTGGCGGCTTAGGGACCAGGAGCCGGTTTCTCCGCCGCACTCTCTCTGCCTCCGCGCCGGGGAGGCCGTCTGGGACCGGGGACTCAAGCCCCTGTCCCTAGCTGCCCCGATTCCCACAGTTTGCCCCCGCGATCCTTTGCTCTTTTGGAGTGCTTTCAACCAGTCTCCGAGTTAATGCTGGTCCCCAGACGCAGGGCACTCTCGCTCGTATCGGGGTATTACTTTTGCACCGGTCGCCTCTGGTGGCTCCCTCCCCCTTTTGTTTATCTTCCGATATCAGTCCGCTGTTCCCATTCCGCTTTACCTGCTCACTGGCGTCTTCTGCCCCTGTAGAGATCCAGACGTGTATAATTCTGATCTCAGGCTGATTTCATGGGTGATCAGAGTTCTTTGGTAGGTAATCAGCTCACTTTAGGGTACCAGCTGAAAAGTCGCCTCTTCCTAGTACCCCGCCATCTTGTCCCCCCCCTAGCTAATATCCTGTCATTTGGTCTTCTATATCGCTAATTCTTTCTTCTGCCTCATTTATCTGAGCAGTGAGAGCCTCCATTTTTGATTGAACTTCATTAATAGCTTTTTTGATTTCAACTTGGTTAGATTTTAGTTCTTTTATTTCTCCAGAAAGGGCTTTTATATCTCTGGAGAGGGTTTCTCTAATATCTTCCATGCCTTTTTCAAGCCCGGCTAGAACCTTGAGAATTGTCATTTTGAACTCTAGACCTGACATATTACCAATGTCTGCATTGATTAGGTCCCTAGCCTTTGGTACTGCCTCTTGTTCTTTTTTTTTGTTGTTGTGAATTTTTCTGCCTTGTCATTTTGTCCAGCTAAGAGTATATGAAGGAGCAAGTAAAATACTAAAAGGGTGGCAACAATCCCAGGAAAATATGCTTTAACCAAATCATAAGAGATCCCAAATCGTGAGGGGGGATTTCTCCCCTCTCACGATTGAGTGAGGGATCTCCTCTGATTGGGATCTCCTTTGATTGGGATCTCTCAATCTCTTCTGATTGGGATCTCTTCTGATTTGGGGATAAAAAGAAGTTCAAAAAGAAAGAAGGAAAAAAAGGAAAAAAGAATTAAAAAAAGAGATTGAATTAAAAATTCAATCAGGAATTTAAAAAAGAATTAAGAAAAAAAAGATTGAAGAGATTAAGATCTCTTCTGACTTGGGGATAAAAAGAGGTTCAAAAATAAATAAAGAAAAAAAGAAAAATAAAGAATTAAAAAAAAGAAAATGAATAAAGAAAGGTATAAAAAAGAAAAAAAAATATATATATTAGATAATCCAGTTAAAAAACGTTAAAAAAGAAAAGGGCAAAAGTTATAAAAAATTTTAGCAGAAGAAGAGAAAAAGAAATGAAAAAGAAAAAATTTAAATTAACTGCAAGACTAAAAAATCACAGGCAGAAAGCCATGAGTTCCGTGGTTTGTTTTCTCCTCCTCTGGAATTCTGCTGCTCTCTCCTTGGTATTGAAACTGCACTCCTTGGTAGGTGAACTTGGTCTTGCCTGGAGTTCTTGTTGATCTTCTGGGGGAGGGGCCTGTTGTAGTGATTCTCAAGTGTCTTTGCCCCAGGCGGAATTACACCACCCTTCCCAGGGGCCGGGCTGAGTGATCTGCTCGGCTTTGCTTTCAGGAACTTTTGTTCCCTGAGCGCTTTCCGTAGAGTTCCGGAGGACGGGAATACAAATGGCGGCCTCCTGGTCTCCGGCCCGGAGGAGCCAAGAGCCCGGGGCCCCGCTCCCCAGTGCACCCTCAGCGAACAGCTCCTAGTAACTCGCGTCTGCCTAACCTCCGGCCGTGCTCCGAGCTCAACGAGCTTGCGACCGGTTCAAGGCAACTCCGAGCTGCGAGCTTACTGTCGGCTCTGTCTCTGCAGCCTGCTTTCCCGTTCCAATATCCGCAAGCTCTGCGACACTCAGACACCCCCAATCCTTCTGTGACCCCGCGGGACCTGAGGTCACGCCGACCCCGCGTGGGCTTCGCCCCGGTTTAGCCTCCAGAGCGATGTCCCTCAGCGGAACAGATTTTTACAAGTCCTGATTTTGTGCTCCGTTGCTCCGCTGCTTGCCGGGAGCCGGCCCCTCCCCCGGGGGTCTATCTTCCCGTCGCTTTGGATTCACTTCTCCGCCAGTCCTACCTTTCAGAAAGTGGTTGTTTTTCTGTTTCTAGAATTGCTGTTCTTCTTCTCTTCGATCTGCCGATGTATTTGCAGGTGTTTGCAATCTTTAGATGAGCTCTCTAGCTGATCTCCTGCTAGCTGAAGTAGTCTCAGCCTGCTACTTCTCCGCCATCTTGACTCCTCCTATCTCTTTCCATATTTTTAACCAAAATTTTCACCTGCATACCTGAGAGAAGAAGACACAGATTTTAAGTTTTCATCCATCTCTTAGCAAAATAGTAATAAAGTTTTCATTGTTAGTTATCAGTTCTAAGGCTTTAGGTGCACGATTTCACATGGGCTTGCAGATCCTAAAGACACCTATATCACCATGCCACATTTTTATTTTTCTTTAAAAATCATATATCCCAAACTCATGATTTTACCTACTATCCACTCTTCTATCATTCATTCAACCAATACTTGTTCAGCTCTATTAAGGCAAGCAACCTGCTACCACTGGACATAAAATTATAGGAAAGATACAACAAGTGCCTTCAAAAAGCTTGATGTTCTAATAATCCAAAAGAATGCTACCCCAATAGCTAGTTTCTGCTCAAGACTGTATTAAATGGAAAGCAACATGTGATTTTTTAATTGAGGAACTCTTGCTACCTAAAGGAAATGTCTGCTTCACTATACTAGCACTAGCTTCTCATCCTTGGAGATCACTAACAAGTGGAGCATGTGGGTAATGATCCACACTCCATGATGTGAGCAACTTTCTTCTAAATGAAGCTGTCTTTCTCTTCTCCTCCTTCTCCCTCTTCTCCTTCTCTTTCTTTATTTACTTTTGGGCTGCTCATTCTACATAGTGAGTCAAATCTGGTGAATGTAGTTTTCTAAAGTTGGAGATCCATAGAGACTATCTTCATGATAGTTTCCTCTGTCTGTCTCAAATTCTGACATGAGAGTATCTTTCAGCCTACCATGGGTGAAATGTCCATCCCTAATCACTCCTGGCCATGGATCAGTCACATGGTGTAATCATGGGTTCTGATGGTATTCTCTGAAGCATAAAAAAGGTTTTAATTCTGGAAGTTCCTGGGTGGCTCAATGGGTTAAACCTCTGCCTTCAGCTCAGGTCATGATCTCAGGGTCCTGGGATCGAGCTCCGAATCGGGCTCTCTGCTCCGTGGGGAGCCTGCTTCCCCATCTCTCTCTGCCTGCCTCTCTGCCTTCCTGTGATCTAGCTCTGTTAAATAAATAAATAAATATATTTTTTAAAAACGTTTTTAATTCTGGTGATACCCAGCTTACCCATTTTCTCTTTATGCTGATACTATTGTGGTCAAATCTAAGAAATCACTGTGTAACCCAATATAATGAAGATTTACTCCTGTATTTTCTTCAAAGGGTTTTCTAATTTCATCATGGTAATGGCAGCATGACTTGGTAAAAATGCTAAAACACACTTAATTGCATGCTTTAACCTGGTTAACTGCATGATATGTAAGCTATCTCTAAGCTGTTGGGGGGCATGGCTTCTGAGTAGTCAGATTCAGAAAGGCATCTATGCCTATGAATAATGAATCTAATAGGCCAGCAAGTGGTATTCTTAATCTGGAAATGAAAGAAGGGCTCAGCCTCTAGACTGGAAACACAGAGTCAGCTTCACATCAAAGGCAATGAGTAGACTGTACCTTGATCATAAGGAAACAATCGTGGTATTTAGGTACGTGCCATGCACGTGCTCATTTGCACAGGATTCTCACAACCTTATGTTATAGGGAAAGTCTTACTTGCATGCTGACTGAGTAGGGAAATGAGACTTGGAAAGAACAAGTAGCAGGCTCAAAGTTGTGCATAACTAGAAATGTTTGGTCCAGGACTAGAATCCGTGTTTATCTTCCAAGCTATGGTATTAACCACCTCATCAAATCATGCAGCAATGAACCATCTTTGGGTGAAGTGGGTCAAGGACACTTATGGAGGCCTTTAGGATCACACATTTTCTGACAGTAAAGTCAATACTGTCCTGTATTCTGTCAACCCTAACTTTTTATGATAATGTTAACAACATAAGTTGTAACAACTTACGTTATTTGCACACACTTTATGAAAGTTTTGAAATCTGCATTTCTAAATGTCACAAACATTACACAGAGTGTTCTGTTTATGTGATATATTTAATCATAAAATTTTGAAATTTATTTAGAAAGAAATACCATCACAGAAATTTGTTCTCAAGCTATTCTGTACTTGCATTAAGTTTCAACTACTAAAAGAAAATATGAAAAAAACAAGAAAGTATACATACATCACTGGGATGGCCTAATTATTCTTTTTAAAAAAGATTTTATTTATTTAAGAGAAAGAGGGAGAGCGAGAGAGTGCATAAGGGGCAGAGGCAGCGGGAGAAGGAGAAGCTGACAGCCCACTAGGCAGGAAGCTCAAAGCAGACTCCATCCCAGGACCTGGTATCATGTCCGGAGCTGAAGGCAGACGACTGACTGAGCCACCTAGATGCCCCAAAACTAGATACTCTTTACAACTATCCAAGGGGATACAGTGATTGAAGTGCCCAAATGACTTTGTTATAAAACATTTCATCCTATAGCAAAATGTCATGTATGGAGTACAAGGATAGTGCTATTGTGTGCAGGGGGAAAACAAACTAACAAAAAAACAGAAATAAACAAACACACAAACAACAACAACAACAACAACCAAAAAAAAAAAAAAACCCTGGCAGGATTTAAGTGTCATTATCATTCTCTTCAATCTCTAGACTAATATAAAAAAGTACATTGTACTGAAAGATAGTATAGTATTGCAAACTGACTGCCCTTAAAGGCTACAAGTTTTATAAAGTTATTCGTTACCATTGCACTTAACTGCGTAGTTCACAGTCTCAAAGAAATGGGAGTGTCAGACACTCTAGGATCCCCTATTGGTAAGAATTGAAAATGCATAAACTACTTTAGTTTATAGTGACTGTTTAACTAAATTCTGAGATGGGAATAAAATGGAAAAAAGATTCTCTTTAGGAATTTACTTGATTTTTAAAAAGCATTTAAATCAAGGGATGCCTGGACAGCTCCGTCAGTTAAGTATCTGCCTTAGGCTCGGTCCTGATCCCAGGGTAATGGAACGCAGACCCACATCGGGCTCCCTGCTCAGTGGGAGCCTGATTCTTCCTTTCCTTCTGCTGCTCCCTTTGCTTGTGTGCTCTCTCTCCCCTCCCTGTCAAATAAATTTTAAAAAAATAAATGAAATAAAATAAGATAAAATAATATCTAAGTTAAAATATACCAGGTATAATTTTCTTGTATAAAAAGACAAGATTTTTAATTTTAATCTAACTGAAATTGTTCAATAAATTCATTTCAGATTCTTTTTTGAGATAACAAGAAAGAAACAGGACTTCTTAAAAATTTAAACTGAAACTTGTTGGCAAGTACATCTGCTCTGAAATATCTTTTGGATCAACCTAGAAATGGATGGTAGCAGGTCAGTAGCAGGAAATCGTGGTCAAGAGCTTTATGAAAATTATCCTATTAGTACAGTCCGGGGAATATGACAGCAGTGAATCAGAAACATTATTAGCACCTACTTAATAAAGGAGAAGAAAAGGAAAGTGATAAACGTATCTCTAAAATAAGATGATCTTGCCAAAATCTCTCATGCTTGCTTTTATAGAGCCACCAATAAAGGTGATTGTATCTCACTAAATATCTTACAGAAGTCTCAAAGTAATCCATCTAAATGGGGGCTGTGCCTCAGAGAACCAGGAAATAAATGGCATCATTAAATTCCTCTGAAGTAATGTCTCCTTTCTCAGTAATGTACCAACTCCTATGACAGTTGTCCCTCAGACAGGCAACTTAGCATTGTTCTCTTCCCAGAATGAGTGACTTTACATTCTAGGATGTAGTGTATATTTAGAAAAAAAATGCATTTGCCTGTGGAATTATAAAAGCATTTTTTGACCAAAAAAAAGCAGAGATAATTAGCCCCATATAATGTGTTTTTCAGAGGAGAGAGTGTATTCTGGGCTGTGATTCTCTACCAGCCATTTACAAATTATCCTCTTGAGTGATATAAGAAACAAGCTTCATTAGCACCCTTAGTGAACTCTCCATTTTTTAAAAGGTGACTGTCTCAAATTTGGAGTGGCTGGGTTCTTCGTATCTTTATTCCCTCCTCTCCAACTGGCAACCACCCAATTTTGTGTTTTCTCATTATCAATAACTATGTTAAAAGCCAAGAGAAAAGTAGAACTGTATTTGGCCTCACCATGTATCCATTAAGAAATAAAGAGATGAGGAGAAAAAATATTCCTTAAGAAAGATGTTTCTGTCCCCAAGAATATGATGGCAACTGCGGACGTGTTCCCGTGGCAGGACTTTATAATGAAACTTGTCTACATAACTTTAATATAATAGAAAAAGAAAAAAAAACAAAACAGGTGTTTGCTGTCAAAATGATACATATAGTAACTTCTTCCCTTGCTATGTAAACATGGAAAAATCCCTTAAAGTCTTTGAACCTTGGCTTCCCATATAGAAAATATCAATGACACTCTTTGCCTCCTAGATTTTTGCAAAGTGCATGTAAAATCATACGCCTCAAGCGAGATTTTTGCAAAGTGCATGTAAAATCATACGCCTCCGCTCAGCAGGAAGTCTGCTTCCTTCTATCTCTCTGCCTACTTGTGATCTCTGTCTGTCAAATAAATAAATTAGATGCATGGTGGTTACTTATTCATACATATCAACAGATAAATTATGTAAAATATATTTGAGCATAGCATATAGATGGATGGCTAGCTAGAGAGCGATAAAAGAGATAGAGATTATTATTTAATCAGGGAATTCAATATACACAGCCCTTGATTTATCTCGGAGTCCTTCTCACAGGCACAGAGCAACTCCATTTTGCAGTACATGTCAGCCTGAAGGTTTTGAATGTCCGTTTTGTGAAGGACCCTGCATGACGTGCTTTCAATTACAGGTGGCTGTTAAAATTCATTTCAGAAAGCCAGAAACAACTTCTATATATAAAGCTTGTTTAAATCATTGACCTTTCCTCCTTGGTTCATAACACCTTGTCAAGATGCAGCAGACTGTTGCTAATATAAAAGAAAACAAAATAAGATTCTATTCTGGGAACAGTTCTGCCTGCCCCCAGTGCTAAGGACTAGCAATCTTACAGAGGAATGTTAAAAAGTTACAAACCAGAACATGCCTGTTCTATAGATATTATTATGCTTGATCAGGAGGAGGAAAAAGACAATAAAGGGGCAACAACTGCTCATTGACAGCGGGTTAGGTTCATCAAATAATGAGAGACACAAACAGTTTGCCTCTGTTTTACACTGTGTCTTTATATATGAGTGTGGGTTACAATTCAGATTCTATCTCAATTTCTGACTTTCCCACTTAACGAGTTGATAACTGCTATTTTTTTCTTTTTATTTTTCACATTCATGTTGCCATAAACTTCTAATTCCCTGATGGATGGTTGCCAATGAATAATGTATTTAACTGAGGCTACCATGTGTAAATTTTTTCTTACAACTTTTGGCAGTGGATACACTTCACAAGTCTTCCCACCAGAGCTCTGGAGGGTCTCAGAAAGTCTCTGTAGAGTAAACAAAACAAAACAAAACAAAACAAAAGGATGAAAAAAGAAAAGAAAAAGTACTCTGGCCATAGCACTAGGGCAATAACAAAGCAGATTTCAAATTTCACCTGAGAATTAGGTGGGAAGAGAGAAGGATGGCAATGTAATAATTTCAGTATCAGAGTTGGCCTAAATCTACAAATTCCAGGGTTAAAGAACTTCAACATGAAGTGGCAAGAGTCATAATAGTAAAGTTTTTTTTTTTCAATTTATTTATTTTCAGAAAAACATTATTCATTATTTTTTCACCACACCCAGTGCTCCATGCAAGCCATGCCCTCTATAATACCCACCACCTGGTACCCCAACCTCCCACCCCCCCCCGCCATTTCAAACATAATAGTAAAGTTTTAAGATCACCTTTAAAAATAAAATGGAGGGGCACCTGGGTGGCTCAGTTGGTTAATCGACTGCCTTCCACTCAGGTCATGATTCTGGAATCCTGGGATTGAGTCCTTTATCTGGCTCCCTGCTCTGTGGGCTTCTCCGGCTTCTCCCTCTGACCCTCCCCCTTCTCATGCTCGCTCACCCTCATTCATAAAAATAAAATCTTTAAAAAATAAAAAAAAATAAAAATTAAATGATAGACAAAATAGACTATACTTTCAAGTATAATTAATATGGTACAACAGAAGTATAATTCAAATGGAAAGCTCATTTAGATAACTATTAACTGGTGATCTAAAGCATATACACAAGAAAACCCATTCTTCAAGATATTCTATAGATGGAGGCAGGAATTCATTGCTCACTCCAATCACTGATATACTATCTTATGCTACCTTTCTTTTCTTTTTTTTAAAGACATTTAAAATTTATTTATTTGACAGAGAGAGATCACAAGCAGGCAGAGAGAGAGAGAGAGAGGAGGAAGCAGGCTCCCCACTGATCAGAGAGCCCAATGCCGGACTCGATCCCAGGACCCTGAGATCATGACCTGACCTGAAAGCAGAGGCTTAACCCACTGAGCCACCCCAGCACCCTTACGCTACCTTTCTGAGAAGCAACTGCGTGACACGTCTTCACAAAGTACACGCTGAGAAGTTGTGTACAGGACAGCTACAGTTTAACTCTGTAACTCCCAAATTTATTTGGCTTTAAGCCCACACTTCTAGGGTCAGTCTATAACCGAAGAGACAGGAGTAGACAATGGGGAAAAGACAGTCTCTTCAAGAAATGCTGCTGCAAAAACTGGAGAGTCACATGGAGAAGAAAGCAACTGGACCACTCTCTTAGGCCACACACAAAAATAAACCCCCAATGGATAAAAGATCTAAATGTGAGTCCTGAAACCATGAAACTCCTGAAGAAAACATGGGAATCTTCTGAACATCACCCTAAATAACCTGTTTCTAGATATGTCTCTACAGGTAAGGGAAACAGAAGTAAAAACAAGCTGTTAGGACTACACCAAAATAAAAAGCTTTTGCAGAGTGAAGGAAACCATCAACAAAATGACAAAGCAGCATACTGAGTGGGAGAACATATTTGCAAATGATAAATTAGATAATGAGTTAATATCCAAAATACATAAAGAACTCCTACAATTCAACACCAAAAAAAAAAAAAACCAAAAACAAAAACAAAAATGCAAATAATCTGACTAAAGAATGGGCAGAGAACCTAAATGAATATTTTCCGAAAGACATACAGCTGGCCAACAGACACATAAGAAGATGCTTGATATCGCTAATCATCAGGGAAATGCATATCAAAACCCCAATGAGGGGTGGCACCGGTTAAGTGTTCAATTCTGGATTACAGCTCAGGTTATGATATCAGGGTGGTGAGTCTGAGCCCCACATAGAGCTTCATGCTGGGCATGGAGCCTGCTTAAGATTCTCTTTCCCTCTTCTTCTGCACCTCCCTACCCCACATTCGTGTGTGCTCTCTTTTCCTAAAAATAAACAAATAAGTAAAAGTCACAATAAGATACTATATTACACCTGTCAGAATGTCTAGAATCAAACAGACAAGAAATAAACGTAGAGAAAAAGGAAACTTCGCTCACTGTGAGAACAGAAATTGGTAGCGCCACTATGGAAAACAGTATGGAGATTCTCCAAAAAGTTAAAAATAGAAATAACCATATAATCTAAAAATTCCACACTGGGTACTTGCTCAAAGAAAACAAAAGCCGTAATTTGAAAAGATGCATGCACTCCTATGTTTCTAACAGCATAATTTACAATAGGCAACATTGGAAGCAGTCTGGATCCATCCATAAACGAATGAGTAAAGAAGATGTTGTCTACAGCTGTAACGGAATACTACTTAGCCATAAAAAGATATCTTGCCATTTGCAACAACAGAGGTGGACCTGGACGGTATTAGCTAAGAGAAATGACTCAGAGAATGACAAATACCAAATGATTTCACTTATATGTGGAATCTTAAACAAAAGAAAACAACAGACTTCACTTAAAAGCAGAAATAGATTCATAAAGACAGAAAACAAACTGATGGTAGCCAGAGGGAAGGGAGAGGAATGGATAAAACAGGTAAAATGGAGTGACAGACACAGGATTCTAGTTATAAAATGAATAAGTCACATGGACAATAGGTACAACATTAGGAATATGGCCAATGGTACTGTAATAGTGTTGTATGGTGACAGACAGTAGTGACAGTATGGTGAACCCAGCATAAAGTATAAGACTGTTGAATCACTATGTTGTACACCTGAAGGTAATGTAACATTATGTGTCAATGGTCCTTCAATTAAAAAATTAAATTTAGGGGCACCTGGGTGGCTCAGTGGGTTAAAGTCTCTGCCTTTGGCTCTGGTCATGATCCCAGGGTCCTTGGATTGAGCCCCACATTGGGCTCTCTGCTGGGTGGGGAGCCTGCTTCCCTTCGTCTCTCTTTCTGCCTGCCTCTCTGACTACTTGTGATCTTTGTCTGTCAAATAAATAAAGAAAATCTTTAAAAAAATTAAATTTAGTTTAAATAAAAGAACATATCACTTGTGTTCTACTCATAACAGTTTAAGGAAACTAACGAAATGGGCCTCATGTTCCAAATCCAATCTTTAGGAAAAAAATGTTCATTACTGGGCTTTAGATAAAACACCAGTAAGTTTAATGATTTTTAAGATCTTTTCAAATCTCTAATAATATATACTAAAATAACATTTTAGATAAGAAAGTAGTCATAAATACTACTATTTATGAGAACTCTTTAAAGGCAAATAGTCTAGGAGCACCTGGATGGCTCAGTGGGTTAAAGCCTCTGCCTTTGGCTCAGGTCATGATCCCAGGGTCCTGGGATGGAGCCCCACGTCGGGCTCTCTGCTCGCCAGAGAGCCTGTTTCCTCCACTCTCCCTCTGCCTGCCTCACTGCCTACTTGTGATCTCTGTCTGCCAAATAAATAAATAAATAAAACCTTTAAAAATAAATAAATAAATAAATAAAAACTAATAGTCTAAAGTAACAGTGAAAAATATAAAGTCTGAAAGTACTGGTCAGACAGGAAATTACTTGGTCAGACAGGAAAGTACTGAGTATCCACTCTTGAACATTCAAACAATTTACATTGGAAGGGGAAAGATAAACATTTCCAAAGCATTGAGAAAAATAAATAAATCATTATCTGTCTCCCTGTCACTTCTATCATCTGTCTACCTATCTATTCTCCCTTCATCCATCTCTCCCTTCTTCTCTCCATCTGAACATCTGTCCATCCACTTTAAAAATTCTTCATATATAAAAGAAATAAATTGATTCAAATCTATTTCTATTTATTTATTTATTCCTAAATAAACATAAGCAATAAAAAGTAACTTAAGGCAGATCGAACCCACTCTTTCAGATACTATAGTGAAATCTGACAGGTACTTTTTTCCCCATCACCTGGATGTAGGTGTGAGTTAAGGAATATTTGGATCATGAAGAATTTGACATCTATAATAACCCTGATTCTAATCCCTTTTTCTTTTAGTGGCTCAAGGTAAAGACTAATTCAAATCAGTATAAAGTTAACCTACTTATTCTTTAATGAATTCATATATTCTAAGTCAAAAGGTATACTTTTTCTATTCACTTGTAATATTTCTATAAACTATACAAATATGATTTTTTCCTAAGAAAAAACTGGGAAGTCTTGTTTTAGGCACTTAGAGCATAAATCTGTATTTTTGTCAGCCTAAGAATATCTATTATTACGCCAATCCAAATGCTCATTTCTTCATTTAATGGCCCATTATACAATTCCTATACTAAGTTCTGGGTGCTGAGTTGACTTCTTAGCACTTAAAGTAAGATAATAATATGCAAAGAATTATTATTATATGAAGAATTGTTATTGTTAACAATACCAACCATCTGTACAACAGCAACATCAATTTACCCAAGAACACTTTTTGTTCGATTTTACTATGTAAATGATTTATAAAACATTGCATCTTAAAAGACCATTTACAGAGCATATGACTATAACTAATTGGTTGAATATATATGCTTACATTGCTTGCATCTTATACTAAAACTCTAAAAGGCTTATCAAGACAACATTTTCTACACACATTTGATTAAATGAAAATTCTATTCTCAAATGGAATTCATGGGCATCTTTAAAAATACTGGCAAATTCATCTTTCTTAAGCTACCTATCCCTAATTTTCATGTTTACATTTGTTACTATTTGTCAAATTGTATTTGATTTTATTTTAAAGATTTATTTATTTATTTCAGAGGGAGTGTGTTGAGGGGAGGGGCAGAGGGAGAAGGAGAGAGAGTCTTTAGCAGACTCCCTGTAGAGCCCAATGCAGGGCTCAATATCAGGACCCTGGGATCAAGATCTGAGCTGAAATGAAGAGTGAGAAGCTTAACAAACTGTGCCACCCAGGAACCCCTGTTTGTCAAATTTTAATAAAAACACCTACATTATGATTTCTTCGACTGGTGCCATCATGTTATTGTCCACAATTTTTACATTCTTTTCATATTTTTCTACTCAAGTGTTTTTCATCCATGGTTTGCTTAAATCCTTTTTTTCCTCCCCAGCTTATTTTTTAGCTTTCAGGTAGATAAGGAAGTTTCTAGTTCAACTGAAAAAAATATTTTCAAAAGACATCACAGCTGTTCAGTGGTACCCAGTATCATTACTGCTTATTCTTTCTGTGAGAATTTAGAGCTTGTCACTACATTTTTGAAAGCAGTAAGAAAAACTGGCAAGAACAAGAGAGTTTTCAATGATAAAGAAAAAAAATGCAACAACCTGCAGAGCAAAGACTCTGGAAGTCAGTTTTCAGCCTGATACCTTGTGTGACTTTAAAATCTACTCTGAGGAAAGTGCATAGTTTTCACAGTATGAAAGGATAAAGAATGCATTATTCAAAATTTCAGTCAAAACTTCCTTATTTCAAAACTTCATCACCAAGTAAAACACCTAGCTGTCTTAAAATGGTTAGTCATAGTTTTTAAGTACAGAACACGGGCAATGTTTCTTTTAATGCCATTTAAATCAGGGTTATCAAATCAATTTCCTCTCAGAAGTAAAAACCCGGCTATTCCTATAACACCACTTTGCTGATATTTTACACAAACATAAATGCATATCCCATTGAAGCCACAATAAAGTGATGCTGAAAGCAGGATAGGTGGTAAAAAGAGCTTGAGCATTTTTCAGTATGCTGTGGTGGGTTTGAGAAAACAGAATTCCCATACCGTAGTAGGCAGTCTCTAAGGCAAGCCCCAAACCCCTTCCGTGATATTTATGCCCTTCACTTATCCTCCTCCCTCCTTGAATGTGGGCTGGACTTTGTAAATTACTTGAAACCCACAGAATGTGGCAAAAGTGATAGAATGTCACTTTCAATTTAGAGTATAAAGGTCTCTGACTTCCGTCTTGGACACTCACACGCACTCTCCCTTGGAGGACTCACCCTGGGGAAGCCGGGTTCCATTTCATGAGAAAGCCCTGAGGAGCAACTTACATGATAAACAACTGACTGAAGAGGTTTCTGGGCTACAGCCAGCGGAAAACGGAGATTCACTTGAATGAATTTGGAAGCAATACTCCCCTGGTCCTCTGATGAGACTCCCGCCCCTGCCAACTGCTTTACTCCAATCTCATTAGAGACCTTAAATCAGAAGATAATAAATGTTGGCTGTTGTAAGTCTTAAGTTTTGTGGTAATTTGTTATGAAGCAATAGATAACTTATACAGGTGCTTTGTGTTCTTACTCCTTCTATCTTATGATGCCTTCATGAGAGCTCAAAATATGGTAGATAACGTTATCTTTTTAAGATTTTATTTTACTTATTTGACAGACAAAGATCACAAGTAGGCACAGAGGCAGGCAGAGAGAGAGAGGAGGAAGCAGGCTCCCTGCTGAGTAGAGAGCCCGATGTGGGTCTCGTTTCCAGGGCCCTGAGATCATGACCTGAGCCGAAGGCAGAGGCTTTAACCCATTGAGCCATTCAGGTGCCCCGATCATGTTATTTTTTAAAGCATAAGCTTGAGTTGTTTACAAACCCTAAGCTTGAAATCAACTGATACCTTTGCCTAAGTAGCATTTAATAAGCACTTACTTCATATAAAGTATGGCACCAATTTAGTAGGTATGAAGATAAAGTGCCTTACTTTCATGATTATATATAATGAAATAACAAGAGAATGGAAGTTGAAAGATTATAAAGAAAGTTTAAGTACCCATACTTTTACAAAAAAAAAGTTTAAGTACATATACAATGAAAATAATGATAAATCACTTATTTAACAAACAGACCCACTGTCTCTCTCCTACTCTATTTTTCCCCTAACAACTTTTTCTCTCATTGATTCCAATCCAAGCTGAATAGAATTAACACATTATATTTTAGGAAGTCACATGGTAGTCTCTCTCTCTCCTGCTGAACATCTATTACAGCTATGAAGTCATGTTTGCTTACTTATTAAATTGCTCAAGGTTTACAGAAGGTGATGAAGTGTTCAAGTCAGAATTCTCAGAGTTCTAATCCTGGTTTTGTCCATGACTAGATCTGAAGATCTTAAAGAGTAAATTAACTTCTGACCCATAATTTGTTTCTCCCATAAATTGAAGACATTCATGTTTATCTATTTCAAAGGGTTATTCTGAGAGTGAAGTAAGATGAGTCAAATACAGTGCAAAGAGCCCAGAAGTGAGTCTGGAACAGATTCAGAACACAGTAAGTGGCAGCTACAGGCATGGCAACACACAGGTAAGTGAGACATATTGCCAGCATCAAGGTACATGTAGTTTTAAGAGAGATTTCTAACTAAACGACAACATCAATAACATCAATAAAGTTAAAGTGGTTAAAGCTACATACAGGATTAGGAACAATTTATAGTAAAAACTCAGCTTAAATACCCACTGAGTGCCAACTTTGTGCCAATAACTAAGATATATGTAAGCAAGGCATAACCTTGACCTACAGTAGAACATTAGGAAAAGATAAGTGGACATACATAAGTCTCTGTCAAATCAGGCAGAGAAGAGCAACTACAATTTATAAAGCACAAGCTACAGTGAAAATGAGAATGTAAGATGAAGTCCCATGAAAGCTTCAGGAAACTTCTTGGAGACTGTATGATTTTAGATGGACTTCAACAAATGGGTAGGAATTTTATTTATCTATAGAAAGAAAAGACATAGGCAAGGCAAAAGAAACCATATAAGAAAGTGTTCTGGGACAGAAAAGTTCAGGAAAAGTGTTTCTAACCAGATTAAAAGACAGAAAGAGGTGGTGAAGGAGAAAGGGAAAGGGAAGGAAGGAAGTGGGGGAGCAGAAGGGAGAGTGAGCAAGATGGAAAGAGAGAAAGTTTCCTGTGTGTCCACATCACAGACCGGTGAAAAGTATTGTTGAAATGCAGTTATATGATGCTGCCTCGTTTTCTAGAATTTCATCCTTTACGTGCCTGAAAAAATCACTTTTAGGTATAACAGAGCTTGCTAATGCACAGCAGTTTCCTTCCCAAAAACGATTCTCTGACACTCCAAAGCATTTCTATTTATGAAATTAGAAATTTCAATAACTATGTATCAAGATACAGAGACAATCTTTCTGCAGTTATTATT
Organism: Neogale vison; assembly: GCF_020171115.1. NCBI lineage: Eukaryota > Metazoa > Chordata > Mammalia > Carnivora > Mustelidae > Neogale > Neogale vison. The sequence continues at coordinate 147,504,203 of NC_058092.1, read as the reverse complement.
TAATATATATTGTATATGTTTCTATGTTAGAAATGCACTAAGCTAAATCCCCCCACCTCAACCAAGTCAGCCCCATGAGAGCACAGCCTTCCTCTGAGATAGGCACTGAGGGACATCTCACAGAAAACACAATTTGCTTCCAAGATGATAATCTATAAAAGATACGAAAATAGTTCCTCCAAACCTCCCTTGATTCCCGTTAGTATAAAAATACTGGTATCTTTTTAGACTACAAAACAAAGTTTTTCAAATAAAGTTTTATGTCATCTAAGATGTTTTTAGCCCTCTGTATGGGGTAGATATGAAAACAGTCAAATCCAGCAGCCCTCTGGTATTGACAGTGACCAGCACTCTGAAGAGTGAATGTGTTTTTGCCTATGATAAAGCAAAATTCAGTGCCTTAAAACATAATATATCTAATGGTTTCCCCCCAAAATCGAAACCAATAGGGCTTTGCTGATACCCTCTGCAGAATCCCTCATGAAAATACAAAACTCTGTTTTTTACTATATGATCACTATAAATATTTCATGCTATTTAGTTATTCTAAGAACTCTTGTTAATTAATTTCTTAGAACATACAGGTTGACCAAATTACTATCATTCTCAAATCTGAAGTCAAGTTACATAGGACTACAGGCTAAGATAAAACCATTCTGAACAGTAATGAACAGATACAATATATATTTGATACTTAGAATAATGTTTTTAAGAACATTAAAAATTTTCAGGACTGAATTTTTTATCTGAAAGATGAATATATCATATCACCATGGATAGTTTCTCAATATTATACCTATAGTTACTCTTCAGAGTTAAAGCACTATTTATTTTAATGCCTAGGAAGATGAAAGTATGTCTTCAAAAGATGCGGTAGATTAAATCCATTCAGCAATTAACAGCCCCAATATCAAAGGAATTATTGGAATGTCTAGGAAAAACATGCAAAAATAGTTACAGTTAAATGGCCATGTCATATTCATCTACCAAATTCCCTTCTTTTTTTTAAAAGATTTTTATTTATTTATTTGACAGGCAGAGATCACAAGTAGGCAGAGAGGCAGGCAGAGAGAGAGGAGAAAGCAAGCTCCCTGCTGAGCAGAAAGCCCGATGCGGGGCTCGATCCCAGGACCCCGGGATCATGACCCGAGCTGAAGGCAGAGGCTTTAACCCACTGAGCCACCCAGGCGCCACCCAAATTCCCTTCTTATACACTTCACCCATCATTCCAGCTTCCGAATCAGACTTGAAAGAACTCCCCACTGCTCAAAGAATGAATTTTAAGATACCTGGCCTGGAGTTCATGTTTAGATGTAATTTGGAATCAATCCTTCATTTCATGGTTATTCATAACAAATCTCAAACTATACCCCTACATATTATCCATCTCATCTAATTCAGTCTCTAAACTATGTCTAGCTGATAATAAAACCAATCTAATGATTAAAATGCATTCTCATCTTAATACTTCTGAAACATCAACCTGAAATTCAAGTCCCAACCCTTCCTTCATCTGTAATGACGTCTGGTATCACTATTCTAACCAAAATTCACCTCTTTCTTGTTAAACACTTTCAATACTTACAACCTGCACTATTTATTTAGTACTTAATGATACCAGAAAGTATACATTAAATATGGACATCTCTTCAGTCTTTTAACTCTGGCTGGCTACCATTTAGACTTAGAAAATCTTAAAGTAGCATTGTGTAGTGAATTGAGACTACATTAAAAGGACTGACATTCATTTAGTGAATTCCTTTTAGCCCCATCCTGAATGAAATAGATCAAAATGCATCACATGGAGTAAGAGTAACTATGACGTGTGAAATTTTTCTTTTATCCATATGTGTGTGGATATATATTTAGTGAATTGCAATAAGTATTTCTTACAGGACTATAAGATTTTTTAAAAAATTGCAAGCAACCATCCTAGTAGACCATGTCTCTTACTTATTTAAACCCTGGATGTCTAATGAAGAATTATATATTAAGTAAATGGTTAAAATGGGTAGGACAGGAGATGACATGAAATTAAGGGAGAATCAGATAGATAAGGAAAATCAAAACTAAAGGAGAGAATGAAGACATTGGAGCATCAATGAATATGTACTGAATGAGAAAAATGGGGAATGTGAAATTGTCAAGGTCATATTTCATTTTCAGTGCTGCCTGGAGTTGTCTCTGATTTGTCTTAAGCCTATGTGGCACACTGAGTACATGTCTGTGGATCTTAATAAAACTCAAGTGTAATCTACAATAGTTCATAATACCAGCAAGGGGCACCACCTAGCAAGGGGAGAGACAGGCTTTCCTTCCACATGTAAGATAGAACATTTGGCACTCTTAATAAAATCTGTTAAGTGGTGTTTTTCTAAATTCATGATTTCCTCATGACCAAATCCTTTCTTGTTCTCTTACAAAGTTCAGAAATCGGTATCTACTTTTCACATACATTATGCAATTAAAGCTTTATATTTTAAAACAAAGATGACATACAAATAAACATTAATAGGTTACAGAATTGAAAGAGCATCATCTGTTTAAACAAGATCATTCTAAAATACATGGCATCTTTGTCTACTCTATTTCTCAAACTATATTTTAACTTTTTTACATCAAGTATCCAAAATGATACAGAGTATTATGAAGCACATTCCATGTGGTGAGTGTTGTCTTTTGCCAATTCTTTCTTCCTTTCCCGTCTTGAACTGGCTTTTTAGTGGCATACCTCCTCAGTGATTTTGTGCTTATCTTTGTGACTTGTTCTGCCCATTCAATTTGTGTTGATATAATGAACCACATCCAACCAAGCTTTGAATGTGTATGTGTGGTTTGGCTTACATATGAAATCCTTCCCTAAACTACGCAAATATTAGTTACTGGTTAAACATCAGTCCTGGAACATGAGACACATGCAGAAGACATGAACCAATAACCTGAAGCTGAGTCACGCCAGCCGATGTGCAGTCCCTTCTGTCAAGATCAAACCTTTTGGGACTCCTGGGCGGCTCAGTGGGTTAAAGCCTCTGCCTTCGGCTCAGGTCATGATCCCAGGGTCCTGGGATAGAGCCCCTCATTGGGCTCCCTGCTCAGCAGGGAGCCTGCTTCCCCCTCTCTTTCTCTGCCTGCCTCTCTGCCTACTTGTGATCTCTTCCTGCCAAATAAACAAATAAAAATATTAAAAACAAACAAACAAACAGATAAAATCTTTTGTTGTTAGTCACTGAGAGTTTTGATGGCTTACTTTAGTAAAAATGATTAATATACTTCACAACTTCTAATAACCAAATTAACACCCTAAAAATAAATCCCAAAAATCCACTAGCAATCCTGAAAAGCCTCAATGGTTTAAGTTTTTCAGCACGAGTTTCTTGGTATATACACTCTTCTATATTTATCATACTGTTGAATATTTATTATGGGAATCATTTTTTACTACTTTCCACTCTTTCTCTCTTTTTAAGAAAGATTTTATTTATTTGACTGAGAGAGAGCACAAGCAGGAGCAGCAGCAGGCAGAGGGTGAGGGAAAAGCAGGGAGAGGGAGAGGGAGAGGGAGAGGGAGAAACAGGCTCTGGTGAGCACGGAGCTGGATGTGGAGCCTAATAGAGGGCTTGATCCCAGGGTTCTGGGATCATGACCTGAGCCAAAGGCAGATGCTTAACCAACTGAGTCACCCAGAAGCTCCCCCATTCTCTCAATGAATTAAGAAGACATCCAGATGGCCAACAGACACATGAAAAGGTGCTCCATATCACTCGGCATCAGGGAAATACAAATCAAAACCACAATGAAATATCACCTCACACCAGTCAGAATGGCTAAAATTAACAAGTCAGGAAATGACAGATGCTGGCGAGGATGCGGAGAAAGGGGAAACCTACACTGTTGGTGGGAATGCAACCTGGTGCAACCACTCTGGAAAACAGCATGGAGGTTCCTCAAAATGTTGAAAATAGAGCTACTCTATGACCCAGCAATTGCACTACTGCATATTTACCCTAAAGATACAAAAGTAGTGATCTGAAGGGGCACGTGCACCCAAATGTTTATAGCAGCAATGTCTACAATAGCCAAACTATGGAAATAACCTAGATGTCCATCAACAGATGAATGGATAAAGAAGATGTGGTATATATACACAATGGAATACTATGCAGCCATCAAAAGAAATGAAATCTTGCCATTTGTGATGACATCAATGAAACTAGAGGGTATCATGCTTAGCAAAATAAGTCAATCGGAGAAAGACAACTATCATATGATCTCCCTGATATGAGCAAGTGGAGATGCAACATAGGGGGTTAAGGGGATAGGAGAAGAATAAATGAAACAAGATGGGATTGGGAGGGATACAAACCATAAGTGACTCTTAATCTCACAAAACAAACTGAGGGTTGCTGAGGGGAGGGGAGTTGGGAGAAGGGGGGTGGGGTTATGGACATTGGGGAGGGTATGTGCTATGGTGAGTGCTGTGAAGTGTGTAAACCTGGTGATTCACAGACCTGTACCCCTGGGGATAAAAATATATTATATGTTTATAAAAAATAAAAAAATAAATCAAAAAAGACCCCTTCTCCTGGCCATTTCAAATGCAATATGGTGTAATTCATAATTACTTGAATTTGGACATGTAGCAATCAACAGACTTACTGGCTGACATCTAATGTATTTAATAATGAGTGTGTATGTGTATGTCTGTGTGTGTGTGTATTTTGAACATTTTCAGGATTTTTGCACTATGACTTTCAAAGGAAAATGAACCTATCCTCAGAGAACAAAGGTGTTTATCATGTGTTTGGAAATAAATACTACACCAGTGAAGCAACTCTTAACTTATTAAAAAATAACCCTACTACAATGGAATATTTTTGAGATTTTTTTTTGGTACAACAGTAGGACTTCTTTGGATTCACAGTTACTAAGAAGATAAAGCATTTAAAGTAGCCCACCCCCGTATCACTTTTAAAGATGCCAAATATGTTCTTGGGAAGATCTTAAAAAGACAGAATATCATATATAAGTACTGTCATGTACTTAACTAGAAGGACAATGCTTGATCAAGTAAATTGTGGTAAAAAATTCAATGCAAAGGCAGTCTTAAACATTCACTGGATAAAGAGTTATAGACATTATAACTAACTATACCTTCAAAGATCATTCTAGGCCAGGGATGAAAGGCTGGGCATCTTACTAAGATGTGCTAGAATGCCAAAAAGTATGTGACCTCTGTTGTAGATAAGCTCCATGTAATATTTTATAAAATGAAAAACTACATCCAGGGAAATGAAACTACTTGCTCTAGGACACAGCTATTATTTCCAGAGAAAAGAAAAATGCTAATATTTTACTGGTCCATTTAATCATTACTGTGGAAGGTATGACCTAAAAACTATAGCTTCTTGGGATGGTTTTACTGCTTCCATAGAAAGTATCACAATTTTAATTTATGTTTTCTCCCATGGAAATATATGGAATTTGGAGATTAGTAAAATAACATATTATAATGAGTTTATCTTCTCAGTAGAAATCTTGGGAAAAAGAAAATCACGACAGCAGTGACTATGAAGATTCTAGGACAGTCCATGGGAGGATAATATATGGGGAGAAAAACTATTATATTAAGTGAAATTTCTAAGCATTCAATTTATCCAATTTATTTTATCCATCACTGTTTGATTTATCCATCACTGCTTTCAATATTAAGATTACCTTATTTTATTTTTGGTAACTGTCATTTTTTCTTAAAATATCGATTTTTTCCCCTCAGTATCAATTACTGACCATTACTTGCTTGGGACACAAAGAAGCATGTTGTTTTTTGTTTTGTTTTGATTTTTTAATGGTTATGTTAAAGTTTAGTGTAGAGGTACACATCACAGTCAATAGGTGCTTTGCATTATGTGACTTTATATAGTAAGAATGAATAACTACTGATCTATATGCACTCACATTTTAGATGTCTGAGAAAATGTTTTGAAAAAGTAAAGAGAAAATAGTGGTGACTATATACAAATGATGATGGAAAGCCATCATCGAATAATATCTGGGGACAGATGACTAGAAGAAAACAGGAAAAAATTGGTGACAAGATGAAGTGCTAAATCAAAAACAACACATCTGTAATGACCAATATGTTAAAGACAGACTAGCCCAAGTGTTTTGACTTGTGACAAATTGACACAATAAACTAGTATGTGTCTTCTTTCTACAAAAAACACAGACAAATTCTTTGTCAGATATTTAAAAAATATCTGATATTTAGATATTTAAAATCTAAAAATACCTGATAAAAATATCTGATATTCAGATATTTAAAAAATACCTAATTATGGTACAAAGAAAAAAAATTCCATGTGATAGAAATAAAAATGGAACAACAGAAATTATAAAAAGCACAAGAATTAAGGACTCCTTTTAGAAGGGGTGAGATGACTATGTAAGCCATTTATATATCCTATAACCTGGAGTTTTAATGTTTTCATTACTTACAAAAGGTACGCCTACAAACAACAAAGAGAAACGTCAAAAGTAAAATACTACAGAGTGACATGACTGATGACTGACCAGGAAAAAACAACCCAAAGACAGCTGGTATAGGTATAAGAGACAGAGAAGACCTTCTGGCAATAAATACTTTTAGATCTATAGATGGAGCATCACTTAGCAACATAAAAATGGAGTAACCCTATAATAATTAAGTAAGCTGAACAAGTGACTAGAAATAACCCCCAAAATACTTATTCCAGACAGTTTCATAGATAAATTTAACCAAACTTTCAAAGAATAGGATAGGTAATCCCAATCTTACACAGACTCTCTCAAAAAATTCAAACAAACAAGTTAAATCAAATTTAAAATATAAGAACACAAACCCCAAAATTTTCATGAGCACAATACAATCTCAAGACCAAAAATTAGTGACAGTAGAAACAAAGAAAATCAAAAGCTAATTTCACACATGAATATTGATGAAAAACCTAATCACAATATTAGTAACATAAATCCAGTGTTTAATCTAAGAAAGCAAGACTGGTTTAACATTAGAAACTCAATTCAATCCATTTATTCTGTTGACAGAGTAACTTGTTTCTTAAAAAATCAGCCCAGGAAGCAAATAAAACTATTTCATGGAATTAAGTGTTTTTTTTTTCTTTTCTTTCTTTCTTTTGTTTTTTTAGTGGAAATAGAATGGAACTTCCTTAACATGACAAATGTTTTCTATCACACACCAACAGCAAACTTTATCCTTAATTGCAAAACACTTAAGTAATTCTCTTTAAAACTAGGAATAAATCAGAAGGACAGCTTGCATGTAGTCACACATACAACAAAATAAAAGGTAAAGGGATTATTAGAAAAAAACTATCACTATCAATAAATAAAATTGATTTATATGTAGAAAGATAAAAAGCAGAAATTTTAGCATCTATGAGGATCTCAAAGCAGCTCTTGGGTTTGCAGATAAGAATGAAGGAATTTCTATAACTCAGCAACAACCAAAAGATGAAATGTAAAATAATTTCAAAATTATATATAAACACATATATATGCAAACATACCTACATCCACATATGTAGAAATAAATTTTAAAACAAGTACAAGTGTTTTTAGAAAACAATATTGCTTTATCTTGTGATTTAAACATAACTGAAATAAACCGGATGTTGTACATTGTAACTCTCTCCAGAATGATCAATGGCTTCTAAGAAATTACCAGCAATTTTCTTTCTTAACTTGAAAAATGTCACTGTGATGAGTGAATGACATTGAACTACCAAGTTATATATGAGGTAAAACAAGAATAAAACAAGCTGGGGAGCTATGTTACAAGTTATAACAACTTTATATTGCTATAATAACAAATGTAATGTGTTTGCATAAGGGATATAAAAAATAGGACAATGGAACAAAACAGAGGTTCTGGTACCAGACCTACTCATATATGGAAATGCGATTTAATACACCGCTAGTATTGCAGGTTAGTTAGTAGAGGTTGCTTATTCAGTTAAATATTTTATATATCTATATGGAAAAAGTTAACCCTAACTTATCCTATAAACAACAAACAAATTCAAATGAATTAAAACATAAATATGATCATGAAATTATGAAAAGTTTTGAAACTAATGCAGGTGACATCTTAAAGGACCTCAGGACAGAAAACTATATAAACAAGATATAAAAATATAAATAATAAGTAAAATAGTAACAAATCTGATTAAATCAAGATAATCTTCTACTGGTCAACTAATAACTACAAACAACATGAAAAGGCAAACCACAAACTGAAAAAAAGACATGTTTAAGACATACAACTGGTAAATAATTAGGATCCAGCCTACATATAAAATGTCTACAAATAAAGTTCAATTAAAAATACTTTGAATGAATGCTTCATTCAAGAGGAAAGTAAGGATGACCAATGGTTTTATACATACATATACATACACACACACACACACACACACACACACACATATATATATAGGATATGAATGCATACATATATATGTATATGCATTTATCTTTATTAGTATATAAAAAAAATGAACCAAAATGTTGACAAAGAATTAGGGCAACTAGAATCTTGTTCCCTTCATGAAATGGTCTGGCATTACCCAGAAATAATCGAAATGTCCAAAGAAAGGGTAGCAGAGAAATACATTGTAGTATACTCATTCATACAAAGAGATACTCCATTAAAATAAAAATGAATGAACTACACCTACACACCAAAATGAATGAATCTGAGGAATATGAAATGTTGTAAAGCAAGTTTAATAGACTGAATATATGTGAGTGTGTTAAGAATATGAAAAAGAATGCAGTTAGTTTTGGGGGTATATCCATATATGGTAAAACTAAAAGAAAGGCAAGGTGGGGCACCTGGGTGCCTCAGTGAGTTAAGTGTCTGCCTTCTGTCCAGGTCCTGAGATGGAGCCCTTCAGTCATGGGCTCTCTGCTCAGTGGGAAGTCCACTTCTCCCCCTCTGCCCCCTGCCTGCTCGTGCTCTCTCTCATGTGTGTTCTCTTGGTCTCTAGCTCAAATAAATACATAAAATCTTTAAAAAAAAAAGCTACATAATTATTTATTCAAGATGTGAGACTGGGGGCTCAAATAAATGAATAAAAATATTTATTTTCTGAATAATATACTTAACTTGATCTATTAGATATGTATGTGTGTACATATGTGTGTGTATACATATATATTAAATATATATATACTTTTGACCAAACTTATTGACGTATACATATTCTACTCAAGTAGACATTAACATTTATAAATACAATGTATGGTTCATGCTGCATCTACTCTAATCAAATATGAAAAGTGTAACACAAAGTAAATTTCCATCAATACACTTAAAATGTGTCATCAGTTAAACATTAAAAAGCCAAAAATTTGATTTGGAAATAAAAACAAATATTAGAAATACATAAGAGAGAAAAGCAAAAATAATAATGGAAACTTAGAAATATTTAGAATTAGGTGAAAATAAAAATACCGCATATCAAACACTTGAAATAAAGTTGTAGAGGTGCTCAGTGATAAATTTAGTACCTTAAATGCATATTTTAGAAATGATAAAAATTAGAAAGTAGAAACTAAGCATCAATGCATGAAGAAGGAGAAAAAAAGAAAAACAAAAGGTAAGAAATATTTTCCCTTGTTTCATAGTACCATAGTAAAATAAATCTTGTTTCTTTACTGATGCTCGGATATAAATGCATCACAAATTAAAAGATGTATCAAAAACCATTTTGGGGCACCTGGGTGGCTCAGTGGGTTAAAGCCTCTGCCTTCAGCTCAGGTCATGATCCCAGGGTCCTGGGATGGAGCCCCATATTGGGCTCTCTGCTCATCAGGGAGCCTGCTTCCCCCTCTCTCTCTGCGTGGCTCTCCACCTACTTGTGATCTCTGTCTGTCAAATAAATAAATAAAATCTTAAAAAAAACCATTTGGAAAAATTGTTTAAAAAATGTACTACTGGGCAGAAGATATGAACAGACACTTCTCCAATCAAGACATACAAATGGCTATCAGACACGTGAAAAAATGCTCATCATCATTAGCCCTCAGGGAGATTCAAATTAAAACCACTTTGAGATATCACCTTACACCAGTTAGAATGGCCAAAATTAACAAAACAGGAAACAACATGCGTTGGAGAGGATGTGGAGAAAGGGGAACCCTCTTACACTGTTGGTGGGAATGCAAGTTGGTGCAGCCTCTTTGGAGAACAGTGTGGAGATTCCTCAAGAAATTAAAAATAGAGCTTCCCTATGACCTTGCAATTGCACTCCTGGGTATTTACCCCAAAGACACAGATGTCGTGAAAAGAAGGGCCATCTGTACCCCAATGTTTATAGCAGCAATGGCCACAGTCGCCAAACTATGGAAAGAACCAAGATGCCCTTCAACGGATGAATGGATAAGGAAGATGTGGTCCATATACACTATGGAGTATTATGCCTCCATCAGAAAGGATGAATACCCAACTTTGGTAGCAACATGGATGGGACTGGAAGAGATTATGCTGAGTGAAATAAGTCAAGCAGAGAGAGTCAATTATCATATGGTTTCACTTATTTGTGGAGCATAACAAATAGCATGGAGGACAAGGGGTGTTAGAGAGGAGTAGGGAATTTGGGTAAATTGGAAGGGGAGGTGAACCATGAGAGACTATGGACTCTGAAAAAGAATCTGAGGGGTTTGAAGTGGCCGGGGGGTGGGAGGTTGGGGTACCAGGTGGTGGATATTATAGAGGGCACGGCTTGCATGGAGCACTGGGTGTGGTGAAAAAATAATGAATACTGTTTTTCTGAAAATAAATAAATTGAAAAAAAATGTACTACTGAATAAGAAACCTGGAGACTATTGCCTTCTACTTGATTTAAGACTAATGTATAAGGCCTCCAAAATTACTTTCCCTGCTTGTCTAAACCCTTATTCCCAGATAAATTGTTTAATGATTGAGTCTTTTAAGTACAATGTAATTAAGCAAAATAGAATGGATAATTCTACTGGGTATCATTTTGTTTATTCCATCACTTCAGTGTTTCCCAAAGTGGGAATTGAAAGGGTATGAAGCATTTCAAAGGGATTCATAAATGATTTTCATTTAAAAAATAATAAAGAATGTAGCTTCACCAATTTTCTCTGGAACTACCCAATAGGTCATCATTTTCCCGAAAAGAAAGGGGAAGATACCAGCTCTTTGTATTCTGATGGTTTTGAAAGCTTTCTAAAAAAGCATTTTATGAGCTCTTTTTACTGAGCTTCAGTGATCTACCTGCTGCCTCACTACTATGGTTTCATACATCACATGGATCTGCTATGCGCAATTTCCAATCAAGGTCAGATGGGAGAATGCAATTGCACCCCCTCAGGTTATCTATCCCTTAAGAAGGACTGAAATCAACCCAGTGACCCTAAGAATTTCCCCTCCAACTAGTGGAGCTGGGCTGTCCTAATAAAACACATGCATGTTAGTTAAGCAGCAAAAAGAAGGCATCCTGGCTCTAGCTTCTCAGTTTATTTATTTATTTGTCAGAGAGGGAGAGAGCCAGAGCGAGCACAGGCAGAGTGGCAGACAGAGTCAGAGGGAGAAGCAGGCTCCCTGTGGAGCAAGGAGCCCGATGTGGGACTCGATCCCAGGACACCGGGATCATGACCTGAGCCGAAGGCAGCTGCTTAACCAACTGAGCCACCCAGGAGTCCCTTAGCTTCTCAATTTATATTCTGTACCCCCTAGTTCTGTTTTGGTTCCTTTGCCTGAATTTTCAGACTAGTGTTTCAGTGAGACAATTTTATTTCAACTTCAGCACTGGAGCTCGGTTACAGTTTCCTCCAGCATCCCATCCTGCAGGCTGCTTTCGAGGCCCTCTCTAATCCCTTGCCAACAGCCTTTAGCGGAAATCCCAAACTGGTATGGCACCCTAGACTCTATTTATTTAAGGTCCAGTTAAGATAGCCACGACCTATATAGCAGGATTTGATTGGGACACGAGTTGGGAGGATGCCTCGGTCCTCTGAGAAGAGTTACAATAATGTAACTGATGGAAAAGACATGTCAATAGGGAGATAAGTCAAATACTTCTGCCAAATAGTCAGAAGAATATGAGAAAGGTTAAAAGAAAAAAAGATAAGAAACTTTATATAACCACTGGATGTAGTGCAAGAGACTCAACATGCCTTTCAAACCATTTATCACCTTTAAACATTTGCTTCTGGTCTTACAACAGACAACAAATGTTGGCTTCTATACAAATAAACTCTCTCCTCTTATCCTCTCCAACACATGTACTCAGGAAATATGTGGCGATTTTATTTCCTTTCAACAAAAAAGTGAGTGATAAACTTAACTGCAGAGATTTTGAGACAGAAAGGCCAAGGTAGTTTAAAATGCTCAAGACTGAATGGGAATTCCCCCATGATGGCAAGGCAAATTTCCCACCTTCCGAGTCCACCTAACACCACTTGACCACAAGTTCCCTATCACATTGGTAGGATACACACCAGAAATAACGCAAGTGTAAATGACGTACTAAAGTAATCATATGATCCATTGCCTTTTAGGATCACCACAATTGGATCATTCAGAACACAGTATTTTTTATTTTTAATTTATATACTGTTTTTAACTGGTGGCAATGAAATCCTGAAGGGCACAGATTAAACTGATTCCATGATGCAAGTTAGAAATGTGAGTGGGTGTTTTCTTTTCTTTTCTTTTCTTTTTTTTAAATCCACAGATTACAGACTCTCCTCTTGATTACATTCCACTAGAGTGGTTGGGATTTATTGGCTAAGAAATACACTGTTCCTAGCCAATGCTTCTATGCAGTATTTTCTACTGTTCCACTTCTGCTAACAAGGACAATTCAAAGGCAAATACTAATTATGATTTTGACACAGTTTCACTTTCGTGTTTAGCTTTGAAAGTAATTCCATGGTATGCCCCAATTCCCTCATCAGTTTCCTCTACTTTTAATTTCTAATTTAATGAACTAGTAAACTCAGGAAAAGGTTCTGACTTTAAAAGTATTTTCCTTACCCAAAATTTTAGTTTCACTTTTCAAAAGAACACTTCCAATTATGATATATTATGGCGAATAAATGTAAGAAAATTTACAACTCTAAAGAAAAACACTTAAAGAATACGACTACAAAATGGCCTTAAAAATATCACACATCCATCACTTTAGCCACAGTATTCACTATTACTCATTAGTGTAGCCATTTGAGGTCCAGTTTTCTAAACTACAAAATATATTCATGAACAAGAGTACTTTACATTCACAGAAACAATGGCATTAGTCACTGAGATCTTTAGGGATCTTTAGGCAGGGGTCTTGACTTTATGGAATCAATCCATAGCACAGTGACCTACCTATCTCACACCTGGCCTTTGTTGAGCTGGCCACATGACCCTAAACTGAAGAGCACACACATTCACATGATTTTCACATTTCTTGCTTCGAGAAGAGAAAGTAAACAAATTAACAGATCATATAATGAAAGAGAAAGCAAGTCCAAATTACCACCAACAGAATGATTTGAAACCATATACTCCTTCCTAACTGCCATGTAAGAAAGATACTGTGATATTAGGGGGGAGGAGTCAAGATGGCGGAGAGGTAGCAGGCTGAGACTACCTCAGCTAGCAGGAGATCAGCTAGAGAGCTTATCTAAAGATTGCAAACACCTGCAAATCCATCGGCAGATCGAGGAGAAGAAGAACAGCAATTCTAGAAACAGAAAAACAACCACTTTCTGAAAGGTAGGACTGGCGGAGAAGTGAATCCAAAGTGACGGGAAGATAGACCCTGGGGGGAGGGGCCGGCTCCCGGCAAGCGGCGGAGCAACGGAGCACAAAATCAGGACTTTTAAAAGTCTGTTCCGCTGAGGGACATCGCTCCGGAGGCTAAACCGGGGCGAAGCCCACACGGGGTCGGCGTGACCTCAGGTCCCGCGGGGTCACAGGAGGATCGGGGGTGTCCGAGTGTCGCAGAGCTTGCTGATATTGGAACGGGAAAGCCGGCTGCAGAGACAGAGCCGACAGTAAGCTCGCAGCTCGGAGTTGCCTTGAACCGGTCACAGGCTCGGTGAGCTCGGAGCGCGGCCGGAGGTTGGGCAGACGCGAGTTACTGGGAGCTGTTCGCTGAGGGTGCACTGGGGAGCGGGGCCCCGGGCTCTTGGCTCCTCCGGGCCGGAGACCAGGAGGCCGCCATTTGTATTCCCGTCCTCCGGAACTCTACAGAAAGCGCTCAGGAAACAAAAGCTCCTGAAAGCAAAGCCGAGCAGATCACTCAGCCCGGCCCCTGGTAAGGGCGGTGTAATTCCGCCTGGGGCAAAGACACTTGAGAATCACTACAGCAGGCCCCTCCCCCAGAAGATCAACAAGAAATCCAGGCAAGACCAAGATCACCTACCAAGGAGTGCAGTTTCAATACCAAGGAGAGAGCAGCAGAATTCCAGAGGAGGAGAAAACAAACCACGGAACTCATGGCTTTCTGCCTGTGATTTTTCAATCTTGCAGTTAATTTAATTTTTTTCTTTTTCATTTTTTTTCTCTTCTTCTGCTAAAATTTTTTATAACTTTAACCCTTTTCTCTTTTAACGTTTTTTAACTAGATTATCTAATATATATATTTTTCTTTTTTATACTTTTGTTTATTCATTTTCTTTTTTTTAATTCTTTTTTTTTCTTTTTTTCTTTCTTTCTTTTTGAACCTTTTTTATCCCCAAATCAGAAGAGATCCTAATCTCTTCAATCTTTTTTTTTCTTAATTCTTTTTTAAATCCTTGATTGAATTTTTAATTCAATCTCTTTTTTTTAATTCTTTTTTTTCTTTCTTTCTTTCTTTTTGAACCTCTTTTTATCCCCAAATCAGAAGAGATCCCAATCAGAAGAGATTGGGAGATCCCAATCAGAAGAGATTGGGAGATCCCAATCAAAGGAGATCCCAATCAGAGGAGATCCCTCACCCAATCGTGAGGGGGGAGAAATCCCCCCTCACGATTTGGGATCTCTTATGATTTGGTTAAAGCATATTTTCCTGGGATTGTTGCCACCCTTTTAGTATTTTACTTGCTCCTTCATATACTCTTAGCTGGACAAAATGACAAGGCAGAAAAATTCACAACAAAAAAAAGAACAAGAGGCAGTACCGAAGGCTAGGGACCTAATCAATACAGACCTTGGTAATATGTCAGATCTAGAGTTCAAAATGACAATTCTCAAGGTTCTAGCCGGGCTTGAAAAAGGCATGTTAGATATTAGAGAAACCCTCTCCAGAGATATAAAAGCCCTTTCTGGAGAAATAAAAGAACTAAAATCTAACCAAGTTGAAATCAAAAAAGCTATTAATGAAGTTCAATCAAAAATGGAGGCTCTCACTGCTCAGATAAATGAGGCAGAAGAAAGAATTAGCGATATAGAAGACCAAATGAAAGAGAATAAAGAAGCTGAGCAAAAGAGGGACAAACAGCTACTGGACCATGAGGGGAGAATTCGAGAGATAAGTGACACCAAAGGACGAAACAACATTAGAATAATTGGGATTCCAGAAGAAGAAGAAAGAGAGAGGGGAGCAGAAGGTGTACTGGAGAGAATTATTGGGGAGAATTTCCCCAATATGGCAAAGGGAACGAGCATCAAAATTCAGGAGGTTCAGAGAACGCCCCTCAAAATCAATAAGAATAGGCCCACACCCCGTCACCTAATAGTAAAATTTACAAGCCTTAGTGACAAAGAGAAAATCCTGAAAGCAGCCCGGGAAAAGAAGTCTGTAACATACAATAGTAAAAGTATTAGATTGGCAGCTGACTTATCCACAGAGACCTGGCAGGCCAGAAAGAGCTGGCATGGCATTTTCAGAGCACTAAACGAGAAAAACATGCAGCCAAGAATACTATATCCAGCTAGGCTATCATTGAAAATAGAAGGAGAGATTAAAAGCTTCCAGGACAAACAAAAACTGAAAGATTTGCAAACACCAAACCAGCTCTACAGGAAATACTGAAAGGGGTCCTCTAAGCAAAGAGAGAGCCTACAAGTGGTAGATCAGAAAGGAACAAAGACAATATACAGTAACAGTCACCTTACAGGCAATACAATGGCACTAAAATCATATCTCTCAATAGTTACCCTGAATGTTAATGGGCTAAATGCCCCAATAAAAAGACACAGGGAATCAGAATGGATAAAAAAACAAAACCCATCTATATGTTGCCTCCAAGAAACTCATTTTAAACCCGAAGACACCTCCAGACTTAAAGTGAGGGGGTGGAAAAGAATTTACCATGCTAATGGACATCAGAAAAAAGCAGGAGTGGCAATCCTTATATCAGATCAATTAGATTTTAAGCCAAAGACTATAATAAGAGATGAGGAAGGACACTATATCATACTCAAAGGGTCTGTCCAACAAGAAGATCTAACAATTTTAAATATCTATGCCCCCAACGTGGGCGCAGCCAACTATATAAACCAATTAATAACAAAATCAAAGAAACACATCAACAATAATACAATAATAGTAGGGGACTTTAACACTCCCCTCACTGAAATGGACAGATCATCCAAGCAAAAGATCAACAGGGAAATAAAGGCCTTAAATGATACACTGGATGAGATGGACATCACAGATATATTCAGAACATTTCATCCCAAAGCAACAGAATACACATTCTTCTCTAGTGCACATGGAACATTCTCCAGAATAGATCACATCCTCGGTCCTAAATCAGGACTCAACCGGTATCAAAAGATTGGGATCATTCCCTGCATATTTTCAGACCACAATGCTCTGAAGCTAGAACTCAACCACAAGAGGAAGTTTGGAAAGAACACAAATACATGGAGACTAAACAACATCCTTCTAAAGAATGAATGGGTCAACCGAGAAATTAAAGAAGAATTGAAAAAAATCATGGAAACAAATGATAATGAAAATACAACGGTTCAAAATCTGTGGGACACAACAAAGGCAGTCCTGAGAGGAAAATATATAGCGGTACAAGCTTTTCTCAAGAAACAAGAAAGGTCGCAGGTACACAACCTAACCCTACACCTAAAGGAGCTGGAGAAGGAACAAGAAAGAAACCCTAAGCCCAGCAGGAGAAGAGAAATCATAAAGATCAGAGCAGAAATCAATGAAATAGAAACCAAAAAAACAATAGAACAAATCAACCAAACTAGGAGCTGGTTCTTTGAAAGAATTAATATAATTGATAAACCCTTGGCCAGACTTATCAAAAAGAAAAGAGAAAGGACCCAAATAAATAAAATCAAGAATGAAAGAGGAGAGATCACAACTAACACCAAAGAAATACAAACTATTATAAGAACATACTATGAGCAACTCTACGCCAACAAATTTGACAATCTGGAAGAAATGGATGCATTCCTAGAAACATATAAACTACCAAAATTGAACCAGGAAGAAATAGAAAGCCTGAACAGACCCATAACCAGTAAGGAGATTGAAACAGTCATTAAAAATCTCCAAACAAACAAAAGCCCAGGGCCAGATGGCTTCCCGGGGGAATTCTACCAAACATTTAAAGAAGAACTAATTCCTATTCTCCTGAAACTGTTCCAAAAAATAGAAATGGAAGGAAAACTCCCAAACTCATTTTATGAGGCCAGCATCACCTTGATCCCAAAACCAGACAAGGATCCCATCAAAAAAGAGAGCTATAGACCAATATCCTTGATGAACACAGATGCAAACATTCTCACCAAAATACTAGCCAACAGGATTCAACAGTACATTAAAAGGACTATTCACCACGACCAAGTGGGATTTATTCCAGGGCTGCAAGGTTGGTTCAACATCCGCAAATCAGTCAATGTGATACAACACATCAATAAAAGAAAGAACAAGAACCATATGATACTCTCAATAGATGCTGAAAAAGCATTTGACAAAGTACAGCATCCCTTCCTGATCAAAACCCTTCAAAGTGTAGGGATAGAGGGCACATACCTCAATATCATCAAAGCCATCTATGAAAAACCCACTGCAAATATCATTCTCAATGGAGAAAAACTGAAAGCTTTTCCACTAAGGTCAGGAACACGGCAGGGATGTCCATTATCACCACTGCTATTCAACATAGTACTAGAAGTCCTAGCCTCAGCAATCAGACAACAAAAGGAAATTAAAGGCATCCAAATCGGCAAAGAAGAAGTCAAATTATCACTCTTCGCAGATGATATGATACTCTATGTGGAAAACCCAAAAGACTCCACTCCAAAACTGCTATAACCTATACAGGAATTCAGTAAAGTGTCAGGATATAAGATCAATGCACAGAAATCAGTTGCATTTCTCTACACCAACAACAAGACAGAAGAAAGAGAAATTAAGGAGTCAATCCCATTTACAATTGCACCCCAAACCATAAGATACCTAGGAATAAACCTAACCAAAGAGGCTAAGAATCTATACTCAGAAAACTATAAAGTACTCATGAAAGAAATTGAGGAAGACACAAAGAAATGGAAAAATGTTCCATGCTCCTGGATTGGAGGAATAAATATTGTGAAAATGTCTATGCTACCTAAAGCAATCTACACATTTAATGCAATTCCTATCAAAGTACCATCCATCTTTTTCAAAGAAATGGAACAAATAATTTTAAAATTTATATGGAACCAGAAAAGACCTCGAATAGCCAAAGGGATATTGAAAAACAAAGCCAAAGTTGGTGGCATCACAATTCCGGACTTCAAGCTTTATTACAAAGCTGTCATCATCAAGACAGCATGGTACTGGCACAAAAACAGACACATAGACCAATGGAACAGAATAGAGAGCCCAGAAATAGACCCTCAACTCTATGGTCAACTAATCTTCGAGAAAGCAGGAAAGAATGTCCAATGGAAAAAAGACAGCCTCTTCAATAAATGGTGTTGGGAAAATTGGACAGCCACGTGCAGAAAAATGAAATTAGACCATTTCCTTACACCACACACAAAAATAGATTCAAAATGGATTAAGGACCTCAATGTGAGAAAGGAATCCATCAAAATCCTTGAGGAGAACACAGGCAGCAACCTCTTCGACCTCAGCCGCAGCAACATCTTCCTAGGAACATCGCCAAAGGCAAGGGAAGCAAGGGCAAAAATGAACTTTTGGGATTTCATCAAAATCAAAAGCTTTTGCACAGCAAAGGAAACAGTTAACAAAACCAAAAGACAACTGACAGAATGGGAGAAGATATTTGCAAACGACATATCAGATAAAGGACTAGTGTCCAAAATCTATAAAGAACTTAACAAACTCAACACCCAAAGAACAAATAATCCAATCAAGAAATGGGCAGAGGACATGAACAGACGTTTCTGCCAAGAAGACATCCAGATGGCCAACAGACACATGAAAAAGTGCTCCATATCACTCGGCATCAGGGAAATACAAATCAAAACCACAATGAGATATCACCTCACACCAGTCAGAATGGCTAAAATCAACAAGTCAGGAAATGACAGATGCTGGCGAGGATGCGGAGAAAGGGGAACCCTCCTACACTGTTGGTGGGAATGCAAGCTGGTGCAACCACTCTGGAAAACAGCATGGAGATTCCTCAAAATGTTGAAAATAGAACTGCCCTATGACCCAGCAATTGCACTACTGGGAATTTACCCTAAAGATACAAACGTAGTGATCTGAAGGGGCACGTGCACCCGAATGTTTATAGCAGCAATGTCCACAATAGCCAAACTATGGAAAGAACGTAGATGTCCATCAACAGATGAATGGATCAAGAAGATGTGGTATATATACACAATGGAGTACTATGCAGCCATCAAAAGAAACGAAATCTTGCCATTTGCGACAACATGGATGGAACTAGAGCATATCATGCTTAGCGAAATAAGTCAAGCGGAGAAAGACAACTATCATATGATCTCCCTGATATGAGGGAGTGGTGATGCAACATGGGGGCTTAAGTGGGTAGGAGAAGAATCCATGAAACAAGATGGGATAGGGAGGGAGACAAACCATAAGTGACTCTTAATCTCACGAAACAAACTGTGGGTTGCTGGGGGGAGGGGGGTTGGGAGAAGGGGGGAAGGTTATGGACATTGGGGAGGGTATGTGCTTTTGGGTAAATTGGAAGGGGAGATGAACCATGAGAGACTATGGACTCTGAAAAACAGTCTGAGGGGTTTGAAGTGGCGGGGGGGTGGGAGTTGGGGTACCAGGTGGTGGGTATTATAGAGGGCACAGCTTGCATGGAGCACTGGGTGTGGTGAAAAAATAATGAATACTGTTTTTCTGAAAATAAATAAATTGAAAAAAAAAGATACTGTGATATTAACAAAAGACTTGAAAATCATACACTGATGCTTTATCTACGTAGTTTATAAGAAACAGTGACTGAAACTTGACGGGTGAATTTAAGGAAAAGCAGTGGTTGACACTGATAATTTTCAAAATTATTAAAAATGTTAATTTGTTATTTTTAAAGGTATACACATATGAGATAAAAATATCATCACATTATAAATTAGAATACAACACATAGTCCACGAAAACCATTATGAATACTAAAACAAGTATAATTAAGTGACGTATTTCCAAATATAGAAATGCACACATAGATAATTCGATTATACATGCATGCGCGTGCATGTGCGCGCGCGCACACACACACATACACACACATAAAACACCATGTTCCGTTTGTGCGTACATGATTCTACTTTTTAAATGATTGTATAATCAATGCAAACAGACAAGGGCAGAGACTGTTTTTGGACCATCTAAGAATCACACTTAGGGCAGGAAGCTCACGTGGATCCACTAAATGAAATTTATTGTGTTATTCTTCAATAATTTTGTGTCAACTTAACATATGAATAACTGTGAGTGGAAAAAATTCCACTGTAATTTGGGGATTAGTCAGTATCTACTTATATTTTGAGCAAGAAAAATATTGAGACTATCTGTATATATAACTTTGTATTTTTATATCCAACATTGCATTTATAAGTTTATAGATAGACATACAAAATTTAGTAAAAACTGTATTTTTATCATTGTACAGTAACTTTTTACCACTAACGATTTTTGGCTTAATGTCTAATTTCTCTCATGAAATACAGCCAAAGTTGATCTTCTCATTGTTTCTCCTGTTAATATTTGCTTAATATACTTCTTTCTGTCCTTTTTATTTTTTTAAACATCTTTATTGATGTATAATTGATGTTCAATATACTGCATATATTTAAAGGGTAAAAAAATAATTCTACTTAGGGCCATAATATGTCTTGGTATAGACTATATATTTCCTAGAATCTCTTGTAAGTGTGGCCATGTGATAAAGTTCTTGGCCAATGAACAGTAAGCAGACTTTTTTGAAGCTGACTCTGAGGAGGCTCTTTAAAAGGGATATCCAGGATCTATAATGAACGCCTCAAAATCAACACACATGAAACAGGCAAACACATCAAAAAAAGGGCAGAAGATATGAACAGACACTTCTCCAATCAAGACATACAAATGGCTATCAGACACGTGAAAAAATGCTCATCATCATTAGCCCTCAGGGAGATTCAAATTAAAACCACATTGAGATATCACCTTACACCAGTTAGAATGGCCAAAATTAACAAAACAGGAAACAACATGCGTTGGAGAGGATGTGGAGAGAGGGGAACCCTCTTACACTGTTGGTGGGAATGCAAGTCGGTGCAGCCTCTTTGGAGAACAGTGTGGGTTCCTCAAGAAATTAAAAATAGAGCTTCCCTATGACCCTGCAATTGCACTCCTGGGTATTTACCCCAAAGATACAGATGTCGTGAAAAGAAGGGCCATCTGTACCCCAATGTTTATAGCAGCAATGGCCACAGTCGCCAAACTATGGAAAGAACCAAGATGCCCTTCAACGGATGAATGGATAAGGAAGATGTGGTCCATATACACTATGGAGTATTATGCCTCCATCAGAAAGGATGAATACCCAACTTTGGTAGCAACATGGATGGGACTGGAAGAGATTATGCTGAGTGAAATAAGTCAAGCAGAGAGAGTCAATTATCATATGGTTTCACTTATTTGTGGAGCATAACAAATAGCATGGAGGACAAGGGGCATTAGAGAGGAGTAGGGAATTTGGGTAAATTGGAAGGGGAGGTGAACCATGAGAGACTATGGACTCTGAAAAAGAATCTGAGGGGTTTGAAGTGGCCGGGGGGTGGGAGGTTGGGGGTACCAGGTGGTGGGTATTATAGAAGGCACGGCTTGCATGGAGCACTGGGTGTGGTGAAAAAATAATGAATAATGTTTTTCTGAAAATAAATAAATTGAAAAATAAATAAATAAATAAATAAATAAATAAAAAGGGGTACAGGGGCACCTGGGTGGCTAAGACAGTTAAGCGTCTGCCTTCAACTCTGGTCATGATTTCCAGGTCCTGGCATTGAGCCTCATGTCGGGCTCCCAGTCGGCGAGGACTCTGCTTCTCCCTCTCCCCATCTCTCCCTTCTTGTGCTCTATCTCTCTTTCTTTATCATGAATAAATAAAGTCTTAAAAAAATAAAAAGAGGTACAGCTAGCTGAAATCTGCTTCCTTTGCTCATCTTTCCTCCCTTCTGCTACCTAGAATGCAGGCACAGTGACTGTATCTCCAGTGGCAGTTAGAACACAAGTATTAGCAACGGGGCAGGAAAGAAGACAACCACTGCCCATACCCTGCTCTGGAATCCCAAACTCTGGATGAATTTTATAGAAGAAATAAGGATCCACTTTGCTTAAGCCATTATTATTTGTGCTGTTCTGATGAATGTGACAGAATCTAAAGTTCAGTGGTAATTATACATATATATTTATAAATATATATGTATTTATATAGTATGTATGTATTATATATAATTATATATTATAAATATATATTTATATATATTTAAGTAGAATAATTCTGCCTGCAGTGAGAAATCTGTTTCTTCTCGTTTAAAAACCTGAGTATATGTTTATTATTGAATATTATTCTAAAATTATTGGTCTATAATCAATTTAATTTCATCTTTAATTATATGTTAACTAACTATTATGGAGATTTAATTTGCCAAATTGAATTCTAGAGGTTTAATTTGAACATTTTTCAAATTTTATTTATCCTCGATTCTTGTCTTCACATTCTGACTTTCCAATCAGTTAAACTCTAAATGGCTTTGTTGTCTATAAAATAGGGATGATAACTATTTCAGCGGGTTGCCATGAAAATTAAGAGACAAAACGAATGTAGCTGGCACACAGTGAGTGTTCATCTGACATTCACTGTGGATCTCCTTAAGCC
Source organism: Neogale vison (assembly GCF_020171115.1). Taxonomy (NCBI): domain Eukaryota; kingdom Metazoa; phylum Chordata; class Mammalia; order Carnivora; family Mustelidae; genus Neogale; species Neogale vison. Next base: position 147,480,878 of record NC_058092.1, on the reverse strand, counting down.
TCTTGGTTCTAATTCTTATGCCCAATATACTAACTTCAGACCCACAAAACAAAATAGATTCTATTTCTGTCTACCACCATAGTAACAAAATTACCTGAAAGCACTTCTGTTCTATTGATGTTTCTGCCATCAATAAGCCCTATTCACCTAATAAACTGAAATATTTTCAAGTTTCAAGGACACCTGTTTCCATTTAAAGATTAGCAGTAATAATAAGAACAGAAAGAAAAAAGAAAAGGCAGGCCACAAATTTTCAAGATCCACCTGAAATTTTACGGGTGTTTTCTCTTTCACAGTTTGACTCCTTTCCTGAACAGAAACTTCTTCTAGAATTCTTTAAAACTTTAAATTCAATTCCACTGGCATTACTGTCTTGAAAACATCCTATTAAATAATTTAAGCCCAAATACAACATAGATTATATCATCAAAACAAACATGTATGTATGAATGGATGAACATAGGCCATGATTTTATGTGACCTAGGAAATAAAACCCAACACCTATCTGAAAATGATAGAATTTCTACTTAAGTTTTTCACCCTATCCAGGTAAAATGGTTATAGGAAATATAGCATTATTACTGTTAAAGTGAAAAGAAAGCTGAAACCATAAGTCAGAAATAAAGATCTTTATTAACAGCTCTGCCTTCAGCAAACTCTCTATATAGCTGGAGGGTTAGAAGAGATAGCTTTCATTTCAAAGAATGTATTTGGGAAAGAGAAGCATTACACCGGAGAAACCAATTTATCTGAGACGTTGGAGATTTGAAGAGTTTAAGCTAACTTCATTCAAGTACCTACTGAAAATTCTGACAACTCTTTATTCTCAGGACTAAAATAAAAATCTTAATTATTTAAAACCAACAACTACAGGGGCGCCTGGGTGGCTCAGTGGGTTAAAGCCTCTGTCTTCGGCTCAGGTCATGATCCCAGGGTTTTGGGATTGAGCCCCACATCGGGCTCTCTGCTCAGCAGTGAGCCTGCTTTCTCCTCTCTCTCTCTGCCTACTTGTGATCTCTGTCAAATAAATAAATAAAATCTTAAAAAAAAAACAGTGAGCTTCAAATCCGTCAGAGTCCCCTTTCTATAGGCTCTACAGATTGAACTAAACAAAGAAAAAAGCTGCTCTCTATAAATCATAATTAATCAAATGAGAAGGATCAGAATACAGATAATACACAGGATAAAGCATTAGCTTGAGTTAAACTACAGTTTACCTCAGCAACAGTCTTGATAATTACTTCAGATATAGTCCTCCCAGCTGACAGGTCAACTACCATGGGGGTCAAGTTTGAATAGATGCAATTATCCAAATATTTAAGTTAAACTTACTCACTGGAATTATTGAGATAATTTTTAAAAAGTTACTCTAATAGGGAGAGAAATGAGATTGGGGTAATCTATGACATATTGTTCCCAAATGTCATATATTTTAGTCAACATTTTATTGAACAAATTAGTATTATTTGTTCAGATCATACTAACAAATACTAATAGTCAATTTTTAGAAACAAAAGTCATGGATCAGATAGAAAGTTGGCTTTCTTAGCAGGACTCATTAATTCTATAATTTATGGAATTATGTGATCTGTTTGAGAGGGTTCTACCGGTGTCTGCTTAAGGATGTCATACTAATCTGTGATACAATGTAAAGTTCATATGATTAAAAATATTTTAGACATAGCAACGAAGTATACTATCGTATAGCAATTTTCTTATTTATTATTTTTTTAGTTTCTATTTTAACTCCAGTTAGTTAACATACAGTTACATTAGTTTCAGGTATTCAACATAGTGATTCAACACTTCTATACATCCCCCAGTGCCCGTCACATGTATGCTCCTTACTTCCCATCGTGTATTTCACCCATCCTCCCACCCCTCCCCTCTGGTAACCATCAGTTTTGTTCCCTATAGTTAAGAGTCTATTTCTTGACTTCTCGCTCTCTCTCTCTTTCACCCTTGTCTTGTAGCAATTTTCTGTATAGGCCTCCTTACTGATACAGGTGGGACTGCTCAAAGAAAATCTACCCCAAACCTTTTTCAAAGGCTGATCTGTCACATTCTTAAATTTTAACTCTTCAGAAATAGCTCAGAACGTTTTACAGTTATGTAACTGTCCATCACTTTGTAACAAGCCTGATGGTAAGAGCAATTTCTATTATACTTATGACCCCTCACTGCTTCAAACAGGGTTCTGTATGGGGTTTATACTCAATAAATAATTATACCAGAAAATACCTGCACCTAAAGAAGTATGTACATCAGAGTAAATAATCATTTTTCACATTCTACTACTCTTCCTAATTCTTCCCCTCTCCTTATTTATCCCTAAACACCACACATGTCTGAAGTACAAATAAAAATGACTTATCAAATTCAGAAAATGAAACAATGATAAAACATTATTACTTAAAGTACAAATTCAGAATTTATCAATTTTCTAATAACATTCTTTACAGTTCTCATTTTTTTCCAATCCAAGATGCAATCTTATATTGTGTGCTCTATTTAGTTGTCATATTTCTCTTATCTTTATTTTTAAATTTATTCTTCAAACTTTACTGACATTGACATTTTTGAAGAACACTGGCCAGTTATTTTGCAAAATCATCTCAAACTGAATTTATGTGATATTTTCTTATGTTTAGATTCTTGGTAGCAATATTACTAACACAATGTTGTGTTATTCTCAGTCCATCTTATCTGGAGGCAGATGATGTCACTTTTTCCCACCTTTGGTGATGTTAACATTGATCACTTACTTAAAGTGATGTCTAGCAGATTTCTCTACTGTACAGTGGTGTTATTTCATTTGCATTTAAAAAGTATTTTGCAATTGTGTGAATCAACTTTCCTCATTAAACTGTCTCCTACTAGTCTGAGCACTCAATTTTTGAAAACCATCTTTCCTTCTAAACATAACATTTTTGCCTTCTATAATAAAGAAAAGGATTTCTTTCATTCCTTTTTTCTTTCTTTTTATTTTTATTTCTCTCTCTGTACATTTCTTCCTTCCTTCCCTTTCTCTCAACATATACTCATGAATTTATACTTTATTCAATATCTTGGGATTCAGCCATTATGTCCTCAAATACTCTTCATGTGTCCTCCCCACTCCCACTCCCTTGGCACCTTTTCATGTCTTTTTGGCTGTTTGTGTGACTTCTCTTGGAAAAAGTCTACGCCAGACCATTTTTTGATTAGTACATTTGGGTTTTTAATATTGGGTTATATGAGTTTCTCATATTTTTCATATTAACCAATCATCAGATATGTAATTGATAAATTTTTTTCCCATTTGCACCTTGCCTTTTCATTTTACTCACTCTTTGCTGTACAGATGCTTTTCAGTTTGATAGAGTCCTACCTGTTCATATTTTGTTTTCTTGCTTGGCCTTAAGGTGTCACATCCAAACAATGATTGTCAAGACCAACAACAAGGAGTGTTTCCCCTGTTTTTTTCTAATAGTTTAAGTTTTTGAGTTAATTTTTGTGAGTATAAGCTAGGGGACCAATTTCCTTCCTATTCTGGTGAACACTGGTGAATATCAAGTTTTCCCAATACCATTCACTTTTTATCATTGCATACTCCTGGCTCCCTTGTCAAATATTAGCTTACCACATACACACAGGTTTATTTCTGGATTCTCAATGTTGTTCCACTGGTCAATGTGTCTGCTTTGTACTTTGTACTAGTACCATACTGTGTGATTACTATAACTTTGTAATTAACTTTGAAATCAGGATGTGTAATGTCTCCATTTTTGTTTTTCTTCTTTAGGACTGCTTTGGCTATTTCAGGTCTCCTATGAATTTTAAGATTGTATTTCTGTTTTTATGAAAAATGCCATTGAAAATTTGATAGAGATTACATTAAATCTGTAGATTGCTTTGGGAAGAATGGACATTTTAACGCTTAATTATTCTGATGGACTTGGGCTAACTTTTCATTTCTTTCTTTTTATCACCTTCCATTTCTCTCCTCAAGGTCTTGTAATTTTGAGTATACAAATATTTTACCTTCTTGCATAAAATTCTTCGACGTATTTAATTATTTTTATGATACTCTACATGGGATTTTTAATTATATTTGATAGTTTATTATTAGGGTATAGAAATGCAACTATATTTTGCATACTGATTTTGTATCCTGAAACCTTATTTAATTTGTATATTGATTCTATCATTTTTTAGACGAAGTCTTTAGGATTTTCTATATATATATAAGATCAAACCACCTGCAAATGGAGATCATTGTACTTCTTCCTTTCTGATTCAGATGCTTTTTATATTCCTTTCTGATGGAGATGCCTTTTATTTCTTTTTCTTACCTAACTGCTCTGGCTAGTACTTCCAGTACTATGTTGAATAGGGATGATAAAGTGGGAACTTTAGTCTTGCTCCCAATCTTAGCAGAAAACCTTTTCAACTTTCACCATTGGGAATTCTAAGTTTCTCATATATGGTATTTCATCTAGGTATTTCATATATGCCCATATTAAGTTGAGGTGCTTTCCTTCCATACCCAATTTCTTGAGAGTTTTTATTATGAAACGATGCTGAATTTTATCAAATGCTTTTCTGCACCTATTGAGAAGATCATATGATTTTTAAGTTTCATTCTATTAATGTGGTGTATCACATTTATTTATTTGCATGTATTAAACCACCAAGGGGGGACAAATTTGGATGTATTAAACCACCAATGCAGGGACAAATCCCCTTCATACTGATGTATAAGATATTTAATATATATATATATTTTAATGATTTTATTTTTTTCCAATTTATTTATTTTCAGAAAAACAGTATTCATTATTTTTTCACCACACCCAGTGCTCCATGCAAGCCGTGCCCTCTATAATACCCACCACCTGGTACCCCAACCTCCCACACCCCCCGCCACTTCAAACCCCTCAGACTGTTTTTCAGAGTCCATAGTCTCTCATGGTTCACCTCCCCTTCCAATTTACCCAAATTCCCTACTCCTCTCTAACGCCCCTTGTCCTCCATGCTATTTGTTACGCTCCACAAATAAGTGAAACCATATTACATTTGGTTTGCTAGTATTTTGTTGACAATTTTTACATCTATCTTCATCAAGATACTGGCCTGGAACATTCTTTTCTTGTATTGTCCTTACTCTGGCTCTCTTAGCAGAGCCACAGTAAGGTTTGCAGAGCTTCCTCCCTTTCAATTTTTTGGAAGAGTCTGAAAGGTCTGATATTGATTTGCTTAAAATGTTTGGGGGTGGGTATTATAGAGGGCACAGCTTGCATGGAGCACTGGGTGTGGTGAAAAAATAATGAATACTGTTTTTCTGAAAATAAATAAATTGGGGGAAAAAAAGTGAAAAAAAAAAGGTCAATCAAAAAAAAATGTTTGGTAGAATTTACCAGTAAAACCATCTAACCCTGGGATTTTCTTTTTTGGGAGGTTTTTGATTACTAATTCAATCTTCTTACTAGTATTTAGTCTCCAATTTTCTATTCATGACCGAGTGTTGGAAGACTGTGTGTTTCAGACTTCACCCATTTCTCCTGAGTTATCCCTTTTGTTGGTATACAATTCATCATGGTAGTCTCCTGTGATCCTTTTTTATTTCTGCGGTGTCACTTCTAATCTTTCCTCTTTTGTTTCTGATTTTATTTATTTGAATCATCTTTTCTTCATTGCTCTTGCTAACAATTTGTTAAGTTTGTTATTTAAAAACAGGATTTAATTTTGTTGATCATTACTACTGTTTTCTAGTCTCTATTTTACTTTTTCTGCTCTGATTTTTATTTATTCTCCTTCCATTTGCAAACTGTGAACTATTTTGTTCTTTTTATATTCCCTTGAGGTATAAAATTAGATTATTTGTGATCTTTTTTTCTTAATGTAGGTGTTTATAGTTGCAAACTTCCCTCGTAACACTGCTTTTGTTGCATCCCAATAATTCAGTATGCTATACTTCTATTTCATTTGTTTGAAGATGTGTGAAGATATATTTTTATTTCCTATTTAATTTCTTCTTTCACCCATGGTTTGGTCAGTAAAGAACTATTTAATTCCATATATTTGCGAATTTTCTAATTTTCCTTCTGTTACTCATTTCTTATTTCATGCCATTGTGTTTGAAAAAGATACTTAGTTTAATTTAAATATTCTTACATTTTCTAAGGCTTGTTTTGGGATCTAACATACTGTGTATCCTGAAGAATGTTCCATGTGTGCTTGGGAAGAATGTGTATTTTGTTACTGTTGACAACATTCTGAATATGTCTGTTAGATCTATTTGATATAATTCAAATCCATTATTTCCTTACTGATTTTCTAACTGCATGATCTATTATTAAAAAGAGAATATTGTGGGGCACCTGGGTGGTTCAGTTGGTTGAGTGACTGCCTTTGGCTCAGATCCTGATCCCACAATCCCAGGATTGAACCCAGCATCAGGCTCCCTCCCTGCTCAGTGAGGAGACTGCTTCTGCTTCTCCCTCTCTCTCTCCCTCTGTTGCTCTCCCTGCCTGCGCTCTCCTGCTCTCTATCAAGTAAATAAGTAAAATATTTTTAAAAAATAGGATATTGAAATACTCCATTATCATATTGTTGTCTGTTTCTCCCTTCAGATCTGTTAGTATCTGCTTAATACTTTTAGGTGTTCCAATATTTTATATATATATATGTATATATATATACATTTATAGCTATGTTATCCTCTTGATATACTGAACTCTTTATAATCCTATAATGACTTTTCTTTGTCTCTCGTTAGTTTTTTACTAAACGACTATTTCATCTGATATCAGTTTAACTAACCCTGTTCTCTTTTGCTTTCCGATTGCATGGAGTATATTTCCCATCCCTTCACCTGAACCTTATGCTTGTTCTTAAAACTGAACTGAAACTCCTCTTGGTGGCATATAGCTGGAGTGTTAGTTTTGTTTTTGTTTTTGTTTTTAATTTAGTCAGTCACTGTCTTTCAATTTGAGAACTGAATCCATTTACATTAAAAATAGCTTTGGTAGGTAAGTACTTACTAATATCCTCTTATTCATTGTTCCAATTGTCTTGTAGTTCCTTTGCTTCTTTCTTCCTCATTTGCTATCTTTCTTTGTGAACTGATTCTTCTTCTGTAGTGTAGGCCTTGATTCCCTTCTCTATCTTCTGTGTATATACATAGGTTTTTGCTTTGTGGTTATCATGAGGCTTATGGAGGACATCTCAGAGATGTAATAGTCTACTTTTAAGTTGATGACAACTTCAATTCAATTGTGTACAAAAACTCTACTCTTTTACTCTCCCCCCATATTTTGTATTTTTGATGTCAACACTTTCCTTTTTTAAATTGTCTGATCATTAACAAGTTATGCTATAATTATTTTTACTACTCTTATCTTTTAAATATTTATACTAGAGTTAAGTGGCTAACACATCACCATTTACAATATTGGAGTATTATGTACTCCATAAGTATATGTATATACAATATCGGAGTATATGTATATACAATATTGGAGAATAATGATTCTGATTATAGGCTTACCATTACCAATGTGGAGTGTGTGTGTGTGTGTGTGTGTGCACGCATACATGTGTATATATAAAAATAAAAATAAATAAATAAATGTGTGTGTGTGTGTGTGTGTGTGTGTGTGTATTTTTCCCCCTCCTTTGACTGGATGATTTCAAACCACCTGCTCACCCAGATGACTGATTCTTTCTTTTGCATGGTCAAACTTACTGTTAAAGCTCTCTGCACAATTTTTTAGTTACTTTACTTATTTTTAACTGAAGGATTTCCATTTTCTTTTTTTAATGCTTTCTATTATTTCACTGAACTTCTCATTTTGTTCATGAACTGTTTTCCTAATATCACTTTATCTATATTATTCACTAACTTTAAGAGAATTATTCTGAATTCTTTGTCAGTTCAAAGATTTCCATTTCTTTAGGATCAGTCACTGGAGTTTTACTGGTTTCATTTCTTGGTATTTCCTTCATTTTTCATGGTCCTTGTGGCCTTGTGGGATGTTGCTTGCACATTTGTGAAAGTAGGCACCTCCTCAGTCTTCACATACTGGCTTCAGCAGGCAAAGCCCTTCCCAAAGATCCTGGGTGAGCCATTTGGTGGCATCGGTGGTTGGACTTGCTGCTAAATTCATTGGTTGCCAGGCCTAGTGCTTGGGCAGAGGGGGAATCTGGGTTCACTGGGTATGACTCGCGCCTGAGTCTGTGGTGCTGAACCTGTGATCTCTGTCTATATGGGTAAACCCAGATCTTGACTCCAGAGAGGCCATCAATATACAAAGAACCACTGGGGAGCCTGACTTCCTTTCCACACAGGCCTTTCTGGTGCTTGAATTGCCAGGAACCTAGTTTTATAGGAGCTGCCTGGAGACTGGGACAATAGAGACCAACCTAACAAAGTACAAGCCTGAAACCAGGGGCTATGGAGTAAGCCCTAAAATGAGAACTGGGAGACTAGCCTACAGGATGGGTTTTTAGGGGTCAGTGTGGCACAGTGGCAGGCTGGGAGCCTGGGTCTGTGGGAGCCAGACTGTAGGGCCATGGGAGCCTGTATCTAGGGAGTCAGTCTGAAATCTAGGACCACAAGGGCTGGCCTGTTGTTGGAGTGGCCTGGGATGGGGCTGCAGTAGTTGGTGTAGTACTGATCCAGGCTAGGAACCTAAGTTCATGGGGCTGATTGGGAGCCTTTGGTTGTACCTGGGGCTGGGGGAGATGGCAGCTGCTGAGATGTGCCAGGGGTCGGATCTGCAGGAGTCCACCAGGAGTCTGGTGCTGGCTGGGGATGCAGGAGCTGGTTGATCTCTGGTGGGGCCAGGGGCCTGCATTTATGGGATCCTGCTAAGATCCTGGTGACTTGAAAGCTGCTGGAGGCCATGGGAGGCACCTGGGGCCAACAGAGCTGGCAAGTACCTGGGTAAGCCTAGTACCTGGATTTGTAGCACCCTGCAGGGAGATACCCAAGGCATCAGTAGTTGGCCTAATGCCTGTGAAGGCTGGTTCTGAGTTTGCAGTAAAGTTGCATAGTCACTTCATTCTCCTTTACCCACCAGGAAGGTTTCTCTTTCCAGAACAGGAAGCCAGACGTGGGGGAGGGGTAATGGGAGGCAATGTGAATGTATTTTTCCTACCTTCCTCAGTGCATATTTTCTTATTTTTGTGTTCTGCCCAGGTACTATAACCCATCAGCTGGTATCTTTAGCTCTTACGAAGGTATTTTTATGTGCAGATAGTGTGATAGTGTTCAGAGAGATGTTCTCGGGATCAGAGGTGGGAAGCAAACACTAGAAATATCACTGCCACCACTTTGCAGACATCACTCCCCACTTTTCATTTCTGCTTTTTTTTTTGCTTTGTCTTTTATACTTTTACACTTTCATTATCTTCCATAGATGTTTGAAAAACCTTATAGCTCAGATTTGGGGTATTTGGAGTTCAAATAAAAGCTTTCTAATGAGAAAATTATATGAAAATCACTTCTCCCCACTGACTAAATTTGTAGATCAACAGATGCACTGGAGACGGCTAAAAAGGCAGCAGAAAAGTAAGATATGTGTAGATGTGTGGGGAACAGTATTTAGGGGAAAAAGGTGCTGTGTTTAGCACCTCAATCTCAATATGCCTTACAACAGTCATTAATAAAATTAGGCCAGTCACACCTACTTCTCAAACTTTTCTTGGAGAAAACTGTGGAGCTTTTCTTAGTAAAGCTGTTGGAAATAGAAGAAAAGTATTGGAAATGGTTGTGGATTCCAATGAAGATAAAGGAATAGATACAAGTACTTCAGTTTCCAAAGAACACAGACCTGCCCTGCGTAGCTACCACTGTTGCTATGATTTCTAAGTGCAATTTTTTTAAGTAAGTGCAGTTTCATATCCCTCCAAAGCCACTAGAGTAAAAAAAATCCATGAAATACTTTTCCAAACCAGATCTCTGACCCTCTCTGGCTTTCATTCTCCTGTCCAGTGCTGCCACAAAGAAGCCCCAGTAGCACACAAGATTGTCACAGACACACAGGATGATGGCACTTCATTAGTATTCCATAAACACTTCCCCATAGAAATTATGTTTGAAATTACAAGTTATTACCATTCATTAATATATTTCCAGAAGGTATAACAGAAGACTTCACTAGGCCAACAAGGCTTAGTGAAATGAGAAATGAGAAACCACATAGTACTTTGGCTGAAATTAAGACTTTCTTGGTTTCCAATAATTATCTATAAACACAGTTTGGGAACATAAGTTGTTATTAGGTTGGCATCCATAGAAATATTTTTTTTCTGGAAACTTCTCCAGAAATCTAAGAAAAGTGCATAATATATCTGTTCTGAGACCTGAGACTATCACTGCCTTTCTCCATTGGCTCACAGTTGTCCCCCTTGTTCATACTCGTTGATTCCCCATTCCCTACATGCCCTTCCTTCCAGACCTTTTTGCTTACTGATCTTGTACATGGTCCACTGTGTCCTTTAATGAGTTTCTCTCCTTAAAACAACCCAAACTTTAAATTTTAACCTCTGTCACAAAGAGCAGGATCTGTGTCTCAGTTCAGATTCATGGTAGATAGCTGCTTTATCAGTTGCCATGCAGGACACTCACAGATTTTGGGTAAAGAGTCTGAACATTGTGTATCTATTTTACAAAAAAATTAAACAATGGACATTGCCTGTAAAATCAGACTTTGCTAGGAAGGTGCATAAGAAAAAGATCTGGATCATGTGATATAGTCTAACATAAGCAACTCTTCTATCCAAGGACAATGAACAGACAGTGAACAGGGAAAAAAAAATCCAGTGGCTTTGGTAAATACTTAAATAGTGAATTCAAAGGCCAAAAGCACTATACTTCTGTTACCCTTTCAGTGTTTGATCAGCTTACTGAACACATTTCTTTACTGTGGTAACTCACCCATTGCAAAAATTCAGTAAATACAAGATAATCATAGTAATACACAATAGCTATAATCACCATCATTCAGGACTGCCGGGACAATTTTATGAAGCTATTCATTCACCACAGAACCTTTCCTGACCCCAGAGATTTATTGTTCCTCTCTAGAACCAGAATGACCTTTTCCACATCAGCTAGGCAGCTCTTTAAGAAAAGCAAAGTTCCTTTTTCTTTGATGATTTGTCCACGGACTTGGATTCTCCTTTTTCTATAAAACTTGTTTTGTTGTTTTTGTTGTTGTTGTTTTTTAAATACATAACTCAAAAGTAATACAGTAACTTCTTTCTAAACTCTCAGATCATATCGTATAAGAACTTGGCTTAAAAATGCCAATGAAATTTTTTAAGATACTTCTCAGTGTAGTATGCAATGACTTGGTATCAAACCTCATTTTCAACCTCATTTCTCTTCTTTTGCAAAGCAGTTGATGTACCAAAAATAAGCTCCGTTTTCTATCCTTACTGCTCATTGATTCCTGTTATTTTATCCTTGAAGTTTTTTCTTCATGGAATACATATGACCCCTGCATATCTAAATGCTACCAATTATCGAGGTCCAGTTAAAATGTCATAGTTTACAAGGCTTTTGCTCATCACTCCATATAGACATAATCTGTTTCAACTTTCATGATCATTTACTTCCTTTAAGTGCTTAATATTTCTTATAGTGTAGTTTATATCAAAACATTAATTAAATAGAAAGACACTGAGACTCATCTGAATTATTAACACAGTTCCATTCTACCTGAAAACATTAATTCAAAAAGATATATATATCCCCACATTCATTGCAGTATGATTTATAATAGTCAAGACATGGAAACAACCCAAATCTCCATCAACGGTTAAGAAAATGTGGGAAAGGGGGGGACAAGATGGCGGGGTACTAGGAAGAGGCGTCTTTTCAGCTGGTACCCCAAAGTGCGCTGATTACCTACCAAAGAACTCCGATCACCCATGAAATCAGCCTGAGATCAGAATTATACACGTCTGGATCTCTACAGGGGCAGAAGACGCCAGTGAGCAGGTAAAGCGGAATGGGAACAGCGGACTGATATCGGAAGATAAACAAAAGGGGGAGGGAGCCACCAGAGGCGACCGGTGCAAAAGTAATACCCCGATACGAGCGAGAGTGCCCTGCGTCTGGGGACCAGCATTAACTTGGAGACTGGTTGAAAGCACTCCAAAAAAGCAAAGGATCGTGGCGGCAAATTGTGGGAATCGGGGCGGCTAGGGACAGGGGCTTAAGTCCCGGGTCCCAGATGGCCTCCCCGGCACGGAGGCAGAGAGAGTGCGGCGGAGAAACCGGCTCCTGGTCCCTCAGCCGCCAGCGCGCCCCAGAGCGTGTGGGTTCTGGCTCCTGTGAGGGGATGGGAGCTGCGCCGGTCTGCAGAACGCACACTAGCCCTACCACAAAGCTTGAGATGCGCGCGCACGTCCCTCCAGCTCTCCTGGGTTTCTAAGGCCCCGGGGCGCTTCTTGACCCGCGCCATTGTTTCAAAGTCTAAGCCGCGCGCGCGCGAAACTCTTCCCCGGACAGAGGCGCACAAAAGCCCAGCCTGCGGCTTAGGGACCAGCACCCCGTTCTCAGTGCCCCAGACGCGCGCCCGACCCACAGCCACCTCTGAAAAGAGGTGCGCGCAAGCGGGGCACTCCCAGCCCGGGCCAGCGGCAAAATTTCAGTGTGCGATCACTGCTTGGAACCTCTCTGGCGGTCAGGAGCTCCCAGACAGCAGCCACTGCCGTGGCTTTGGGGACGAGCAAAAGATCCTGCGCCCCCAGGGTCTTTAACTTGGAACCTGCACTACCAGCGTCCAAGGGGGAATTTATTCAGCTTCTGCACCCAGACTGAGGCTTCTCTCTGAGACGGAGATCAGGAAGTGTTCCAGGGTGCACCTTGACTGCACCAGAGTTGATACATCCAGCTACATCTGTTCAGTCTTCTCCCACCAAAATGACTAGGAGGAGGAATGCCCAACAGAAGAAAGATACAGAGGATGGACCTTCTGCAATAGAACTAACGGCTATCAACATAGACAATATGTCAGAAAGAGAATTTAGGCTAACAATTATCCAGGCAATAGCTAGGTTGGAGAAAGCCATGGATGACCAAACAGAATTGATTAGGGCCGAACTGAAAGCGACCAGATAGGATGTTCACAATATTAGGGCGGAGCTCAAAGCTACCACGGAGGAGGTCCACAATGCTCTCAATGAGTTCCAATCCAATCTAAATTCTCTCAAAGCTAGGGTAACTGAGACAGAAGATAGAATTAGTGATCTGGAAGACAAACAGATAGAGAGAAAGGATCAGGAGGAAGCCCGGAACAAACAATTTGATCCCACGAAAGCAGAATTAGGGAAATAAATGATACCATGAAGCATTCCAACGTCAGAATTATTGGAATTCCTGAAGGGGAGGAGAAAGAAAGAAGTCTAGAAGTTATCGTGGAACAAGTCCTTCATGAAAATTTTCCGAATCTCGCGAATGAAACCAGCGTTCATGTACTAGAGGCTGAACGATCTCCACCCAAGATTATACACTCCAAAAAAACATCACGACACCTGATAGTCAAATTGAGAAATTATAATTGTAGGTATAATCTCTTGAAAGCTGCCAGGGCAAAGAGGCTCCTTACTTACAGAGGGAAGCCCATCAGAATAACGTCAGACCTGTCCACAGAGACCTGGCAAGCCAGAATAGGCTCGCAAGATATATTCAGGGCACTAAATGAGAAGAACATGCAGCCAAGAATACTTTATCCAGCAAGACTGACATTCAAAATGGATGGAGAGATAAAGAGTTTCCAAGACCGGCAAGGCTTAAAAGACTATGCAACCACCAAGCCGACACAGCAGGAAATATTAAGGGGGGTTCTATAAAAGAGGAAAAATCCCAGGAATAGCATTGAACAGAAATATAGAGACATTCTACAGAAAGAAAGACTTCAAAGGTAACTCAATGTCAATAAAAACGTATCTATCAATAATCACTCTCAATGTGAATGGCCTAAATGCACCCATAAAACGGCACAGGGTTGCAGATTGGATAAAACGACAGGACCCATCCATATGCTGTCTACAAGAGACCCATTTTGAACCTAAAGATACACGTAGACTGAAAGTGAAGGGGTGGAGAAGCATCTTTCATGCCAATGGGACTCAAAAGAAGGCTGGGGTAGCAATTTTCATATCAGATAAATTAGACTTCAAACTAAAGACTGTAGTCAGAGATACAGAAGGACACTACATAATCCTTAAAGGGACTATCCACCAAGATGATCTAACAATTGTAAATATCTATGCTCCCAATATGGGAGCAGCCAATTACTTAAGAAAACTGTTAATCAAGATAAAGAGTCATATTGATATGAATACACTAATCGTAGGAGATCTTAACACGCCTCTTTCAGAATTAGACAGATCATCGAAGCAGAAAATCAATAAAGAAATAAGAGCATTGAATAACACATTGGACCAGATGGACCTCATAGATATATACAGAACATTCCACCCTAAAACAGCAGAATACTCATTCTTCTCAAGTGCACACAGAACCTTCTCCAGAATAGACCACATACTGGGTCACAAATCAGGACTCAGCCGATACCAAAAGACTGAGATTATTCCCTGCATATTCTCAGATCACAATGCTTTGAAACTGGAGCTCAATCACAAGGAAAGTTCTGAAGGAACTCAAACACCTGGAAGCTAAAGACCACCTTGCTTAAGAATGCTTGGATCAACCAGGAGATCAAAGAAGAACTGAAACAATTCATGGAAACCAATGACAATGAAGACACTACGGTCCAAAACCTATGGGATACAGCAAAGGCGGTCCTAAGGGGAAAATATATAGCCATCCAAGCCTTGCTCAAAAAAATTGAAAAATCCAGAACACACCAGCTGTCTCTACACCTTAAAGAACTGGAGGATCAACAACAAATCAAACCAACTCCACACATAAGAAGGGAAATCATCAAGATTAGAGCTGAGATCAATGAGGGAGAAACCAGAGATAAAGTAGAACGTATCAATGAAACTAGAAGCTGGTTTTTTGAAAGAATCAATAAGATCGATAAGCCACTGGCTACACTAATCCGAAAGAAAAGAGAGAAATCCCAAATTCATAAAATTATGAATGAAAAGGGAGAGATCACAACTAACGCCAAGAAAGTAGAAACAATCATCAGAAGTTATTACGAACAGTTATATGCCAATAAGCTTAGCAACCTAGATGAAATGGATGCATTCCTGGAAAAATATAAACTACCAAAATTGAACCAGGAAGAAATCGACAACTTGAATAGACCGATATCTAATAACGAGATTGAAGCAGTGATCAAAAACCTCCCAAAAAACAAGAGCCCAGGACCAGACGGATTCCCTGGGGAATTCTACCAAACCTTCCAAGAAGAAATAACACCTATTCTCCTGAAGCTGTTTCAAAAAATTGAAGCAGAAGGAAAACTTCCAGACTCTTTCTATGAAGCCAGCATTACCCTGATCCCCAAACCAGGCAAGGACCCTACCAAAAAGGAGAATTTCAGACCAATATCACTGATGAATATGGATGCTAAGATTCTCAACAAGATCCTAGCCAACAGGATCCAACAACACATTAAAAAGATTATCCACCATGATCAGGTGGGATTCATCCCTGGGCTACAAGGATGGTTCAACATTCGCAAATCAATCAATGTGATACAACAAATTCATATGAGAAGAGAGAAGAACCACATGGTCCTCTCAATTGATGCAGAAAAAGCATTTGACAAAATCCAACATCCGTTCCTGATTAAAACGCTTCAAAGTATAGGGATAGAGGGAACATTCCTGAACCTCATCAAATCTACCTATGAAAGACCCACTGCAAATATCATCCTCAATGGGAAAAAGCTTGCAGCCTTCCCATTGAGATCAGGAACAAGACAAGGATGCCCACTTTCACCACTCTTGTTCAACACAGTATTAGAAGTCCTAGCAACAGCAATCAGACAACAGAGAGAAATAAAAGGTATCCAAATTGGTAATGAAGAAGTCAAACTCTCTCTCTTCGCAGATGACATGATTCTTTATATGGAAAACCCAAAAGACTCCATCCCCAAACTACTAGAACTCATACAGCAATTCAGCAGCGTGGCAGGATATAAAGTCAATGTGCAGAAATCAGTGGCTTTCTTATACACTAACAATGAAAATACAGAAAGGGAAATTAGAGAATCGATTCCATTTACTATAGCACCAAGAACCATAAGATACCTTGGAATAAACCTAACTAAAGAGGTAAAGGATCTGTACTTGAGGAACTATAGAACACTCATGAAAGAAATTGAAGAAGACACTAAAAGATGGAAGACCATTCCATGCTCTTGGATCGGAAGAATAAACATTGTTAAAATGTCTATACTGCCTAGAGCAATCTATACTTTTAATGCCATTCCGATCAAAATTCCACCAGCATTCTTCAAAGAGCTGGAGCAAATAATCCTAAAATTTGTATGGAATCAGAAGACACCCTGAATCGCTAAGGAAATGTTGAAAAACAAAAATAAAGCTGGCGGCATCACCTTACCTGATTTCAAGCTTTATGACAAAGCTGTGATCACCAAGAAAGCATGGTACTGGCATAAAAACAGACACATAGACCAGTGGAACAGAGTAGAGAGCCCTGATATGGACCCTCAACTCTATGGTCAATTAATCTTCGACAAAACATGAAAAAATATACAGTGGAAAAAAGACAGTCTCTTCAATAAATGGTGCTGGGAAAACTGGACAGCTATATGTAGAAGAATGAAACTCGACCCTTCTCTTACACCATACACAAAGATCAACTCAAAATGGATAAAAGACCTCAACGTGAGACAGGAATCTATCAGAATCTTAGAGGAGAACATAGGCAGTAATCTCTTTGATATCAGCCACAGCAACTTCTTTCAAGATACATCTCCAAAGGCAAAGGAAACAAAAGCGAAAATAAACTTCTGGGACTTCCTCAAAATCAAAAGCTTCTGCACAGCAAAGGAAACAGTCAAAAAGACAAAGAGGCAACCCACGGAATGGGAGAAGATATTTGCAAATGACAGTACAGACAAAAGGTTGATATCCAGGATCTATAATGAACTCCTCAAACTCAACCCACACGAAACAGACAAACACATCAAAAACTGGGCAGAAGATATGAACAGACACTTCTCCAATCAAGACATACAAATGGCTATCAGACACATGAAAAAATGCTCATCATCATTAGCCCTCAGGGAGATTCAAATTAAAACCACATTGAGATATCACCTTACACCAGTTAGAATGGCCAAAATTAACAAAACAGGAAACAACATGTGTTGGAGAGGATGTGGAGAAAGGGGAACCCTCTTACACTGTTGGTGGGAATGCAAGTTGGTGCAGCCTCTTTGGAGAACAGTGTGGAGATTCCTCAAGAAATTAAAAATAGAGCTTCCCTACGACCCTGCAATTGCACTCCTGGATATTTACCCCAAAGATACAGATGTCGTGAAAAGAAGGGCTATCTGTACCCCAATGTTTATAGCAGCAATGGCCACCGTCGCCAAACTATGGAAAGAACCAAGATGCCCTTCAACGGATGAATGGATAAGGAAGATGTGGTCCATATACACTATGGAGTATTATGCCTCCATGAGAAAGGACGAATATCCAACTTTTGTAGCAACATGGACGGGACTGGAAGAGATTATGCTGAGTGAAATCAGTCAAGTGGAGAGAGTCAATTATCATATGGTTTCACTCATTTGTGGAGCATAACAAATAGCATGGAGGACAAGGGGCGTTAGAGAGGAGTAGGGAATTTGGGTAAATTGGAAGGGGAGGTGAACCATGAGAGACTATGGACTCTGAAAAACAGTCTGAGGGGTTTGAAGTGGCGGGGGGTGGGAGGTTGGGGTACCAGGTGGTGGGTATTATAGAGGGCACAGCTTGCATGGAGCACTGGGTGTGGTGAAAAAATAATGAATACTGTTTTTTTCTGAAAATAAATAAATTGGGGGAAAAAAAGCTAGTTGTGATATAACCTGAAAAAAAAAAAAAGCTAGTTGTGATATAACCTGAAAAAAAAATGTGGGAAAAATTTATGCTATGGAATATTATTCAGCCATTAAAACAGTGAAATCTTCCCATTTGTGACATCATGGATTGACCTTGAGGGCATTATACTAAGTGAAATATGTCATACAGAAAACTATGAATGCTCTATAATCTCACTTGTAGAATAAATAAAAAACAAAAACAAAAACAAAAAAAACAAGTTCATGGATATAGAGGAGAGACTGGAGGTTGTCTGAGGCGGGATGTGGGTAAAGGAGGTGAAGGGGGCCAAAAGGTACAAATTTCCTGTTAAAAGCTGAATGAGTCATGGAGATGTGATATATAGCTTGGTGACTAGAACAAGGGATTGCATATCTGAAAGTAGTGAGGACCATAGATCCTGAAAGTTCTCAACTGAAGAAAAAAATCTATAAACTGTATAATGACAGATGTTACCTGGACTTACTGTAATCATTTTTCTTTTTCTTTTTTTAAAGATTTTATTTATTTATTTGACAGACAGAGATCACAAGTAGGCAGTGAGGCAGGCATAGAAAGAGTGGGGTGGGGGTGGGGAAGCAGGCTCCCTGCCGAGCAGAGAGCCCAATGTGGGGCTCGATCCCAGGACCCTGGGATCACGACCTGAGCCGAAGGGAGAGGCTTTAACCCACTGAGTCACCCAGGAATCCCGTAATCACTTTTTAATATAGATAAATATCAAATCATTAATTGTCTACCTCTAATTAATATAGTTTTATGTTAATTATACCTCAACAGAAAAAAAAAACTAACCGGTAAAAAACTCAATTTAAAAATCTTATAGGATACATCTGAAATTGGGGTGTCTGGGTGGCTCAGTCAGTTAAATGGCCATTTCTTGATTTCGGATAGGTCATGACCTCAGTGTCAAGATCGAGCCCCAGGTTGGGTTCCATGCTCAGCAGGGACTCTGCTTAACATTCTCTCAGTCCCTTTCCCTCTCCCCTGATTTATAACCCATCTGAAAGAGATGTTAACTCATCGCCCTTGGTACCTCGCACCAGATCCACCAGAACAAACCTGCCATGTTCTTCAGCTGCAATGGAGAATGGAGGTTTGCATTCCAGGTATCCATGCGGTAGTGCTCTGAAACCCAAACTTTCCACATGGGGGAACCTAGAGAAAACAAACTAGAATCCACATGTCCAGTAGAAGGAAAACTTGCTGTTTGGAGCATCTCACAAGCCTCAGCGTGGGAAATCCTCCATGGCTTCTTGATGCCACCCCTCCATTTGTTGATCATCATAGATACAATCTCCAGTGTGAGCAAACATCTGACAACTGCCCTTACTCAGGAGCTTGTTTCTCAAATAAGGTGCTACATATTGGAACTGCCTTCCGCTTGGCACTGAATTGAACCATAGCTTGGTTTTACAATTCCATCCTCACCCTACTGGTCTCCAAGCCTTGTTGAGAGGGAATTCTGGAGCCACAACGAAGCATTCTGCCTTCCCCATAGTAAGAAGTGCCTGTTGAGTCTGCCCAGGAACCCCACATGAGGATCAATCTGCTCAGCCCTCGAGGGGACCCTGATTTATAGGCTGCCCTGGCCACTAATGCTGTGTCTGACAGAGCCTGAGCCCTTACCTCATGTCATCCACCCAGAAGGTGGGGACCATATCCAGCATGCAGACCGGCCATGGCTCAAGTCCACCATATCTACCCATCCTTGGTATTCAGGCATCTCTCCCCAGTCTTTTGTTGGAGTCCCTGCCAATGGGGGAACTTGAAGCACAATAGAGAACTCTTCCTTCCCCATGGCAAGCAACCTGGCTGTTGGTATGGGTGTCTAACCATCAGTGTGGGAGCCAGATGCATTGCCAATGAGACCACACCCACTCCTGAGGGCCACCCTTGGATCAAAGAGGCATTGTGACCCTCAGCCTGAGCATGCTTTCAGACAAGCACTCTCAGTTTCACCACCAGGATCCTGCTTTGCCAGCCTGGTACACCCCTAGGCCCAAATCCTAACCCTTGGTGATATTTTCAAGGTGCCCACACTCAGTTCCATCTCTGGAATCTCTTTTTTGGGGCACCCATTAGATGGAAAACAGCACTCTTCTCTTCCCCGAAAAAGCCATCAAAGTATTGGGAGCTGCCAAGATCCATAGAGAGGAAAAATATCCCATGGACCCATGAGACCACACCTGCAATCCGAGGCCATCCTGGACACAAAATGCAGATAGGAAAGCCTGTGCTACATTTTTCAAGTCACCCTAAGTACATTTCCTGATGAGCTGCAATCCAGGTCTATGCATTGGGCCTGTGAACACCTCTCCACTAACCCTAACCCGAGTTTATGTTTGCAGATTTCTCTCCCAAAACCATGGCTCAAATTCCCTCCAGGATGGGGTCTCTGCAGCCAAACCACAGGACTGTGCCTGTCATCCTTAAGGAAAATTTGCCCATCACAATTTCCCAAACCCTCCAGATTAGGAGAAACCTGCAAGGACCCTGAGCCCACCACAATATTGGAGGCTGCTCTGGAAGTCTATGGGTATCCTGAAACACCCTGATCACCTACATATGGCAGACACTCAAGTCAATGGTCCTGAGTCAGAAGATTGAAACTGACATGCCCCTAGGACCTCACTGGAACCCTAGATTAGGTGTTCTGGCATTTGTCCTCAGAGGCCTGTTCTGGAATATCAACTTATGATATAACATGTGGTTCCTGAGCGACAGAACAGAACATCTCCCGTCCCCAGAAGGAAACCATGCCCTCCGTCCTGCGTCAAACCCTCCGGGTGGGAGAATCCTTCATGGCCCCTTAGCCACAAGGACATTCTAAGATTTCTTTGGTAACAAGCCAGCATTGTGACCCATCTGAAAGAGATTCCATGTTAATTCATCACCCTTGGTATTTCACACCAGAGCCACTAGAATGAACCTTCCATATTCCTCAGCTGCAATGGACAATGGAGGTGGGCTTTCAAGACAGCCATGGAGGAGAGCTGTACTACCCAAACTATCCACATGGAGGACACTGAGGCAAACAAACCAGACTCGCCAACTCCAGTAGAAGAAAGCCTCACTGGAGAATCTCACAAGTGCCAGTGTGGGACATCCTCCATATCTTTTTGACGCCACCCCTCCTTTAGTTGGTCATAATAGATACAATCTCCAGTGTGAGCAGACATCTGACATCCACCCTTACTCAGGTGCTGGGTATCTCGAATCAGCCGCTGCACACTGGAACTGCCTTCCGCTTGGCACTGATTTAACCGTAGCTTTTGTTTACAATTCTATCCTCACCCTCAAGGTCTCCATGGCCTCTTAATAGGTAATTCTCGAGCCACATCAGAGCATTCTGCCTTCCTCATAGAAGGAAGAAGTGCCCGTCAGTCTTCCAAGAAAGCCCACATGAGGATCAATCTGTTCGACCCTCTAGAGAACCCCGATTTGTAGGCTGCCCTGCCACTAGTGCTGTGTCTGACAGAGCCTGAGCCCCGACTTCGTGTCAGCCACCATGAGACTGGGGACCATATCCAGCATGTGAGACCGGCCATGACTCAAGTCCTTCATCTCTACCCATCCTTGGTATTCAGGCATCTGTCCCTAGACCTTTGCTGGAATCCCTGTCAATGGGGGAACCTGAAGCATAATAGAGGATTCCTTCATCCCAATGGCAGGAAACCTGTCTGTTGGGTTGTGTGTGCAACCCTCAGAGTGAGAGCCAGCGGTATCCCCAGTGAGACCATGCCCACTCCTGAGGGCCGCCCTGGGATCAAACAGGCATTGTGACCCTCAGCCTGAGCATGCTTTCAAACAAGCCCTCTCAGTTTCACCACCAGGATCCCACATTGTAGGCCTGATACACCCCTAGGCCCAAATCCTAACCCTTGGTGGGATTTTCCAGGCACCCTGACCCAGTGCCTGTCTATGTAATTTTTGTTGTGGGCCACCCCTAAGATGGAAAGCAGTACTCTTTCCTTCCCTGAAAAGCCACTAAACTATTGGGAGCTGCCAGGATCCTTAGAGAGGTAAAGTCTCCCATGGACCCATGAGACCATACCTACATTATGAGGCCTTCCTGGACACACAATACAGATAGAAAATCCATTGCTACTGTCTTCAAGTCACCCTGATTACAGTTCCTGACGAACTGCCCTCCAGGTCTATGCATTGAGCATGCGATCACCTTGCCATGAACCCACACCTGAGTTTGTGTTTGCAAAATTCTCTCCCAAAACCATGGCTCAAATGTCCTGCTGGATGGGCTCTCTAGAGCCACATCTCAGGACTGTGTCTGCCATCACCAAGGAAAATTTGCCTGTCACATTTTCCCAAACCCTCCAGAATAGGAGAACCTGCAAGGACCCTGAGCTCACCCCGTTATTGGAGGCTGCTCTGGTCGCAAAGGCGCAGTCCGGACACCTGATCACCTACATCCAGGCAGACACCCAAGTCAATGTTCCTGAGTCAGACAATTGAACCTGACATGCCCCTAGGACCTCATTGGAACCCCCAATTAGGTTTCTAGGCTCCTGTTCACAGGAATGGGTCACAATGCTGAATTGTTGCCAGGGAGAACTTATAATGTGCTGGTGGCTAACACACCTGGCAGGATTCTCCTACCCTGAGGGTTTGGCACAGGTCGAAGAGCATGGTTTCCCTGGAATACCAACCTATGATAGAACATGTGGTCCCTGAGCCACACAACAGTATATCTCCTGTCCCCAAAGGGATACTGTGCTCTTGGGCCTGTGTCAAACCCTCAGGGTAGGAGAATCCTGCATGGCTCCTTAGCCACCAGCACATTCTAAGATCTCCGTGGTAACAAATCAGCATTGTGACCCATCTGCAATAGATTCAGTGTCAACTCGAGGCCTTGGTACTTCACCCGAGAGCCACCAGAAGGAACCTGCCATGTTCCTCAGCTGCAATGGCCATTGGTGGTATGCCATCCAGGCATCCATGCAGAAGTGCTCTGCTCCCAATCTTTCCACATGCGGGGCCCTGGAGCTAGCAAACCAGACTCCCCCTGTCTGGAAGAAGGAAACCTTTCTGTTTGGAGCATCTCACAAGCACCAGGTTGGGAAATCCTCCATGGCCTCTTGACACCACCACTCCATTTGTCAGTCATCATAGACACAAGCTCCAGTGTGAGCAAACATCTGACATCTGCCCTTACTCAGGTACTGGGTATCTCGAATTATTAGCCTCTGAACATTGGAACTCCCTTCCGCTTTGCACTGAATTGAACCATAACTTGTGTTGACAATTCCATCCTCAACCTACTGGTCCCCAAGCCCTCTTGATGAGGAATCTGGATCCACAACACAGCATTCTGCCTTCCCCATAGAAAGAAGAATTGCCGAACAGTCTGCCCAGAAACCCCACATGAGAATCTATCTGTTTGGCACTCGAAGGAATTCTGATTTATAGGCTGTCCTGGTCATTAGTTCTGTGTCTGACAGAGCCTAAGCCACGACCTAGTGTCAGCCACCCAGAGAGTGGGCCCTTTATCCAGCATGTGAGACTGGCCATGGCCCAAGTCTGTCATCTCTATCCATCATTGGATTCAGGCACCTTTCCCTAGACTTTTGCTGGAATACCTGCCAATAGGGGAACATGAAACACAATAGAGAACTCCTCCTTGCCCATGACAGGAAACCTGGCAGTTGGGATGTTTGTCGAAACCACACGGTGGGAGCCAGCTTCATGGACAATGAGATCACGCCAAATCCTGAGGGCCGCCCTGGCACAAACAGGCATTGTGACCCTCAGCCTGAACATGTTTTTAAACAAGCCCTCTCAGTGGCATGGCCAGAATCCCACATTGCAGGCCTGGTACGCCCCTAGGCCCAAATAATAACCCTTGGTGTGATTTTCCAGGCACCCAGTCTGAGAGCCCATCTCTGGAATCCCTGTTTTGGGGCAATGCAATGACGGAAAACAACACACTTCCAAAGCCACCAAACTTGGAGAGCCGCCAGGATCCTTGGAGGGGAAAATTCTCCCATGGACCCATGAGACCACACCTGCATTCCAAGGCCATAATGCAAACACAATCCAGATAGAAAAACCTGTGCTACCACCTTCGATTCACCTTAATTACAGTTCCTCACAAGCTACCCTCCAGGTGTACCCATTGGGCCTGCAATCATCTCGCCACTAACCCTAACCCGAATTTGTGCTTTTAGACGTCTTTCCCAAAACTGTGGCTCACTTGCTCTCCAGGATGGTGTCTCTGGAGCCAGAGCATAGGACTGTGTCTGCCATTCCCAAGGACACTGTGCCCCTCTCAGTTGCCCAAACATTGCAAATTTGGAAAAACCTGCAAGGCCCCAGAGCCCACCCCATTATTGACGGCCCCTCTGCATGCAATGCCCAGTCTGAAACACCCTGATCACCTACATCCAGGCAGACACCCAAGTCAATGGTCCTGAGTCATAAGTTTGAAACTGACATGCACCTAGGACCTCATTGGAACCTTAGATTAGGTTTTCAAACATCTGCCTTCAGTGAACTTTCTGGAAAACCAACTTATGATACAACATGTGGTCCCTGAGCCCCACAACAGAAGATATCCTGTCCCCAAAAGGAAACCGTGCTCCTCGACCTCTGCAAAACCCTCAGAGTAGGAGAATCCTGCATGGCACCTTAACCAACAGCACATTCTAAGATCTCCCTAATAAGAAATCACCATTGTGACCCCTCTGCAAGAGATGCCATGTCAACTCAAGGCCTTGATACTTCACCCCAGAGCCACCAGATGGACCTGCATGTTCCTCAGCTGCAATGATCAATGGAGGTGCGCTTTCCAGGCATCCATGAGGGAGAGCTCTGCTACCCAAACTTTCCACATGGGGGCCATGGAGCAAACAAACTAGACTCCAGCTGTCCAGTCGAAGGAAACCTTACTGTTTGAACATCTCACAAGCCTCAGAGTGGGAAATCCTTCATGGCCTCTTGACACCACCCCTCCATTTGTCGGTCATCATAGATACAAACTCCAGTGTGAGCAAACAACTGACATCCACCCTTAGGTGTTAGATGTCCCGTATAAGCCGCTGCACAAAGGAACTGCCTTCCACCTGGCACTGAATTGAACCATAGCTTGTGTTTACAATTCCATCCTCACCCTACTGGTCCCCAAGCCCTCTTGATAGAGAATTCTGGAGCTACCACACAGCATTATTCCTTCCCCATAGATAGAAGAAGTGCATGGTGGGTCTGCCCAGAAACCCCACATGAGATTCAATCTGCTTGGCCTTCGAGGGAACCCTGATTTATAGGCTTCCTGGCCACTAGTGCTGTGTCTGACAGAGCCAGAGCCCTAACCTAGTGCCAGCAACCCAGAGATCAGGTCCCATATCCAGCATGTGAGACTGGTCATGGACAAAGTCTGTCACCTCTACCCATCCTTGGTGTTCAGGCAACTGTCCCCAGACTCTTGCTGGAATCCCTGCCAATGGGGGAACCTGAAGCACAATAGAAAACTCCTCCTTCCCATGGCAGGAAACCTGGCTGTTGGGATGGGTGTCCAACCCTCAAAGTGGGAGCCAGCTGCATGGCAATGAAAGCACGCCCACTCCTGAGGGCCACACTGGGCACAAACAGGCATTGTGACCCTCAGCCTGAACATGTTTTCAAACAAGCCCTCTCAGTTGCACCACCAGGATACCACATTGCAGGCCTGGTATGCCCCTTGGCCCAAATCCTAAGCCTTGGTGGGATTTTCCAAGCACCCTGACCCACAGCCCGTCTCTTGAATCCCTGTTTTGGGGCACACATAAGATGGAAAACAGCACTCTTCCATTCCCCAAGAATGCCACCAAACAATGGGAGCCACCAGGATCTTTAGAGCAGAAAAATCTCCCATGAATCCATGAGTCCACACCTGCATTCTGAGGCCCTCCTGGAGACACAATCCAGATACAAAAGCCTGTGCTACCGCCTTCAAGTTACCAGATTTACGGTTCCTGACGAGCTGCCATCCAGTTCTATGCATTGGGCCTGCGATCACCTTGCCACTAACCCTAAGCCTAGTTTGTGTTTGCAGACTTCTCTCCCAAAACCATGACTTACATGCTGTCCAGGATGGGGTCTCTGTAGCCACACCACAGGACTGTGCCTGCCATCCCCAAGGAAATTGTGCCATCAAAGTTGTCCAACCCCACCCGATGGGAGAAATCTGCAAGGCCCCTGAGCTCACCCCTATTTTGAAGGCCGCTCTGCACTCAAATGCTCAGTCTGAAACACCCTGATCACCTACATCCAGGCAGACACCCAAGTCAATGGGCCTGAGTCAGATATTTGAACCTGACATGCCCCCAGTACTTCATTGGAACCCTAGATTATGTTTTCAGGCACCTGTCCTCAGAGGCCTGTTCTGGAATACCAAGTTTTGATTCAACATGTGGACCCTGAGCCACACAACAGAACATTTCCCGTACACAGAAGGAAACCGTGCTCTTGGACTTGTTTTAAACCCTCAGGGTAGATGAATCCTGCACAGCGCCTTAGCCACCAGCACATTCTAAGATCTCCCTGGTAACAAACCAGCATTGTGACCCATCTTCATGAGACTCCATGTCAACTCAAGGCCTTGGTACTTCACCTTAGAGCCACCAGAACGAACCTGCCATGTTCCTCTGCTGCAACGGTCAATGGAGGTGTGCTTTCCAGGCATCCATATGGGAGTGTTTTGCTACACAAACTTTCCTCATGGGGGACCCTGGAGCAAACAAACCAGAATCCCACTGTCCGGTTGAAGGAATCCTTGCTGTTTGGAGCATCTCACAAGACCCAGGGTGGAAAATCCTCCATGACCTCTTGACGCCACCCTCCATTTGTTGGTCATCATAGACACACACTCTTGTGTGAACAAACAGCTGACATCTGCACTTACTCAGGTGTTGGGTATATGCAATCAGCCACTGCACACTGGAACTGCCTTCCACTTGGTAATGACTTTAACAGTTGCGTGTGTTTACCATTCCATCTTCACCCTGCTGCTCCACAGCCCTCTTGATAGGGAATTCTGGAGCAACAACCAAGCATTCTACCTGCCCCCCCAAAGAAGAATTGCCTGGTGAGTCTGCCCAGAAACCCCAAATGAGGATCCACCTGCAGGGCCCTCGACGACACCCTAATATCTTGGGCCACCATGGGAACTAAGGCTCTCTCTACAGAGCCTGAACCACAACCTCCAGTCAGCCACCCAGAGAGTGGGCCCTATTTCCTGCAGGTGGGACTTGTTGTGGCCCAAAGCCATCATCTCTACTCAACCTGGATATTCAAGCCTCTGTGCCCAGTCTATAGCTCAAATCCCTGCCTATGGGGTACCTGAAGCACAAGCGTACTCCTCCTTCCTGATGGCAGGACATCTAGCTGTTGGGATGGGTGTTCGACCCTCAAAGTGGGAACGAGCTGTATGGACATGATACCACGGCCACACATGGGAGCCGCCCTGTGCACAAACAGGCATTGTGACCGTCAGTGTGAACCTGCTTCCAAACAAACCCTTACGGTAGCTGGACCAGGAGCCCCTAGAGTGAGACATCCAGGCCCTTAGGGGCAAATCCTCACCCTCGTTGGTGTTTTCCAGTCCCCTAGACCCAGAGACTGTCCCTGGAATCCCTCTTGTGTGGTTCATTGAGACGGAAAACAGCAGTCTTCCCTTCCCACAGAGACAGCAAATTCTTGGGAGATGGGCAGAATCCCCAGAGATGAAGAATGTTCCATGGCCCCATGAAGCCACCCCTACATTTTGCGACGATTCTGGACACACACTCCAGTCAGAAACGTCTGTCCAACTGCCTGGATGACACCTTAATTTCACTACACAATGAGCTGCCCTGGGAGCCTGCAGATCGGGGCTGTGATCACCTCGGGCCTCACCCTAATGCTAGTTCACGTTTGAAGATTTCTGTCTCCAAAATCCTGTCACACATGCCCTCCAGCATGGGGGCTCTGGAGCCACACGGGACGACTGTGCCTACCCTCCCAAAGGTAACTCTGCCATTCACTGTTGCCCAAACCCTGAAGCTCAGGAGCAAAGTACAAAGCCCCTGAGCCCACCTCAGTTTCCAAGAACGGTCTGGACCCAAGTGTACATTGTGACACACAGTGAGCACCTGCCTCCAGGCAAACATCCAAGTCAAAGGCCCTGAGTCAGAAGATTGAACCTAAGGACTTCAACCTGAGAAGATTGAACCTACTCCTAGGACTTCATTGATGCCCTAGCTTAGGTTTTCAGGCGCCTGTCCCGAGAAGACTGTTCCCCCATACCATCTTATATTCCAACATGTTGTCCCTGAGCCACACAACAGACCCCTCCTGTCCCAGAAGGATACCTTGCTCTTGGTAGCTGTGTCCAAGACTCAGTGTATTAGAATCCGGCATTAGAATCGATCCCAACATTCCAGTGTCTCCCTGGATACAACCAGCATTGTGATCAAACAGTATCAAACTCCATGTTAACTCAGCCCCCTTGGAGCTTTGCCCCAGAGCCACCAGATCGAAACTGCCATGTTCCTGAGCTGCAGTGGTCAATAAAGTAGTGCTTTCCAGTCATCCATGAGGGAGAGCTCTGCTACCAACATTTCCATATGGGGGACCCTGGAGCAAACAAACCAAACTCCCCCTGTCCAGTAGAAGGAAACCTTACTGTTTGGAGCATCTCACAAGCCGCAGAGTGGGAAATTATCCATGGCCTCTGGACACAAACCCACCATTTGTTCGTCATCCTAGACACAAACACCAGTGTGAGCAAATATCTGACATCCACCCTTACTCAGGTGCTGGATGTCTCAGCCACTGCACGCTGCTTGTCACTGAGTTGAACCATAGCTTGTGTTTTTAATTCCATCCTCACCCTCCTGGTCCCCAAGCCCTCTTGATAGGGAATTCTGTAGCCACAATGCAGCATTCTGCCTTCCCCATAGAAAGAAGAAGTGCCTGGTGAGTCTGCCCAGAAACCCCACATTAGGATCCACCCGCATG
This sequence comes from Neogale vison, assembly GCF_020171115.1. NCBI lineage: Eukaryota > Metazoa > Chordata > Mammalia > Carnivora > Mustelidae > Neogale > Neogale vison. The sequence goes on along the minus strand of NC_058092.1, from coordinate 147,451,855 downwards.
GCCCTCGATGGCACCCTAATATCTTAGGCCGCCATGGGCTCTCAGGCTCTGTCTGACACGGCCGGAGCCATGACCTTCAGGCAGCCACGCAGACAGTGGGCCCCATATCCTGCAGGTGGGACCTGCCGTGGCCAGAAGCCGTCATCTCTATTCAACCTGGGTATTCAGGCATCTTTCCCAAACTATAGCACAAATCCCTGCCTATGAGGGAACCTGAAACACAGGAGTATCCTTATTCCCGATGGCAGGAAACCTGGTTGTTGAGATGGGCACTAAGACTCTGTCTGACAGAGCCTGAGTCACGACGGAGAGTCTGCCATAGAGATAGTGGGCCCCATATCCTGCAGGTTGGACTTGTTGTGTCCCAAAGCCGTCATCTCTACTCAGCATGGATATTCAAGCATCTTTCCCAGATTGTAGCTCAAATCCCTGACTACAGAGGAACCTGAAGCACAAGAGCAATCCTCCTTCCCGAAGGCAGGAAGCCTGGCTGTTGATATAGGTGTCCACCCTCAGAGTGGGAAGCAGCTGCATGGCCCATGAGACCACGGCCACACATGGGAGCCACTATGGGAACAAACTTGCATTGTTACCCTCAGTGTGAGGCTGCTTTCAAACAAAACCCTTCAGTAGCATGACCAGGAGTCTGCAGAGCACGCCTACCGCCTTAGGGCCAAAGACTCACCATCGTAGGTGTTTTCCTGGCACCCACACCCAGAACCTGTCACTGGAATCCCTCTTTTGGGGGTTCCCTGAGACAGAAAACAGCAGTGTTCCCTTATCCCAGAGACAACAAACTCTTGGGAGCTGAGCAGAATCCCCAGAGCTGAAGTATCTCCATGGCCCCATGAAGCCAACCCTACATTTTGCGAAAGTCCGGGACAAACAATGCAGACAGAAAAGCCTGCACCACCGCCTCCATGATACCTTAACTTCAGTACACTATGAGCTTCCATCAGGGCCTGCAGATCGGGCCTGTGATCACCTCAGCCCTCAACCTAACCCTAGTTTGCTTTTGCAGATTTCTGTCCCAAAGTCCTGGCCCATGCGCCCATCAGGGTGGGGCTTCTGGAGCCACACCAGACGACTATGCCTACACACCCAAAGGAAACTCTGCCCTTCACGGTTGCCCAAACCCTGAAGATTAGGAGCAAAGTACAAAGCCCATGAGCCCACCTCAATTCTGATGAAAACTCTGGACCCAAGGGCACATTCTGACACACAATGAGCCCCTGCCTCCAGGCAGGCATCCAAGTGAAAGACCCTGAGCCAGAAGATTGAACCTGACATGCCTCTAGGACTTTATCAATACTCTAGCTTAGATTTTCAGGTGCCTGTCCCCAGAGGCCTGTTCTTCAAAACCAACTTATATTCCAACACATGGTCCCAGAGCCACACCACAGAACCCCTCCTGCCTCTTAAGGATATCTTGCTCTTGGTAGCTGTGTCCAAGAATCAGTGTAAGAGAATCCTGCATGGCCCCTGACTGTCCCAACATTTTAATGTCTCCCTGGATACATTCCAGCATTTTGATCCAACAGCATAAAACTCCATGTCAACACCAGAGACTTTGAACTTCGCCCCAGCATCACGAGTACGAAACTGCCATTTCCTCATCTGCAATGGACACTGGAGGTGGGCTTTCCAGGCATCCATGCAGGAGTGCTCTGCTCCCCAAAAGTTCCACATGGGGGACCCTGGAGCATACAAACGAGACTCTACCAGTCCATTAGAAGGAAACCTTCTGTTTGTAGCATCTCACAAGCCCCAGGGTGGTAAATCCTCCATGGCTTCATGACACCTCCCCTCCATTTGCCAATCATCATAAACTCAAACTCCAGTGTGAGCAAACATCCGACATCTGCCCTTACTCAGGGGCTGGATGTCTCCAATCAGCCGCTGCACACTAGAAGTGCCTTCCACTTGGCACTGAATTTAACCATAGCTTGTGTTAACAATTACATCCTCACCCTCCTGGTCCCCAAGCCCTCTTGATAGGGAATTCTGGAGCCACAACGCAACATTCTGCCTACCCCACAGAAAGAAGAAGTGCCTGGTGTGTCTGCCCAGAAACCCCACATGAGGACCACCTGCATGGCCCTCGACAGCACCATAATATCATAGGCCGCCATGGGCACTAAGACTCTGTCTCACAAAGCCGGAGCCATGACTTCCAGGCAGCCACACAGAGAGTGGACCCCATATCCTGCAGGTGGACTTGCCATGGCCTGAAGCCATCATCTCTACACAACCTGGATATTCAGACATCTGTCCCCAGACCGTAGCTCAAACCCCTGATTATGGGGGAACCTGAAACACAGGATTATTCCTCCTTTCTGGTGGCAGGAAACCTGGCTGTTGAGATGGGTGTCTTACCCTCAGAGTGGGAACCAGCTGCATGGCCAGGGCCACTCATGGGAGACGCCATGGGCACAAACAGGCACTGTGACCCTCAGTGTGAGCCTCCTTTCAAAAAAACACCCTTGATAGCTAGACCAGGAGTCCACAGAGTGGGCCTGCCAGGTCCCTAGGGCCAAATCCTCACCCTCCTTTGTGCTTTCCAGGCGCCCAGACACAGAACCTGTCTCTCAAATCCCTCGTTTGAGGGTCCCCTGAAACGGAAAACAGCAGTCTTTCCTTCTCCAAGAGACAATAAACACTGGGAGCTGGGCAGAATACCCAGAGATGAAGAATATCCCATGGCCTCATGAAGCCACCCCTACCTTTTGCGACCATCCTGGACACACAATCCTGACAGAAAAGCCTGCACTACTACCTGCATGACACCTTAATTTCAGTACACTATGAGCTGCCCTCAGGGCCTGCTGATTGGTTTTGTGAACACCTCAACCCTCACCCTAACACTAGTTCATTTTGCAATATCTGTTACCAAAGTCCTGGCCCACACGCCCTCCAGAATGGGGCCTACACTCATGAAGAGTGTGCCTACACTCCTGAAGGAAACTCTCCTTCACTGTTGCCCAAACTCTGAAAATGAGGAGCAAAATACAAAGCCTCTGAGCCCACCTCATTTTCAAAGAACGCTCTGAACCCAAATACACATTCTAACACACAATAAGCCCCTGCCTCCAGGCAGACATCCAAGTCAAAGGCCCTGAGTCAGAAGTTTGAACATGCCATGACTATAGGACTTCATCGATACCCTAGTTTAGATGTTTAGGTGCCTGTCCCCAGAGGCTTGTTATCCAATACCAACTTATATTCCAACAAGTGGTCCTTGAGCCACACAACAGAACCCCTGCTGTCCCCAAAAGGATACCTTTCTCTTGGTAGATGTGACCAAGTCTCAGTGTAGGAGAATCCTGCATGGCCCCTGACCACCCCAACATTCTAAAGTCTCCCTGGATACAAATCAGCATTGTGATCCAACAACATGAAATTCCATGCCAACTCAGGCCGCTTGGAACTTCGCCCCAGAGACACCAGATCAAACCTGCCATGTTCCTTGGCTTCAGTGGTCAATGGAGTGGTGCTTTTCAGGCATCCATGCAGGAGAGCTCTGCACCCAAACTTTCCATATGGGGAACACTGAAGCAAACAAACCGGACTCCCCCTAACCAGTAGAACGAAACCTTGCTATTCGGAGCATCTCACAAGCCCCAGGGTGGGAAATCCTCCATGACCTCGTGACACCACCCCTCCATTTGGTGGTCATTGTAGACACAAACTTCAGTGTGAGCAAGCATCTGAAATTTGCCCTTACTCAGGTCCTGGATACCTCGCATCAGCCACTGCACACTGGAACTGCCTTCCGCTTGGCACTGAATTGAACTATAGATTGTGTTTACAATTCCATCTTCAACCTCCTCGTCCCCAAACCCTCTTGATAGGGAACTTTGGAGTCACAGCACAGCATTCTGCCTACCACAAAGAAAGAAGACATACCTGTTGAGTTGCCTGAAACCCCACATGAGGATCCACCTGCCTGACCCTCAATGGCACCCTAATATCATAGGCCACTATGGGCATTCAGACTCTGACACAGCTTGAGCCATGACCTCAGGACAGCCATGCAGACAGTGGGCCCCATATCCTGCAGGTGGGACCTGCCATAGCCCAAAACCATCATCTCTACCAAATAAGGGTATTCAACCATCTTTCCTAGACTATAGCTCAAATCCCTGCCTATGGGGGAACCTGAAGCACAAGATTACTCCTCATTCCCGAGGTCAGGAAAGATGGGTGTCCAACCGTCATAGTGGGAAACAGCTGCATGGACCATGAGACCACGGTCACTCATGGGAGTCACCCTGGGCACAAACAGGCATTGTGCCCCTAAGCCTGAGCATGCATTCAAACAAGCCCTCTCAGTTGCACCACCAGGATACCGAATTGCAGGCCTGGTACTCCCCTAGACCCAAATAGTAACACTTGGTGGGAAATTCCAGGCACCCAGACCCAGAGCCTGTCTCTGGAATCCCTGTTTTGAGGCACCCCTAATATGGAAAACAGCCCTATTCCCTTCCGCGAAAAGGCCACCCAACTATTGGGAGCTGCTAGAATCCTTAGAGAGGAAAAATCTCCCATGTATTTATGAGACAACATCTGCATTCCGAGGCCATCCAGGACACACAATCCAGATATAATAGCCTGTGCTACCGCATTCGTGTCACCCTCTTTAGAGTCCCTGACGAGCTGCTCTCCAGGTCTACGCATTGGGCCTGCAATCACCTTGACACTAACTCTATCCCAGGTTTATCTTTGCAAACGTCTCTCCCAAACCATGGCTCACATGCCCTCCAGGATGTTGTCTTTGGAGCCACACCACAGGACTGTGCCTGCCATTCCCAAGGAAACTTTGCCCATCACAGTTGCCCAAAACCTCTAGATTAGGAGAAACCTGCAAGGTCCCTGAGCCCACCCCAATATTGGAGGACACTCTGCATGCAAATGCGCACTCTGAAACACCCTGATTCCCTACGTCCAGGCAGACACCCAAGTCAATGGTCCGGAGTCAGAGTATTGAACCAGACACGCCCCTAGGACCTCATTGGAACCCTCCATTAGTTTTTCAGGCATCTGTCCTCAGAGGCCTATTCTGAAATAGCAACTTATGATACAACATGTGGTCGCTGAGCCACACAACAGAACAACTCCTGTCTCCAGAAGGAAACCATGTTCTTGGACCTGTGTCCAATGCTCAGGGTAGGAGAATCCTGCAAGGCCCCTTTGCCAACAGCGCATTCTAAGATCTCCCTGGTAACAAACCAGCATTGTGACCCATGGACAAGACATTCCATGTCAACTCAAGGCCTTGGTACTTCTCCCCAGACTCACCAGAACAAACCTGCCATGTTCGTCAGCTGCAATGCTCAATGGAAGTATGCTTTCCAGGCATCTATGCCAAAGAACTCTGCTACCCAAACTTTCCACATGGGGTACTGTGGAGCAAACAAACCAGACTCCACCTGTCCAGAAGAAGGAAACCTTGCTGTTTGAAGCATCTCAGAAGCCTCAGCATGGGAAATTCTTTGTGGCCTCTTGACACCCTCCCTCCATTTGTCGGTTATCATAGACACAAACTCCAGTGTGAGCAAACATTGGACAACCGCCCTGACTCAGCTGCTGGATCTCTTGAATCAGCCGCTGCACATTGGAACTGTCTTCCGCTTGGCACTGAATTTAACCATAGCTTCTGTTTATAGTTCCATCCTCACCCTACTTGTCCCCAAGCCCTCTTAATAGGGAATTCTGGGGGCACAATGCAGCATTTTGCTTGCCCCATAGAAAAAAGTGCATGGTGAGTCTGCCCAGATCCCCCACATGAGGATCCACCTGCATGGCCCTCGACAACATCCTAATATCATAGGCCACCATGGGCACTAATGCTCTGTCTGACATAGCCTGATCCACGACCTCCAGCCAGCCACCTAGATATTGGGCCCCATATCCTGCAGGTGGGACCTGCCATGGCCCGAAGCCGTCATCTCTGCTCAACCTGGTTATTCAGGCATCTGTCCACAGAACTTAGCTCAAATGCCTTCCTATGAGGGAACTTGAGGACAAGTGTTCTCCTCCTTCCCAATGGCAGGAAATCTGGCCTGTGAAATGGGTGTCCACCCCTCAGAGTGGGAACCAGCTGCATGGGCCTTCAGACCACGGTCACTCATGGGAGATGCCCTGGGCACAAACAGGCATTGTGACCCTCAGCGTGATCCTGCTTTCAAACAAACCCCCTCAGTAGCTGCACCAGGAGTCCGCAGAGAAGGCCTACCAGGTTGCTATGGCCAAATCCTCTCCCTCATTTGTGTTTTCCAGGCATCCAGACCCAGAAACTGTCTCCGGAATCTCTCTTTTCTGGTTCCCCTGAGACTGAAAACAGCAGTCTTCCCTTCCCCTCCAGAATTCTTGGGAGCTGGGCGGAATACCCAGAGAAGAAGAATCTCCCATGGCCCCATGAAGCCACCCCTATATTTTGCAACCGTTCTGGACACAGGATCCAGACAAAATAGCCTGCACTACTGTCTCCATGACACCTTAATTTCATTACACAATGAGCTGCCCTCTGGGCATGCATATTGAGACTGTGATCACCTCGGCCCTCACCCTAAACCTAGTTCGCGTTTGAAGATCTGTCCCCAAATCCCTGGCCCACATGCCTTCCGGGATGGGGACTCTGGTGCAATACCAGATGATTGTGCCAACCCTCCCGAAGGAGACTCTACACTTTACTGTTGCCCAAACCCTGAAGATTAAGAGCAAAGTCGATGCCCCTGAGCCCATGTCAATTTCAAAGGACTCAATGGACTGAAATGTGCATTCTGACACACAATGAGCACCTGCCTCCAGGCAGACATCCAAGTCAAAGGCCCTGAGTCTGAAGATTTTACCTGGCATGCCCCTAGGACTTCATCGATACCATAAATTATATTTTAAGGTACCAGCCCCAGAGGTCTGTTCTCCAATACCAACTTATATACTAATATGTGGTCCCTGAGCTACACTACAGAACGCCTCCTGTCCCCAGAAGGATTCCTTGCTCTTGGTAGCTTTGTTCAAGACTCATGTAGGATAATCCTGCATGGCCCCTGACCACCCCAACATTCTAACATCTCCCTGGATACAAACCAGCATTGTGATCCAACAGCATGAAACTCCATGTCAACTCAGGCCAGAAGGAACTTTTCTCCAGAGCCACCAGATTGAACCTGCCATGTCCCTCATCTGCAGTGGTCAATGGAGATATGCTTTCCAGGCATCCAAGCAGGAGAGCTCTGCTACCCAAACTTTTCATATGGGGTACGGTGGAGCAAACAAACCAGATTCGCCCTGTCCAGTAAAAGGAATCCTTGCTGTTTGGAGCATCTCACAAGCCCTAGGGTGGGAAATCCTCCATGGCCTCGTGACGCCACCCTTCCATTTGGTGGTCATCATGAACACATACTCCAGTATGAGCAAATATCTCACATCTGCCTTACTCAGGTGCTGGATATCTCGAATCAGTCACCACACACTGGAACTGCTTTCTGTTTGGCACTGAATTTAACTGTAGCTTGTGTTTACAATTCCATCCTCACCCTCCTTTTGCCCACGTCCTCTTGATAGGGAATTCTTGAGCCACAACACAGCATTCTGCCTGCCACACAAAAAGAATAAGTGCCTGGTGAGTCTTCCCAGAAACTGCGGTACACTGGAACTGCCTTCTGCTAGTCACTGCATTTAATCTTAGTTTGTGTTTACAATTCCATCCTCACCGTCCTTTTGCCCACGCACTCTTGATAGGGAAATCTTGAGCCACAACACAGCATTCTGCCTGCCATACAGAAAGAATAAGTGCCTGGTGGGTCTTCCCAGAAACCCCACATGAGGATCCACCAGCATGGCCCTTGACGGGACCCTAAAATCTTAGGCTGCCATGGGCACTCAGGCTCTGTCTGACACAGTCTGAGCTACGACTTTCAGTCAGCCATGAAGACAGTGGACCTAATATACTGCAGGTGGGACCTGCCATGGCTCGAAGCCATCACATTTACTCAACTTGGTTATTTAAGCATCCCTCCCCAGACCGTAGCTCAAATCCCTGCCTATTGGGGAAATTGTAGCACAGGAATACTCTTCCTCCCCGATGGCAGGAATCCTGGCTTTTGAGATGGGTGTCCAACCCTCAGAGTGGGAACCAGCTGCATGGCCCATGAGACCACTCATGGGAGCCGCCCTGGTCACAAATAGGCATTGTGACCCTCAGCGTGAGTCTGCTTTCAAACACACCCCCTCAGTAGCTGGACCAAGAGTCTGCAGAGCAGGCCTGCCACGTCCCTAGGGCCAAAGCCTCACACTCGTTCATGTTTTCCAGGCACCCAGACCCAGAAACTGTCTCTGGAATCACTCTCTTGGCAGTCGCCTGAGACGGAAAACAATAATCTTCACTTCCTTCAGAGAAACCAAACTCTTAAGAGCTGGGTAGAATCCCCAGAGACGAAGAATTTCCCATAGGCCCATGAAGGCTCCCATACATTTTGCGACCATCCTGGACACACTATCCGGACAGAAAAGCCTGTGCTACCGCCCCCATGACTCCCTAATTTCAGTACACTATGAGCTTCCCGCAGGGCCTGCAGATTGGGCCTGTGATCACCTCAGCCCTCACACTAACCCTAATTTGCATTTGCAGATTTCTGTCCCCAAAGCCCAGGCCCACATGCCCTCCAGGATGGGGTCTCTGGAGCCCCAGACAAGTGTGTGCATGTTCCCAAAGGAAACTCTGCCCTTCACTGTTGCCAAAACCCTGAAGATTAGGAGCAAAGTACAAAGCCCCTGAACACACCTCAATTCAAAGGAAAACTATGGACCCAAATGCACATTCTGACACACAATGAGGACCTGCCTCCAGGTAGATATCCAAGTCAAAGGCCCTGAGTCAGAAGATTGAACCTGACATGCCTCTAGGACTTCATCTATACCCGAGCTTAGGTTTTCAGGTGCCTGTCACCAGAGACCTGTTCTCCAATACCAACTTATATTCCAACATGTGGTTTCTGAGACACACAACAGAACCTCTCCTGTCCCCAGAAAGATATGTTGCTTTTGGTAGCTATGTCCATGACTCAGTGTAGGAGAATCCTGCATGGGCCCCTGACCACCCCAACATTCTAACGTCTCCCTGGATGCAAAGAAGCACTGTTATCCAACAGCATGAAACTCCATGTCAACTCAGGCCTCTTGGAACTTCGCCCCAGAGGCACCAGATCGAACCTGCCATGTTTCTCAGCTGCAAAGGTCATTGGAGTTGTGCTTTCCTGGCATCCATGTGAGATTCCTCTGCTACCCAAACTTTCCATATGGGGAAACTGGACCAAAGAAACCAGACTCCCCCTGTCCAGTAGAAGGAAACCTGGCTGTTTGGAGCATCTCACAAGACCCAGCGTGGGAAATCCTCCATGACCTCGGGAAACCACCCCGCCATTTGTCGGTCATCATAGACTCAAACTCCAGTGTGGGCAAGCATCTGACATCCGCCCTTAGTTAGGTGCTGGATATCTCAAATCAACCATTGCACACTGGAGCTGCCTACCGCTTGGCATTGAATTTAACCATAGCTTGTGTTTACAATTCCATTTTCAACCTCCTGGTCCACAAACCCACTTGATAGGGAATTCTGGAGCCACAACGCAGCATTCTGCCTACCACACAGAAAGAAGTTCTGCCTGTGATTCTGCCCAGAATCCCCACATGAGAATCCACCTGAATGGCCCTCGATGACACCTTAATATCATAGGCTGCAATGGGCACTCAGGCTCTGTCTGACACAACCTGAGCCACAATGTCCAGACAGCCATGCAGACAGGTAGTCCACATATTCTGCAGGAGGGAAATGCCGTGGCCCGAAGCCGTCATCTCTACTCAACCTGGGTATTCATGCGTCTCTCCCCAGACTAGCTCAAATCCCTGCCTATAGGGGAAGCTTAAGCACAAGAGTACTCCTCATTCCCGATGGCAGGAAACCTGGCTGTTGAGATGGGTGTCCACCCCTCAGAGTGGGAACCAGCTACATGGCCCATGAGATCACGGACACTCATGAGAGCCGCCTTGGGCATAAAGAGTCATTGCAACTCTCAGCGTGAGCCTACATTCAAACAAACTCCCTCGGTAGCTGGACCAGGAGCCCGCAGAGCGGGCCTGTCAGGTTCCAAGGTCCAAATCCTCACCTTCATTCATGTTTTCTAGGTGCCCAGAACAAGGATCTGTCTCTGGAATTCCTCTTGTGGGTGTCCCCTGAGACAGAAAACAGCAGTCTTCCCTTCCCCCAGAGACACCAAACTCTTGGGAACTGGCAAAATCCCCAGAAACGAGAAATCTCCCATAGCACCATGAAACTCTTACATTTTGTGACCTTCCTGGACGCACAATCCAGATAAAAAAGCCTGCACTACCGCCTCTATGACACCTTAATTTCAGTACAATATGAGCTGCACTCAGGGCCTGCAGATCGGGCCTGTGACCACCTCGACCCTCACCCTAACCCTACTTCATGTTTCCAGATTTCTGTCCACAAAGCCCTGGCCCACATGCCCTCAGGACGGGGCCTCTGGAGCCACACCAGACGACTGTGCCCACCCTCCTGAAGGAAACTCTATCTTCATTGTTGCCAAAACCCTGAAGATTAGGAGCAAAGTACAAAGCCCCTGAGCACACCTCTGTTTTTGAAGAATGCTCTGCACCCAAATGCACATTCTGAAACACAATGAGACCCTGCCTCCAGGCAGACATCCAAGTCAAAGGCCCTGAGTCTGCAGATTGAACCTGACATGCCTCTAGGACTTCATTGATACCAGAACTTAGATTTTCAGGTGCCTATTTAAAGGGGCCTGTTCCCCAATACCAATTTATATTCCAACATGTGGTCCCTGAGCCACACTACAAAACCGCTCCTGTCCCCAGAAGTATGCCTTGCTTTTGGTAGCTGTGTCCAAGTCACAGTGTAGGATAATCCTGCATGGCCCTCTGACAACACCAACATTCTAACTTCTCCATGGATCCCAACCAGCATTGTGATCCAACAGCATGAAACTACATGTCAACTCAGGCTGCTTGGAACTTAGCCCCAAAGTCACCAGATCAAACCTGCCATTTCCTCAGCTGCAATGGACCATGGAGGTGTGCTTTCTAGGCATCAAAGCAGGAGAGCTCTGCTACCCAAACTTTCCATATGGGGGACCCTGGAGCAAACAAACCAAAATTCCCCTGTCCAGTAAAAGGAAACCTTGCTGTTTGGAGCATCTTACAAGTCACAGCATGGGAAATCCTCCATGGCCTCTTGTGCCACCCCTCCATTTGTTGGTCATCATAGACACAAACTACAATGTGAACAAACATCTGACATCCGCCATTACTCAGGTGCTGGATAGCTCGAATCAGCCTTCTGATTGGCACTAGATTGAACTGTAGTTTGTGTTTACCATTCCATCCTCACCCTTCTGGTCCCCAAGGCCTCTTGACAGGGAATTCTGGAGCCACGATTCAGCATTCTGCCTGTCCCACAGAAAGAAGTGCCTGGTAAGTCTGCCAAGAAAAGACACATGAGGATCCACCTGCATGACCCTTGACGGAACCCTAATATCATAGGCCGCTGTGGGAACTCAGGCTCTGCCTGACACAACCTGAGCCATGACCTCCATTCAGCCACGCAGACAGCGGGTCCCATATTCTGCAGGTGGGACCTGTTGGCCCGAAGCCTGATGGCCCGAAGCCATTACATCTACTCAACCTGGATATTCAGGCATCTCTCCCCAGACCATAGCTCAAATCCCTGCCTATGGGGAAAACTGAAGACCAGGAGTACTTTTTCTTCCTGATGGCAGGAAACCTGACTGTTGGGATTTGTGTTCAACCCTCAGATTGGGAACCAGCTGTGTGGCCCATGAGGCCACGGTCACTCATGGGAACCACCCTGGGCACAAAGACACATTGTGATCCTCAGCCTGAGCATGCTTTCAAAAAAGCCCTCTTAGTTGCACCACCAGGATCCCACATTGAAGGCCTGATATGCCCCTAGTCCCAAATACTAACCCTTGTTGGGATATTCCAGGGGCCCAGACCCAGAGCCTGTTTCTGGAATCCCTGTTTTGGGTCACCCCTATGATGGAAACAACACTCTTCATTTCCCCAAGTGAAGCCACCAAAAAAGGCAATAGTTTGGTGGCCTTTTTTACCCAGAAAAGCCACCAAACTATTGGGAGCTGCTAGGATCCTAAGAGAGGAAAAATTTCCCATGTAACCATGAGACAACATCTGCATTCCGAGGCCATCCAGGACAAGAGTCCAGATATAAAAGCTTGTGCTACTCTACTGGGAATTTACCCTAAAGATACAAACGTAGTGATCCAAAGGGACACGTGCACCCGAATGTTTATAGCAGCAATGTCCACAATAGCCAAACTATGGAAAGAACCTAGATGTCCATCAACAGATGAATGGATCAAGAAGATGTGGTATATATACACAATGGAATACTATGCAGCCATCAAAAGAAATGAAATCTTGCCATTTGCGACAACATGGATGGAACTAGAGCGTATAATGCTTAGCGAAATAAGTCAAGCGGAGAAAGACAACTATCATATGATCTCCCTGATATGAGGAAGTGGTGATACAACATGGGGGCTTAAGTGGGTAGGAGAAGAATCAATGAAAGAAGATGGGATAGGGAGGGAGACAAACCATAAGTGACTCTTAATCTCACGAAACAAACTGTGGGTTGCTGGGGGGAGGGGGGTTGGGAAAAGGGGGGTAGGGTTATGGACATTGGAGAGGGTATGTGCTTTTGGGTAAATTGGAAGGGGAGATGAACCATGAGAGACTATGGACTCTGAAAAACAATCTGAGGGGTTTGAAGTGGCGGGGGGGTGGGAGGTTGGGGTACCAGGTGGTGGGTATTATAGAGGGCACAGCTTGCATGGAGCACTGGGTGTGGTGAAAAAATAATGAATACTGTTTTTCTGAAAGTAAATAAATTAAAAAAAAATAAAAAAAAGCTTGTGCTACTGCCTCGCATCACCCTAATTACAGTTCCTGACGAACAGCCCGCCAGGTCTACACACTGGGCCTGCGATCACTTCGCCACTAATCCTAGCCCTAGTTTGTGTTTGCAGACTTCTCGATCAAACCATGGATCACATTCCCTCCAGGATGGTGTCTCTGGAACCACACCACAGGACTTTGCCTGCCATACCCAAGGAAACTTTGCCCAACCCACTTGCCCAAACCCTCCAGATTAGAAAAACCTGCAAGGCCCCTGAGCCCACCCCAATACTGGAGGCTGCTCTAGACTCAAATGCACAGTCTGAAATACCCTTAGTCCCTACATCTAGGCAGACAATCAGGTCAATGGTCCGGCGTCTGAAGTCTGAATCACCGTTAGTCCCTACATCTAGGCAGACAATCAAGTCAATGGTCCAGAGTCTGAAGATTGAAACACACATGCCACTAGGACCTCATTGGAACCCCAATTAGGTTTTCATGCATCTGTCCTCAAAGGCCTGTTCTGGAATACCAACTTATGATACAACATGTGGTCCCTAAGCTACACAGCAGAAAAACTCCTGTCCCCAGAAGGAAAACGTACTCTTGAACCTGTGTCAAACCCTCAAATAAGGATACTCCTGAATGGCATTTTAGCCACCACTACAGTCCAAGATCTCTCTGGTAACAAACCAGCATTGTAACCCCTGTGCAAGACATTCCATGTCAACTCAAGACCTTGGTGCTTCACCCCAGAGCCAACAGAACGAAACTGTCATGTTCCTCAGCTGCGTGATCCATTGAGATATGCTTTTGGGGCATCCATGTGGGAGAGTTCTGCTACCCAAAATTGCCATATGGGGGACCCTGGAGCTAACATGCCAAACTCCACCTGTCCAGTAGAAATAAATCGTACTGTTTGGAGAATCTCACAAGCCTCTGCGGGAAATCCTCCATGTCTTCTGGATGCTAACACACCATTTGTCAGTCATCATAGACACAAACACCAGTGTGAGCAAACATCTGACATCCACCCTTACTCACATGCTGGATATCTCGCATAAGAAGCAGCCCATTGGAACTGCCTTCCGCCTGGCACTGAATTTAACCATAGCTTGTGTTTACAATTCCATCCTCACCTGACTGGTCTCCAAGCCCACCTGATAGGGAATGCTGGAGCCACAATGCAACTTTCTGCCTTCCCCATAAAAAGAAGAATTGTCTGGTGAGTCTGCCCAGGAACCCCACATGAGGATCAATCTACTCCTGCATTGAGGGAACCCTAATTTATAGACTGCCCTGGCCACTAGTGCTGTGTCTGACAGAGCCTGTGCCCTGATCTCATATCAGCCTTCCAGAGAGAAGGGCCTGAATCCAGCATGTAAGACCATCCATGGCCCAAGCCCATAATCTCTACTCGTCCTTGGTATTCAGGCATTTGTCCCCAGACCTTTGCTGGAATCCCTGTCAATGGGGGAATCTGAAGCACAATGGAGAACTCCTCCTTCCCCATGTCAGGAAACCTGGCTGTTGGGATGGGTGTTCAACCCTCAAAGTGGGAGCCAGCTGCATGGCCAATTAGACCACGCCCACTCCTGAGAGCCGCCCTGGGCACAAACCAGCATTGTGACCCTAAACCTGAGCATGCTTTCAAACAAGCCCTCTCAGTTACACCACCAGGATACATCATTGCAGGCCTGGGGCGAACCTAGACCCAAATCCTAACCCTTGGTTGGATTATCCAGGTGCCCAGACACAGAGACCATCTCTGGAATCCCTGTTTTGGGACACCCCTAAGATGGAAATCAGCACTCTTCCTTTCCCCGAAAAAACCACCAAACTATTGGGAACTGCCAGGATACGTTGAGAGGAAAAATCTCTCATGGATTCATGAGACAACACTTGTATTCCGAGGCCATTGTGGACACACAATCCAGATATAAAAGCCTGTGCTACTGCCTAGAGTCAGCCTAATTACAATTCCTGTCAATCTGTGCTCCAGGTCTACACACTGGGCTTGTGATCACATCGGCACTAACCCTAACCAAAGTTTGTGTTGGCAGACTTCTCTCTCAAAACTATGGCTCGCATGCCCTCCAGGATCTTGTCTCTGAAGCCACACCACATGACTGTGTCTCCATCCCCAAGGAAACTTTGGCCGTCATAGTTGCCCAAACCCTCCAGATTAGGAGAAACCTGCAAAGCTCCTGAGCCCACCCCAATATTGGAGGCCACTCTGGACATGAATGCGCAGTCTGAAACACCCTGATTCCCTACATCCAGACAGATATCCAAGTCAATGGTTCAGAGTCTGAAGATTGAACCTGACACGACCCTAGTACAGCATTGGAACTCCAATTCGGTTTTCAGGCATCTGTCCTCAGAGGCCTGTTCTGGAATAACAACCTATAATACAACATGTGGTCCCTGAGCCACACAACAGTATATCTCCTGTCCCCAAAAGGAAACTGTGCTCTTGGACCTGTGTCAAAACCTCAGGGTAGGAGAATCCTGCATGGCACCTTAGCCACCAACACGTTCTAAGATCTCCCTTGTAACAAACCAGAATGGTGACTCCTTTGTTAGAGATTCCATATCAAATCAAGGCCTTGGTACTTCGTCACAGAGCCACCAGAATGAACTTGCCATGCTCCTAAGCTGCATGGTCCATGGAGATGTACTTTCCAGGCATGCATGCGGGAGAGCTCTGCTATCCAAACGTTCCACATGGGGGACCCTGGAGCAATCAAATGAGACTCCACCTGTCCAGTAGAGGGAAAACTTGCTGTTTGGAGCATCTCACAAACCTCAGTGTGGGAAATCGTCCAGGGCATCTTTACGCCACCTTTCCATTTGTTGCTCATCATAGAGACAAACTCCAGTGTGAGCAAACATGTGACATCCGCCCTTTCTCACGTGCTGGATATCTCGAATAAGACGCTGCAAATTAGAACCGTCTTCAGCCTGGCACTGAATTTAACCGTGTCTTTCGTTTACAATTCCATTCTCACTCTACTCTTCACCATGCCCTCTTGATAGGTAATTCTGGAGCCAAAACGCATCATTCTGCCTTCCCCATACAAAGAAGAAGTGCCTGAGAGACTGCCAGGAAATCCCACATGAGGATCTGTATGCTCGGCCCTCAAGGGAACCCCGATTTATAGGTTCACTGGCCACTAGTGCTATGTCTGACAGAGCCTGAGCCCCGACCCCGTTTCAGCCACACAGAGAGTTGGACCCATGTCCAGCATGTAAGAGCAGCCATGGCCAACATCCGTCCTCTCGACCCATCCTTGGTAGTCAAGCATCTGTACCCAGACTTGTGCTAGAATCCCTGCCAATGGGGGATCCTTGAGCACAATAGTGAACTCTATTTTCCCCAAGGCAGGAAACATGGCTTTTGGGATGGTTTTCCAACCCTCAGAGTAGAAGCCAGCTGCATGGCCAATGAGACTACGTCCACTAATGTGGGCTGCCCTGGGCACAAACAGGCAAGTAGACCCTCAGCCTGAGCATGCTTTCAAGCCAGCCCTCTTTTGCACCACCATGATATAGCTTTGAAGGCCTGGTATGCCCCTAGGCCCAAATCTTAACCCTTGGTGGAATTTTCCATGCGCCCAACCCAGAGTCCTTCTCTGGAATCCCTGTTTTGGATACCCATTAAATGGAAAACAGAACTCTTCCCTTCCCTGAAAAAGCCAACAAAATATTGGGAAACACTGGGATCCTCAGAGAGGAAAAATCTCCCATGGATCCATGAGACCACACCTGCATTCCGAGCCATCCTGGACAAACAATCCAGATAGAAAAGCCTGTGCTACTGCCTTAGAGTCACAGTAATTAGAGTTCCTGACGATCTGCCATCCAGGTCTATGCATTGGGCATGCGATCACCTCACCACTAACCCTAACCCAAGTTTTCGTTTGCAGACTTCTCTCCCAAAACCATGGCTCACATGCCCTCCAGGATTGGGTCTCTGGATCCACAACACAAGACTGTGCCTACCATTCCCAAGGAAAATGTGCCAATCACAGTTGCCCAAACCCTCCAGATTAGGAGAAACCTGCAAGGCCCCTGAGCCCACCCTAATATTGGAGGCCGCTCAGGATGCAAATGCGCAGTCTGTAAAACCCTGTTCACCTACATCCAGGCAGACACCCAAGTCAATCTTCCTGAGTCAGAAGATTGAAACTGACATACCTCTAGGACCTCATTGGAACCCTAGATTAGGTTTTCAGGCCTCTGTCCTCAGAGGCCTGTTCTGGAGTACCAACGTATGATACAACATGTGGTCCCTGAGCCACACAACAGAACATCTCCTATCCCCATAAGGAAACCGTGCTCTTCGACTTGTGTCAAACCCTCAGGGTGGGAGAATCCTGCACAGCCCCTTAGCCACCAGCACATTCTAAGATCTCCCTGATAACAAACCAGCATTTTGACCCATCTGCAAGTGATTACCTCTCAACTCAAGGCCTTGGTACTCGCCCTAGAGCCATCAGAACAAACCTGCCATGTTCCTCAGCTACAATGGTCAATGGAGGTGTGCTTTCCAGGCATCCATGCGGTAGAGCTCTGCTACCCAAACTTTCCACATGGAGGACCGTGGAGCAAACAAACCAGTCTCCACCTGTCCAGTAGAAGGAAACCTTGCTCTTTGGAGCATCTCACAAGCCTCAGCTAAGGAGATCCCCGATGGCCGTTTGACGCCACCCCTCCATTTGTCAGTCACCATAGACACAAACTCCATTGTGTGCAAACATCTGACATTCACCCTTACTCAGGTGCTGGATATCTCGAATCAGCTGCTGCACATTGGAACTTCCTTCTCTTGGCACTGAACCATAGGGTGTGTTTACAATTCCACCCTCACCCTACTGGTCGCCAAGCCCTCTTTTTTTTTTTTTTTCCCAATTTATTTATTTTCAGAAAAACAGTATTCATTATTTTTTCACCACACCCAGTGCTCCATGCAAGCTGTGCCCTCTATAATACCCACCACCTGGTACCCCAACCTCCCACCCCCCCGCCACTTCAAACCCCTCAGACTGTTTTTCAGAGTCCATAGTCTCTCATGGTTCACCTCCCCTTCCAATTTACCCAAATTCCCTACTACTCTCTAACGCCCCTTGTCCTCCATGCTATTGGTTATGCTCCACAAATGAGTGAAACCATATGATAATTGACTCTCTCTGCTTGACTGATTTCACTCAGCATAATCTCTTCCAGTCCCGTCCATGTTGCTACAAAAGTTGGATATTCGTCCTTTCTGATGGAGGCATAATACTCCATAGTGTATATGGACCACATCTTCCTTATCCATTCATCCGTTGAAGGGCATCTTGGTTCTTTCCATAGTTTGGCGACTGTGGCCATTGCTGCTATAAACATTGGGGTACAGATGGCCCTTCTTTTCACGACATCTGTATCTTTGGGGTAAATACCCAGGAGTGCAATTGCAGGGTCATAGGGAAGCTCTATTTTTAATTTCTTGAGGAACCCACACTGTTCTCCAAAGAGGCTGCACCAACTTGCATTCCCACCAACAGTGTAAGAGGGTTCCCCTTTCTCCACATCCTCTCCAACACATGTTGTTTCCTGTTTTGTTAATTTTGGCCATTCTAACTGGTGTAAGGTGATATCTCAATGTGGTTTTAATTTGAATCTCCCTGAGGGCTAATGATGATGAGCATTTTTTCATGTGTCTGATAGCCATTTGTATTTCTTGATTGGAGAAGTGTCTGTTCATATCTTCTGCCCATTTTTTGATGTGTTTGTCTGTTTCGTGTGGGTTGAGTTTGAGGAGTTCATTATAGATCCTGGATATCAACCTTTTGTCTGTACTGTCATTTGCAAATATCTTCTCCCATTCCGTGGGTTGCCTCTTTGTTTTTTTGACTGTTTCCTTTGCTGTGCAGAAGCTTTTGATTTTGATGAAGTCCCAGAAGTTTATTTTCGCTTTTGTTTCCTTTGCCTTTGGAGACGTATCTTGAAAGAAGTTGCTGTGGCTGATATCGAAGAGATTACTGCCTATATTCTCCTCTAAGATTCTGATAGATTCCTGTCTCACGTTGAGGTCTTTTATCCATTTTGAGTTGATCTTTGTGTACGGTGTAAGAGAATGGTCGAGTTTCATTCTTCTACATATAGCTGTCCAGTTTTCCCAGCACCATTTATTGAAGAGACTGTCTTTTTTCCACTGTATATTTTTTCCTGTTTTGTCGAAGATTAATTGACCATAGAGTTGAGGGTCCATATCAGGGCTCTCTACTCTGTTCCACTGGTCTATGTGTCTGTTTTTATGCCAGTACCATGCTGTCTTGGTGATCACAGCTTTGTAATAAAGCTTGAAATCAGGTAAGGTGATGCCGCCAGCTTTATTTTTGTTTTTCAACGTTTCCTTAGCGATTCGGGGTCTCTTCTGATTCCATACAAATTTTAGGATTATTTGCTCCAGCTCTTTGAAGAATGCCGGTGGAATTTTGATCGGAATGGCATTAAAAGTATAGATTGCTCTAGGCAGTATAGACATTTTAACGATGTTTATTCTTCCGATCCAAGAGCATGGAATGGTCTTCCATCTTTTTGTGTCTTCTTCAATTTCTTTCATGAGTGTTCTATAGTTCCTCAAGTATAGATCCTTTACCTCTTTAGTTAGGTTTATTCCCAGGTATCTTATGGTTCTTGGTGCTATAGTAAATGGAATCGATTCTCTAATTTCCCTTTCTGTATTTTCCTTGTTAGTGTATAAGAAAGCCACTGATTTCTGCACATTGACTTTGTATCCTGCCACGCTGCTGAATTGCTGTATGAGTTCTAGTAGTTTGGGGGTGGAGTCTTTTGGGTTTTCCATATAAAGAATCATGTCATCTGCGAAGAGAGAGAGTTTGACTTCTTCATTACCAATTTGGATACCTTTTATTTCTCTCTGTTGTCTGATTGCTGTTGCTAGGACTTCTAATACTATGTTGAACAAGAGTGGTGAAAGTGGGCATCCTTGTCTTGTTCCTGATCTCAACGGGAAGGCTGCAAGCTTTTTCCCATTGAGGATGATATTTGCTGTGGGTCTTTCATAGATAGATTTGATGAGGTTCAGGAATGTTCCCTCTATCCCTATACTTTGAAGCGTTTTAATCAGGAACGGATGTTGGATTTTGTCAAATGCTTTTTCTGCATCAATTGAGAGGACCATGTGGTTCTTCTCTCTTCTCCTATTAATTTGTTGTATCACATTGATTGATTTACGAATGTTGAACCATCCTTGTAGCCCAGGGATGAATCCCACCTGATCATGGTGGATAATCTTTTTAATGTGTTGTTGGATCCTGTTGGCTAGGATCTTGTTGAGAATCTTAGCATCCATATTCATCAGTGATATTGGTCTGAAATTCTCCTTTTTGGTATGGTCCTTGCCTGGTTTGGGGATCAGGGTAATGCTGGCTTCATAGAAAGAGTCTGGAAGTTTTCCTTCTGCTTCAATTTTTTGAAACAGCTTCAGGAGAATAGGTGTTATTTCTTCTTGGAAGGTTTGGTAGAATTCCCCAGGGAATCCGTCAGGTCCTGGGCTCTTGTTTTTTGGGAGATTTTTGATCACTGCTTCAATCTCGTTATTAGATATCGGTCTATTCAGGTTGTCGATTTCTTCCTGGTTCAATTTTGGTAGTTTATATTTTTCCAGGAATGCATCCATTTCATCAAGGTTGCTAAGCTTATTGGCATATAACTGTTCGTAGTAACTTCTGATGATTGTTTCTACTTCCTTGGTGTTAGTTGTGATCTCTCCCCTTTCATTCATAATTTTATGAATTTGGGATTTCTCTCTTTTCTTTTGGATTAGTGTAGCCAGTGGCTTATCGATCTTATTGATTCTTTCAAAAAACCAGCTTCTAGTTTCATTGATACGTTCTACTGTATCTCTGGTTTCTCCCTCATTGATCTCAGCTCTAATCTTGATGATTTCCCTTCTTATGTGTGGAGTTGGTTTGATTTGTTGTTGATCCTCCAGTTCTTTAAGGTGTAGAGACAGCTGGTGTGTTCTGGATTTTTCAATTTTTTTGAGCAAGGCTTGGATGGCTATATATTTTCCCCTTAGGACCGCCTTTGCTGTATCCCATAGGTTTTGGACCGAAGTGTCTTCATTCTCATTGGTTTCCATGAATTGTTTCAGTTCTTCTTTGATCTCCTGGTTGATCCAAGCATTCTTAAGCAAGGTGGTCTTTAGCTTCCAGGTGTTTGAGTTCCTTCGGAACTTTTCCTTGTGATTGAGCTCCAGTTTCAAAGCATTGTGATCTGAGAATATGCAGGGAATAATCTCAGTCTTTTGGTATCGGCTGAGTCCTGATTTGTGACCCAGTATGTGGTCTATTCTGGAGAAGGTTCCGTGTGCACTTGAGAAGAATGAGTATTCTGCTGTTTTAGGGTGGAATGTTCTGTATATATCTATGAGGTCCATCTGGTCCAATGTGTCGTTCAATGCTCTTGTTTCTTTATTGATTTTCTGCTTCGATGATCTGTCTAATTCTGAAAGAGGCGTGTTAAGATCACCTACGATTAGTGTATTCATATCAATATGACTCTTTATCTTGATTAACAGTTTTCTTAAGTAATTGGCTGCTCCCATATTGGGAGCATAGATATTTACAATTGTTAGATCATCTTGGTGGATAGTCCCTTTAAGGATTATGTAGTGTCCTTCTGTATCTCTGACTACAGTCTTTAGTTTGAAGTCTAATTTATCTGATATGAGAATCGCTACCCCAGCCTTCTTTTGAGTCCCATTGGCATGAAAGATGCTTCTCCACACCTTCACTTTCAGTCTGCGTGTATCTTTAGGTTCAAAATGGGTCTCTTGTAGACAGCATATGGATGGGTCCTGTCGTTTTATCCAATCTGCAACCCTGTGCCGTTTTATGGGTGCATTGAGGCCATTCACATTGAGAGTGATTATTGATAGATACGTTTTTATTGACATCGAGTTACCTTTGAAGTCTTTCTTTCTGTAGAATGTCTCTATATTTCTGTTCAATGCTATTCTTGGGATTTTTCCTCTTTTATAGAACCCCCCTTAATATTTCCTGCAGTATCGGCTTGGTGGTTGCATAGTCTTTTAAGCCTTGCTGGTCTTGGAAACTCTTTATCTCTCCATCCATTTTGAATGTCAGTCTTGCTGGATAAAGTATTCTTGGCTGCATGTTCTTCTCATTTAGTGCCCTGAATATATCTTGCCAGCCTCTTCTGGCTTGCCAGGTCTCTGTGGACAGGTCTGACGTTATTCTGATGGGCTTCCCTCTGTAAGTAAGGAGCCTCTTTGCCCTGGCAGCTTTCAAGAGATTATACCTACAATTATAATTTCTCAATTTGACTATCAGGTGTCGTGATGTTTTTTTGGAGTGTATAATCTTGGGTGGAGACCGTTCAGCCTCTAGTACATGAACGCTGGTTTCATTCGCGAGATTCGGAAAGTTTTCATGAAGGACTTGTTCCACGACATCTTCTAGACTTCTTTCTTTCTCCTCCCCTTCAGGAATTCCAATAATTCTGACGTTGGAACGCTTCATGGCATCACTTATTTCCCTAATTCTGCTTTCGTGGGATCTAAGCTGTTTGTTCCAGGCTTCCTCCTGATCCTTTCTCTCTATCTGTTTGTCTTCCAGATCACTAATTCTATCTTCTGTCTCAGTTACCCTAGATTTGAGAGAGTTTAGATTGGATTGGAACTCATTGAGAGCATTGTGGACCTCCTCCCTGGTAGCTTTAAGCTCCGCCCTAACATTGTGAACATCCTGTCTGGTCGCTTTCAGTTTGGCTCTAATCAACTCTGTTTGGTCATCCATGGCTTTCTCCAACCTAGCTATTGCCTGGATAATTGTTAGCCTGAATTCTCTTTCCGACATATTGTCTATGTTGATAGCCGTTAGCTCTGTTGCGGAAGGTCCATCCTCTGTATTTTTCTTCTGTTGGGCATTCCTCCTCCTAGTCATTTTGGTGGGAGAAGACTGAACAGATGTAGCTGGATGTATCAACTCTGGTGCAGTCAAGGTGCACCCTGGAACACTTCCTGATCTCCGTCTCAGAAGCCTCAGTCTGGGTGCAGAAGCTGAATAAATTCCCCCTTGGATGCTGGCAGTGCAGGTTCCAAGTTAAAGACCCTGGGGGCGCAGGATCTTTTGCTCGTCCCCAAAGCCAAGGCAGTGGCGGCTGTCTGGGAGCTCCTGACCGCCAGAGAGGTTCCAAGCAGCGATCGCACACTGAGATTTTGCCGCTGGCCGGGGCTGGGAGTGCCCTGCTTGCGCGCACCTCTTTTCAGAGGCGGCTGTGGGTCGGGCGCGTGTCTGGGGCACTGAGAACGGGGCGCTGGTCCGTAAGCCGCAGGCTGGGCTTTTGCGCGCCTCTGTCCGGGGAAGAGTTTCGCGGGCGCGAGGCTTAGACTTTGAAACAATGGCCCGGGTCAAGAAGCGCCCCAGGGCCTTAGAAACCCAGGAGAGCTGGAGCGACGTGCACGCGCATCTCAAGCTTTGTGGTAGGGCTAGCGCGCGTTCTGCAGACCGGCTCCCATCCCCTCACAGGAGCCGGAACCCCGCGCTCTGGGGCACGCTGGCGGCTTAGGGACCAGGAGCCGGTTTCTCCGCCGCACTCTCTCTGCCTCCGCGCCGGGGAGGCCGTCTGGGACCGGGGACTCAAGCCCCTGTCCCTAGCCGCCCCGATTCCCACAGTTTGCCCCCGCGATCCTTTGCTCTTTTGGAGTGCTTTCAACCAGTCTCCGAGTTAATGCTGGTCCCCAGACGCAGGGCACTCTCGCTCGTATCGGGGTATTACTTTTGCACCGGTCGCCTCTGGTGGCTCCCTCCCCCTTTTGTTTATCTTCCGATATCAGTCCGCTGTTCCCATTCCGCTTTACCTGCTCACTGGCGTCTTCTGCCCCTGTAGAGATCCAGACGTGTATAATTCTGATCTCAGGCTGATTTCATGGGTGATCAGAGTTCTTTGGTAGGTAATCAGCTCACTTTGGGGTACCAGCTGAAAAGACGCCTCTTCCTAGTACCCCGCCATCTTGTCCCCCCCTCTCGCCAAGCCCTCTTGATAAGGAATTCTGGAGCCACAACACAGCATTCTGCCTTCCCCACAGAAAGTAGTGGTGCCTGGTGAGATTGCCAGGAAATTCCACATGAGGTTCAATCTGCTTGGCCCTCGAGGGATTTATAGGCTGCCTCGATTTATAGGCTGCCCTGGCCATTAGTTCTGTGTCTGACAGGGCCTGAGCCCCGACCTCCTGTCAGCCACCCAGAGAGCCGGGCCCATATCCAGCAAGTTAGACCAGCCATGCCACAGGTCCTTCAGCTCTACCCATCCTTAGTATTCAGGCATCTGTCCCCAGACCTTTGCTGGAATCTCTGCCAATGGGGGAACCTGAAGCACAATAGAGAACTCCTATTCCCGCAAGGCAGGAAACGTGGCTTTTGGGATGGGTTTCCAACCCTCAGAGCGGGAGCCAGCTGCATGACCAATGAGACCATGCCCACTCCTCAGGGCTGCCATGGGCACAAACCGGCATTGTGACACTCACCTTTAGCATGCTTTCAAGCCAGCCCTCTCAGTTGCACAACCAGGATCGGGCATTGAAGGCCTGGTACGTCCCTAGGACCAAATACTTACCCTTGGTGGGATTTTCCAAGCACCCAGACCCAGATCCCATCTCTGGAATCCCTATTTTGGGGCACCCCTATGTTGGAAACCACCACTCTTCCCTTCCACGAAAAAGCCACCAAAGTATTTGGAGCCACTGGGATCCTTAGAGATGAAAAATCTCTCATGGACCCGTGAGACTACACCTGCATTTTGAGGGCATCCAGGACACACAATCCAGATATTAAAGCCTGTACTACCACTTTAGAGTCACCCTAATTACAGTTCCTGATCAACTGTCCTCCAGTTCTATGCATTGGGCCTGCAATCACCTCGCCACTACCCCTAACCTGAGTTCGTATTTGCAGACTTCTCTCCGAAAACCATGCTCACATTCCCTCCAAGATGGGGTCTCTGCAGCCACACCAGAGGGCTGTGCCGGCCATCCCCAAGGAAACTGTGCCCATCACAGTTGCCCAAACCCTCCAGTTCAGGAGAAACCTGCAAGGCCCCTGAGCCCACCCCAATATTGGAAGCCGGTCTGGATGCAAATGTGCGTCTGAAACACCCTGATCACCTCCATCGAGGTAGACACCCAAATCAATGGGCCTGAGTCAGAAGATTGAACCTGACATGCCCCTAGGACCTCATTGGAACCCTAGATTAGGTTTTCAGGCATCTGTCCTCAGAGTTCTGTTCTGGAATTCCAACGTATGATACAACATGTGTTTCCTGAGCCACACAACAGAACATCTCCTGTACCTAGAAGGAAACTGTGCCCTTAGACCTGTGTCAGTCCCTCAAGGTGAGAGAATCCTACATGTTCCATTAGACACTAGCACATTCTATGATCTCCCTGGTAACAAACTAGCATTGAGACCCATCAGCAAGAAATTTCATGTGAAGTCAAGTGAATTCTCCAGCCACATCACAGCATTCTGCCATCCCCATAGAAAGAAGTGCCTGGTGAGTCTGTCCTGAAACCCTACTTGAGGATCAATCTGCTTGGCCCTCGAGGGAACCACAATTTATAGGCTGCTTTGGCCACTAGTTCTTTGTCTGACAGAGCCTGAAACCCTACCTAGTGCCCTCCTCCAAGAGAGCGGGGCCCATACCCAGCATGTGAGACCAATCATGGCTCAAGTCCATCATCTCTACCCATCCTTGTTATTCAGTCATCTCCCCCCTGTCCTTTCCTGGAATCCCTGCAAATTGGGGTGTTATGGTCCATAATCAAAGAAGCAGGACTGATACAGAGTGGAGATCAAGCAAAGCTTTATTTCATGCCAAGCACTGAGAATCAAACTGACCGGTCAAAGCCATCTTTTGCAAAGAGGCGACCCCTCCCAGCTTCACAGACTAACTTTTATAGAGGTAGTTTAGCCAGGCTATACACAGGTGGCCAATGAGATTGCAGTACACATAGAATACTGCACATGCATGGTATGTCTGCCTCACACAGAAAAAAAATGCTAAATAACACACATGTGCCCAACTGAATTTCAATTTACCTTAGGAGATATATGCGTGCCCCAATGATTGGATGTCTTCATCTGGCCTGACCCGCCCTTGTATCTAGGCTCTGCAATTAAGTTCATCTGGGAAGGGCAGGGTCAATCTAAGTTTAGTGCATAGGGTCAATCTAAGTTCACTACATAAACACAAAATGACACCCTCTGGCCAACCAGGCCCTTATATTCCCTCTTTTCTTTGAAGAGTAGTCAAATCCTTGATTTTCAGCCAGTTCTATGTTCTCTGGTTTTAAGGGGTTATATTGAGCATGTAAGTCTAACATTTTTATCGCTCTAGTTTTCTGTTGTACAAATGACACTAGTGCACAGTCGGCTGATGAGTTAGCCATTTACCGCTTCATCTAATTTCCTACCTATACTTTACATAAACAGGTAACAATAAGAGCAACAATAAACTCATAGTCTTTTGAGTCTTAGCTTTAGTCCCTGGTCAGCGGGGCCCATTGGCTGAGGCCCCTCTGGGGGGCATCTTCATACTCAGCTTGCTTGACGTGACTATCGTGAATCCAGGCTCTGATGCCTTCTACATTTATTGCTGTGGGGGTGGTCAGGATAACAGTAAATATTCCCTTTTTGCGAGGTTCCAAGTTCTCCACTTGATAGCGATGTATCCAATCCAAGTCCTTGTGTTGGTAAGGTTGTGGTTCCACCTCCATCTCCATACCAGTGCGGGCAGTCTGGATTTCGGCATGGGCTTTTTTTTAAAAGACTGACTGTAATGCCTGCAGTGACTGGAGTGCTGAGTGATCAGAAATTTCTGCTAGGGCAACCTCTTGTAGCCGAGGAGAGCGCGGGGGGGGTGTCTCCCAAACATTATTTCAAATGGGGTCACCTTGTTTAAATAGGGTGTACATCATTCCCTGAGGAGGGAAAAGGAAGGAGATCTACCCATCCACCGCCAGTCTCCAGAATTAGCTTTGTCAAGGTCTCTTTAAGAGTCTGGTTCATTCTCTCTACTTGCTCGGAACTCTGGGGCCGATAGGCACAATGTAGTTTCCAATTTGTGCCCACAGCCTTGGCCAATGTCTGTGAGACTGAGCTCACAAATGCAGGGCCACTGTCTGACCCAATCGCGAGAGGCAGCCCAAACCTAGGAATTATTTCTTCTAGTAACCTTTTTTGGCCTACCACTCCTGCCATCTCACGTTTGGTGGAAAAAGCCTCTACCTAGCCTGAAAAGGTATCTACAAAAACTAACATATATTTGAGGCCATATTTTAGAGGTTTCATTTCTGTAAAATCAATTTCCCAATAAATTCCTGGTTCCTTAACTCTTTCTCTTTCCCCTCTTCAAATTCTATTTCCTCCCACCTCAACTGCCTGGCATTGAGCATATCTATCAAGTACATCCTGAACCATATATCCTAATTTAGAAACCTGGAATTGCTTGCCTATAAGGTCCTTGGGTTTGCGTATCACCAAATAAGTACCCTGATGTATCTGGGCTACTAACTTCTTACCTAGTCTTTGAAGAAGAATTAAATTTCCTCTTTTAGTCTTAGCCCAGTCTCTTTCATAGTCTAATTTATCTCATTTTGGTAAATAGTTTAAATCTTCATCTGAATAGTCGGTTTTTCTCATAGGGCTAGAGCCGGGAGTGTAACCAGCTTTTGCACTTTTCTCAGGCTGCTTGCTTTGTGGCTTGATCTGCTAAGTGGTTTCCTTTTGAAATCAGAACAGTCCCCTTTTGGAGTCCCTGACAATGTGGAAGGGCTTGGTAACATCTGGGATGGCCAATGCTGGGGCACTCAATAAGGCTGTTTGTAATTCCTGAAATGCTCCTTCTGCCTCAGCTGTCCACTCTATCATAGTGAGCCCTCCTTTTGCCAGTTCGTAGAGAAGTCAGGTAATCTCTGCAAACCGCAGTATCCACAGCCTACAGTAGCACACTGTCCCAAAAAACTCCCTTACTTGTCAGGACATGGTGGGGCAGGCGTATTGGGTGATCACCAGTTTCCTGGACTCAGACAGTGAACACACTCCATCATGGAGATCAAAGCCTTTAAGTAGTATGGCTCTGACAGAGCTGTGCTTTCTTTGCTGACACCCAATACCCTTTTTCGTGCAGAGTCTGTAAGAGAGCTCTTGTCCCTTGCAAACATGACTCATAGTCCTCAGTGGCTACTGGCAAATCATCAACGTACTGTAACAGAGTGAGTCCTGGGTTGGAGGTTCTGTACTCACGCAAATCCTCATGTAGGTGCTCATCGAAGATAGTGGGCGAATTCTTGAACCCTTGGGGAAGTCTTGTCCAGGTGAGCTGACCTTGGAATCCTTCCTGTGGGTCAGACCACTCAAAAGCAAAAAGGTGCTGAGAATTCCTTTGCTAAAGACATGCAGAAAAAATGCATCCTTGAGCTCTAAGATGGTATACGCAGTTCTTTGGGGGCCCTGGAGGTAGAGTAGGGTATAGGGGTTAGGCACCATTGGGTGGATATCTTCAACCCATTTATTAACTTCCCACAAGTCCTGTACCGGTCGGTACCCCCCAGTCACGGCCTTGTTGACGGGCAACGAAGGTGTGTTCCATGGAGATTTGTAAGGAACTAGGATCCCCTCTCCTTGGAGGTGACTAATGTGTTTTCTCATCCCTTCCTTTGCTTCCTGGGGAAGGTGGGTATAGCCAAATGCAAACAGCCATAGCTGACGCCTTTAATTGTACCACCACAGGAGGTTGTACCTTGGCCAAGACAAGGGGTTTCCCTTTTGCCCAGACCTCAGGAAACTCCTCCTGTAGGATTTGGAGAAGGCTCTCCCAACTTTGTTTCCTCTGGGTTTGATACTGGCTGGTAAAGGAGATATTCGTCTACTGCTGCCATAAGCACTTGTAGTGGGTTATCTCAAGGTTACAGTCATGCCTCCTTCTGAGAACTGAATGCCACCACTTAACTTTTGGAGGAGATCTCTTCCCATCAACTTATATGAGGCATTAGGGAGGACCAAAAACTGATGTTTAACTATTCCCGAGGCCAAATTTAAAGTCCTTTCTGTTGCCCATTTTTGTCTCTCTGTGCCATTTGCTCCTTGTACCCAGACTTCGTCTCCAAGTAGTGTTCCCATAGGTTTAAGTAATGATGAAAATTGGGCTCCCATGTCCACCAAAAAATAAACTGATTTCCCCTCCACTTCAATTTTTACCTGAGGTTCGGGGAGGGGCTTCGAACCATAACCCCTTCAATCTCTGGTGGCAAGCATTGTTGTATTCATTTTGGGGCACTCCCTGGCCCAATGTCTTCTTTCCTTACAGTAAGCACACTGATCTGAATCTAAGTCTTCCTGGCTGCCTTCTCTGTGCTTAGGCTTTTCCTTCCATTTACTATCCTCTACCCATTTCCTCTCTGCCTCATGTAATGCCAAAACCTTAACCAGTTTTTTTGGTCTGTTTTTCATCCTCCTGTGCATCCCTGTTGTTAAACACCTTTTCTGCTATTCCCACTAACTCAGTCAGATTATTCCCTTCAAATCCTTCAATTTTCTGAAGTTCCCTATATCTGGGGTGACTGACTGACAAAGCAAGATCGTCGAAGTGATCTATTATGCAACTTCCCTGAAGTATACCTCAAGTTGTCTAGCTTAAGTAAACAAACACTTAAAGACAATCAAATCTAGAATTTAACGTCCATAAAGGTGTGCTATTAAAACACATTTTTTTCTCTCTAAAATAACCCTCATTTTCAGAGATAGCTAAATCAGGACCAATTTATTTGAAAAACAAGTCCAGTTTTAACAAGCTTGGCCTAATTATTTACATAAGCTCAGCAAGAACAGTGAGGGATCATATAAATCTTTTAGAATCTGCTCTCTTGAACTTCTCATAAGGAATCTCTAGGTTGAACTTATGATATCCTCTCCAGGTCAGAGGCCAAGCTAAATACTTGCTGTCAGACATGCCTGCCGTACCTGTTGATTTGGGTGATTTCCTCTTCCTGAGGCCCCCAAAGAATCCTGAGGTTCCTGCACCTGCCAGGAATTAACATCCTTTACTCACCTGGTGAGGCTGCTGGGAACTCTGTAAGCAAAGTATCAGGCCAACAGTTCCAAAGGGCTTTACAGTTCCAGGTTTTATAAAGTTACCCTTAGTTCCTTTAAGCTGGGTAGTCATATCTGAGTCTTTTCTAATATGGCATTCCAGTCAAAGCCATGGTTAAATAAAATAACCAATGTTTCCTATGGTGTCCTGTTACAAGGAGAACAGATTCTCATTGAACTTATGCAAATGACTGATTGCCATGGAAGAAAAAATACTTGCTGAGGCCTTTTGATTTCAGAGGATTCAGATAGAGAGAAAGAGTTGACTACCTTGATTTGGTTGCAAATGACTACATTTTATCTCTGTAAGTTACAGATAACTTAAGAATAAGTTTTCCTAGTCTGGAAGAGCAAACATAAGACAAAACATCAAGAGATACAACATTGCAGTCTTTCAGTTCACCTAGTCCCATGTTAATAATTCTAATTTAGTTCAAATGCAGCTTTTACTTCTGTAAATTATTACCCATTTCTGTTCCAGAATTTCCACATATCAAAGACCTGTATTTGTCCTGAAAGTCTCCCATATGAATTTTGAGACAGAATTTATCTTACAAGAGAATTAAAACAATTACAAATGAAAAAAACTCAGAAGAGATATGGTAAAGAGCTGGTGAGATGAGAATTTACAATGTAACTGGCAAGAAAATCAGGTTACTTCTGTGACATGTAACATTTCCATAATCACAATATCAAGTGGTGATCTATCGACATATTAAAACTTTAGGAAATGCATGGCATTTTCCGAAATGTAACCCAAGGTTTATCATTGGTTTAAATCCTGTAAACAATTGCTAAAACCTTAGAAAGTTTTAAAACACATGCCTAAATATAATTTGGGATGTTAAACACCAGATAAAACAAAACGTAGAAACTGAATTTTCTGGGCAGGCAAAGAGAAAACCATAACAGATCAATTAACTTAAGAAATCTCTGTCTTTTTAAACAGAGAGAAAACCAGCTTTTCTATACCAGTGTCTTTTTATTTTTAATAAGCAGATAATGAGTTTACTAGGTTTCCCTCCCATGGTGAATGATGTTGCAGACAAAGGGAGGGGTATCTTTCAGATGCTGTCCTGCTCACGTCCCTCGCGGGAACTTAGGAGCGTCTTAGCTAATGTCTGTTCATATAAACCCCGAACCAGGACACTCCGTGGAGTAGATGACCGTTATGCCATATGACGCCCCGTGAGACTCAGGGTGCAGCCGACTCAGACTCCTTAATGGAAGTGGAGCCATACAGACACATTCACACAGTCAGGCACTTTTCAGATTCAAACTTTTACAAATCTCCTAGTTTTTACATACAGAGTTGCTTTTCTCATTTCCATCAGTCTTAATTACACTTAACAGAATTTTGTACTCTTAGAAATACCTGAACCTCTACTGAAGACTAAATATAATCCAATTGCGAATTAGTACAACAGAATTCTTTAGATGGCAAATTTATCAATCAGTTAAGCACAGAACGTGTTCACCAGCAGATTTCAAAAGCACAAACCCAGTTCTAGCAACCAACTCTCTAGTATTTTATCCCATTTGGTTAAGACCTACATGTCCAACTAATTTAATTCTATTTGTCATTCAAGCAACCCTTCGGAGTTCCAGGTTACCAAAGACTTTGGAAGCCACTTTAACAATTACCCATTAAAACATTGAGACAGACAAATAACCATCTCCACGTCAGATGCCATGCTTTCTCGCCAGCAAGGGGGAGGGGCTATGCAGTCCACGTTGGGCCAGAAAAGGCAAGGAATTCCCCAAAACAAAGGGAGTTTCTGCAGCTGCTTGGGAATATTACTTAACATCTCTGTCTAGAGGTCGGTTCATCCAGCAGTGCCAGTTCTTTTTACCAAAAGTGGCCCACTGGGCACTATATTCCACACCCGGCTCCAATGAGCCAGCATTGGGCACCTTAACCCAGCATTCAACTAACCCCAGTTGACTCCAGTCTTAGTCCTTAACACACAAAATGAGTGAGCGAGAAGTCTTACATCTATTATGAAGAATGTAAAGATGAAGTCAGAGTCCCCATACTCTCTGCTTGCCCCATTCCTTAAATCATAACAAACAACACAACAGACAACAAAAGGACCAGGCAAAGACAACTGCAGGCCCAAGGATTCTTACCCATAACCTGCCACTGGGTTTTATCCCCCGACCACCTAGTGGGATGCAAACCCCTCAACCACCCAGGGGGACTCGAACCCCTCAACTACCCATGGGGACTCGAAACCCCCAACTGTCTAGGGGAACTCAAACCCCCGGACCACCCATAGGGACTCAAACCCCTTGACTGTCTAGGGAGACTTGAACCCCCTCTCCTTCTATGGGGACTCGAATCCCCCAACCACCAAGGTGGACTCGAACCCCCCCACCATCTAGGAGGACTCGAACCCCCTGGCTGTCTAGGGGGACACGACCCCCCCAACCATGTAGGGGGACTCGAAACCCCCGGCAGGCCCCTGACTGACTGGGGGACTCGAACACCCCAGCTACAGCCTAGGGGGACTCGAAACCCCCAACCGCCCGGGGGACTCACCCCCCCCAATCAATCTACCAGCAGAAGAATGGGTCATCCCCGCATCCACACCAGCCCTGGGGGGCACGGCTGCATCCATCTTCTCACTGGTGGGCCATACCATGGAGCTCTAACCAGACAGACATATAGGATACCGTGATCTTACTTCTGGAGGCTTTTCCCAAAAATCCCAATGCTGGCTCAGTTCTCGTCATGTGAATCCAGGTGCCCACTCCAATGATAGGGTCCGTAATCAAAGGAGCGAGACTGAGACAAAATGAAGGTCAGGCAAAGCTTTATTTTGCGCCACCATTGAGAATCAAACTGACTGGTCAGGGCCGTCTCTTGCAAAGAGGCAACCCGTCCCAGCTGCAAGGCCAATGAGACCACACCCACACACCCACACCTGCCTAGGGCACAAACAGGCATTGTGACCCTCAGCCTGAGCATGCTTTCAAACAAGCCCTCTCAGTTGCACCACCAGGATACCACATTGCAGGCCTGATATGCCCCTAGTCCCAAATCATAACACTTCGTGGGATTTTCCAGGCACCCAGAGCCAGAGTCTGGCTCTGGAATGGATGTTTTGGGGCGTGCCTAAGATGGAAAACAGCACTCTTCCCTTCCCTGAAAAAGCCACCAAACTATGGGGAGCCTCCAGGATCCTTAGAGAGGAAAAAAATCTCCCATGGACCCATGAGACCACACATGCATTCCGAGGCCATCCTAGACACACAATCCCGATAGAAAAGTCTGTGCTACCTCCTTCCAGTCACCATAATTACATTTCCTGATGAGCTGCCCTTCAGGTTTAGGCATTGGGCCTGTTATCACCTCTCCACTAATCATAACCTGATTTGGGTTTGCAGACTTCTCTCCCAAAACCATGGCTCACATGTCCTCCAGAATGGGGTCTCTGGAGCCATAGCACAGGACTGTGTCTGCCATCCCCAAGGAAACTGTCCCTGTCACAGTCGCCCAAACTCTCTAGATTAGGATAAGCCTGAAGGGCCCCTGAGCTCACCCCAATATGGGATGCAGCTCTGGAGGCAAAAGCCCAGTCTGAAGCACCCTGATCAGCTCCATCCATGCAGACACACAAATCAATGGTCCAATGTCAGAAGATTGAAACTGACATGCCCCTAGGACCTCATTGGGTCCCTAGATTAGGTTTTCAAGCATCTGTACTCAGAGGCCTGTTCTGGAAAATCAACTTATAATACCACATGTGTTCCCTGAGCCAAACAACAGAATTTCTACTGTCCCCAGAAAGAAACCATGATCTTGGACCAGTGTCAAACACTCAGGGTGGTAGAATCCTGCATGTCCCCTTAGCAACCAGCACATTCTAAGATCTCCCTGGCAACAAATTAGCATTGAGACCGATCTGCAAGAGATTCCATGTCAACTCAAGGCCTTGATACTTCATGTCATAGACACCAGAACAAACCTGCCATGTTCCTCAGCTGCAATGGTCATTGGAGGTGTGCTTTCCACACATCCTTGCGGAAGTGCTCTGCTACCCAAACTTCCCACATGGAGGACACTGGAATAAACAAACCAGACTCCACCTGTCCAGTAGAATGAAACCTTACTGTTTGGAGCATCTCCAAAGCCCCAGCGAAGGAAATACTCCATGGCTTCTTGACGCTACCCCTCCATTTGTTGTTCATCATAGACACAAACTCCAGTGTGAGCAAAACTCTGACATCATCCTTACTCAGGTGATGAATATCTCGAATAAGCCACTGCACACTAGAACTGCCTTCTGCATGGCACTGAATTTAACTGTAGCTTGGGTTTACAATTCCATCCTAACCCCCATGGACCCAAATCCCTCTTGGTAGGGAATTCTCAAGCCACATTGCAGCATTCTGCCTTCCCCATAGAAAGAAGTGCCTGGTGAGTCTGCACAGAAACGTGAAATGTGGTTCAATCTGCTCGGCCATTGAGGGATTTATAGGCTGCCTCGATTTACAGGTTACCCTGGCCACTAGAGTAGTGTCTGACAGAGCCTGAGCCCCAAACTCGTGTAAGCCACCCAGAGAGAGGGCACCGTATCCAGCATGTGAGACTAGCCAGGGCCCAAGTCCATCAACTCTATCCATCCTTGGTATTCAGTCAACTGTCCCCAGGCCTTTGCTGGAATCGCTGCCAATGGGGGAACCTGAAGTACAATAGAGAACTCCTCCTTTTCAATTGCAGGAAACCTGGCTGTTGGGATGGGTGTCCAACCCTCAAATTGAGAGCCAGCTACATGGCCAATGAGACCATGCCCATTCCTAAGGGCCGCCCTGGGAACAAACAGGAATTGTGACCCTCAGCCAGAGTATGCTTTC
Source organism: Neogale vison (assembly GCF_020171115.1). Classification (NCBI taxonomy): domain Eukaryota; kingdom Metazoa; phylum Chordata; class Mammalia; order Carnivora; family Mustelidae; genus Neogale; species Neogale vison. The sequence continues at coordinate 147,416,834 of NC_058092.1, read as the reverse complement.
AAACAAGCCCTCTCAGTTGCACCACCAGTACCCGCATTGCAGGCCTGGGACGTCCCTAGGCCCAAATCCTAACCCTTCATGGGATTTTCCAGGCATGCAGACCCAGAACCCGTCTCTGGAAACCCTGTATTGGGACACGACTAAGATGGAAAACAGCACTCTTCCCTTCCCCGAAAAAGCCACCAAAGTATTGGGAGAAGAGGGGATCCTTAGAGCGGAAAAATCACCCATGGACCCATGAGACCACACCTGCATTCCAAGGCCATACTGGTCACACAATCCAGGTAAAAAAGCCTGTGCTACCTCCTTCCAGTCACCTTAATTACAGTTCCTGATGAGCTGCCCTCCAGGTCTATGCATTGGGCCTGAGATCACCTCGCCACTAACCCTAAAACAAGTTTGTGTTTGCACACTTCTCTCCCAAAACCATGGCTCACATGGCCACCAGGATGGGGTCTCTGGAGCCACAGCACAAGATGAGGCCTGCGATCCCCAAGGAATCTTTGCCAGTCACAGTTGCAAAAACCCACCAAATTAGGAGAAATCTGCAAGGACCCTGAGCCAACTCCAATATTGGAGGCCGTTCTGGAAGCAAATGTGCAGTCTGAAACACCCTGATCACCTAAATGCAGGCAAACACGCAAGTCAATGGGCCTGAGGTAGAAGATTGTACCAGACATGCTCCTAGGACCTCATTGGAACCCTAGAATAGGTTTCAGGCATCAAGGCCTGTTCTGGAATACCACCGTATAATATAACTTTTGGTCCCTGAGCCAAAAAACAGAACTTGTCCATTCCCCCAGAATGAAGCCGTGCATTCAACCTGTGCCAAATCCTCAGGGTAGGAGAATCCTGCATGGCACCTTAACCACCAGCACATTCTAAGATCTCCCTGGTAACAAACCATCATTATGGCCCATCTATAATAGATTCCCTGTCAATTTAAGACCTTGGTACTTCGCCTAGTACCACCAGAATGAACCTGCCATGTTCTTCAGCTGCAATGGTCAATGGAGGTGTGCTTTCCAGGCATCCATGTGGAAGAGATCTGCTACCCAAACTTTCCACATGGGGGACATTGTAGCAAACAAACCAGACTCCCCAATCTGGTAGAAGGAAACCTTGCTATTTGGAGCATCTACAAGCCTAAGCATGGGAAATCCTCCAAGCCTTCTTTACGCAACCCCTCCACTTGTCGGCCATCATAGACACAAACTCCAGTGTGAGCACACATCTGACATCCGCCCTTACTCAGGTGCTGGATATCTTGAATCCGACACTGCACATTGGAACTGCCTTTTTCTTGGCACTGAATTGAACCGTAGCTTGTGTTTACAATTCCATCCTCAACCTACTGGATCCCAAGACCTCTTGATAGGGAATTCTGGAGCCACAATGCAGCATTCTTCCTTCCCCATAGAAAGAAGAAGAGCCTGGAGAGTCTGCCCAACAATGACATATGAGGATCAATCTGCTCGGTCCTCGAGGGAATCCCGATGTATAGGCTGCCCTGGCTACTATTGCTTTGCTGACCAAACCCGAGACCAGACATTTTTTCAACCCCCCAGAAAGTGGGCCCCATCTCCAGCATGTGAGACTGACCATGGCCCAAGTCTGTCATCTCTACCCATCCTTGGTATTCAGGCAACTGTTCCAGACATTTGCTGGAATCCCTGACAATGGGGAACCTGAAGCACAATAGAGAACTCCTCCTTCCCCATGGCAGGAAACCTCGCTGTTGGGATGGGTTTCCAGCCCTCAAAGAGGGAGTCAGCTATATAGCCAATGAGACCACACCCACTCCTGAGATCTGCCCTAGCACCAACAGGCATTGTGACCCTCAGCCTGAGCATGCTTTCAAACAAGTCCTCACAGTGGCACCACCAGGATCCCGCATGCAGGCCAGGTATGCCCCTAGGCCTAAATCCTAACCTTTGGTGGGATTTTCCAGGTGCCCAGACCCAGACCCCAAATCTAGAATCCCTGTATTGGGGCACCCTTAAGATGTAAAACAGCACTCTTTCTTTCCCTGAAAAAGGTACCAACTATGGAGAGCTGCCAGGATCCTTAGAGAGGAAAATTCTCCCATGGACCCATGAGACCACACCTGCATTCTGAGGCCATCTTGGACACACAATCCAGAAAGAAAACCCTGTGCTACTGCCTTCTATTCACCCTATTTACAGTTCCTGATGTGCTGCCCTCTAGGTCTATGCATTGGGACTATTCGCCTCCCCACTAACATTAACCCGAATTTCAGTTTTCAGAATTCTCTCCCAAAACCATGATCTCATGGACCAAGGATGGGGCATTTGGAGCCACAACACAGGACTGTGCCTGCCATCACCAAGGAAACTGTGCCCGTCATAGTTGCCCAAACCTTCAAGATTAGGAGAAACCTGCAAATCCCCTGAGCCCACCCCTGTATTGGAGGTTGCTCTGGTGCAAACCTGCAGTCTGAAACACCCTGATCACCTACATCCAGTCAGACAGCCATGTGAAAGGTCCTGAGTCAGAAGATTGAACCTGTCATGCCCGTATGACCTCATTGGAACCCTAGATTAGGTTTTCAGGCATCTGTCCTCAGGGTCCTGTTCTGGAATGCCAACATATGATACATGTGGTCCCTAAGCCTCACAACAGAACATCTCCTGTCCTGAGAAGGAAACTGTGCTTTTTGACGTGTTCCAAATCCTCAGGGTTGGAGAATCCTGTATGGCACCTTAGCCACCAGCACATTCTAAGATCTGCCTGGTAACAAACCAGCATTGTGGCCCATCTGCCAGAGATTCCATGTCAACACAAGGCCTTGGTCCTTCGCCTCAGAGGCACCAGAAAGAACCTGCCTTGTTCCTCAGATGCAATGCTCAATCGAGGTGTGCTGTCCAGCTATCCATACAGGAGAGCTCTACTACCCAAACTGGAGGACTCTGGAGAAAACAATCCAGATTCCACCATTCCATTAGAAGAAAACCTTGCTACTTGGAGCATCTCACAAGCCTCAATGTGGGAAATCCCCCATGGCCTCTTGACACCACCCCTCCATTTGTCGGTCATTAGAGACATAAACTCTAGTGTGAGCAAACATCTGACATCTTCCCTTATTCAGGTGCTGGATATCTCGAAAAAGAACTTCACATTTGAACTGCCTTCTGCTTCACATTGAATTGTTCAGTAGCTTGTGTTTACAATTCCATCCTCACCGTACTGGTCCCCAAGGCCTCTTGATATTGAATTCTGGAGCAAAAACGCAGGATTCTACCTTCCCCATAGAAAGAAGTGACTGCTGAGTCTGCCCAGAATCCCCACAAGAGTATCAATAGGCTCGGCTCTCAAGGGAACCCCGATTTGTAGGCTTCTCTGGCCACTAGTGCTGTTTCTGACAGAGCCTGAGCCCAGACCTAGTGTCAGCCACCCTGAGAGTGGGCCCCATATCTAGCATGTGGGACTGGCCATGTCCCAGGTCCATCATCTCTACCCATCGTTGGTATTCTGGCTTCTATCCCCAGACATTGCTGGAATCCTTCCAATGGGGGAACCTGAAGCACAATAGAATACTAATCCTTCCCCAAGGCAGGAAAACTGGCTGTTGGGATGGAATTCCAACCCTCAAACTGAGAGCCAGCAGCATGGCCAAAGTGACCACGCCCACTCATGAGGGCTGCCCTGGGCACAAGCAGGCATTGTGACCCACAGCATGTGTATGCTTTCAAACAAGTCCTCTCAGTTCCACCACAAGGTTCACGCATTGCAGGCCTGGTACGCCCCTAGACCCAAATTCTAAACCTCAGTTGGATTTTACAGGCACCCAGACCCAGAGCCAGTCTCTGGAATCCCTGTTTTGGGGCACCTCTAAGATGGAAAACAGCAATCTTACCTTCCTCGACAAAGCTACCAAACTATGGGGAGCTGCCAGGGCCCTTAGAAAGGAAAAGTCTCCCATGGACCCATGAGACTTCACCTGCATTCCAATGCCATTCTGGACACACAATCCAGATAGAAAAGCCTATGCTACCACCTTCCAGTCACCCTAATTACAGTTCCTGATGTGCTGCCCTCCAGGTCTATGCACTGTGCCTGCGATCACCTTGCAACTAACCCGAACCCGAATTTGTGTTTGCAGACTTCTCTCCCAAAACCATGGCTCACATGCCCTCCAGGATGGGGTCTCTGGAGCCACACCACAGGACTGTGCCCGCCATCCCAAAGGAAAATGTACCCATCACAGTTTCTGAAACCTTATAGATTAGGAGAAAACTGAAAGGCACCAGAGCCCACCCCAATATTGGCAGCCGCTCTGGATGCAAATGTGCAGTCTGAAACAACCTGAACATCTCCATCCAGGCAGACAGCCAAGTTAATGGTCCTGAGTCAGAAGATTGAACCTGACATGCCCCTAGGACCTCATTGGAACCCCAGATTGGGTTTTTAGGAACCTGCCTTCAGGGACCTGTTCTGAATACCTCCTTATGATGCAACATGTGGTCCTTGAGCCACAAAACAGAAAATATACTGTCCCCAGAAGGAAACCGTGCTCTTCGACCTGTGCCAAACCCTCAGTGTAGGAGAATCTTGAATGTAATGTTACACACCAGCACATTCTAAGATATCCCTGGTAACAAATGCACATTGTGGCCCATCTGAAAGACATTCCATGTCACATCAAGGCCTTTGTACTTCGCCCACAGCCACCAGAAAGAACCTGACATGTTCCTCAGCTGCAATCATCAATAGAGGTGTGCTTTCCAGGCATCCATGCGGGAGAGCTCTTCATCCTAAACTTTCCACATGGGGAAACCTGGAGCAAACAAACCGGACTCCACCTGTCCAGTGGTAGGAAACCTTGTTGTTTGGAGCATCTCAAAAGCCTCAGTTTGGGAAATCCTCCATGGCCTCTTGACGCCACACCTCCATTTGTCAGTCATCATAGACACAAACTCCAGTGTGAGCAAATATCAGACATTCCTCAGGTGCTGGATATTCGAATCAGCCGCTACACACTGGAACTGCCTTTCACTTAGCACGGAATTGAACCCTAGCTAGTGTCTACAATTCCATCCTCACCCTACTGTTCCCCAAGGACTCTTGATAGGAATTGTAGAGCCTAAACGCAGCATTATGCCTTCCCCATAGAAATAAGAAGTGTCTGGTGAGTCTGCCCAGAAAACCTACATGAAGATCAATCTGCTTGGCCCTTGAGGGAACCCCGATTTATAGGCTGTCCTGGCCACTAGTGCTGTGTCTGACAGAGGCTGAGCCCCGAGCTTGTGTCAACCACCCAGTGAGCGGGACCTGTATCTAGCAGGTTGGGCTGAACATGGCCCTACTCCATCATCTCTACAAATCCTTGGTATTCAGGCACCTGCCCCCAGACCTTTGTTGTAATCCTTGCCATTGGGGGAACCTGGAGCACAATAGAGAACTCCTTCTTCCCATGGCAGGAAACCTGGCTGTTGGGATGGGTGTCCAACTCTCAACGTGGGACACAGCTCCATGGCCAATGCGCCAAAGCCCTCTCCTAGGGGCTGCTCTGGGCACAAACAGGCATTTTGACACTCAGCTTGAGCATGCTTTCAAACAAGCCCTCTCAGTGGCACCACCAGGATCCCGCATTGCAGGCCTGGTATTCCCCTAGCCCCAAATCCTAACTTTTGGTGGGATTTTCCAGTCAAACAGACTCAGAGCCCATCCTTGGAATCCCTGTTTTGGGTATCCCTAAGATGGAAAACAGCACTCTTCAGTTCACCAAAAAGTTAACCAAACTATGGGGAGTCGCCCAGATCCTTAGAGAGGAAAAGTCTCCCATGGACCCATGAGACCACACCTGCATTTGGAGTCCATCCTGGACACACAATCCACATAGAAAAGCCTGTGCTACCGACTTCCCAACACCCTAAGTACAGTTCCTGACTAGCTTCCCTCAATGTCTATGGATTGGGCCTGCGACCACCTTGAAACTAACACTAACCCGAATTTTTGTTTGCAGACTTCTCTCTCAAAACCATAGCTCACATGCCCTCTAGGATGGGGTCTTTGGAGCCACACCACAGGACTGTGCCTGCAATCCCCAAGGAAACTTTGCCCATCACATTTCCCCAAACCCTCTGATTAGGAGAAACCTCCAAGGCCCCTGATCCCACCCCAATATTGCAATCCATTCTGGATGCAAATGCACAATCAGAAACACCCTGATCACCTACATCCAGGCAGACACCCACGTCAATGGTCATGAGTCAGAAAATTGTACCTGATGTGCACCTAGGACATCATAGGAACCCTAGATTATGTTTCTGGTATCTGACCTCAGAGGCCTCTCCTGGAATACCAAGTTAGAATACAACATTGGACCCTGAGCCACACAACAGAACATCTTCTGTCCCCAGAAGGAAACAGTGCATTTGACTTATGTCAAACCCATAGGGTAGGAGAATCCCTCATGGCCCCTTAGCCACCAGCACATTCTAAGACCTACTGGGTTACCCAATACTGGGTAACAAACCAGTATGGGGACCCATCTGTAAGAGATTCCATGTCAAGTCAACGCCTTGGCACTTGGCCCAAGAGCCACCAATACAAACCTGTCATGTTTGTCAGCTGCAATGGTAATTGCACTTGTGCATTCCAGGCATCCATGTGGAAGGACTCTGCTACCAAAAATTCCCACATGAGGGACCCCTGAGCAAACAAATCAGACTCCACCTGTCCAGTAGAAGGAAACCTTGCTATATGGAGCATCTCACAAGCCTCAGCATGGGAAATCCTCTATGGCCTCTTGATGCCACGTCTCCATATGTTGGTTATTATAGACACAAACTCGTGTGTGAGCAAACATTTTTCATTTCTCCTTACTCAGGTGCTTGATGTCTCGAATGAATTGCTGCACATTTGAACTGCCTTCTGCTTTGAACTGAATTTAACCCTAGCTTGTGTTTACAATTCCATTATCACCCTACTGGTCCCGAAGTCGTCTTGATAGCGAATTCTGGAGCCACAATGCAGCATTCTGCCTTACCCATAGAAGTAAGAAGTGCCTGGTAAGACTGCCCAAAAAACCCACATGAGTATCATCTGCTCTGCCCTCACGGATCTCCAATTTATAGGCTATTCTGGCCACCAAGCTGTGTCTGACAGAGCCTGAGCCCCAACCTCATGTTAGCCACCCAGAGAGTAGGACCCATATCCAGCATGTGAGACCACCATGGAACAGTCTGTCCTCACTACCCATCCTTGGTATTTTGGCATCTGTCTCCAGACCTTTGCTGGAATCCCTGCCAATGGAGGAACCTGAAGCCCAAGAGAGGGCTTCCTGCTCCTTCTCCATGGCAGGAAACCTAGCCATGGGTTGGGATGGGTGTCCAACCTTCAGAGAGGGAGCCAGCTGCATGGGCAATAAGAATTCCCACTCCTGAAAGGTGTTCTGGGAGAAAAAGGTACTGTGACTATTAGCCTGAGCATGCTTTCAAACAAGCCCTCTCAGTTGCACCACCAGGATCCTTCATTGCAGGCCTGGTAGGCCCCTAGGCCCAAATCCTAACACTTGGTGGGAATTTCTTGGTGCCCAGACCCAGAGCCCGTCTCTGGTATCCCTGTTGTTGGGCACCCCTAAGATGGAAAACAGCACTCTTCCCTTCTCCGAAAAAGTCACCAAACTATGGGGATCCGCCAGGATCCTTAGAGAGGAAAAATCTCCCATGGACCCATGAGACCATACCTGCATTCCGAGGCCATCCTGGACACACAATGCCAATAGAAAAGGCTATGCTACTGTGATTGAGTCACCCTAATTACAGTTCCTGACAAGCTGCCCTCCAAGTCGACTCATTGGACTGAGATCACCACACCACTAAGCCTAAACCTAGTTTTCATTTGCAGACTTCTCTCTCAAAACCATGCCTCACATGTCCTCCAGGATGGGGTATCTGGAGCCACACCACTGGACTCTGCCTGCCATCCCCAAGGAAACTTTGCCCATCACATTTGCCCAAAACCCCCCAATTAGGAGAAACATCAAACTCCCCTGACCCCACCCCAATACAGGAATCCACTCTGAATGCAAACGCAAAGTCTGAAACACCCTTATCACATACATCCAGGGAGACACCCAAGTCAATGATCCTGAGACAGAAAATTAATCCTGACATGCCCCTAGGGCATACTTGGAACCCTAGATTAGGCTTCAGGAATCTGTCCTCAGAGGCCTATTCTGGAATACCAAGTAAGGATACAACATGTGGACCCTGACCCATTCAACAGAACATCTCCTGTCCCAAGAAGGAAACTGTGATCTTTGACCTGTGCCAAACCCTCAGGGTAGGAGTATCCTGCATGGCACCTTAGCCACCAGCACATTCTAAGATATCCATGGTAACAAACCAGCATTGGGACCCATCTGTAAGAGATTCCATGTCAACTCAAGGCCTTGGCACTTGGCCCCAGAGCTACCAGAACTAACCTGTCATGATCGGCAGCTGCAATGTTCATTGGACATGTGCTTTATAGACATCCATGCGGGAGAGCTCTGCTACCCAAAAGTTCCACATGGGAGACCCCACAGCAAACAAACCAGACTCCACCTGTTCAGTAGAAAGAAACCTTGTTGTTTGGAGCATCTCACAATCCTAAGCAAGGGTAATCCTCCATGGCCTCTTGAAGCCACCCCTCCATTTGTCGGCCATCATAGACACAAACTCCAGTGTGAGCAAACATTCGAATCTGCCCTTACTCAGGTGCTGGATATCTCAAATAAGCCGCTGCACATTGGAACTGCCTTCTGCTTGGCACTGAATGTAACCGTAGTTGGTGTTTACAATTCTATCATCAACCTACTTGTCCCCAAGCCCTCTTGATAGGGAATTCTGGAGCCACACCACAGCATTCTGCCTTCCCCATAGAAAGAAGTGCCTGGTGAGACTGCGCAAAAACCCCACATGAGGATCATCTGCTCGGCCCTCGAGGATCCCCGATTTATAGGCTGCCCTGGCCAGTAGTGCTGTGTCTGACAGAGCCCGACACCCAACCTCATGTCAGCCACCCAGAAAGCGAGGCCCATATCCAGCATGTGAGACTGGCCATGACCCAATCCGTCCTCTCTCCGCATTCTTGGTATTCGGGCATCTGTCTCCAGACCTTTGCTGGAATCCCCTCCAATGGGGGAACCTGAAGCCCAAGAGAGAACTGCTCTGTCCCCATGGCAGGAAACCTAGCTGTCCAACCCTCAAAGAGGGAGCCAGCTGCATGGGCAATAAGAATATCCCACTCCTGAGAGGCGCCCTAAGAACAAACAGGCATTGTGATCCTCAGCCTGAGCATGCTTTCAAACAAGCCCTTTATTGCACCACCAGGATCCCACATGGCAGGCCCGGTATGCCCCTTGGCCAAAATCCTAACCCTTGGTGGGAATTTCTTGGTTCCCCACCCCAGAGCCCATCTCTGGAATCCCTTTTTGCGGCACCCCAAGATGGAAAACAGCACTCTTCCCTTCACTGAAAATCCATCCAACAATTGGGTGCCACCAGGATCCTTAGAGAGGAAAAATCTCCCATGGACCCATGAGACGACACCACCATTCCGAGGCCATCCTGGACACACAATGCCGATAGAAAAGGCTGTGCTACCGTCATTGAGTCACACTAGTTACAGTTGCTGACGAGCACCATCCAGGTTGACGCATTGAGCTGCTATCACTGTGCCACTAAGCTTAAACCTAGTTTTCGTTTGCAGACTTCTCTCCCAAAACCATGCCTCACATGTCCTCCAGGATGGGGTCTCTGGAGCCACACCACAGGACTGTGCCTGACATCCCCAAGGAAACTTTGCCCTTTACATTTGCCCAAACCCTACAGATTAGGAGAAACCTCCAAGCCCTCTGATCCCACCACAATATTGGAATTTGCTCTGGATGCAAGTGCACATTCTGAAACACCCTGATCACCTACATCCAGGCAGACACCCAAGTCAATGATCCTGAGTCAGAAAATTGAACCCGACATGCCCCTAGGACATCATTGGAACCCAAGAATAGATTTTCAAGCATCCGTCCTCAGATGGCTGTTCTCTAATACCAACTTATGATACAACACATGTTCCCTGAGTCACACAACAGAACATCTCCTGTCCCTAGAAGGAAATTCTCCCCATTCCAATGCCTCCATGGACCCAAACCCACATTAGGACCCATCACAGGAGAGTCCATTTCAACTCAGGCCCCTCTGTTGCTCCCCCTGAGCCAGCAGATCGAAACTGTCTTGTCACTAGGAGACAATTGGAATGCAAGGCGGGCTGCCCAGGCATCCATCCTTAGAAACGTCCTCTGGAGTCCTTCCATATGGGACATCCTGGAGCATTCTAACAGGTCCCAATTGTCTTGCAGAAGGAATACTTGTGGTTTGGAGCATCTCACAGGTCTCATTGTGGAAAAAAATCCATGCCCTCATGATGCTCCCCCTCCTTCATGAAGGGGCCGTCATGGACAAAAACACCAACCTGAGCCAATGTCTGATCCTCGCCCTGACTTCAGATGCATGAGATCCTGATTCAGGTTTGCAGGGGGTGTCTTCCGTGCCCTCGCCCTAAAACCTAAGCCTAGCTTGAGTTCTCAGACATCTGTCCTCCCACTCCTGGCCCACAAGCACTCCAGTTTGGCAGTACTGGAGCCACAATGCAGCACTCTGCCTGCCCTCCAGAAGGAAAATGTTACCCTCTGGGGCTACCCAGAAACACCAAGTGACTATCAATCTGCACGCCACTAGACTCTACCCTAATTATACAGTCTATCCCTGGGCACTAATGCCCTGTCTGACACAGCCTGAGCCCAGAACTCCTGACCGACACCCAGACAGCTGGCCGCACACTGAGCACATTAGACCCGCCAAGGCCTTAGGTCCTCATCTCTTCCCAACCTCGTTTTTCAGGCTTCAGAACCTAGACCTTATCTCCAATCACTGCCAAGGATTGAATGTGATGCAGAAATCAGAACTCATCCTTCCCCATGGCAAGAAATATTGTGGTTGGCATGTTTTCCACATTCAGTATAGGAGAAACCATGTGGCCCATGAGGCCCCACCCATGCTTGAGGGCAGCATTGGACACAATCACCAGTTGTGACCCTCAGCATGAGCCCCGTCCTCAAGTAAGGCCTTTCAGTGGCTGGAGCTAGAGCCCGCATATGGGGCTTGTGACGCTCCTAGGCCCCCAATCTTAACCAAAGGTCAGGATGTCCAGTCGCCTCTCCCCAGGGCTCTGCTCAAGAACCCCTCTTTTGGTGGGAGACCTGTTTGGAAACAGAAAGGACTCCTACCATCCCAAGAATGACCCCTAACTCTTGGGATCGGGCCAAATCCTCACAGTTTGGAGACTCGTCCATGTCCCATGAGGCCACACTGTCATTCCACGGCCATCGGTGACAGAAAATCCAGAGACAAAAGCCTGAGCATGTGCCTCACACTCACCCTTTGTTCATATCCTGAAGATTTCTCCTCATGATCTGTAGATTGGGCCTGCCATACTTACGTCCCCAAACCTAAGCCAAGTTTGTGTTTTCAGACTTCTGTCCCCACAGCCGTGACCAAACACCCTCCATGCTGGGGCCCCTGTTGCCACAGCTCAAGACAGTGCCTGTCCTCTCCAAGGGAATTCGGCCCATTCCATTGGCAACAACCGCAGAAATTAGGAGAAACCTTCAAAGTCCCTGAGGCCAACCCAATAGTGTAGGTCGCCCAGGACAAACAGGAGTGATCTGACACCAGCTGAGCAACAGCCTCCACTCAGAGCCGTAGACAGATGTCCACAGAGAAGAAGACTGAACCAGACAGGCCCTTAGGCCATAATCGGATCCATTTCTTGGTTTTTTAGGCATCTCTCCTCAGAGGCCTGGTTTCCAATACCAGCATATGGGGGTTTCCTGAGTCACCATCAGAGAAAATCTTGTCTCCACATGGGAAACTTGTGCGTTGGAGCTGTGTCAAACCCTCCAGTTAGGAGAATCCTTCAGGGCCTCGGTGCCACTACCCTATTCCTATTCAAGGTCTGCATAGACACAAACCCACATTAAGACCCATTTTCAGGAGAGTCCATTTCAACTCAAAAACCTCGCTTTATCTACAAGAGTCAACCAATCAAACCTGTCTTGTCACTGGGAGACAATTGAAATGTGAGGCAGGCTGCCAAGGCATACATCCTTAGAACTGTGCTCTGGAGTCATTCCAGAGTATGGGGCATCCTGGAGCCCTCCAACAGTTTTCAATTGTCCTGTAGAAGGAATCCTGGCAGTTTGGAGCATCTCAAAAATCCCATTGAGGGAAAAACTCCATGGCCTTGTGTTGCCCCGTCCCCTTCATGAAAGGGCCATCATGGACAGAAACACCAAACTGAGCCAACGTCTGATCCTCGCCCTGACTTCAGATGCATAGGATCTCGATTCAGCTCTGCAGAGTATGCCTGCCGTGACTTCGTCCTGAAACTTAAGCCTCTCTTGTGTTCTCAGACTTCCATCCTCACACTCCTGGCCCACAAGCCCTCCAGTTTGGGAATTCCAGAGTCACAGTGCAGCACTCTGCCTGCCCTCCTGAAGAAAAACGTTGCCCTATGGGGTTACCCAGAAACCACAAATGATTATTAACCTGCACGCCACTCGACTGTACCCCATTTATACAGCCTCAGTTGGGCACTAGTGCCCTGTCTGAAACAGCCTGAGCCTGACACTCCCGACTGACACCCAGACAGATGGTCGCACACTGAGCACATCAGACCCGCCAAGGCCTTAGGTCGTCATCTCTCCCAACCTAGCCTTCAGGCTTCAGAACCTAGACCTTAACTCCAATCAAGTCCCAGGGGTGAACGTGATGCAGAAATCAGAACTCATGGTTCCCCATGGCAAGAAACCTTGTGGATGGCATGTTGTCCACCATTCAGTATAGGAGAAATCAGCATGGTCCATGAGGACCCGGCCATGCTTGATTGCCGCAAGGGCGCAAACATGCATTGGGACCCTCAGCGTGTGGCCTGTCCTCAAGAAAGGCCTTTCAGTGGCTGGACCAAGAGATGGCATATTGGACTTGCCATCCCCCTAGGCCCCAATCTTTAACCAGAGGTCAGGTTGTGCAGTGTCACCTCACCAGGGGTCTTCTCTGGAATCCCTCTTTTGGTGGACACCTGAGGTAACAAAACAGAAAAGAATCATCCCATCCCACAGATTGACACAAAACTCATGGGAACGGGCCAAATACACAGATAGGGAGACTCGTCCATGGACAATGAGGCCTCCCCGACATTCCACGGCCATTGTTGACACAAAATCCAGAGATAAAAGCCTGAGCAAGTGCCTCACACTCGCCACTTGTTCATATCCCAAAGACTTCTCCTCATGGTCTGTAGATTGGGCCTGCCATACCTACATCCCCAAACCTAAGCCAAAATTTTTTTTCAGACTTCTGTCCCCACAGTCCTGGCCCACACACCCTCCAGGCTGGGACCCTTGTAGCCACACATCAAGACTGAGCCTGTCCACTCCACGGGAATTCTGACCATTCCATTGTCCACAATCGTACAAATTAGGATAAACCTCCAAAGTCCCCGAGGCCATCCAAATAGTGTAGGCTGCCTGGTCAAATATGGGCAGTCTGACACCAGGTGAGCATCTACCTCCACTATACCATAGATGGATGTCGCCAGAGAAGAAGATTGAACCGGACAGGCCCCTAGGCCCTAATCAGATCCATTGCTGTGGTTTCCAGGTATCTCTCCTCAGAGGCTTGTTTCTAATACCAGCATATGGGGGTTTCCTGAGGCACCAATTAGAACAAACCTTGTCTCCACATGGGAAGCTTGCTCATTGGAGCTGTCTCAAAATCTCCAGTTAGGAGAATCCTTTAGGGCCCCAGGGCCACTGCCTCATTCCAAGGTCTCCAAGGACACAAACCTACATTAGGCCCCATCTGCAGGAGAGTCCATTTCAACTCAGCCACCTTGGTTGCTCCCCAAGAGCCAACGGATTGAACCTATCTAGTCGCTAGGAGACCATTGGAATGCGAGGCGGCTTCCCAGGCATCCATCCTTAGAACCCTGCTCTGGCGTCATTCTGTATGGGACATCCTGGAGCCAACCAACAGGTCTCAATGGTCCTGCAGAAGAATTTTTGCAGTTTGGAACATCTCACAATTCCCATCGTGAGAAAACCTCCAGGGCCTCGTGATCCAACCCCCCTTCATGAAGGGGACATCAGGGACAGAAACTCCAACCTGAGCGATCTTCTGATCCTCACCCTGACATCAGATGCATGAGATCTCCATTCAGCTCTGCAGAGTGTGCCTGCCGTGCCCTCGCCCAGAAACATAAGCCTATCTTGTGTTCTCAGATTTCTGTTCTCACACTCCTGGCCCACAAGCCCTCCAGTTTGGGAATTCCAGAACTACAATGCAGCACTCTGCCTGCCCTCCAGAAGAAAAACATTGCCTTCTGGGTCTACCCAGATACCCCAAAAGAGGATCAACCTGCATGCCACTTGACGGTACCCCAGTTATACAGGATGCCCTGGGCACTAAAGCCCTTTCTGACACAGCCTGAGCCTGGACCTCCCAGCCCACACCCAGCCAGCTGGCCGCACACTGAGCACATCGGATCCACCATGGCTTAGGTTGTCATCTCTTCCCAACCTCGGTTTTCAGGCTTTAGAACCTAGACCTTATCTCCAATCACTTCCAAGGGTTGAACATGATGCAGAAATCAGAACTCCTTCCCCATGGCAAGAAACCTTGTGGCTGGCATATTGTCCAACGTTCAATGCAGTTGAAATCAGTGTGGCCCATGAGGCCCCGCCCATGCTTGAGGGCCGCATTGGTCACAAACATGCATTGAGACCCTCAGCGTGAGCCCAGTCCTCAAGTAAGGCCTCTCAGTGGCTGGACCAAGAGACTGCATATTGGACTTGCCATGCTCCTAGTCCCCAATTTTTTAACCATAGTTCAGGTTGTCCAGTCGCCCTTCCCCAGGGCTCTGCTTTGGAATTCCTCTTTTGTTGGGACACTTGAGGTAACAAAACTGAAAGGACTCCTCCTATCCCACAGATTGACCCAAAACCATTGGGATCAGGCCAAATCCACAGAGAGGAAGACTCATCCATGGCCCATGAGGCCTTCCCGACATATCACGCCTACGTCGACACAAAATCCAGAGACAAAATCCTGAATAAGTGCCTCACACTCGCTCTTTCTTCATATCCCAAAGAGTTCTCCTCACGGTCTGTAGATTGGGCCTGCCATACTTACGTCCCCAAACCTAAGCCGAGTTTCTGTTTTCAGATTTCTGTCCCCACAGTCCTGGCCCAAAACCCACCTGGCTGGGGCCCCTGGAGCCACACATCAGATCTGTGCCTGCCCACTCCATGGCAATTCTGCCCATTCCATTGTCCACAATCGTTCAAATTAGGAGAAACCTCCAAAGTCCCTGAGGCCATCCCAATAGTGTAGGCCGCCCGGGAAAACAAGAGCGGTCTGACATCAGCTGAGCATCTACCTCCACTCATACCATAGATGGATGTTCCCTGAGAATAAGATTGAACCAAACAGGCCCCAGGGCCCTAATCGGATCCATTGCTTTGGTTTCCAGGTATCTCTCGTCAGAGGCCTGGTTTCCAATATCAGCATGTGGGGGTTTCCTGAGGCACCAATCAGAACAAATCTGGTCTCCACATGGGAAACTTGTCCTTTGGAGATGTCTCAAAACCTCGAGTTAGGAGAATCCTTCAGCGCCCGTGTGCCACCACCCCATTCCAAGGTCTCCATGGACACAAACCTACATTAGGACCCATCCGCAGAAGAGTCCATTTCAACTCAACCCCCTCAGTTGCTCCCCCAGAGCCAGCATATCAAACTAGTCTATTCACTATGAGACAATTGGAATGCGAGGCGGCCTGCCCAGGCATCCATCCTTAGCTCCCTGCTCTGGCATCGTGCCGTATGGGATGTCTGCAAGTGATCCAACAGGTCTCAATTGTCAATCAGAAGGAATCCTTGTGGTTTGGAGCATCTCACAGCTCCCATCGTGGGTAAACCTCCATGGCCTCGAGATGCTGCCCCCTTCCTGAAGGGGCCAAGATGGACAGAAATTTGAACCTGAGCCTAGGTCTGAACCTCACCCTGACTTCAGATGCACGAAATCCCGGTTCAGAATTGTAGAGGGTGCCTGTCGTGCTCTCGCCCAAAACCTATGCCTAACATGTGTTCTCAGACTTCCTTCACCTGAGCCAGAAAACAGGACTCCACCCTTCCCACAAAATGACCCCAAAATCTATATCTGGCCCAACGCCTCAGAGAGGGAGACTCTTCCATAGCCCCTGAGGCCACCCCTACTTTCCACGGCTATGTGGGACACAACATCCAGAGACAAAAGCTTGCGTGACTGCCTCCCATTCACCCTTCTTTAAGAAGCCGAGGAGCTCCCCTCACGGTCTATGGATCTGGTCTCCAATACCCTCGGCGCCACACCTAAGCCGAGTTTGTGTTTTCAGATATCTGTGTCCACAGCCTGAACCCACACAACCTCCAGGCTAGGGCCTGTGGAGACACAGCGAAGGACTGTGCCTGTCCTCTCCAAAAAAACTGTGCCCAATCCATTGGCCACAACCCTACAGATTAGGATAAACCTCCAAGGCCTCCGAGGCCATGCCAACAGTGTAGACTGCCCTGGACTAAGAGGGACACTCCGACACAAGCTGAGCAACTATCTCCACTTGGACACTCGGGCAGTGTCCCCAGAGACAGAAGATTGAAACGGTCAGTCACCTAGGCCCTAATCTGAACCTTAGCTTTGGATTACATGCATCTCTCCTCAGAGAACTGGTTTGAAGACCAGCATCTGGGGATTTTCTGAGGCACCAAACAGAACCTCTCTCATCTTCACATGGGGAGCTTTTTTATCGGAGCCGTATCAAACCCTTCAGTTAGGCGAATTCTTCAAGGGTCCTGAGCCACCAGCACATTCCAAGATCTCCATGGACACAAATCCACAATACAACCCATCCTCAGGTGAGTCAATTTCAATTCAGCCCCCTGGTTAGCTCGCCCCAGAGCCAGTCGTTCAAACATGTCTTGTTGCAAAGAGCCAATGGAATGCGAGGTATGCTGTACAGACATCCATCCTTTGAACCCTGCTCTCCAGTCCTTCTGTATGGGACGTCCTGGAGTCATTCAACAGGACTTGACTGTCCTTCAGAAGGAAAACTTGTGGTTTGGAGAAATGCACAAATTAGCGTATGTGCTGGTGTCTAAGGTGCTGTGCAGAATTTTCCAACCATGAAGGTCTGACACAGGTCGACGGGCTCGGTTTCCTTCTGGAGACAGGAAATGTTCTGTTGTTTTGCTCATGGACCACATATTGTATCCTAAATTGGTATTCCAGTACAGGACCCTGAGGACAGATGCCTGAAAACATAATCTAGGGTTCCACGTGGTCCTAGTGGTAAGTCAGGTTCAATCTTCTGACCCAGGAACATTGACTTGCTGTCTGCTTGGATGTAGGTGATCAGGGTGTTTCAGACTGGCATTTGCGTCCAGTGCTGCCAACAATATTGGGGTGGGCTCAGGGGCCTTGCATGTTTCTCCTATACTGGAAGGTTTGGGCAGCTTTGATGGGCAGAGTTTCCTTGGGGATGGCAGGCACAGTCCTGTGGTGTGGATCCAGGGACCCTATCCTGGAGGGCATGTGAGCCATGGTTTTAGGAGAGAAGTCTGCAAACACAAATGTGGGTTATGGTTAGTGTAAAGGTGATCGCAGGCCCAATGCGTAGACCTGGAGTGCAGCTCGTCAGGAACTATAATTAGGGTGAATGGAAGGCGATAACACAGGCTTTTCTATCTGGATTGTGTGTCGAGGATGGACTCTGAATGCAGGTGTGGTCTCTTGGGTCCATAAGAGACGTTACCTCACTTAGGATCCTGGTGGCTCTCCATATCTTGGTGGCTTTTTCGGGCAAGGGAAGAGTGCTGTTTTCCATCATAGTGGTGCCCCAAAACAGGGATTTCTGAGACGAGATCTGGAACTGGGTCCCTGCAAAATCCCACCAAGATTTAGGATTAGGGGTTAAGGGCATATCAGGCCTGCAATGCAGAATCATGTTGGTGTAACTGAGAGAGCTTGTTTGAAAGCATGATCAGACTGAGGGTCACAATGCCTGTTTGTGCACAGGGAGGCCATCAGGAGTGGCCGTGGTCTCATTGGCCATGTAACTGGTTCCCACTTTGGGTGTTGAACACCCATCCCAACAACCATGTCTCATGCCATGGGGAAGGAGGAGTTCTCTATTGTGCTTCAGGTTCCCCCATAGGCAGAGATTCCAGCAAAGGTCTGGAAACAGGTGCCTGAATACAAAGGATAGGTAGAGATGATGTATTTGGGTCATGACAATTACAAATGCTAGATGTGGGGCCCTCTCACTGGTGACTGACACTAGGTTGGGGATCAGGCTCTCTCAGACACAGCAGTAGTGGCCAGGGCAACCTAAAAATTGGGTTTCCCTCAAGGGCCAAGCATATTGATCCTCATGTGGGGTTTCTGGGCAGAATCACCAGGCACTTCTTTCTATAGACAAGGCAGAATGCTGCATTGTGACTCCAGAATCCCCTATCAAGAGGGTCTGGCGACCAGTAGCATGAGGATGGAATTGTAAACAAGCTATGGTTTAATTCAGTGCCAAGCGGAAGGCAGTTCCTATGTGCAGTGGTTTATTCGAGACATCCAGCACCGGGATAAGGGTAGATGTCAGATGTTTACTCACACTAGAGTTTGTGTCTATGATGATTCACCAATGGAGGGGTGGCGTCAAGAAGCCATGGAGGAGTTCACATGCTGAGGCCTGTGAGCTGCTCCAAACAGTAAGGTTTCCTTCTACTGGGCAGGTGAATTCTGGTTTGTTTGCTCTAGGTTCCCCCATGTGGAAAGTTAGTGAAGCGGAGCTCTCTGGCATGGATGCCTGCAAAGCACACCTCCATTGACCATTGTAGCTGAGGAACATGGCAGGTTCGTTTTGGTGACTCTGGGGCGAAGTACCAAGGCCTTGAGTTGAAAAGGACCTCTTGCAGATGGGCCACAATGCTGGTTTGTTACCAGGAGATCTTAGAATGTGCTGGTTGCTAAGGTGCGCTGCAAGATTCTCCTACCCTGAGGGTTTGGCGCAGGTTCAAGGGCACGGTATCCTTCTGGGGACAGGAGATGTTCTGTCGTGTGGCTCAGGGACCACATGATGTGTTATAAATTGGTATTCCAGAACAGGCCCCTAATGACAGATGCCTGAAAACCTAATGGGGTTCCATTGAGGGCCTAGAGTCATTTCAGGTTCAATCTTCTAACTCACGATCATTGATTTGGCTATCTACCTGGATGTAGGTGATCAGGGTGTTTCAGACTCCCCATTTGCATCCAGAGTGGCTGGCAATATTGGGGTGGGCTTGGGGTCCACACAGGTTTCTCCTAATCTGGAAGGTTTGGGCAACTCTGATATGCACAATGTCCTTGGGGATGGCAGCCAGAGTTCTGTGGTGTGACTGCAGAGATCCCATTCTGGTGGGCATAGGAGCCATGGTTTGGGGAGAGAAGTCTCGAAACAAAAAATTCGGGTTAGTGACTTTGTGGCGATGTGTAAGCAGGCCCAGGTCTACGTGTGCGTAGACCTGGAGGGCAGCTCGTCAGGAACTTTAATTAGGGTGACTGAAAGGCAGTATCACAGGATTTTCTCTCTGGATTGTGTGTCCAAGATGGCTCTGGAATGCAGGTGTGGTATCATGGGTCCATGGGAGACTTTTCCTCTCTATGGATACTGGCGACTCTCCATAGTTTGGTGGCTTTTTCAGGGAAGGGAAGAGAGCTGTTTTCCATTTTAAGGGTGTCCCAAAACAGGGATTCCAAAGACAGACTCTTGTTCTGGGCATCTAGGACATCTCACCAAGCGTTAGGATTTGGCCTAGTGGAGTATGAGACCTGAAATGCGGGATCATGGTGGGCAACTGAGAGGGATTGTTTGAAAGATTGCTCAGGCTGAGGGTCACAATGCCTGTTTGAGCCCATGGTGGCACTCAGGAGTGGGTGTGGTCTCATTGGTCTTGTAACTAGCTCCCTTTTTGAGCGTTGGACACCCATCCCAACAGCCAAATGTCCTGCCATGAGGAAGATGAAGTTCTCTATTGTGCTTCAGGTTCCCCCATTGTCAGGGATTCCAGCAAAGGTCTGGGGAAAGGAGCCTGAATATTAAGGATGGGTAGAGATGATGTACTTGGCCTATGACCAATCCTAATGCTAGATATGGGGCCTGTTTTCTTGTGGCTGAAACTCGGTCGGGGCTTAGGCTCTCTCAGAAACTGCACTAGTGGCCATGGCAGCCTATAAATCGGGGTTGACTCGAGGGCCGAGCAGATTGATCCTCATGTAGCCTTTCTGGGCAGACTCCCAGGGATTTGTTCATTCTATGGGGAAGGCAGAATGCTGCGTTGTGGCTCCAGATTTCCCTATCAAGAGGGCCTGGTGACCAATCGGGTGAGGATGGAATTGTTAACACAAGCTACAGTTCAATTCAGTGCCAAGCGGAAGGCAGTTCCAATGTGCAGTGGTATATTCGAGACATCCATCACCGGAATAATGGTGACTGTCAGATGATTGCTCACAATGGAGTTTGTGTCTATGATGACCGACCAATGGAGGGGTGGAGTCAAGAGGCCATGGAGGAGTTTACATGCTGAGAACTGTGAACTGCTGCAAAAAGTAACATTTTCTTGTACTGGGCTGGTGGAGTCTGGTTTGTTTGCTCTAGGTTCCCCCATGTGGAAAGTTTGTGAAAAAGGGCTCTCCGGCATGGAGGCCTGGAAAGCACACCTCCATTGACCAATGCAGCAGAGGAACAAGGCAGGTTAGTTCTGGGGGCCCTGGGTCAAAGAACCAAGGCCTTGTGTTGACATGGGATCTCTTGCAGTTAAGTCACAATGCTGGTTTATTACCAGGGAGATCTTAGAATGTGCTGGTTGCTAAGGTGCCTTTCAGTATTCTCCTACCCTGAGGGTTTGGCACAGTCGAAGAAGCACGTTATCATTCTGGGGACAGGAGATGTTCTGTCGTGTGGCTCAGGGACCACATGATGTGTCATAAATTGGTATTCCAGAACAGGCCCTTGAGGACAGATGCCTGAAAACCTAATGCGGTTCCATTGAAGGCCTAGAGGCATTTCAGGTTCAATCTTATAACTCTCGATCATTGACTTGGCTGTCTACCTTGATGTAGGTGATCAGGGTGTTTCAGACTGCATATTTGCGTCCAGAGTGGCCGGCAATATTGGGGTGAGCTCAGGGGCCACACAGCTTTCTCCTAATCTGGAAGGTTTGGGCAGCTCTGTTATGCAAAGTGTCCTTGGAGATGGCAGCCAGAGTTCTGTTGTGTGACTGCAGAGATCCCATTCTGGTGGGCATGTGAGCCATGGTTTTGGGAGAGAAGTCTGGAAACACAAATTCAGGTTAGCGTATTTGTGGTGATGTGATCGCAGGTCCAATGCATAGACCTTGAGGGCAGCTCGTCATGAACTTTAATTAGGGTGAAAGGAAGGCAGTAGCACAGGCTTTTCTCTCTGAATTGTGTGTCCAGGACGGCCTCAGAATGCAGGTGTGGTCTCATGGGTCCATCGGAGACTTCTCCTGTCTATGGATCCTGGCGGCTCTCCATAATTTGTTGGCTTTTTCGGGGAAGGGAAGAGTGCTGTTTTTTATCTTAGTGGTGCCCCAAAACAGGGATTCCAGAAATGGGCTCTGGTTCTGGGCATCTGGGACATCTCCCCAAGGGTTAAGATTTAGGCCTAGGGGCCTTTGAGGCCTGCAATACAGGATCATGGTGGTGCAACTGAGAGGGATTGTTTGAAAGCATGCTCAGGCTGAGGGACAAAATGCCTGTTTTCCACCCAGGGAGGCCCTCAGGAGTGGGCGTGGTCTCATTGGTCTTGTACTTTCTCCCCTTTTGAAGGTTGGACACCCATCCCAACAGACATGTGTCCTGCCATGAGGAAGGAGTTCTCTATTGTTCTTCAGGTTCCCCCCATTGACAGGGATTCCAGCAAAGATGTGGGGACAGGTGTCTTAATACCAAGGATATGTAGAAATGACGTACTTGGGCCATGGCAATCCCAAATGATAGATATGGGGCCCACTCTCTGTTGACTGACTCTAGGTCAGACTCAGGCTCTAGCAGACACAGAACTAGTGGCCAGTACAACCTAAAAATAGGGTTTCCCTCAAGGGCCGAGCAGATTGACCCTCATGTGGGTTTCTGGCCATACTCAACAGGCACTTCTTTCTATAGGGAAGGCAGAAAGCTGCGTTGTGGCTCCAGATTTCCCTATCAAGAGGGCTTGGACACCATTCAGGTGAGGATGGAACTGTAAACACAAGCTACGTTTCAATTCAGTGCCAAGCGGAAGGCAGTTCCTATATGCAGCATCTTATTCCAGAAATCCAACACCGAAGTAAGGGTTATGTCAGGTATTAGCTCACACTGGAGTTTGTGTTTATGATGACTGACAAATGGAGGTGTGGCGTCATGAGGCCATGGAGGTGTTTTCACGTTGAAGCTTATGCACTGCTCCAAACAGCAAGGTTTCATTCTACTGGAAAGGTGGAGTCTGGTTTATTTGCTCCAGGGTCCCCCATGTGGAAAGTTTGGGTAACAGAGCTCTACCGCATGGATGCCTGGAAAACTCAACTCCATTGACCATTGCAGCTGAGGAACATGGCAGGTTCGTTCTGGTGTCTCTGGAGCAAAGTACCAAGTCCTGAGTTGACATGGAATCTCTTGCAGATGGGCCACAATGCTGGTTTGTTTACAGGGAGACCTTAGAATGTGCTGGTGGCAAAGGTGCTGTGCAGGATTCTACTACCCTGGGTTTTGGCACAGATGGAAGGGCACGGCTTCCTTCTGGAGACAGGAGATATTCTGTTTTGTGGCCCAGGGACCACATGTTGTAAGTTTGAATTCCCGAACATTGCTCTGAGGACAGATGTCTGCAAACCAAATCTCGGGTTCCAATGTCGTCCTAGAGGCATCTTAGGTTCACTATTCTGACTCAGGACCATTGATTGGCTGTCTGCGTGGATGTAGGTGTTCAGGGTGTTTCAGACTGCTCATTGGCTTTCATAGAGGCCGCTAATATTGGAGTAAGCTCAGCAGTCTTGCAGGCTTCTCCTAATCTAGAAGTTTTGGGCAGCTGTGACAGGCACAGTTTCCATGGGGATGGCAGGGACAATCCTGTGGTGTGGATCCAGAGACCCCATCCTTGAAGGCATGTGTGCCATGGTTTTGGTAGAGAAGTCTGCAAACACAAATTTGGATTCGGGTTAGGTACGAGGTGATCGCAAGCCCAATGCATAGACCAGGAGAGCAGCTTGTCTGGAACTGTAATTAGGGTGCTGGAAGGCGGTAGCACAGGCTTTTCTCTCTGGATTGTATAACCAGGATGGCCTCGGAATGCAGGAGTGTTCTCATGGTTCCATGGAAGACTTTTCCTCTCCGTACATCCTGGTGGCTCCCCATAGATTGGTGGCTTTTTCGGGGAAGGGAAGAATGCTGATTTCCATCATTGGGGTGCCCGAAAACAGGGATTCCAGACACATGCTCTGGTTCTGGGCATCTGGGACATCCCCCCAAAGGTTAGCATTTCGGCCTAGGGCCATACGAGGCCTGCAATGCGGGATCATGGTGGTGCGACTGAGAGGGATTGTTTGAAAGCATGCTCAGGCTGAGGGTCAAAATGCCTGTTTGCACCCAGGGCGGCCCTCAGGTGTGAGCATGGTATTGGTCTTGTAACTGGCTCCCCCTTTGAGGGTTGGACACCCATACCAACAGCCAAGTGTCCTGCCATGAGGAAGGAGGAGTTCTCTATTGTGCTTCAGGTTCCCCCATTGGCAGGGATTCCAGCAAAGGTCTGGGGACAAGTGCCTGAATACCAAGGATGGGTAGAAATGACGTACTTCGGCCATGGCAATCCCAAATGCTAGATGTGGGGCCCACTCTCTGGTGACTGACACTAGGTCGGGGCTCAGGCTTTATCAGACACAGCACTAGTGGCCAGGGCAACCTATAAATCGGGGTTCCCTTGAGGGCCGAGGTGATTGACCCTCTTGTGGGGTTTCTGGAGAGGCTCACCAGGCACTTCTTTCTATAGGGAAGGCAGAATAGTGCGTGTGGCTCCAGGATTCCCTATCAAGAGTGCTTGGGGACCAGTCGGGTGAGGATGGAATTGTAAACTCAAGCTACGGTTCAATTCAGTGCCAAGCAGAAGGCAGTTCCTATGTGCAGCGGCTTATTCGAAATATCCAGCATCTGAGTAAGGGCACATGACAGATATTTGCTCACACTGCAGTTTTTGTCTATGATGACTGACAAATGGAGGGGTGGCATCTAGAGGCCATGGAGGGATTTTCACGTTGAGGCTTATGAGCTGTTCCAAATAGCAAGATTTCATTCTACTGGACTGGTGGAGTCTGGTTTATTTGCTCCAGTTTATTTTCTCTGGTTTATCTGCTTTCCATGTGGCAAGTTTGGGTAGCAGAGCTCTATCTCATGGATGCCTGGAAAGCTCAACTCCATTAACCATTGCAGCTGAGGAACATGGGAGGTTCGTTCTGTTCTTTCTGGAGTTGACAGGGAATCTCTTGCAGATGGGCCACAATGCTGGTTTGTTACCAGAGAGATCCTAAAATATGCTGGTAGCTAAGGTGCTGTGCAGTATCCTACTACCCTTGTCTTTGGCACAGATGGAAGGGCACATTTTCCTTCTGGAGACAGGCCTCTGAGGACAGATGTCTGAAAACCAAATCTAGGGTTGCAATGACTTCCTAGGCGTATGTTAAGTTCACTGTTCTGACTCAGGACCATTGATTTGTCTCTCTGTCAGGATGTAGGTGATCAGGGTGTTTCAGACTGCTCAATTGCGTTCAGAGTGGCCGCCAATATTGGGGTCAACTTAGGAGCTTTGCAGATTTCTCCTAATTAAGAAGTTTTGGGCAACGGTGAGGGGAACAGTTTCCTTGGGGATGGCAGGGACATTCCTGGGGTGTGGATCCAGAGACCCCATCCTGGAGGCCATGTGTGCCATGGTTTTGGTAGAGAAGTCTGCAAACACAAAGTCAGATTAGGGTTAGTGGTGTGGTGATCAAAGGCCCAATGCATAGCCCTGTAGGGCAGCTCGTCTGGAACTGTAATAGGGTGACTGGAAGGCAATAGCACAGCCTTTTCTCTCTGGATTGTGTGTCCAGGATTGTCTCAGAATGCAGGTGTGTTCTCATGGGTCCATGGTAGACTTTTCGTCTCTATGGATCCTGGAGGCTCCCCACGTTTGGTGGCTTTCTCGGGGAAGGGAAGAATGCTGATTTCCATCTTAGTGGTGCCCCAGAACAGGGATTCCAGACACAGATTCTTGGTCTGAGCACCTGGAAAATCCCACCAAGTTTTAGGATTTGTGCCTAGAGGCATACCAGGCCTGCAATGCGGGATCATGGTGGTGCAACTGAGAGAGATTGTTTGAAAACATGTTCAGGCTGATGGTCAAAATGCCTGTTTCTGCATTTGTTCTTGTAACTGGCTCTCTTTGTTCTTGTAACTGGCTCTCCTTTGAGGGTTGGACACCCATCTCAACAGCCGGGTATATTGCCATGGGAAAAGCAGAGTTCTCTATTGTGCTTCAGGTTTCCCCATTGGCAGGGATTCCAGAAAAAGACTGGAGACAGGTGTCTGAATACCAAGGATGGGTAGAGATGATGTACTTGGTCCATGATCACCCCAATTGCTAGATATGGGGCACGCTCTCTGGAGGCCGAAACTCAGTCGGGACACAGGCTCTGACAGACACAGCACTAGTGGCCCTGGCAGCCAATAAATCGGTGTTGACTCAAAGGGCGAGCAGATTGATCCTCATGTGTGGTTTCTGGAAAGACTCCCTAGGCACTTCTCATTTGGTGGGGAAGGCAGAATGCTGCATTGTGGGTCCAGATTTTTCTATCAAGAGAGCTTGGGGACCAGTGGGGTGAGGATGGAATTGTAAACACAAGCTACGGCTCAATTCAGTACCAAGCAGAAGGCAGTTCCTATGTGAAGTGGCTTATTTGGGATATCCAGTACCTGAGTAAGAGCGGATGTCAGATATTTGCTCACACTGAAGTTTGTTTCTATGATGAATGACAAATGTAGGGGTGGCGTCAAGAGGCCAAGGAGGGATTTTCACTTTGAGGCTTATGAGCTACTCCAAACAGCAAGGTTTTGTTCTACTGGACTGGTTGAACCTGGTTTATTTGCTCCAGTGTCCCCCATGTGGAAAGTTTGGGTGGCAGAGCCCTATCACATGGATGCCTGGAAAGCTCAACTCCATTGACCATTGCAGCTGAGGAACTCCATTGACCATTGCAGCTGAGGAACATGGCAGGTTCTTCCTGGTATCTCTGGAGCGAAATACCAAGTCCTTGAGTTGACATGGAATCTCTTTCAGATGGGCCACAATGCTGGTTTGTTACCAGAGAGATCTTAGATTGCGCTGGTTGCTAAGGTGCTAGTAGGTTTCTACTCCCCTGGGCTTGGGCACAGATGGAAGGGCACGGTTTCCTTCTGGGGATAGGAGACGTTCTGTTGTGTGGCCCAGGGACCATAAGTTGTATCATAAGTTTGCATTGCAGAACAGACCTCTGAGGACAGATGTCTGAAAACCAAATCGGGTTCTAATTACATCCTACGGGCATTTTACGTTCACTGTTCTGATTCAGGACCATTGATTTGACTGTCTGTCTGGATGTTGGTGATCAGGGTGGTCAGTTTCAGACTGCGCACTTTTCAGAGCGGCCGTCTATATTGGGGTCGGCTCAGGGGCCTTGCAGGTTTCTCCTAATCTAGAAAGTTTGGGCAACGGTGAAGGACACAGTTTCCTTGGGGATGACAGGGACTGTCCTGTAGTGTGGATCCAAGGACCCCATCCTGGAGGGCATGTGTGACATGGTTTTGGTAGAGAGGTCTGCAAACACAAATTCGGGTTAGGGTTAGTGCAGAGGTGATAGCAGGCCCAATGCTTAGAGCTGGAGGGCAGCTCGTCTGGAACTGTAATTAGGGTGACGGGAGGTCGGAAGCACAGGATTTTCCTCTCTGGATTGTGTGTCCAGGATGGCCTGAGAATGCACGTGTGTTCTCATGGGTCCATGGGAGACTTTTCCTCTCTATGGATTTTGGTGGCTCCCCATAGTTTGGTGGCTTTTCCGGGAAAGGGAAGAGTGCTGATTTTCATCTTAAGGGTGCCCAAAAACAGAGATTCCAGAGATAGGCTCTGGGTCTGAGCACCTGAAAAATCCCACCAAGTTTTAGGATTTGTTCCTAGAGGCATACCAGGCCTGCAATGTGTAATGATGTTGGGGCAACTAAGAGGGATTGTTTGAAAGCATGCTCAGGCTGAGGGTCACAATGCCTGTTTGCGCCCAGGGAAGCCCTCAGGAGTGGGCATGATCTCAAAGCTCTTGTAACTGGCTCTCCTTTGAGGGTTGGACACCCATCCCAATAGCCAGGTTTATTGCCATGGGGTAAGAGGAGTTCTCTATTGTGCTTCAGGTTTCCCAACGGCAGGGATTCCTGAAAATGTCGGGGGCAGGTGTTTGAATACCAAGGATGTGTAGAGATGACATACTTGGACCATGACAATCTCAAACATTAGATATGCGGCTGGCTCTCTGGTGGCTGAAACTCCGTTGGGGCTCAGGCTCTATTAGACACAGCACTAGTGGCCGTGGCACCCTATAAATAGAGGTTGACTTGTGGGCCGAGGAGATTGATCCTCATGTGGGGTGTCTGGGCAGACTCACCAGGTACTTCTTCATTCAATGGGGAAGGCAGAATGCTGCGTGTGGCTCCAGGTTTCCCTATCAAGAGGGCTTGGGCACCAGTCAGGTAAGGATAGAATTGTAAACAGAAGCTACGATTCAATTCAGTGCCAAGCGGAAGGCAGTTCCAATGTGCAGTGGTTTATTCGACACATCCAGTACCGGGATAAGGGTGGATACCAGATGTTTGCTCACACTAGAGTTTGTGTCTATGATGTCTGAAAAATGGAGGCATGGAGTCAAGAAAGAGGCCATGGAAGAGACCACACGTTGAGGCTTGTGAGCTGCTCCAAACAGTAAGGTTTCCTTCTACTGGGCAGGTGAAGTCTGGTTTGTTTGCTTTAGGCTCCCCCATGTGGAAATTTTGTGAAGCAGAACTCTCCACCATGGATGCCTGGAAAGCAAACCACCATCGACCATTGCTGCTGAGGAACATGGCAGTTTCAGTCTGGTGACTCTGGGGCAAAGTACCAAGATCTTGAGTTGACATGGAAACTCTTGCAGATGGGCCACAATGCTGGTTTGTTACCAAGGAGGTCTTAGAATGTGCTGGTTGCTAAGGTGCCATGCAGGATTCTCCTACCATGAGGGTTTGGGACAGGTCGAAGGGCACGGTATCCACCTGGGGACAGGAGATGTTCTGCCGTGTGGCTCCTGGACCACACGTTGTATTATAAGTTGGTATTCCAGGACAGGCCCCTGAGGACAGATGCCTGAAAACCTAATTGGGTTCCATTGAGGGCCTAGGGGCATTTCAGGTTAAATCCTCCAACTAACGATCACTGACTTGGCTGTCTCCCTGGATGGAGGTGATCAGGGTATTTCAGACTGCACATTTGCGTCCAGAGTGGATGGCAGTTTTGGTGTGGACTCAGGGGTCTAACAGTTTTATCCTAATCTGGAAGGTTTGGGAAACTCTGATATGCACAGTGTCTGGGGATGGCAGCCAGAGTTCTGTGATGTGGCTCCAGAGATCCCATTCTGGTGGGTATGTGAGCCATTGTTTTGGGAGAGAAGTCTGGAAACACAAATTCGGCTATGGTTAATTGTGATGTGATTGCAGGCCGAATGCGTAGACCTGTAGGGCAGCTCATCAGGAACATTAATTAGGGTGACTGGAAGGCAGTAGCCCAAACGTTTATCTCTGGATTGTGTGTCCAGGATGGCCTTGGAATGCAGGTGTGGTCTCATGGGTCCATGGGAGACTTCTCTCTATGGATCCTGGCGGCTCTCCATAATTTGGTGGCTAAGGGAATAGTGCTGTTTTCCATCTTAGGGGTTCCCCAAAACAGGGATTCCAGAGACGTGCTCTGGTTCTGGGCATCTGGGACATCCACCCAAGGGTTAGCATTTGGGCCTAGTGGCGAATGAGGCCTGCAATGCGGAATCATGGTGCTGCAACTGAGAGGGATTGTTTGAAAGCATGGTCAGGCTGAAGGTCAAAATGGTGGTTTGCGCCCAGGGTGGCCCTCAGGAGTGGGAGTGGTCTCATTTGTCTTGTAACTGGCTCCCCCGTTGAGGGTTGGACACCCATCCCAACAGCCAAGAGTCCTGCCATGAGGAACGAGGAGCTCTGTATTGTGCTTCAGGTTCCCCCATTGGCAGGGATTCCAGCAAAGGTCTGGGGACAAGTGCCTTAATACCAAGGATGGGTAGAGATGACGTACTTGGGCCATGGCAATCCGAAATTCTAGATGTGGGGCCCGCTCTCTTGTGACTGACTCTAGGTTGGGGCTCAGGCTTTGTCAGACATAGCACTTGTGGCCAGGACAACCTATAAATCGGGGTTCCCTTGAGGGCCGAGCAGATCGATCCTTATGTGGGGTTTCTAGCCTGACTCACTAGGCACTTCTTTCTATAGGGAAGACAGAATACTGCGTTGTGACTCAAGAATTCCCTATCAAGTGGGCTTGGGGACCAGTCGGGTGAGGATGGAATTGTAAACACAAGCTACGGTTCAATTCAGTGCCAAGCAGAAGGCAGTTCCTCTATGCAGTGCCTTATTCGAAATATCCAGCACCTGAGTAAGGACGGATGTCGGAAATTTGCGCACACTAGAGTTTGTGTCTATGATGACTGACAAATGGAGGGGTGGCGTCAAGAGGCCATGGAGGGCTTTTCACGTTGAGGCTTATGAGCAGCTCCAAACAGCAAGGTTTCGTTCTACTGGACAGGTGGATTCTGGTTTATTTACTCCAGGGTGTCCCATGTGGAAAGATTGGGTAGCAGAGCTCTACTGCATGCATGCCTGGAAAGCTCAACTCCATTGACCATTACAGCTGAGGAAAATGGCAGGTTCGTTCTGCTGTCTCTTGAGCGAAGAACCAAGTCCTTGAGTTGACATGGAATCTCTTGCGGATGGGCCACAATGCTGATTTGTTACCAGGGATATCTTACAATGTGCTGGTTTCTAAGGTGCTGGGCAGGATTCTACTACCCTGGGACTTGGCACAGATGGAAGGGCACCCTTTCCTTCTGGGGACAGGAGTTGTTCTGTTGTGTGGCCCAAGACCACATGTTGTATCATAAGTTCGCATTCCAGAAGAGGCCTCTGAGTACAGATGTCTGAAAACCGAATCTAGGGTTCCAATGACGTCTTAGGGGTATATTAGGTTCACTATTCTGACACACGTACATTGATGTGACTGTCTGCCAGGGTGTAGGTGATCAGGGTGTTTCAGAATGTTCACTTGCGTTCAAAGCCGCCACCAATATTGGGCTCGGCTCAGGGGCCTTGCAGGTTTCTCCTAATCTAGGAATTTTGGGCAACTGTGATGGGCAGTTTCCTTGGGGATGACAGGGACAGTCCTGTGGTGTGGATCCAGAGACCCCATCCTGGAGCGCATGTGTGCCATGGTTTTGGTAGTGAAGTCTGCAAACACAAATTCAGATTAGGGTGAGTGGCGATGTGATCACAGGCCCAATGCATAGACTTGGAGGGCAGCTCGTCTAGAACTGTAATTAGGGTAACTGGAAGGCGGTAACACAGGCTTTTCTCTCTGAATTGTGTGTCCGGGATGGCCTCGTAATGCAGGTGTGTTCTCATGGGTCCATGGAGACTTTTCCTCTCTATGGATCCTGGTGGCTCCCCATAGTTTGGTGACTTTTTCGGGGAAGGGAAGAGTGCCGTTTTCCATCAGAGGGGTGCCCTAAAACAGGGATTCCAGAGACGAACTCTGAGTCTGGGCACCTGGAAAATCAGACCAAGTTTTAGGATTTGTGCCTAGAGGCATACCAGGCCTGCAATGCGGGATAATGGTGGTGCAACTGAGAGGGATTGTATGAAAATATGCTCAGGCTGATGGTCTCAATGCCTTTTGTGACCAGGGTGGCCCTCACGAGTGGGCGTGGTCTCTTTGGTCTTGTAACTGGCTCCCCTTTGAGGGTTGGACACCCATCCCAACAGCCAGGTTAATTGCCTTAGGGAAAGAGGAGTTCTCTATTGTACTTCAGGTTTTCCCCATTGGTAGGGATTCCAGCAAAAGTCTGGAGACAGGTGTCTGAATACCAAGGATGGGTAGAGATGATGTACTTGGTCCATGACCACCCCAAATGTTAGATATGGGGCCCGCTCTCTCGTGGCTGAAACTCGGTCGGGGCTCAGGCTCTGACACACACAGCACTAGTGGCCATGGGAGCCTATAAATCAAGGTTGACTCGAGGGCCGAGCAGATTAATCCTCATGTGTGGTTTCTGGGCAGACTCCCCAGGCCTTTCTTCATTCAGTGGGGAAGGCAGAATGCTGCGTTGTGGCTCCAGATTTTGCTATCAAGAGTGCCTGGGGACCAGTCGGGTTGAGATTTATTGTAAACACAAGCTACGGTTCAATTCAGTACCAAGCAAAAGGCAGTTCCAATGTGCAGCAGTTTATTCGAGACATCCAGCACCTGAATAAGGGTGAATGTCAGATGTTAGCTCACACTAGAGTTTGTGCCTATGATGACCGACAAATGGAGGCATGGCATCAAGAGGTCATGGAGGAGTTCACACGTTGAGGCTTGTGAGTTGCTCCAACAAGTAAAATTTCCTACTACTGGGAAGATAAAGTCTGGTTTGATTGCTCTAGATTCCCCCAAGTGGAATGTTTGTGAAGCAGAGCTCTCCGGCATGGATGCCTGGAAAGCACACCTCCATTGACCATTGCAGCTTAGGAACATGGCAGGTTCGTTCTGGTGGCTCTGGGGTGAAGTACCAAGGTTTGAGTTGACATGGAATCTCTTGCAGATGGGCCACAATGCTGGTTTGTTACCAAGGAGGTCTTAGAATGTGATGGTTGCTAAGGTGCCATGAAGGATTCTCCTACGTTCAGGGTTTGGCACAGATCGAAGAGCACGGTATCATTCTGAAGACAGGAGATGTTCTGTTGTGTGGCTCAGGGACCACATGATGTGTCATAAATTGGTATTCCAGAACAGGACCCTGAGGACATATGCCTGAAAACATAGTGGCGTTCCATTGAGGGCCTAGGGGCATTTCAGGTTCAATCTTCTAACTCACGATCATTGACTTGGCTGTCTCCCTGGGTGTAGGAGATCAGGGTGTTTCAGACTGCGCATTTGCGTCCAGAGTGGCCAGCAATATTGGGGTAGGCACAGGGTCCTCATAGGTTTCTCCTAATCTGGCAGGTTTGGGTAACTCTGATATGCACAGTGTCCTTTGGGATGGCAGCCAGAGTTCTGTGGTGTGGCTCCAGAGATACCATTCTGGTGGGTGTTAGGGTCCGTGATCAAAGGAACAAGACTGATACAAAGTGAAGGTCAAGCAAAGCTTTATTTTGCGCCAAGCAACAAGAATCACACTGACCGGTCAGGGTTGTCTTTTACGAAAAGGTGACAACATTGTCCCCGGCAAGCCCACTCCCAACGTGGTTGCTCTCGCAGGGCCGCTCACTGAGGAGGCCTCTTCCCCGACGAAGCCGCTCCCTGGAATAACACAGCTCCAGTGAGGCTGTGGCTCAGGATGACAAGGTCGCTTGTGGCTTGGGGTGGCGAGATCATTCGCAGCAAGGTTGCTGGCATCTAGGCCGTTTCCCACTGCAATGCTGCTGAGGGTCTTGGTGTGTGGGGCAGGGCCGCTGGCGTCGGGACTGCTGACAGCTGGACTGCTAGTGTCTCAGGACAGCTGGCGTCTAGGGGCTGCAGGCGTCGGGACTGCTGAGAGCTGGACCGCTGGTGTCTCAGGAGCACAGGCATCGGGACCGCTGACAGCTGGACTGCTGGTATCTCAGGACCATAGGCATCGAGGGACAGCTGGTAGCTGGACCGCTGGTGTCTCAGGACCGCAGGCATCAAGGGACCTCTGACAGCTGGAATGCAGGTGTCACGGGACCGCTGGCGTCTAGGAGCTTCAGGCGTTGGGACCGCTGACAGCTGGACCGCTGGTGTCTCGGGACCGCTGGCATCTAGGGGCTTCAGGCGTCGGGACGGCTGACAGCAGGTCCGCTGGTGTCTCAGGACCGCAGGCGTCAAGGGACTGCTGTCTGCTGGACCGTTGGTGTCTCGAGACCACTGGCGTCTAGGGGCTGCAGGTGTCGGGACCGCTGACTGCTGGACTGCTGGTGTCTCAGGACCGCAGGTGTCGAGAGACCGCTGACAGCTGGACCGCTGGTTTTTCAAGACCGCAGAGATTGAGGGACCCCTGACAGCTGGACCGCTATTGTCTCGGGACCGCTGGCGTCTAAGGGCTGCAAGCGTCAGTACCGCTGACCACTGGACAGCTGGTGTCTCGGTACCGCCGTCAGCGCAACTGCCGGAGGCTGCAGCTCAGGGTTGCTGAAGGTGGGGCCGCAGGCGGCTGGAGGCTGCAGGTGGCTCAGGGCTGCCGGCGGCAGGACCACTGGAGGCAGGACCATGGGAGCTGGAGGCTGCAGGCGGCAGCTCGGGGCCACTGGGGCGGGACGCTGGAGGCAGTTATAGCTCTTACAAGAGATGTTACAGCCTTTATAGCTCTTACAAGAGTTATTACAGCTCTACTATTCACCGCCGACTCCCCTGTTCTCCGCCGACTCTCCTGCTCTCCGGTGACTCTCCTGCTCTCTGCCGACTCTCCAGCTCTCTGCCAACTCTCCTGCTCTCCACCTATTCTCCAGCTCTCTGACAACTCCACACACCCCGAGACAGCCTCGCAGAGTAACCTTTATGGGGGTGGTTGAGCCCCGCCCCTACACAGGCAGTCAATTGAATTCCAATTTCCCCAGGAGATATACATACGCCTCACTGATTGGATGTCTCCACTCAGTCTGCCCCACCCCTATATCCAGGGTCCACAAGCAAGTCCCTCTGGAAGGGGCAGGCCCTTACATTCCCCCCTTTTCTTTGGAGATTAGTCAAATCCTTGACTTTTCAGCTAGTTCTATGTTATTTCAAGCATATAAGCTAAACATTTTGTCACCCCAAATTTCTTTAGTATAGCACAAATAAACTCACAGTTTCTTTAGTCTTAGTTTCAGTCCATGGTCAGCAGGGTCTGTTGGCTGCAGCTCCCATCTCTGGGGGGTGTCCTTACTCTCGGCTCATTTGACATGACTCGCATGAACCCAGGCCCTAATGCCTTCCTCTTTTACTGCTGTGGGGGTAGTTAGGATAACAGTAAACGGTCCTTTCCAGCGAGGCTCCAAATTCCCCACTTGATAGCGACATATCCAAACCAAGTCCCCGGATTGGTAAGGATGTGGTTCCACCACCGTCTCTGTTCCAGTGTGGGTTTAACATAGGATGTGATGTCCTAGCAACAGCAATCAGACAACAAATAGAAATAAAAGGTATCCAAGTTGGCAACCAAGAAGTCAAACTCTCTCTCCTCAAACATGACATACTTGATATGGAAATCTCAAAATACACCACCCTCAAAATGTCAGAACTCATACCGCAATTCAATAATGTGTCATGATATAAAATCATCATACAAAAATCAGTGGCTATCTCCTACATTATCAATGAAAATACAGAAAGGGAAATTAGAGAATCAATTCCATTTACCACAGCACCTAAAACATAAGAAACCTGGGAATAAGCCAAACCAAAGAAGTAAAGGATTTGTACTCGAGGAACTAAAGAACACTCATGAAAGAAATGGAAGAAAACAAAAAAGACAGAAAATCATTGTATTCTCAAGGATCAGAAGAATAAATATTGTTAAAATGTCTACACTACCTAGAGAAATCGATCCATTTAATGCCATTCCAATAAAAATTCCACCGGTATATTTCAAAGAGTTGGAACAAACACACGCCACAAATTTGTGTGAAATCAGAACTGACCTCGTATTGCTAAGAATTACTGAAAAAAGAAACAAAACTGGGAGCACCACCTTTGCCCAATATCAAAGGTTACTATGAAGCTGTGATCACCAAGACAGCATGGGACTGGCATAAAAACAGACCCATAAACCAGTGGAACAGAGTAGAGAGCTCAGATATGGAACATCAACTCTATGGCCAATAATCTTCAAGAAAGCAGGAAAAATATACAGTGGAAAAAAGACAGGATCTTCAACAACTGGTGCAGGGAAAACTGGGCAGCTCTATGTAGAAGAATGAAAGTTGACATCCTCTTACACCATACAAAAAAATAAACTCATAATGGATAAAAGACCTCAACGTGAGACAGGAATCCATCAGAATCCTAGAGGAGAACATAGGCAGTAATCTCTTCGATATCAGCCACAGAGACTTCTTTCAAGATATGCCTCCAAACCAAGGAAACAAAAGCCAAAATAAACTTCAGGAACACATAAAAATCAAAACCCTCAGCACTGCATAGGAAACAGTAAAGAAAGAAAAGGGTCAACACATGGAATGCGATATATTAGCAAATGACAGGACAGACAGAAGGTTGATATCCAGGATCTATGAAGAACCCCTCAAACTCAACACACACAAAACAGATAATTACATAAAAATAGGCAGAAGGTATGAACAGACACTTCTCCATGAGGACATACAAATGGCTATCAGACACCTGAAAAAAAATGTTCATTATCACTAAGCATCAGGGAGATTCAAATGAAGACCCTATTAAGATGTCACTTTACACCAGTTAGAATGGCCTAAATTAGCAAGACGGGAAACAGCATGTGTTGGAGAGGATGTGGAGAAAGAGGAATCCTCTTACACTGTGGGTTGGAATGCAAGTTGGTGCAGCCTCATAGGAGAAGAGTGTGGAGATTCCTCAAGAAATTAAAAATAGAACTTCCCTATAACCCTGCAATTGCACTCCTAGGTATTTACCCCATGATACAAATGACATGAAAAGAAGGGCCATATGTAATGCAAATTTATAGCAACAATGGCCATGGTTGCCAAACTGTGGAAAGAACCAAGATGCCCTTCAATGGAAGAATGGACAAGGAAGATGTGGTCCATATACACTATGGAGTGTTATGCCTCTATTCAGAATGGATGAATACCCAATTTGATCACAACATGGACG
This sequence comes from Neogale vison, assembly GCF_020171115.1. NCBI lineage: Eukaryota > Metazoa > Chordata > Mammalia > Carnivora > Mustelidae > Neogale > Neogale vison. Next base: position 147,380,539 of record NC_058092.1, on the reverse strand, counting down.
GGACTGGAAGTGACGGGACTGCTGAGTGAAATAAATCGAGCAGAGAGAGTCAATTATCATATGGTTTTACCTTTGTGTGGAGTATAACAAATAGCATGGAGGACAAGTGGTGATGGAGAGGAGAAGGGAGTGGAGGGAAATTGGAAGGGGAGGTGAACTACGAGAGACAATGGACTCTGAAAATGAGTCAGAAGACTTTAAGGAGCGGGGGTTCGGGGGTTGTTGGAACCAATACTTGGGTATTAGAGAGGGCACGGATTGCATGGAACACTGGGTGTGCTTCTAAAACAATGAATAGGGTAACACTGAAAGGAAATTTAAAAAATGAACAGTTGTATGCCAATAATCTAAGCCACCTATGTAAAATGGATGCATTTCTAGAAAACTATACAATCCCAACATTGAACCAGGAAGAAATTCACAACCTGCATAGACTGTTATCCAGAATGGGATTGAAGCAGTGATCAAAAACCTCCCAAAAAACAAGAGCCCAGGACCCGATGGATTTGCTGGGGAATTCTACCAAACCTTCAGTGAAGAAAGAACACCTCTTCTTCTGAAGCTCTTTCAAAAATTGAAGCAGTAAAAGAAGTTCCTGACACTTTTTATGAAGCCAACATTACCCTGATGCACAAACCAGGCAAAGAGCTCATCAAAAAGGAGAATTTCAGACGAATATCACTGATGAATATGGATGTTAAGATTCTCAACAAGATCCTCACTAATAGGATCCAACAGTACATTAAAAAGATTATCCGACATGACCGGGTGAGGTCTATCCCTAGGTCACGAGGGTGGTTCAATATTTTCAAATCAATGTCATAGAACAAATTAAGAAGAGAGGCGAGGGAACCACATGGTCCTCTCAAATGATGAAAAAAAAAAGCATTGACAGCATCCATTCCTGTTTAAAATGCTTCAAAGTATAGGGATAGAGGGAATATTTGTCAACTTCATAAAATGTTTATATGAAAAATACACAGTAAATAACCTCCTCAATGGGTAAAGGCTGACAGCCTTCCCTTTGAGATCAGGAACATGACAAGGATGCCCACTCTCACCACTCAACATAGTATTTGAAGTCCTCGCATCAGCAAAAAGACAATAAAGAGAAATAAAATGTATCCCAATTGGCAATGAAGCCAATCTCTCTCTTCACGGTTGACATAATTTACATGGAATACCCAAAAGTCTCCACCCCCAAACTACTAGAACTCATTCAGCAATTCAATAATGTGGCATGATACAAAATCATTGTACAGGAATCATTAGCTTTCTTAGACATTACCAATGAAAATACATAAAGGGAAATAAGAGAATTGATTCCATTTACTACAATACCCAAACGATAATATATCTGGAAAGAAACCAAACCAAAGAGGTAAAGTATCTGTAAGCGAGGAACTACACAACACTCATGAAAGAAATTGAAGAAAACAAAAATGACAGAAGCCCATTGCATGCTTATGGATCAGAAGAATAATCATTGCTAAAATGTCTAGACATTTAATGTTAAGTGACTGCCTAGAGCAATCGATCCTTTTAATGCCTTTCTGATGAAGATTCCACCGGTATGTTTTAAAGCGCTGGAGCTAACACAAGCCTAAAATTTGTGTAGAATCAGAGAGACCCTGTATTGCTAAGGAAATGCCGAAAAGGAAAACAAAACTGGGAGCATCACATTGACTGTTTTCCAGGGTTATACAAAGCTGTGATCACCAATACAGAATGGGACTCACATAAAAACAGAACCATAGACCAGTGGAACTGAGTAGAGTGCTCAGATATGGGCAATAAACTCTACGGTCAAATAATCTTCAACAAAGTAGGAAAAAATATACAGTGGAAAAAAGGCAGTCTCTTCAATAAATGGTGCTGCGAAAATTGGGACAGCTATGTGTAGATGAATGAAAGTCGACCATTCTCTTACACGAACACAAAGAGAACTCGGAATGGATAAAAGACCTAAACTTGAGGTAGGAATCCATGAGAATCATAGAGGGGAACATAGGCAGTAACCGCCTCAACACTGGCCACAACAACTTCTTTCAAGATATGTCTCCAAAGGCAAAGCAAACAAAAGCGAAGATGAACTTTTTGGACTTCATCAATTCAAAAGCTTCTGCACAGCAAAGGAAAGAGTCAACAAAACACAGAGGCAACCCACCGAATGGAAGAATATATTTGCAAATGATAGTACAGACAAAATGTTGATATCCAGGATCTAAAAAGAACTCCTCAAACTCAACACACACAAAGCAGAAAACCATATAAAAATGGGCAGAATATAGGAACAGACATGTCTCCAATGAAGACATACAAATGGCTATCAGACACATGAAAAAAATGTTTATCATTACTAGCCCTCATGGAGACTCAAATTAAAACACATTGAGATAACACGTGACACCAGTTAGAACGGCCCAAATCAGCAAGATAGGAATCAACATGTGTTTGAGAGGATGTGGAGAAAGGGAAACCCATCTCTCAACTCTGTTCCAGGAAGTCTCCTTTGCACTGGTGCCCCTAGGTGGGTCGTGTCATCTCTCCCATTTTCCAGGTGTCCGCATCATATCCCGAGCAAGAAAGGGCCCATGACCACGGGGACAAGGGCGTTCCTCAGGGCTGCCCAACGCCAGCCAATTCTCAGGAGCATTCTGTCCAAACCAATCCCAGTTTGGAAAGAACGCTCCTGAGATTTGGCCGGGCAGCACCCAACGAACTCTCTTCTGGTGCTGCACGTCTGCATGACCGACTCCTGGGCATGACCCGGCATCATGAGCGATCATGTCCGAACCCCACCAGAATGTTCAAGTGTTAATACAAAACTGTCAGGCCCCGGTGGTTCCAAGGCCTCCTGCTCCTCAGCTTCTGGTGGTCCTTTCCCTTGCACTGTCCCATGGAGCCGGGCCTGCCCTGAGTCCCAGGCACGAGCCCTCACCTTCTTCCTCAACTCAGGACCTGGTAATGGGTGCTCAATTCTTTTTTTCCCAACTTCCTGACTCAAGGGGCCTGTCCCTAAGGCCTCCAACTGGGGAACCCTGACTCCCGCAGCCACTCCTCCCCCTCCCACCCCTGCATCAATGGTGATTTTTGGCACTTCAGACAAGCCTCGGAGCAAGAGAAACCTGCATGCCCACTCTGAGGTCAACCCCATTCTTGGGCTCTGCAGCCACCTGAAAAGTCAGAAGCACACGCCTGGCAGCAACCCGTGCCACAACTCTGCTCCAGGAATGCTCCCCTTCGCTGGGGCCCCCGGGTGGGCACCTCTTCTTGCCGCGTTTTCTGAGCTGGATAGGTTTGGGCAGAACGCTCGTGAGAATTGGCCAGAAAACACCTGGAGAACTCGCTACGGGTGCCGCACATGTGCTGGACCGCTTTCCTGGGCCTGGCCCGGCATCACAAGTGAACCCCGCCCGGAAGCCCTCCACAAGGCAGGCTGCGGTGAGGCGGACGCCTGCTGATAATCGGCCTTCAGGGTACCCTCACTGGCGCTGTCCCATCGGGCCGGGCCCGCCACGAGGTCCATGCTCGAACCCTCACCTGCTTCCCCAGCCCTCTGATTTCGGGGTCCTGTTCCTCGGGGCCTCCATCTGGGGAACACTGAGACCCGCGGCCATGCCTCCTACTTCCACCCCAGCACCAACGGTGCCTTTCACTGCTTGGGACAAGCCTCGGAATGAGAGAAATCTGCATGCCCCTACTGAAGTCAGCCCCATCTTTGGGTGCCCAGCGGCCAAAAACTTCGAGACCCATGCCCAGCCGCCACAAGTCCCTCAACTCTGCTCTGGGAACGCTCCCCTGTGCCGGGGCTCCCAGGTGGGCAGCATCGTCTTGGCGCATTTTCCAGGCAGCCGCAACATTCCCCATGCGAGAAAGGGCCCTGGGCCACGGGGAGCAGGTCGGTCCGCAGGGGTGCCAAACGCCAGCCAATTTTCACAAACGTTCTGCCCAAACCGATCCAGGTTTGGGCAGAATGCTCGTGAGAACTGGACAGAAAATACGCGGCGAACTTGCTTCGGGTGCCACACATCTGCAGGGCCGTTCCCCTGGGCCTGGCCCGGCATCGCGAGCGCTCGCGCCTGAACCCCACCAAAAAGCCCTCCGCTAGGCAGACTGCGGCAAGGCCAACACCTCCTGCTACTCGGCCTGTGGGGGTCCCCTTGCTGGCGCTGTCCCATGGTGCCGGGCCAGTCCTGACGCCCGGGCTCGAACCCTCACCTGCTTCCGAAGCCTTCCGCTTCAGGGTTCCTGTCCCTGGGGGCCTTCATTTGGGGAAACCTGAGTCCCGCGCCATGCATCCCCATCCCACCACGGCAGCAACGGTGCCTTTTGGCACTTCGGACAAGCCTCGAGGCGAGAGAAACCTGCGTGCCCCCACTGAGGTCAGCCCCATCCTTGGGAGCCCCAGGTGCCCGAAAAGTCGGAGGTGCACGCGTGGATGCCAAACGTCCCTCAACTCTGCTCCGGGAACGCTCACCTTTGCCGGGGCTCCCGGGTGGGCCGCGTCATCTCGGTGCATTTTCCGGGTGAGAAAGGGCCCTGGGCCAAGGGGAGCAGGGCGGTCCGCAGGGGTGCCCAACGCCGGCCAATTCTCACGAGGGTTCTGCCCAAACCCATACTGGTTTGGGACGAATGCTCGTGAGAATTGGCCAGAAAATGCCCGGCAAACTCGCTTTGGGTGCTGCACGTCTGCATGGCCGCGCCCCCGGGCCTGGCCCGGCATTGCGAGCGCCCCCTCAAGAACCCCTCCAGAAACCCCTGTGGAGGCAAGCTGCGTCAAGGCCTAGGCCTCCTGCTTCTCGGACTGCGGGGGTCCCCTCCCTGGTGCTGTCCCATTGTGCGAGGCCAGCCATGCAGCCCAGGCTCGAACCCTCTCCTGCTTCCCCAGCCTTCAGCTTCTGGGATCCTGTCCCTCGGGGCCTTCATCTGGGGAACACTGAGTGCCACAACATGCCTCCCCCTCACACACCGGCGCCCACGGTGCCTTTCATCGCTTCAGACAAGCCTCGGAGCGAGAGAAACCTGCATGCCCCCACTGAGGTCATCCCCGTCTTGGGCGCCCCAACAGCCCGAAAAGTCGGAGGCGCACGCCCTACCGCCACCTATCCTTCAACTCTGCTCCGGGAATGCTCCTCTGCGCCGGAGCCCCTGGGTGGGCCGTGTCATCTTGGCAAGTTTTCCGGACAGCCGCCCATGCCCCCGGGGAGAAAGGGCCCTGGGCCACGGGGAGCAGGGCGTTCCGCAGGGCTGCACAACGCTGGCCAATTCTCAAAAGCATTCTGCCCAAACCGATCCTGGTTTGGGCAGAACGCTCGAGAGAATTGGCCAGAAATCGCCCAGCAAACGCACTTTGGGTGCCTCACTTCTGCAGGGCCACCACCCTGGGCCTGGCCTGGCATCATGAGCGCTTGCACCCGAACCCCGCCAGGAAGCCCTCCGAGAGGCAGGCTGGGGCGAGGCTGATGCCTCCTGATCCTTGGCCTGCGGTGGTTCCCCTCCCTGGCGCTGTCCCATGTGGCCGGCCCCGCCTCGAGGCCCAGGCTCGAACCCGCGTCTGCTTCCCCTATTTCCGCTTCCAGGGTCCTGTTCCTCCTGCCATCCATATCGGGAGCCCTGAGCTCGCGGCCACTCATCTCCCTCCGACTCTGGCACCAATGATGCCTTTTGATGCTTCGGACAACCCTCAGAACGAGATGTACCTGTGTGCCCACACTGAGGTAAGCCCCATCCTTGGGCGCCCCATTCGCCCGAAAATCCGGAGGTACACGCCCGGCCACCAACCGTCCTACAACTCTGCTCCAGGAACTCTCCCCTGCCCCAGAGACCCCTGTCGGCCGGGTCATCTCATCGCGTTTTCCGGGCGGCCGCCCCATGTGCCGGGCGAGAGAGGACCCTTGGCCACGGGGAGCAGGGCGGTCCGCAGGGCTGCCCAACGCCGGCCAATTCTAACAAGCATTCTGCCCAAACCAATCCAAGTTTGGGCAGAAGCCTCATGAGAATTGGCCGGAAAACGCCCGGCGAACTTGCTTCGGGCGCCGCACGTCTGCTGAGCCGCCCTTCCCGGGCCTGGCCTGGCATCTCGAGGGCTCTTGCCCGAACCCTGCCAGGAAGTCCTCTGCGAGGCAGGCTGCAGCAAGGCCGACGCTTCCTGCTCCTCGGCCAGCGGGGTCCCCTCCCTGGCGCTGTCCCATGGGGCCGGGCCCGCCCCGAGGCCCGGTGTCGAAACCTCGACTATTCACCAACCTTCCGCTTTCGGGGTCCTGTCCCTCGGGGCCTCTAATTGGGGAATCCTGAGATCCGTGGCAACGCTACCCCTTCCCACCCCAGTAACAATGGTGCTTTTCGGCACTTCGGAAAAGACTCGGAGTGAGAGGAACCTGCCTGACCACACTGACGTCAGCCACATCCTTGGGCACTCCAGCCGCCAGAAAAGTCGGAGACGCATGCCCGGCCGCCACCCGTCCTTCAACTCTGCTCCGGGTACGCTCCCCTGCGCCGAGGACTCCAGGTGGGCCATGTCGTCTTGGCACATTTTCCGGGCAGCTGCACCATACCCCCAGCGAGAAACTGCCCTTGGCAACAGGGTTCAGGGCAGTCTGCAAGGCTGCAAACGCCAGCCAATTCTCATGAGTGTTTGGGCAGAACGCTCGTGAGAACTGGTCAGAAAACGCTCTGCAAACAAGCTTTGGGCACCGCACGTCTGCAGGGCTGCCCCCCGGGCCAGGCCCGGCATTGCGAGCGCTTGCGCCTGAACCCCACCAGGAAGCCCTCTGCGAGGCAGGCTGTGGCGAGGCCGAAGCCTCTTGCTACTCATCCTGCGGGGGTCCCCTCCATGGCGCAGTCCCATGGGGCCGGGCCGGCCCCGAGGCCCCAGCTCTAACCCTCCTCTATTTCACCAGCCATCCACTTTCGGGGTCCTGCCCCTTGGGGCCTCAATCTGGGAAACCCTGAGTCCCATAGCCATGCCCCCCCCACCCCAGCAACAATGATGCCTTTTCATGCTTCAGACAAGCCTCGGAGCGAGTGAAACCTGCATTCCCCCCCTGAGGTCAGCCCCATCCTTGGGCGCCCCTGCCGCCCTAAATGTCAGAGGCGCAAGCCCGCCCGCCATCCATCTCTCAACTCAGCTCCAGGAACGCTCCCCTGTGCCAGGGACTATGGGTGGGCCGCGTCATCTCGGCACATTTTCCGGGCGGCCGCCCCATGCTCCGGGCGAGAAAGGGCCCTGGTCCACGGGGAGCAGGGCAGTCTGGAGGGCCGCCCAATGCCGGCCAATTCTCACGAGCGTTCTGCCCAAACCGATCCTGGATTAGGCAGAACGCTTGAAAGACTTGGACAGATTACGCCCGGTGAACTCTTACCAGACTCCGCACGTCTGCAGGGCCGCCCTCCAGGCGAGGCCTCATGAGTGCTCGCGCCCGAACCCTGCCAGTAAGCCCTCTGTGAGGCAGGCTGCGGGGAAGCTGACGCCTGCTAGGCCTCGGCCTATGGGGGTCCCCTCCCTGGCGCTGTCCCATGGGGCCTGGCCTGAACCGAGGCCCAGGTTCAAACCCTCACCCTCTTGACCAGACTTCCGCTTTCAGGGTCCTGTACTTCGGGGCATCTATCTGGGGAACACTGAGTCCGCGGCCATGCCTCCCTTTCCCACCCTGGCGCATATGGTGCCTTTCAGCGCCTCAGACAAGCCTCAGAGCAAGGGAAACCTGAATTCCCCCACTGAGGTCAGCCCCATCCTTGGGCACCCCTGTCTCCTGAATAGAGAAGGTCGCACTGCTGGCTGCCACCCGTCCCTCAGCTCCTCTCCGGGAATGCTCCCCTGCCCCTGTGTATTGGCGCTTTTTCTTTTGGACGCCACCTGCCAGGATTTTTAAGCGACCTTGGCCACTGGGGTCACGGCGGTCCTCAGGGCCCCTTAATTACACCCAATTCCCACGAGCGTCCTCTCCATGTTGATCCCGGGTTGGAGCAGAACCAGCCTGGTCTCTCTTGTAAACCACCTCTACCTTCGTTGTTTTCCATGCCCACAAACTCAGATTCTGCCATGCTGCAAGTTCCATTTCCAGAAGTAAACGTGGAAGGGAGCCCTCTCGGCATTGGCAGATAGGTGCAGCCATTGCCCATGTCCATCAACCGAACCCTAAGTCGTGTTTTCAAGTTTCCTTCAACAGGGGCCTGTCTCACAAACTCTCTGGCTTGGGAAACCTGAAGTCACACCGTAGGAGGCCTCCAGCCACCTAGCAGGTCACCGGTCTGTTTGGAGCTGCACGGGGCCGTCAGAGCAAGTGAAAAATCCCGTGTCCCCATGAGTTCTCACCCACGTTCTGGTGCCCCTGGAGCATGATGCTCCAGCTGACCACCATCCTCATCTCGGCTCCTCGGGGTTCCAACCTCCAGATCAGCAGTTCGGATTTGCAAAACCCCTACCTCAGCTCTCTTCAGGGACCCCTGTCAGCTCTAGGCAGACCTGGAACTCCCCTGCCTGCCAAAAACACTGGGTTCTCCTCTCCTTCTTCTCAATGGACATCGGTCCAAGGCTTCCTTGACAAAGGGGGAAGGCAACCTCTTGACTGCTTCACACCTCCTTTCCTCTTCTTCCTTATTTCTCTCCACTTAACTTTGTACCTGGGTGAACTGCAAGGAACATATCCATGGAACATGGACAGGCTCTGACATCTGAAATTTCCTAACAGCTTTCTAAGGGTGCTTTATGCAAACAGAATCTAGTGGATCGTAACACAGTATGTTTGCTAATGATCATCAAGACAACAAGAGAGCGAAAATCACTCCATTTTTACCTCCATCTTCATGAAGTAGAACACGGTCTTCTTTCCTTCCTTCACTTCCATTCCAATTCCTTTCCATGCAGTGTTCGTTCTGATGCTTCAGGGATAGGATTTCAGGATTCCCCGCCTGCACAGAACACCCAGAGCTCATCACAACGACTGCCCTCCCTAGGAGCCATCACCCATTGAATCCTTCCCCTCCACACCCCTGCTCTCTAGCTACCTTCAGTTGGTCCTCTATGTTGGAGTCTCTTTCCTCACTGACATCTCTTTCTACCCCTACTATGTTCATGTTTTATTTCTGATATTCCATAAATGGCAAATGATAGGCTATTGGTCATTTCTTACGATATGGCTTAGCTACATCCACTCTAGATCCATCCACATCCTCGCTAATGGTAAGATTACATTCTTTCTGAACCTGGCTCCTATTCCAGTGAGAATATGTGGGATATTAGATGTCTACATTCATATATATATATATATATATATATATATATATATATATATATATCGGTCATCAGCGAATGGACATTGGTATGCACTCCATCATTCACCATGGTTGATAATGCTGCTGTCCATATCACTGTGCTTGTACCCCATTGGTTCTGAATTTTTGTGCCCTTGAGGGAAATTCTTAGGAGGGAAATGGCTGTTTCCTAGGGTTGTTCTCTTTTTAGCATTCAGAGGAACCACCGTGCTCTTTTCCAGAGGAGCTGCAAGAACCCGCATGCCCACCGACACTACAGAAGTGTTCCTCCTGATGCATAACCTTCCCTGCCAGCAATTTTCTAAGGAGGAAACAGCAAACATGGGGGATAATATGACTCAAACAGTGTCTGGCAAGCAGCCCCAAAAAATCACCCCAGGGTTCCTGACGCCATGCCGTGGGAAGCCATCAGAATGCCTCTATCCAGGGAAATTCCCAAACTCCCCTTCTGACTTCAGCACCCATATTACTACAGAGAAAGGATGCCATGGCCAACTCTCAAGAGGCTCCACTGAGTGAAAGTAGAAAGTCAAGCTTCCCTTTTCAATCCTCCAAGGCTCCTTGGAATCCTTTCGAATGTTCCCTCTGCCCTCCTAGGAACTCTTTGGATAAAAAAGACAAATCCATTAGGATCCATCCCGTTGGACAATGGAGAAGCCATCCCCCAAGCATCTATCTGACCACAAACAGCCACGTCCCTCTAGATGCCGGCCATTCTACCATACCCTAGGACCCATGGAATCAACCTTGTTCAAAAAAGGAACGCATTCTATGTCCCAAACACACCGAGTTCATTTCAACTTCCTGTTTAAATCCAAGGGATTGCCTAGGAAAGAGATGTTCCAAATACGTCTGGGAGCCAGAAAGAAGCAGAGAAAATGAGATCCCCTGCCAGGTGCTCTCTGCAAGGAAACTAAGGGACCCTAGCACCTACCTCCATGGCTGACAGCTATGTTCATGGAACTTTTTGTCTCCTCTGGAGGTGAGAGAAGACCCAGGATGTTTGGGGTGAATGAGAACTTTGACCTCCCTTGTTGGCATGGATGTGACACTGGTGCCCACTGGCCTGCTGTTTTCTCTGAATGCCAACGTCCTGGGACAAGCTGCAGGACGGATTCAGATGCTGATTTCCAGACTGTAGGTCTCGTGGAGCCAGAGCGAAGAAGGGTTGTCAGGTGCGGATATGGAGGCACCTCCCATGTAAAGCTTACAATCTGCTCCGATTCCTGGGAGAAGGAGAGACACATGCTTTTTCTTAAGTGGTCATCCACTTCATTCTCAAGCCGGCCCATACCAATGTCCTTTCTGGAGAAGCAAATAGACTCTTCCAAACAAACACTCCACCCCTCGGTTCCAAAGGTACCATGGGTTGAATTGGGTTCCCCAGTCTCCAGTCCCCGACCGGAAGGGCCCTCCTGAACCATCCTGACAGCACATTCCCATCAACATGGGGCAACAGGTCACAGTACTGACTGAGTGGGGGCCTAACTCCAGCAATTCTTACCACCATTCCTGAGTATGGGGAAACAGAGGCTTCAGCTCAACACTCTGTCCAGGAACAATAAGCAGCCATACATCACGTTTCCTGCAGCCCCTCACCACTGCTCATAGAACCACCAGGCTGCACAGTCAGATCTTCTGGTGTGTTGGCCATGGTAGATCGCTAGGGGCAAGCAGCATTGCATCCTAATGAGCTCTAGGAACCACAACTCACCATGCAGTCCTGTGGCATGAATCGGTACTGCCGATCATACCACAGACCCCTAAGGGAGCTCTGAAAAGCCTCTGTATGTCTAAAGCCACATGAACTCTGTTCCTGCAGATTGGAACCTCTAGGCCAACCCGACGAATCCTTAGGCCACCAAAGCGGAACCGGCGAGGCCGACGACTCCATCTCCTAGGCCTGCAGTGCTCCCCTCCTTGGCCCTGTCCAATTGATCCGGTCCAGCCTAGAGCAATCTATCCTTTTAATGACCTTCTGATCAAAATTCCACCGGTATCTTTCAAAGAGCTGGAGCAAACACAAGCGAAAAATTGATGTGGAATCAGAAGAGAACACCTATTGCTAAGGAAATGCCGAAAAGAAGAACATAACTGGGAGCATCATGTTTCCTGGTTTCAAGGGTTACTACAAAGCTGTGATCACCAAGACAGCATGGGACTAGCATCAAAACGGACCCATAGGCCAGTGGAACAGAGTAGAGAGCTCAGATATGGACCAACAGCTCTACAGTCAAATAGTTTTCAAACAAAGTAGGAAAAAAAAATATACAGAGGAAAACAGACAGTCTCTTCAATAAATGGTGCTGCGAAAATGGGGACAGCTATGTGTAGATTAATGAAACTCGACCATTCTCTGACACCATATGCAAAGAGAAACTCATAATTGATAAAAGACCTCAAACTGAGAAGGAATCCATCAGAATCTTGGAGAACATACTCAGTAACCTCTTCAACATTGCCAACAACATCTTCTTTCGAGATATGTCTCCAAAGGCAAAGGAAACAAAAGCGAAGATGAACTTTTAGGACAACCTCAAGATCCAAAGCTTCTGAATCGCAAAGGAAACAGTCAACAAAACAAATGGGCAACCTACAGAATTCGAGTAGATATTTGCAAAATGACAGGACAGACAAAGGCTGATATCTAGGATCTAAAAGAACACCTCAAACTCAACACACAGAAAACAGATAATAATATCAAAAAATGGACAGAAGATATAAAAAGACACTTCTCCAAACAAGACATAAAAATGGCTAGCAGAAACATGAAAAAATTCTCACCATCACTAGCAGTTAGGAAGATGAAAACTAAAACGACCTTGAGAAAGCACCTGATACCCGTTAGAACAGCCAAAATCTGCAAGACAGGAAACAATATGTGTTGGAGGGGATGTGGAGAAAGGGAAATCCTCTTACACTGTTGGTGGGAATGCAAGTTGGTGCAGCCTCTTTGGAGGTTCCTCAAGAAATTAAAAATAGAACTTCCCAATGACCCTGCAATTACATTGCTAGGTATTTACCTCAAATATACAGATGGAGTGAAAAGAAGGACCATCTATAACCTAATGTTTAGAGCAGCAATGGCCACGATTTCCAAACTGTGGAAAGAACCAAGATGCCCTTCAACGGAAGAATAGATAAGGAAGATGTGGTCTATCAATTCAGAAAGGATGAATACCCAACTTTGTTAGCAACATGGATGGGACTGGAAAAGATTCTGCTGAGTTAAATAAATAAAGCAGTGAGCGACAATAATCATATGGTTTCATTTATGTGTGGAGTGTAACAAAGAGAATGGAGGACAAGGGGAGATGTAGAGGAGAAGGGAGTGGAGGGAAATTGGAAGGGGAAAAAACCATGAGAGACAATGGTTCTGACAAAGAACCAGAGGGCTTTGAAAGAGCGGGGGAGGAAGGTTGGGGTAACATGTGGAGGGTAATAGAGAGGGCACGGATTGCATGGAGGACTGGGTGTGGGGCTAAAACAATGAATACGGTAACACTGAAAAGAAATTGGAAAAAAAAACACAATATATGCCAATAAGCTAAACGACCTAGGTGAAATAGATGCATTCCTAGAAAACTGTACAATCCCAAAACTGAACCAGGAAAAAATGTACAACCTGAATGGACCGTTATCCAGTAAAGAGATAAATGCAGTGATAAAAAACCTCCCAAAAGACAAGACTCCGTGACCTGAAGGATGCCATAGCAAATTCTACCAATCTTTAAGAAAAGAACTAACACCTCTTCTCCCGAAGCTCTTTCCAAAATTTGTAGCAGAAGGAAAACTTCCAGACACTTTGTATGAAGCCAGCATTACCCTGATCCACAAACCAGGCAAAGACCTCACCAAAAAGGCGAATTTAAAACCAATATCCCTGATGAATATGGATGATAAGATTGTCAGCAAGATTCTAGCTCCTAGGAACCTACAGTACATTAAACAGTCATTCCACCAAGACCGAGTAAGATCTATCCCTGGGTTGCAAGGTTGGTTCAACATTCAAAAATCAATCAATGTCATAGAACCAATTAAGAATTGAAGAGAGAAGACCCAACCGCTCCTCTCAATTGGTGAAAAAACAGCATTTGACAAAATCCAGCAACCGCTCCTGAATAAAACGGTGCAAAGTATAGGGATAGAGGGAATATTCGTCAACGTCATAAAATGTTTCTATGAAAAACCCACAGTGAATACCATCCTCAAAGGGTAAAAGCTGACACTCCTCGCTTTGAAATCAGGAACATAACAAGGATGCCCACTCTCACCACTCTTGTTCAACATAGGATGTGAAGTCCTAGCAACAGCAATCAGACAACAAAGAGAAATAAAAGGTATCTAATTGGAAACAAAGAAGTCAAACTCTCTCTCCTCACAGATGACATACTTGATATGGAAAACCCAAAAGACTCCACGCCCAAACTACCAGAAATCAAACAGCAATTCAATAATGTGGCAGGATCAAAATCATGATCATGATATAGAAATCAGTGGTTTTTTTCTACACTATCAATGAAAATACAGAAAGGGAAATTAGAGGATCAATTCCACTTACTACAGCTCCCAAACCATAAGATACCTGGGAATAAACCAAACCAAACAGGTAACGGATTTGTACTTGAGATACTAAAGAACACTCATGAAAACCATTGCACTCTCATGGATCAGAAGAATATTCATTGTAAAAGTGTTTATACAGCTAAGAGTAATTGGTCCATTTAATGTCATTGCAATCAAAATTCCACCAGTACCTTTCAAAGAGCTGGACAAACACACGCCGTAAATTTTTGTGGAATCAGAAGCGACCCCGTATTGCTAAGAATTGCTGTAAAGAGAAACAAAACTGGGAGCACCACGTTGTCTGATTTCAAGGGTTACTAGGAAGCTGTGATCACCAAGACTGCATGGGACTGGCATAAAAACAGACACATAGACCAGTGGAACACAATAGAGAGCTCAGATATGGACCATCAACTCTATGGTCAAATAATCTTCAAGAAAGCAGGAAAAAATATACAGTGGAGAAAAGACAGTCTCTTCAATAACTGGTGCAAGGAAAACTGGGCAGCTCTATGCAGAACAATGAAACTCGACCATCCTCTTTCACCATACAGAAAGACAAACACATAACGTGAGACAGGAATCCATCAGAATCCTAGAGGAGAACATAGGCAGTAATCTCTTCGATATCAGCCACAGCAACTTCTTTCAAGACATGTCTCCAAAGATAAAGGAAACAAAAGCCAAAATAAACTTCGGGGACTTCATCAAAATCAGATATTTGCAAATGACAGGACAGACAAAAGATGATATCCAGGATCTAGCAAGAACTCCTCAAATTCAACACACACAAAACAGATAATCATATCAAAAAATGGGCAGAAGATATGAACAGACACTTCTCCAATAAAGACATACAAATGGATATCAGACACCTTACGAAATGCTCATCATCACTAGGCATCAGGGAGATTCAAATGAAAACCACATTAAGATGTCAACTTACACCAGTTAGGATAGCCTAAATTAGCAAGACGGGAAACAACTTGTGTTGGAGAGGAAGGAGGAAGGGGAATCCTCTTACACTGTGGGTGGCAATGCAGTTTGGTGCAATCTCTTTGGAGAACAGTGTGGAGATTCCTCAAGAAATTAAAAATAGAACTTCCCTATAACCATGTAATTACACTCCTGGGTATTTACCCCAAATATAGAGATGGAAGGAAAAGAAGGGCCATCTGTAACCCAATGTTTAGAGCAGCAATGGCCACAGTTGCCAAACTGTGGAAAGAACCAAGATGCCCTTCAATGGAAGAATGGATAAGGAAGATGTGGTCCATATACACTATGGAGTATTATGCCTCCTTTCAGAAAGGATGAATACCCAACTTTGGTAGCAACATGGACGGGACTAGAAGAGATTCTGCTGAGTGAAATAAATCAAGCAGAGTGCGGCAATTATCAAACGGTTTCATTTATGTGTGGAGTGTAACAAATAGCATGGACGACAAGGGGAGATGGAGAAGAGAAGGGAGTGGAGGGAAATTGGAAGGGGAGGGAAACCATGAGAGACAATGGACTCTGAAAAAGAACCTGAGGGCTTTGAATGAGCGGGGGAGGGATTATAGGGAAACACGTGGTGGGTACGGATGGAGAGGGGACGGATTGCATGGAGGACTGGGTGTGGTGCTAAAACAATGAATAAGGTTACACTGAAAAGAAATAGGCAAAAAAAAATATATGCCAGTAAGCTAAGCAACCTAGGTGAAATGCATGCATTCCTAGAAAATTGTACACCCTCAAAATGGAACCAGGAAGAAAGATACAACCTGAATGGACCATTATCAAGTAACGATATTAAAGCAGTGATCAAAATCCTCTCAAAATACCAGACCCCGCGAGCTGAAGGATGTCCTAGCGAATTCTACCAATCTTTAAAAAAAGAACTAACACCTCTTCTCCTGAAGCTCTTTCCAAAATTTGTAGCAGAAGGAAAACGTCCAGACACTTTTTATGAAGCCAGCATTATCCTGATCCACAAACCAGGCAAAGACGTAACCAAAAAGGAGAATTTCAAACCAATATCACTGATGAATATGGATGCTAAGTATCTCAACAAGATCTAGCTCCAAGAAACCTACAGTAAATTAAAAAGTCATTCCAACAAGACCGAGCAGGATCTATCCCTGGGTTGCAAGGTTGATTCGACAGTCGCAAATCAATCAATGTCACAGAAAATATCAAAAAGTGAAGACAGAAGAACCACATGGTCCTCTCAATTGGTGAAGAAAAAGCATTTCACAAAATCCAGCAACCGCTCCTGACTAAAACGCTGCAAAGTATAGGGATAGAGGGAACATTCGTCAATTTCATAAAATGTTTCTATGAAAAACCCACATTGAATACCATCATCAAAAGGTAAAAGCTGACAGCCATCGCTTTCAAATCAGGAACATGCCCAATCTCGCCACTCTTGGTCAAAATAGGATGTGAAGTCCTAGCAACAGCAATCAGACAACAAAGAGAAATAAAAGGTATCCAATTGGAAACCAGGAAGTCAAACTCTCTCTCCTCACAGATGACATACTTCACATGGTAAACCCAAAAGAAATTACCGCCAAACTACCAGAAATCAAACAGCAATTCAATAATATGGCAGGATCAAAATCATGATATAGAAATCAGTGGCATTCTTCTACATTATCAATTAAAATACAGAAAGTGAAATTAGAGAATCAATTCCACTTACTACAGCACCAAAACCATAAGATACCTGGGAATAAACCAAACCAAACAGGTAAAGGATTTGTACTTGAGATACTAGAGAACACTCATGAAAGAAATGTAAGAAAACCAAAAAGATGAAAACCATTGCATTCTCATGGATCAGAAGAATAAACATTATGAAAGTGTTTATACTGCTTACAGCAATTGGTCCATTTAATGCCATTGCAATCAAAATTCTACCGGTACCTTTCACGGTACCTTTCAAAGAGCTAGAACAACACACGCCTAAAATTTTTGTGGAACCAGAAGCAACCCCGTATTGCTCAGAATTGCTGAAAAGAGAAACAAAACTGGGAGCACCACATTGCCTGATTTCAAGGGTTGCTAGGAAGTCCCAAGAAACCATAGGACTGGCATAAAAACAGACCCAAAGACCAGTGGGCAGTCTCTTCAATAACTGGTGTAGGGAAAACTGGGCAGCTCTATGTAGAAGAATGAAACGCGACCATCCTCTTACACCATACACAAAGATAAACATATAATGGATAAAAGACCTCAACGTGAGACAGGAATCCATTAGAATCCTAGAGGAGAACATAGGCAGTAATCTCTTCGATATCAGCCACAGCGACTACTTTCAAGATATGTCTCCAAAGGTAAAGGAAACAAAAGCCAAAATAAACTTCGGGGACTTCATTCAAAATCGGATATTTGCAAATGACAGGACAGACAAAAGATTGATATCCAGGATCTAGCAAAAACTCCTCAAACTCAACACACACAAAACAGATGATCATATCAAAAATGGGCAGAAGATATGAACAGACACTATCAGACACCTGAAGAAATGTTCATTATCACTAGGCATCAGGGAGATTCAAATGAAAACCACATTAAGATGTCACTTTACACCAGTTAGGATGGCCTAAATTAGCAAGACGGGAAACAACATGTGTTGGAAAGGATGAGGAGAAAGGGGAATCCTCTTGCACTGTGGGTGGAAATGCAAGTTGGTGCAGCCTCTTTGGAGAACAGTGTGGAGATTCCTCAAGAAATTAAAAATAGAACTTCCCTATAACCCTGCAATTACAGTCCTAAGTATTTACACCCATGATACAGATGGAGTGAAAAGAAGGGCCATCTGTAACCCAAAGTTTAGAGCAGCAATGGGCACGGTTGCCAAACTGTGGAAAGAACCAAGATTCCCTTCAACGGAAGAATGGATAAGGAAGATGTGGTCCATATACACTATGGAGTATTATGCCTCCATTCAGAAAGGATGAATACCCAACCTTGGTAGCAACATGGATGGGACTGGAAGAGATTCTGGTGAGTTTAATAAATCAATCCCAAAATCGAACAAGGAAGAAATCGATAACCTGAATGGACCGTTATCCAGTAATGAGATTAAAGCAGTGATCAAAAACCTCCCCAAATACAACACCCTGTGACCTGAAGGTTGCCATAGCTAATTCCACCAAACTTTAAGAAGAGAATTAACACCTCATCTCCGGAAGCACTTTCAAAAAAGTGTAGCAGAAGGAAAATGTCCAGACACTTTTTATGAAGCCAGCATTACCCTGATCCACAAACCTGGCAAAGACCTCACCAAAGAGGAAAATTTCAAACCAGTATCACTGATGAATATGGATACTAAGATTCTGAACAAGATTCTAGCCCCTAGGAACCTACAGTACATTAAACAGTCATTCCACCAAGACCGAGTAGGATCTATCCCTGGGTTGCAAGGTTGGTTCACATTCACAAATCAATCAATATCATAGAAGAGATCAAGAAGTGAAGACAGAAGAACCACATGGTCCTCTCAATTGGTGAAGAAAAAGCATTTGACAATATCCAGCATCTGCTCCTGACTAAAATGCTGCAGAGTATAGGGATAGATGGAATAGTCATCAACTTCATAAAATGTTTCTATGAAAAACCCACAGTGAATACCATCCTCAAAGGATAAAATACGACAGCCATCACTTTCAAATCAGGAACATGACAAGGATGCCCACTCTCACCACTCTTGCTCAACCTAGGATGTGAAGTGCTAGCAACAGCAATCAGACAACAAAGACAAAGAAAAGGTATCCATTTGGCAACCAAGAATTCAAAGTCTCTCTCCTCACAGATGACATACTTGATATGGAAACCACAAAACACTCAGCCCCCAATCTACCAGAACTAATAGAGAAATTCAATAATATGGCAGGTTAAAAAATCATGGTACAGAAAACTTTGGCTTTCTTCTACATTATCAATGAAAATCCAGAAAGGGAAATTAGAGAATCAATTCCATTTACTACAGCACCCAAACCATAAGATACCTGGGAATAAACCAAACCAAAGAGGTAAAGGATTTGTACTCAAGGAATTAGAGAACACTCATAAGAGAAATGGAAGAAAACCAAAAAGACGGAAAACCATTGCATTCTCCTGGATCAGAAGAATAAACATTTTTAACATTTAACATTTAATGTCTATACTGCCTACAGCAATCGATTCATTTACTGCCATTCCAATCAAAATTTCACCGGTACCTTTCAAAGAGCTGGAACAAACAGATGCCTCAAATTTGTGTGAAATCAGGAGCAAACCCAGTTTGCTAAGAATTGCTGAAAAGAGAAACGAAATTGGGAGCATGGGATGGGCATAAAAACAGACCCATAGACCAGTGGAACACAGTAGAGAGCTCAGATATGGAACATCAAATCTATAGTCAAATAATCTTCAAGAAAGCAGGAAAAATAATACAGTGGAAAATAGGCATTCTCTTCAATAAATGGTGCAGTGAAAACTTGGAAGCTTTATGTAGAAGAATGAAACTCGAACATCCTCTTACACCATACACAAAGATAAACTCATAATGGATAAAACCTAACGTGAGACAGGATACCATCAGAATCCTAGAGGAGAACATAGGCAGTATTCTCTTCAAATGCAGCCACAGCGAATTCTTTCAAGATATGTCTCCAAAGGCAAAGGAAACAAAAGCCGAAATAAACTTCTGGGACTTCATCAATACCAAAAGCTTCAGCACTGCATAGTAAACAGTCAAGAAAGCAAAGAGGCAACCCACAGAATGTGATAAGATATTTGCAAATGACAGGACAGACAAAAGGTTGATATCCAGGATCTAGGAAGAAATCCTCAAACTCAACACACACAAATCAGATAATCATATCAAAAAATGGGCAGAAGATATGAACAGACACTTCTCCATGAAGAAATACAAATGGATATCAGACATCTGAAGAAATGGACAGCATCACTAGGCATCAGGGAGATTCAAATGAAAACCACATTAATTGTCACCTTACACCAGTTAGAATGGCCTAAATTAGCAAGGCCGGAAACAACATGTGTGGGAGAGGATGTGGAGAAAGGGGAGTCCTCTTACACTGTGTGTTGGAAAGCAAGTTGGTGCAGCCTGTTAAGAGAACAGTGTGGAGATTCCTCAAGAAAATAAAAATAGAACTTCCCTCTAACCCTGCAATTACACTCCTAGGTATTAACCCCAAAGATACAGGTGGCGTGAAAGAAGGGCCGTCTGTAACCCAAATTTAGAGCAGCAATGGAAGATGTGGTCCATATACACTATGGAGTATTACGCCTCTATTCAGAAATGATGAATACCCAACTTTGGTAGCAACATGGACGGAACAGGAAGAGATTCTCCTGATGAAATCAATCAAGCAGAGAGAGTCAATTATCATATGATTTCACTTCTGTGTGGAGTATAACATATAGCATGAGGACAAGGGGAGATGGAGAGGAGAAGGGAGTGGAGGGAAATTGGAAAGGGAGGGGAACCATGAGAGACTATGGACTTTGAAAAAGAATTTGAGGGCACCTTTATTTCTCTTTGTTGTCTGATTCCTGTTGCTAGAACTTCTAATAGTATGTTGAACAAGAGGGGTGAGAGTGGGCACCCTTGTCTTGTTCCTGATCTCAACGGAAATGCTGCAAGCTTTTCCCCATTGACGATGATATTTGCTGTGGGTCTTTCATAGATAGATTTGATGAAGTTCAGGAATGTTCCCTCTATCCCTATACTTTGAAGCATTTTAGTCAGGAACTGATGCTGGAATGCGTCAAATCCTTTTTCTGCATCAACTGAGATGACTATGTGGTTCTTCTCTCTTCTCTTATTAATTTGTTCTGTCACATTGATTGATTTGCAAACGTTTAACCATCCTTGTAGGCCAGGGAGGAATCCCACCTGGTCATGGTGGGTAATCTTTTTAATGTGCTGTTGGATCCTGTTTGCTAGGATCTTGTTGAGAAATTAGCATCCATATTCTTCAGTGATATTGGTCTGAAAATCTCCTTTTCAGTAGGGTCTTTGCCTGAAAAACAATCTGAGGGGTTTGAAGTGGCATGGGGGTGGGAGGTTGGGGCACCAGGTGGTGGGTATTATAGAAGGCACAGATTGCATGAAGCACAGGGTTTGGTGAAAAAAAAATAATGAATACTGTTATGCAGAAAATAAATAAATTTAATTTAAAAAATCAGTACAACAGTAAAAAAATTATCTGAGACATTGAAAGAGAGGGGTTTCCCATCCAAGTACTAACCAGGCCCGACCCTGCTTAGCTTCTGAGATCAGATGAGATCGGGCGCGTTCAGGGTCGTATGGCCGTAGACAAAATAAAAAAAAAAAAATAAAATAAAAAATAAAAAAAATAATGAATACTGTTTTTCTGAAAATAAATAAATTGGGGAAAAAAAGAAAGAGAGGGGTTGGGTTGTTGGGGAAACACGTGGTGAGTAATAGAGAGGGCACAGATTGATGGAGCACTGGGTGTGGTGCTAAAACAATGAATACAGTTTCACTGAAAATAATTGGGGAAAAGAACACAAGTATATGCCAATAAGTTAAGTAACCTAGGTGAAATGGATGCATTCCTAGAAAACTGTAAATACCAAAATTGAACCAGGAAGAAATGTACAACCTGAATAGACCGTTATCCAGTAACAAGATTAAAGCAGTGATCAAAAACCTACCAAAATCAAGACCCCGTGATGTGAAGGCTGCCTTAACGAATTCTATCAAACTTTAAGAAAAGAACTAACACCTGTTCTCCCGAAGCTCTTTCCAAAATCTGAAGCAGAAGGAAAACTTCCAGACACTTTGTATGAAGCCAGCATTACCCTGATCCACAAACCAGGCAAAGACCTCACCAAAAAGGAGAATTTCAAACCAATATCACTGATGAATATGGATGCTACGATTCTCAACAAGATTCTAGCTCCTAGGAACCTACAGTACATTAAACAGTCATTCCACCAAGACCGAATAGGATCTATCCCTTGGGTGCAAGGTTGGTTCGACATTCGCAAATCAATCAATGTCATAGAAGATATCAAGAGGTGAAGACAGAAGAACCACACTGTCCTCTCATTTGGTGAGGAAAAAGCATTTGACAATATCCAGCATCCGCTCCTGACTAAAACACTGCAAAGTATAGGGATGGAGGGAATATTCGTCAACTTCATAAAATGTTTCTATGAAAAACCCACAGTGAATACCATCCTCAAAGGATAAAATACGACAGCCATCGCTTTCAAATCAGGAACATGACAAGGATGCCCACTCTCACCACTCTCGTTCAACATAGGATGTGAATTGCTAGCAACAGCAATCAGACAACAAAGACAAAGAAAATGTATCTATTTGGAAACCAAGAAATCAAACTCTCTCTCCTCACAGATGACATACTTGATATGGAAAACCCAAAAGACTCTGCGCCCAAACTACCAGAAATCAAACAGCAATTCAATAATATGGCAGGATACAAAATCATGATACAGAAATCAGTGGCTTTCACTTACATTATCAGTGAAAACACAGAAAGGGAAATTAGAGAATCAATTCCATTTACTACAGCACCTAAACCATAAGATACCTGGAATAAACCAAAACAAAGAGGTAAAAGATTTGTACTCAAGATACTAGAGAACACACATGAAAGAAATGCAAGAAAAACAAAAAGACAGAAAACCATTGCATTCTCATGGATCAGAAGAATAAACATTGTTAAAATGTTTATACTGCTTAGAGCAATTGGTTCATTGAATGCCATTCCAATCAAAATACCACCGGTATCTTTCAAAGAGCTGGAACAAAAACACACCTAAAATTTGTGTGGAATCAAATGCAACCCCGTATTGCTAAGAATTGCTAAAAAGAGAAAAAAAACTGGAGCAGCACGTTGCCTGATTTCAAGGGTCACTATGAAGCTGTGATCACCAAGAGAGCATGGGATGGGCATAAAAACAGACCCATAGACCAGTGGAACACAGTAGAGAGCTCAGATATGGACCATCAAATCTATAGTCAAATAATCTTCAAGAAAGCAAGAAAAAATATACAGTGGAAAATAGGCAGTCTCTTCAATAAGGGGTGCAGGGAAAACTGGGCAGCTCTATGTAGAAGAATGAAACTCGACCATCCTCTTACGCCATACAAAAAGACAAACTCATAATGGATAAAAGACCTAACATGAGAAGGATACCGTCAGAAACCTAGAGGAGAACATAGGCAGTATTCTCTTCGATATCAGCTTCTTTCAAGAATGCTTCCAAACCAAAGGAAACAAAAGCCAAAATAAACTTCTGGGACTTCATCAAAATCAAAAGCTTCTGTGCTGCATAGGAAACAATCAAAAAAGCAAAGAGGCAACCCTCAGAATGCGATAAAATATTTGCAAATGACAAGACAGACAAAAGGTGTATATCCAGGATGTGGAGAAAGGGGAATCCTCTTACACTGTGGGTGGAAAGACAAGTTGGTGCAGCCTGTTAAGAGAACAGTGTGGAGATTCCTCAAGAAAATAAAAATAGAACTTCCATCTAACCCTGCAATTACACTCCTAGGTATTAACCCCAAAGATACAGATGGCATGAAAGAAGGGCCCTCTGTAACCCAAATTTAGAGCAGCAATGGCGACACTTGCCAAACTGTGGAAAGAACCAAGATGCCCCTCAACGGAAGAATGGATAAGGAAGATGTGGTCCATATACACTATGGAGTATTATGCCTCTATTCAGAAATGATGAATACCCAACTTTGGTAGCAACATTGACGGAACAGGAAGAGATTCTCCTAAGTGAAATCAATCAAGCAGAGAGAGTCAATTATCATATGGTTTCACTTCTGTGTGGAGTATAACATATAGCATGAGGACAAGGGGAGATGGAGAGGAGAAGGGAGTGGAGGGAAATTGGAAAGGGAGGGGAACCATGAGAGACTATGGACTTTGAAAAATAATTTGAGGGCACCTTTATTTCTCTTTGTTGTCTGATTCCTGTTGCTAGAACTTCTAATAGTATGTTGAACAAGAGGGGTGAGAGTGGGCACCCTTGTCTTGTTCCTGATCTCAACGGAAATGCTGCAAGCTTTTTCCCATTGACGATGATATTTGCTGTGGGTCTTTCATAGATAGATTTGATGAAGTTCAGGAATGTTCCCTCTATCCCTATACTTTGAAGCATTTTAGTCAGGAACTGATGCTGGAATGCGTCAAATCCTTTTTCTGCATCAACTGAGATGACTATGTGGTTCTTCTCTCTTCTCTTATTAATTTGTTCTGTCACATTGATTGATTTGCGAACATTTAACCATCCTTGTAGGCCAGGGAGGAATCCCACCTGGTCATGGTGGGTAATCTTTTTAATGTGCTGTTGGATCCTGTTTGCTAGGATCTTGTTGAGAAATTAGCATCCATATTCTTCAGTGATATTGGTCTGAAATTCTCCTTTTTGGTAGAGTCTTTGCCTGAAAAACAATCTGAGGGGTTTGAAGTGTCATGGGGGTGGGAGTTTGGGGCACCAGGTGGTGGGTATTATAGAAGGCACAGATTGCATGGAGCACAGGGTGTGATGAAAAAAATAATGAATACTGTTATGCAGAAAATAAATAAATTTAATTTTAAAAATCAGGACGAATATCCAACTTTTGTAGCAACATGGACGGGACTGGAAGAGATTATGCTGAGTGAAATCAGTCAAGCAGAGAGAGTCAATTATCATATGGTTTCACTCATTTGTGGAGCATAACCAATAGCATGGAGGACAAGGGGCGTTAGAGAGTAGTAGGGAATTTGGGTAAATTGGAAGGGGAGGTGAACCATGAGAGACTATGGACTCTGAAAAACAGTCTGAGGGGTTTGAAGTGGCGGGGGGGTGGGAGGTTGGGGTACCAGGTGGTGGGTATTATAGAGGGCACAGCTTGCATGGAGCACTGGGTGTGGTGAAAAAATAATGAATACTGTTTTTCTGAAAATAAATAAATTGGGAAAAAAAATCAGTACAACAGTAAAAAATTATCTGAGACATTGAAAGAGAGGGGTTGGGTTGTTGGGGAAACACGTGGTGAGTAATAGAGAGGGCACAGATTGATGGAGTACTGGGTGTGGTGCTAAAACAATGAATACAGTTTCACTGAAAATAATTGGGGAAAAGAACACAAGTATATGCCAATAAGTTAAGTAACCTAGGTGAAATGGATGCATTCCTAGAAAACTGTAAATACCAAAATTGAACCAGGAAGAAATGTACAACCTGAATAGACCGTTATCCAGTAACAAGATTAAAGCAGTGATCAAAAACCTACCAAAATCAAGACCCCGTGATGGGAAGGCTGCCTTAACGAATTCTATCAAACTTTAAGAAAAGAACTAACACCTGTTCTCCCGAAGCTCTTTCCAAAATCTGAAGCAGAAGGAAAACTTCCAGACACTTTGTATGAAGCCAGCATTACCCAGATCCACAAACCAGGCAAAGACCCCACCAAAAAGGAGAATTTCAAACCAATATCACTGATGAATATGGATGCTACGATTCTCAACAAGATTCTAGCTCCTAGGAACCTACAGTACATTAAACAGTCATTCCACCAAGACCGAGTATGATCTATCCCTGGGGTGCAAAGTTGGTTTGACATTTGCAAATCAATCAATGTCATAGAAGATATCAAGAAGTGAAGACAGAAGAACCACATGGTCCTCTCAAGTGGTGAATAAAAATCATTGGACAAAATGCAGTATCTGTCCCTGACTAAAACGCTGCAACGTATAGGGATAGAGGGAATATTCGTCAACTTCATAAAATGTTTCTATGAAAAACCCACAGTGAATACCATCCTCAAAGGATAAAATACGACAGCCATCGCTTTCAAATCAGGAACATGACAAGGATGCCCACTCTCACCACTCTTGTTCAACATAGGATGTGAAGTGCTAGCAACAACAAGCAGACAACAAAGACAAAGAAAAGGTATCCATTTGGCAACCAGGAAATCAAACTCTCTCTCCTCACAGGTGACATACTCTATATGGAAACCCCAAAACACTCAGCCCCCAATCTACCAGAACTAATAGAGCAATTCAATAATATGGCTGGTTAAAAAAATCATGGTACAGAAAACTGTGTATTGAATCAATTCCATTTACTATAGCACCCAAACCATAAGATACCTAGGAACAAACCAAAACAAAGAGGTAAAAGATTTGTACTCGAGGAACTAGTGCACACTCATGAGAGAAATGGAGTAAAACCAAAAAGCCGGAAAACCTTTGCATTCTCAGGGATCAGAAGAATAAATATTGTTAAAAAGTCTATAATGCCTAGAGCAATCGATCCATTTAATGGCATTTCAATCAAAATTCCACCAGTATCTTTCAAAGAGCTGGAACAAACACACACCTAAAACTGATGTGGAATCAGAAGCGACCCCGTATTGCTAAGAATTGCTGAAAAGACAAAAAAAAAAAAAAAAACCTATGAGCACACGTTGCCTGATTTCAAAGGTTACTATGAAGCTGTGATCATCATACAGCATGGGATGGGCATAAAAACAGACCCATAGACCAGTGGAACACAGTAGAGAGCTCAGATATGGACCAACAACTCTATGGCCAAATAATCTTCAAGAAAGCACGAAAAAATATACAGTGGAAAAAAGACAGGCTCTTCAATAACTGGTGCAGGGAAAACTGGGCAACTCGATGTAGAAGACTGAAACTCAACCATCCTCTTACACCATACAAAGAAAAACACATAATGGTTAAAAGACCCCTTACACCATACACAAAGAAAAACACATAATGGGTAAAAGACCTCAATGTGAGAGAGGAATCCATCAGAATACTAGCGGAGAATATAGGCAGTAATCTCTTCGATATCAGCCACAGCGACTTCTTTCAAGATATGTCTCAACATCCAAAGAAAACAAAAGCCAAAATAAACTTCGAGGACTTCATCAAATTCAAAAGCTTCTGCGCTGCATAGGAAACAGTCAAGAAAGCAAAGAGGCAACCCACAGAATGCGATAAGATATTTGCAAATGACAGGACAGACAAAAGGTTGATATCCAGGATCTAGAAAGAACTCATCAAGCTCTACACACACAATACAGATAAGCATATCAAAAAATAGGCAGAAGATATTAAGAGACACTTCTCCAATGAAGACACCTTGTTGAAGAGGATGTGGAGAAAGGGGAATCCTCGTCCAGCTTTCGGTGCTTCAGACAACCCTCAGAGCGAGATCGACCTGCGTGCCCACAGTGCGGTCAGCTCCATCCTTGGGCGCCCCATCCGCCCGAAACCGAGTCACATGCCCGGCCGCCACGTGTCCTTCAACTCTGCTCCAGGAACACTCCTCTGTGCTGGGGCCTCTGGGTGGGCCACGTCATTTCCACACATTTTCCGGCTGGCCGCCCCATACCACAGAGAGAAAGGGCCCTGGGCCACTGAGAGCAGGGCGGTCCACAGGGCTGGACAACGCCGGCCAATTCTCCGCTTGTTCTTCCCAAACCGATCCCGGTTTGGGCAGAATGCTCATGAGAATTGGCTGGAAAAGCCTGGCGAACTCGCTTCGGGTGTTACGTCTGCACCGAAGACCCCCCCGGGCCAGGCCCTGCATCGCACGTGCTCATGCCCGAACCTCACCCGGAAACCCTCCTCGAGGCAGGCTTTGGCATGGCCAATGCCTCCTGCTACTTGGCCTGTGGGTTTCCCCTCCTTGGTGCTGTTGCATGGGCCCAGGGCTGCCCCGAGACTCGGGCTCGAAATTTCGCCTGCTTCCCAGCCTTCTGCTTCCGGGGTCCTGTCCCTCAGTGCCTCCATCTGGGAAAACCTGATTCCAGCAGCCACCCCTCCTCTTTCCACCCCAGCACCAACGGTGCATTTTGGCCCTTCAGGACAAGCCTCGGAGCGAGACAAACCTGGATGACCCAACAGAGGACAGCCCCAACTTTGGGCACACCATCAGACCTAGAAGACGGGGGCACATGCTCAGCTGCCACCCGTCCTTCAACTCTGCTCCAGGAACAGTCTCTTGCGCCGGAGGTCCCACGTGAGCCACGTCGTTTCCGCACATTTTCTGGTCGGCCACCCCATGACCCGGGGGAGAAAGGGCTCTGGGAGACGAAGAGCAGGGTGGTAAGCAGGGCTGCCCAACACCAGCCAATTCTCACGAACGTTCTGCCCAAACCGATCGTGGTTTCGGCAGAACGCTCATGAGAATTGGCCAGAAACTCCCAGCGAACTCGCTTCGGACGTCCCATGTCTTCATGGCCACCACCCTCCCGGGCCTGGTGTGGCATTGCGAGCAATCATGCACGAACAAGCCCAGGAAGTCCTCCGCAAGGCAGGCTGGGGCATGGACGATGCCTCCTGAGAACCCTTGCCCTGCGGTGTCCCCTCCCTTGTGCTGTCCCATGGGGCCGGGCCTGCCACAAAGCCTCGGCTCGAAATTTCACCTGCTTCCAGCCGTCCGCTTCTGGCGTCCAGTGCTTAGGTGCCTCCAATCTGGGGAAACCTGAGTCCCACGGCCACGTATCCCCGTCCCACAGCGGCGCCAATGGTGCCTTTCGGAGCTTTAGACAAGCCTAAGGGCGAAAGAAACCTGCATGCCCCAACTGAGGTCAGCCCCATTCTTGGGAGCCCCATTTGCCCTAAAGACAGAGGCTTACTGCCAGCCACCACCTGTCCTTCAAATCTGCTCTGAGAACGCTCCCCTGCGCCTGCACCCCAGGGTGGGCCGTCTCATTTCCGCGCGTTTTCCAGGCGGCCGCACCATGCCTGTGTGAGAAAGGGCACTTGGCCACAGAGAGCAAGGCGGTCCACAGGGCTGCCAAACGCCGGCGAATTTTCACGAACGTTCTGCACAAAACGATCCCGGTTTGGGCAGAAAACGCCTGAGAATTGGCCGGAAAACAACCGGCGAACTCCCTTCTGGCGCCGAAGGTCTGCAGGCCCGCCCCCCCGGGCCTGGCCCAGCATCGTGAGCGCTCGCACACGAACCTAGCCAGGAAGCCCTCCATGAGGCAGGCTGCAGAAAGGCTGACACCTCCTGATCCTTGGCCTGCAGGGGTCCCCTCCTTGGTGCTGTCCCATGGGTCCAGGGCTGCTGCGAGACTCGGGCTCGAAATTTCGCCTTCTTCCCAGACATCCGCGTCCGGGGTCCTGTCCCTCGGTGCCTCCATCTGGGGAAACATGGGTCCCACGGCCAAGCCTCCCCCTCCTACCCCGGGGCCAAAGGTGCATTTCGGCGCTTCCGACAAGCCTCGGAGCGAGAGAAACCTGCTTGACCCATCTGAGCACAGCCCAATCATTTGGTGCCCCGGCAGCATGAAAGGTCGGAGGCGCACGCCTTGCCGCCACCCATCCTTCAACTCTGCTCCGGAAACTCTCCACTGCGCCGGAGGCCCCACGTGGGCCACTTTGTTTTGGCGCCCTTTCTGGTCCGCCGCCCCATGCCCCCGGCGAGAAATGGCCCTGGGCCAAGAGAACAGGGCGGTCCGCAGGGCAGCCCAATGCCGGCCCATTCTCAACCGCGTGCTGCCCAAACTGATCCTGATTTGGGCAGAACGCTCTTGAGAATTTGCCAGAAAACGCACGGCGAAATTGTTTAATGCGCCACACGTCTACACGGGCGCCCCCCCTGGCCTGGCGCGGCGTTGAGAGAAATCCCGCATAAACAAATTCAGGAAGCGCTCCTCGAGTCAGGCTGCGGCGAGGCCGACACTGCCTGCTTCTTGGACTGTGGGGGTCCCCTCCTTGACGCTGTCCCATGGGGCCGGGGCTCCCGGAGACTCGGGCTCGAAATTTCGCCTGCTTCCCAGGCTTCCGCTTCCGGGGTCCTGTTCCTTGGTGCCTCCATCTGGGGAATCCCAAGTCCCATGGCAATGCCTCCACCTCCCGCCCCAGCGCCAACGGTGCATTTCGGCACTTCGGACAAGCCTCGGAGCGAGAGAAACCGGCATGGCCCAACTGAGGACAGCCCCATCCTTGGGCGCCCCATCAGCCTGAAAAGACGGAGGAGCACGCCCTGCCGCCACTTGTCCGTCAACTCTGCTCCGGGAACGCTCCCCTCCGCTGCCGCCCCCTGGTGGGCCCGGTTGATTCCGTGCGTTTTCCGGGGTCCCGCAGCATGGCCTGGGAGAGAACGGGCACTGGGCCACGGAGAGCAAGGCGGTCTGCAGGGCTGCCAAACGCTGGTGAATTTTCATGAGCGTTTTGCACAAAACGATCCTGGTTTGGGATCGCTCGGCATCGCGAGCGCTGGAGCACGAACCTCGCCAGGAAGCCCTCCAAGAGGCAGGCTGCGGAAAGGCTGACACCTCCTGATCCTTGGTCTGCGGGGTTCCCCTCCTTGGCGCTGTCCCATGAGGCCAGGGCTGCCCCGAGACTCGGGCTCGAAACTTCGCCTTCTTCCCAGCCTTCCACGTCCGGGGTCCTGTCCCTCGGTGCCTCCATCTGGGGAAACATGGGTCCCCCCGGCCACGCCTCCCCCTCCTAACCCGGGACCAAAGGTGCATTTCGGGGCTTCAGACAAGCCTCGGAGCGAGAGAAACCTGCTTGACCCAACTGATGACAGCCCCATCATTTTGCGCCCCTTCAGCCTGAAAGGACGGATGCGAACGACTTGCCGCCACCCGTCCTTCAAATCTGCTCCGGAAACTCTCCCCTGTGCCGGAGGCCCCGCCTGGGCCGCGTCCTTTCAGCGCCTTTTCTGGGCGGCCGCCCCATGCCCCGGGCGAGAAACGGCCCTGGGCCAAGAGAGCAGGGCGGTGTGCAGGGCCGCCCAATGCTGGCCTATTCTCAACAGTGTGCTGCCCAAAGCGATCCCGATTTTGGCAGAATACTCTTGACAATTTGCCAGAAAACGCACTGCAAAATCCTTTAATGCTCCACACGTCTGCACGGGCGCCCCCCTGGCCTGGCGCAGCATTGTGAGAAATCCCGCGCAAACCCCTTCAGGAAGCCCTCCGCGAGTCAGGCTGCGGTGAGTCCGACACTGCCTGCTCCTCGGACTGCGGGGGTCCCTCCTTGAAGCTGTCCATTGGGGCCGGGGCTGCCCCGAGTCTGGGGCTAGAAATTTCGCCTGCTTCCCAGCCTTCCACTTCCGGGGTCCTGTCCCTCGGTGCTTCCATCTGGGTAAACCTGAGTCCAGCGGGCACGCCTCCTCTTTCCACCCCAGCACCAACGGTGCATTTTGGCTCTTCAGGACAAGCCTCGGAGCGAGAGAAACCTGGATGACCCAACCGAGGACAGCCCCAACTTTGGGCGCCCCATCAGCCCTAAAAGACGGGGGCACATGCTCAGCTGCCACCCATCATTCAACTCTGCTCCGGTAACGCTCCCTTGCGCCGGATGTTCCACGTGGACCGCGTCGATTCCACGCATTTTCTGGTCGGCCACCCCATGCCCCGGGCGAGAAAGGGCTCTGGGAGACAGAGCACAGGGCGGTAAGCAGGGCTGCCCAACGCTGGCCAATCTCATGAATGTTCTGCCCAGGCTGATCGCGGTTTGTGCAGAATGCTCGTGAGAATTGGCCAGAAAACTCCCGGCAAATTCCCTTGGGCGTCACAAGTTTTCATGGCCGCCGCCGCCCCCCCCCCCAGGCCTGGCGTGGCATTGCGAGCAATCGTGCACGAACAAGGCTAGGAAGTTCTCCCCGAGGCAGGCTGAGGCGTGGACGATGCCTCCTGAGAATCCTCGCCCTGCGGGGTTCCCCTCCCTTGCGCTGTCCCATGGGGCCGGGCCCTCCACGAAGCCCGGGCTTGAAATTTCACCTGCTTCCAGCTGTCCGCTTCTAGGCTCCAGAGCCTGGGTGCCACCATCTGGGGAACCCTGAGTCCCGTAGCCACGCCTCCCCGTCCCACAACGGTGCCAATGGTGCATTTCGGCGCTTCGGACAAGCCTATGGGCGAGAGAAACCTGCATGCCCCAACTCAGGTCAGCCCCATCCTTGGGCGCCCCATTTGCCCTATAGACGGAGGCGTACTCCCGGCAGCCAACCGTCCTTCAACTCTGCTCCAAGAACGCTCCCATGTGCCGGAGGTCCCACATGGACTGCGTCGATTCCGCGCATTTTCCGGTTGGCCACCCCATGCCCCGGGCAAGAAAGTGCTCTGGGAGACAGAGAGCAGGTAGGTAAGCAGGGCTGCCCAACGCCGGCCAATTCTCACGAGCGTTCTGCCCAAACCACGATGGGTTTGGGCAGAACGTTTGTGAGAATTGGCCAGAAAACTCCCGGCGAACTCCCTTGGGCGTCGCATGTCTTCATGGCTGACGCCCACCCGCCCCCGGGCCTGGCGTGGCATTGCGAGCAATCATGCAAGAACAAGGCCAGGAAGTCCTCCTCGAGGCAGGCTGGGGCGTGGACGACACCTCCTGAGAATCATCGCCCTGCGGTGGTCCCCTCTCTTGTGCTGTCCCATGGGGCCGGGCCCACCACAAAGCCAGGGCTCGAAATTTCACCTGTTTCCAGCTGTCCGCTCTGGGGTCCAGTGCCTCGTTGCCACCATAAGGGGAACCCTGAGTCCCGAGGCCACGCCTCCCCGTCCCACAACGACGCCAATGGTGCTTTTTGGCGCTTCGGACAAGCCTATGGGTGAGAGAAACCTGCATGCCCCAACTGAGGTCAGCCCCATTCTTGGGTGCCCCATTTGACCTAAAGACGGAGGAGTACGCCTGGACGCCACCCAAACTTCAACTCTGCTCCGGGAACGCTCCCCTGCGCCTGCGCCCCAGGGTGGGCCGCCTCATTTCCGCCAGTTTTCCGGAAGGCCGCACCATGCCCTGGGTGAGAAAGGGCACTGGGCCACGGAGAGCAAGGCGGTCCGCAGGGTTGCCAAACCCCGGCGTATTTTCACGAGCGTTCTGCACAAAACGATCCCGGTTTGGGATCGCTCGGCATCGCGAGCGCTCAAGCACGAACCTCGCCAGGAAGCCCTCCAAGAGGCAGGCTGCGGAAAGGCTGACGCCTCCTGATCCTTGGACTGCAGGGTTCCCCTCCTTGGCGCTGTCCCATGGGGCCAGGGCTGCCGTGAGACTCGGGCTCGAAATTTCGCCTTCTTCCCAGCCTTCCACGTCCGGGGTCCTGTCCCTCGGTGCCTCCATCTGGGGAAACTTGGGTCCCACGGCCACGCCTCCCCCTTCTAACCCGGGAGCAAAGGTGCATTTCGGCGCTTCGGACAAGCCACGGAGCGAGAGGAACCTGCTTGACCCAACTGAGGACAGCCCCATCATTTGACGCCCCTTTAGCCTGAAAGGACGGAGGTGCACGAATTGCCGCCACCTTTCCTTCAACTCTGCTCCGGGAACTCTCTCCTGTGCCAGAGTCCCCGCCTGGGCCACGTTGCTTCGGCGCCTTTTCCGGGCGGCCGCCCCATGCCCCAGACGAGAAACGGCCCTGGGCCAAGAGAGCAGGGCGGTCCTCAGGGCCGCCCAATGCCGGCCAATTCTCAACAGCCTGCTGCCCAATCTGATTCCCTTTTGGGCAGAACGCTCTTGAGAATTTGCCAGAAAACGCACTGCGAAATCCTTTAATGCGCCACACGTCTGCACGGGCGCCCCCCGGGGCCTGGTGCAGCATTTCGAGAAATCCCGCACAAACCCTTTCAGGAAGCCCTCCGCGATTCAGGCTGCGGCGAGGCCGACACTCCCTGCTCCCCGGCCTGCGGGGTTCCCCTCCTTGACGCTGTCCCATGGGGCCGGGGCTGCCCAGAGACTCGGGCTCGAAATTTTGCCTCTTTCCCTGCCTTCCACTTCTGGGGTCCTGTCCCTCGGTGCCTCCATCTGGGGAACCCTGAGTCCCGCGGCCATGCTTCCCCATCCCACAACGGCTCCAATGGTGCCTTTCGGCGCTTCGGACAAGCCTAAAGTTGAGAGAAACCTGCATGCCCCAACTGAGGTCAGCCCCATCCTTGGGCGCCCCATTTGCCCTAAAGTGGAGGCGTCCGCACGGTCACCACCCGTCCTTCAACTCTGCTCCGGGAACGCTCCCCTGTGCCTGTGCCCCAGGGTGGGCCACCTCGTTTCCGCGTGTTTTCCGGTTGGCCACCCCATGCCCCGGGTGAGAAAGGGATCTGGGAGACGGAGAGCAGGGCGGTAAGCAGGGCTGCCCAATGCTGGCCACGGGCCCTGGGCCCAGAGAGCAGGGTGGTCTGCAGGGCTGCCTAACACCGGCTAATTCTCACGCTCATGAGAATTGGCAGGAAAAGGCCCGGCGGACTCGCTTAGGGCGTTGCTCGTCTGCACGGCAACCCCCCCCTGGCCTGGCCCGGCATTGGGAGCGCTTGTTCACGAACCTCGCCAAGGAGCCCTCCTCGAGGTAGACTGTGGTGAGGATGACGCCTGCTGATCCTTGGCCTGTGGGTGTCCCATCCCTGGCGCTACACCATGAGGCCAGGCACGTCATGAAGCCCTGGCATGAATCCTCGCCTGCTTACCCAGCCTTCCGCTTCTGGGGTCCTGTTCCTCATGGCCTCCATATCGGGAACCCTGAGTACCGCATCCACGCATCTTCCTACCAGGCCGCTGCCAACGATTCCTTTTGGCGCATCGGACAAGCCTCGGAGCAAGAGAAACCTCCATGCCCTAACTGAGGTCAGCCCCATCTTTGGGGCCCCATCCATCCTAAAGACGTCGGTGTACGCCCAG
This sequence comes from Neogale vison, assembly GCF_020171115.1. Taxonomy (NCBI): domain Eukaryota; kingdom Metazoa; phylum Chordata; class Mammalia; order Carnivora; family Mustelidae; genus Neogale; species Neogale vison. The sequence continues at coordinate 147,346,070 of NC_058092.1, read as the reverse complement.
CCGCCACCCGTCCTTCAACTCTGCTCTGGGAATGCTCCCCTGCGCCAGAGGTCACCAGCCTTCCTTCAACTCTGCTCCGGGAACGCTCCCCGGCGCCAGAGGCCCCTCGTGGGCATTGTCGTTTCCCGGTTGTGGCAGAATGCTCGTAAGAATTGGCCGGAAAATGCCCAGCCGTGTCGTTTCCCACGTCCTGTACCTCGGTGCCTCCATCTGGGGAAGCCTGAGTCCCGTGGCCACGCCTCCCATCCCACACCGGCAACAACCGTGCCTTTCAGCACTTCAGACAAGCCTCGGAGCGAGAGAAACCTGCATGCCCCAACTGAGGTCAGCCCCATTCTTGGGTGCCCCTCCGCCCTAAATACGGAGGCATACGCCTGGCCACAATCTGTCCTTCAACTCTGATCCGGAACGCTCCCCTGCACCGGGGCCTCCGGGTGAGCAGTGTCGTTTCCGCGCGTTTTCTTTCATGTACATAGAGCTGCCCAGTTTTCCCTACACCAGATATTGAAGAGCCTGTCTTATTTCCACTGTATATTTTTTCTTTCTTTCTTGAAGATTATTTGGCCATAGAGTTGTTGGTCCATATCTGAGCTCTCTACTGTGTTCCACTGATCTATGGGTCTGTTTTTATGCCCGTCTCATGCTGTATTAGTGATCACAGCTTCATAGTAACCCTTGAAATCAGGCAATGTGTGCTCCTAGTTTTTTTTTTTTTCTTTTCAGCAATTCTTAGCAAAACGGGGTTGCTTCTGATTCCACACAAATTTTAGGTGTGTGTTTGTTCCAGCTCTTTGAAACATACCAGTGGAATTTTGATTGCAATGACATTAAATGGAACAATTGCTCTAGGCATTATAACTTTTTAACAATATTTATTCTTCTGATCCCTGAGAATGCAATGGTTTTCTGGCTTTTTGGTTTTCTTCCATTTCTCTCATGAGTGTTCACTGGTTACTCGAGTACAAATCTTTACCTCTTTCTTTTGGTTTCTTCCCAGGTATCTTATGGTTTGGGTGCTGTAGTAAATGGGATTGATTCTCTAATTTCCCTTTCTTTATTTTCATTGATAATGTAGAAGAAAGCCACTGATTTCTGCACCATGATTTGTATCCTGCCATATTATTGAATTTCTGTATAAGTTCTGGTAGTTTGGGGGCGGAGTCTTTTGCTTTTTCCATATCAAGTATGTCATCTGTGAGGAGAGATAGTTTGACTTCTTGAATGCCAATCTGGATACCTTTTATTTCTCTTTGTTGTCTTATTGCTGTTGTGAGGACTTCACATGCTATGTTGAACAAGATTCGTGAGAGTGGGCATCCTTGTCATGTTCCTGATTTGAAAGCGATGGCTGTCAGCTTTTACCCTTTGAGGATGGTATTCACTGTGGGTTTTTCATAGAAACATTTTATGAAGTTGACGAATATTCCCTCTATCCTTAAACGTTGTAGCGTTTTAGTCAGGGACAGATGCTGGATTTTGTCCAATGCTTTTTCTTCACCAATTGAGAGGACCATGTGGTTCTTCTCTCTTCACTTCTTCATTGGTTCTATGACATTGATTGATTTGCAAATGTCGAACCAACCTTGCCACCCAGGGATAGATCCTACTCGGTCATGGAGGATAAACGTTTTAATGTACTGTAGGTTCCAAAGAGCTTGAAGCTTTTTAAGAATATTAGCATCCGTATTCTTCAATGACTTTGGTTTGAAATTCTCCTTTTTGGTGAGGACTTTGCCCTGGTGTGTGGATCAGGGTAATCCTGGCTTCAAAAAAAGTGTCTGGAAGTATTCCTTCTGCTTCAAATTTTGGAAAAGCTTCAGGAGAAGAGGTGTTAGTTCTTTTCTTAAAGTTTGGTAGAATTCCCTCTGGCATCCTTCAGGTCCCGGGGTCCTGTCTTTTGGGAGGTTTTTGATCACTGCTTTAATCCCATTACTGGATAACGGTCTATTCCGGTAGTACATTTCTTCCTGGTTTAATTTTGGGATTTTACAGTTTTCTAGGAATGCATCCATTTCACCTAAGTTGCTTAGCTTATTGGCATATACTTGTTTTTTTAAAAACTTTCTTTTCAGTGTAACCGTATTCATTGATTTAGCACCACACCCAGGGCTCCATGTAATCTGTGCCTTCTCTACTACCCAACACGTGTTTTCCCAACCGCCCACCTCCTCTGTTTCAATGCCCTCAGATTCTTTTTCTAAATATTTTATCAATTTTTAATTAAATTTATTTATTTTCAGCAAAGCAGTATTCATTATTTTTTTCACCACACCCTGTGCTCCATACAATCCATTCCCTCTATAATACCCACGACCTGGTAACCCAACCTCCCCCCACGCCACTTCAAACTCCTCAGATTGTTTTTCAGGCAAAGACCCTACCAAAAAGGAGAATTTCAGACCAATATCACTGATGAATATGGATGCTATGATGCTCAACAAGAGCCTAGCAAACAGCATCCAACAGCACAATAAAAAGATTATCCACCATGACCAGGTGGGATTCATCCCTGTCCTACAAGGATGGTTAAATGTTTGCAAATCAATCAATGTGATTGAACAAATTAATATGAGAAGAGAGAAGAACCACATGGTCCTCTCAACTGATGCAGAAAAAGCATTTGACAAATTCCAGCATCCGTTCCTGATTAAAATACTTCAAAGAATAGGGATAGAGGGAACATTCCTGAACTTCATCAAATCTATCTATGAAAGACCCGCAGCAAATATCATCCTCAATGGAAAAAAGCTTACAGCATTGACGTTGGGATCAGGAAAAAGACACAGATGCCCACTTTCACCACTCTTGTTCAACATAGTATTAGATGTTGTAGCAACAGGAATCAGACAACAAAAAGAAATAAATATGCCCTCAGATTCTTTTTCAGAGTCCATAGTCTCTCATGGTTCCCATCACCTTCCAATTTCCCTCCACTCCCTTTTCCTCTCCATCTCCCCTTGTCTTCCATGCTATTTGTTATACTCCACACAGAAGTGAAACCATATGATAATTGAATCTCTCTGCTTCATTTATTTCACTCAGCAGAATCTCTTCCAGTCCCGACCATATTGCTAAAAAAATTGGGTTTCCATCCTTTCTGAATGGAGTCATGATACTCCATAGTGTATATGGACCACATCTTCCTTATCCATTCTTCCGTTGAAGGGCATCTTGGTTCTTTCCACAGTTTGGCAACCGTGGCCATTGCTGCTCTAAACATTGGGTTACAGATGGCCCTTCTTTTCTCACCATCTGTATCTATGGGGTTAAAACCTAGGAGTGTAATTTCAGGGTTATAGGGAAGTTCTATTTTTAATTTCTTGAGGAATCTCCACACTGTTCTCTAAAGAGTCTGCAACACCTTGCATTCCCACCTGCAGTGTAAGAGGATTCCCCTTTTTCCACATCCTCTCCCACACATGTTGTTTCCCGTCTTGCTAATTTAGCCCATTCTAACTGGTGTAAGGTGACAATTAATGTGGCTTTCATTTGAATCTCCCTGATGCCTAGTGAATATGTACATTTCTTCAGCTGTCTGATAGCCATTTGTATTTCTTCATCTAGAAGTGTCTGTTCATATCTTCTGCCCATTTTTTCATATGATTATCTGTTTTGTGTGTGTTAAGTTTGAGGAGTTCTTCATAGATCCTGGATATCAACCTTTTGTCTGTCCTGTCATTTGCAAATACCTTATCCCATTCTGTGTGTTGCCTCTTTGCTTTCTTGACTGTTTCCTATGCACTGGAGAAGCTTTTGATTTGATGAAATCCCCGAAGTTTATTTTGTCTTTTGTTTCCTTTGGTATGGAGGCATATCTTGTAAGAAGTCGCTGTGCCTGATATCAAAGAGAATACTGCCTATGCTCTCCTTGGGGTTCTTATGGATTCCTGTCTCACGTTGAGGTCTTTATCCATTATGAGTTTATTTTTGTGTATGGTGTAAGAGGATGGTGGGTTTCATTTCTCTACATAGAGCTGCCCAGTTTTCCTGCAGCATTTAATTGAAGAGATTGCCTTTTCCACTGTTTATTTTTTCTTGCTTTCTTGAAGATTATTTGACCATAGATTTGATGGTCCATATCTGAGCTCTCTACTGTGTTCCACTGGTCTATGGGTCTGTTTTTATGCCAGTCCCATGCTGTTTTGGTGATCATTGCTTCATAGTAACTTTTGAAATCAGGCAATGTGGTACTCCCAGTTTTGTTTCTCTTTTCAGCAATTCTTAGCAATAAGGGGTCGCTTCTGATTCCACAAAAATTTTCGGCGAGTGTTTGTTCCAGCTCTCTGAAAGGTACCAGTGGTATTTTTTAAAAGATTTTATTTATTTATTTGACAGAGAGCCATCACAAGTAAGCAGAGAGGCAGGCAGAGAGAGGAGGAAGCAGGCTCCCCCCGGAGCAGAGAGCCTGATACGGGGCTCGATCCCAGGAATCTGGGATCATGACCTGAGCCGAAGGCAGAGGCTTTAACCCACTGAGGCACCCAGGTGCCCCAACCAGTGGTATTTTGATTGGAATGGAATTAAATGGATTGATTGCTCTGGGCAGTATACACATTTTTAAAATATTTATTCTTCTGATCCATGAGAGTGCAATGGTTTTCCGTCTTTTTGGTGTTCTTGCTTTTCTTTCATGAGTGTTCTCTAGTGTGTCTAGTATAAATTCTTTACCTCTATGGTTTGGTTTATTCCCAGGTATCTTATGGTTTGGGTGTTGTAGTAAATAGAATTGATTCTCTAATTTCCCTTTCTGGATTTTCACTGATAATGTAGAAGAAAGCCACTGATTTCTGTATCATGATTTTGTATCCTGCCACATTATTGAATTGCTTTATGAGTTCTGGTAGTTTGAGGGTGGACTCTTTTGGGTTTTCCATACCAAGTATGTCATCTGTGAGGAGAGTTTGACTTCTTGATTGCCAACTTGGATACGTTTTATTTGTCTTTGTTGTCTGATTGCTGTGGCTAGCACTTCACATCCTATGTTGAACAAGAGTGGTGAGAGTGGGCATCCTTGTATGTTCCTGATTTCAAAGCGAAGACTGTCGTCTTTTACCCTTTGAGGATGGTATTCACTGTGGGTTTTTTCATAGAAACATTTTATAAAGTTGACAAATATTCCCTCTATACGTATACTTTGCAGGGTTTTAGTCAGAAGCGGATGCTGGATTTTGTCAAATGCTTTTTCTTCACCAATTGAGAGTACCATGTGATTTTTCTCTCTTCACTTCTTGATTAGTTCTATGAGATTGATTGATTTGCAAATATTGAACCAACCTTGCAACCCAGGGATAGCTCCTACTCAGTTATGGTGTATAAAATTTTAATGTACTGTAGGTTCCTAGGAGCTTGAAGATTGTTGAGAATCTTAGCATCCATATTCAGCAATGATATTGGTTTGAAATTCTCCTTTCTGGTGAGGTCTTTGCCTGCTGTGTGAATCAGGGTAAGGCTGGCTTCAATAATAGGGTCTGGAAGATTTCCTTCTGCTTCAAATTTTGAAAGACATTCAGGAGAAGCGGTGTTCTTTTCTTAAAGTTTGGTGGATTTTGCTCGGGCATCCTTCAGGTCCCGGGGTCTTGTCTTTGAGAGATTTTTGATAACTGCTTTAATGCCATTACTGGATAATGCTCATTCAGGTTGTACATTTCTTCCTGGTTCAATTTTGGGATTTTACAGTTTTCTAGGGATACATCCATTTTACCTAGGTTGCTTAGCTTATTGGCATATGCTTTTTTTTTCAATTTCTTTTCAGTGTAACCGTATTCATTGTTTTAGCAACACACCCAGTGTTCCATGCAATCCGTGCCCTCTCTATTACCCACCACGTCTATCCCCAACCTCCCACCCCCGCTCTTTCAGTGCCCTCTTAGATTCTTTTTCAGAGTCCATAGTATCACATGGTTCCCCTCCCCTTCCTATTTCCCTCCACTCACTTCTCCTCTCCATCTCCTCTAGTCCTCCATGCTATTTGTTATACTCCACACAGAAGTGAAACCATATGATAATTGACTCTCTCTGCTTCATTTATTTCACTCAGCAGAATCTCTTCCAGTCCCGTCCTTGTTGCTACCAAAGTTGGGTATTCATCCTTTCTGAATGGAGGCATAATTCTCCATAGTGTGTATGGACCGCATCTTCCTTATCCATTCTTCCATTGACGGGCATCTTGGTTCTTTCCACAGTTTGGCAACCGTGGCCATTGCTGCTCTAAACATTGGGTTACAGATGGCCCTTCTTTTCACTGCATCTGTATATTTGGGGTGAATACCTAGGAGTGTAGTTGCAGGGTCATAGGGAAGCTCTATTTTTAATTTCTTGAGAAATCTCCACACTCTTCTCCAAAGAAGCTGCACCAACTTGCATTCGCACGCACAGTAAAAGAGGATTCCCCTTTCTCCACATCCTCTTCAACACATGTTGTTTCCAGTCTTGCTAATTTAGGCCATTCTAACTGCTGTAAGGTGACAATTAATGTGGTTTTCATTTGAATCTCCCTGACGCCTAGTGATGATGAACATTTTTTCACGTGTCTGATAGCCATTTCTATGTCTTCATTGGAGAAGTGTCTGTTCATATCTTCTGCCCTTTTTTTTTATATGATTATCTATATTGTGTATGTTGAATTTGAGGAATTCTTTATAGATCCTGGATATCAACCTTTTGTCTGTCCTGTCATTTGCTAATATCTTATCACATTCCGTGGGTTGCCTCTTTGCTTTTTTGACTGTTTCCTATGCAGTGTATAAGCTTTTGAATTTGATGAAGTCCCCTAAGTTTTTCTTTTTGGCTTTTGTTTTTTGCATTTGGAGCCATATCTTGAAAGAAGTCGCTGTGACTGATATCGAAGTGATTACTGCCTATGTTCTCCGCTAGAAGTCTGATGGATTCCTGTCTCATATTGAGGTCTTTTACCCATTATTACTTTATCTTTGTGTATGGTGTAAGAGGATGGACGAGATTCATTCTTCTACATTGACCTGTCCAGTTTTCGCTGCAGTATTTATTGAAGAGACTGTCTTTTATCCACTGTATATTTTTTCTTGCTTTCTTGAAAATTATTTGGCCACAGAGTTGATGGTCCATATATGACCTTTCTACTGTGTTTTACTGGTCTATGGGTCTCTTTTTATGCCAGTCCAATGCTGTGTTGGTGATCACAGCTTCCTAGTATCCCTTGAAATCAGGCAACGTCGTGCTCCCAGTTTTGTTTCTCTTTTCAGCCATTCTTAGCAATACGGGGTCGCTTCTGATTCCACAAAAATTTGAGGCATGTGTTGCTCTCGCCAGCAAGAACGACCAGGAGACCTCAGCGAAGCAAGCTTTATTTCTGCATAGCTATTGGGATCTCTGTCTCTCCTGCCCGTGCATGTCTATATATACCAAGGTTGCACAACCAATCACTTGCAGCCACATAGATACAAAATCCTAAGTTCCGCCTACTGGCTCGCATCCAGCCGCCATCTTAATGGCGTGTTTACTTTCGGGTACCGACAAAGTCATGCGGTGCCTGGGGCCCCCACGCGGGCCCAGCCGGAGCGGCGACGGCTTGAGGCAGCGGCGGCCGAGGCAACGAGCGGGCACGGCGGAGCCCAGAAGCATCACTGGGGCTGCTCCGGCTCCGGGCTGGCCCTGCATACGGTCCAACCCATCGCGCATGCGCCACAAGCCGCTCGGGCACCGACATCTCCCCCTTTTCTTTTATAATTAGGCATACAGGCAGGAGATCGTGCCTGTCTTAGGTTGTCAGCTGCCATGAACATGCTTACCCGTCATCGGATAATTCTCCCTGGTTGGAGAACTCCTGCCTTAGGTTGCTATGTGCATGCAGCCAATCTTACCTGTCATTGACTACCGATCTAGCACTGCCAGCCAGATTTGGGGAAATGTACCAGCTTCCAGTGCCATGCAAGCTTGTACTAGTGCCAACTGTTGCCTACATTGTTGTTTACGTAATGATGCAAAACGGCGGAACATAAGGATTTACAACAGATACCCAATCCTGTAATGGAGCTATGTCAATCTTATCTACTTAACTCTTTCGACGGATTAGCAGCAATAGAAAGGTCATTATAGGCCATGGTGGTTATGCAAAGTCCAGAAAGTGGTTGGATGCATCTGGTCGTCAATAGTTTCTGGAGAATGTCCACTTGTTACAGATGTGGTGAGAGCTACAGCCGCTGCAGTTGCTGCAGCTGCGGAGGCCGCTACAGCCGCAATAATGGCTGCAGTGATCCCCAAGTCTCTTTTATGTCTTGAGAGCAATACAGGCAAATCGTTAGGATTTACAGAAACGGGCATGGGAATGAAAGTAGATATACAGGAGGGAGGATGGCGGACTCATTCGTCAGTGGCATGGGGAACGGCCAGGCTTTCACTATTGCCCATTGGTGCATCTGTTGAAGGGATGCTAGTGTCGCCAGGATTGCTATCAGGCTGAGCATCAGGACGGGGCAGGCCATGTTGATCGATTCTTCTAATCCGTCGCTCCGGGACCCAGATAGGCACTTGGGCATCCTGTGGAAAAAGACAAACAGAACCTCGGTGCCATCTTAGGAACGGGTCAGGGCCTCTCCATTGGCCCGTGAGTATATCCTTCCACTTTGCCTGGGCTAGAGTGCATTCGGTAACCACCGCATGCCTGTCCGCTGCAGATGTACCATTATGGTCCAAGGACAAAAAATTTAAAATGTAAAGGGTGAGAGATGTAAGATCACGGGGTGACTTGTAGTCATCCCCTATTCCCCCTTTCCTTATTTTTTGTAAGCATCGTTTGAGGGTGCCATTGGCGCGTTCAATTATTCCTTGACCTTGTGGATTGTAAGGTATACCTGTAGTATGGACTATACCAAATTGACTCAGGAATTGATGGATAGATTTTTATGTATATGCAGGTCCATCATCTGTCTTTATTTGTTTTGGGATACCCCAATCTGCGAAGCATCGTAGGCAGTGTGTGATGACTTGTTTTGAATTCTCCCCCGTGAGGGGGAGTAGCATTATGATACCCGAATAAGTGTCCACTGATATATGTACGTACTTTTGTTGCCGAATTCAGGTACATGTGTGACATCCATTTGCCATAGGTGATTAGCTTGAAGGCCTTTGGGGTTTACCCCCAAGGAAGGCTGAGGGATTAATGTGGCACAATTCCCACAGGCCCTTACTATATCTCTTGCCTGTTCTTTGGTGATATGGAATCCATATCTTAAGGTATTAGAATTCACATACCATTTGCTATGGAACAGCTTCGCCTGTTCTAAGGTAGGGCTAAATATTTGGAAATGACTATTGTGGTCTGCTAGAGCATTGCCCTCAGATAATAGTCCCGGTAGGCTCATATGGGCTCTGATGTGATCTATAAAAAAATGGTGCAAGTGCGCAGTTGCACAACCTCTTGTAGTTGCCTTAAGATCCATGGAATAGGTGAATCACTTAAGGAGAGGATGGCTGTTTAAATATTTTTTTTTGCATTTACCACGTATTGACTATCAGAAATAATATTTAGGGGAGTGTCTGAAATCTTTGGAGCACTAGGAGCACTACTAGTAGCTCTACTTGTTGAGCCGACCTGCAGGGAACTATGACTGGGTTCACGATTCCATTTATGATATAAGCTCCTGTGCCCTCTTTACTTCCATCTGTAAAGACAATAGAGGCTTCTTTTAGTGGTGTTGATCTACTAATTTTTGGTAGTATGAATTCAATACCCTTTGTGAATTCTATAAGTGGGTGTGAAGGATAATGATTATCAAATTCTATTGAGTAAGAGGTGGTCAGTATCACCCAATCATCTAGGGTAGCACATAGTAGGTGAATCTGTTCCTTAGTATACAGCACGATGCAATTGTCAGGTATGATTCCAAGAGCAGAAATACAAACAGTGATCAATTGTTAGCTAGCATGGCTACTGCAACTGGATATGTTGTGATTATCCGAGGGAAGAGTGTTTGGGGAGGTACAGCCATTGTAAGGGCCCACCTTGCCATAGCACTCCAGTAGGTGAAGAAGGGGATGGAATCACTATGGCTTGGACTATCTGGCTAGGATCACATCTATCTGCTGAAGTCAAGGCAAGCCTGTCCTCCACGATTTTCAAAGCCTGTTCCGCCTCCAGAGTAAGGCTCCTAGGAGAGTCTAGATGGGCATCACCCTTCAGAATATCAAACAATGGTTGTAATTCTCCTGTAGTTATTTTCAGGTAGGGTCGGATCCAATATATGTCCCCCAATAACTTTTGGAAATCGTTGAGGGTTTGTAATTTGTCAGTTCTAATGGAGGCTTTTTGAAGGTTTTACCATGGTATTGTATAGATTCATGCCTAAATAGTCTTTGATGTTGGAAGCCTGTATCTTTTGGGGGGGGCTATAATTAACCCCCATGAATTTAGCTCCTTTTGTAACATTACTAAGGCTTCCGAAACTGTAGTAGAGTCAGATCCACACAACAATATGTCATCCATGTAATGGTAACACATTAAATCAGGGTAAGTCTCTTTAATAGGCTGTGTGGCTTTAGAAACATATAATTGACACATAGTGGGGCTATTAGCCATACCCTTAGGGAGGACAGTCCACTCATATCTTTGGTCAGGCTCTGCATGATTAATAGAAGGTAGGGTAAAGGCAAATTTAATTGTATCCTCAGGATGCAGAGGGATAGAGAAAAAGCAATCTTTTATGTCAACCACTATTGATGGCCAGTTTCTCGGTAAGGCGGTTATTATGGGTAATCCCAGCTGTATTGGTCCCATGTTCTGCATTTGCCTATTAATTTCTCTAAGATCATGTAAAAGTCTCATTTACCAGATTTCTTTTTGATAACAAAGATAGGTGTATTCCAAGGTGAGGTAGAAGGTTTCATATGGCCCACCTCTAACTGTTCCTGTACCAGGGCTTTAGAAGCTGATAGTTTTTCGTTAGTAAGGGGCCACTGAGGCACCCAGCAGGGCGTATCTGTCTTCCACATTATTTTCATTGCCTCAGTGGCCATTACCGAAAACCCAGGCCTTGCCCCTTATATTCTGAGGTGAAAGGGATGGTGTCTATTTTACCTTGCTCCTGTTTTCCTAACCCTTTTCCTGGTATGTATCCCATTTTTTGCATCATAGCTATTGATCGGGGGCTGTATATAGTTTCAGTTGTCAGGCGGACACTCATCTGTTCCAAAACGTCTCGTCCCCAGAGGGAAATAGGAATATTGAAGACATAGGGCTGAAAAGTTCCCCTATGGCCTTCGTCATCCCCCCACTCAAGGGTAGCTGCACTTTGATCAGGACTTTGAGCGATTCCTAAACCCCTGAGTGCTTGTTTTGCTTGTGTTAGGGGCCATCTCGGAGGCCACTCTTGTTGGCTGATGATGCTCTTATCGGCGCCCATATCCAGTAACCCTAAAAATTTTCTTCCTTGCACCTTGAGGGTAATTATGGGCCTATCAGTCATATCCAGGGTAGACCCCCAAACCTCTCGTACCTTCCTCTTTTCCTCTACTGGGAAAGGCTTCATGATGGCTAGGGAGTACGAGAAGTTGAGCTATCCGATCTCCTGGGCTAAGTGCAGTAACTCCCCTTGGTGAAGACACCAGTATCTTGATCTCTCCCTCATAATCTGAATCTATTACCCCAGGGTGAACTATCAGACCTTTGAGATAAGTGGAGCTTCAGCCAAGTAATAAACCTACAGTACCATGAGGGGGGCCCCCTCTTAGATCGGAGGCCAATGCTTGAATGCCCATCTCCGGAGTTAGGACCATTCCGGCAGCTGCTCTGATATTGAGCCCTGCTGATCCAGAGGTTGTGCGCCTTTCTCCGAGGGAGGATACCATGTCCTGGGCATTTGCGTTAGTGCCCCATAAATTTGTGTTGGGCCCCGGGGTGTGGGGCCCAGCTTCCCGTTTTTTGAGTAATTGGATTGAATCCAGTTATTCTGCGGCAGGGGATTTCCTTGAATATCTTTCTGGGACCTACATTCATTAGCCCAATAATTCCCTTTACGGCAACGAGGGCACAACCCAGGTGCGGGCTTGACTGGTTTAGGAGGTCCTTTACCCTTTGGACAATCCCTCTTAAGATGACCGTCCCTTCCACAAAGGAAACAAGCCTTGGAAGAACTCCTGGTTCCTCCATTGAATCTTCTTATCCCTTGGGCTACTGCTGCTGCCACAACTTTGCCCTGAATAACTGTATCACTGATGTCTCGACACACTTTGATATACGTAATCGGGTCCTTAGACTTCCAAGGGCGGATAGCCTCTTTACACCATTTATTTGCTTGTTCATAGGCTAATTGTTTAACAAGGGGCATTGCTTGGTCCACATCCCCAAATATGCGCCTTGCTACTTGGAGCAGACGATCTACAAAGTCAGCATAGGGTTCATTAGGCTCCTGCAACACCTTGGAAAGTTGTCCCTGCAAATCGCCAGAACCCTGTATGGTCTTCCAAGCCCTAGTGGCTGCAGCTGCTATCTGTACATACACCCCTGGGGGGTACCCAATCTGATTGTTTTGTCCCACAAATTGACCTCCTCCCATGAGCATGTCAGTATTCCAGTGGGGATTTCCTGATGTGGCGTTACGCTGGGCAGTTTCTGAGCTACACTCTTGCCAAGCAGTTTTCCATATCAAGTATTGTCCACCAGACCGAGTTGCTTTTGCCATGTTAGTCCAATCGTCTGGGGTAAGGTTCATGCTACCGACTACTTCCAATAGTGAAAGTGTATAAGCAGCCTGTGGCCCATAAGTAGTGACTGCTTCCTTAAACTGTTTAATAAGTTTGAAGTCTAGTGGTTGATGAAACCTCTGTTGATTTTGATCTTCTAACACTGGGTATGCAAGAGGGAAGGGTTTAGTAAAGTCCGTAATGTCCCTCCATCCTGCATTTCTACATTCTGGACAACCGCATGCCCCTCGGGAGCATGAAGTGTTATATGGTGGCGGCCATTCTGCAGGTGGCGCTATAGGCCTACATTCAGGGGTAGGAATTCTTGACCTTCTGACAGAGGGCGCTAGGGAGTCATATTTTTTCTTGGCTTCTTTGTATGTCTTTCCCTTTAAAGGTTCGTTAGGGACTTCCTCTTTTAATTTTAAGTGTGTCATGGCTTCCCCAAGCTCATCTTCAGAGGAGCTCTCCTCTGAACTTTCTCCCCCTCCGCTAGATCCTGCCTTAGAGGCTTCTCTGACCTGCTCCTCGATAACATTTTTAACCGTTTTATGGTTAGAGTCTAGTGGAGTGCCGTTAGCCTTAAGCATTTCCGTCATTAATCCTCCCATCTTAGTAAACTTTGATCCCATTATTTCTCGTCCTATGCCTAGGAACTCTTTTACTTCTTGTCCTATACTTAGGAACTTTCTCACGTCCTATACTTCCTAAGTTCTCATACTTTCTCACTTCTCGTCCTATACTTAGGAACTTTCTTATCTGAAATTTTGTGCACACTTACCGGATCGTTGCGTTCACTGAGAACTCCTTGGTTTCCGAGGTTTCCCGGGTTTCGGCACCACTTGTCTCTCTTGCCAGCAAGAATGACCAGGAGACCTCAGCGAAGCAAGCTTTATTTCTGTGTAGCTATTGGGATCTCTGTCTCTCCCGCCCGTGCATGTCTATATATACCAAGGTTGCACAACCAATCACTTGCAGCCACATAGATACAAAATCCTAAGTTCCGCCTACTGGCTCGCATCCAGCCGCCATCTTAATGGCGTGTTTACTTTCGGGCACCGACAAAGTCGTGCGGCGCCCGGGGCCCCCCGTGGGCCCAGCCGGAGCAGCTCCGCACCGTCGCCACCCGGCGGCGGCGACGGCTTGACGCAGCGGCGGCCAAGGCAACGAGCGGGCACGGCGGAGCCCAGAAGCATCACCGCGGCTGCTCCGGCTCTGCGCTGGCCCTGCATACGGTTCAACCCACCGCACATGCGCCACAAGCCACTCGGGCACCGACAGGCATGTGTTTGTTCCAACTCTTTGAAAGATACCGGTGGAATTTTGATAGCAATGGCATTAAATGGATCAATTGCTCTAAGCAGTATAGACATTATAATATTAATCTTCTGATCCATGAGCAAGCAATGGTTTTCCATCTTTTTTAGTTTCTTGCTCTTCTTTCATGAGTGTTCTCTAGTGTCTCGAGTACAAATCCTTTACCTCTTTGATTTGGTTTATTCCCAGGTATCTTCTGGTTTGGGTGCTGTAGAAAATGGAAATGATTCTCTAATTTCCTTTTTGGGATTGTCATTGATCATGTAGAAGAAAGCCACTGATTTCTGTACCATGATTTTCTGCTTCATATTTTGGAAAGAGCTTCCGGAGGAGAGGTGTTAGTTCTTTTCTTAAAGTGTGGTAGAATTCAATAGGGCATCCTTCAGGTCCCAGGGTCTTATCTTATGGGAGGTTTTTGATCCCTGCTTTAATCGTGTTACTAAATAATGGTCTATTCAGGATCTACATTACTTCCTGGTTCAATTTTGGGATTTTACAGTTTTCTAGGAATGCATCCATTTCACCTAGGTGACTTAGCTTATTCACATATAATTTTTTTTCCAATTTCTTTTCAGTGTAACTGTATTCATTGTTTTAGCACCAATTTCTTTTCAGTGTAACTGTATTCATTGTTTTAGCACCACACCTAGTGCTCCATGCAATCCGTGCCCTTTCTTTTACCCACCACGTGTTTCCCCAACTTCCCACCCCAGCTCTTTCAGAGCCCTCAGATTCTTTTTCAGAGTCCATTGTCTGTCATGGTTTCCCTCCCCTTCCAATTTCTCTCCACTCACTTCTCTCCATCTCCCCTTGTCCTCCATGATATTTGTTATACTCCACAGAGAAGTGAAACCATATAATAATTGCCTCTCTCTGCTTGATTTATTTCACTCAGTACAATCTCTTCCTGTCCCGTCCATGTTGCTACCAAAGTTGCGTATTCATCCTTTCTGAATGGAGGCATAATACTCCATAGTGTATATGGACCTTCCTCATTCATTCTTCCATTGAAGGGCATCTTGGTTATATCCACAGTTTGGACACCATGGCCATTGCTGCTCTAAACATTAGGTTACTGATGGCCCTTCTTTTCACTCCAACTGAAACTCTGGCGTAAATACCTAGGAGTGTAATTACATGGTTATACGGAAGTTCTATTTTTAATTTCTTGAGGAATCTCCATACTGTTCTCCAAAGAGTCTGCACCAACTTGCATTCCCACGAACAGTGTAACAGGATTCCCCTTTCTCCACATCCTCTCCAACATATGTTGTTTCCTGTCTTGTGGATTTTGGCTGTTCTAACTGGTGTCAGGTGCTATCTCAAGGTCGTTTTAGTTTGCATCTCCCTAATGGCTAGTGATGGTGAGCATTTTTTCATGTGTCTGATAGCCATTTGTATGTCTTGGTTGGAGAAGTGTCTTTTCATATCTTCTGCCCATTTTTTGATATGATTATCTGTTTTTTGTGTGTTGAGTTTGAGGTGTTCTTTCTAGATTCTGGATATAAGCATTTGTCTGTCCTGTCATTTGCAAACATCTACTCGAATTCCATGGGTTCCCCATTTGTTTTCTTGACTGTTTCCTTTCCTGTTCAGAAGCTTTCGTTCTTGAGGAAGTCCGAAAAGTTCATCTTCACTTTTGTTTCCTTTGCCTTTGGAGACATATCTAGCAAGAAGTTGTTGTGGGCAATGTTGAAGAGGTTACTGAGCATGTTCTCCAAGATTCTGATGGAGTCCTGCCTCATGTTGA
Organism: Neogale vison; assembly: GCF_020171115.1. NCBI lineage: Eukaryota > Metazoa > Chordata > Mammalia > Carnivora > Mustelidae > Neogale > Neogale vison. The sequence continues at coordinate 147,330,349 of NC_058092.1, read as the reverse complement.
GGTTTTTTTAATCCATTATGAGTTTCTCTTTGTGTATGGAGTCAGAGAATGGTGGAGTTTCATTCATCTACACATAGCTGTCCCAATTTTCGCAGCACCAGTTATTGAAGAGACTGTCTGTTTTCCTCTGTATATTTTTTTTCCTGCTTTGTTGGAAAATTATTTGACTGCAGATTTGTTGGTCCATATCTGAGCCCTCTGCTCTGTTCCACTGGCCTATGGGTCTGTTTTGATGCCAGTCCCATGCTGCCTTGGTGATCACATCTTTGTAGTAACCCTTGAAACCAAGCAACATGATGCTCCCAGTTATGTTTTTCTTTTCGACATTTCCTTAGCAATACGGGGACTCTTTGATTCCACACCAATTTTTGGCTTTTGTTTGCTCCTTCTCTTTGAAAGATACCGGTGGTATTTTGATCAGAATGGCATTAAAAAAATAGATTGCTCTAGGCTAGACCAGATCCATGGTACAGGGCCAAGGAGGGGAGCTCCGCAGGCCTAGGAGATGGAGGCGTCGGCCTTGCCGGTTCCGCTTTGGTGGCCTATGGATTAGTCGGGTTGGCCTAGAAGTCCCAATCTACAAGAACAGAGTTCATGTAGCTTTAGACCTACAGAGGCTTTTTGGAGTTGGCTTAGGGGTCGGTGGTATGCTTGGCAGTACCGATTCATGCCACTGGATGGCGTGGTGATTTGTGGTTCCCAGAGCTCTTTAGGGTGCAATGCTGCTTGTCCCCAGCGGGGACAGCGGCGAAATGCCATGGCCAACACACCAGAAGAGATGACTGTGCAGCCTGCTGGTTCTGAGAGCAGTGGCGAGGGGCTGCAGGATTCGTGAGGTACGGCTGCTTGTTTTTCCTAGACAGAGTGTTGAGCTGAAGCCTCTATTCCCCATACTCAGGAATGGTCGTAAGAATTGCTGGAGTCAGGCCCCCACTCAATCATCACTGTGACCCGTTGCCCCCCGTTGATGGGAATGTGCTGTCAGTATGGTTCAGGAGGGCCCTGCCGGTGGGGGACTGGAGACGGGGGAACCCAATTCAACCCATGGAGCCTTTGGAAGAGAGGGGTGGTGTGTCTGTTTGGAAGAATCTATTTGCTTCTCCAAAAAGGCCAAGGGCAGTGGCCGGCTTAAGAAGGAAGTGGATGACCACTTAAGAAACAAGCATGTGTCTCTCCTTCTCCCAGGAATCAGAGCAGGTGTGTAGGCTTTAGGTGGGAGTTATCTCCATATCGCTCCAGCACCACGAGACCTAAAGTCTGGAAATCAGCATTTGAATCCGTCCTGCAGCTTGTTCCAGAATGTCGGCTCTCAGAGAAAAGAGAAGGCCAGTGGGGCACAGTGGCACATCCATGCCAACATGGGCGGTCAAAGTCCTCTTTCACCCCAAACATCCTGTGTCTTCTCTCACGTCCATTGGAGCCAAAAAGTCCCATGAACGTAGCTTTCAGCCATGGAGTTGGGTACTAGGGTTCCTGAGTTTCCCTACAGGGAGCACCTGGCAGGGGATCTCATTTTCTCTGCTTCTTTCTGGCTCCTAGACGTATTTGGAACATCTCTTTCCTAGGTAATCCCTTGGATTCAAAAAGGAAATGAGATGGACTCGGTGTTTGGGACGTAGATGCGCCACGGAGAGCAGGGCAGTCCACAGGGCTGCCCAACGCCGGCCATTTCTCACGAGTGTTCTGCCCAAACCAATCCCGGATTGGGCAGAATGCTCGTGAGTATTGGCCAGAAAAAGCCCGGCGAACTCACTTCGAGCGCAGCACGTCTGTCGGGCCGCGCCCCTGGGCCTGGCCCGGCATCGCGAGCGCTCGTGCACAAACCTCGCCGGGAAGACCTCCGCGAGCAGGCTGCAGCAAGGCCGACACCGCCTGCTCCTCGGCCTGCGAGTGTCCCGTCCTATGATCCGTCCCTTGGGGCAAGGGCTGCCCCAAGACTCGGGCTTGAAATTTCGCCTGCTCCCCAGCCTCCCGCTTCCAGGGCCCTGTCCCTCTGTGCCTCCATCTGGGGAATCCTGATACCCGCGGCCATGCCTCCCCCTCCCACTCCATCGCCAACGATGCATTTCAGCGCTTCAGAAAAGCCTTGGAACAAGAGAAATCTGCATGACCCAACTGAGGACAGCCCCATCCTTGGGCGCCCCACAGCCCGAAAAGCCCGAGGCGCACGCCCTGCCGCCACTCATCCGTCAACTCTGCTCCGGGAATGCTCCCGTTCGCCGGCGCCCCCGGGTGGGCCGTGTCGTTTCCATGCGTTTACCGGCTGACCGCAGCATGCCCTGGGCGAGAAAGGGCCCTGGACCACGGAGAGCAGGGCGGTCCGCAGGGCTGCCCAACGCCGGCCAATTCTCACGAGCGTTCTGCCCAAACCGATTGGTTAGCAGGAAAACGCCCGGCGTACTCACTTCGGGAGCCGCACGTGTGCACGGCTGCCCCCCCTCCCCGGGCCTGGCGCGGCATTGGGAGCCATCGCGCTCCAACCCCGCCAGGAAGCCCTCTGCACGGCAGGCTGTGGGAAGACCGATGGCTCCTGCTAATCCTCCTGCGGGGGTCCTCTCCCTGGCACTGTTCCATGGGGCCTGGACCTCCACGAAGCCCGGACTCCCAGTTTCGCCTGCTACCCAGCCGTCTGCTTCTGGGTTCCTGTCCCTCGGTGCCTCCATCTGGGGAGCCCTGAGTCCCGCGGCCATGCCTCCCCCTCCCATACCGGTGCCAACGGTGCCTTTCGGCGCTTCAGACAACCTCAGAGCGAGAGAAACCTGTGTGCCCCCACTGAGGTCTGCCCCATCCTTGGGCGCCCGATCCTCCCTGAAGTCGGAAGCATAGGCCCGGCCGCCACCAGTCCTTCACCTCTTCCCCGGGAACGCTCCCCAGCGCCGGGGCCTCCGGGTGGGCCGGGACGTTTTCGCACTTTTTCCGGGCGGCTGCCCCATGCCCCGGGCGAGACACGGCCCTGGGCCAGGGAGAGCAGGGCGGTCCGCAGGGCTGCCCAACGCCGGCCAATTCTCACGAGCGTTCTGACCAAACCGGGATCGGATTGGGCAGAACGCTCGTGAGAATTGGCCGGAAAACACCTTGCAAACTCGCTTCAGGCGTCACAGGTCTGCAGGGCCACCCCCCGGTGCCTGCGCCGGCATCGCATGAGCTCGCTCACGAACCCCGCCAAGGATCCCTCCGCGAGGCAGACTGCGGCGAGGCCGATGCCTCCTGCGCTTGGCCTGCGGCTGTCCCCTACTTGGCGCCGTCCCATGTGGCCAGGGCTGCCCCGAGACTCGGGCTCGAAATTTCGCCTGCTTCCCAGCCTTCCGCTTCCGGGGCCCTGTCCCTCTGTGCCTCCATCTTGGGAATCCCGAGTGCCGTGGCAATGCCTCCGCCTCCCGCCCAGTGCCAATGGTGAATTTCGGCGCTTCGGACAAGCCTCAGATGGAGAGAAACCTGCATGGCCCAACTGAGGACAGCCCCATCCTTGAGCACCCCATCAGCCCGAAAAGACGGAGGTGCATGCCCTGCCGCCACTTGTCCGTCAACTCTGCTCCGGGAACGCTCCCCTGCGCTGCCGCCCCCTTGTTGGCCCAGTCAATTCCGTCCGTTTTCTGGGGGCCTCAGCATACCATGGGAGAGAAGGGGCCCTGGGCCACGGAGAGCAGGGCGGTCCGCAGCACTTCTCAACCCCAGCCAATTCTCACGAGCGCTCTGCCCAAACCGATCCTGGTTTGGGCAGAACGCTCGTGAGAATTGGGAAGAAAAGGCCCAGCGAAGTCGCTTCGGGCGCCGCACGTCTGCACGGCCGCCCCCCCCACCGGGGCCTGGCGCGGCATTGCGACATAGTTCAACATAGCATGTAAATTCCTAGCAACAGCAATCAGAAAACAAAGAGAAATAAAAGGTATCCAAATTGGCAACCAAGAAGTCAAACTCTCTCTCCTCACAGATGACATACTTGATATGGAAAAGGCAAAAGACTCCACCCCCAAACTACCAGAACTCATACAACCATTCAATAATGTGGCACGATACAAGAACATGGTAGAGAAATAGGGCCTTTCTTCTACATTATCAATGAAAGTCCATAAAGGGAAATGAGAGAATCAATTCCATTTACCTCAGGACCCAAACCATAAGATACCTGGGAATAAACCAAACAAAGAGTTAAAGGATTTGTATTTGAGGAACTAGAGAACACTTATGAAAAAATGCAAGAAAACGGAAAACCATTGCATTCTCATGGATGAGAATAGTAAACATTGTTAATATGTCTATACTGCCTAGAGCAATCGATCCATTTAATGGCATTCCAATCAAAATTCCAACGGTATCTTTCAAAGAGCTGGAACAACACATGCCTAATATTTGTGTGGGATCAGAAGCGACCCCGTATTGCTAAGAATGGCTGAAAAGAGAAACAAATTGGGAGCACCACGTTGCCTGATTTCAAGGATTAATATGAAGCTGTGATCACCAAGACAGCATGGGACTGGCATAAAAACAGACCCATAGACCAGTGGAACACAGTAGAGAGCTCAGATATGGACTATCAAACTATGGCCAAATAATCTTCAAGAAAGCAGGAAAAAAATATACAGTGGAAAAAGGACAGTCTCTTCAATAACTGGTGCAGGGAAAACTGGGCAGCTCTATGTAGAGGAATGAAACTCGACCATCTTCTTTCACGATATGCAAAAATAAACTCATAATAGGTAAAAGACCTCAATGTGAGGCAGGAATCCATCAGAATCTTAGAGGAGAACATAGGCAGTAATCCCTTCGATATCAGCCACAGCGACTTTCAAGATATGTCTCCAAAGGCAAAGGAAACAAAAGCCAAAATAAACTTCGGGGACTTCATCAAAATCAGATATTTGCAAATGACAGTACAGACAAAAGTTTGATATCCAGGATCTATGAAGAACTCCTCAAACACAACACACACGAAACACATAATCATATCAAAAAATGGGCAGAAGATATGAACAGACACTTCTCCAATCAAGACATACAAATGACTATCAGACACCTGAAGAAATGTTCATCATCACTAGGCATCAGGGAGATTCAAATGAAAAACACATTAATGTTTTTCTGAAAATAAATAAATTGAAAAAAAAAAAGAAAAACACATTAAGATGTCACCTTACACCAGTTAGGATGGATTAAATTACCAAGACGGGAAGCAACATGTGTTGAAGAGGATGTGGAGAAAGGGGAATCCTCTTACACTGTGGGTGGGAATGCAAGTTGGTGCAGCCTTTTTGGAGAACAGTGTGGAGATTCCTCAAGAAATTAAAAATAGAGATTCCCTATAACCCTGCAATTGCACTCCAGGTATTTACCCCAAATATACAGATGGAGTGAAGAGAAGGGCCATCTGTAACCCAATGTTTAGAGCAGCAATGGCCACGGTTGCCAAACTGTGGAAAAAAACAAGATGCCCTTCAACAGAAGAATGGAAAAGGAAGATGTGTCCGTATACACTATGGAGTAGTATAACTCCATTCAGAAAGGATGAATACCCAACTGTGGTAGCAACATGGATGGGACTGGAAGAGATTCTGCTGAGTGAATAAATCAAGCAGAGAGAGTCAATTATCATATGGTTTCACTTATATGTGGAGCGTAACAAATAGCATGGAGGACAAGGGAAGATGGAAAGGAGAATGGAGTGGAGGGAAATTGGAAGGGGAGGTGAACCAGGAGAGATTATGGACTCTGAAAAGGAATCTCAGGGCTTTGACGGTGTGGGAGTGGGAGGTTGGGGAACCAAGTCGTGGGTATTAGAGAGGGCACGGATTGCGTGGAGCACTGGGTGTGCTGCTAAAACAATGAATAGGGTTACACTGAAAATACATTAAAAAAATGAACAGTTGTATGCCAATAAGCTATGCAAACTAGGTGAAATGGATGCATTCCTAGAAACCTATAAAATCCCAAGACTGAACCGGGAAGAAATTCACAACATGAATAGACCATTATCAGTAACAAGATAGAAGCAGTGATCAAAAACTTCCCAAAAAACGTGAGCCCAGGACCTTATGTATTCCCTGGGGACTTCTACCACACTTTAAGAGAAGAAATAACACCTCTTCTACTGAAGCTCTTTCCAAAAATTGAAAAATAATTAAAATGTCCAGGCCTTCTTTATGAAGCCAGCATTACCCTGATCTCCAGACCAGGCAAAGAGCTCACCAAAAGAAGAATATCAGACCAATATCGCTGATGAGTACTGATGTGAATATTCTCAAAAAGATCCTAGCTCATAGGATTCAACAGTACATTAAAAAGATGATCCACCGGGCGCCTGGGTGGCTCAGTGGGTTGGGCCGCTGCCTTCGGCTCGGGTCGTGGTCTCGGGGTCCTGGGATCGAGTCCCGAGTCGGGCTCTCTGCTCGGTGGGGAGCCTGCTTCCTCCTCTCTCTCTCTCTGCCTACTTGTGATCTCTCTCTGTCAAATAAATAAATTAAAAAAAAAATCTTTAAAAAAAAAAAAAAAAAGATGATCCACCATGACCGGGTATGATCTATCCCTGGGTTGTAAGGATGGTTCAACATTCTCAAATCAATCAATATTATAGAACAAATGAAGAAGGGAAGAGAGAAGAATCACATGGTCCTCTCAATTGATGAAGAAATAGATTTGACAAAATCCGCATCCGTTCCCGTTTAAATCTCTTCAACATATTGGGATGGAGGGAATATTCTTCAAGTTCATAAAATGTTTCTATGAAAAACCCACAGTGAATATCATTCTCAATGGGTAAAAGCTGACAGCCATCGCTTTGAAATCAGGAACATGACAAGGATGCCCACTCTTACAACTCATGTTCAACATAGCATTTGTAGTCCTAGCAACAGAAATCAGACAACAAAGAGAAATAAAAGGTATCCTAATTGGCAATCAAGAAGTCAAACTCTCTCTCTTCACAGATGACAGATTTTATATGGAAATCCCAAAAGACTCTGCCCCCAAACTACCAGAACACATACAGCAATTCAATAATGTGGCAGGATACAAAATCATGGTACAGAAATCAGTGGCTTTCTTCTATGTTATCAATGAAAATAAAACTGGGGGCATCACGTTACCTGATTTCAAGCTTTATTACAAAGCTGTGGTCAACAAGACAGCATGGTACTGACATAAAAATAGACACATTAACCAGTGGAACAGAGTAGAGAGCCCATATCAGAGTTGAGATATGGACCCTCAACTCTATGTTTGATTAATCTTCGACAAAACAGGAAAAAGTATACAGTGGAAAAAAGACAGTCTCTTCAATAAATGTGCTGGGAAAATTGGACAGCTATATATAGAAGAATGAATCTCGACAATTCTCTTACACCATACACAAAGATAAGCTCAAAATAAATAAAAGACCTCAACGTGAGACAGGAATCCATCAGAATCCTAGAGGAGAACATAGGCAGTAATCTCTTCGATATCAGCCACAGAGACTTCTTTTAAGATATGTCTCCAAAGGCAAAGAAAACAAAAGCGATGATGAATTTTTGGGACTTCATCAGGATCAAATTCTTTTTTACAGGAAAGGAAACAGTCAATGAAACAAAGAGGCAACCAATGGAATGGGAGAAGATATTTGCAAATGACAGTACAGACAAAAGGTTAATATCCAGAATCTAAAAAGAACTCCTCAAACTCAACACACAAAAAACAGATAATCGTAAAAAAATGGGCAGAAGATAGGAACAGACACCTCTCCAATAAAGACATAAAAATGGCTATTAGACACATGAAAAAATGTTCATCGTCACTATCCATCAGGGAGATGCCAATAAAAACCACATTGAGATACCATCTTACACCAGTTAGAACGGCCAAAATCAGCAAGATAGGAATCAACATGTGTTGGTAAGGATGTGGAGAAAGGGGAACCCTCTTACACTGCTGTCCAGAAAACAAGTTGGTGCAGCCACATTGCAGAACAGTGTGGAGATTACTCAAGAAATTAAAAATAGATCTTCCCTATGACCTTACAAAAGCAATACTAGTTATTTACCACAAAGATACAGATGTAGTGACAAGAAGGGCCATCTGTACCCCAATGTTTAGAGAAGCAATGGCCATGGTCGCCAAACTGTGGAAAAAACCAAGATGCCATTCAAAGGACGAAAGGATAGGGAAGATGTGGGCCATATACACTATGGTGTAGTATGCCTCATCAGAAAGGATGAATACTCGGGGCGCCTGGGTGGCTCAGTGGGTTGAGTCGCTGCCTTCGGCTCGGGTCGTGATCTCAGGGTCCTGGGATCGAGTCCCGCGTCGGGCTCTCTGCTCGGCAGGGAGCCTGCTTCCCTTCCTCTCTCTCTCTGCCTACTTGTGATCTCTCCCTCTCTCTCTCTCTCTCTGTCAAGTAAATAAATAAATATTTTAAAAAAAAGAAAGGATGAATACTCTCTTTTGTAGCAACATGGATGGGACTGTAAGAGATTCTACTGAGTGAAATAAGTCAAGCAGAGAATGTCAATTATGATATGGTTTCACTTATGAGTAGAGCATAACAAATAGCATGGAGGACAAGGGGAGATGGAGAGGAAAAGGGAGTTGTGGGAAATTGGAAGGGGAGGTGAACCATGAGAGACTATGGACTCTGAAAATGAATCGGTGGGCTTTAAGGGGCATGGGGTGGGCGTTGCGGGAACCAATATTTGGGGCTTATAGAGGGCATGGATTGCATGGAGCACTGTGTGTGGTTCTAAAACAATGAATAGGGTAACACTGAAAAGAAATTTTAAAAATGAACAGTTGTATGCCAATACGCTAAGCCACCTAGGTAAAATGGATGCATTCTTAGAAAACCATACAATCCCAAAATTGTACCAGGAAGAAATTCACAACTTGAATAGACCGTTATCCAATAACAGGATTGAAGCAGTGATCAAAAACCTCCCAAAAAACAAGAGCCCAGGACCTTCAGATTTGCTGGGGATGTCTACCAAAACTTCAGAGAAGAAATAACACCTCTTCTCCTGAAGCTCTTTCCAAAAATTGAAGCAGAAGGAAAACTTCCAGACACTTTTTATGAAGCCAGCATTATGCTCATCCCCAAAGCAGGCAAAGACCTCACCAAAAAGGAGAATTTAAGACCAATATCACTGATGAATATGGATGCTTAGATTCTAAACAAGATCCTAGCTACTAGGATCAAACAGTACATTAAAAAGATTATCCACCATGACCAGGTGAGATCTATCCCTATGTTGCAAGGGTGGATCAACATTGCAAATCTATGTCATAGAACAAATTATTAAAAGATGAGAGGAGAACCACATGGTTCTCTCAAGTGATGAAGAAAAAGCATTTGACAAAATCTAGCATCTGTTCCTGATTAAAACGCTTCAAAGTATAGGGATAGAGGGAACATTCATCAACTTCATGAAATGTTTTTATGAAAAATTCACAGTAAATATCATCCTCAATGGGTAAAAGCTGACAGCCTTCCCTTTGAGATAAGCAACATTACAAGGATGCCCATTCTCACCACTCTTGTTCAACATAGTATTTGAAGTCCTAGCATCAGCAAACAGACAACAAAGAGGAATAAAATGTATCCAAATTGGCAATGAAGAAGTCAGACTCTCTCTTCACAGTTAATATACTTTATATGGAATACCCTAAAGACTCCACCCCCAAACTACTAGAACTCATTCAGCAATTCAATAATGTGGCAGGATACAAAATGATGGTAAAGGAATCATTGGCTTTCTTATACATTGCCAATGAAAATACAGAAAGGGAAATTAGAGAATTGATTCCATTTACTACAGCACCCAAACCATAAGATACCTGGGAATAAACCAAACCAAAGAGGTAAAGGATCTGTAAGTGAGGAACTATAGAACACTCATGAAAGAAACTGAAGAAAACAAAAATGATAGAAGCCCATTGTATGCTTATGGATCAGAAGAATAAACATTGGTAAAATGTCTAGACATTTAATGTTAAGTTACTGCCTAGAGCAATAGATCCTTTTAATGCCATTCTGATGAATATTCCACCGGTATGTTTTAAAGTGCTGGAGACAACACAAGCCTAAAATTTGTGTAGAATCAGAGAGACCCTGTATTGCTAAGGAGATGCCGAAAAGAAAAACAAAACTTGGAGCATCATGTTGCCTGATTTCAAGTGTTAATACAAAGCTGTGATCACCAATACAGCATGGGACTCGCATAAAAACAGAAACATAGACCAGTGGAACAGAGTAGAGAGCTCAGATATGGGCAATTAACTCTATGGTCAAATAATCTTCAACAAAGCAGAAAAAAGTATACAGTGGGAAAAAGGCAGTCTCTTCAATAAATGGTGCTGGGAAAATTGCGACAGCTATATGTAGATGAATGAAACGCGACCATTCTCTTACACCATACAAAAAGAGAACTCGAAATGGATAAACACCTAAACTTGAGGTAGGAATCCATGAGAATCATAGAGGGGAACATAGGCAGTAACCTCTTCGACACTGACCACAGCATCTTCTTTCAAGATATGTCTCCAAAGACAAAGCAAACAAAAGCAAAGTTGAACTTTTGGGACATCATCAATTCAAAAGCTTCTGCACAGCAAAGGAAACAGTCAACAAAACACAGAGGCAAACCACAGAATGGGAGAAGATATTTGCAAATGACAGTACAGACAAAATGTTGATATCCATGATCTATAAAGAACTCCTCAAACTCAACACACACACACACAAAACAATCATATAAAAAATGGGCAGAATATAGGAACAGACATTTCTTCTATGAAGATTACAAATGGCTATCAGACACATGAAAAAATGTTCGTCATCACTAGTTATCAGGGAGATGCCAATTAAAACCACCTTGAGATAGCACCTGCCACCAGTTAGAACGGCCCAAATCAGCAAGATAGGAATCAACATGTGTTGGAGAGGATGTGGAGAAAGGGGAGCCCATCTCTCTATTCTGCTCCAGGAATTCTCCTCTGCACTGGTGCCCCCAGGTGGGTCACGTCATCTCTCACATTTTCCGGGTGTCCACTACATGCCCCGAGCAAGAAAGGGCCCATGGCCACGGGGAACAGGCGTTCCGCAGGGCTGCCCAACACTGGCTAATTCTCAGGAGCATTCTTCCCCAACCGATCCCAGTTTGGGAAGAACGCTCCTGAGAATCAGCCAGACAATGCCCAGCAAATTCGCTTCTGGTGCCACACGTCTGCATGACCGTCTCCTGGGCATGGCCCAGCATCTTGAGCAATCATGTCCGAACCCCACCAGAATGTACTCCAGGAGTCAAGCCCCGCCGATTCCAAGGCCTCCTGCTCCTCAGCCTCTGGTGGTCCCTTCCCTGGCGCTGTCCCATGGAGCCGGGCCTGCCCTGAGGCCCGGGCACGAACCCTCACCTTCTTCCTCAACTCAGGACCTGGTAATGGGTCCTCAATTATTTTTCCCCAACTTCCTCCCTCAAGATTCCTGTCCCTCAGGGCCTCCAACTGGGGAACCCTGAGTGCCACAACACTACTCACACCCCAGAGCACAGAGTGCCTTTCGGTGCTTTGGACAAGCCTCCGGGCGACAGAAACCTTTGTGCCCCCACCGAAGTCAGGCCCATACTTGGGCGCCCAACACCCGAAAAGTCGGAAGCAGACACACGGCCGCAACCCATCCCTCAACTCTGCTCCAGGAATGCTCTCCTGCATCGGTGCCCCAGCATGGGTCGCATCCTCTCTCGCATTTTCTGGGTGGCCACGACATGCCCCGGGTGAGAAAGGGCCCTGGGCCATGGGGAGCAGGTCGGTCCGAAGGGCTGCCCAATGCTGGCTAATTCTCACGAGCATTCTGCCCACCAGTTTGGGCAGAACACCCTTGAGAATTGGCCAGAAAACGCCCGGCTAAATTGCTTTGGGCGTCCCACATCTGCAGGGCCATCCCATGGGCCTGGCACAGCAACGCAAGCAGTTTCCTCCGAACCCCACCAGAAAGCCCTCTGGGAGGCAGACTCCAGCGAGGCCTATGCCTCCTGCTTCTCAGCCTCCGAGGGTCCCCTCCCTGGCGCTGTCCGATGGAGCCGGATCAGCCCCGAGGCCCAGGCATGAATCCTCGCCTGCTTCCCCAGGCTTCCATTTCCAGGGTACTGTCCCATGGGGCCACCAACTGGGGAACATTGAGTGCATGCCATGCCTGCCCCTCCGCTCACCCCCACCCACCGCAAATGGTGCCTTTCGGTGCTTTGGCCAATTTCAGAGGGAGAGAAACCCCCTGCCCACACTGAGGTCAGCACCATCCTTGGGCGCCCCTTTCCTGGAAGAAAAATTGGAGGCGGACGCCCTGCCACAATCTGTCCCTCAGCTTTGCTCCTGGAACCCTCCACTGCACAGGGGCCCAGGGTGGGCTGTGTCATATCGGCGCATTTCAGGCTAGCCGTGACCTAAAGTAGCCGCCCGAAAAGTAGGAGGCGGACACTGGGCCGCCACCCATTCCTAAACTCTGCTCCGGGAACACTACCCTGTGCCGGGGCTGCTGGGTGGGCCGCGTCGTCTAGGCACGTTTTCCGGGTGGCCGCAACCTGCCTCAGGCAAGAAAGGGCCCTGGTGCCACAAGGGGCAGGGTGGTCCGCAGGGCTGCCCAACGCCAGCCAATTCTCACGAGCATTCTGCCCAAATCTATCTGGATTTGGGCAGAACGCTCGTGACATTTGGCCAGAAAACAGCCTGCGATCTCGCTTCCAGTGACGCATGTCTGCAGGGCCGCCCACTGTGCCTGGCCCAAAATCCCATGTTGTAATGACTCAGACACTGCCAAAAAGCCCTCCCTGAATCAGTTGGAGATGAGGCCAATGCCTCCTGCTCCTTGGCCTCCGTGGGTCCCCTCCCTGGAGCTGGGAGATGGGGTCTGCCTTGCCCCTATTGCTAGGTCCTAACCCTCACCTAGTTTTCAGTGTTCCCTTCACAGGGTCCTGTCTCTCGAACTCTCCACTGTGGGAAATGTGAAACCCACCCAATTAGTCCTCTTGCCAGCTATTTGCAAACCATGGCTTTTGGAGCCTGAGTCAACCCTCGTATGTGAAGATCCCTGCCTCCCCGCCCACAACAAGGCCTTCCCACACCATCAGCAGCATAGTCTCAGCATGTTTTCCTGATGGCTACGCCATGCACTGTGCAAGAAACCGCTCTAGTCCACGGGAGACAGGTGGTCCAAATCGCCCCTTAATGCCAGACTATTCTCATGATATGGATTTGGGCAGAATGCTCATGAGAATTGGTGGGAAATTCCCTGACGACCTCACTTCATGCAGCTCATGTCTGCCTGAACACGGCCTTATCTAGAGGCGTGTCCTCAGTGGTCTTGGCAAGAACTCAGGTAAAGCCCTCCACAAGCCAGGTGATGCAAGTCCAATGATTCTCCCTACTGAGCCCTGGGTGACTGCGTTGGTTGCAGAAGATCTGACATACCATGCCCCTAGGCTCTAAATAAATGTAGTTTCATTTTTCATGCTTCCATTCTAAGGCTCCTGGCCCCTTGGATAAAGGAGGTCTGAGTGACACCCCACGACTCCACCTTCCACGTGGTAGGAATTCATGCTGATTGGAGTTGTGTCAAGCCCTCAAAGGGGGTGAAACTTGCTTGCACCCATAAAGTTATCCTGGCCATCACGCACCCCCCCCCCGGCCATAAAGCCATATACTTGTGATGCAAGATGTGTGTCCCCAATTCATCCCTCAGGGCCGGCCCCCTCAGATTCAGCAGATATAGCCTGCAATGTTCCAAAGCCCTAACTCTAGCCTTACTTTGTGTTTTCAGGTTTCCATTCCAAGGGGTCTGGCCCCCAGGCCCCCTGGATTAAGGACCCTTGAGCGACACCCCAGGAATCCAACCTCCACACGGATGGAACCCACGCCACTTGAAGCTGCACTGAAACTTCAGAGAGGGAGAAACCGGAAGTCCCCCTAAAGCCACCCCTACCATCGGCGGTCCCCCAGGGACAAACCCTGATTTTTCAGGGTGGCCAGACAAATGTCCTTAACTCCGTCCTGATGGGAACCAATTTCAGCATTGCCACATCGGGCCAGCCATGTCCCTAGGCTCTAACCCTAACAATAGAAGGGGTATATAGGCTTCCATACCCGGAGGCCAGGCCCCCACACCCTCCAGATTGTGGATGCCTGAGACTCACACTGGCACGACCCTGGCTCCTAGGGTATAGTGGTACCATTGGGAGGTGCACAGATTCCTCAGAGCTGTGAAACCTGCATGCCCCCCAAGTCACCACCCAGCATCTTTCACCCCCTGGACTCAAACCCGGAATCCAACCCCCCACCTGATGCCCATTCTCAACTCAGCACACCAGGGACCTCAACTCAACACCAGCAGATCAAGTCTGACATGCCCCTAGGCCCTTACCATAACCCTAATTTGGGTTTTTAGACTTCCATCCAAAGAGACCTGGCCCCCCAAATCACCAAGATTTAGGACTGCAGAGTGACACCATAGGACTCCACTGACCACGTGGGCAGACATCTTGAGGTTTGGGCTACGCCGAACACTCCGACAGGGAGAAACCTGCAAGCCCCCCTAAAGCCACCCCCACCATGAGAAACCTTATGGCCATAAAACCAGATTTTGCTGTGCCTCCAGATGCATGGCCTGGGCTCAGCCCTGTGGGGAGCCTGCATCAGCACTAGTACATTGGGCCTGCCATGCCCGTAGGCCCTAACACTAACCCTATGTGGGGTGTACAGGCTTCCATGTCCAGAGACCTGTTCCCCAAGCATGATGATGGGCACCTCTGAGATTCACGCTGGCATAAAGAGCGCCTCAGTGACACCCCAGGTCTGTGCCCCACATACATGAGGAAATTGTGCCCTTTGGAGCTCTGCAGAACCCTCAGACTGCGAGAAACCTGCATGCCACTCTGAGGATACTCCCGGCTTCTATAGCCTTCCTGGACACAAACTCGGAATCTGACATGACGCCTAACGCCCAGCCTGATGTCAGCGCACTGGGGAGCCTGCCTCAGCACCATCAGATCAAGCCTTCCTTGCCCTGAGACCTTTATCATAACTCTAGTTTCTGTTTTCAGGCTTCCAATTCAAGAGGCCTGAAAATCAAACTCCCCAGATTAAGGACCCCTCTGAGAAAACCTAAGAATCCGACTGCCATGCAGGGGGATACTGTGCCAATTAGAACTCTGCAGTGCCCTCAGAGAGGAAGAAACATGCACACCCTTCTAAAACACTCCCACCATCAGCAGTTATCCTGCCCAGAAACCCCGATTCTGCCACACTGCAGGATGCTCTCCCTCAACGCAATCCTGAGGGGAGTCTGCATCAGCGCCGGCGGGTCAGAGCTGCCATTCCCCAAGGCCATTACCCTAACCCTACGTTGCGTTTTCAGGCTTCCTTCTACAGGGGTCTGTCCAGCAAGCCCTCTGGGTTGGGAACTCTAGAGTCACACTGTAGGAGTCCACCTGCCAACTAGCAGGAAACCAGTCTGTTTGGACCTGCAAGGAACTGTCAGAGCCAGAGAAACCTGCGTGTCCCCATGAGTACTCCCCGATGTTCTTCAGCCCTCCTTAGCCTGATGCGCCACCTGAACCCCATCCTCACCGCAGATCCTCAGAGCTCCCACCTCTGGACCAGCAGTTCGGACCTGTCATGCCCCTAGCTCAGCTCTCCTCAGTGAACCCTGTCAGCTCTAGGCAGACCTGGAACTACCCTGCCTGCTACAAAGCTAGGCTCCCCTCTCCTTCTCAACTTAAACTGGCCCAAGGCTTTCATGAGAAAGCGGGAAGGCTGGGGATCCTGGGTGGCTCAGTGGGTTAAAGCCTCTGCCTTTAGCTCAGGTCATGATGCCAGGATCCCGGGATCGAGCCCCACATCAGGTTCTCTGCTCAATGGGGAGCCTGCTTCCCTTCCCCTCTCCCCGCCTATTTGTAATGTTTATCAAATAAATAAAAATAAAATCTTTAAAAAAAAAGAAAAAAATAAAGGGGGAAGGCTATATCCTGAATGTTTAACACCTCCGTTCCTCTTCGGCTCTATTTCTCTCCACTTACCTTTGTACCTGGGCAAACTGGAAGGAACATATCAATGGAACATGGACATGCTCTGAGATCTAAATTTTTCCTGGCAGCTTTATGAGGGCTCCTTCTTCAATCAGAAACTAGTGTGTCCCACCACAGTGTGTTTGAAAATGATCACTGACAGAACAGGAGAGCGAAAATCACTCCATTTGTACCTCACTCTTCATGAAGTAGAACATGGTCTTCTTTCCTTCCTTGATTTCAGTTCCAATATGTTTCCATGCAGTGTTCATTTCTTTGCTTCAGGAGTAGGATTTTGTGATTCCTCGCCTGCACAGAACACCCAGAGCTCATGGCAGTGATTACCCTTCCTAATAGCTGTCACCCATTGTACCCTTCCTACCCACACCCCTGCTCTCTAGCCACCCTTGGTTGGTGCTCTAAGATTGAGTCCCTTTCCTCATTGACCCAGTTTTCTCCCCTCACTTTGTTCATGTTTTCTTTCCAAAATTCCATAGAAGTCAAATGATAGGCTATTGGTAATTCCTTCCAGATTTTGCTTAGCTAAACTCACTCTGGACCCATCCACATCCTTGAAAATGGTAAGATTTCATTCTTTCTGAACCGGGCTTCTATTACTTTAAGAAGATATGGGAGATTTTATACACACACACACACACACACACATCACTCATCATTGAATGGACACTGAGACTCCCTCCATCATTTCTCTATAGTTGAAAATGGAGGTGTCAATATCACAGTGCTTGTATCCCATTCAGTGTGCATTTTTGTGCCCTTTAGGGAAATACCTAGGAGGGCAGCTGCTGGATCCTAGGGCTGTTCAGTTCTTAGCTTTCAGAGGAACCACAATGCTTTTCTCCAGAATGGCTGCAACAATCTGATGCCCACTGACAGTGCAGGGTGGTTCCATTGGAAGCAGAACATTCCCTGCCAGCAATTTACTAAGGAGGAAACAAGAAGCTTTGGGGATAACATGACTCATCCAGCCTCAGGCAAGCAACCCCAGAAATTCACCCCAGGGTTCCTGATGCCATGCCCTGTGAGGATGCCTCTAACCAGTGGAATTCCCAAAGACTCTCCTTCTGAATTCACCACCCATGAAACTGCAGAGAAAGGCTGTCATGTCCAACTCTCTAAATGGTCCACCTAGTGAAACTAGACAGTCCAGCTTCCCTTTTCAATGATTTAGGCTCCTTGGAATCCTTTTGAATTTTCCCTCTGCTCTCCTTGAAATTCTTTGGATAAAAATGATTAATCCCTTAGGATACATCACGTTGGACAAAGGAGAAGACATCATTCAATATTCTCTCTGACCACAAACAGCCACCTAACTCTAGATGCTGGCCATTCCACCACAGCCTAAGACCCATGGAATCAACATTGTTAGATGAAGGAAGAAAGTCTATGTTTCAAACACACACCAAGTCCATATCATCTTCCCCTTTGCATGCAGGGGATTTGATTAGAAAGAGATGTTCCAAATACCATGTAAGCCAGAAGCCAACAGAGAACATGAGATCCCCTGCCAGGTGTTCCCTGCAAGGAAACTCAGGAACCCTAGCACCCACTCTCCATTTCTGACTGCTGCATTTGTGTGACTTTTTGGCTCCACTGGAGAGGAGAGAAAACCCAGGATGTTTGGGGTGAAAGAGAAGTTTTACCTCCCATGCTGGCATGGATGTGCCACTGTGCCCCACCAGCCTGCTGTTTTCTCTGAATGCTGACATTCTGGGACAAGCTGCATGATGGATTCAGACACTGATTTCCATACTTCAGGTCTCAAGGAGACAGAGCAAAGAAGGGTTTTCAGGTGCAGATACATAGGAGCCTCCCACCTAAAGCCTCCACACCTGCTCCGATTCCTGCAAGAAGGAGAGACACATGCTTGTTTCTTAAGTTGTCATTCACTTCCTTCTCAAGCCGGCCAATGCCCTTGTCCTTTTTAGAGAAGCAAATGGACTCTTCTAAACAGACACTCAAGTCCTCGGTTCTAAGGCACCATTAATAGGGTTTGACTCTCCTTGGCTCCAGACCCCAACTGGGAGGACCCTCCTGAACTATCCTGACAGCACATTACCAGCAAACCTGGGCAATGGTTCACAATGCTGAGTGGGGGTCCAGCTCCAGCGGTTGTTACCACCACTCTTGAGCCTGGGGAATCAGAGAGTCTTCAGCTCAACACCATGTCCTGTAAAAACAAGCTGCAGTGCCTCATGTTTCAGGGTTCCTCACCCAGCACCTCACCACTGCCCTCAGAGCCAGCAAGCTGCACAAACTCCTCTCTGGTTTGTTTCCCACAGCAGCTCGCCACTGCCTCCAGTGGTGGCAAGCAGCATTGCCACCCTACCATGCTCTCTCGCACCACAGCTCACCACGCCCTCCAGTGGCATGAATCGGCACTGCCGAGTCTTCCAAGGACTCCTAATGCAGCTCCCAAACGCTCCACAGTTCTAAAGCCACATTGGCACTGTCCCTCCAGTTTGGAACCTCTAGATCATACCCCACGACTCCTTCTGCAACCCGGGAAAAAAACATGCCATTCTAAGCTATGCAGAAACCTAGGAAAAACACACGTGAAACAACTCACATGCCTCCCTGAGGACATCTCCAACCTCAGCGCTTTACCCCAGTCACAAACTCACAGTCTGACGTGTTTCCTGACCCCTGAGTTTGATTCAGCTCCCAGGGTTCTCACCTCAGCGCTGGCAGATGGGGATTGGATACCCCTAATCCTTAACCCAACAGCTAGTTTGTGTTTTCAGGCATCCGTGCCCAGAGATCTGGCCAACAAGACCTCCAGATTAGGAACCATGAGCCAAACCTAAGGACTCTGTCTTCCATCCAAGAGAAACACTTCCGTTTGGAGTATCCCACAACCCTCAGACCGTGAGAAACTGCCATGCATTCCTGAGGTCACCTTCACCGCAGACGGCCCACACAACAACAAAACCCAGAGCCTGTCATGCCGCTTGACCCCCATTCGCGACTCAGCCTGTCAGGGAACCTGCATCGGGGCCAGGGCTGCCCCGAGCCTCGGGCTTGAAATTTCGCCTGCTCCCCAGCCTTCCTCTTCCGGGGTCCTGTCCCTCGGGGCCTTGATCTTTGGAAACCTGAGTCTTGCGGCCACGCCTCCCACTCCCACTCTGTTGACTAAAGTGAATTTCGGTGCTTCGGACAACCCTTGGAGCGATACAAACCTGCGGGCCCACAATGAGGTCTGCCCCATCCTTGGGTGCCCCATTTGCCCGAAAGACAGAGGAGCATGGCCGGCCGCCAACCGTCCTTCGATTCTGCTTCTGGAACGCTCCCCTGTGCCGGCGCCCCAGGGTGGGCCGAGGCGTTTCCGCGCATTTTCCGGACGGCCGCAGCATTCCCTGGGTGAGAAAGGGCCCTCGGCCACGGAGAGCAGGATGGTCTGCAGGGCTTCCCAATGCCGGCCATTTATTACAAGCGTTCTGCCCAAACTGGTCCCGGCTTGGGCAATACGCTTGTGAGAACTGGCCGGAAAATGCACGGCGAACTCGCTTCGGGTGCCGCACGTCTACAGGGCCGACCCACTGGGTCGGCCCTGGCATCGCGAGCGCTCGCGCACGGACCTACCCAGGAAGCGCTCCGAGGTAGGCTTTGGGGAGGCCAACGCCTCCTGCTCCTCGGCCTGTGGTGGTCCCCTCCTTGACGCTGTACCTATTGACAGGGCTGCCCCGAGACTCGGGCTTGAAATTTCGCCTGCTTCCCAGCCTTCCTCTTCTGGGGTCCTGTCCCTCGGGGCCTCCATTTTTGGAAACCTGAGTCTCGCGACCACGCCTCCCACTCCCACCCCGGTGACAACGGTGCATTTCGGCGTTCAGACAAGCCTCGGAGCGAGAAAAAACCTGCATGACCCAACTAAGATCAGCCCCATCCTTGGGCGCCCCATCCGCCCTAAAGACGGAGGCGTATGCCCGGCCACCATCCGTCCTTCAACTCTGATCCAGGAAGGCTCCCCTGCTCCAGGGCCTATGGGTGAACCTCGTCACATCCGCGCGTTTTCTGGGCAGCTGCCCCATGCCCCGGGCGAGAAAGGACCCTGAGCCACAGAGAGCAGGGCGGTTCACAAAGCTGCACAACGCCGGCCACCTCTGACGAGCGTTCTGCCCAAACCGATCCCGGTTTGGGCAGAACGCTCGTGAGAATTGGCAAGAAAAGGCCTGGGGAACTCTCTTCGACCATCGCACATCTGCATGGCCACCACCCCGGGCCTGGGCCGGCATTTCCAGCTTTGGCTCCCGAACCCCGCCAAGGAGTCCTTCGCGAGGCAGGCTGTGGTGAGTCCGACGGCTGCTGATCCTCGGCCTGAGGGGTCCCATCCCTGGCGCTGTACCATGGGGCCGGGCCCGTCCCGAAGCCCAGGCTCGAACCCTCGCCTGCTTCCCAAGCCTTCTGCTTCCGGGGTCTTGTCCCTCGTGGCCTCCATATCGGGAACCCTGAGTTTCGCAGCCACGCATCACCCTACCACACCAGAGCCAACGGTGCATTTCGGCGCTTCAGACAAGCCTCGGAGCGAAAGAAACCTTCATGACCCAACTGAGGACAGCCCCATCCATGTGCACCCCATCGGCCCAAAAAGACAGAGACGCATGGCCTGCTGCCACCAGTCCTTCAATCTGCTCTGGGAACGCTCACCTTCGCCAGAGGCCCTGCATTGGCCGCGTCGATTCCGCTTGTTTCCGAGTGGCCGACCCATGCCCCGGGCGAGAAAGTGCCCTGGGCCACGGAGAGGAGGGCGGTCCAGGATGGTTTGGGCAGAGCGCTCGTGAGAATTGGCCGGAAAACGCCTGGAGAACTCGCTTCGGGCGCCTCACGTCTGCACGGCCGCCCCGCACCACCGGACCTGGCACGGCATTGCGAGCCATCGCGCTCCAACCCCGCCAGGAAGCCCTCTGCGAGGCAGGCCGTGGCGAGGCCGATGCCTCCTGCTAATCCTCCTGCGGGGGTCCCGTCCCTGGCGCAGTTCCATGGGGCCTGGCCCTCCACGAAGCCTGGGATCGCAGTTTCGCCTGCTACCCAGCCGTCGGCTTCTGAGTTCCTGTCCTTCGGTGCCTCCATCTGGGGAGCCCTGAGTCCCGCGGCCGCGCCTCCCCCTCCCACACCGGCGCCAATGGTGCCTTTCGGCGCTTCGGACAACCTCAGAGCGAGAGAAATCTGCGAGCCCCCACTGAGGTCAGCCCCATCCTTGGGCGCCCGATCCTCCCTAAAGTCGGAAGCGTAGGCCCGGCCCCACCCGTCCTTCAACTCTGCTCCGAGAACGCTCCCCAGCGCCGGGGCCTCAGGGTGGGCCGCGACGTTTACGCACGTTATCCGGGCGGCCGCCCCATGCCCCGGGCGAGAAACGGACCTGGGCCAGGGAGAGCAGGGCGGTCCGCAGGGCTGCCCAATGACGGCCAATTCTCACGAGCGTTCTGCCCAAACCGATCCCGGTTTGGGCAGAACGCTCGTGAGAATTGGCCGGAAAATGCCCGGCGAACTCGCTTCGGGCGTCACACGTTTGCAGGGCCTCCCACGGGGCCGGGCCTGGCACTGTGAGCGCTTGCTCACGAACCCCGCCCAGGAGCCTTCCATGAGGCCGACTGCGGCGAGTCCGCCGCCAGCTGATCCTCGGCCTGCGGGGGACACATCCCTGGCGCTGTTCCACGGGGCCGGACCCGTCACGAAGCCCGGGCTCGAACCCTCGCCTGCTTCCCCAGCCCTCGGCGTCCGGCGTCCTATCCCTAGTGGCCTCCATATCGGGAACCCTGTGTCCCACGGCCAAGCATCTCTCTACCACTCTGGCGCCAATGGTGCCTTTCGGAGCTTCGGAAAAACCTCGGAGCGAGATAAACCTGCGTGTCCACAATGAGGTCAGCCCCATCCTTGGGCGCCCCATCGACCTGAATGATGGTGGCGCACGCCCGGCCACCACCCGACCTTCAACTCTGCTCCGGGAAAGCACCCCTGCGCCGGCGCACCCTGGTGGGCCGCGTTGTTTCCACGCATTTTCCGGCTGGCCGCAGCATGCCCTGGACGAGAAAGGGCCCTAGGTGACGGCGAGCAGGGTGGTCCACAGGGCTGCCCAACGCCGGCCATTTCTCACGAGTGTTCTGCTCAAACGGATCATGGTTTGGGCAGAACGCTCGTGAGAATTGGCCAGAAAAAGCCCGGCGAACTCGCTTCGGGCGCAGCACGTCTGCCGGGCCGGCCCCCTGTGCCTGGCCCGGCATCGCGAGCGCTCGCGCACAAACCTCGCCAGGAAGACGTCCGCGAGGCAGGCTGCGGCGAGGCCGACACCTCCTGCTCCTCGGCCTGCGGGGGTCCCGTCCTTGGCGCCGTCCCTTGGGGCCAGGGCTGCCCGGAGACTCGGGCTCGAAATTTCGGCTGCTCCCCAGCCTCCCGCTTCCCGGGTCCTGTCCCTCTGTGCCTCCATCTGGGGGATCCTGATACCCGCGGCCACGCCTCCCCCTCCCACACCGTAGCCAACGATGCAACTCGGTGCCTCGGAGAAGCCTTGGAACGAGAGTAATCTGCATGACCCAACTGAGGACAGCCCCATCCTTGGGCGCCCCATCAGCCCGAAAAGCCCGAGGCGCACGCCCTGCCGCCACCCGTGTTTCAACTCTGCTATGGGAACGCTCCCATTCGTCGGCGCCCCCGGGTGGGCCGCGTCGTTTCCACGCGTTTACCGGCTGACCGCAGCATGCCCTGGGCGAGAAAGGGCCCTGGGCCACGGAGAGCAGGGCGGTCCGCAGGGCTGCCCAACTCTGGCCAATTCTCACGAGCATTCTGCCCAAACCGGGATTGGTTTGGGCAGAACGCTCGTGAGAATTGGCCAGAAAACACCTTGCGATCTCGCTTCCGGCGTCACGCATCTGCAGGGCCGCCCCCTCCCCGGGGCCTGGCCGGGCATCCCAAGAGCTCGCTCACAAACCACGCCAAGGTGCCCTCTGCGAGGCAGACTGCGGCGAGGCCGATGGCTCCTGCTTCTCGGCCTGCGGGGGTCGCCTACTTGGCGCCATCCCATGGGGCCAGGGATGCCCTGAGAATCGGGCTCAAAATTTCACCTGCTTCCCAGCCTTCCGCTTCCGGGGTCCTGTCCCTCTGTGCCTCCATCTTGGGAATCCCGAGTCCCGAGTCCCGTGGCAATGCCTCCGCCTCCCGCCCCAGCGCCAACGGTGCATTTCGGCGCTTGGGACAAGGCTCGGAGCGAGAGAAACCTGCATGGCCCAACTGAGGACAGCCCCATCTTTGGGCTCCCCATCAGCCCGAAAATTCAGAGGCGCACGCCTTGCTGCCACTCGTCTGTCAACTCTGCTCCGGGAACGCTCCCCTTGCGCTACCGCCCCCTGGTGGGCCCAGTCGCTTGCGTGTGTTTTCCGGGGGCCGAAGCATGCCCTGGGAGAGAAGGTTCGCAGGACTGCCCAACGCTGGCCAATTCTCACGAGCGCTCTTCCCAAACCCATCCTGGTTTGGGAAGAACGCTCGTGAGAATTGGCAGGAAAACGCCCGGCGAACTCGCTTCGGGCGCCCCACGTCTGCACGGCCGCCCCGCACCACCGGACCTGGCACAGCATTGCGAGCCATCGTGCTCCAGCCCCGCCAGGAAGCCCACCGCTAGGCAGGCTGTGGCGAGGCCGATGCCTCCTGCTAATCCTCCTGTGGTGGTCCTGTCCCTGGCGCTGTTCCATGGGGCCTGCCCCTCCACGAAGCCCGGGCTCACAGTTTCTCCTGCTAACCAGCTGTCTGCTTCTGGGTCCTGTGCCTCGGTGCCGCCATCTGGGGAGCCCTGAGTCCCGCGGCCACGCCTCCCCTTCCCACACCGGTGCCAACGGTCCCTTTCGGCGCTTCGGACAACCTCAGAGCGAGAGAAACCTGCGTGCCCCCACTGAGGTCAGCCCCATCCTTGGGCGCCCGATCCTCCCTAAAGTCGGAAGCGTAGGCCCGGCAGCACCCGTCCTTCAACTCTGTTCCGAGAACGCTCCCCAGCGCCGGGGCCTCAGGGTGGGCCGCGACGTTTTCGCATGTTTTCCGGGCGGCCGCCCCATGCCGCGGGTGAGAAACGGACCTGGGCCAGGGAGAGCAGGGTGTTCCGTAGGGCTGCCCAACGCCGGCCAATTCTCACGAGCGTTCTGCCCGGTTCGGGCAGAACCCTCGTGAGAATTGGCCGGAAAACGCCCGGCGAACTCGCTTCGGGCGTCACACGTCTGTAGGGCCGCTCCCCGGGGCCAGCCTGGCACTGTGAGCGCTTGCTCACGAAACCCGCCCAAGAGCCTTCCATGAGGCCGACTGCCGCGAGGCCGACGCCTGCTGATCCTCGGCCTACGGGGGGTCCCATCCCTGGCGCCGTTCCACGGGGCCGGACCCGTCACGAAGGCCGAGCTCGAACCCTCGCCTGCTTCCCCAGATTTCTGCGTCCGGGGTCCTATCCCTCGTGGCCTGCATATCGGGAACCCTTTGTCCCACGGCCACGCATCTCTCTACCACTCTGGCGCCAACGGTTCCTTGCAGAGTTTCGGAAAAACCTCCGAGCGAGATAAACCTGCGTGTCCACAATGAGGTCAGCCCCATCCTTGGGCGACCCATTGACCGGAATGATGGTGGCGCACGCCTGGCCGCCTCCCGACCTTCAACTCTGCTCTGTGAATGCACCCATGTGCCGGCGCCCCCTGGTGGGCCGCGTTGTTTCCACGCATTTACCGGCTGGCCGCAGCATGCCCTGGACCAGAAAGGGCCCTAGGTGACGGCGAGCAGGGTGGTCCGCAGGGCTGCCCAACGCCGGCCATTTCTCATGAGTGTTCTTCTCAAATGGATCCCGGTTTGGGCAGAACGCTTGTTAGAATTGGCCAGAAAAAGCACGGCGAACTCGCTTCGGGCTCAGCATGTCTGCCGGGCCACCCACCTTTACCTGGCCCGGCATCGCGAGCGCTCGCGCACAAACCTCGCCAGGAAGACGTCCGCGAGGCCGGCTGCGGCGAGGCCGACACCTCCTGCTCCTCGGCCTGCGGGGTTCCCGTCCTTGGCACCGTCCCTTGGGGCCAGGGCTGCCCGGAGACTCGGGCTCGAAATTTCGGCTGCTCCCCAGCCTCCCGCTTCCCGGGTCCTGTCCCTCTGTGCCTCCATCTGGGGAATCCTGATACCCGCGGCCATGCCTCCCCCTCCCACCTCGTCGCCAACGATGCAGCTTGGCGCTTCGGGAAAGCCTTGGAACGAGAGAAATCTGCATGACCCAACTGAGGACAGCCCCATCCTTGGGCGCCCCATCAGCCCGAAAAGCCCGAGGCGCACGCCCTGCCGCCACCCGTCTTTCAACTCTGCTCCAGGAACGCTCCTGTTCACCGGCACCCTCGGGTGGGCCGCGTCGTTTTCCCGCGTTTACTGGCTGGCCGCAGCATGCCCTGGGCGAGAAAGGGCATTACCCAGGCACCAGGACACAGAACCCATTTCTGGAATCCATGTTGTGACAGTTACGGTGACATGGTAAAACGCGGTTTCCCCTTCCCCAGTAATACACCAAACTCCTGTGTGCCGGGCAGAAACCCCAGATAGGAAGAAACTCCCATGGGCACATGAGGACACCCATCCATTCCGTGGCCATCCTAGACACAATCCGACAGAAAATGCTGTGCTCCTGCCTCCCAGCCACCCGAACTTCAAATCCGAGGAGCTTCCCTCAGGGTCTGCAGATCGCGTCTGCCATCACCTCGCCCTTAACTCGTACCTGATTTTGTGTCTGAAGATTTTGGTCCCAGAGCCCTGAACCACATGCCCTTCAGGATGGGGCCTCCAGAACCACAGCACATCACTGGGTCTCCTCTCCGGAGGAAATTCTACCTGTATCAGTTGCCCAAACCCTCCACATTAGGAGAAACCTGCAAGACCCCTGAGCTCACCCCAATTTCTTAGGCCACTCTGGAAAAAATGCATTATCTGACACAGCCTGAGCACCTACCTCCAGGAAAACACCAAGGTCAAAGGCGCTGAGTCTGAAGATTGAATCTGCCATACCCAGAATCCTGGCTTAGGTTTTTAGGCCTCTGTCCCTAGAGGCCTGTTCTGGAAAACCAATATATGGTCCAACCTGCGGTCCGTGAGCAATACAAGAAAACCCTCCTGTCCCAAGAAGGAATCCTGGCTCCTGGGAACTGGGTCTAACCCTTAGGATAGGAGAATCCAGCATAGCCCAGGACCTCTGCCACATTCTAAGATCTCCCTGGACACAAAGCAGCTTTGGGACCCTTTAGACTGAGAACTTCCGTCAACTCAGATCACTTGGAACTTGGAACCAGAGACAGCAGATCAAGCCTGCCATGTTCCTCGGCTATAATGGTTACACGATGTGGGCTTCCCAGGCCTCCATTCAGGACCTGTGCTATCGAATCTTCCATATGGGGGATCCTGGAGCCCTCTAAGCGGACTTCCCCTGCCATGCAGTTATACACCTTGCTGTTTGGAGCAACTCACAAGCTCCAGCTTGGGAAAAACCTCCAAGGCTTCTTGAGAAAACCCCACCATTTCTAGGCCATCATGGATACAAACTCCAGCGTGAGCAGACATCTGACCCTCAACCATACTCAGGTGCTGGAGATCTTGAAACAACCTATGTACATTGGAATGGCCATGTGCTCGGCACTGAGCTTAACCATAGCTTGTGTTTTCAGGCGTTTGTTCTCAGAGTCCTCACCTACAAGCCCTCCATATTGGGAATTCTGGAGCCACAACACAGCCTACTGCCTGGCCCCCAGAAAGAAGAAGTGCCTTATGGGTCTGCTCAGAAACCCCACATGAGGATCCAGTTGCACAGCTCTCAACAGAACCCCAATATCATAGGCAGCCCTCTGCCCGAATGCTCTGTCTGACACAGCTCGAGCCCCGACCTCCAGGCCACACAGACAGCGGGCCCCATATCCGGCAGGTTGGCCCTGCTTTGGCCAGAGGCCGTCATCTTGAAGCAACCTGGGTAATCAGGTACCTGTCCCAGAACTTAGCTCAAATTCCTGCCCATGGGGGACCCTGAAGCAGAAATGAGTACTACTCCTTCCCCATGGCAGGAAAACTAAATGTTGAGATGACAGTCCAACCTTCAGAGTGGGAAACAGGTGCATGGCCTTTGAGACCACACCCACTCAGGATGGGCAGCTGGGCACAAACAGGCATTGTGACCTTACCCTGAGAGTTTTTCCAACAAGCCCCCTCGCGAGCTGGACCAGGAGTCCACAGAGCGGGCCTGTCAAGTTCCTAGGCCCAAATTGTCAGTCTTGGTCCGGTTATCCCGGTGCCAGGACCCAGAACCAATCTCTGGAATGCCTGTTTGGATGGGACCCCTAAGTTGGAAAACCGAGCTCTTTCCTTCTCCCAGAAAGACACCAAACTCTGGGGTGCCAGGCAGAATCCCCAGAGAGGTAGAATCTGCCATGGACCCATGAGGCCATACATTCATTCCATGGCCATCCTAGACACACAATCCAAACAGAAAAGCCTGTGCTCCTGCCTCCCATCTGTCCGAATTTCAAATCCCAAGCAGTTGCCCTCAGGGTCTGCAGATCGGGCCTGCCATCACTTCCCCCTAACTCTTACCTGAGTTTGTGTCTTAGACTTTGGTCCCAAAGTCCTGACCCACATGCCCTCCCGGATGGGGCCTCCAGAACCACATCAAATAACTGGGCCTGCTCTTCAGAGGAAACGCTGCCCTTCTCAGTTTCCCAAGCCCTGCAGATTAGCAGAAACCTGCAAGGCCCCAATTCCATAGGCCGCTCTGGAATAATGCACAGTTTGACACAGCCTCAGAGCATACCACCAGGAAGACACACAGGTCAATGGGAAGGGATGAATGGCCTAAGACCATGGTGGGTCCAAGGTGCTGGGTGTGCGGCTAGCTCTCGGTGTCTGTGGGAAGGTCTGGGCTCAGGCTATGTAATACAGAGCATTAGTGCTTAGGGTAGCCTATGCAATTGTGGTGTTGCCAAGGGCCGAGAAGGTTGATCCTCCTTTTGGGTTTCTGGGCAACGCCATAGACAATTTATTTCTTCCGGTGGGCAGGCAGAGTGATTGGTTTTGGCCCCAGTATTCCCAATCAGGGGCGCTTGTGGGCCAGGAGTGTGAGGGAAAACACAAACTAGGGTGAGGTTTGGGGCCAAGGGCACAGCAGGTGCACTCTGCAGAGGCTGAATTGAGATCTCCTGCATCTGAATTCAGGGTTAGGATCAAACGGTGGCTGAGGCTGAGGTTTGTGTCCATGATGTACCCTTCATGAAGGGGGGGCCTCATGAGGCTAAGGAGTTTTTCCCACGCTGATTTTTTGAGTTGCTCCAAACCACAAGGCTTCCTTCTGTGGGACAGTCGAATCCTGTTGGATGGCTCCAGGGCATCCCATATGGAAGGACTGGCAAGCAGGGTTCGAAGGATGTATGCCTGTACAGCATACCTTGCATTCCCACTGGCCATTTGCAATAAGATATGTTTGAACTGCTGGCTCTGGGGCAAGCTACCCAGGAGGCTGAGTTGAAACAGACTTTCCTGATTATGGGTCATAATGTGGATTTTTGTCCATGGAGACCTTGGAATGTGCTGGTGGTTCAGGGCCCCTGCGGAATTCTCCTACATGAAGGGTTTGATACCGCTCCAGTAAGAAAACTCCCCATGTGGAGACGAGAGAGGTTCTGTTTGGTGCCTCAGAAAAGCCCAAGATGCTGGTCTTGAAACCAGTCTCTGAGTAGACACCTGGAAACCAAAGCTAGGGTTCAGATTAGGGCCTAGGGGCCTGTCCTTTTCAATCTTCTGTCTTTGAAGACACTGTCTGAGTGTGTAAGTGGAGATAGTTGCTCATCTGGTGTCAGAGTGCCCCTCTTAGTCCAGGGCCGCCTACACTATCAGGATGGCCTCAGGGGCCTTGGAGGTTTCTCCTAATCTGTAGGGTTGTGGCCAATGGATTGGGCACAGTTTTCATTGAGACGACAGGTGCAGTCCTTCAGTGTGGCTCCCTAGGCCCTAGACTGGAAGGTGTGTGGGTCCGTGCTGTGAGCACAGAAGTCTGAAAACAGAAATTCGGGTTAGGAGTGGCACCAAGAGTATGGCAGGCCGGATCTACAGACCGTGAGGGAAGCTCCTCGGCTATTGAAAGAAGAGCAAGTGGAAGGCGATCCCTCAGGCTTTTGTCTCTGGATGTTGTGTCCAGGATAGCCGTGGGTTGTAGGGTGGCCTCAGGGACTAGGAACGAGTCTCCCTCTCTGGGGATTTGGCCCAGTTCCCAAGAGTTTGGGGTCATTTTGTGGGAAGGTTGGAGTCCTGTTTTCTGGCTCAGGTGTCTCTCCAAGAGAGGGATTCCAGAGCAGAGCCCCAGGTACAGGCGACTGGAAAACTCGAAATCTGGTGAGAATTGGAAACAAAGAGGCTTGGCAAGCCCCATATGTGGGCTCTTGGTCAAGGCCCTGAGAGGTCTTACATTGACATGGGGCTCACGCTGAGGGTCACAATGCGAGTTTGTGCCCAAGTCGGCACTCAAGTTTGGGCATGGCCTCAGGGGCTATGAAGGTTTCTCCTACCCTGAAGGTGTGACTCCATGCCAACAGCAAGCTTTACAGCCATGGGGAAGGTGGAGTTCTGATTTGTGCTTCAGGTACCCACCTGTGTTGTGATTTGATATAATGTCTAGGTTCATATGTCTGTAAACCCAGGTTGGGAAGAGTTGACGGCCTAAGGCCATGGCGTGTCTGATGTGCTTGGTGTGAATCTAGCTGTCTTTTTGTCTGTCAGGACGTCTGGCCTGGGGCTGTGTCAGACAGAGCATTAGTGCCTAGAACAGCCTATCCAATTTGGGTGTGGTAGAGGTCCGAGCAGGTTGATCCTCATTTGGGGTTTCTGGAGAGCCCCATAGGGCAACGTTTTTCTTCTGGTGGACAGGCAGAGGGCTGTGTTGTGGTTCCGGAATTCCCGGTCTGGAGGTCTTATTTGCCAGGAGTGTGAGGAAGGAAGTCTGAAAAAACAAGCTAGCGTGAGGTTTGGGGCCGAGGGCACGACAGGGCCACACTGCAGAGTCTGAATCTAGATCTCCTGCATCTGAGGTTAGGGCGAGTATCAGACGTTGCCTCAGGCTGGAGTTTGTGTCCATGATGGTGCCTTCCTGAAGCGGGTAGTGATGTTATGAGGTCAGAGACGTTCCCTATGCTAGGAGTTGTGAGCTGCTCCAATCCTCAAGGTTTCCTTCTGCAGGACAGTCGAGTCCTATTGGATGGTTCCAGGATGCCCCATATGGAAAGACTTGAGAGCAGGTGTCTAGGCCAGGATGCCTGGAAACACCACCTCACATTCCCTTTGACTGGTCGGGAAAAGGTAGGCTGAATCTGCGGGAACATGGGCGAGCTACCCAGAGGGCTGAGTTGTAATGGACTCTCCTAAGGATGGGTCATAATGTGGGTTGGTGGCCATGGAGACCTTGGAATGTGGTGGTGGCTCAGGGTCTTTTCAGGATTCTCCAACCCAAAGAGTTTGACACAGCTCCAACAAGGAAGCTTCCCATGTGGATACAAGAGGGTTCTGTTTGGTGCCTCAAGAAAGCACCGTATGCTGGTCTTTGAACCCAGGCCTCTGAGGAGTGACACCTGGAAACCAAAGCAAGAGTTCAGATTAGGGCCTAGGGGCCTCTCCGGTTCAATCTTCTGTCTCTGTGGACATCTGTCTGTGTTTCTGCGTGGAGGTAGTTGCTCAGATTGTGTCAGAATGCCCCTGTGTATCCAGGGCGCCTTACAGTAGTGGGGTGTCCTCGGGGAACTTGAGGTTTCTCCTATTTTGTAGGGTTGTGGCCAATGGAATGGGCAGTTTCCTAGGAGAGAGCAGCCACAGTCCTGTGGTGTGGCTCCAGAGGCCCCAGCCTGGAGGCTGTGTGTGCCAGGGCTGTGGAGACAGACGTCCAAAAACACAAACTTGGCTCAGGTTTGGGGCCGAGGTTATGGTAGGCCTGATCTAGTCTGTTAGGGGATATCCTCAGCATATGAAATGAGAGTGAGTTGGAAATGGTCGCTCAGGCTTTTGTCTCTGGATATTGTGTCCACTATGGCCATTTAATGTAGGGGTGGCCTCATGGGCCGAGGAAGAGTATTACCTCTCTGGTGAATTGCCCAGCTCCCTAGAGTTTGGGGCCATTCTGTGGGAAGGGAGGAGTCCTGTATTCTGCCTCAGGTGTCCCCCCAATAGAGGGATTTTAGAGCAGAGCAGTGGGTACTGACAACTGGAATACCTGCCCGCTGGTAAGGCGTGGGGGCCTATGTGCATGGCAAGCCCCATATGCGGGCTTCATGTCCAGCCACTGAGAGGCGTTACTTGAATACGGGACTCACACCGAGGGCCACAATGCGTGTCTGTGCCCAAGGCGGTCCTCAAGCACTGGCACGTCCTCTGGGACCACGTAGGTTTTCCTACACTGAACGTTGGAAAACGTGCCAACCACAAGGTTTCTTTCCATGGGGAAGGAGGAATTCTGATTTTTGCATCACGTTCACCCCTGGGCAGTGATTGGAGATAAGGTCCAGGTTCTGAAGATGGAAAACCGAGGTTGGGAAGAGATGATGACCTAAGACCATGGTGGGTCCGATGTGTTCAGTTTGGGGCCAGCTTTCTGGGTGTTATTTGGGATGTTTGGTCTCAGTTTGTGCCAGACAGGGCATTAGTACACAGGGTAGGCTGTATAACTGCTTTACAGTCGAGTAGCGTGCATTAGATAATCATTTGGGGTTTCTTATTAGCAGCATAGGGCAAAGTTTTTCTTCTGGAGGGCAGGCAGAGTGCAGCATTGTGGCTCCGGAATTCCCAAATGTGATGGCTTGTGGGCCAGGAGAATGAGGACAGAATTCTGATACCATAAGCTAGGATTAAGTTCTGGGGCAAGGACACGGCAGGCACACATGCAGCGCTGATTCGGGATCTCATGCATCTGGAATCAGGGCGAGGATCAGATGTTGGCTCAGGTTGGAGTTTCTGTCCATGTTGGCCTCTTCATGAAGGGGGGGGTGCATTACGAGGCCATGGAGGTTTTCCCACGATGGGAGTTGTGAGATGCTCCAAACCGCAAGGATTCTTTCTGCAGAACAATTAAGACCAGTTGGATGGCTCCAGTACATCCCATAAGGAAGTTCTCCAGAGCAAGGTTCTAAGGATGGATTCCTGGGCAGCCATCCTCACATTCTAATTGTCTCCTAGCGACAAGACACATTTGATCTGATGGCTCTAGGGTAGCAACCGAGGGGGCTGAGTTGAAATGGACTCTCCTGAGGATGTGTCATAATGTGGGTTTGTGTCCATGGAGACCTTGGAATGGGGCAGTGGCACCAGGGCCCTGAAGGATTCTCCTCACTAGAGGTTTTTACACAGCTCCAATGAGCAAGTTTACTATGGGGAGACAAGATTTGTTCTTATTTGTGCCTCAGGAAAGCACTGTATGCTAGTATTGGAAACCAGGCCTCTGAGGAGAGATGCCTGGAAAACAAAGCAATGGATCGAATTAGGGCCTAGGGAACTGTCTGGTTCAATCTTCTTCTCTGGGGACATCTGTCGACGGGTCTGAGTGGAGGTAGCTGCTCAACTGGTGTCTGATCACCCCTGTTTGTCCTGGGCGGCCTACTATTGGGATGGCCTCAGTGACTTTGGAGGTTTCTCCTAATTTGCAAGGTTGTGTCCAATGGAATGGGAAGAATTCCCTTGGAGAGGGAATACACAGTCTTGAGATGTGACTCCAGGACCCAAGCATGGAGGGTGTGTGTGCCAGGGCTGTCGGGACAGAAGTCTGAACACACAAACTCCGCTTAGGTTTGGGGACGTAGGTATGGCAGGCCCTATCTATGGACCATGATGAGAACTCTTTGGGACATGAGAAAAGGGTTAGTGTGAGGCACTTGCTCAGGTTTTTGTCTCTGGATTTTGTGTCACCGATGGCCGTGGAATGTTGGGGTGGCCTCATGGGCAATGGATGATTCTCCCCCTCAGTGGATTTGGCATGTTCCCAAGAGTTTGGGTTCATTCTGTGGAAAACAAGGAGGCCTTTCTCTTTTCTACCTCAGGTATACCACCAAAATAGGGATTCCAGAGCAGAGTCCTGGAGAGGGTCGACTGGACAACCCTACCTCTGGTCAACTTTGGGGACCTAGGGACACGGCAAGCCCCATATGCGGGCTCTTGGTCCAGCCCCTGAGAGGCTTTCCTTGAGGATATGGCTCACGCTGAGGTTCACAATATGTATATGTGCCCTTCGAGCCCCTCAAGCCTGGGAGGGACCTAATGTACCATGATGGTTTCTCCTACACTGTACATTGCACAACATGCCGACAACAAGGTTTCTGGCCATGGGGAAGGAGGAATTCTGATTTCTGCAACACGTTCACCCCTGGACAGTGATTGGAGTTTAGGTCTAGGTTCTGAAGTCTGAAAACCGAGGTTGGGAAGAGATAAAGACCTAAGGCTCAGTTTTCGGCCAGCCATTGAGTGTGGGTCGGGAGTTGAGGGCTCAGGCTGTGGCAGACAGGGAATTAGTGCCCAGGCTAGACTGTATCATTGGGGTGCAGTCGAGTTTTGTGCAGGTTGATACTCATTTGGCATTTCTGGGTAGCCCCATAAGGCAATATTTTTCTTCTGGAGGGCAGGTGGAGTGCTACATTGTAGCTCCAGAATTCCCAGACTGGAGGGCTTGTGGGCCAGTAGTGTGTGGATAGAAGTCTGAGAACACAAGTGGGCTTTGGATTTGGGGCAAGGGCAGTACAGGCACATTCTGCAGAGCTGAAATGAAATCTCGTGCATCAGAAGTCAGGGAGTGTATCAGACGTTGGCTCAGGTTGGAGTTTCTATCCATGTTGGCCCTTTCATGAAGGGAAGGGGGCATCTTGAGGCCATGGAAGTTTCCCCATGATGGGAGTTGTGAGATGCTCCAATCTGCAAGGATTCCTTCTGCTGGACAGTCGAGACCAGTTGGATGGCTCTAGGGTTCTAAGGAAGGATCCCTGGAGAGACTGATTCAATTGTATCCTAGCAACAAGGCAGGTTCCATCTGCTGGCTCTGGGAGAACAAACTAACGGGCTGATTTGAAATGCACTCTCCTGCGGATGGGTCATAATGTGGGTTTGTATCCATGGAGACCTTGGAATGGGGCGGTTCCTCCGGTGACCTGAATATTTGTTCGAACTGGAGGTTTTGATACAGCCCCACAGGACAAGTTTCCCATGTGGAGATGAGATTTCCTCTGATTGGTACCTCAGGAAACCCCCTTATGCTTGTATTTGAAACCAGGCCTCTGTGGAGTGATGCCTGAAGACAAAAGCAATGGATCCGATTAGGGCCTAGGTTCCTGTCAGTTTCAATCTTCTTCTCTGGGCATATCTGTCTATGGGTCTGAGGGGAGGTAGTTGCTCAGTTTGTGACAGATCGCCCTGTTTGTCCTGGGTGACCTTCACTATTGGGATGGCCTCAGGGACTCTGGAGGTTTCTCTTAATCTGTACAGTAGTGGCCAATGGAATGGGCAGAATTCCCTTGGAGAGGCAGGCAGTGTCCTAAGTTGTGGTTCCAGGGGACCTAGCTGGGAGGGTGTGTGGGCCAGGGCTGTTGGGACTGAAGTCTGAAACACAATCTCAGCTTAGGTTTGGGGACGTAGGATCAGATGTTGGCTCAGTTTGTAGTTTTTGTCTGTAGTGGCCCCATCATGAAGGTGGGGGGAGCATCACGAGGCCATGGCGGTTTTCCCACTGTGGGAGTATGTGATGCTCCAAACCACAAGGATTCGTTCTGTGGGAGAGTTGAGACATGTTGGATGGATCCAGGACGTCCCATAAGGAAGTTCTCCAGAGCAGGGTTCTACTGATTCATGCCTGGACGGCCCACCTAGCATTCCAGTTGACTCCTAGTGACAAGGCACTTTCGATCTGCTGGCTCTGGGTAGGAACCGAGGGCCTGATTTGAAATAGACTCTCCTGAGGATTGGTCATAATGTGGATTTGTGTCCATGGGGACCTTGGAATGGGGCAGTGATGCCAGCACTCTGAAGGGATCTCCTAACCGGAGGTTTTGAGACAGTTCCAAAGAGCAAGATTCCCATGTGGAGAAGAGATTTGTTCTGATTGGCGTCTCAGGAACCCCCATAAGCTGGTATTGGAAACCGGGGATCTGAGGAGAGATGCTTGGAATCCAAAGCAATTGATCCGATTCACGCCTAAGGACCTGTCCACTTCAATTTTCTCTGGGCACAAATGTCTGTGGTTCTGAGTGGAGGTCGTTTCTCAGCTTGTGTCAGATTGACCCTGTTTGTGCCAGGTTGCCTACACTAGTGGGATGGACTCTGGGACTTTGGAGGTTTCTCCTAATCTGTAGGGTTGTGGCCAATGGAATAGGCAGAATTCCCTTAGAGAGCACAGGCACAGTCCTGAGATGTTGCCCCAGCTGTCCGGGTGAAGGTCGGGATGTCCAGGCTCAAGCTGTGTCAGATAGGGCATTAGTGCCCAGGGTAGACTGTATAATTGGGGTACAGTCAAGTGTCATGCAGGTTGATCGTCATTTGTCATTTCTGGGTAGACCCATAGGGCAACGTTTGTCTTACACAGTGCAGGCAGAGAGCTGCTTGGTGGCTCCGGAATTCCCAAATTGGAGGGCGTGTGGTCCAGGAGAGTGAGGACGGAAGTCTGAGAACACAAGCTATGTTTAGATTTTGGGGCAAGGGCACAGCAGGCACACTATGAAGAGCTGAATCGAGATCTTGTGCATTTGAAGTCAAGACGAAGATCAGCCATTGGCTCAGGTTGGAGTTTCTTTCCATGATCCGCCTTCATGAGGATTGGAGGCATCAAGTGCCCATAGATGTTTTCCCACGATGTGAGTTGTGAGATGCTCCAATCCGCAAGGACTCCTGCGGGACAGTTGAGAGCTGTTGGATGGCTCCAGGATGTCCCGTAAGGAAAGACGCCAGAGCAGGGTTCTAAGGATGGATGCCTGAAGAGCCTGCCTCTCATTTCCATTGTCTCCTAGTGACAAGGCAGGTTCGATCTGCTGGCTCTGGGGGAGTAACCGAGGGGGTTCAGTTGAAATGGACTCTCATGAGGATAGTTCATAATGTAGGATTGTATCCATGGAGACCTTGGAATGGAGCAGTGGCTCTGGTGACATGAAGGTTTTTCCTAACTGGAGTTTTTGACACAGCTCCATAGCACAAGTTTCCCATGTGGAGAAGAGATTTGTTCGATTGGTACCTCCAGAAACCCCCATATGCAGGTATTGGAATCCAGGCCTCTTAGGAGAGACGCCTAGAAACAAAGGCAATGGATCCGATTAGGGCCTAGGTGCTTGTTCTTTTTAATCTTCTTTTCTCTGGATATCTGTCTACGGGTCTAAGTGATGGTAGTGGCTCAGCTTTTGTCAGATCGCCCCTGTTTGTCCTGGATGTCCTACACTGTTGGGATAGGCTTGGGGACTTTGGAGGTTTCTCCTAATCTGTAGGGTTGTGTCCAAAGGAATGAGCAGAATTCCGTTGGAGAGGGCAGGCACAGTCCTGAAGTGTAGCTCCAGGGGCCCCAGCCTGGAGGGTGTGTGGGCCAGGAATGTGGGTATAGAAGTCTGAAAAAAACAACTCGCCTTATGATTGTGGACATAGGTATGGCAGGCCCAATCTACGGACCGTGAAGAGAATTTTTCAGGATATGAACAAAGGGCGAGTGTGAGGCGCTTGCTCTGG
This sequence comes from Neogale vison, assembly GCF_020171115.1. NCBI lineage: Eukaryota > Metazoa > Chordata > Mammalia > Carnivora > Mustelidae > Neogale > Neogale vison. Next base: position 147,293,630 of record NC_058092.1, on the reverse strand, counting down.
CTTATGCCTCTGGATTTTGTGTCAACTGTGGCCGTGGAAGGTCGGGGTGGCCTCATGGGCCAAGGAAGAGTCTTTCTCTCTGGGGATTTGGCCCGATCCCAAGTGGTTGGGGTCATTCTGTGGATGGGAGGAGTCCTTTCGGTATTTATTTACCTCAGGTGTCCCACCAAAGAGGGATTCCAGAGAAGAGCCCCGAGTAGGGGTGACTAGATATCTCGACCTCTGTTTAAGATTGGGAGACTTGGAGCATGGCAAGCCCCATATGCGGACTCTTGGTCCAGCCCCTGAGAGGCTTTACTTGAGGACAGGGCTCAAACAGAGGGTCCCAATGTGTGTTTGTGCCCATAGAAGCCCTCAAGCATGGCCGGGTCCTCATGGGCCGTGCTGATTTCTCCTACACTGAATGTTGGACGACATGCCAACCACAAGTTTTCTTGCCATGGGGAAGGAGAAGTTCTGATTTCTGCATCACGTTTACCACTGGGCAGTCAGTGGAGATAAGGTCTAGGTCCTGAAGCCTGAAGACTGAAGTTTGGAAGAGATGACGACCAAAGGCCATGGCATGTCCGATGTGCTCAGTGTGTGGCCAGCTGTCTAGGTGTTGGTCACGAGGTCAAAGCTCAGGCTGAGTCAGACAGGGCATTACTGCCTAGGCTGGACTGTATAATTGGGGTAGAGTCCAGTGGCGTGCAGGCTGATCCTCATTTGGGGTATCTGGGTAGCTCCATAGGGCAATGTTTTTCTTCTGTAAGGCAGGCAGAGTGCTGCCTTGTGTCTCCAGAATTCCCAAACTGGAGGGCTTGTGAGCCAGGAGTGGAAGGACAGAAGTCTGAGAACACAAGCAAGGCTTAGGTTTTGGGGCAAGGGCACGACAGGCACACTCTGCAGAGATGAATCGAGATATTGTGCATCTGAAGTCAGGGCAAGGATCAGACATTGCCTCAGGTTGGAGTTTCTGTCCATGATGAACCCTACATGAAGGTGGGGACATCACGAGGCCATGGAGTTTTTCCCACGATGGGGCTGTGTGATGCTGCAAACCACAAGGATTACTTCTGCGGAACAGTCGAGACCGGTTGGATGGATCAAGGACGTCTCATAAAAAATTTCTCCAGAGCAGTGTTCTAACGATGGATGCCAGGGAAGCCCAACTCATATTCTAATCTTCTTTTAGTGACAACGCACGCTCGCTCTGCTGGCTCTGGGGGAGCAACGTAGGGGGGTGAGTTGAAATGGAGTCTTCCGAGGATGGGTCATAATGTGGGTTTGTGTGCATGGAGACCTTGGAACGGGGCAGTGGCGCCGGTACCCTGAAGGATTCTCCTATCCAGAGGTATTGACACAGCTCCAAAGAGTAAGTTTCCCATGTGGAGACAAGATTTGTTCTGATTGTTGCCTCAGGAAACCCCATAAGCTGGTATTTGAAACCAGGCCTCTGAGGAGAGATGACTGGATACCAAAGCAATGGATCCGATTAGGGCCTGTCCACTTCAAACTTCTTTTCTGGGAACATCTGTCTATGGTTCTGAGTGGAGGTCGCTTCTCAGCTTGCGTCCTATCACCACTGTTTCTCCCGGGAGGCCTACACTATTGGGATAGTCTCGGGGTGTTTGAAGGTTTCTCGTAATCTGTAGGGTTGTGGCCAATGGAATGGGCAGAATTCCCTTGGAGAGGGCAGGCACAGTCCTGAGGTGTGGCCCCAGCTGTCTGGGTGTCGGTCGGGAAGTCTGGGCTCAGGCTGTGTCAGAAAGCACATGAGTGTGCAGGGTACACTGTACAATTGGGGTAAAGTCGAGTGGGGTGCAGGTTGATACTCATTTGGGGTTTCTGGGGAGTCGGTAGTCCCATAGGCAAAGTTTTTCTTCTGGAGGTCAGGAAGATAGGTGCATTGTGGCCCCAGAATTCCCAAACTGGAGGGCTTGTGGCCCAGGAGTATGAAGAAGGAAGTCTGAGAACAAAAGCTAGACGTACATTTCGGAGCGAGAGCACAGTAGGCACACTCTGCTGAGCTGAATTGAGATCTCGTGGATATGAAGTCAGGGCGAGGATCAGACTTTGGCTTAGGGTAGTGTTTTTGTCCATTTACCCCTTTCACGAAGGGGCGGGTAGATCATGAGGCCATGGTGGTTTTCCCAAGATGGGAATAGTGAGATGCTCCAATCCCCAAGGATTCCTTCTGCGGGACAGTCGAGACCTGTCAGATGGCTCCAGGACGTCCTTTACGGAACGATGCCAGAACAGGATTCTAAGGATGGAATCCTGGGCAGCCCACCTCCAATTCCAATTATCTACTTGCGATAAGGCATGTTCGATCGCTGCCTCTGGGGGAGCAAACAAGGGACCTGAGTTGAAATGTGCTCTCTTGAGGATGGGTCATAATGTGGGTTTGTGTCCATGGAGATCTTGGAATGGGGCAGTTGCTCCGTGTACGTGAAGGTTTCTCCTAACTGGAGGTTTTGACACAGCTCCAAAAAGCAATTTTCCCATATGGAGACACGATTTGTACTGATTGATTCCTCTGGGAACCCACATATGCTGGAGAGATGCCTGGAATCAAAAGCAATGGATCCTATTAGGGCCTAGGTGCCTGTCTGGTTCAATCTTCTTCTCTGGGGATATCTGTCTATGGGTCTGATTGGGGGTAGTTGCACAGCTTGTGACTGATCACCCCTGTTTGTGCTGGGCGGCTGACACTATTGGGATGGCCTCGGGGACTTTGGAGGTTTCTCCTAATCTGTCGTGTTGTGTCCAAAGGAATGAGCAGAATTCCCTTGGAGAGGGCAGGCACAGTCCTGAGGTGTCTCTCCAGGGGACTCACCCTAGAAGATGTGTGGGCCAGAACTGTGGGGGCAGTCCATGAGAGACTATGGACTCTGAAAAACAGTCTGAGGGGTTTGAAGTGGCGGGGGGGTGGGAGGTTGGGGTACCAGGTGGTGGGTATTATAGAGGGCACAGCTTGCATGGAGCACTGGGTGTGGTGAAAAAATAATGAATACTTTTTTTCTGAAAATAAATAAATTGGGGAAAAAAAAGAAGTGTGAAAACACAAACTCGACTTAGGTTTAGGGACATAGGTATGGCAGGCTAGATCTACAGACTGTGAGGAGAATTTTTCGGGCTATGATCAACGAGCTATTGTAAGGTGTTTTATCAGGCATTTGTCTCATAATTTTGCGTCAACGGTGGCCGTGGAATGTCAGGCTGGCCTCATCGGCCATGGACAAGTTTTTCTTTCTGGGGATTTGGCCTGATTCCAAGTGTTTGGGGCCATTCTTTGGATGGTAGCAGTCCTTTCTCTATTTTTTTTACCCTCATGTGTCCCACCAAAGAGGGATTGCAGAGAAGAGCTCTGAGTAGGGTTGACTAGACTTCTCGAGCTCTGGTTAAATTGGGGGACTAGAGGGATGACAAGCCCTATTATATGCGCGCTCTTGGTCCAGCCCCTGAGAGGCTTTAATTGAGGACAGTACTCATGCTGAGGGTCCCAATGTGTGTTGGTGTCCATTGCGGCCCTCAAGCATGGACGGGGCCTCATGGGCCACACTGGTTGCTCCTACATGGAATGTTGGACAACATGCCAACCACATGGTTTCTGGTCATGGGGAAGGAAGAGTTCTGATTTCTGCATCACGTATACCGCTTGGCAGTGAGTGGAGATAAGGTCTAGGTTCTGAAGCCTGAAAACCGAGGTTGGGAAGACATGACGACCTAAGTCCATGGCATGTCCGATGTGCTCATTTTGCGGCCAGGTGTCTGGGTGTCGGTCACAAGGTCCAGGCTCAGTCTCTGTCAGACTGGGCATTACTTTCCAGGCTAGACTGTATAATTGGGGTACAGTCGAGTGGCATGCAGGTTGATCCTCATTTGGGGTTTCTGGTAGCCCCATAGGGCAACGTTTTTCTTCTGGAGGGCAGGCAGAGTGCTGCATCGGGTCTCCAGAATTCCCAAACTGGAAGGATTGTGTGCCAGGAGTGTGAGGACGGAAGTCGGAAAACACAAGCTAGGCTTAGGTTTCGGGGAGAGGGCAGGGAAGGCACACTCTGCAGAGCTGAATCGCAATCTCAGACATGTGAAGTCAGGGTGAGGATCAGTCATTCCCTCAGGCTGGAGTTTCTGTCCATGATGTCCCCTACATGAAGGTGGGGCATCACGAGGCCATGGAGGTTTGCCCACTGTGCGAGTGTGTGATGCTGCAAACCACAAGGATTTCTTCTGCGGAACTGTTGAGACCTGTCAAATAGATCAAGCGTACCCCATAAGTAACTTCTCCAGAGGGGGGTTCTAATGATGGATGCCTGGGCAGCCCAACTCGCATTCCAACTGTCTCCTATTGACAAGGCCAGTTTGATCTGATGGCTCTCAGGAGTAACCGAGGGGGCTGAGGTGAAGTTGACTCTTCTGAGGAGTGGTCATAATGTGATTTTGTGTCCATGGATACCTTGGAATGGGCCCTTGGCTTCAGGGACCTGAAGGTTTCTCCTAACTAGAGGTTTTGAGACAGCTCCAAAGAACAAGTTTCCCATGTGGAGATGAGATTTGTTCTGATTGGTACCTCGGGAAACCCCCATATGCTGCTATTGGAAACCAGGCCTCTGAGGAGAGATGCCTGGAAACAAAAGCAATGGATCCAATTAGAGCCTAGGTGCCTGTCCGGTTCAATCTTCTTCTTTGGTGATATCTATCGAGGGGTCTGAGTGGAGGTCTTGCTCAGCCTGTGTCAGATGGCCCGTTTGTCCTGGGCGGCCTACACTACTGGGATGGCTTCGGGGTCTTTTTAGGTTTCTCCTAATCTGTAAAGTTGTGCCCAATGGAATGGGCAGAATTCCCCTGGAGAGGACAGGCACCAGTCCTGAGGTGTGGCTCTAGGGGCCCCAGCCTGGAGGGTGTGTGGGCCAGGCCTTTGGGGACAGAAGTCTGAAAAGACAAACTCGGCTTAGGTGGGAATGTATGTGTGACAGACCCCATCTGCAGACAATGTGGAGAATTTTTTGGGCTATGAACAAAGGGCGAGTGTGAGGCGCTTGCTCAGGCTTTTGTCTCTGGATTTTGTGTCAACGGTGGCTGTGGAAAGTTGAGGCGGCCTTATGGGCCAAGTAGAAGTGTTTCTGTCTGTAGATTTGGCCCCATCCCAAGTGTTTGGAACATTCTGTGTATGGGAGGAGTCTTTCTGTATTTTTTACCTTAGTTGTGCCACCAAAGAGGGATTCCAGAGCAGTCCCTGAGTAGGGGTGACTAGAAATCTCAACCTCTGGTTAAGATTGGGGGCCTAGAGGCTTGGCAAGCCCCATATACGAGCTCTTGGTCCAGTCACTGAGGGACTTTACTTGAGGATAGGGCTCACACTAAAAGTCACAATGTGTGTTTGAGCCCATCGTGATCATCAAGTATGACCGGGGCCTCATGGTGCAAGCTGGTTTCTCCTACAGTGAACGTTGGACAACATGCCAACAGCAAAATTTGTGGCCATGGGGAAAGAAAAGTTCTGATTCCTGCATCATGTTCACCCCTGGGCAGTCACTGGAGATAAGGTCTAGGTTCTGAGGCCTGAAAACAGTGGTTGGGAAGAGATGACAACCTAAAGCCATGGCGTGTCCAATGTGCTCAGTGTGCGGCCAGCTGTCTGGGTGTCGGTCAGGCGTTCCAGGCACAGGCTGTGTCAGACAGGACATTAATACCCAGGCTAGACTGTTAATTGGGGTACAGTCGAGTGGCGTGCAGGTTGATCCTCATTTGGCGTTTTTGCGTAGCCCCAAAGGGCAACGTTTTTCTTCTGGATGGCAGGCAGAGTGCTGCATTGTGGCTCCAGAATTCCCAACTTGAAGGCTTACAGGCCAGGAGTTTGAAGACGGAATTCTGAAGACACAGAATTGTCTTGAAACTTAGGTTTCAAAGCGAGGGCACGGCAAGTTCACTCTGCAGAGCTGAATCGAAATCTCGTCTATCTGAAGTGAGGGTGAGGATCAGACGTTGTCTTAGGTTGGAGTTTCTGTCCATGGTGTTCCCTAAATGAAGGTGTGGTGGGCATCACGAGCCCATGCAGGTTTTCCCACGGTGGGATTGTCTGATGCTCCAAATCGCAAGGTTTCCTTCTTGGGACAGCCGAGACCTGTTGGATGGATCCAGGACGTCCTATAAGGAACTTCTCAAGAGTTCTAACGATGAATTCCTGGGCAGCCCAGCTTGCATTCCAATTGTCTCCAAGCCACAAGGCAGGTTTGATCTGCTGGCACTTGGGGAAGAACAGAGGGGGCTGAATTGAAATGGACTCTACTGAGGTTGGTCCTAATGTGGGTTTGTGTCCATGGAGACCTTGGAATGGGGCAGTCGCTCTGTTGCCCTGAAGGATTCTCATATCCTGAGGTTTTGAGAGAGCTCTAAAGAGCAAGTTTTCCATGTGGAGATGAGATTCATTCTGATTGGTGCCACAGGAACCCCCACAAACTGGTATTGGAAACCAGGCATATGAGGAGAGATGCCTGGAATCCAAACCAATGGATCCAATTAGGGCCTAGGATCCTGTCCACTTTAATATTCTCCGCTGACAATATCTGTCTTCAGTTCCGAGTGGAGGTCATTGCTCAGCTTGTGTCAGATCGCCCCTGTTTGTCCCAGGAGGCCAACACTATTAGGGTGGTCTTGGGGACTTCGGAGGTTTCTCCTAATCTGTAGGGCTGTGGCAAATTAAATGGGAAGAATTCCCTTGGAGAGGGCAGGCACAGTCCTGAGGTCGGCCCCAGGTGTCTGGTTGTCGGTCGGGAGGTCCGGGCTCAGGCTGTGTCAGACAGAGCATTAGGGCCCAGGGAAGACTGTATAATCATATTACAGTTGAATGGCGTGCTGGTTGATCTTCATTTGGGGTTTCTGGGTAGCCCCATACGGCAACGTTTCTCTTCTGGAGGGTAGGCATAGTGCTGCATTGTGGCTCCGAAATTCCCAAACTGGAGGGCTTGTGGGCCAGAAGTGTGAGGAAGAAAGTCTGAGAACACAAGCTAGGCTTATTTTTCTGGGCGAGGGCACGGCAGGCACACTCTGCAGAGCTAAATCGAGATCTCGTTCATCCAAAGTCAGGATCAGGCTTTGGCTCAGGATAAAGTTGTTGCTCAGGATGTCCCCTTCATGAAGGTGGGGGGCATCATGGGGCCATGGAGGTTTCCCCACGATGGGAGTTGTGAGATGCATCAATCGGCAAGTATTTCTTCTGTGGGACAGTCGAGACCTGTCAGATGGCTCCAGGACGTCCCATATGGAACGACGCCAGAGCAGGGTTTTAAGGATGGATGCTTGGAGATCATGCCTCACATCCCTATTGTCTCCTTTCGACAAGGCAGGTTCAGTCTGCTGGCTCTAGGGGAGCAACCGTGGAGGCTGTGTTGAGATGGACTCTTCTGAGGATGGGTTATAATGTGGGTTTGTGTCCATGGAGACCTTGGAATGGGGCGGTGGCACTGGGGACCTGATGATTTCTCTCAACTGGAGGTTTTGACACAGCTCCAAAGAGAAAGTTTCCCGTGTGGAGACGAGATTTGTTCTGATTGGCACCTCTGGAAGAACCTCTATGCTTGTATTGGAGCAAAGACTCTGAGTAGAGATGCCTGGAAACCAAAGCAATGGATCCAATTAGGGTCTAGGTGCCTGTCCCAATCTTCTTTTCTGGGGATATCTGTCTACAGGTGTGAATGGATGTAGTTGCTCAGCTTCTGACAGATTGTCCCTGTTTGTCATGGGCGGCCTACAATATTGGATGGCTCAGGGACATTTTAGGTTTCTCCTAATCTGTATAATTGTGGCTAATGGAATGGGAAGAATTTCCCTGGAGAGGGCAGGCACAGTCCTGAGATGTGGCTCCAGGGGCGCCAGCCTGGAGGGTATGTGGGCCAAGATGGTAGGGACAGAAGATTGAAAACACAACCTCGGTTTAGGATTGGGGACTATGTATGACAGGCCTGATCTATAGCCCGAGAGAATTTTGGGGGCTATGAACAAAGGGCAAGTGTGAGGCACTTGCTCAGGATTTTGTCTCTGGATTTTGGGTCAACGGTGGCTGTGGAATGTGGGGCTGGCCTCATGGGCCATGGAAGAGTCTTTCTCTCTGAGGATTTGGCTCGGTCTCAAGTGTTTGGGGTCAGTCTGGATGGGAGGAGTCCATTCTGTTTTTGTTTTTTTTTTTTGTTGTTGTTGTTTTGTTTTTGTTTTGTGTTTTTTTTTTTACCTCAGGTGTACCACCAAAGATGGATTCCAGAGCAGAGCCCTGAGTAGGGGTGACTAGACATTTCGAGCTCTGGTTAAGATAGGGAGACTAGGGGCATGGCAAGCCCCATATCCAAGCTCTTGGTCCAGTCACTGAGAGTCCTTATTTGAGGTTAGGGCTGATGCTGAGGGTCAACATGTGTGTTTGTGCCCATGGCGGCCCTCAAGCATAGGTGGGTGCTCATGGGCCACGCTGTTTTCTCCTACACTGAACATTGGACAATATGCCAACCACAAGTTTTCTGGCCATGGGGAACAAGGAGTTCTGATTTCTGTATCACGTTCAACGTCAGGCAGTGATTGGAGATAATGTCTAGGTTCTGATGCCTGGGAACCAAGTTTGGGAATAGATGACGACCTAAGGCCATGGCGGGTCCGATGTGCACAGTGTGCAGCCAGCTGTCTGGGTGTAGATCGCGAATTCCAGGCTCAGGCTGTGTCAGACAGGGCATTAGTACCCAGACTAGGCTGTATAATTGGGGTATAGTATAGTGGATTGCAGGTTAATCTTCATTTGGGATTTCTGGGTAGCCCCATAGGACAACGTTTTTCTTCTGGAGGGCAGGCAGAGTGCTGCATTGTGGCTCTGGAATGCCAGTCTGGAGGGCTTGTGGGCCAGGACTGTGAGGACAGAAGTCTGAGAACACAAGCTAGGCTTAGGTTTCGAGGCGAGGGCACAGCAGGCACACTCTGAAGAGCTGAATTGAGATCTCGTGCATTTGAAGTCAGGGCAGGATCAGATGTTGGCTCAGGTTGGAGTTTCTGTCCATGATTTCCGATTAATGAAAGTGGAGTGCATCATGAAGCAATGGATGTTTTCCCATGGTGGGATTGTATGATGCTCCAAACTGCAAGGATTCCTTCTGTAGGACAGTTGAAACCATTTGGATGGATCCAGGACGTACCATTAGGAAATTCTCAAGAGAAGGGTTTTAATGATGGATGCCTGGGCACCCCAACTTGCATTCCAATTGTCTCCTAGCAACAAGGCAGGTTCGGGCTGTTGGCTCTGGAGGAGCAACCTAGGGGCTGAGTTGAAATGGACGCTCCTGAGGTTCGGTCATAATGTGGGATTGTGTTCATGGAGACCTTGGAATGGGGCAGTGGCACCAGCGCCCTGAAGGATTCTCCTAACTGGAGGTATTGACACAGCTCCAAAGAGCAAGTTTCCTATGTGGAGATAAGATTTGTTCTGACTGTTGCCTCAGGAAACCCCATAAGCTGGTATTGGAAAGCAGGCCTCTGAGGATAGATGCCTGGTTTCAGAGCAAGTGCATGGCAGGCTCACTCTGCTGAGCTGAATCGAGATCTCGAGGATATGAAGTCAGGGCGAGGATCAGACTTTGGCTTAGTTTGGAGTTTCTGACCATTTCTGTCCAGTTAGTTTACTCCTAATTGGAGGATTTTTTTTAATAGCTCTTTTTTTCCAATTTATTTACTTTCAGAAAAAACAGTATTCATTATTTTTTCACCACACCCAGTGCTCCATGCAAGCCGTGCCCTCTATAATACTCACCACCTGGTACCCCAACCTCCCACCCCCCCGCCACTTCAAACCTCTCAGATTGTTTTCCAGAGTCCATAGTCTCTCACAGTTCACCTCCCCTTCCAATTTACCTAAGTTCCCTTCTCCTCTCTAATGCCCCTTGTCCTCCATGCTATTTGTTATGCTCCACAAATAAGTGAAACCATATGATAATTGACTCTCTCTGCTTGACTTATTTAACTCAGCATAATCTCTTCCAGTTAGGGTTAGGGCTTTGACATAGCTCCATAGAACAAGATTCCCATGTGGAGAAGAGATTTGTTCTGCTTTGTACCTTTGGATACCCGCATATGCTGGTATTAGAATCCAGGCCTCTGAGGAGAGATGCCTGGAAACAAAAGCAATGAATCTGATTAAGGCCTAGGTGCTTGTCAGTTTCAATCTTCTTCTCTGGGCATATCTGTCTACGGGTCTGAGTGGAGGTAGTGGCTCAACTTGTGTCAGATCGCCCTTGTTTGTCCTGGATGTCCTACACTATTGGGATGGCCTGGGCACTTTTGAGGTTTCTCCTAATCTGTAGGGTTTTGTCGAAAGTAATGAGCAGAATTCCCTTGGAGAGCACAGGCACAGTCCTGAAGAGTGGCTCCAGGGGCCCCAGCCTTGAGGTTGTGGGGGCCAAGACAATGGAGACAGAAGTCTGAAAACACAAACTCGGCTTGGGAAGAGGACATAGGTATGGCAGGCCCGATCTACAGACTGTGAGGAGTGTTTTTCGGGCTCTGAAGAAAGAGCGAGTGTGAGGCGGTTTTTCAGGCTTTTGTCTCCAGATTTTGTGTCAATGGTGGCCGTGGAATGTCAGGCTGGCCTCAACGGCCATGGACAAGTTTTTCTCTCGGTGGATTTGGCCCGATTCCAAGTGTTTGGGGTCATTCTTTGTATGGTAGATCCTTTCCTATTTTTTTTTAACGTCATATGTCCCACCAAAGAGGGATTCTAGAGAAGAGCTCTGAGTAGGGTTGACTAGACTTCTCGAGATCTGGTTAAGATAGGGGGACTAGAGGAATGGTAAGCCCCATATGCAGGATCTTGGTCCAGCCCCTGAGAGGATTTACTTGAGGACAGGGCTCTCACTGAGGGTCCCAATGTGTGTTTGTGCCCATCGCAGCCCTCAAGCATGGCCAGGGCCTCATGTGCCACGTTGGAGAGTTTAGGAAAACCTAAACTGAACGTTGGACAGAATGCCAACCACAAGGTGACTGGTCTTGGGGAAGGAGGAGTTCTGATTTCTGCATCACGTATACCGCTTGGCAGTGAGTGGAGATAAGGTCTAGGTTCTGAAGCCTGAAAATCGATGTTGGGAAGACATGACGACCTAAGGCCATGGTGTGTCTGATGTGCTCATTGTGCGGCCAGCTGTCTGGGTGTCGGTCACGAGGTCCAGGCTCAGTCTTTGTCAGACTGGACATTAATTTCCAGGCTAGACTGTACAATTGGGGTACAGTCGAGTGGCATGCAGGTTGATCCTCATTTGGGGTTTCAGGGTAGCCCCATAGGACAAAGCTTTTCTTCTGGATGGCAGGCAGAGTTTTGCATTGTGTTTCCAGAATTCCCAAACTGGAGGGCTTGTGGGCCAGGAATGTGAGCACGAAAGTCTGAGAACACAATCTAGGCTTAGGTTTTGGGGCGAGGGCACGGCAGGCACACTCTGAAGAGCTGAATAGAGATCTCGTTCATCTGAAGTCAGGGCGAGGATCAGACATTGCCTCAGGTTGGTGTTTCTGTCCATGATGTCTCCTACATGAAGGTGATGGCATCACGAAGCCATGGAGGTGTTCCCACGGTGAGTGTGTAATGCTGCAAACCACAATGATTCCTTCTGTGGGACAGTTGAGACGTGTCAAAAGGATCAACGATGCCCCGTAAGTAACTTCTCCGGAGCGGGATTCCAATGATGGATGCCTCGGCAGCCCAACTCACATTCCAATTGTCTCCTAGCAACAAGGCAGGTTCGATCTGCTGGCTCTGGGGGAGCAACCAAGGGGGCTGAGTTGAAATGAGCTCTCCTGAGGAGGGTTCATAATGTGGGTTTGTGTCCATGGAGACCTTGGAATGGGGCGGTGGCTCCAGGGACCTTAAGTTTGATCGTAACTAGAGGTTTTGAGAGAGCTACAAAGAGCAAGTTTCCCATGTGGAGACGAGATTTGTTCTGATTGGTACCTCCGGAAACCCCCATATGCTGCTATTGGAAACCAGGTCTCTGAGGAGAGATGCCTGGAAACAAAAGCAATGGATCCAATTAGGGCCTAGGTGCCTGTCTGGTTCAATTTTCTTATCTGGAGATATCTGTCTATGGGTCTGAGTGGAGGTCATTACTCAGCCTTTGACAGATCTCCCCTGTTTGTCCTGGGCAGCCTACACTATTGGGATGGCCTTGGGGTCTTTTTAGGTTTCTCCTAATCTGTAGGGTTTTGGCCAATGGAATGGGCAGAATTCCCCTGGAGAGGACAGGCACAGTCCAGAAGTGTGGCTCCAGGGGCCCCAGCATGGAGGGTATGTCGGCCAGGACTGTGGGGACAGAAGTCTGAAAAGACAAACTTGGCTTCGGTGGGGACGTATGTATGACAGACACGATCTGCAGACCCTGAGAAGAATTTTTCGGGCTATGAACAAAAAGCGAGTGTGAGGCATTTGCTCAGGCTTTTGTCTCTGGACTTTGTGTCAACGGTGGCCGTGGAATGATGAGGTGGCCTCATGGGCCATGGACAAGTCTTTCTCTCTGTGTATTTGGCCCAATCCCATGTGTTTGTTGTCATTCAGTGGATGGGAGGAGCTTTACTCTATTTATTTACCTCAGGTGTCCCACCAAAGAGGGATTCCAGAGCAGAGCCCTGAGTAGGTGTGACCAGACATCTTGACCTCTGGTTAAAACTGGGTGACTAGGGGCATGGCAAGCCCCATATGCGAACTGTTGGTCCAGTGACTGAGAGGCTTTACTTGAGGACAGGGCTCACACTGAGGGTCCCAATGTTTGTTTGTGCCCATGGCGCCCCTCAAGTATGGCCGGGCCTCATTTACCATGCTGGTTTCTCCTACACTGAACGTTGGACTACATGCCAACCATAAGGTTTTTGGCCATGGGAAAGTAGGAGTTCTGATTTCTGCATCACGCTCACCCCTGGGCAGAGATGGGAGTTAAGGTGTCGTATCTGAAGCCTGAAAACAGAGGTTGGGAAGAGATGATGACGTAAGGCTATGGCGTTTCTGATGTGCTCACTGTGTGGCAAGCTGTCTGGTTGTCGTCTGGGAGGTCTGGGCTCAGGCTGTGTCAGAAAGGTCTTTAGTGCCCAGGCTAGATTCTATAATTGGGGTACAGTCAAGTGTCGTGCAGGTTGATCCTCATTTGGTGTTTCTGGTTAGCGATATAAGGCAAAATTTTTCTTCTGTAGGGCAGGCATAGTGCAGCATTGTGTCTTCGGAATGCCAAACTGGAGGGCTTGTGGGCCAGAAGTGTGATGACGGAAGTCTGAAAACACAAGCTAGACTTAGGTTTTGAGGCGAGGGCATGGCAGGCACACTCTGAAGAGCTGAATCGATATCTCGTGCATCTGAAGTCAGGGCAGGATCAGACGTTGGCTCAGGTTGGAGTTTATGTCCATGATGGCCCCTTAATGAAATTGGGGGGGGGGCATCATGAGGCAATGGAGGTTTTCCCACAGTGGGAATTTCTGATGTTCCAAACTGCAAGGATTTCCTCTGTGGGACAATCGAGACCTGTTGGATGGATCCAGTATGTGCCATAAGGAAATTCTCAAGAGCAAGGTTCCAACTATGGATGCCTGGGCAACCCAACTCGCATTCTAATTGTCTCCTAGTGACAAGGCAGATTTGATCTGCTGGTTCTGGTGAAGCAACCGAGGGGGATGAGTTGAAATGGACTCTCCTGTGAATCGGTCTTAATGTGGGCTTATGTCCATGGATACCTTGGAATGGGGCAGTGTTGCAGGCGCCCTGAATGATTCTCCTAATTGGAGATATTGACACAGCTCCAAAGAGCAAGTTTCCCATGTGGAGACGAGATATGTTCTGATTGTTGCCTCAGGAAACCCCATAAGCTGGTATTGGAAACCAGGCCTCTGAGAAGAGATGCCTAGATACCAAAGCAATGGATCCTATTAGGGCCTGTCCACTTCAAACTTCTTCTCTGGGAACATCTGTCTACAGTTCTGAGTGGAGGTCGTTTCTCAGCTTGCGTCCTATCACCACTGTTTCTCCCGGGAGGCCTACACTATTGGGATGGTCTCAGGGTTTTTGGAGTTTTCACATAATCTGTAGGGCTGTGGCCAATGGAATGGGCAGAATTCCCATGGAGAGGGGAGGCACAGTCCTAAGATGTGGCTCCAGCTGTCCGGATGTTGGTCGGGAAGTCTGGACTCAGGCTGTTTCAGACAGCACATTAGTGCCCAGGTTAGATTGTACAGTTGGGGAACAGTTGAGTGGCGTGCAGGTTGATCCTCATTTGGGGTTTCTGGGTAGCCCCATAGGGCAACGCTTCTTTTCTGGAGGGCATGCAGAGTGATGCGTTGTGGCTCCAGAATTCCCAAACTGGAGGGCTTGTGGCCCAGGCGTGTGACGATGGAAGTCTGAGAACAAAAGCTAGACGTAGGTTTCGGAGTGAGGGCACGGCAGACACACTCTGCTGAACTGAATCGAAATCTTGTGGATATGAAGTCAGGATGAGGATCAGACTTTGGCTCAGGTTGGAGTTTCTGTCCATATCCCCCGTTCATGAAAGGGGGGTTGCACCATGAGGCCATGGTGGTTTTCCCAAGATGGGAGTAGTGAGATGTTCCAATCCCCAGGGATTCCTTCTGCGGGACAGTCGAGACCTGTCAGATGGCTCCAGGACGTCCATTACGGAACGACGCCAGAGCAGGGTTCTAAGGATGGAATCCTGGGCACATACCCACATTATGACCTATCCGCAGGAGAGTCCATTTCAACTCAGGGGCTGAGTTGAAATGGACTCTACTGAGGAGGGTTCATAATGTGGTTTGTGTCCATGGAGACCTTTGACGGGGGCAGTGGCTCCATGTACCTGAAGGTTTCTCCTAACTGGAGGTTTTACACGGCTTCAAAGAGCAAGTTTCCCATGTGGAGACGAGATTTGTTCTGATTGAAACCTCCAGGAACCCACATATGCTGGTATTGGAAACCAAGCCTCTGAGGAGAGATGCCTGGAATCAAAAGCAATGGATCCGATTAGGTCTAGGTGCCTGTCTGGTTCAATCTTCTTCTCTGGGGATATCTGTGTACGGGTCTGAGTGGAGGTTGTTGCGCATCTTGTGATAGATCTCCCATTTGTCCTGGGTGTCCGACACTGTTGGGATGGCCTTGGGGACTTTGGAGGTTTCTCCTAATCTGTCAGGTTGTGTCCAAAGGAATAAGCAGAATTCCCTTGGAGAGGACAGGCACAGTCCTGGGGTGTGGCTCCAGGGTCCCCATCCTGGAGGGTGTATGGGCCAGGACTGTGGGGACAGAAGTCTGAAAACACAAACTCAACTTAGGGTTGGGGACGAAGGTATGGACGGCCTGAAATACAGACCAAGAGGAGAAACTCTTCGTGATATGAAGAAAGGGCGAGTGTGAGGAGCTTGCTAAGACTTTTGTATCTAGATTTAATGTCAAAAATAGCTGTGGAATGTCGAGGTGGCCTCATAGGTCATGGACGGTTCTCCCTCAGTGGGGATTTGGCCCAATCCCAAGAGATTGGGGTCATTCTGTGGGATGGGAGGAATGCTTTCTGCTTTTGTTTGTTTTTACCTAAGGTGTCTTACCAAAAGAGGGATTACAGAGCAGAGCCTTGGGGAGGGGCGACTGGAAAACTTGACCTCTGGTTAAGACTGGGGGCCTTGGGGCATGGCAAGCCCCATATGTGGGCTCTTGTTCCAGTCAATGAGTGGCCTTACTTGAGGACAGGGCTTACTCTTAGGGTCACAATGCGTGTTTGTGCCCAACCTGCCCCTCAAGCATGGGTGGGGCCTCATGGGCCACGCTGGTTTCTCCTACTCTGAACTTTCAACATCATGCCAACCACAAGGTTTCTTTCCATGGGAAAGGAGGAGTTCTGATTTCTGCATCACGTTCACCACTGGGCAGTGATTTAGATTCTGAATCCTGAAAATTGAGTTTGGAAAGAGATGACAACCTAAGGACATGGCGGGTGCCATGTACTCAGTGTGCGGCCAGATGTGTGGGCCAGATGTCCGGTCCGGAGATCTGGGCTCAGGCTGTGTCAGACAGGGCATTATTGTCCAGGGTGGGCTGTATAATTGGGGTACAGTTCAGTAGCCTGCAGGTTGATCCTCATTTGAGGTTTCTGGTTAACCCCATTGGGCAACGTTTTTCTGGTTAACCCCATTGTTCAGGTACAGTTCTGTGTTGTGTTTCCAGAATTCCCAAAGTGGAGGGCATTTTGGCCAGGAGTGTGAGGACGAAAATCTGAGAGCACAAGCTAGTCTTAGGTTTTGGGGCGAGGGCAGGTCAGGCATACTCTGCAGAGCTAAATTGAGATCTCATGCATCTGAAGTCAGGGCGAGGATCAGACATTGGCTCAGGATGAGTTTCTGTCCATGATGGCCCCTTCATGGAGATGGGGGGCATCAGGAGGCCATTGAAGTTTTCCCATGATGGGTACTGTGAGATGCTCCAAACCGCAATCATTCCTTCTGTGGTACAATTGAGAACTGTTGGATGGCTCCAGGACGTCCCATAGGAAACGACTCCAGAGCAGTGTTCTAAGGATGGATGCCTGGGCAGGACACCTCACATTCCAATTGTCTCCTAGCAAAAAGATATTATCGATCTGCTGGGTCTCAGGGAGCAACTGAGGGGGCTGAGTCGAAATGGACTCTCCTGCGGATAGGTCATAATGTGGGTTTGTGTCCATGGAAACCTTGTAATGGGGTGGTGGCACTGGAACCCTGAAGGATTCTCCTAACTGGAGGTTTTGACACAGCTCCAAAGAGCACGTTTAACTTGTGGAGACGACATTTGTTCTGATCAATGCCTCAGGAAACCCCAAATGCTGGTATTGGAAACCAGGCCTCTGGGAAGAGATGACTGGAAACCAAAGAAATTGATCTGATTAGGGCCTAGGGGCATGTCGGGTTCAATAATTTTCTCTGAGGATATCTGCCTACGGATCTGAGTGGAGGTAATTGTTCAGCTGGTGGCAGATTGCCCTTGTTTATCCCGGGCAACCCACACCATTGGGATAACTTTGGATTTAGGAGTTTCCTCTAATTTGTATGGTTGTGGCCAATGGAATGGGCAGAATTCCCTTGGAGCGGACAAGCACAGTCCTGAGTTGTGGCTTCAGAGACCCCATCCTGGAGGGAGTGTGGGCCAGGGTTGTGGTGACAGAAGAAGCCTGAAAACACAAACTCGGATTAGGTTTGGGGACGGAGGTATGGCAGGCCCGATCTACAGACATTGAGGAGAACTATTCGGAATACGAACAAAGAGCAATTGTGAGGTGCTTGCTGAGCCTTTTGTCTGGATTTTGTATAAATAATATTTATACAAATTATTTATTTATTTATACAAATGTTGAGGTGGCTTCATTGGCCATGGACGTTAATCCCTCTGTGGCGATTTGACTGATTCCCAAGAGTTAGGGGTCATTCTTTAAGAAGGGAGGAGTCCTTTCTGGTTTTTTTGTTTGTTTGTTTGTTTGTTTTGTTTTGTTTTGTTTTACCTCAAGTGTCCCAACAAAAGACGGATTCCAGAGGAGAGCCCTGGGGAGGGGCGACTGGACAACCCGACCTCTGGTTTAGAATGGGGGCCTAGGGACATGGCATACCCCATATGCTGGCTCCTGGTCCAGCCACTGTGAGTCCTTACTTGAGAACAGGGCTCACTCTGAGTGTCACAATGCGAGTTTGTGCCCAACCTGGCCCTCAAGCATGGGTGGGGCCTCATGGGTCACGCTGGTTTCTCCTACACTGAACATTCGAGAGCATGCCAACCACATGGTTTCTTGCCATGGGGAAGGAGGAGTTCTGATTTCTGCTTCATGTTCAACCCTGGGCAGTGATTGGAGATAAGGTATAGGTTCTGAAGCCTGAAAACCGAGGTTGGGAAGAGATGACAACATAAGGCCATGGTCGGGTCTGATGTGCTCAGTGTGCGGCCAGCTGTCTGGGGGTTGGTCAGGAGGTCCAGACTCAGGTTGTGTCAGAGAGGGCATTAGTGCCCAGCGTAGACTGTATAATTGGGGTACAGTCGATTGGCATGTAGGTTGATCTTCATTTGGGGTTTCAGGGTAGTCCCATAGGGCAATGTTTTCCTTCTGGGGGGCAGGCGGAGTGCTGCATTGTGTCTCCGGAATTCCCAAACTGGAAAGACCAGGAGTGTGAGGATGGAAGTTTGAGAATACAAGTTAGGCCTAGGTTTTGGGGCGAAGGCCTAGCAGGCACACTCTGAAGACTTAATCGAGATCTCGTGCATCTGAACTCAGGGCGTGGATCAGTCTTTGGCTCAGGTTGGAGTTCCTGTCCGTGATGGCATCTTCATGAAGGGAGAGGTTTTCAAGAGGCCATGTAGGTATTCCCACAATGGGAATTTTGAGATGCTCCAAACCGTAAGGATTCCTTCTGTAGGACCCTCAAGAACTGTTGGATAGCTTCTGGAGGTCCCATACGGAATGACTCCAGGGCAGGATTCTAATGATAGATGTGTGTTGTTCCCGCCTCACATTCCAATTATTTCCTAGCGACAAGACAGGTTCGATTTGCTGGCTCTGGGGGAGCATCTGAGGGGGCTGAGTTGAAATGGACTCTCCGTAGAATGGCTCATATTGTGCGTTTGTGTCCATGGAAACCTTGGAATGGGGCGGTGGTCCAGGGCCCTGAAGGATTCTCCCAACCGGACGTTTTGACAGAGCTCCAAAGAGTATGTTTCCAATGTGGAGTCGAGATTTGTTCTGATGAGTGCCTCAGGAATCCCCCTATATGCTTGTATTGGAAACCAGGCCTCTGAGGAGAGATGTCTGGAAACCAAAGCAATGGATGCGATTAGGGCCTAGGGGCCTATCCGGTTGATTCTGATTCTCTGGGGCCATCAGTCTACAGGTCATATTGGAGGTAGTTGCTCAGCGTGTGTCACATGACCCCTCTTTGTCAGATAGTCCTTGTTTGTCCTGGGCTGCCTACACTATTGGGATGGCTTCAGGGTTTTTGGAGGTTTCTCCTAATCTGTATGGTTGTGGCCAATGGAATGGGCAGAATTCCCTTGGAGAAATCAGGTACAGTCCTGAGGTGTGGCTTCAGGGGTCCCAGCCTAGAGGGTGTGTTGGCCAGGGCTCTGGGGACAGAAGTCTGAAAGCAAAATTCGGCTTAGGTTTGGGGACGTAGGTATGGCAGGCACAGTCTATAGACCTTGAAGAGAACTCTTGGAGATATGAACAAAGGGCAAGTGTGAGGCGCTTGCTTAGGCTTTTGACACTGGATTTTGTGTCAGTGATGGCAGTGGAATGTCGGGGTGGCACCAATCAGAACAAGTTAGGAGAAAGCTCCAACGTCCCCAAGGCTATCTTAAATGTGTAGGCCACCCGGGACAAATAGGTGCTATCTGCCACCAGTTGAGCTACTACCTCCACTCAGACCCAGAGACAGATGTCCCCAGAGAAGATTAAACCCAACAGGCCCCTAGGACCTCATCAGATCCATTTGTTTGGTTTCCAGCCATCTCTCCTCAGAGGCCTGGTTTCCAATACCAGCATATGGGGGTTCCTGAGGCACCAATTAGAACAAAACTTGTCTCCACATGGGAAACTTGCTCTTTGGGGCTGTCTCAAAAACTCTGGTTAGGAGAATCCTTCAGGACCCAGGTACCACCGCCCCATTCCAAGGTCTCCATGGAAACAAACCCATATTCGGACCCATCCAAAGGAGATTCCATTGAAACTCAGCCCTCCTGGTTGCTGCCCCAGAGCCAGCAGATCGAACCTGTCTTGTTGCTAGGAGACAATTGGAATGCGAGGCGGGCTGCCAAGGCATCCATCCTTAGAACCCTGCTCTGGAGTCGTTCTGTAAGGGATGCCCTGAAGCCATCCAAATGGTCTCAAATGTCCTGCAGAAGGAAACCTTGTGTTTGGAGCATCTCACAACTCCCAACGTGGGAAAACCTCGATGGCTTTGTGATGCCCCCCCACACTTTATGAAGGGGAAATCATGGACAGAAACTCTAACCTGAGCCAAGGTCTGATCCTCGCCCTGACTTCAGATGCACAAGATCTCGATTCAGCTCTGCAGAGTGTGCCTGCCTTGTACTCACCCTGAAACCTTAGTCTAGCTTGTGTTCTCAGAATTCTGTCCTCACACTCCTGGCCCCAGAGCCTTCAAGTTTGGAATTGCCAGAGCCACAGTGCAGCACTCTGCCTGCCCTCCAGAAGAAAAATGTTGCCCTATGGAGTTACCCAGACACCCCAAATGAGGATAGACCTGCAAGGCACTCTACTGTACCCAAATTATATAGTCTAACCTGGGCACTAATATGCTGTCTGACACAGCCTGAGCCCGGACCTCCTGACCAACACCCAGAAAGCTGACGCACACTGAGCACATCAGACCTGCCATGGCCTTAGCTCGTCATCTCTTCCCAACATAGCTTTTCAGGCTTCAGAAATTAGACCTTAACTCCAAACCCTGCCAAGGGGTGAACGTGATGCAGAAATCAGAACTCCTTCTTACCCATGGCAAGAAACCTTGTGGTTGGCATATTGTCCAAAGTTCAGTGTAGGAGAAACAAGCGTTCACCATGAGGCCCCGCCCATGCTTGAGTGCTGGGAGGGCATAAACACTCATTGTGACCCTCAGCTTGAGTCCTGTCCTCTAGTAAGTCCTCTCAGGTCTTAGGGGCATATGAAGCCTGCAGGGCAGGATAATGGTGTAGCAACTGAGAGGGATTGTTTGAAATCATGCTCAGGCTGAGGATCACAATGGCTGTTTGCGCCGAGGGCTGCCCTCAGGAGTGCACGTGGTCTCATTGGTCTTGTAACTTGCTCCAACTTTGAGGTTTGGACACCCATCCCAACAGCCAAATGTCCTGCCATGAGGAAGGAGGAGTTCTCTATTGTGCTTCAGGTTCCCTTATTGGCAGGGATTCTGGCAAAGGTCCTGGGACAGATGCCTAAATACCAAAGATGGGTAGAGATGACGTACTTGGGCCATGGCAATCCCAAATGCTAGATGTGGGGCCCACTCTCTGGTGACTGACACTAGGTAGGTGCTCAGGCTCTGTCAGAAACAGGACTAGTGGCCAGGGCAACTTATAAATTGGTTTTTCCTCGAGGGCTGAGCAGATTGATCCTCATATGGGGTTTCTGGCCAGACTCACCAGGCACTTATTTCTATAGGGATGGCAGAATGCTGCATTGGGGCTCCAGAATTTCCTATCAAGAGGGCTTGGGGACCAGTCGGGTGAGGATGGAATTGTAAACACAAGCTATGGTTCAATTCAGTGACAAGTGGAAGGCAGTTCCTATGTGCAGCAGCTTATTCAAGATATCCAGCACCTGAGTAAGGGCGGATGTCAGATATTTGCTAATCCTGGAGTTTGTGTCTATGATGACAATGGAGGGGTGGTGTCAAGAGGCCATGGAGGGGTTTTCACGTTGAGGTTTATGAGCTGATCCAAACAGCAAGGATTCCATATACGGGAGAGGAGGAGTCTGGATTATTTGCTCCAGAGTCCTCCATGTGGAACTTTGGGTAGTGGAGCTCTACCACATGGATGCCTAGAAAGCTCAACTCCATTGACCATTGCAGCTGAGCGACATGGCAGGTTCATTCTGGTGTCTCTGGAGGGAATTACCGAGTCCTTGAGTTGACATGGAATCTCTTGCAGATCGGCCACAATGCTGGTTTGTTACCAGGGGCATCTTAGAATGTGCTGGTGGCTAAGGTGCTGTGCAGGATTCTACTACCCTGGGCTTTGTCACAGATGGAAGGGCACGGTTTCCTTCTGGGGACGGGAGATGATCTGTTGTATGGCCCAGGGACAATATGTTGTATCATAATTTCACATTCCAGAAAAGGCCTCTGAAGACAGATGTCTGTAAACTGAATCTAGGGTTCCAATGACATCCTAGGGGCATGTTAGGTTCACTATTCTGACTCAGGACCATTGATTTTGCTGTCTGCCTGGATGTAGGTGGTCAGGGTGTTTCAGACTGTGCATTTGTGTTCAGAGTGGCCGCCAATACTGTGGTAGGCTCAGGGGCCTTGCAGGTTTCTCTTAATCTAGAAGGTTTGAGCAACTGTGACGGGCACATTTTCCTTGCGTATGGCAGGGAAAGTCCTGTGGTATGGCTCTAGAGACCCCATCCTAGAGGGCATGTGTGCCATGGTTTAGGTAGAGAAGTCAGCAAACACAAATTCAGATTAGGGTGAGTGGCAAGGTGATCGCAGGCCCAATGCACAGACTTGGACGGCAGCTCGTCTAGAACTGTAATTAGGGTGACTGGAAGGCGGTAGCACAGGCTTTTCTCTCTGGATTGTGTGTCCAGAATGGCCTCGGAATGCAGGTGTGTTCTCATGGGTCGAAAGGAGACTTTTCCTCTCTATGGATCCTTGTGGCTCCCCATAGTTTGGTGTCTTTTCCGGGGAAGGGAAGAGTACTGTTTTCTATTTTAGTGGTGCCCCAAAACAGGGATTCCAGAGAAAGGTTCTGGTTCTGGGCATCTGGTACATCCCACCAAGGGTTAGGATTTAGGCCTAGGGGCGTATGAGTCCTGCAATGTGGGATCATGAAGGTGAAACTGAGAGGGATTATTTGAAAGCATGCTCAGACTGAGGGTCACAATGCCTGTTTGTGTTTAGGGTGGCCCTCAGGAGTGGGTGTGGTCTCATTGGTCTTCTAACTGGCTCCCTCTTTGAGGGTTGGACCCCATCCCAACAGCCATGTTAATTGATATGGGGAAAGAGGAGTTCTCTATTGTGCTTCAGGTTCTCTCATTGTCAGGGATTCCAGCCAAGGTCTGCGATCAGGTGCCTGAATACCAAGGAGGGGTAGAGATGACGTACATGGAACATAACCATCCCAAATACTAGACATGGTGGCTAAAACTTGGTCGGGGCCCCTGAGGACAGGTGCCTGAAAACCTAATGGGGTGCCATTGAGGGACTTGGGGCATTTCAGGTTCAATATAATAACTCACGATCATTAACGTGGCTGTCTCTCTGGATGTAGGCTATCAGGATGTTTCAGACTGTGCATTTGTGTCCCGAGTGGCCAGCAATATTGGGTTGGGTTCAGGGGCCTTACAGGTTTCTCCTAATCTGGAAGGTTTGGGCAACTCTGATATGCACATTTTTCTTGGGGATAGAAGCCACAGATCTGTGGTGTGGCTCCAGAGATCCCATTCTGGTGGGCATGTGAGCCATGGTTTTGGGAGAAAAGTCTGGAAACACAAATTCGGGTTAGCGACTTTGTGGCGATGTGATCACAGGCCCAATGCGTAAAACTGGGGGGCAGCTCCTCAGAACTTAATTAGGGTGACTGGAAGGCAGTAGCAAAGGCTTTTCTCTCTGAACTGTGTGTGTAGTATGGCCTCAGAATGCAGGTGTGGTCTCCTGGGTCCATGGGAGACTTTTCCTGTCTATGGATCCTGGCAGCTCTCCATAGTTTGGTGGCTATTTCGGGGAAGGGAAGAGTGCTGTTTTCCATATTATGGGTGCCCCAAAACAGGGATTCCAGAGATGGGCTCTGGTTCTAGGAGTCTGGGACTTCCCACCGAGGGTTAAGATTTGGGCCTAGGGGCGTATGAGGTCTGCAATGCGGGATCATGGTGGTGCACCTGAGAGGAATTGTTTGAAAGCATGCTCAGGCTGAGGGTCAAAATGTCTGTTTGCGCCCAAGGTGGCCCTCAGGAGTGGGCGTGGTCTCAATGGTCTTATAACTGGTTCCCCCTTTGAGGGTTGGACACCCATCCCAACAACCAATTGTCCTGCCATGAGGAAGGAGGAGTTTTCTTTTGTGCTTCATGTTCTCCCATTGGCAGGGATTCCAGTCAAGGTCTGGGGACAGGAGCCGAAATACCAAGGATGTGTAGAGATGACTTACTTGGGCCATGGCAATCCCAAATGCTAGATGTGGGGCCCACTCTCTGGTGACTGACACTAGGTCGGGGCTCAGGCTCTGTCAGACACAGCACTAGTGGCCAGGGTAACCTATAAATTGGGGTTCCCTCGAGGGCCGAGCAGATTGATCCTCATGTGAGGTTTCAGGCACTTCTTTCTATAGGGAAGGCAGAATGCTGCGTTGTGGCTCCAGAATTCCCTATCAAGAAGGCTTGTGGTCCAGTACTGTGAGGATGGAATTGTAGACACAAGCTATGGTTCAATTCAGTGCCAAGTGGAAGGCTGGAAAGGTTGGGTAGCAGAGCTCTACCGCATGGATGCCTGGAAAGCTCAACTCCATTGACCATTGCAGCTGAGGAACATGGCAGGTTCGTTCTGGTGTTTCTGGAGTGAATTACCGAGTCCTTGAGTTGACATGGAATCTCTTGCAGATGGGTCACAATGGGGGTTTGTTACCAGGGGCATCTTAGAATGTGCTGGTGTCTAAGGCGCTGTGCAGGATTCTACTACCCTGGCTTTTGGCACAGACGGAAGGGCACGGTTTCCTTCTGGGGACAGGAGATGTTCTGTTGCGTGGCCCAGGGAACAGATGATGTATCATATGTTTGCATTCCAGAACATGCCTCTGAGGACAGATGTCTGTAAACCGAATCTAGGGTTCCAATGACATCCTAGGGGCATGTTACGTTCACTATTCTGACTCAGGACCATTGATTTGGCTGTCTGCCTTGATGTAGTTTATCAGCGTGTCTCAGACTGTGCAATTGCGTTCAGAGCAGTCACTAATCTTGAGGTAGGCTCAGGGGCATTGCTTGTTTCTCCTAATCTAGAAGGTTTGGGCAACTGTGATGGGCACAGTTTCCTTAGGGATGGCAGGGACAGTCCTGTGGTGTGAATCCAGAGACCCCATTCTGGGGAATATGTGTGCCATGGCCTAGGAAGATAATTCTGCAAACACAAATTCAGATTAGTGTGGGTGGCATGGTGATCGTAGGCCCAATGCATATATCTGGAGGGCAGATCATCTGGAACTGTAATTAGGGTGACTGGAAGGCGGTAGCACAGGCATTTCTCTCTGGTTTGTGTGTCCAGGATGGCCTCAGAATGCAGGTGTGTTCTCATGGGTCCATATGAGTCATTTCCTCTCTATAGATCCTGGTGGCTCCCCATAGTTTGGTGGCATTTTCGGGAAAGTGAATAGTGCTGTTTTCCATCTTAGGGGAGCCCCAAAACAGAGATTCCAGAGACGGGCTCTGGGTCTGGGAACCTGGGAAAATCCCACCAAATTAAGGATTTGTTCCTAGAGGCATAGCAGACCTGTAATGCGGGAACATGGCATTGTTTGAAAGCATGGTCAAATTGAGGGTCACAATGCCTGTTTGTGCACAGGGCGGCACTCAGGAGTGGGCGTGGTCTCATTGGTCCTTTAACTGGCTTCCCCATTGAGGGTTCGACATGCATCTCAATAGCCAGGTTTATTGCCTTGGGAAGGAGGAGTTCTCTATTTTGCTTCAGGTTCCCCAATTGACAGGGTTTCCAGTCAAGGTCTGGGGACAGGTGCCTGAATACAAATGATGGGTAGAGATTACGTACTTGGGCCATGGCCATCCCAAATTCTAGATATGGGGCCCGCTCTCTGGTTGCTGAAACTCAGTCGGGGCTTAGGCTCTTTCAAACAGAGCACTAGTGGCCATGGCAGCCTATAAATCGGGGTTGACTCGAGGGCCGAGCAGATTGATCCTCATGTGGGGATTCTGGACACACTCACCCGGAACTTCTTCATTCGATTGGGAAGGCAGAATGCTGCGTTGTGGCTCCAGATTTCCCTATCAAAAGGGCTTGTGGACAAGAGGGGTGAGGATGGAATTGTCAACACAAGCTATGGTTCAATTCAGTGGCAAGCGGAAGGCAGTTCCAATGAGCAGGGGTTATTTGAGTCTTCCAGCACAGGAATAAGGGTGGATGTCATATGTTTGCTCACACTTGAGTTTGTTTGTATGATGACCGACTAATGGAGGGGTGGCATCAAGAGGCCATGGACGAGTTCACACGCTGAGGGCTGTGAGCTGCTCCAAACAGTAAGTTTTCCTTCTATTGGGCAGGTGAAGTCTGCTTTGTTTGCTCTAGATTCCCCCATGTGGAGAGTTTGTGAACCAGTGCTCTCCGGCCTGGATGCCTGGAAAGCACGCCTCCATTAACCATTGCAGCTGAGGAACATGGCAGGTTTGATCTGGTGGCTCTGAGGAGAAGTCCAAATCCTTGAGTTGATATGGAATCTCCTGCAGATGGGCCACAATGCTGGTTTGTTACCATGGAGATCTTAGAATGTGCTGGTTGCTAAGGTGGCATGCAGTAGTCTCCTACCCTGAGGGTTCGACACAGGTCAAAGGGCATGGTATCCTTCTGGGTATAGGAGATGTTCTTTCGTGTAGCTCATGTGCATATTTCGTGTAGCTCGTGTAGTAAATGTGCATATTTATGATGTGTCATAAATTGGTATTCAGGAACCGGCCCCTGAGGACAGAAGCCTGAAAAACTAATGGGGTTTCATTTAGGGCCTAGGGGCATTTCAGGTTCAATCTTCTTGCTCACCATCATTGACTTGGCTGTCAGGGTGTTTCAGACTGTGCATTTGCATCCAGAGTGTCCAATCAATATTGGGGTGGGCTCAGGGGTCTTATAGGTTTCTCCTAATCTGGAAGGTGTGGGCAACTCTGATATGCACAGTGTCCTTGGGGATGGCAGCCAGAGTTCTTTGGTGTGGCTCCAGAGATCCCATTCTGGTGGGCATGTGAACCATGGTTTTGGGAGAGAAGTCTGGAAACATAAGTTCGGGTTAGCGACTTTGTGGAAATGCGATCACAGTTCAATGTGTAGACCTGGAATGCAGCTCGTCGGGATATTTAATTAGGGTGACTGGAAGGCAGTAGCACAGGCTTTTCTCTCTGGATTGTGTGTCCAGGATG
This sequence comes from Neogale vison, assembly GCF_020171115.1. NCBI lineage: Eukaryota > Metazoa > Chordata > Mammalia > Carnivora > Mustelidae > Neogale > Neogale vison. The sequence goes on along the minus strand of NC_058092.1, from coordinate 147,266,790 downwards.
GCCTCGGAATGCAGGTGTGGTCTCATGGGTCCATGGGAGACTTTTCCTCTCTATGGATCCTGCTGGCTCTTCATAGTTTGGTGGCATTTTTGGGGAAGGGAAGAGTGCAGTTTTCCATCTTAGGGGTGTCCCAAAACAGGGATTCCAGAGACCGGCTCTTTTTCTGGGAGTCTGGGACATCACACCAAGTGTTAGGATTTGGGCTTAGGGTCGTACGAGGCCTGCAATGTGGGAACGTGGTGGTGCAACTGAGAGTGATTGTTTGAAAGCATGCTCAGGCTGAGGGTCACAATGCCTGTTTAAGTCCAGGGTGGCACTCAAATATGGGCGTGGTCTCATTGGTCTTATATCTGGTTACCCCATGAAGGGCGGACACCCATCCCAACAGCCAAGTTTCCTGCCATGAGAAAGGAGAAGTTCTCTATTGTGCTTCAGGTTCCCTCATTGTCAGGGATTCCAGCCAAGGTCTGGAGACACATGCCTGAATACCAAGGATGGGTAAAGATGACATACTTGGGCTATGGCAATCCCATATGCTAGATGTGGGGTGCACTTTCTGTTGACTGAAACTAGGTCGAGGCTCAGGCTCTGTCAGACAGAGCACTAGTGGCCAGGCAACCTATAAATTGGGGTTCCCTCAAGGGACGAGCAGATTGATCCTCATGTGGGGCTTTTGGCCAGACTCACGAGGCGCTTCTTTCTATAGGGAAGGCAGAATGCTGCGTTGTAGCTACAGAGTTCCAAATCAAGTGGGTCTGTTGACCAGCCGGGTGAGGATAGAATTGTAAACACAAGCTACGGTTCAATTCAGTGGCAAGCGGAAGACACTTCCAATGTGCAGCGGTTTATTCGAGACATCCAGCACCGGAATAAGCATGCATGTCAGATGATTGCTCACACTGGAGTCTGTGTCTATGATGAACGACCTATGGAGGGGTGGCATCAAGAGGCCATGGACTAGTTCACACGCTGAGGGCTGTGAGCTGCTCCAAAAAGTAAGGTTTCCTTCTACTGGGCAGGTGAAGTCCTGTTTGTTTGCTCTAGTTTTCCCCATGTGGAAAGTTTGTGAAGCAGAGCTCTCTGGCATGGATGCCTGGAAAGTACATCCATTGACCATTGCAGCTGAGGAACTGGCAGGTTCGATCTGGTGGCTCTGAGGAGAAGTCCAAGTCCTTGAGTTGATATGGAATCTCCTGCAGATGGGCCACAATGCTGGTTTGTTACCATGGAGATCTTAGAATGTGCTGGTTGCTAAGGTGGCATGCAGGAATCTCCTAGCCTGAGGGTTTGGCACAGGTCAAAGAACACAGTATCCTCCTGGGGACAGGAGATGTTTTGTCGTGTAGCTCAGGGACCACATGATGTGTCATAAATTGGTATTCCAGAACAGGTTCCTGAGGACAGTTGACTAAAAACCTAATGGGGTTCCATTGAGAGCCTAGGGGAATTTCAGGTTCAATCTTCTAACTCACCATCATTGACATGGCTATCTCCCTGGATGTAGGTGATCAGGGTGTTTCAGACTACGCATTTGCATCCAGAATGGCTGGCAACATTGGGGTGGGCTCAGGGGCTTTACAGGTTTCTCCTAATCTGGAAGGTTTGTGCAACTTTGATACGCACAGTGTCCTTGGGGATGGCAGCCAGATTTCATTGGTGTGGCTCCAGAGACCCCATTCTGGTGGGCATGTGAGCCACGGTTTTGGGAGAGAAGTCTGGAAACATAAATTCCGGTTAGCAACTGTGTGGCGATGTGATCTCAGGCCCAATGCATAGACCTGGAGACAGCTCATCAGGAACATTAATTAGGGTGCCTGGAAGACAGTAAAATAGGATTTTCCTTCTGGATTGTGTATCCAGAATGGCCTCAGAATGCAGGTGTGGTCTCATGGGTCCATGGGAGATTTTTCCTCTGTAAGGATCCTGCTGGCCCTCCATAGATTCGTTGCATTTTCGGGGAAGGGAAGATTGCTCTTTTCCATCTTAGGAGTGCCCAAAAACAGGGATTCCAGAGATGGGCTCTAGTTCTGGGAGTCTGGGACATTCCACCAAGGGTTAGGATTTGGGCCTGGAGTCGTACCAGGCCTGCAATGAGGGATTATGGTGGTGCAAATGAGAGGGATTTTTTAAAAGCATCCTCAGGCTGAGGGTCACAATGCCTGTTTGTGCCCAGGGCGGCCCTCAGGAGTGGGCATGGTCTCATTGTTCTTGACCCTGGCTCCCCCTTTGAGGGTAGGACACCGATCCTAACTGCCAGGTTTATTGCCATGGGGAAAGAGGAGTTCTCCAATTGTCAGGGATTCCGGCAAAGATCTGGGGACAGGTGCCTGAATACCAAGGATGGGTAGACCTGACGTACTGGGGCCATGGCAATCCCAAATGCTAGATGTGGGGGCCACTCTCTGGTGACTGACACTAGGTCGGGGCTTCGGCTCTGTCAGACACAGCACTAGTGGCCAGGGCAACCTATAAATCGGGGTTCCCTCGAGGGCCGAGCAGATTGATCCTTATGTGGGATTTCTGGCCAGAACTACCAGGCACTTCTTTCTATAGGGAATACAGAATGCTGTGCTGTGGCTCCAGATTTCTGCATCAAGAGGGCTTGGAGACCAGTCGGGTGAGGATGGAATTGTAAACACAAGGTACGGTCATTTCAGTGCCAAGCGGAAGGCAGTTTCTATGTACAGTGGCTTGTTCGAGATATCCAGCACCTGAGTAAGGGCAGATGTCAGAGATTTGCTCACACTGGAGTTTGTGTCTTTGATGACTGACAAATGGAGGGGTGGTGTCAAGAGGCCATGGAGGGCTTTTCACGTTGCGTCTTATGAGCTGCTCCAAACAGCAAAGTTTCGTTCTACTGGACAGGTGGAGTCTGGTTTACTTGCTCCAGGGTCCGCCACGTGTAAAGTTTGGGTAGTAGAACTCTACCACATGGATGCCTGGAAAGCTCAACTCCATGGACCATTGCAGCTGAGGAACATGGCAGGTTTGTACTACTGTCTCTGGAGCGAAGTACCAAGTCTTTGAGTTGACATGGAATCTCTTGCAGATGTGCTATAATACAGGTATGTTAGCAGAGAGATCTTAGAATGTGCTGGTAGCTAAGGCTCTGTGCAGGATTCTACTTCCCTGGGCTTTGGCACAGATGGAAGGGCACAGTTTCCTTCTGGGGACAGGTGATGTTCTGTTGTGTGGCTCAGGGACCACATGATGTATCATAAGTTCGCATTCCAGAACAGACCTCTGAGGACAGATGTCTGAATGTCGAATCTAGGATTCAAAGAACGTCCTGGGGATCATGTTAGGTTCACTATTCTGACTCAGGTCTATTGAATTGGCTGTCTGTATGGATGTGGTGATTAGGGCGTTTCAGACTGCGCATTTGTGTTCAGAGCAGCCGCCAATATTAGGGTAGGCTCAGGGGCCTTGCAGGTTTCTCCTAATACAAAAGTTTTGGGCAACTGTGACAGACACAGTTTCCTTGGGGATGGCAGTGACAGTCCTGTGGTGTGGATCCAGAGACCCCATCCTGGAGGGCATGTGTGCCAAGGTTTAGATAGAGAAGTCTGCAAACGCAAATTCGGATTAGGGTGAGTGGCGAGGTGATCGCAGGCCCAATGCATGGACCTGGAGGGCAGCTCGTCTGGAATTATAAGTAGGGTGACTGGAAGGCGGTAGCAGAGGCTTTTCTCTCTGGATTGTTTGTCCAGGATGGCCTCAGAATGCAGGTGTGTTCTCATGGGTCCATGGGAGTCATTTCCTCTCTATGGTTCCTGGCAGCTCTCCATAATTTCGTGACTTTTTCGGGAAAGGGAAGAATGCTGTTTTCCACCTTAGGGGAGCCCCAAAACAGGAATTCCAGAGACAGGCTCTGGTTCTGGTCGTCTGGGACATCCCACTAAGGGTTAGAATATGGAGCTAGGTTTGTAAAAGCCCTGCAATGTGGGATCATTGTGGTGCAACTAGCATGATTGTTTGAAATCATGCTCAAGCTGAGTGTCACAATGATTGTTTGTGCCCAGGTCGGCCCACAGGACAGGGCGTGGTCTCATTGGTCTTGTAACTGGCTCCCCCTTTGAGGGTTGGACACCCATCCCAACAGCCAAGTTTCTTTCCAGGAGGAAAGAGGAGTTCTCTATTTTGCTTCAGGATCCCCCATCGGCAGGGATTTCAGCAAAGGTCTAGGGAAAGTTGCCTGAATACCAAGGATAGGTAGAAATGATGTACTTGGGCCATGGCAGTCCAAAATGCTAGATGTGGGACCCACTCTCTGGTGACTGACACTAGGTAGGGCTCAGGCTCTGTCAGACACAGCACGAGTGGCCAGGGCAACCTATAAATTTGGGTTCCCTTGAGGACTGAGCACATTGATCCTCTTGTGGGGTTTCTGGACAGACTCACGAGGCACTTCTTTCTATAGGGAAGGCAGAATGCTGCGTTTTGGCTCCAGAATTCCCTATCAAGAGGGCCTGGGGACCAGTCCGGTGAAAATCTAATTATAAACACAAGCTACGGTTCAATTGAGTCCCATGCGGAAGGCAAGTCCTATGTGCAGTGGCTTACTGGAGATACCCAGCACCTGAGTAAGGGCGGATGTCAGATATTTGCTCACACTGTAGATTGTGTCTATGATGACTGACAAATGGAGGGGTGATGTCAAGAGGCCATGGAGGGTTTTCACGTTGAGGCTTATGAGCTGATCCAAACAGCAAGGTTTTGTTCTACTGGACAGGTGGAATCTGGTTTACTTGCTCCAGGTTCCCCCATGTGGAAAGGTTGGGTAGCAGAGCTCTACCACATGGATGCCTAGAAAGCTCAACTCCATTGACCATTGCAGCTGAGGATCATGGCAAGTTCGTTCTGGTGTCTCTGGAGGGATGTACAAAGTCCTTGCGTTTACATGGAATCTCTTGCAGATGGACCATAATGTGGGTTTGTTACCAGGGAGATCTTAGAACATGCTGGTGGCTAAGGTGCTGTGCAGGATTTTACTACCCTGGGTTTTGGCACAGATGGAAGGGTTTCCTTCTGGGGACAGGAGATGTACTTTTGTGTGGCCCAGGGATCACATGTTGTATCATAAGTTCACATTCCAGAACAGGCCTCTGAAGACAGATGTCTGTAAACCGAATCTATGTTTCCAATGACGTCCTAGGGGTATGTTAGGTTCACTATTCTGACTCAGGACCATTGATTTGGCTGTCTGCTTGTATGTAGGTGATCAGGGTGTTTCACACTGCGCATTTGCATCAGGAGCTGCTGCCAATATTGGGGTAGGCTCAGGGGACTTGCAGGTTTCTCCTAATCTAGAAGGTTTGGGCAACTGTGACGGGCACAGTTTCCTTGGGGATGGCAGGGACAGTCCTGTGGTGTGGATCAAGAGACCCCATCTTGGAAGGCATGTGTGCCATGGTTTTGGTAGAGAAGACTGCAAACACAAATTCAGATTAGGGTGAGTGGCGAGGTGATCACAGGCCCAATTCAAAGACCTGGAGGGCATCTCATCTGAAACTGTAATTAGGGTGGCTGGTAGGCGGTAGCAGAGGCTTTTCTCTCTGGATTGTGTGTGCAGTATGGCCTCAGAATGCAGGTGTGTTCTCATGGGTCCATAGGAGTCATTTCCTCTCTATGGATCCTGGGGGCTCCCCATAGTTTATTGTCTTTTTTGGGGAAGGGAAGAGTGCACTTTTTCATCTTATGGGTGCCCCAATACAGGGTTTCCAGAGATGGGCTCTGGGTCTGGGCATCTGGAAAATCCTACCAAGTTTTAGGATTTGTGCCTAGAGGCGTATGAGGCCTGCAATGCGGGATCATGGTGGTGCAATTGAGAGGGATTGTTTGAAAGAATGCTCAAGCTTAGGGTCACAGTGCCTGTTTGTGCCCAGGGCAGCTCTCAGGACTTGGCATGGTCTCATTGGTCTTGTAACTGGCTCCCCTTTGAGGGTTGAACACCCATCCCAACATCCAGGTTTATTGCCATGGGGAGAGAGGAGATCTCTATTGTGCTTCAGGTTCCTGCATTGTTGGGATTCCAGCCCCAAGGTCTGGGGACAGGTGTCTGAATACCAAGGATGGGTAGAGATGACGTAATTGGTCCATGACCATCCCAAATGCTAGATATGGAGCCCTCTCTCTGGTGGCTGAAACTCGGTCGGGACTCAGGCTCTGTCAGACACAGCAATAGTGGCCATGGCAGCCTATAAATCGGAGTTGACTCGAGGACCGAGCAGATTGATCCTCATGTGGGGTTTCTGGCCAGACTCACCAGGCACTTCATCATTTGATGTGGAAGGCAGAATGCTGCGTCGTGGCTCAATATTTCCCTATCAAGAGGGTTTGGGGACCAGTTGGGTGAGGATGGAATTGTAACCACAAGCTATTGTTTAATTCAGTGCCAAGCGGAAGGCAGTTGCTGTGTGCAGTGGTTTGTTCAATACATCCAGGACCAGAATAAGGGTGCATGTCATATGGTTGCTCACACTAGAGTCTGTGTGTATGATGAACGACCATTGGAAGGTTGGCGTCTAGAGGCCATGGAGGAGTTCACACCCTGAGTCCTGTGATTGTCTCCAAACATAAGGTTTCCTTCTCCTGGCGGATGAAGTCCTGTTTGTTTGCTCTTGGTTCCCCCATATGGAGATTTTGTGAAGCAGAGCTCTCCAGCCTGGATGCCTGTAAAGCATGCCCCCATTAACATTGCATCTGAGGAACATGGCAGGTTTGTTCTGTTGGCTCTGGGGTGAAGTACCAAGGCCTTGAGTTGACATGGAATCTCTTGCAGATGGGACACAATGCTGGTTTGTTACCAAGGAGATCTTAGAATGTGCTGGTTACTAAGGTGCCATGCAGGATTCTCCTACCCTGAGGGTTTGGCAAGGTCAAAGAGCTTGGTATCCTCCTGGGGACAGGAGATGTTTTGTCGTGTAGCTCAGGGACCACATGATGTGTCATAAATTGGTATTCCAGAACAGGTCCCTGAGGACAGATGCCTGAAAACCTAATGGGGTTCCATTGAGGGCCTAGGGGCATTTCAGGTTCAATCTTCTAACTCACCATCATTGACTTGGCTGTTTCCCTGGATGTAGGTGATCAGGGTGTTTCAGACTGCGCATTTGCATCCAGAGTGGCCAGCAATATTGGGGTGGGCTCAGGGGCCTTACACATTTCTCCTAATCTGAAAGGTTTGGGCAACTCTGATATGCACAGTGTCTTTGGGGATGGCAGATAAAATTCTGTGCTGTGGCTCTAGAGATTCCATTCTGGTGTGCATGTGAGCCATGGTTTTGGGAGAGAAGTCTGGAAACACAAATTCCGGTTAGCAACTTTGTGGCGATGTGATTGCAGACCCAATGTGTAGACGTGGAGGGCAGTTCATCAGAAACTTTAATTAGGGTGACTGGAAGGCTGTAGCACAGGCATTTCCTTCTGGATTTTGTGTCCAGGATGGCCTCGGAATGCCGGTGTGGTCTCATGGGTCCATGGGAGACTTTTCCTCTCTATGGAACCTGACGGCTCTCCATAGTTTGGTGGCTTTTTCAGAGAAGGGAAGAGTGCTGTTTTCCATCTTATGGGTGCCCCAAAACAGGGACTCCAGAGACGGGCTCTGGTTCTGGGCGTCTGGGACATCCCACCAAGTGTTAGGATTTGGGCATAGGGGCATACGAGGCCTGCAATGCGGGATTATGTTGTAGCAACTGAGATGCATTGTTTGAAAGCATGCTCAGGCTGAGAGCCACAATGCCTGTTTGCGCCAAGGTGGCCTTCAGGAGTGGACGTGGTCTCATTGGTCTTGTAACTGGCTTATCCTTTGAGGGTTAGACACCCATCCCAACAGTCCAGTTTTTTTGCCATGAGAAAGGAGGAGTTTTCTATTATGCTTCAGGTTCCCTCATTGGCAGGGATTCCAGCCAAGGTCTGGGGACAGTTGCCTGAATAGCCAGGATGGGTAGAGATGATGTACTCGGGCCATGGCAATCCCAAATACTAGATGTGGGGCCCACTCTCTGGTGACTGACACTAGGTTGGGGCTCAGGCTCTGTCAGACACAGCACGAGTGACCAGGGAAACCTCTCAATCAGGGCTTCCTCGAGGTCCGAGCACATTGATCCTCATGTGGGGTTTCTGGCCAGACTAACCAGGCATAAATTTCTATAGGGAAGGCAGAATGCTGTGTTGTGGCTCCAGAATTCCCTATCAAGGGGGCCTGGGGACGATTCGGTGAGCATGGAATGGTAAACACAAGGTACGGTTTAATTCAGTGCCAAGCAGAAGGCAGTTTTAGTGAGCAGGGTCTTATTCGAGATATCCAGCACTTGAGTAAGGGCAGATGTCAGATATTTGCTCACACTGTAGATTGTGTCTATGCTTACTGACAAATGGAGTGGTGGCGTTAAGATGCCATGGAGGGGGTTCCATGTTGAGACTTATGAGCTCATCCAAACAGCAAGGTTTCATTCTACTGGAAAGGTGAAGTCTGGTTTATTTGCCCCAGGGCCCCCCATGTGGAAAGTTAGGATAGCAGAACTCTCTCTCATGGATGCCTGGAAAGCTCAACTCCATTGACCATTGCAGCTGAGGAATATGACTCGTTCGTACTACTGTCTCTGGAGCGAACTACCAGGTCCTTGATTTAACATGGAATCTCTTGCTAATGGGCCACAATGCTGGTTTGTTACCAGTGAAATCTTAGAATGTGCTGGTGGCTAAGGTGCTGTGCAGGATTCTACTACCATGGGTTTTGGCACAGATGGAAGGGCACAGATTCCTTCTGGGGGCCGGAAATGTTCTGTTTTGTTGCCCAAAGAACACATGTTGTATCATAAGTTCACATTCCAGAACATGCCTCGGAGGACAGATGTCTGTAAACCGAATTTAGGGTTCTAATGACATCCTAGGGGCATGTTAAGTTCACTATTCTGACTCAGGACCATTGATTTGGCTCTCTGACTGGATGTAGGGGATCAGGGTATTTAAGATTGCGCATTTGAGTTCAGAGTGACCGCCAATATTGGGGTAGGCTCAGGGCCCTTGCAAGTTTCTCCTAATCTAGAAGGTTTGGGCAACTGTGACGGGCACAGTTTCCTTGGGGATGGCAGGGACAGTCCTGTGGTGTGGATCCAGAGACCCCATCCTGGAGGGCATATGTGCCATGGTTTTGGTAGAGAAGTCTGCAAATGCAAAATCGGATTAGGGTGAGTGGCGAGGTGATCGCAAGCCCAATGCATAGACGTGGAGGGCAGCTCGTCAAGAACTGTAATTAGGGTGACTGAAGGCAGACACACAGACTTTTCTCTCTGGATTGTGTGTCCAGGATGGCCTCGGAATGCAGGTGTGTTCTCATGGGTCCATGGGAGACTTTACCTCTCTATGGATCCTGGTGGCTCCCAATAGTTTGGTGCCTTTTTTGGAAAAGGTAAGAGTGCTGTTTTCCATCTGAGGGGTGCCCCAAAACAGGGATTCCAGAGACGGCTCTGGTTATGGTCACCTGGGACATCCCACCAAGGGTTAGGATTTGTGCCTAGAGACGTATGAATCCTGCAATGCAGGATCATGGTGGTGCAACTGGGAGGAATTGTTTGAAAGCATGCTCATGCTGAGGGTCCCAATGCCAGTTTGTGCCCAAGGCGGTCCTCAGGACTGGGCGTGGTCTCATTGGTCTTGTAACTGGCTCCCCCTTTGAGGGTTGGACACCTATCCCAACAGCCACATTTCCTGCCATGATGAAGGAGGAGTTCTCTACTGTGCTTCAGGTTCCCTCATTGGCAGGGATTCCAGCAAAGGTCTGGGGACAGGTGCCTGAAAACCAAGGATAGGTAGAGATGACGTACTTGGGCCATGGCAATCCCAAATGCTAGACGTGGGACCCACTCTCTGGTGACTGACACTAGGTCGGGGCTCAGGCTCTGTCAGACACAGCACTAGTGGCAGGGCAACCTATAAATAGGGGTATCCTCGAGGGCCGAGCAGATTTATCCTCATGTGGGGTTTCTGGCCAGACTCACCGGGCACTTCTTTCTTTAGGGAAGGCAGAATGCTGCATTTTGGCTAAAGGTTTCCCTATCAAGAGGGTTTGGAGACCAGTAGGATTAGGACGGAATTGTAAACACAAGCTATGGTTCAATTCAGTGCCAAGCAGAAGTCAGTTCCTATGGGCAGCAACTTAATCGAGATATCCAGCACCTGAGTATGGGCGGATGTCAGATATTTGCTCACTGGAGTTTGTGTCTATGATGAGTGACAAATGGAGGGGTGGCATCAAGAGGCCATGGAGGGATTTTCACGTTGAGGCTTATGAACTGCTCCAAGCAGCAAGGTTTTGTTCTACTGGACAAGTGGAGTCTGGTTTATTTGCTCATGGGCCCCCCTTTGTGGAAAGGTTGTGTAGCAGAGCTCTACGGCATGGATGCCTGGAAAGCTCAACTCCATTGACCATTGAAGCTGTGGAACATGGCAAGTTCTTTCTTCTGTCTTTGGATTGAAGTACCAAGTCTTTGGGTTGACATGGAATCTCTTGCAGATGGACCACAATGCTGGTTATTTACCAGGGAGATCGTAGAATGTGCTGGTGGCTAAGGTGCTGTGCAGGATTCTACTACCCTGGGGTTGTGCTGGTGGCAAAGGTGTTGTGCAAGGCTCTACTAACCTGGGCTTTGGCACAGATGGAAGGGCACGGTTTCCTTCTGGGTACAGGAGATATACTGTTGTGTGGCCTAGGGATCACATGTTGTATCATAAGTTTTCATTCTAGAACAGGCCTCTGAGGACAGATGTCTGAAAACCGAATCTAGGTTTCCAATGACGTCCTTAGGGCATGTTAGATTCACTATTCTGAATCAGGACCATTGATTTGGCTCTCTGCCTGGATTTAGGTGATCAGAGTGTTTCAGAATGTGCATTTGCATTCAGAGCAGCTGCCAATATTGGGGTAGGCTCAGGGGTTTGCAGGTTTCTCCTAATGTAGAATTTTTGGGCAACTGTGACGTGCACAGATTCCTTGGTGATGGCAGGGACAGTCCTGTGGTGTGGATCCAGAGACCCCATTCTGGAGGGCATGTGTGCCATGGTTTATGTAGAGAAGTCTGCAAACACAAATTCGGATTAGGATGAGTGGTGAGGTGATCGCAAGCCCAATGCATAGACCTGGAGGGCAGCTCGTCTGAAACTTTAATTAGGCTGATTGGAAGGCTGTATCACAGGCTTTTCTCTCTGGATTGTGTGTCCAGGATGGCCTCAGAATGCAGGTGTGTTCTCATGGGTCCATCGGGGACTTTTCCTCTCTATGGATCCTGGTGGCTCCCCATAGTTTGGTGGCTTTTTCAGGGAAGGGAAGAGTACTGTTTTCCATCTTAGCAGTGCCCCAAAACAGGGATTCCAGAGATGGGCTCTGGATCTGGGCACTTGAAAAATCCCACCAAGTTTTAGGATTTGTGCCTAGAGGCGTACGAGGCCTGCAATGTGGGATCATGGTGGTGCAACTTAGATGGATTTTTTGAAATCATGTTCAGGCTGAGTGTGACAATGCATGTTTACACCCAGGGCAGCCCTCAGAAGTGGGCGTGGTCTCATTGATCTTTTAACTGGCTCCCCTTTGAGGGTTGGACACCTATCCCAACAGCCACATTTCCTGCCATGATGAAGGAGGAGTTCTCTATTGTGCTTCACGTTCCCTCATTGGCTGTGATTCCAGCAAAAGTCTGGGGACAGGGGCCTGAATATCAAGGATGGGTAGAGATGACGTATGTGGGCCATGACCATCCCTTATCCTGGTTATGGGGCCCACTCTCTAGTGGTTGAAACTCGGTCGGGGCTCAGGTTCTGTCAGACACAGCACTAGTGGCCATGGCAGCGTATAATTTGGGGTTGACTGGAGGGCCTAGCAGATTGATCCTCGTGTGTTTTCTGGCAAGAATCACCAGGCACTTCTTCATTCGATGGGGAAGGCAGAATGTTGTGTTGTGGCTCCATATTTCCCTATCCAAAGGGCTTGTGTACCATTTAGGTGAGGATGGATTTATAAACACAAGCTACAGTTCAATTTTGGCTAAGTGGAAGGCAGTTCCAATGTGCAGTGGTTTATTCGAGTCATTCAGCACCAGAATAAGGGTGGGCGTCAGATGTTTGCTCACACTAGAGTTTGTGCCTATGATAAGCGACAAATGGAGAAGTGGAGTCAAGAGGCCATGGAGGATTTCACACGCTGGTGCTTGTGAGATGCTCCAAAGACAAGTTTTCCTTCTACCGGAGAGGGGAAGTCTGGTTTGTTTACGCCAGGTTCCCCCATGTGAAAAGTTTGGGTAGCATAGCACTCCCACATGAATGTCTGGAAAGCACACTTCCATTGACCATTGCAGCTGAGGTACATGGCAGGTTTGTTCTGGATGCTGTAGGGCGAAGTACCAAGTCCTGGAGTTGACAGGGAGTATTATGAAGAAGGATCACAATGCAGTTTTGTTACCGGGGAGATCTTACTATGTGCTGGTGGCTAAGGGGTCATGTAGGATTCATCTAACCTGAGGGTTTGACACCAGTCGAAGAACACGGTTTCTTTCTGGGGATCGGAGATTTTCTGTTGTGTGGCTCACAGACCCAACTTTGTATCATAAGTTGGTATTCCAGAACAGGCCTCTGAGGGCAGATGCCTGAAATCTTAAACTAGCATTCCAATGAAGTCCTAGGGGAATGTCAGGATCAATCATCTTACTCAGGACCATTGACTTCAGTGTCTGCCTAGATGGAGGCAATCAGGGTGTTTCCAACTCTGCATTTGTGCACAGAGCGGCCTCCAGTATTGGGGTGGGCTCTGTGGCCTTGCAGGTTTCTCCTAATCTGGAAGGTTTGGGCAGCGTTGACGGGCACCATTTCCTTGGGAATGGCAGGCACAATCTGTGGTGTGGCTCCAGAGACCCCATCCTGGAGGGCATGTGAACCATGGTTTTGGGAGGGAAGTCTGCAAACCCAAACTCGGGTTAGGTTAAGTGGCGAGGTGATCATAGCCCCAGTGCATAGACCTGGAAGGCAGATCATCAGGAAATATAAATCAGGTGCCTCGAAGGTGGTAGCACTGGCTTTTGTATCTGGATTGTGTGTCCATTATGGCCTCGGAATGCAGGTGTAGTCTAATGGGTCCATGGGAGACTTTTCCCCTCAAAGGATTCTGGCAGCTCCCAATAGTATGGTGACTTTCTTGTTGAAGGGAAGAGTGCTGTTTTCCATCTTACAGCTTCCCCAAACAGGGATTCTAGTGATGGGCTGTGGGTCTGGGTGCCTGGAGAATCCCACCAGGGTTATGATTTGGGCCTAGGGTAGTACCACTCCTACAATGCGCGACTTGGAGATGCAACTGAGAGCATTTGTTTGAAAGCATGCTAGTCTGAGTGTCACAATGCCTGTTGTGCCTAGGGCAGCCCTCATGAGTGGGCATTGTTTCCTTGGCCATGTAGCTGGCTCCCACTTTAAGGTAGGACACCCATCCCAAATACCAGGATTCCTGCCATGGAGAAGGAGGAGTTCTCTATTGTGCCTCAGGTTGCCCCATTGTTAGGGATTCCAGCAAATGTCTGGGGTCAGATGCCTGAATACCAAGGATGGGTAGAGATGAGGGACGATGGCCAGTCTCACATGCTGGATATGGGCCCTACACTCTGAGTGGCTGGCATGAGTTGAGAGCTCAGGCTCTGTCAGACACAGAACTAGTGGCCAGGGCTGACTCTAAATCGGGGATCCCTCGAGGGCCGAGCAGATTGATCCTCATGTAGAGTTTCTGGGCAGAAACACCAGGCCCTTCTTTCTAAGGGGAAGGCAGAAAGCTGCGTTGTGACTCCAGAATTCCCTATCATGAGGGCTTGGGGACCAGTAGGGTGAGGATGGATTTGTAAACCTAAGCTATGGTTCAATTCAGTGCCAAGCGAAAGGCAGTTCTAGTGTGCAGTGGCTGATTCCAGATATCCAGCACCAGAGTAAAGGTGGATTTCAGATGTTTGCTCACGCTGGAGTTTTTGTCAATGATGACCGACAAATGGAGGGGTGGCGTCAAGAGACCATGGAGGATGTCACAGGCTGGGGCCTGTGAGATGCTCCAAACAGCAAGGTTTCCTTCTACCGGACAGGCACAGTCTGGTTGTTTGCTCCAGGGTCCCCCATGCGGAAAGATTGGGTAGCACGGCACTCCTGCATTGATGCCTGGAAAGCACACCTCCATTGACAATTGCAGCTGAGGAACAAGGCCAGTTCGTTCTGGTGGCTCTGGGGAGAAGTACCAAGGCCTGGAGTTGACATGGAGTCTCATGAAGATGGGTCACAATGCAGGTTTGTTACCAGGGAGATCTTACAATGTGCTGGTGGCTAAGGGACCATGTAGGATTCATCTACCCTGAGGGTTTGACACCAGTCAAAGAGCACGGTTTCCTTCTGGGACCAGAGATGTTCTGCTTTGGGGCTCACAGACCACATGTTGTATCCTAACTTGGTATTCCAGAAGAGGCCTTTGAGGTCAGATGCCAGAAATGTAATCTAGGGTTCCTATGATGTCCTAGGTTTACGTCAGGTTCAATTTTCTGACTCTGGATCATTGACGTAGGTGTCTGCCTGGATTTAGGTGATCAGGGTGTTTCATCCTGTGTATTTGCGTCCAGAGTGGCTTCCAATATTCGGGTGTTATCAGGGGCCTTGAAAGTTTCTCCTAATAAGGAGGGTTTGGGGAAATGTGATGGGTAAAGTTTCCTTGGGGTTTCAGGCACAGTCCTATGGTATGGCTCCAGAGACCCCATCCTGAAGGGCATGTGAGTCATGTTTTTGGGAGAGAAGTCTGCAAACAAAAATTAGGTTAGTGTTAGTTGCAAGGTGGTCCCAGGCCCAATACGTAGATGTTGAGGGCAGCTCATCAGGAACTGTAATTAGGGTGAATGGAAGTTGGTAGCACAGGCTTTTCTATCTGGATTGTGTGTCCATGGTGGGCTCACAATTTAGGTGTGGTCTCATGGGTCCATGGGAGACTTTTCCTCTCTAAGGATCCTGGCGGCTCCCATAGTTTTTCGGGGAACTGAAGAGTGCTCTTTTCCATCTTAGGGGTGCCCAAAACAGCGATTCCAGGGATGGTCTCTGAGTCTGGGTGCCTGGAGAATCCCACAAAATGTTAGGATTTGGGCCTAGGGACATACCAGGCCTGCAATGCGGGATCCTTGTGGTGCCACTGAGAGGGCTTGTTTGAAAGCATGTTCAGGTTGAGGATTACAATGCCTATTTGTGCCCAAGGCAGTCCCGAGGAAAGGGCGTTGGCTCATTGGCCATGCACCTGGCTCCCACTTTGAGGGTTGGACACCCTTCCCAACAGCCATGTTTCCTGCCTTGGGGAAGGAGAAGTTCTCTATTGTGCTTCAGGTTCCCCCATTGGAAGGATTCCAGAAAAGTCCGAGGAAAGAAGCCAGAATACCAAGGATGGGTAGAGATGGCAGAATTGGACCATGAGCAGTCACACATGCTAGATATGGGGCCCGGCTCTCTGGGTGGCTGACAGTAGGTCTGGGATCAGACTCCATCAGAGACAGCACTAGTGGCCAGTGCAGTTTACAAATTGGGGTTCCCTCGAGAGCTGAGTCAATTGATCCTCTTGTGGGGATTCTGGGCAGACTCAGCAGACACTTCTACTTTCTTTGGGGAAAGTAGAATGCTGCGTTGTGGCTCCGAAATTCACTATCAAGAGGCCTTGGGAACCAGTACAGTGAGGATGGAATTGTAAACACAAGCTATGTTTCAATTCAGTGCCAAGGAGAAGGCAGTTTAAATGTGAAGCATCTTTTTGAGATATCCAGCACCTGAGTAAGGGCAGATGTCAGATATTTGCTCACACTAGAGTTTGTGTCTTGATGACTGAAAAATGGAGGGGTGGTGTCAAAAGGCCATGGGGGATTTCCCACATTGAGGCTTGTGAGCTGCTGCAAATAGCAAGGTTTCCTTCTACTGGAATGGTGGAGTCTGCTTAGTTTGCTCCAAGGTCCTCCATGTGGAAAGTTTGGGTAGTAGAACTCTCCCGTATGGATGCCTGGACAGCACAGCTCCATTGAGCATTTCAGCTGAGGAACAAGGCAGGTTAGTTCTCTGCCTCTTTGGAGAAGGACCAAGGCCTTGAGTTGACATGGAATCTCTTGCAGATGGGCCACAATGCTGGTTTGTTATGAGGCAGATCTTAGATTGTGCTGGTGGCTAATGTGCCTTACAGGATTCTCCAACCCTGAGGATTTGGCACACATCAAAGAACACAGTTTCTTTCTCGGGACAGGATATATTCTTTTTTTTTTTTTTTAAGATTTTATTTATTTATTTGACAGAGAGAAATCACAAGTAGATGGAGAGGCAGACAGAGAGAGAGAGAGGGAAGCAGGCTCCCTGCCGAGCAGAGAGCCCGATGCGGAACTCGATCCCAGGACCCTGAGATCATGTCCTGAGCCGAAGGCAGCGGCTTAACCCACTGAGCCACCCAGGCGCCCCAGGACAGGAGATATTCTGTTGTGAGGCTTAGAGACCACATGTCATATGTTGGTATTTCAGAACAGGCCCCTGAGGACAGATGCCTGAAACCTAATCTATGGTTCCAATGAGGTCGTACGGGCATGACAGGTTCAATTTTCTGACTCAGGACCTTTGACATGGCTGTCTGACTGGATATAGGCGATCAGGGTGTTTCAGACTACAAGTTTGCACCAGAGCGACCTCCAATATAGGGGTGGGTTCCGCTGATTTGCAGGTTTCTAATAATATTGAAGGTTTGGGAAACTGTGACGGGCACAGTTTCCTTGGTGATGGCAGTCACAGTCCTGTGTTGTGGCTCCAAAGGCTCCAATCTTGGTGGCATGAGAGCCATGGTTTTGGGAGAGAATTCTGAAAACTGAAATTCGGGTTACGGTTAGTGGGGAGGCCAATAGTCCCAATGCATAGACCTACACAGCAGCACATCAGGAACTGTAAATAGGGTGAAAAGAAAGCAGCAGCACAGGCTTTTTTCTCTGGATTGTGTCTCCAGGAATGCTTTGGAATGCAGGTGTGGTCTCATGGGTCCATGGGAGAATTTTTCTCTCTAAGGGTCCTGGCGGCTCTATAGATTGGTGTCTTTTTCGGGGAAAAAAGGAGTGGTGTTTTACATCTTAGGTGTGCCCCAATACAGGGATTCCAGAAATGGGCTCTGGGTCTGGGCGCCTAGAGAATCCCATCAAAGGTTAGGATTTGTGTCTAGGGGCGCACCTGGTCTGCATGCGGGATCCTGGTGGTGCCACTGTGCAGACTTGTTTTAAAGCATGCTCAGGCTGAGGGTCACAATGCCTGTTTGTGCCCAGGGCGGATATCAGAAGTGGGCGTGGTCTCATTGGCCATACAGCTGGCTCCCTCTTGAGGGCTGGACACCCATCCCAACAGCCAGGTTTCCTGCCATGGGGAAGGATGAATTCTCTATTGTGCTTCAGGTTCCCCCATTGTCAGGGATTCCAGCAAATGTCTGGGGACAGGTGCCTGAATACCAAGGATGGTTAGAGATGAGAGATTTGGGTCATGGCCGGTCTCACATGCTGGATATGAGATCCACTATTTGGGGCATTGAAACTAAGTCTGGTCTCAGGCGCTGTCAGACTCAGCAATATTAGCCAGGGCAGCCTATACATCAGGGTTCACTTGAAGGCCGAGCAGATTGATCCTCATGTGGGGTTGCTAGGCAGACTCACCAGGTACTTCTTTCTATGGGAAGGCAGAATTCTGCATTGCGGCTCTAGAATTTGTATCAATAGGCCTTGGGGGCCAGTAGGGTGCGGATGGAATTGTAAACATAAGCTATGGTTCAATTCAGTGCCAAGCAAAATGCAATGTCGGATTCAAGATATCCAGCACCTGAGTAAGGGCAGATGTCAGATCTTTGCTCACACTGGAGTTTGTGTCTATAATGACCGACAAATGGAGCAGTTGCATCAAGAAGCCTTAGAGAATTTCCCATGCTGAGGCTTGTGAGATGCTCCAAACAGCAAGGTTTCCTTCTATCAGATAGGGGAGTCTGGTTTGTTTGCTCCAGTGTCCCCCTGTGAAACGTTTGGGTAGCAAAGCTTTCCCACATGAATGCGTGGAAAGCACACCTCCATTGACCATTGCAGCTGAGGATCATGGCAGGTTCATTCTGGTGGTTCTGGGAGAAGTACCATGGGCTTAAGTTGACAGGGAATCTATTACAGGCGGGCTACATTGCTGGTTTGTTACCACGGAGATCTTAGAATGTGCTGTTGGCTATGGTGCCGTGCAGGATTCTTCTACCCTGAGAGTTTGGCACAGGTCTGAGCTTGCTATATCCTTTTGGGCACAGGATTTGTTTTATTGTGTGGTTCAGGGACCACATGTTGTATCCTAAGTTGGTATTCCAGAACAGGCCCCTGAGGACAGATGCCTAAATACCTAATGTTGCATTCCAATGAGGTACTAGGAGCATGTTAGGTTCAATCATCTGACTCAGGACCATTGACTTGGCCTTTTGCCTGGATGTAGGTATTCAGACTGTGCATTGTACCCATATCGGTTGCCAATATTGGAGTGGACTCAGGGGCATTAAGGTCTCTCATACTCTGGGAAGTTTGGAAAACTGTGATGGGCACAGTTGCCTTGAGGATGGCAGCCACAGTCCTGTGGTGTGGCTGCAGAGACCCCATGCTGGAGGGCATGTGAGCCATGGTTTTGGTAGGGGAGCCGCTAATTCAAATACGGGTGTGGTTTAGTGGCGATGTGATCGCAGGCCCAGTGCATAGAACAGCAGGGCAGGATGTCAGGAGCTGTAATTAGCATGAATAGAAGGCGGTAGCACAGGCTTTTCTATCTGGATTGTGTGTCCAGGATGGACTCCAAATGCAGGTGTGGTCTTATGGGTCCATGCAGACTTTTCTTATTTAAGGTCCCTGGTGGTCCCCCATAGTTTTGTGGCTTTTTTCGGGGAAGGAAAGTGTGCTGTTTCCATCTTAGTCGTGCCCCAAAACAGGTGTTCCAGAGATGGGCTCTGGGTTTGGGTGCCTGGAAAATCCCACGTAGGATTAGGATTTGGGCCTATGGACGTCCCAGGCCTGCAATACGGGAAACTGGTGGTGCAACTGAGAGCACTTGTTTGAAAGCATATTCTGGCTGAGGGTCACAATGTCTGTTCCCAGGGCGGCCCTTAGGAATGGCTGTGGTTTCATTGGCAATGTAGCTAGCTCTCAATTTGAGGGTTGGACTCCCATCCCAACAGCCAGGTATCCTGCAACTGGGAAGGACGAGTTCTCTATTGTGCTTCAGGTTCCCCCATTGGCAGCGATTCCAGCAAAGGCCTGGGGACAGGTACCTGAATACTAAGGATGGGTAGAGTTGATGGACTTGGGCCATGGCCGGTCTCACATGCTAATTATGGTGCCCTCTCTACTGGTGGCTGACACGAGTTTGGGGCTCAGGCTCTGTCAGACACACACTAGTGGCCAGGGTAACCTGTAAATCGATGCAGCCTAAAAATTCCTCGATGGCCGAGCAGATTGATCCACATTTGGCATTTCTGGGCCGACTCACCAGGCACTTCTTCTTTCTATGGGGAAGGCAGAATGCTGCAATGTGGCTTGACAATTCCGTACCAAGAGGGATTTGGGTCCATGGGGGTGTTGATGGAATTGTAAACCCAAGCTACCGTTAAATTCAGTGCCACGCAGAAGGCAGTTCTAGTGTGCAGCGGCTTATTCGAGATATTCATCACCTGAGTAACGGCGATGTCAGAGTTTTGCTCACACTGGAGTGAGCAAATGGATGGGTGGCGTCAAGAGGCCATGGAGGATTTCACTCGCTGAGGCTTGGGAGATGCTCCAAAGAGTAAGGTTTCATTCTACTGGACAGGTGGAGTCTGGTTTGTTTGCTCCAGTTTCTTCCATGTGGAAAGTTTGGGTAGCAGAGCACTACTGCAAGGATGTGTGGAAAGCACACCTCCAATGACCATTGCAGCTGAGGAACATGGCAGGTTAGTTCTGGTGGCTGTGGCGCGAAGTATCAAGGCCTTGAGTTGACATGGAATCTCTTGCAGATCGGTCTCAATGCTAATTTGTTACCAGGGAGATCTTAGAATGTGCTGATCGCTAAAGAGCCATGCAGGATTCTATCATCCTGAGTGTTTGACACAGGTCCAAGAGCATGGTTTCCTTCTGGGAACAGGAGAAGTTCTGTTGTTTGGCTCAAGGAACACATGTTGTATTATAAGTTGGTTTTCCAGAACAGGCCTCTAAAGACAGATGCCTGGAAATCTACTCTAGGGTTCCAATGAGGTCCTAGGGGCATGTCAGTTTCAATCTTCTGACTCAGGAACATTGATCTGTGTGTCTGCCTGGATGGAGGTGTTCAGGGTGCTTCAGACTGGGCTTTTGCATCCAGAGCTGCCTTCCATATTAGGGTGAGTTCAGGGGCCCTTCAGGTTTATCTTAATATAGAGAATTTGGGCAACTGTGACGGGAACAGTTTCTTTGGGGATGGCAGGCACAGTTCTGTGCTGTGGCTCCAGACACCCCATTCTGAAGGACATGTGAGCCATGGTTTTGAAAGAGAAGTCTGCAAACCCAAATCGGGGTATGGTTAGTGGTGAGGTGATCGCACGCCCAGTGCGTAAACCTGAAGGGCAGCTCATCAGGAAATTTAATTATGGTGACTGGAAGGTGGTAGCACAGACTGTTCTTTCAGGATTGTGTGTCTAGGATGGCCTCAGAAAGTGTGTGTGGTCTCATGGATCCATGGAAGATTTTTTCCTCTCTAAGAATCCTGGCCACTCCCCATATTTTGGTGGCTGTTTCAGGGAAGGGAAGATTGCTGTTTTCCATCTTAGGCGTGCCCCAAAACATCCATTCCAGAGCCAGGCTCTGTGTCTGGGCGCCTGGAAAATCCCACAAAGTGTATGATTTGGGCCTAGGGGCATACCAGGCCTGCAATGCGGGATCCTGGTGGTGCAACTGAGAGGGCTTGTTTGAAAGCATGCTCAGGCTGATGGTCACAATGCCTGTTTGTGTCCAGGACTGCTCTCAGGATTGGGAGTGGTCTGATTGGCCATTCAGCTGGCTCCCACTCTGAGCGTTGGACACCAATCTCAACAGAGAGGTTCCTGCTGGGCAGTTCAGGCCAGGGGAAGACATCTAATCAGTGGGGCAGGCATATATCTACTAGGGTAAATTGAAATACAATTGGGCACCCATGTGTTACCTAGCATTTTTTTTTTTTTCTGTGTGTGGTGATTTATCATTACTGTGCAGTGTTTTCTTTGTATTTCAATCTCATTGGCCACCTGTGTCTAGCCCAGCTAAATACCTCTATAAAAGATAATCTGTGAGGCTTGGAGGGGTCGCCTCTTTGCAAGAGATGGCCCTGACCAGTCAGTTTGATTCTCAATGCTGGCACAAGATAAAGCTTTGCTTGA
The DNA here is from genome assembly GCF_020171115.1 of Neogale vison. Taxonomy (NCBI): domain Eukaryota; kingdom Metazoa; phylum Chordata; class Mammalia; order Carnivora; family Mustelidae; genus Neogale; species Neogale vison. Next base: position 147,245,363 of record NC_058092.1, on the reverse strand, counting down.
CCTTCATTTTGTATCTGTCTTGCTCCTTTGATTATGAACACTAACATTGGAGGGGGCACCCAGATTCAAATGATGAGAACTGAGCCAGCATCGGAATTTTTGGCGAAAGCCTCCAGAAGTAAGATCATGGGATCCTATCTTCTGTCTGATTAGAGCTCCAGGTTATGGTCCACCAGGGAGAAGATGGATGCAGCCATGCCCCCAAGGGCTGGAGTGGATGCAGGGACGCCCCATACCTCTGCTGCTAGATCGACAGGGGGTTCGAGTCCCCTGGGTGGTCAGGGGTTTAAAGTCCCCGTAGGCTGTCGCTGGGGTGTTCAAGTCACCTGGTCAGTCAGGGGCCTGCCGGGGGTTTCAACTCACCCTAAGTGGTTGCGTGGTTCGTGTCCCCCTAGACGGCAAGGGTGTTCGAGTCCCCCTAATGGTCAGGGGGTTCGAGTCCCCCTTGGCGATTAGGGGTTTTGAGTCCCCCTAGACGGCCAGGGGGGTCAAGTCTCCCTAGACGGTCAATGGGTTCGAGTTCCCATGGGTGATTAGGGGGTTTGAGTCCCCCAAGACAGTCGGGGGGTTCGAGTCCCCTGGGCGGATGGAGGTTTGAATCCCCCTGGGTGGTTGGGGGTTCGAGTCCCCCTGGCCAGTTGAGGGTTTCGAGTTCCCCTAGGTGGTTGGGAGATAAACCCCCACCAGCGGCATGTTATGGGTAAGATTCCTTGGGCCTGAGGTTGTCTTTGCCTGGTCCTTTTGTTGTCTGTTGTGTTGTTTGTTATGATTGAAGGAATGGGGTAAGCAGAGAGTAAGGGGACTCTGACTTTCATCTCTCCGTTCTTCATAATAGATGTGAGGCTTCTTGCTCACTCAATTTGTGTGTCAAGGGCTAAGACTGGAGTCAGCTGGGGTAGTCGAATGCCGGGTTAAGGTGTCTAATGCTGGCTTATTGGAGCCGGGTGTGGAATATAGTGCCTAGCGGGCCACTTTTGGTAAGCAGAACTGGCCCTGCGGGATGAACCGACCTCGAGACAGAGACTTTAAGGAATATTCCAAAGCAGCTGCAGAAATTCCCTTTGTTTTCGGGAATTCCTTGCCTTATCTGGCCCAACGTGGACTGCATAGCCCCTCCCCCTTGCTGGCGGGAAAGCATGGCATCTGACGTAGAGAGGGTTATTTGTCTGTCTCAAGATTTTAATGGGTAAATATTAAAGTGGCTTCCGAGGTCTTTGGTAATCTGAAACTCTGAAGGGTTGCTTGAATTACAAATGGAATTAAATTTGTTGGACGTGTATATCTTAACCAAGATCTAAGTGCTAAAATGCTAAAGCATTGGCTGCTGGAACTGGGTTTCTGCTTTTGAAATATGCTGGTGAACACGTTCTGTGCTTAACTGATTGATAAATTTGCCATCTAAAGAATTCTGTTGTACTAACTCACAATTGGTTTATATTTGTCTTCAGTAGAGGTTCATGTATTTCTAAGAGTACAAAATTCTGTTAAGTGTAATTAAGACTGATGGAAATGAGAAAAGCAACTCTGTATGTAAAAAGGAGGAGATATATAAAAGTTTGAATCTGAAAAGTGCCTGACTCTGTGAATGTGTCTGTATGGCTCCACTTCCACTATGGAGTCTGAGTGGGCTGCACCCTGAATATCGCGGGGCATCATATGGCATAACGGTCATCTACTCCACGGTGTGTTCTGGTCCGTGGTTTATAAGGACAGACCTTAGCTAAGATGCTCCTAAGTTCCCATGAGGGGCGCGAGCAAGACAGCATCTGAAAGATCCCCCTCCCTTTGTCTGCAACATCATTCATGATGGAAGAGAAACCTAGTAAACTCATTATCTGCTTATTAAAAAAAAGACTCTGGTATAAAAAAGCTGATTTTCTCTGTTTAAAAAGACAAAGTTTTCTTAAGTTAATTGATCTGTTATGGTTTTCTCTTTACCTGCCCAGAAAATTCAGTTTCTATGTTTTGTTTTATCAGGTATTTAACATCCCTAATTATATTTAATCATGTGCTTTAAAACTTTCTAAGATTTTATCAATTGTTGCCAGGATTTAAACCAATGATAAACCTTGGGTTACATTTCGGAAAATGCCATGCATATCCTAAAGTTTTAATACGTTGATAGATCACCACTTGATATTGTGATTATGGAAATGTTATGCATCACATAAGTAACCTGATTTTCTTGTCAGTTACATTGTAAATTCTCATCTCACCAGCTCTTTACCATATCTGTTTTGAGTTTTTGTCATTTGTTATTGTTTTAATTCTCTTAAGAAGATAAATTCATCTCAAAGAAAATTCATATGGGAGACTTTCAGGACAAATACAAGTCTTTGATATGTTGAAATTTTGGAACTGAAATTGGTAAGAATTTACAGAAGTAAAAGCTGCATTCAGACTAAACCAGAATTATTAACATGGGACTAGGTGAACTGAAAGACTGTAATGTTGTATCTCTTGATGTTTTGTCTTATGTTTGCTCTTCCAGAGTAGGGAAACTTATTCTTAAGTTATCTTTAACTTAGAGAGATAAAATGTAGTCATTGGTAACCAAATCAAGGTATTCAACTCTTTTTTGCTATCTGAACCCTATGAAATCAAAAGACCTCAGCAAGTACTCTTTCTTCCATGGCAATCAGTCACTTGCAAAAATTCAATAAGAATCCCTTCACCTTGTAACAGGACACCGCTAGAAACATTGGTTATTTTATTTTACCATGGATTTGACTCAAATGCCATATTAGAAAAGACTCAGATATGACTAGACAGCTTAAAGAACTAAGGTTGACTTTATAAAACCTGGAACCGTAAAGTCCTTCGGAGCTCTTGGCCTGATACCTTGCTTACAGAGTTCCCAGCAGCCTCATCAGGTGAGTAAAGGGTGTAACTTCCTGGCAGGCGCAAGGACCTCAGGATTCATTGGGGGCCTCAGGAAGAGGAATTCACCCAAATCAGCAGGTATTGCAGGCATGTCTGATGGCAAGTATGTAGCTTGGCTTCTGGCCTGGAGAGGCTATCATAAGTTCAACCTAGAGATTCCTTAAGAGAAGTTCCAGCAGAGCAGATTCTAAAAGATATATATGATACCCCACTGTCCTTGCTGAGCTTAGGTAAATAATTAGGCCAAGCTTGTTAAAACTGGACTTGTTTCTCAAATAAATTAGTCTTGATTTGACTATCTCTAAAAGCGAAGGTTATTTTAGAAAGAAAAATTATGTTTTAAAAACACACCTTTATGGATGTTAAATTCTAGATTTGATTGTCTTTGAATGTTTGTTTACTTAAGCTAGACAATTTGAGGTAAACTTCAGGGAAGTTGCACGATAGCTCACTTAGAGGATCTTGCTTTGTCAGTCAGTCACCCCAGTTATAGGGAACTTCAGAAAATTGAAGGATTTGAAAGGAAGAATCTGACTGAGTTATTGGGAATGGCAGAAAAGGTGTTTAACAACAGGGATGCTCAGGAGGATGAAAAGCAGACAAAAAAAACTGGTTAAGGTTTTGGCATTACACGAGTCAGAGAGGGGATATGAAGGGGATAGTAAATAGAAGGAAAAGCCTAAGCACAGAGAAGGCAGGCTGGAAGACTTAGATTCAGATCAGTGTGCTTACTGTAAGAAAAGAGGACATTGGGCCAGGGAGTGCCCCAGAAGGAAGACAACAGTGTTTGCTACCAGAGATTGAAGGGTTCATGGTTTGGAGTACCTCCCCGAACCTCGGGTAAAAATTGAAGTGGAGGGGAAATCAGTTTATTTTTTGGTGGACATGGGAGCCCAATTTTCAACATTACTTAAACGTAAGGGAAAACTACTTGGAGAGGAAGTCTGGGTACAAGGAGCCAATGGCACAGAGAGACATAAAAGGGAACAGAAAGGACTTTAAATTTGGCCTCCAGAAGAGTTAAACATTAATTTTTGGTCCTCCCTAATGCCCCATATAACTTGATGGGAAGAGATATCCTCCACAAGTTAAGAGCTGGCATTCCGTTCTCAGAAGGAGGCATGAGTGTAACCTTGAGACAACCCACTGTACAAGTACTTACGGCAGCAGTAGATGAATATCTCCTTTATAAGCCAGTCTAAAAAACCAGAGGAAACAAAGTTGGGGAGACTTCTCCAAATCCTACAGGAGGAATTTCCTGAGGTCTGGGCAGAAGGGAAGCCCCCTGGCTTGGCCAAGGAACAACCTGCATTGGTGGTACAAGTAAAGGAGACAGTTATGGCTGTTCACGTTCAGCAGTACCCACCTTCCCAGGGAAGCAAAGGAAGGGATCAGAAAACACATTAACCACCTCCAAAGAGAGGGGATCCTGCTTCCTTACAAATCTCCATGGAACACACATTTGCTTCCTGTCAAAAAGGCTGAGACTGGGCAGCACCCACCGGTCCAGGACTTGCAGGAAGTTAATAAATGGGTTGAAGATATCCACCCGATGGTGCCTAACCCCTATACCCTACTCTCCCTCCTAGGCCCCAGATAAACTGTGTATACTGTCTTAGAGCTCAAGGATGCATTTTTTCTGCATGTCTTTAGCAAAGGAATTCTCAGCACCTTTTTGCTTTTGAGTGGTCTGAGCCACAGCAAGGATTCCATGGCCAGCTCTCCTGGACAAGACTTCCCCAAGGGTTCAAGAATTCGCCCACTATCTTCAATGAGGCCCTACATGAGGATTTGTGTGAGTACAGAACCTTCAACCCAGGACTCACTCTGGCGTTGGTGGTATAGTGGTGAGCATAGCTGCCTTCCAGGCCTCACTCTGTTATAGTACGTTGATGACTTGCTAGTAGCCACTGAGGACTATGAGTCATGTTTTCGGGGGATGAAAGCTCTCTTACAGAATCTGCAGGAAAAAGGGTATTGAGTGTCAGTGAAGAAAGCACAGCTCTGTCAGAGCCATACCACTTAAAGGCTTTGATCTTCATGAGGGAGTGCATTCACTGTCTGAGTCCAGGAAACAGATTTTCACCCAATACGCCCACTCCATCACGTCCCGACAAGTGAGGTAGTTTCTTGGGACAGTGTGCTACTGTAGGCTGTGGATACCATGGTTTGCGGAGATTGCCTGACCTCTCTACGAACTGGCAAAAGGAGGGCTCACTATGATAGAGTCGACAGTTGAGGCAGAAGGAGCAGTTCAGGAATTACAAACAGCCTTAATGAGTGTCCCAGCATTGGCCATCCTAGATGTTACCAATCCCTTCCACATTGCTGGATCACCAAAAGGGGACTGATCTGATTTCAAAAGGAAACCACTTGAAGATCAAACCGCAAAGCAAGCAACCTGAGAAACAGTGCAAGAGCTGGTTAAACTCCTGGCTCTAGCCCTACCAGAAAAATGGGACTATTTAGAGGAAGATTTAAAGTATTTACCAAAATGGTATAAATTAGGCTATGAAGGAGACTGGGTTAAACTAAAAGAGGAAATTTAATTTTTTTTGGAATACTAGGTAAGAAGTTAGTAGACCAGATACATCATGGTACTCTTTTGGGGATATGCAAACTCAAGGACCTTATAGGCAAGCAATTCCAGGTTTCTAAATTAAGGCATATGTTCAGGATGTAGTTGATAGATGTGCTCAAGAACAGGCAGTTGAGGTGGGAGGAACTAGAAAAGGAAGAGGGAAAAGAGAAAGAGATAAGGAACCAGGAATTTATTGGGAAATTGATTTTACAGAAATGAAACCTCTAAAATATGGACACAAGTATATGTTAGTTTTTGTAGAAACCTTTTCAGGCTGGGTAGAGACTTTTTCCACCAAACGTGAGATGGCAGGAGTGGTAGGCAAAAAAAGGTTACTAGAGGGCGCCTGGGTGGCTCAATGGGTTAAGCCGCTGCCTTCGCCTCAGGTCATGATCTCGGGGTCCTGGGATCGAGTCCCGCATCGGGCTCTCTGCTCAGCAGGGAGCCTGCTTCCACCTCCTTCTCTCTCTACCTGCCTCTCTGCCTACTTGTAATCTCTCTCTGTCAAGTAAATAAATAAAATATTTATAAAAAAAAAAGGTTACTAGAAGAAACAATTCCTAGGTTTGGGCTGCCTCTCACGATTGGGTCAGACAATGGCCCTGCATTTGTGAGCTCAGTCTCACAGACATTGGCCAAGGCCGTGGGCACAAATTGGAAACTACATTGTGCCTATCGGACACAGAGTTCCAGGAAAGTAGAGAGAATGAACCAGACACTTAAAGAGACCTTGACAAAGCTAATTCTGTAGACTTGTGGTGGATAGGAGGACCTCCTTCCTTCGCCTTCCTCAGAGCACGATGTACACCCTATTTAAACAAGGTGACCCCGTTTGAAATAATGTTTGGGAGACCACCCCCCCCACTGCTCTGTCTTCAGATACAAGAGGTTGCCCTAGAAGAAATTACTAATCAGTCTGTACTCCAGTCACTGCAGGCATTACAGTCTGTCTTAAAAAAAAAAAAAAAAAAAAAAGCCCATGCCGGGATCCGGACTGCCCTCACTGGGATGGAGATGGAGGTCGAACCACATCCTTACCAACCCAAGGACTTGGATTGGATATGTCACTATCATGTGAAGAACTTGGAGCCTCGCTGAAAGGCACAATTTACTGTTATCCCGACAACCCCCACAACAATAAAAGTAGAAGGCATCAGGGCCTGGATTCACGAGGGTCACCTCAAGCGAGCTGAGGATGAGGATGCCCCTCAGAGGTAGAAGCCTCAGCCAATGGACCCCGCTGACCATGGACTAAAGCTAAGACTCAAAAGACTATGAGTTTATTGTTGCTCTTATTGTTACTTTTTATATAAAGTATAGGTAGGAAATTAGATGAAGCGGTAAATGGCTAACTCATCAGCCAACTGTGCACTAGTGTCATTTGTACAAAAGAAAACTAGAGCTATAAAAATGTTAGATGTGCATGCTCAATATAACCCCTTACAACCAGAGAACATAGAACTGGCTGAAAAGTCAAGGATATGACTAATCTCCAAAGAAAAGAGGGAATGTAAGGGCCTGGTTGGCCAGAGGACGTCATTTTGTGTTTATGTAGTGAACTTAGATTGAACCTATGCATTAACTTAGATTGACCCTGCCCCTTCCAGATGATCTTAATAGCAGAGCCTAGATATAAGGGCAGGTCAGGCCAGGTGAAGACATCCAGTCAGTGGGACATGCATATATCTCCTAGGGTAAATTGAAATTCAGTTGGGCACCCATGTGTTACTTAGCATTTTTTTTTTTTCTGTGTGAGGCAGACATACCACACATGTGCAGTATTCTCTGTGTACTGCAATCTCATTGGCCACCTGTGCATAGCCTGGCTAAACTACCTCCATAAAACTTAGTCTGTGAGTCTGGGAGGGGTCACCTCTTTGCAAGAGATGGCTCTGACCGGTCAGTTTGATTCTCGATGCTTGGCACGAATTAAAGATTTGCTTGGCCTTCATTTTGTATCAATCCTGCTTCTATGATTATGGACCCTAACACCCCAATTTGCAAGGATTCCAGGAAAGGACTGGGGAGAGATGCATGAATAACAAAGATGGGTAGAGATGATGGACTTGAGCCATGACTGGTCTCACATGCTGGGTATAGGTCCCGCTCTCTGGGAGAAGGGCACTAAGTCAGGGCTCAGGCTCTGTCAGACAAAGAGCTAGTGGCCAAAGCAGCCTATAAATCGGGGTTCCCTTGAGGGCCGAGCAGATTGATCCTCAATGTGGTTTCGGACAGACTCACCATGCAATTCTTCTTTCTATGGAGATGGCAGATTAATGTGATGTGGCTGGAGAATTCACTTGACTTCACATGGAATTTCTTGCTGATGGGTTTCAATGCTAGTTTGTTACCAGGGAGATCTTAGAATGTGCTGGTCTCTAAGGGGCCATGCAGGAATCTCACACCTTGAGGGTTTGACACAAGTCGAAGAGCATAGTTTCCTTCTAGGGACAGATGTTCTCTTGTGTGGCTCAGGGAACACATGTTGTATCCTAAGTTGGTATTCCAGAACAGGCCTCTGAGGACAGATGCCTGAAAACTTAATCTAGGTTTCCAATGAGGTCATAAGGGCATGTCAGGTTCAATCTTCTGACTCAGGACCATTGACTTGGCTGTCTGCCTCGATGGAGGTGAACAGGGTGTTTCAGACATGCATTTGCGTCCAGATAGGCCTCCAATATTGGAATGGGCGAAGGCGCCTTGCAGGTTTCTCCTAAACTGGAGGGTTTGGGCATATGTGATGCCCACAGTTTCCTTGGGGATGGCCGGCACAGCCCTCTGGTGTGGCTGCAGAGACTCCATCCTGGAGGCATGTGAGCCATGGTTTTGGGAGAGAAGTCTGCAAATACGAACTCAGGTTAGGGTTAGTGGCGAGGTGATTGCAGGCCCAATGTATAGAACTGGAGGACAGCTGATCAGGAACTGTAATTAGGGTGAATTGAAAGTGGTAGTACAGGCTTTAATATCTGGATTGTGTGTCCTGGATGGCCTCGGAATGTAGGTGTGTTCTCATGGGTCCATGAGAGATTTTTCCCCTCTAAGGATCCCAGTGGCTCCCAATACTTTGGTGGCTTTTTCGTGGAAGGGAAGAGTGATGGTCTCCAACTTAGTGGTGCCCCAAAACAGGGATTCCAAAGATGGGCTCTGGGTCTGGGCACTTGGAAAATCCCACCAAGGGTTAGTATTTGGTCTTAGGGGCGTACCAGGCCTTCAATGCAGATCCTGGTGGTGCAACTGAGAGTGCTGGCTTGAAAGTATGCTCAAGCTGAGTGTCACAATGCCTGTTTGTGCCCATGGCAGCCCTGAGGAGTGGGCGTGGTCTCATTGGCCATGCAGCTGGCTCCTACTCTGAGGCTTGGAAAACCATCCCAAAGCCACGTTTCCTGCCTTGGGGAAATAGGAGTTCTCTATTGTGCTTCAGTTTCCCCCATTGGCAGGGATTCCAACAAAGGTCTGGGAACAAATGCCTGAATACTAAGGATGGGTAGAGATGAAGGACCTGGGACATGGCCGGTCTAACATGCTGGATATGGGCCCGGCTCTCCGAGTGGCTCACAGGAGGTCGGGCTCAGGCTCTTTCAGACACAGAACTAGTGGCCAGGGTAGTCTATAAATCGAGGCAGCTTATAAATCTCTCGAGGGCCGAGCATATTGTACCTCATGTGGGATTTCCCGGCAATCACACCAGGCACTACTTCTTTCTGTGGGGGAAGGCAGAATGCTGGTTGTGGCTCCGGATTTCACTATCAAGAGGGCTTGGCGACCAGTAGGGTGAGGGAGGAATTGTAAACAGTTGGGTAGCAGAGCTCTACCGCATGGATGCCTGGAATGCACACCTCCATTGACCATTGCAGCTGAGGAACATGGCAGGTTCATTCTGGTGGCTCTAGGGCGAGTACCTAGTCCTTGAGTTGAGAGGTAATCGCTTGCAGATGGGTCAAAATGTCAAAATGCTGGTTTTTTTTTTTGTTTTTGTTTTTTTTTTTTTTTTACCAGGGATACCTTATTTTTTTTTTAACAGGGATATCTTAGAATGTGCTGGTGGCTATGAGGACTTGCAGGATTCTCCCACCCAGAGGGACTGACACAGGTCTAAGAGCACGGTTTCCTTATGGGTACAGGAGATGTTCTGTTGTGTGTCTCAGAACCACATGTTGTATCATACGTTGGTATTCCAGAACAGGTCTATGAGGACAAAGGCCTGAAAACCTAATCCAGGGTTCCAATGTGGTCTTGGGGCATGTCAGGTTCAATCTTCTGTCTCAGAAAAATTGACTTTGGTGTCTTCCGGGATATAGGTGGTCAGGCTGTTTCAGACTGTGCGTTTGCATCTTGAGCAGCCTCCAATATTGGGGTGGGCTCAGGGGCCTTGGAGGTTTCTTCTAATCTGGAGGGTTTGGGAAAATGTGATGGGCACATTTTCCTTGGGAATGGCAGACACAGTCCTGTGGTGTGGATCCAGAGACCCAATCCTGAAGGGCATGTGAGCCATGGTTTTTGGAGAGAAGTCTGCAAACAGAAACTCAGGCTAGGGTTAGTTGTGAGGTGATTGCATGCCCAATGCATAGACCTAGAGGGCAGCTCATCAGGAACTGTAATTACAGTGACTCGAAGGCGATAGCACAGGCTTTTCTATCTGGATTGTGTGTCCAGGATGGCTCGGAATGCAGGTGTGGTCCCATCGACCCATGGGAGATTTTTCCACTTTAAGGATCCCAGTGGTTCCAAATACTTTGTTGGCTTTTTCAGGGAAGGGAAGAGTGTTGTTTTCCATCTTAGGGGTGTTCCAAAACAGGGATTCCAGAGATGGACTCTGGTTTTGGCGCATGGAAAATCCCACCAAGGGTTCGCATTTGGGCCTAGGGGCATACCAGGCCTTCAAAGGTAGATCATGGTGTTGCAACTAAGAGGGATGGCTTGAAAGCATGCTCAGGCTGAGGGTCTACATGCCTATTTGTACCCAGGGTGGCCCCCACGAGTGGGTGTGGTCTCATTGTTCATGCAGCTGGCTCCTACTATGAGGGTTGGAAAACCATCCCAAAAGCCACGTTTCTTGCTTTGGGGAAATAGGAGTTTTCTATTGTGCTTCAGGATCCCCCATTGGCAGGGATTCCAGCACAGGTCTGGGTACAGATGCCTGAATACCAAGGATGGGTAGAGATGATGGCCTTGGGCCATGGACGGTCTTACATGCTGGATTCAGGACCAGCCCTCTGGAAGGCTGACATGAGGTCGAGGTTCAGGCTATGTCAGATACAGAACTAGTGGCCAGGGAAGTCTATAAATCAGGATTCCCTCAAGGCATGAGTAGATTGATCCTCACGTGGGGTTCCTGGGCAGACTCACCAGGCACTTCTTTTTATGGGGAAGGCAGAATGCTGTGTTGTGGCTCCAGTATTCCCTATAAAGCGTGCTTGGGGACCAGTAGGGTGAGGATGGAATTGTAAACACAAGCTACGGTTCAATTCGGTGCCAGGCAGAAGGCAGTTTCAATGGGATGCTTCTTATGCGAGATATCCATCATGTGAGTAAGGGTGGATTTCAGATGTTTGCTCACACTGGAGTTTGTGTCTATGGTGACTGACAAATGGAGGGTTAGCATCCAGAGGCCATGTAGGATTTCCCACACTGAGGCTTGTGAGATGCTTCAAACAGCAAGGTTTATTTCTTTTTTTTAAAAGATTTTATTTATTTATTTGACAGAGAGAAATCACAAGTAGGCAGAGAGGCAGGCAGAGAGAGGAGAAAGCAGATTCCCTGCGGAGCAGAGAGCCTGATGTGGGGCTCGATCCCAGAACCCTGGGATCATGACCTGACCCGAAGGCAGAGGCTTTAACCCACTGAGCCACCCAGGCGCCCCAGCAAGGTTTATTTCTACTGGACATTTGGAGTTTGGTGTATTAGCTCCAGGGTCCTCCATCTGGAATTTTTGGGTAAAAGAGTTTTCTCGCATGGATGCCCAGAAAGCATATCTCAATGGACCATGCAGCTGAGGAACATGCCACTTTCGTTCTGGTGACTCTGGGGTGAAGAACCAAGGCCTTGAGTTGACATGGAATGTCTTGAACAGGGGTTACAATCCTGGTTTGTTACCAGGGAGATCTTAGACATTGCTGGTGGCTAAAGTGCCATTCAGGAGTCTCCTACCTTGAGGGTTTGACACAGGTCCAAGAGCACGTTTTCCTCTGGGGACAGAAAATTTTGTGCTGTGTAGCTTAGCGACCACATGTTGTATCATATGTTGGTATTCCAGAACAGGCCTCTGAGGACATGCATGAAAACCTAATTGGGGTTCCAATGAGGTCCTAGGGTCATGTGTGTTTCAATCTTCAGACTCCGGACAATTGACTTGATTTTCTGCCTAGATGTAGGGACCAAGGGTGTTTCAGACTGTGCATTTGCGTAGAGAGCAGCCTCCAATATTGGGGTGGGCTCAGGGGCCTTGCAGGTTTTTCTAATCTGGAGGGTTTGGGCAAGTGGGTCGGGCAAAGTTTCCTTTGGTATGGAAGGCAAAGTCCTGTGGTGTGGTTCCAGGGACACCATCCTGGAGGGAATGTGATCCATGTTTTGAGAGAGAAGTCTGCAAACACAAACTAGGGTTAGGGTCAGTGGCGATGTGATCACAGGCCCAGTACATAGACCTGGAGTGCAGTTTGTCAGGAACTGTAATTAGGGTGATGCGAGGCAGTAGCACAAGCTTTTATATCTGGACTCTTGTCCCGGTTGGCCTCAGAATGCAGATGTTGTCTCATGGGTACACAGGAGATTTTTCCTCTCTTAGGATCCTAGCGGCTCCCAATAGTTTGGTGGCTTTTTTTGGGAAGTGAAGAGTGCTGTTTTCCATCTTAGGGGTGACCCAAAACAGGGATTCCAGAAACAGGATCTGGGTCTTGGTCCTTGGAATATCCGAACAAAGATTAGTATTTGGGAATAGGGCCCTACCAGGCCTTCAATGCGGGATCCTGGTGGTGCAACTGAGAGGTCTTGTTTGAAAGCATGCTCAGGCTGAGGGTCACAATGCCTGTTTGTGCCCAGGGCAGCTCCCATGTGTGACCGTGGCCTCATGGGCCACGCAGCGAATTCCCACTCTGAGGGTTGGACACCCATCCCAACGACCAGGTTTCCTGCCATCGGGAAGGAGGAGTACTCTTGGGTTTCAGTTACCTCCATAGGCAGGGATTTGAGCTATGGTCTGGGGAGAGATGCCTGAATATCCAGGTTGAGTAGATGTGACGGCTTCAGGTCAGGACAGGTCCCACCTGCAGAATATGGGACCCAACTGTCTGCATGGCTGAATGGACGTCGTGGCTCAAGCTGTATCTGACAGAGCCTGAGTGCCCACGGCATCCTATGATAATATGGTTCTGTCAAGGGTCATGCAGGTGGATCCTCATGTGGGTTTTCTTGGCAGACTCACCAGGCATTTCTTTCTGTGGGACAGGCAGAATGCTGCATTGTGTCTTTAGAATTCCCTATCAAGAGACCTTGGGGACCAGGAGGGTGAGGATGGAATGGTAAACACAAACTACAGATCAATCCAGTGCCAATCAGAAGGCTTATTAGAGTTATCCAGCAACTGAGTAAGGGTGGATATCAGATATTTGCTCACACTGTAGTTTGTGTCTATGATGACTGACAAATGGAGGGGCGGCACAAGAGGCCATGGAGGATTTCCCATGCTGTCACTTGTGAGATGCTCCAAACAGAAAGGTTTGGGATAGGGGGATTTTGGTTTGTTTGCTCCAGGGTCCCCCACATGGAAAGTTTGTGTAGCAGAGCGCTCCCACGTCGATGCCTAGAAAGCACGCCTCCATGGTCCGTTGCAGCTGAGGAAATGGCAGGTTCGATCTGGAGGCTTTGGGGCTAAGTTCCAAGAAGCCTGAGTTGACATGGAGTTTCATGCTGTTGGATCACAAATCACAATGCTTGTTGGGATCCATGGAGAAGTTAGAATGTTGGTGTAGTCAGAGGGTCATTCAGGATTCTCCAACACTGTGACTTGGACACAGCTACCAAGAGCAAGGTATCCTTCTGGGGAGAGGAGGGGTTCGGTAGTGTGGCTCAGGACCCACATGTTGGAATAGAAGTTGGTATTGGGTAACAGGACCCTGGGGATAGGCAACTGAAAATCTAAGCTCTGATATTGATGAAGTCCTAGAGGCATGTCATGTTCAATCTGCTTACCCAAGGCCTTTGACTTGAATGTCTGTGTGGAGGCATGGTCTCATTGTGTGTCAGAATGCGCTTTTGGGTCCAGAGCGTTCTTCAAAATGGAGGTGTGCTCAGGGGCTTTGTACTTTGCTCCTAATCTTCAGGGTTTTGGCAACAGTGAGGATAGAGTTTCCTTCAGGATGGTAGGCACAGTTGTCTGGTGTGGCTCCACAGGCCCCGTCCTGAGAACATGTGGGCTAAGGCTTTCAAGACAGAAATCTAGAAACGCAAATTAGTGTTAGGGTGAGGTGATCACAGGCCCGATCTGCAGGCCCTGAGTGCAGCTCATATTGTGCTGAAATTAAGGTGTCGTAGAGGCGGTATCACAGGCTCTTCTGTCTGGATTGTGTGTCCAGGACAGTTGCAAAATGTAGGAGTACTTCTTGGTGACATGGGAGATTCCTTGTCTCTGGGGATTCTGCCCAGCTCCCAAGAATTTGGTGTCTCTGGGGGAAGGGAAGAATGCTGTTTTCTGTCTCAGGGGACATCCACAAGAGGGATTCCAGAGACAGATCTTTGTCCTGGGCACCTGGTAAACACGAATGAGGGTGAGGATTTTGACCTAGCAACCTGGCAGGCCCACTCTGCGGGCTCCTGGTCCAGGTACCGAGGGAGTTTATTTGAAAGTAGGCTCACACTGAGAGTCACAATGCCTCTTTGTGCCCAAGGTGGCTCCCATGAGTGGCCGTGGTCTCATGAGCCAAGTAGCTGGTTCCCACTCTGAGGTTTGGTCACCCATCTCACTATCCAGGTTTCCTGCCATCAGGAATGAGGAGTACTCTTGTGCTTAAGGTTCTCCTATAGGCAGGGATTTGACCTACGGTCTGGGGACAAATGCCTGAATACCAGGTTGAGTAGAGATGACGGCTTCAGGCCACGGCATTTCCCACCTGCAGAATACGTGGACCACTGTCTGGAGGTTGTGGTTCAGGATGTGTCAGACAGAGCCTGAGTGCCCATTGCAGCCTATGATATTAGTGTGCTGTCGAGGGACATGCAGGTGGATTCTCATGTGGGGTTTCTGGACAGAATCACCAGGCAAGTCTTCTTTTGCTGTGGTAGGCAGAATGCTGCATTGTGGCTCCGGAATTCCATATCAAGTGGGTTTGTGGATCAGGAGGTTGAGGATGGAATTGTAAACACAAGCTATGGTTAAATTCAGTGCCAAGGGGTAGGCAGCTCCAGTGTGCAGTAGCTGATTTGAGATATCCAGCACCTGACTAAGGGTGGATGTCAGATGCTTGCTCACACTGGAGTTTGTGTCTATGATGAATGACAAATGGCAGGATGGCGTCCCGAGGCCATGGAGGATTTCCCACGCTGGGGCTTGTGAAATGCTCCAAACAGCAAAGTTCCTTCTACTGGTCAGGGAGAGTCTGGTTTCTTTGTTCCAGGGTCCCCCATATGGAAAGTTCGGGTAGCAAAGCAATCTCGCATGGATGCCAGGAAAGCACAACTCCATTGACCTTTGTAGCTGAGAAACACGGCAGGTTCGTTCTGGTGCCTATAGGGTGAAGTTCCAAGAGGTCTGAGTTGACATGGAGTTTCATGCTGTTGGATCACAGTGCTGGTTTGCATCCAGGGAGACATTAGAATGTTGGGGTGGTCAGAGGCCCATGCAGGATTCTCCTGCACGGAGTCTTGGACACAGCTACCAAAAGCAACGTATCCTTCTGGGCACAGGAGAGGTTCTGTTGTGTGGTGCAGCGACCACATGTTGGAATATAAGTTGGTATTGGAGAATAGGTCTCTGGCGACAGGCACCTGAAAACCTAAGCTCGGGTATAGATGAAGTCCTAGAGGCCTGTCAGGTTCTATCTTCTGACTCAGGGCCATTGACTTGGATGTCTTGGACCTGGAGGCACGTCCTCATTGTGTGACAGAATGTGCATTTGGGCTTTCAGGATAGGGGGACAAGAAGGCAGAGTTGTAGGAGGTGGCGCCTTTTCAGCCGGTACCCCCAAAGTAAACTGATTACCTACCAAAGAACTCCATTCACCCATGAAATCAGCGTGAGATCAGAATTATACACGTCTGGATCTCTACAGGGGCAGAAGATGCCAGTGGGCAGGTAAAGCAGAGGGGGAAGGTGGACTGATATCAGAAGATAAACAAAAGGGGGAGGGAACCACCAGAGGCAGCCAGTTGGAAAGTAATACCCCAATACGAGTGAGAGTGCCCTGCATCTGGGGACCAGCATTAACTTGGAGACTGGTTGAAAGCTCTCCAAAAGAGCAAAGGATCACGGGGGGAAATTGTGGGAATCAGGGCAGCTAGGGACAGGGGCTTAAGTCCCAGGTCCCAGGACAGCCTCCCTGGTGCTGAGGCAGAGAAAGTGCGGTGAAGAAACCAGGTATTGGTCCCTAGGCCACCAGCGCACCCGAGAATGCATGGGTTCTGGCTCCTGTGAGGGGATGGGAGCCACACGGGTAAGCAGAATGCGCAAGACCTACTACAAAGCCTGAGATATGCACGCACGTCCCTCATGCTCCCCTGAGAGAGTTACAAAGGCCCGGCCGGCGCTCTTTGACCCGTGCCATTGTTTCAAAGCCTAAGCTGCGCGCCCCAAACTCTCCCCTGACAAAGGTGCGCAAAAGCTCAGCCTGGTGCACTCGGACCTGCGCCCCGTTCTCAGTGCCTGAGATGCAAGCGTGACCCAAAGCCGCCCCTGAAAGAGGTGTGCACAAGCAGGGCACTCTTAGACCCAGCAAGACCAGGCACTCCCGGCCAGGGCCAGCGGGATAATCTCAGTGTGCGATTGCTGCTTGGAACCTCTCTGGCAGATGGGAGCTCCCAGACAGCCGCCACTGCCTTGGCTTTGGGTACAAGCAAAAATTCTGGGCCCCCAGGGTCTGCATCTTGGAACCCACTCTGCCAGTGGCCAAGGGGGAACTTACTTAGGCTCTGCACCCAGACTGAGGCTTCTCTCTGAGAGGGAGATCAGGGTGTGGTTTGTTTTCCTCTAAAACTACAAAAACCATCAAAGGTGGTAAAGTTGAGAGAAAAAAAAGTGAACAAACATAAAAACCGCCAGAGAACAAAAGCCTGAAAAAAACCAGTTACCTCAGAGCCCACCCCCTTGAGGGGGGCGGGAGGACTTAACTCAAAAAACATCATTGACTGACAACCCACGTGGCAGGCCCGTTCCCCCAGAAAACAAACCAAGAAAAAAAAAAGGACTACAAGAGAACAACCACTACATCATAGGAAAACTTGTATTGTTCACTCGTTCCCACTATTCTGGTTCATTTTTTTTCTCTTTTTTACACATAGGTAATTTTTTTAACATATGTACCATCACAGTGAGTTGTACAGTACATCAAATTCCATAATACCCTTCTAATATAAACTTTTTGATACATACACCTATGTTTTTCTTTTGCATTTTTATATTTTGAATTCTTTTTTTTTAATTTTAGTTTAGTTTAATCTTGTTTATTCCTTTTTATTTTTATCCTCTAATATTCATATAGAGTTAAACTTCAAAGTAATCCCCTTTCCCCAATCAATACTACCCCTATAGGTAAACCAATTTTTAATCCCCTTTATCTTAGGAAAGTTGAGTCCTTTAACAAAGATATCAAGATACATCCAGGAAGAATCAAAACAACCTTCCTCGCACACACTGAGAATTTATAAGAACTCTTCCATCTTCTTCTTCCACAACTGTTTCTGTGTTTTTGTGTTTGTCCTGATAGCATATAAATCTGACACTTGGGGCTCTTTTTGATGAGGTTCATTCTTTATTTGCATATATATTTTTTTCTCTTGTCATATACTTGTATCAGTCTTTTTGTTTCTTTTTGTTTTTCTACTTCATAAATCTTACCTTGGGGCCCATCTGGGCTGAACATTCTCTTTCATTTTTCCTTTCTTTCCTGTCTCTCTCTCTCTCTCTCCTTTTTTTTTTCTTTTTCTTTTCCTTAGTCTGTCGTTTGGGTGGGGAATCCTGAATGCTCAGAAGTGTTCCAGGGTACACCTTGACTGCACCACAGTTGATACATCCAGCTACATCTTTTCAGTCATCTCCCATCAAAATGACTAAGAGGAGGAATTCCCAACAGAAGAAAAATACAGAGGATGGACCTTCTTCAAAAGAGCTAACGGCTATCAACATAGACAATATGTCGGAAAGAGAATTCAGGCTAACAATTATCCAGGAAATAGCTAGGTTGGAGAAAGCCATGGATGACCAAATGGAGTCGATTAGGGCCAAACTGAAAGCGACCAGACAGGATGTTCACAATGTTAGGGCGGAGCTTAAAGCCACCAGGGAGGAGGATTACAATGCTCTCAATGAGTTCCAATCTAATCTAAACTCTCTCAAAGATAGGGTAACTGAGACAGAAGATAGAATTAGTGATCTGGAGGACAAACAGAGAGAAAGGATCAGGAGGAAGTCTGGAACAAACAGCTTAGAAACCACAAAAATAGAATCAGGGAAATAAATGATGCCATGAAGCATTCCAACATCAAAATTATTGGAATCCCTGAAGGGGAGGAGAAAGGAAGAAGTCTAGAAGATATAGTGGAACAAGTCCTTCATGAAAATTTTCCCAATCTCGTGAATGGAACCAGCGTTCATGTACTAGAGGCTGAACGGTCTCCACCCAAGATTATACATTCCAAAAAAATCAAAACAACTGATAGTCAAATTGAGAAATTATAATTGTAGTTATAATCTCTTGAAAGCTGCCAGGGCAAAGAGGCTCCTTACATACAGAGGGAAGCCCATCAGAATAACGTCAGACCTCTCCACATAGACCTGGCAAGCCAGAAATGGCTGGCAAGATATAATCAGGGCACTAAATGAGAAGAACATGCAGCCAAGAATAGTTTATCCAGCAACACTTACATTCAAAATGGATGGAGAGATAAAGAATTTTCAAGACTGGCAAGGCTTAAAAGACTATGCAATCCCCAAGTTGACACTGCAGGAAATATTAAGGAGGGTTCTATAAAAGAGGAAAAATCCTTAGAATAACATTGAACAGAAATATAGAGACAGTCTACAGAAAGAAAGACTTCAAAGGTAACTCGATGTCAATAAAAATGTATCTATCAATAATCACTCTCAATGTGTATGGCCTAAATGCGCCCATGAAATGGCACAGGGTTGCAGATTGGATAAAACGACAGGACCCATCCATATGTTGTCTACAAGAGACCCATTTTGAACCTAAAGATACACACAGACTGAAAGTGAAGGGGTGGAGAAGCATCTTTCATGCCAATGGGACTCAAAAGAAGGCTGGGGTAGTGATTCTCATCTCAAATTAGATTTTAAACTAAAGACTGTAGTCAGAGATACAGATGGACACTACATAATCCTTAAAGGGACTATCCACCAAGATGATATAACTAATGTAAATATCTATGCTCCCAATATGGGAGCAGCCAATTACTTAAGAAAACTGTTAATCAGGATAAAGAGTCATATTGATATGAATACACTAATCGTAGGAGATCTTAACACACCTCTCTCAGAAATAGACAGATCATCAAAGCAGAAAATCAATAAAGAAACACGAGCATTGAATGACACATTGGACCAGATGGACCTCATAGATATATATAGAACATTCCACCCTAAAACAACAGAATACTCATTCTTCTCAAGTGCACATGGAAACTTCTCCAGAATAGACCACATACTTGGTCACAAATCAGGACTCAACCAATAGCAAAAGACTGAGATTATTCCCTGCATATTCTCAGATCACAGTTTTTTGAACCTGGAGCTCAATCACAAGGAAAAGTTCAGAAGGTACACAGCACCTGGAAGCTAAAGACCACCATGCTTAAGAATGCGTGGATCAACCAGGATATCAAAGAACTGAAACAATTCATGGAAACCAATGAGAATAAAGACACTTCTGTCCAAAACCTATGGGATACAGCAAAGGCGGTACTAAGGGGGAAATACATAGCCATCCAAGCCTCCCTCAAAAAAATTGAAAAATCCAGAATACACCAGCTGTCTCTACACCTTAAAGGACTGGAGAATCAACAACAAATCAAACCAACTCCACACATAAGAAGGGAAATCATCAAGATTAGAGCTGAGATGAATGAGGTAGAAACCAGAGATACAGTAGAATGTATCAATGAATCTAGAAGCTGTTTTTTTGAAAGAATCAATAAGATCGATAAACCATTGGCCTCACTAATTCAAAAGAAAAGAGAGAAAGCCCAAATTCATAAAATTATGAATGAAAAGGGAGAGATCACAAGGAACACCAAGGAAGTAGAAACAATCATCAGAACTTATTTTCAACAGTTATATTCCAATAAGCTTAGGAACCTAGATGAAATGAATGCATTCCTGGAAAACTATAAACTACCAAAATTGAACCAGGAAGAAATCGACAACCTAAACAGACTGATATCTAATAACGAGATTGACGCAGTGATCAAAACTCTCCCAAAAAACAAGAGCCCAGGACCTGACGGATTCCCTGGGGAATTCTACCAAACTTTCAAAGAATAAATAACACCTATTCTCCTGAAGTTGTTTCAAAAAATTGAAGCAGGAGGAAAACTTCCAGACTCATTCTATGAAGCCAGCATTACCCTGATCCCCAAACCAGGCAAAGACCCTACCAAAAAGGAGAATTTTAGACCAATATCACTGATGAATATGGATGCTAAGATTCTCAACAAAATCCTAGCCAACAGGATCCAACTGAACATTAAAAAGATTATCCACCATGATCAGGTGGGATTCATCCCTGGGCTACAAGGATGGTTCAACATTCACAAATCAATCAATGTGATACAACAAATTAATATGGTCCTCTCAATTGATGCAGAAAAAGCATTTGACAAAATCCAGCATCCGTTCCTGAATAAAACGCTTCAAAGTATAGGGATAGAGGGAACATTCCTGAACCTCATCAAATCTATCTATGAAAGACCCACAGCAAATATCATCCTCAATGGGAAAAAGCTTGCAGCCTTCCCGTTGAGATCAGGAACAAGACAAGGATGTCCACTTTCACCACTCTTGTTCAACATAGTATTAGAAGTCCTAGCAACAGCAATCAGACAACAAAGAGAAATAAAAGGTATCCAAATTGGTAATGAATAAATCAAACTCTCTCTCTTCGCAGATGACATGATTCTTTATATGGAAAACCCAAAAGATTCCACCCCCAAACTACTAGAACTCATACAGCAATTCAGCAACGTGGCAGGATACAAAGTCAATGTGCAGAAATCAGTGGCTTTCTTATACACTCACAATGAAAATACAGAAAGGGAAATTAGAGAATCGATTCCATTTACTATAGCACCAAGAACCGTAAGATACCTGGGAATAAACCTAACCAAATAGGTAAAGGATCTGTACTCGAGGAACTACAGAACACTCATGTAAGAAATTGAAGAAGACACAAAAAGATGGAAGACCATTCCATGCTCTTGGATTGGAAGAATAAACATTGCTAAAAAGTCTATACTGCCTAGAGAAATCTAGACTTTTAATGCCATTCTGATCAAAATTTCACCAGTATTCTTCAAAGAGCTGGAGCAAATAATCCAAAAATTTGTATGGAATCAGAAGAGACCCCCAATCACTAAGGAAATGTTGAAAAACAAAAATAAATCTGGGGGCATCATGTTACCTGATTTCAAGCTTTATTACAAAGCTGTGATCACCAAGACAGCATGGTACTGGCATAAAAACAGACACATAGACCAGTGGAACAGAGTAGACAACCCAGATGGACCCTCAACTCTATGGTCAATTTATCTTCGACAAAACTGAAAAAAAATACAGTGGAAAAAAGACAGTATCTTCAATAAATGGTGCTGGGAAAACTGAACAGTTATAAGTAGAAGAATGAAACTCGACCATTCTCCTACACCATACACAAAGATAAACTCAAAATGGATAAAAGACATCAATGTGAGACAGGAATCCTTCAGAATCCTAGAGCACATAGGCAGTAATCTCTTCGATATCAGCCACAGCAACTTCTTTCATGATATGTCTCCAAAAGCAAAGGAGACAAAAGCAAAAATAAACTTTTGGGACTTCATCAAAATCAAAAGCTTCTGCAGAGCAAAGGAACAGTCAAGAAAACAAAGAGGCTACCCACAGGATGGGAGAAGACATTTTCAAATGACAGTACAGACAAAAGGTTGATATTCAGGATCTATAATGAACTCCTCAAACTCAACACACACGAAACAGGAAAACATATCAAAAAATGGGCAGAAGATATGAACAGACACTTCTCCAATCAAGACATACAAATGGCTATCAGACACATGAAAAAATTTTCATCATCACTAGCCTTCAGGGAGACTCAAATTAAATGCTCATCATCATTAGCCCTCAGGGAGATTCAAATTAAAACCACATTGAGATATCACCTTACACCAGTTAGAATGGCCAAAATTAACAAAACAGGAAACAACATGTGTTGGAGAGGATGTGGAGAAAGGGGAACCCTCTTACACTGTTGGTGGGAATGCAAGTTGGTGCAGCCTCTTTGGAGAACAGTTTGGAGATTCCTCAAGAAATTAAAAATAGAGCTTCCCTACGACCCTGCAATTGCACTCCTGGGTATTTACCCCAAAGATACAGATGTCGTGAAAAGAAGGGCCATCTGTACCCCAATGTTTATAGCAGCAATGGCCACAGTCGCCAAACTATGGAAAGAACCAAGATGCCCTTCAACGGATGAATGGATAAGGAAGATGTGGTCCATATACACTATGGAGTATTATGCCTCCATCAGAAAGGACGAATATCCAACTTTTGTAGCAACATGGACGGGACTGGAAGAGATTATGCTGAGTGAAATCAGTCAAGCAGAGAGAGTCAATTATCATATGGTTTCACTCATTTGTGGAGCATAACCAATAGCATGGAGGACAAGGGGCGTTAGAGAGTAGTAGGGAATTTGGGTAAATTGGAAGGGGAGGTGAACCATGAGAGACTATGGACTCTGAAAAACAGTCTGAGGGGTCTGAAGTGGCGGGGGGGGGTGGGAGGTTGGGGTACCAGGTGGTGGGTATTATAGAGGGCACAGCTTGCATGGAGCACTGGGTGTGGTGAAAAAATAATGAATACTGTTTTTCTGAAAATAAATAAATTGGGAAAAAAAAAACTATATTGAGATATCACCTTACACCAGTTAGAATGGCCAAAATTAACAAAACAGGAAACAACATGTGTTGGAGAAGATGTGGAGAAAGTGGAACCCTCTTACACTGTTGGTGGGAATGCAAATTGGTGCAGCCTCTTTGGAGAACAGTGTGGAGATTCCTCAAGAAATTAAAAATAAAACTTCCCTATGACCCTGCAATTGCACTCCTGGGTGTGTACCCCAAAGATACAGATGTCATGAAAAGAAGGGCTATCTGTAATCCAATGTTTATAGCAGCAATGGCCATGGTCGCCGAACTATGGAAAGAACCAAGATGCCCTTCAACAAATGAGTGGATAAGGAAGATGTGGTCCATATACACTATGGAGTATTATGCCTCCATCAGAAAGGACGAATACCCAACTTTTGTAGCAACAAGGACGGGACTGGAAGAGATTATGCTGAGTGAAATAAGTCAAGCAGAGAGAGTGCATTATCATATGGTTTCACTTATTTGTGGAGCATAACAAATATCATGGAGGACAAGGGGTGTAAGAGAGGAGAAAGGAGTTGGGGTAAATTGGAAGTGGAGGTGAATCATGAGAGACTATGGACTCTGAAAAAAAATCTGAGGGGTTTGAAGGGGCAGGGGGGTGGGAGGTTGGGGTACCAAGTGGTGGGTATTATAGAGGGCACGGATTGCATGGAGCACTAGGTGTGGTGAAAAAATAATGAATACTTTTTTCTAAAAATAAATTAATTAATTTAAAAAAAGAATGTGCATTTGGGTGCAGAGTTTTCCTTTGATTTGAGGTGGGCTCAGGGGCTTTGTACTTTGCTCCTAATTTTCAGGGTTTTGGTAACAGTGAAGGGCAGCATTTCCTTTGGTAACATACGCATACTTTTCCAGGGCTACAGAGACCCGATCTTGGAGGGCATGTGGGCCTGGGCTTTGGATACAGAAATCTGCAAACGCAAACTAGGTTTAGTGTGAGGGCCGAGGTGATCACAGGCCCGATCTGCAGGCCCTTAGGGCAGTTCATATTGTACTGAAATTAAGGAGTCATGGAGGCGGTAGTACAGGCTTTTCTGTTTGAATAGTGTGTCCAGGACGGTCACAAAATATATGGGAGTCTTCATGGGGCCATGGGAGATTCTTTGTCTCTGGGGTTTCTACCCAGCTCCCAAGAGTTTGGTGTTTCTGGGGGCAGGGAAGCTTGCTGTTTTCCGTCTCAGGGGACCGCCAAAGGAGAGTTTCCAGAGACAGTTTCTGGGTATGTGTGCCTGGAAAACACTAACTAGTGTGAGGCTTTGGCCCTAGGAACCTGGTAGGCCTGCTCTGCAGCCTCCTGGTCCAGCTACCTAGGGGGTGTGTTTGAAATCAGGCTCACGCTGAGGGTCACAATGCCTGTTTGTGCCCAGGGCGGCTCCCAAGAGTGACCGTGATCTCATGGGCCATGCAGCTGGTTCCCACTCTGAGGGTTGGATACCCATTGAAATAGCCAGTATTTCTGCCATTGGGAAGGAGGAGTACTCCTGTGCCACAATGTCCCCCATGGGCAGGAATTTGATCTACTCCTGTGCCACAATGTCCCCCATAGGCAGGAATTTATTCAGATGCCTGAATAACCAAGTTGAGTAAATGTGACATCTTCGGTCCATGGCAGGTCCCACCTGCAGTATATGAGGCCCACTGTCTAGGTGACTGACTGAATGTCATAGCTCACGCTGTGTCAGACAGAGCCTGAGTGCCCATGGCAGCCAGATATTAAGGTCCCATCGAGGGCCATGCTGGTGGATCATAATGTGGGGTTTCTGGGAAGACTCACCAGGTACTTCTTCTTTCTGTGGGGCAGGCAAAATGCTGTGTTGTGGCTCAAGAATTCCCTAGCAATAAAGTGTGTGCAAAAGGATTGTGAGGATGGAATTGTAAACACAAGCTAAGGTTAAATGCAATGACAAGCAGAAGGCAGTTCCAGTGTGCAGCGGCTGATATGAGATATCCAGCAAGTGAGTAAGTGTGGTTATAAGATGTTTGCTCACACTGGAGTTGGTGTCTATGATGACTTCCAAATGAAAGGGTGGCGTCACGAGGCCTTGGAGGATTTCCCACACTGTGACTTGTGAGATGATCCAAATAGCAATGTTTCCATCTGCTGGAGAGGTGGTGTCTGGTTTGTTTGTTACAGGGTCCACATTATGGAAAGTTTGTGTAGCAGAGCTCTCTCATGGTTGCCCGAAAGCACAACTCCATTGACCATCTCAGCTGAGGAAACTCAGCTGAGCAAACCAGCCATTGACCAAACCAGCTGAGGCAGGTTTGATCTGGTGCCTCGGAGGCGAAGTTCCAAGAGGCCTGAGTTGACATGGAATTCTATGCTTTTGGGTCACAATGATGGTTCTTATCCAGGGAGATGTTAGAATGTTGGGGTTGTCATGGGGCCATGCAGGATTCTCCTGCACTGAGTCTTGGACACAGCTACCAAGAGCAAGGTATCCTTCTGGGGACAGGTGGGGTTCTGTTGTGTGGCTCAGGGTCCACATGTTGAAATATAAGTTGGTATTGGAGAAAAGGCCTCTGGGTACAGCAGCCTAAAAACCTAAGCTAGGGTATCGATGAAGTCCTAGAGGCATGTCAGGTTCAATCTTCTAACTCAGGGCCTTTTATTTGGATGTCTGTCTGGAGGCAGGTTCTTATTGTGTATCAGAATATTCAGTTGGGTCCCGAGCGTTCTTTTAAATTGAGCTGGGCTCAGGTGCTTTGTACTTTGCTCCTAAGTTTCATGGTTTTGGCAAATGTAAAGTTCAGAGTTTTCTTTAGGAGTGTAAGCCCACTCGTCCAGTGTGGCACTAGAGGCCCATCCTGGAGGGCATGTGGGCCAGGGCTTTGGGGACAGAAATCTGCAAATGCAAACTAGGGTTAGGGTGAGGGCCAGTGTGATCATAGGCCAAATCTAAAGGGCGTTAGTGCACCTCATAGTGTACTGAAATTAAGGTGCCATGGAGAACATAGCGCTGGCTTTTCTGTCTTAACTGTGTGTCTAGGACAGTCGCAATATGTAGGGGAATCTTCATGGGGCCATGGGAGATTCTTAGACTCTGGGGATTCTGCCTAGATCCCTAGAGTTTGGTGTCTCTGGTGGAAGGGAAGACTGCTGTTTTCTGTCTCAGAGGACCCCCAAAAGAGGGATTCCAGAGACAGGTTCTGGGACTGGGCGTCTGGAATACATTGAGGGTAAGGATTTGGGTCTAGGGACTTGGCAGACCTGTCCTGTGTGCTCCTGGTCCAGCTACCTAGGCGGTTTGTTTGAAAGCAGGCGCACGCTGAGGGTCACAATGCCTGTTTGTGCCCAGGGCAGCTCCCATAAGTGGCTGTGGTCTCATGGGACATGCAGCTGGTTCCCATTCTGAGGGTTGGACACCCATCTCAATAGCCAGGATTCCTGCCATCGGGTAGGAGGAGTACTCCTATGCTTCAGGTTTCCCCATAAGCAGGGATTTGAGCTGTGGTCTGGGGAGAGATGCCTGAATATCCAGGTCGCGTAGATGTGACGGCTTTGGGCCACAAGAGGTACCACCTGCAGGATATGGAGCAAACTGTGTGGCTGCTGGGAGGTCGTGGACTGGAGTCTGTGTCAGACTGAACCTGAGTGCCCATGGCGAACTATGATATTAGGGTGCCGTTGGGGGCCATGCAGGTGGGTCCCCATGTGGGTTTTCTGGGCAGACTCACCACGCACTTCTTCTGTCTGTGGGGGTAGTCAGAATGCTGCGTTTTGGCTCCAGAATTCCCAGTCAAGAAGGCTTGGTGATGAGGAGGGTGAGAATAAAATTGTAAATACAACCTACAGTTAAATTCAGTGCCAAGCGGAAGGCAATTCAAGTGTGAAGAGGCTGATTCAAAATACCAGCAGCTGAGTAAGATCAGATGTAAGATGCTTGCTTACACTGGAATTTATGTCTATGTTGGCCACTAAATGGAGGGGTGGCATCACGAGGCCATGGAGGATTTCCCACACTGGGGCTTGTGAGATGCTCCAAACAGCAAGGATTCCTTGTACTGGACAGGGCGAGTCTGGTTTGTTTGCTCCAGTGTCTCCCATATGGAAAGTTTGGGTAGCAGAGCTTTCCAAAATGGAGGCCTGGAAAGCACACCTCCATTTACCATTGCAGATGAGGAACATGGCAGGTTCATTCTGGTGACTCTGGGGCGATGTTCCAAGTGGCCTGAGTTGATTGACATGGAGTTTCATGCTGCTGGCTCATAATGATGGTGTGTATCCAGGGAGATGTTAGAATGTTGGGGTGGTCAGGGGCCATGCAGGATATTCCTTCACTGAGTCTTAGACATAGCTAATAAGTGCAAGCTATCCTACTGGAGACAGGAGAGATTCTATTGTCTGTCTCATGGACCACATGTTGGAATTTAAGTTGTTATTGAAGAAAAGGCCTCTGGGGACAGGTGCCTGAAAATCTAATCTATGGTATCAATGAAGTCCTAGAGGCATGTCAGGATGAATCTTCTGACTCAGGGCCTTTGACATGGATGTCTGCCTGTAGGCAGGTGTTCATGGTGTGCCAGAATGTGCATTTCAGTCCAGAGTTTTCCTCGAAATTGGGGTAGGCTCAGTTACTTTGTATATTGCTCCTAATCTTCAGGGTTTGGGCAACAATGAAGGGAAGAGTTTCCTTCGGGAGGGTAGGCACAGTCGTCTGGTGTGGCTTCAGAGGCCCCATCCTAGAGGGTATGTGGGCCAGGGCTTTGGGGACAGAAATGTGCAAACATGAACTAGGGTTAGGGTGAGGGCTGAGGTGATCAAAGGCCCGATATGCAGGCCCTGAGGGCAGTGCATTGTGTACTGAAATGAAGGTGTCTTGGAGGCGTTAGTGAATGCGTTTTTGTCGGGATTGCATGTCCAGGACGGTCGCAAATTGTACCGGTGGCTTCATGAGGCCATGGAAGATTCTTCGTCTCTGGGGATTCTGCCCAGCTCCCAAGAATTTGGTGTCTCTGGGGGAAGGGAAGACTGCTGTTTTCTGTCTCAGGGAACACCCAAATGTCAGATTCTGGACACAGGTTCTGTGTCTGGGCGAAATGAAACACAAACTAGGGTAAGCATTTAGTACTAGGGACGTGGCAGGCATGCTTGGCGGGCTCTTGGTCTAGCTACCAAGAATGTTTGTTTCAATGCAGGCTCACACTGAGGATCACAATGCCTGCTTGTTCCCAGGGAGGCTACCAAAAGTGGCCGTGGTCTCATGGGCCTTGCAGCTATTTCCCACTTTGAGGGTTGGACACCCATCTCAACAGCCAGGTTTCCCGCCCTCTGGAATGAGGAGTACTCTTGTGCATCAGGTTCCCCCATAGTCAGGGATTTGAGCTACAGTCTGGGAGAGATTCCTGAATATCCAGGTTGATCAGATGTGAAGGATTCGGGCCAAGGCAGGTTCAACCAGCAGTTTATGGGGCCCACTGTCCGTGTGCCGGACTAGAGGTCGTGGTTCAGGCTGTGTCAGACAGATCCTGAGTGCTCTTGGTAGCCTATGATATTAGGGTGCCTTCCAGGGTCAGGCAGGTGGATCCTCATATGGGGTTTCTGGGCAGTCTCACCAGGCACTTCTTCTTTGTGTGGGGCATGAAGAATGCTGTGTTGTGGCTCCAGAATTCCCTATCAAGACGGCTTTGGGACCAGGATGGTGAGGATGGAATGTACAGTTAAATTTAGTGCCAAGCAGAAGGCAGTTCCAGTGAGTAGTGGCTGATTCGAGATATTCAGCACCTGAGTACAGCAGATGACAGATGTTTGCTCACCCTGGAGTATGTTTTTAGGATGACCACCAAATGGAGGGGTGGCTTCACGAGGCCATGGAGGATTTCCCACGCTGGGGCTTGTGAGATGATCCAAACAGCAAGGTTTCCTTCTACTGGACAGGGTGAATCTGGTTTTTTTGCTCCACCGTTCTCCATATAGAAAGTTTGAGTAACAGAGCTCTCCCGCATGGATGCCTGGAAAGCACACCTCCATTGACCACTGCAGATGAGGAACATGGTATGTTCGATCTGGTGGCTGTGGGGAAAAGTTCCTTCTGGCCTGAGTTGACATGGAGTTTCATGCTGTTGGATTACAATGCTGGTTTGTATCCAGGGAGATATTAGGATATTGGGATGGTCAGGGGCCATGTAGGTTTCTCCTACATGAGTCTTAGACAAAGCTACCAAGAGCAAGGTATCCTTCTGGGGACAGGAGGGTTTATATAGCATGGCTCAGGGACCACATGTTGGTATATAAGTTGGTATTGGAGAACAGACCTCTGGGGTTGGCACCTGAAAATCTAATTTAGGGTATCAATGAAGTCCTAGGGGCATGTCAGGTCAAATCTTCTGAATCAGGGCCTTTGACTTAGATGTCTGCCTGGAGGCAGGTGCTCATTGTGTGTCAGAATGCTCATTTCAGTTCAGCACATACTTGGAAATTGACATGGGCTCAGGGGCATTTACTTTGCTCTTAATCTTCAGGGTTTGGGCAACAGTGAAGTGTAGAGTCTCCTTAGGGAGGGTAGGCACAATCATCTGGTGTTGCACCAGAGTCCCATTCTGGAGGGCAAGTGGGCCAGGGCTTTGGGGACAGATCTGCAAATGCGAACGAGGGTTGGGGTGAGGGCCGAGGTGATCCCAGGCCCGATCTGCAGGCCCTGAGGGCAGCTCATAGTGTACTGAAATTAAGGTGTCATGGAGACAGTAGTGAAGGCTATTTTGTCTGGATTCTGTGTCCAGGATGGTCGCAAAATATAGCAGTGGCTTCATGGGGCCATGGGAGATTTTTCATCTCTGGGTATTCTGCCCAGTTCCTAAGTGTTTGGTATCTCTGGGGGAAGGGAAGACTGCTATATTCAGTCTCAGGGGAACCGGAAAAGAGAGATTCCGGGGACAGTTTCTGGGTCTGGGTGCCTGGATAACACCAACGAGGGAGAGGATTTGGCTGTAGCAACCTGGTAGGCCTGCTCTGTGGACTCCTGGTGAAGCTAATGAGGGGGTTTGTTTGAAAGCATGCTCACGCTGAGGGTCACAATGCCTGTTTGTGCCCATGGCGGCTCCCATGAGTGATCATGGTCTCAAGACCCAGTGCAGCTGGTTCGCACTCTGAGGGTTGGATACCCATTTCACGGGCCAGATTTCCTGCCATTGGGAAGAAGGAGAACACTTGTGCCTCAAGTTCGGCCATAGGAAGGGCTTTGAGCTAAGTTCTGGGGACAGGTGCCTGAATAACCAGGTTGAGCAGAGATGATGTATTCGGGCCACGGCAGGTCCCACCTGCAGGATATGGGGCCCAATGTCTAGGTGGCTGACTGGAGGTCGTAGATCAGGCTATGTCAGACAGAGCTTTAGTGCCCATGGTGGCCTATGATATTAGGGCATTGTTGAGGGCCATGCAGGTGGATCCTCATGTGGGGGATCTGGGCAGACTCACCAGGCACTTTTTCTTTCTCTGTGGCAGGCAAAATGCTGCGTTGTGCCCCCAGAATTCCCTATTAAGAGGTCTTGGGGACAAGTAGGGTGAGGATGGAATTGTAAACACAGGCTACAGTTAAATTCAGTGCCAATTGGAAGGCAGTTCCAATGTGCAGTGGCTGATTTGAGAGATTCAGCACCTTAGTCAGGGCAGTTGTACAATGTTTGCTCACAGTGGACTTTGTGTCTATGATGACCGACAAATGGAGGGGTGGCATCAAAAGGCCATGGAGGATTTCCCATGCTGATGCTTGTGAGATGCTCCTAAGAGCAAGGTTTCCTTCTACTAGACAGGTGGAATCTGATTTGTTTGCTCCAGGGTCCCCCATGTGGAAATTCTAGGTAGCAAAGCTCTCTGACATGGATACCTGGAAAGCACACCTCCATTCTCCATTGCATCTGAGGAACATGGCAGGTTCATTCTGGTGGCTCTGGTGAGAAGTACAAAGGACGATGAGTTAACATGGAATCTCTTTCAGATGGGTCACACTGATGGTTTGTTAACAGGGAAATCTTAGAATGTGCTGGTGGCTAAGGTGTGGTTCAGGATTCTCCTCTTTTGAGATTTTGGCACAGGTCGAAGAGTACGGTTTCCTTCTGGGGACAGGAAATATTCTGTTGTGTGGCTCAGGGACCACCTGTTGTATCATAAGTTGGTATTCCAGAATAGGCCCCTGAGGACAGATGCCTGAAAACCTAATCAAGGGTTCCAATGAGGTCCAAGGGCATGTCAGGTTCAATCTTCTGACTCAGGACCATTAATGTGGCTGTCTAGCTGAATGTAGCTGATCAGGGTGTTTCAGACTGTGCATTTGCGTCCAGAGCGGCCGCCAAAATTGGGGTGGGCTCAGGGGCCTTGCAGGTTTCTCTTAATCTGTAAGGTTTGGGCAACTGTGATAGGCATAGTTTCCTTGGGGAATGCAGCCACATTTCTGTGGTGCACCTCAAGTGACCCCATCCTGGAAGGCATGTGAGCCATGGTTTTGAGAGAGAAGTCTGCAAACACAAATTGGGTTCGGGTTAGTTGCAAGGTGATCACAGGCCAAATGCATAGACCTGGGGGTCAGCTTGTCAGGAACTGTAATTAGAGTGACTGGAAGATGGTAGCACATACTTTTCTACCTGGATTGTGTGTCCAGAATGACCTCGGAATGTAGGTGAGGTCTCATGGGTCCATGTGAGACTTTTCCTCTCTAAGGATCCTGGCGGCTCTCCTTAGTTTAGTGGCTTTTTTGGGGGAAGATAAGAGTGCTGTTTTCCATCCTAGAGGTGCCCCAAATCAGAGATTCCAGAGCCAGGTTCTGGGTCTGGGCTCCTGGGAAATCCCACCAAGGGTTAGGATTTGGGCCTAGGGACATACCAGGCCTGCAATGCGGGAACCTTGTGGTGGAATTGAGAGGATTTGTTTGAAAGCATACTAGGGTGAGGGTCACAATGCCTGTTTGTGCTCTGGGCAGCCCTCAGGAGTTGGCATGGTCACACTGGCCATGTGCCTTGCTCCCACTTTGAGGGCTGGACACCCATCCAAACAGCCAGGTTTCCTTCCATGGGGAAGGAGAAGTACTCTATAGTGCTTCAGGTTCCCCCATTGGAAGGGTTTCAGCAAAGTCTGGCAAAAGGTGCCAGAATACCAAGTATGGGTAGAAGTGACGGACTTGGCCATGGCCAGTCCCACATGCTAGATATGGGTCCCGCTCTCTTGATTACTGGAACCAGGTCGGGGCTCAGACAACACTAGTGGCCAGGGCAGTCTATAAATCGGGGTTCCCTGCAGGGCCAAGCAGATTGATCCACAGGTGGGGATTCTGGACAGACTCAGCAGGCACTTATTCTTTCTATGGGGAAGGCAGAATGCTGCATTGTGGCTCCAGAATTCAATATCAAGAGGACTTGGGGAGCAGTAGGTTGAGGATGGATTTGTAAACACAAGCTACTGTACAATTCAGTGCCAAGTGGAACACAGTTCCAATGTGGAGCATCTTTTTCAAGATATCCAGCACCTGATTAAGGGCAGATGTCAGATGTTTGATCACACTAGAGTTTTTGTCTATGATGACCAACAAATGGAGGGGTGGCGTCAAAAGCCCATGGAGGATTTCCCACGTTGAGGCTTGTGAGATGCTCCAAACAGCAAGGTTTCCTTCTACTGGACAGGTGGAGTCTGGTTTGTTGGCTCCACGGTACCCCTTGTGGAATGTTTGGGTAGCAGAGTTCTTCGGCATGGATGCCTGGAAAGGACACCTCCATTGACCACTGCAGCTGAGGAACATGTCAGGTTCATTCTGGTGACTCTGGGGCAAAGTACCACAGACTTGAGTTGACATGGAATGTCTTGCACATGGGTCACAATGCTGGTTTGTTACCAGGGAGATCTTAAAATGTGCTGTTGGCAAAGGGGCCTTGCAGGATTCTCCTACTCTGAGCGTAGGAGACACAGGTCCAAGAGCATGGTTTGCTTCAGGGGACAGGAGTTGTTCTGTTGTGTGGCTCAGGGACCACATGTTGTATCATAAGTTTTATTCCAGAATAGGCCTCTGAGGACAGATTCCTGAAAAACTACTGGAGGGTTCCAATGAGGTCCTAGGGGCATGTCTGGTTCAATATTCTGACTCAGGACGTTGACTTGAGTATCTGCCTGGACGTAGGGAATCAGGGTGTTTCAGGGTGCACATTTGTGTGCAGAGTGTCCTCCAATATTGGGGTGGGCTCAGGGACCTTGCAGGTTTCTCCAAATCTAGAGGTTTTGGGCAACTGTGATGGGCAACGTTTCCTTGGGAATGGCAGGCACAGTCCTGTGGTGTGGCTCTAAAGACGAGATCCTGGAGGGCATGGGAACCATGGTTTGCGAGAGATGTCTGCAAAGGAAAACTTGGGTTAGAATTAGTGTCGAGGCGACCGCAGGCCCAGTGCATAGACCTGGAGAGCAGCTCATCAGGTACTGTAAAGAGGGAGACACGAATGTGGTAGCACAGGCTATTATATCTGGATTGTGTGTCCCGGATGGCTTTGGAATGCAGATGTTGTGTCATGGATACATGGGAGATTTTTCCTCTCTAATGATTCTAGAGACTCCCAATAGTTTGGTGGCATTTTCGTGGAAGGGAAAAGTGCTTTTTTCCATATTAGGGGTGCCTAAAAACAGGGATTCCAGAGACGGGCTCTGGGTCTGGGTGCCTGGAATATCCCACCAAGTGTTAGTATTTGGGACTAGGGGAGTACCAGGCATGCAATGCAGTATCCTCGTGTTTCAACTGAGAGGGCTTGTTTGAATGCATGCTCAGGCTTCGGAGCACAATGTCTGTTTGTGCCCAGGGTGGCTCCCATGAGTGACCGTGGTCTCATGGGCCATGCAGCTGGTTCCCACTCTGAGGGTTGGACACCCATCTCAACAGCCAGGTTTCCTGCCATCGGGAAAGAGGAGTACTCATGTGCTTTAGGTTCCCCTGTAGGCAGGGATTTGAACTACGGTCTGGGAAAGATGCCTGAATACCCATGTTGGGTAGAGATGTTGGTTTTGGGCTATGGCAGGTCCCACCGGCAGGATATGGGGCCCACTGTCTGAGTGGCCATCTGGAGGTCATAGCTCAGGCTGTGTCAGACTGAGTCTGAGTGCCCATAGCAGCCTATGATATTAAGGTGTTGTCAAGGGCCAAGCAGGTGGATCCTCATGTGGGATTTCACACAGACTCAACAGGCACATCTTCTTTCTTTGTGGTAGGCAGAATGCTGCATTGTGGCTCTAAAGTTCCCTATCAAGAGGGTTTGGGGACGAGGAGGATGAAGATGGAATTGTAAACACAATCTAGGTTCAATTCAGTGCCAAGCAGAAGGCAGTTCCAGTGTGCAGTGGCTGATGCGAGGTATCTAGGACCTGAGTAAGGGCGGATGTCAGATGCTTGCTCACACTGGACTTTGTGTCTATGATGATCGCAAAATGGAGGGGTGGCTTCACGAGGTCATGGAGGATTTCCTACCCTGGGGCTTGTGAGATGCTCCAAATAACAAGGTTTCTTTCTACTGGACAAGGGGAGTCTGGTTTGTTTGCTCCAGTGTCTCCCATATGGAAAGTTGGTGCAGAGCTCTCGTGCATGGATGCCTGAAAAGCACAACTCCATTGACCACTGCATCTGAGGAACATGGCAGGTTCGATCTGGTGGCTCTGGGGTGAAGTTCCAAGCGACCTGAGTGACATGGAGTTTCATGCTGTTGGATCACAATGCTGGTTTGTATGCAGGGAGCATTAGAATGTTGGGGAGGTCAGGGGCCATGCAGGATTCTCCTACACTGAGTCATGGACACAGCTACCAAGATCAAGGGATCCTTCTGGGGACAGCAGGGGTTCTGTTGTGTGTCTCAAGGACCACATGTTGGAATGTAAGTTAGTATTGGAGAACAGGCATCCACTCAGGTGCCTAAACATCTAAACTAGGGTATCAATGAAGTCCTATACTCATGGCATGTTCAAACTTCTGACTCAGGGCCTTTAACTTGGATGCCAGCCTGGAGTCAGAGGCTCATTGTGTGTCAGAATGCACATTTGGGTCCAGAACCTTCTTCAAAATTGAGTTGAGCTCAGGAGATTTTTACTTTGCTCCTAATCCTTAGGGTTTGGGCAACCATGAAGGGCAGAGTATGCTTCAGGAGCGTAGGGAAAGTCGTCTGGTGTGGCAACAGAGGCACCATCCTGGAGGGCATGTGGGTCAGCGCTTTGGAGAGAGAAATCTGCAAACTAGGGTTAGAGTGAGGGCCGAGGTGATCACAGACCCGATCTGCAGGCCCTGAGGGAAGCTCATAGAGTACTTAAATTAAGGTGTCATGGAGGTGCTAGAGTAGGCTTTTTTGTCAGGTGTGTGTCCAGGATGGGCGTAAAAGGTAGGGGTGACTTCATGAGGCCATGGGAAATTCTTCGTCTCTGGGGATTCTGCTCAGCTCCCAAGAGTTTGGTGTCTCTGGGGGAAGGGAAGACTTTGTTTTCCTTCCCGAGGACACCCAAAGAGGGATTCCAGAGACAGGTTCTGCATCTGGGTGCCTGGAAAACATGAACGAGGGTGATGGTTTGGCCCTAGTGACCTGGCAGTCCCACACTGTGGGCTCCTGATCCAGCTACCGAGGGTTTTGTTTGAAAAGAAGCTCACGCTGAGGATCACAATGCCTATTTGTATCCAGGGAGTCTTCCATGTGTAACCGTCTCATGGGCCATGCAGCTGGTTCCCACTCAGAGGGTTGGGAAGGAGGAGTACTCTTGTGTGTCAGGTTCCCCCATAGTCATGGATTTGAGCTACGGTCTGGGACAGAGGCCTAAATATCCAGGTTGAGTAGAGATGTTGGTTTTGGGCCACAGGAAGTCACACCTGCAGGAAAGGGGGGCCACTGTCTGGGTGGCTCACTGGAGGTCGTGGCTCAGGCTGTGTCATACAGAGCCTTGGTGCCCATGGAAACCTATGATATTACAGTGTCATCGAGGGCCATATAGGTAGATCCTCATATGGGGTTTCCAGGAAGATGCAGCAGGCACTTCTTCTTTCAACGGAGCAGGCGGAATGCTGCGTTATGACTCCAGAATTCCCTGTTAAGAGCGCTTTTGGACCACGAGGGTGAGGATGGAATTGTAAACACAAGCTACTGTACAGTTCAGTGCCAAGCGGAAGGCAGTTCCAGTGTGCAGTGGCTGATTCAAGCTATCCAGCACCTGAGTAAGGGCGGCTGTCAGATGTTTGCTCACACTGGAGTTTCTGTCTATGTTGATGGACAAATGGTGGGGTGGCGTCTAGAGGCCATGGAGGATTTCCCACTCTGTGGCTTGTGATATGCTGTTTGGAACATCCTGTCCAGAAGGAAACCTTCTACTGGACAGGAGGAGTCTTGTTTGTTTGCTCCAGTGTCCCCCATATGGAAAGTTTGGGTAGCAGAGCTCTCCTGCATAGATGCCTCGAAAGCACACCTCCACTGACCATTGCAGCTAAGGAACATGGCACGTTCTACCTAGTGGCTCTGGGAAGAAGTTTATAGCGGGCTGAGTTGACATGGAGTTTTATGCTATTGGATCACAATGCTTGTTTGTATCCAGGGAGATGTTAGAATGTTGGGGTGGTCAGGGGCCCATGCAGGATTCTCCTACACTGAGTCTTGGACACAATTACCAAGAGTAATGTATCCTTCCAGGGACAGCAGGGGTTCTGTTGTGTGGCTCAAGGACCACATGTTGTAATATAACTTGGCAGAGGAGAACAGGCCTCTGGGGACAGGCGCCTAAAAATCTAAACTAGGGTATCGATGAAATCCTATAGTCATGCCAGGTTCAAACTTTTGACTCAGGGTCTTTGACTTGGATGTCTGCCTGGAGCCAGGGGCTCACTGTGTGTCAGAATGCGCCCTTGGGTCCAGAGTTTTCATCGGAATTGAGGTGGGCTCACGGGCTTTGTACTTTGCTCCTAATCTTCAGGGTTTGATCAGCAGTGAAGGGCAGAGTTTCCTTTGGGTGTGTAGGCACAGTCGTCTGGTGTGTCTCCAGAGGCCCCATCCTAATGGACATGTGGGCCAGGGCTTTGGGACAGAAATCTGCAAACGTGAACTAAGTTTAGTTTGAGGGCTGAGGTGATCACAGGCCCGATCTGGAGGCCCTGTGGGAAGATCAGAGTGTACTGAAGTTCAGGTATCATGAAGGCGGTAGTGCAGGCTTTTCTGTCTGCATTGTTTGTCCCAGACTTTTGCAAAATGTAGGGGTGGCTTCATAGGGCCATGGTAGATACTTCGGCTCTGGGGATTCTACTCAGCTCCCAAGAGTTTGTTGTCTCTGGGAAAAGGGAACACTGCTGTTTTCCGTCACAGGGAACCCCCAAAAGAGGGATTCCAAAGACAGTTTCTGGGTGTGGTCGCCTTGAAAACACCTACAATGGTGAGTGTTAGGCCCTAGGGTGGTAGGCACACTCTGGGGGCTCCTGGTCCAGCTACAGAAGGTTTTTGTTTGAAAGCAGCCTCACGCTGAGGGTAACAATGCAAGTTTTTTTTCCAGAGTGGTGCCCATGAGAGGCCTTGGTCTCATGGGCCATGCAGCTGGTTCTCGCTCTGAGGGTTGGACACCTATCACAACAGTCAGCCTTCCTGCTTTCGGGAAGGAGGAGTACTTTTGTGCTTCAAGTTCCTCTATAGTCAGGGATTTGAGCTACAATCTGGGAAAGATGCTTGAATATCCAGATTGAGTAGAGATGATGGCTTTGGGCCATGGCAAGTCCAACCTGCTGGATATGGGGCCCACTATCTGCATGGTTGACGCTAGGTCATGGCTCAGGCTGTGTCAGACAGAGACTTAGTGCCCATCTCAACAACCAGGTTTCCTGCCATCGGGAATAAGGATACTCCTGAACTTCAGGCTCCCCCATAGGCAGGGATTTGAGCTACGGTTTGGGAAAGATGTCTGAATATCCAGGTTGAATAGAGATTATGGCTTCTGGCCATGGCAGGTCCCACCTGCAGCATAAAGGGCCCAATGTCTGTGTGGCTGCCTGGAGGTCGTGGCTCTGGCTGTGTCAGACAGAGTCTGAGAGCCCATGGCGCCCTAAGATATAGGATGCTATCGAGGGCCATGCAGGTGAATCCTAATGTGGGGTTTCTGGGAAGACTCACAAGGCACTTCTTCTTTCTATGGGGAAGGCAGAATTCTGCCTTGTCGCTACAAAATCCCCTATCAAGAGGGCTTGGGGACCAGGAGGGTGTGGATGGAATTAAAAACACAAGCTACAGTTCAATTCAGTGACAAGCAGAAGGCACTTCCAGCATGCACCAGCTGATTCGAGACATCCAGCACCTGAGTAAGGGCGGATGTCAGATATTTGCTCACACTGGTGTTTGTGTCTATGATGACTGACAAATGGTGGGTTTGTGTCAAAAGGCCATGGAGGATTTTCCACTCTGCGGCTTGTGCGATGTTCCAAACAGTACGGTCTCCTTCTACTGGAAAGGGGGAGTCTGTTTTGTTTGCTCCAGGTTCCCCCATATGGAGAGGTTGGTAGCAGAGCTCTTCCTCATGGAAGCCTGGGGAGCACTATTCCATTGACCATTGCAGCTCAGGAACACGGCAGGTTCGATCTGGTGGCTCTGGGGCAAAGCTCCAAGGGGGCTGAGTTGACATGGAGTTTGATGCTGTTCGATCACAACTCTGGTTTGTATCCAGGGAGACACTGGAATGTTGGGATGGTCAGGGGCAATGCAGGATTCTAATACACTGAGTCTTGGACACAGCTACCAAGAGCAAGGTATCCTTCTGGGACAGGAGGGGTCTGTTGTGTGGCTCAGGGACAACATGTTGGAATATAAGACAGTATGGGGGAACAGTCCTCTTGGGACAGGTGCCTGAAAACCTAAGCTAGGGTATCAATGAAGTCCTAGGAGCAGGTTAAATTTTCTCAGGTTGAAGTCCTCAGGTTCAATCTTCTGACTCAGGACCTTTGACTTGGATGTTTGCCTGGAAGCAGGTGCTCACTGTGTGTCACAATGTACACTCGGGTCCAGACCATTCCTGTAAATTGAGGTGGGCTCAGGGGCTTTGTACTTTGCTCCTAAGCTTCAGGGTTTGGGCAACAGTGAAGGGCAGAGTTTTCTTCGGGAGGGTTGGCACAGTCGTCTGGTGTGGCTCCAGAGGCCCCATTCTGGAGGGCAGGTGCAACAGGGTTTTGAGACAGAAATCTTCAAATGCAAACTAGCGTTAGGTTGAGGCTTGAGGTGATCACAGCCCCAATCTTCAGACTCTGAGGGCAGCTCATTGTGTAGTGGAATTAAGATGTCATTGAGGCAGCTGGGCAGACTTTTCTGTCTGAATTGTGTGTCCATAACGGTCGCAAAATTAGGGTTGGCTTCATGAGGCTGTAGAAAATTCTTCATCTCTGGAGATTCTGCCCATCTCCAAAGAATTTACTGTCTCTGGGGGAAGGGAAGACTGCTGTTTTCCGTCTCAATGGACCCCCACAAGAAGGATTCCAGGGACAGTTTCTGGGTCTAGGCGAATGAAAAACACCAATGAGAGTGAGGATTTGCCCCTAGGGGTCTGCATGTCCCAGTCTGTGGCCTTCTGGTCCAGCTACTGTGGGGGTTTGTTTGGAAGCAGGTTCACGCTGACAGTCACAATACCTGTTTGTGCCCAGGTCAGCTCCCATGTGTGGCCATTGTCTCATGTCCATGCAGCTGGATTCCACTCTGAAGGTTGGACACCCATCCCCACAGCCAGATTTCCTGCCATCAGGAAGGAGTAGTACCCCTGTGCTTCAGGTACCTCATAGGCAGGGATTTGAGCTACGGACTGGGCACAGAGGCTTGAATATCCAGGTTGAGTAGACGTGACGGCTTTGGGCCACAACAAGTCCCACCTGCAGGAAATGGGCCCACTGTCTGGGTAGCTGACTGGAGGTCATGGCTCAGGCTCTGTCAGAGAGAGACTTAGTGCCCATGGTGGCCTAAGATATTAGGGTGTCATCAAGGGCCCTGCAGGTGGATCCTCATGTGGGGTTTCTGGGAAGACTCACCAGGAAATTCTTCTTTCTTGGGGCAGGCAGAATGCTGTGTTTTTGCTCCAGAATTCCCTATCAAGAGGGCTTGTGGACCAGGAGGGTGAAGATGGAATGTTAAGCACAAGCAACTGTTAAAGTCATTACGAAGTGGAAGGCAGTTCCAGTGTGCAGCGGCTGATTGGATATATCCAATGCATGTGTAAGTACAGATGTCAGCTGTTTCCTCACACCAGAGTTTGTGTCTATGATGACCAACAAATGGAGGGTAGCGTCAAGAGGTCATGGAGGATTTCCCACGCTGGGGCTTGTGAGACGCTTCAAACAGCAAGGTTTTCTTCAACCGGAATGGGTGATTCTGGTTTGTTTGCTCCAGGTTCCCCCATGAGGAACGTTTGTGTAGCAGAGCACTCCCATATGGATGCCTGGAAAGCACACCTCCATTGATCATTGCAGTAGAGAAACATGGCAGGTTCATTCTGTTGGCTGTAAGTATCAAGGCCTTGAGTTGACATGGAGTCTCATGAAGATGGGTCACAATGCTGGTTTGTTACCAGGGAGATCTTAGAATGTGCTGGTGGCTAAGGGGCCATTCAGGATTCATCTACCCTGAGGGTTTGACACAAGTCCAAGAGCATGGTTTCCTTCTGGGTACAGGAAATGTTGTGTGGCTCAGGGACCACATGTTGAATCATAGGTTGGTATTCCAGAACAGGCCTCTGAGGACAGATGCCTGAAAACCCAATCTAGGGTTCCAATGATGTACTAGGGGCACGTCAGTTTAAAACATCTGACTCAGGCCCAATGACTTGGGTGTCTGCCTGGATGTAGGTGATCAGGGTGATTCAGACTGCGCATTTGAGTCCAGAGCAGCCTCCCAAATTGGGGTGGGCTCAGGGGCCTTGCAGATTTCTTCCATCTGGTGGAGTTGGGCAACTTTGATGACAACATTTCCTTGGGGATGGCAGGCACAGTCCTGTGGTGTGGCTACAGAGACCCCATCCTGTAGGGCATGTAAGTCATGGTTTTGGGAGAGAAGTCTGCAAACACAAAGTCGGCTCAGGGTTAGTGGCAAGGTGATTGCAGGCCCAATGCATAGACCGGGGGTCAGTTCGTCAAAACCATAAATCGGGTGACTCGAAGATGGTAGCACAGGCTTTTGTATCTGGATTGTGCGTCCAGGATGACCTCAGAATGCAGGTGTGGTCTCATGGGTCCATGGGAGATTTTTATTCTGTAAGGATCCTGGCAGCTCCCAGTAGTTTGGTGGCTTTCTCGGGGAAGGTTAGAGTGCTGTTTTCCATCGTAGGGGTGCCCCAAAACAGGAATTCCGGAGACCGACTCTGGGTCTGGGTACCAAGAAATTCCCACCAAGGGTTAGGATTTGGGCCTAGGGCCATACCAGTCCTGCAATGTGGGATCCTGGTGGTGCAATAGAGAGGGCTTATTTGAAAGCATGCTCAGGCTGAGGGTCATAATGCCTTTTTTTTCCCAGGGAGACCCACAGGAATGGGCATGGTCTCATTGCCCATACAGCTGTCTCCCTCTCTGAGGATTGGACACCCATCCCAACAGCTAGGTTTCATGCCATGGGGAAGGAGCAGTTCGCTACTGGGCTTCAGGTTCCGCCATTGGCAAAGTTTCCAGCAAAGGTTTGGGGACAGATGCCCGAATACCAAGGATGGGTAGAGAGGACGGATTGAGCCAAGGCCATTCTCACATGCTGGATATGGGAACCACTGTCTGGGGCACTGACACGAATTCATGGCTCAGGCTCTGTTAGACACAGCACTACTAGCCAGGGCAGCTGATAAATTTGGGATCCTCGAGGGCTGAGCTAATGATCCCCAAGTGGGGTTTCTGGACAGTCTCACCAGGCACTTCTTTCTATGGGGAAGGCAGAATGCTGCTTTGTGGCTCCAGAATTCCCTATCAAGAGGTCTTGGGGAACAGTCAGGTGAGGATGAAATTGTAAACACTAGCTATGGGTCAATTCAGTGCCAAGCGGTAGGTAGTTCCAAAGGGCAGCGACTTATTTGAGATAGCCAGCACCTGAGTAAGGGGTATGTCAGATATTTGCTCACACAGGAGTTTGTGTCTGTGATGTCCAACAAATGGAGGGGTGGTGTCAAGATTCTACGGAGAATTTCCCATGCTGAGCCTTGTGAGATCCTCTAAACAGCAAGGTTTCTTCTACTGGACAGGTGGAGTCTGCTTTGGTTACTCCACAGTACTCCATGTGGAAAGTTTGGTTAGCAGAGCTTTCCTGCATGGATGCCTGCGAAGCACACGTCCATTAATCATTGCACCTGAGGATCATGGCATATTCCTTCTGTTGCCTCTGGGGCGAAGTACCAAGACCTGGAGTTGACATGGAATCTCTTGCAGATGTTTCACTATGCTGGTTTGTTACCAGAGAGATCTTAGAATGTGCTGGTGGCTAAGGGGCCATGGAGGATTCTCCCACCTTGAGGGTTTTATACAGGTTCAAGGGCACGGTTTGCTTCTAGGGACAGGAGATGTTCTGTTGTGTGGCTCAGGGACCACATGTTGTACCCTAAGTTGGTATTCCAGAACAGACAACAAATGCCTGAAAACCTAATCTAGGGTTCAAATGAGGTCCTAGGGGCATGTCAGGTTCAGTCTTCAGACTCAGGCCCATTGACTTGGGTGTCTGCCTTGATGGAGGTGATCAGGGTGTTTCAGACTGCACATTTGCAACCAGACTGGCCTGCAATACTGGGATGGGCGCAGGGACCTTGCAGGTTTCTCCTAAACTGGAGGGTTTGGGCAAATGTGATGGCCATAGTTTCCTTGGGGATTGCAGGCACAGTCCTCTTGTGTGGCTACAGAGACCCCATCCTGGAGGTCACGTGAGCCATGTTTTTGGGTGAGAAGTCTGCAAACACAAACTCGGGTTAGGTTAGTGGACAGGTGATCACAGGCCCAGTGCATAGACCTGGAGGGCAGTTCATCAGGAAGTTTCATTAGGTTGCCTCAAAAGCGGTAGCACAGGCTTTTATATCTAGATTGTGTGTCCAGAATGGCCTTGGAATGCAGGTGTGATCTCATGGGTCCATGGGAGACTTTTCCTCTTTATGGAACCTGCTGGCTCCCTGTAGTTTGGTGGCTTTTTCGTGGATGGGAAGAGTGATGGTTTCCAAATTATGTGTGCCCCAAAATAGGGATTCCAGAGATGGGCTCTGGATCTGGGTGCCTGAAAAATCCCACCAAGAGTTAGGATTTTCATCTAAGGGCATACCAGTCTTCAATCCCGATCCTGGTGGTGCAACTGAGGGGGCTGGATTGAAAGCATGCTCAAACTGAGGGTCACAATGCCTGTTTGTCCCCAGGGTGGTCCTTAGGAGTGGGCGTGGTCTCATTGGCCATGCACCTGGTTCCCACTCTGAGGGTTGGAAACCCATCCCAAAAGCCACGTTTCCTCCCTTGGGGGAATAGGAGTTTTCTATTGTGCTTCAGGTTCCCCCATTGGCAGGGATTCCAGCAAAGGTCTGGGGACAGATGGCTGAATACTAAGGATGGGCAGAGATGACAGACGTAGGCCATCTCTGGTCTCACATGCTGAATATAGGCCCAGCTCTCTGGATGGCTGACAAGAGGTCGGGGCTCAGGCTCTGTCAGACACAGCAGTAGTGGCCAGTGTACCTATAAATTGGGGTTCCCTTGAGGGCCGAGCAGACAGATCCTGATGTGGGATTTTCTGGCAGTCTCACGAGGCACATCTTCTTTCTATGGGGAAGACAGAATGCTGCGTTGTGGCTCCAGAATTCCTCATCAAGAGGGCATGAGGACGAGTACGATGAGGATGGAATTGTAAACCCAAGCCACGGTTATATTCAGTGCCAGGCAGAAGAGAGTTCGAATGTGCAGAGTCTTATTTGAGATATCCATGGTGTGAGTAAGGGCGGAAGCCAGATGTTTGCTCACACTGGAGTTTGTGTCTATGATGACGTACAAATGGAGGGGTGGCGTCAAGAGGCCCTGGAGGATTTCCCATGCGGAGGCTTGAGAGATGCTTCAAACAGAAATGTTTCTTTCTTCTAGATAGATGGAGTCTGGTTTGTTTGCTCCAGGGTCCCCCATGTGGTAAGTTTGGGTAGCGGATCTCTCCCGCATGAATGCCTGGAAAGCTTACCTCCATTGAGCATTGCAGCTGAGGAACATGACGGGTTCCTTCTGGTGACTCTGCGGCGAAGTACCAAGGCCTTGAGTTGATATTAAATGTCTTGCAGAAAGGCCACAATAATGGTTTCTTACCAATGAGATATTCAAATGTGCTGGTGGGTAAGGTGCTGTACAGGATTCTCCTACCCTAAGGGATTGGCACAGTTCGAAGAGTACGGTTTCCTTCTGGGGACAGGAGATGTTCTCTTGTGTGGCCCAGGACCCAAATGTTGTATCATAACTTGGTATTCCAGAACAGGCCCCTGAGGACAGATTCCTGAAAACCTAATCGAGGGTTCCGATGTGGTCCTAGGGGCATGTCAGGTTTAATCTTCTGACTCAGGATCATTGACTTGGCTGTCTGCCTGGATGTAGGTGATGAGTTTTTTTCAGACTATGCATTTCCCTCCAGAATGGCCGCTGATATAGGGGTGGGATCAGGGCCTTGTTGCTTTCTCCTAATCTGGCAGGATTGGGCAACTGAGATGGGCACAGTTTCTTTGGGGATGGCAGGCACAGTCCTGGGGTGTGGCTCCAGAGACCGCATCCTGGAGGGCATGAGAGCCATGGTTTTGGGATTATAGTCTGCATACACAAATTCAGGTTAGGGTTAGTGGAGTGGTGGTCACAGGCTCAATGCATAGACCTAGAGGAAACACATCTGGAAAAGTAAATAGGGTGACTGGAAGGCAGTAGCACAGAGTTTTCTATCTGGATTGTGTGTACAGTATGGGTTGGGAATGCAGGTGTGGTCACATTGGTCCATAGGAGACTTTTCCTCTCTAAGGGTTCTGGTGGCTCTCCATAGATTGGTGTCTTTTTCAGAGAAGGGAAGAGTGCCCTTTTCCATCTTAGGGGTGTTGCAACGCAGGGATTCCTGAGACGGGCTCTGGTTCTGGGCTCCTGCAAAATCCCACCATATGTTGGGATTTGGGCCTAGAGTGTACCAGGCAAGCAATGCAGGATCCTGCTAGT
Organism: Neogale vison; assembly: GCF_020171115.1. Lineage (NCBI taxonomy): Eukaryota > Metazoa > Chordata > Mammalia > Carnivora > Mustelidae > Neogale > Neogale vison. Next base: position 147,200,423 of record NC_058092.1, on the reverse strand, counting down.
GCAACTGAGAAGGTGTGTTTGAAAGCATGCTCAGGCTGAGGGTCACAATGCCTGATTGTGCCCAGGCCGGCCTTCAGGAGTGTGCATGGTCTTATTGTCCATGCAGCTTACTCCCACTTTGAGGATTGGACACCCATCCCAACAGCCAGTCTTCCTGCCATGGGAAAGAAGAGTTCTCTATTGTTCTTCAGGTACCCTCATTGGCAGTGTTTCCAGAAAAGGTCTGGGGACAGGTGCCTGAATACAAAGGATGTGTAGTGATGACAAACTTGGGCCATGGCCTTTCTCACATGCTGGTACTAGGACTCACTCTCTGTGTGGCTGACACTATTTCGGAGCTCATGCTCTGTCAGACACAGCACTAGTGTCTAGGCCAGGGCACCCTTTAAATTGGGGTTCCCTCGAGGGCCAAGCAGATGATCCTCATGTGGGGTTTCTGGGTAGATTCACCAGGCCCTTCCTCTTTCTATAGGGCAGGCAGTGTGTTACGTTGTGGCTCAAGAATTCCCTATCAAGAGGGCTAGGGGACCAGTAGGGTGAGGATGGATTTGTAAATACAAGCTACGGTTCAATGCAGTGCCATGCAGAATCCACTTCCAATGTGCAGCGGCTTATTCGAGATATCCAGCAGCTGAGTAAGGGCGGATGTCAGATGTTTGCTCACACTGGAGTTTGTGTCTATGATGACCATCAAAAGGAGGGGTGTCATCAATGTCCCATGGAGGATTTCCCACGCAAAGGCCTGTGATATGCTCCAAACTGCAAGGTCTTTCTCTTTGCAGATGGAGTCTGGTTTGTTTGCTTCAGGGTCCCCCATGTGGAAAGTATGGTTAGCAAAGCTCTCCCACATGAATGCCAGGAAAGCACACCTCCATTGACCTTTGTAGCTGAGGAAAATGACAGGTTCGTTCTGGTGGTGCTGGGGTGAAGTTCCAAGGCCCTGAGTTGGCATGGCATCTCTTGCAGATGGGTCACAATTCTGGATTGTTACCAGGGAGATCATAGAATGTGCTGGTGGCTAAGGTACTGTGCAGGATTTTCCTACCCTGACAGTTTGCAAAGGTCGAATTTCACGGTTTTCTTCTGGGGACAGGAGATGTTCTGGGGTGTGGCTCAGAGAAAACCCGTTGTATTATTAGTTGGTATTCCAGAACAGGCCTCTGAGGACAGATGCCTGAACACCTAATCTAGGGTTCCAATGATTTCCTAGGGGTATGTCAGTTTCAATCTTCTGACTCAGGACCATTGATTTGGTTTTCTGTCTGGATGTAGGTAAGCAGGGTGATTCAGACTGCACATTTGCGTCCAGAGTGGCCGAAAATATTGGGGAGAGCTCAGGCGCCTTGCAGGTTTCTCCAAATTTGGAATGTTTGGGCAACTGTGAAGGGCACAGTTTCCTTGGGGATGTCAGGCATAGTCCTGTGGTCTGACTCCAGGGACCCTATCCTGGAGGGCATGTGAGCCATGGTTTTGAGGGTGAAGTCTGTAAACAAAAATTCGATTTAGAGTTAGTGGTGAGGTGATCACAGGCCCAATGCATAGACATGGAAGGCAGCTCGTCAGGAACTGCAAATCAGATGATTCGAAGGTGGTAACACAGGCTTTTGTATCTTTTTTTTAAGATTTTATTTATTTATTTGGCAGAGAGGGATCACAAGTAGGCAGAGAGGCAGGCAGAGAGAGAGGAGGAAGCAGGCTCCCTGCTGAGTGGAGAGCCCCATGCGGGACTCGATCCCAGAACCCCAAGATCATGACCCGAGCCGAAGGCAGCGGCTTAACCCACTGAGCCACCCAGGTGCCCCCAGGCTTTTGTATCTTGATTGTGTGTCCAGGATGGCCTCCAAATGCAGGTGTGGTCTCTTGGGTCCATTGCAGATTTTTCCTCTCTATGTTTTCTGGCGGCTCCCAGTAGATTGGTGGCTTTCTCTGGAAAGGGAAGAGTGCTGTTTTCTATCTTATGGGTGCCCCAGAATAGGGATTCAAGGAACGACTCTGGGTCTGGGCCCTTGGAAAATCCCACCACGAGTTAGGATTTGGGCCAAGGGGTGTACCAGGCCTGCAATGCGGAATCCTGAAGGTGCAACAGAGAGCGTTTGTTTAAAAGCATGCTCAGGTTTCAGGTCACAATGCCTGTTTGTGCCCAGGGTGGCCCTTATCAGTGGGCGTGATCTCATTTGCCATGCAGCTGCTACCACTCAGAGGGTTGGACACCCTTTCCAACAGCTAGGATTCATTCCATGGGGAAGGAGGAGTTCTCTATTGGGCTTCAGGTTCCCCCATTGGCAGGGATTCCAGCGAAGGTCTGGTGACAGATGCCTGAATACCAAGGATGGGTAGAGGTGATGGTGTGGTCCATGAACGGTCCCACATGCTAGATATGGGTCCTGCTCTCTGGGTGGCTGAGACTAGGTCAGGGCTCAGGCTCTGACAGACACAGCACTAGTGGCTAGGGCAACTTATATATTGGGGTTCCCTCGAGGGCTGAGCAGATTGATCCTCATGTAGGGTTTCTGGACAGACTCACCAGGCACTTCTTCTTTCTATAGAAAAGGCAGAATGCTGCGTTGTGTCTGTCTCTAGAATTATCTATCAAAGGGCCTTGCGGACCAATAGAGTGAGGATGTAATTGTAAACACAAGCAACGGTTCAATTTAGTGCCAAGCAGAAGGCAGTTCCAACGTGCAGCGGCTTATTCAAGATATCCAGCACCTGAGTAAGGGTGGATGTCATATATATGTTCACACTGGAGTTTGTGTCCATGATGACTGACAAATGGAGGGTGGCATCAAAAGGCCATGGAGGATTTCCCACGCTGAAGATCCTTAGAGAGAAATGTCTCCCATGAACCCATGAGACCACACCAGCATTTGGAGTCCATCCTGGACACACAATCCAGATAGAAATGCCTGTTCTACCGCCTTCCCATCACACTAATTACAGTTCCTGATGAGCTACCCTCCAGGTCTATGCATTGGGTCTGCGACCGCCATGCCACTAACCCTATTCTGAATTTGTGTTTTCAGATTTCTCTCCAAAAACCATGGCTCACATACCCTCCAGGATATGGGTCTCTGGATCCATACCACAAGACTGTCGGCCATCCCCAAGGAAACTATATCCATCACAGTTGCCCAAACCTTCCAGATTAGGAGATACCTGCAAGGCCCCTGAACCCACCCCAAACTGTCGGCCGCTCTGGACACAAATACACAGTCTGAAAAACCCTGATCACCTACATCCAGTCCGACAGCCAAGTCAATGATCCTGAGTCAGATGATTGAAACTGACATGCCTCTATGACCTCATTGGAACCCGTGATTAGGTATTCAGGCATCTGTCCTCAGAAGCCTGTTCTGGAATACCAACTTATGATACAACAGGTGGTCGCTGAGACTCACAAAAGAACCTCTCCTGTCCCCAGAAGAAAACCGTGCTCTTCGACCTGTGACAAACCCTTGGGTTAGCAGATTCTTGCATGGCACCTTAGCCACCAGCACATTTTAAGATCTCTCTGGTAACAAACCAGAACTGTGGCCAATCTGCAAGAGATTCCAAGTCAACCCAAGGCATGATCCTTCGCCCCAGAGCCACCAGAAGGAACCTGCCATGTTCCTCAGTTGCACTGGTCAATGGGGGTGTGCTTTCCAGAGATATTTGCGGGAGAGCTCTGCTACCCAAACTTTCAACATGGGGGACCCTGGAGCAAACACACCAGACTCCACCTGTCCAATAGAAGGAAACCTTGCTGTTTGGAGCTTCTCACAAACCTCAGTGTGGGAAATCCTCTATGGATTCTTGAAAACATCGCTCCATTTGTTGGTCATCAAGACAAACTTCAGTGTGAGTCAATATCTGACATCTGCCCTTACTCTGGTGCTGGCTATCTCAAATAAACCTCTGCACATTGGAACTGCCTTCTGCCTCACACTGAATTGGACCATAGCCTCTGTTTACAATTACATTCTCATCCTACTGGTCCACAGGGCCTCTTGATAGGGAATTCTAGAGCCACAATGCCGCATTCTGCCTTCCCTATAGAATGAAGATGTACCTGGTGAGTCTGCCCAGAAACCCCATATGAAGATCAATCTGCTCGGCCCTCGAGGGAAACCCAATTTATATGCTGCCCTGGACACTAATGCTGTGTCTGGCAGAGCCTGAGCCCCGAACTAGTGTTGGCCACCCAGAGAGCGGGTCCCATATCTAGCAGTGGGACCAGCCATGGCCTTATTCCATCATCTCTACCCCTGCTTGTTATTCAGGCACCTGTCAATAGACCTTTGCTGGAATCCCTGCCAATGGTGGAACCTGAAGCCCAATGGAGAACTCCTCCTTCCCCAAGGCAGGAAAACCTGGCTATTCCAATGGGTGTCCAACCCTCAAAGTGGAAGTGAGCAGCATGGCCAAGGAGACCATGTCCTCTCCTTAGGGCTTCCCTTAAAACAAAGAGGCATTGTGACCCACACCTTGAGTATGCTCTCAAACAAGCCATCTCAGTTGCCCCAGCAGGATCCTGCATTGCAGGCCTGGTACACCCCTAGGTGCAAATCCCAATCCTTGGTGGGATTTTCCAGCCACCCAGACCCAGAGCCTTTCTCTGGCATCCCTGTATTGGGGAACCCTTAAGATGGTAAACAACACTCTTCTTTCCCCCGAAAAAGTCACCAAACTATGGAGAGTCACCAGGATCTTTAGAAAGGAAATGTCTCCCATGGACCCAAGAGACCACACCTGCATTCCGAAGCCATTCTGAACACATAATCCAGATAGAAAAGCCTGTGCTACGGTCTGCCAGTCACCCTAATTACAGTTCCTGACGAGTAGCCCTCCAGGTCTATGCATAAGGCCTGCGATCACAATCCCACTAACCCTAATCCAAATTGGTGTTTACAGAATTCTCTCCCAAAACCATGGTTTACATGCCTTCCAGGGTAGGGTCTCTGCATCCATACCACAGGACTGTGCCTGCCATCCCCAAGGAAACTGTGCCCATCATAGTTTTCCAAAACTTGCAGATTAGGAGAAACATGCAAGGCCCCTGAGCCCACCACAACATTGGAGGCCGTTCTGGACTCAAATGTGTAATCTGAAACACCCTGTTCACCTACATTCAGGAAGACAGCGACATCAATGGTCCTGAGTCAAATGATTGAACCTGACATGCCCCTAGGACCTCATTGGAACCCTAGACTAGGTTTTCAGGCATCTGTCCTCAGAGGTCTGTTCTGGAACACCAACTTATGATAGAACATGTGGTCCCTCAGCCACACAACAGAACATCTCCTGTTCCCAGTAGGAAACCGTGCTCTTGACCTTTGCCAAACCCTCAGGATAGGAGAATCCTGCATGGCACCTTAGATACCAGCACGTTCTAAGATCTCCCTGGTAACAAACCAGCATGGTCATCCATCTGCAAGAGATTCCATATCAACTCACGGCCTTGGTACTTTGCCATAGAGCCAGCAGAATGAACCTGCCATATTCCTCAACTACAATGCTCAATGGAGGTGTGCTTTCCCAGCATCCATGTGGGAGTTCTCTGTTATCTAAACTTTCCACATGGGGGACTGTGCAGCAAACAAAAACAAAAACAAAAACAAAAACAAAAACAAAACAAAACAAAACAAAAACAAAACAAAACAAAACAAAAAAACAAAAACAGTCTCCACCTGTCCAGTAGAAGGAAACTATGTAGATTACAGCATCACACAAGCCTCAGGGTGGGAAATCCTCTAAGGCCTCTTGACGCCACTCCTTCATTTGTCTATCATCAAGTCACAAACTCCAGTGTGAGCAAATATCTGACATCCGCCCTGCACTCAGGTGCTGCATATCTCAAATAAGCTGCTGCATATTGGAACTGCCTTCCACTTGGCACTGAATTGAACCATAGCTGGTGTTTACAATTCCATCCTAACCCTACTGGTCCCAAAGCCCCCTTGATAGTGAAGTCTGGAGCCACACTGCCACATTCTGCCTTCCCCATAGAAAAATCAAGTGCCTGGTGAGTCTGCCCAGAAACACCACATGAGAGTCAATCTGCTCTGCCCATGAGGGAACCCCAATTTATAGGCTTCCCTGGCCACTAGTGCTGTGTCTGACAGAGCCTGAGTCCCGACATAGTGTCAGCAATCCAGAGAGTGGGCCACATTCCATCATGTGAGACCCGCCATGGGAAAAGTCCATCATCTCTACACATCGTTAGTATTCAGGCACCAGTCCTCCAGACTTTTGATGGAATCCCTGTCAATGGGGGAACCTGAAGCACTTAGAGAACTCCTCCTTCCCCATGGCAAGAAACCTGGGTATTGGGATGGGTGTACAACCCCCAAAGTGGGAGACAGCTGCATGGCCAATGAGACCAATCCCATCCTGACTGCTGCCCTGGGCACAAACAGGCATTGTGACCTTCAGCCCGAGTGTGCTTTCAACCAAGCCCTCTCAGTGGCACCAACAGGATCCCACATTGCAGACCTGGTACACCCCTAGGCACAAATCCTAACTTTTGGTGGGATTTTTCAGACGAAGAAATGGAGAGCCCGTCTCTGGAAACCCTGTTTTGGGGCACCCCTAAGATGCCAAATAACACTCTTCCCTTCCCCGACAAAGCCACCAAATTATGGGGAGCCACGTGTATCCTTAGAGAAGAAAAATCTCCCATGGACCCATGAGAACACAACTGCATTCCAAGGCCATCCTGGACAAACAATCCAGATAGAAAATCCTGGGCAACCGCCTTCCAGTCCCCCTAATCACAGTTCCGTACATGCTGCCCTCCACGTCTCCGCATTGGGCCTCTGATCACCTCGCCACTAACCCTAACTGAAATTGTTTTTGCAGACTTCTCTCCCAAAACTATGGCTCACATATCCTCCAGGATGGGGTCTCTGGAGCAACACCCCAGGACTTTGCCTGCCATCCCCAAGGAAACTGTACCCATCACAGTTGCTTAAACCTTACAGATGAGGAGAAACCTGCAAGGCCCTAGAAGCCACCCTAAGATTGGTGTCCGCTCCGGACACAAATTTGCAGTCTACGACACCCTGATCACCTACATCAGGCACACAGCCAAGTCAATTGTCCTGAGTCAGAAGATTGAACCTGACATACTCCTAAGACCTCATTGGAACCGTATACTAGGTTTTCAGGCATCTGTCCTGAGGGACATGTTCTGGAATACCAACTTATTATACAACATGTGGTCTTTGAGCCACAAATCAGAACATATCCTGGACCCAGAAGGAAACCGTTCTCTTTGACCTGTGCCAAACCATCAGTGTAGGAGACTCCTGCACGGCACCTTAGCCACCAGCACATTCTAAGATCTCGCTGGTAACAATCCAGCATTGTGACCAATCTTCATGAGACTCCATGTCAACTCAAGGCCTTGGTACTACACCACAGAGCCACCAGAACAAACTTGCCATGCTCCTCAGCTGCAATAGTCAATGGAGGTATGCTTTCCAGGTATCCGTGCGGGAGAGCTCTGCTCCCCAAACTTTCCACATGGGGAAACCTGGAGCAAAAAATCCAGGCTCCACCTACCCAGTAGAAGAAATACTTGCTGTTTGGAGCATCTCACAAACCTTTATCGTGGGAAATACTCCATGTCCTCTTGATGACACCCCTCCACTTACAGGTCATCATAGACACAATCTCCAGTGTGTGAAATCATCTGACATCCATCCTTACTCAAGTGATGGATATCTCTAATCAGCCGCTGCACATTGGAACTGATTTCCAGTTGGCACTGAATTGAACCGTAGCTTGTGTTTACAATTACAACCTCACCTTTGTAGTCCCCAAGCCCTCTTGATGAAGAATTCTGGAGAAACAAGGCAGCATTCTGCCTTACACATAGAAAATTGAAGTCCCTCGTGTGTCTTCCCAGAAGCCCCACAGAGGATCAGTCTGCTTGGCCCTCGAGGGAACCCCGATTTATAGGCTGTCCTGACCACTAGTGCTGTGTCTGACAGAGCCTGAGCCCCAACCTACTGTCAGCCACCCAGAGAGCCGGCTCCTTATCCAGCATGTGAGATCGACCATGGCCCAAATCCATCATCTCTACCCATCATTGGTATGCAGGCACCTGTCCCCAGACCTTTGTTGGAATCCCTGCCAATGGGGGAACCTGAAGCACAATAGAGAACTCTTCCTTCCCCATAGCAGGAAACCTGGATCTTGGGATGGATGTACAACTCTCAAAGTGGGAGCCAGTTGCATGGCCAATGAGACCATGCCCACTCCTGAGGTCCACCCTGGGCCCAAACAGGCATTGTGACCCCCAGCGTTAGCATGCTTTCAAACAAGCCCTCTCAGTTGCACCACCAGGATCCCGCATTGCAGGTCTGGTATGCCCTTAAGCCCAAATCCTAACCCTTGGTGGGATTTTCCAGGCGCCCAGACCCAGAACCCATATCTGGAACCCCTGTTGTGAGGCACCCCTATATTGAAAACAGCTCTCTTCCATTCCCCAAAACAGCCACCAAACTATGGGGAACCACCAGGATCCTTAGAGAAGAAAAATCCCCAAGGACACAGGAGACAACACCAGCATTCTGAGGCCATCCAGATCACACAATCCAGATAGAAAAGCCTGTGCTACCACCTTCCAGTCACTCTAATTACAGCTCCTGATGAGCTGCCTTCTAGGTCTACACCTTGGGCCAGCAATCACCAAGCCACTAACCCTAACCCGAATTTGTGTTTGCAGACTTCTCTCCCAAAACCATGGCTCATATGCCCTCAAGGATGGGTTCTCTGGATCCATACCACAGGACTGTGACTGCCATCATCAAGGAAACTGTGCCCATCACAGTTGTCCAAATCTTCCAGAGTAGGAGAAACCTGCAAGACCCCTGAGCCCACCCAAATATTGACATCTGCTCTGTACGCAAATACAGTCTGAAACTCCCTAATCATTTACATCCAGGCATACAGCCAATTCAATGGTCCTAAGACAGAAGATTGAACCTGACATGCCCTTGGACCTCATTGGAAACCTTGATTAGGTTTTCAGGCATCTGTCCTCAGGGTTCTATTCTGGAATACCAACTTATGATACAACATGGGGTCCCTGAGCCACACAACAGAACATCTCCTGTCCCCAGAAGAAAACCGTGCTCTTCGTCCTTTGTCAGACCCTCAGGGTAGGAGTATCCTGCATGGAACCTTACCCACCAGCTCATTCTGAGATCTCCATTGTAATAATGCAGCATTGTGGCCCATCTGCAAGAGACTCCATGTCAACTCAAGGCCTTGGTCCTTCGTCCCAGAGCCACCAGAACGAACCTGCCATGTTCCTCAGCTGCAGCGGTCAGTGGAGGTGTGCTTTCCAGGCATCCATGCCAAAAGTTCTGCTATCCAGACTTTCCACATGGGGGACCCTCGAGCAAACAAACCAGACTCCACTTGTCCAGTAGAAGGACACCTTACTGTTTGGAGCATCTCACAAGTCTCATCAGGGGAAATCCTCCATGGCCTCTTGACACCACCCCTCCATTTGTGGGTGATCAAAATAGAAACTCTAGTGTGAGCAAACATCTGACAACTGCCTTACTCAGGTGCTGAGTATCTTGGAAAATATGCTTCACATTGGAAATGCGTTCTGCTTGGCACTGAATTGAACTGTAGCTTGTGTTTACAATTCCATCCTCACCCTACTGCTCCCCAAGGCCTCTTGATATTGAATTCTGGAGCTGCAACGCAGCATTCTGCCTCACCCATAGAAAGAAGAAGTGCCTTCTGAGACTGTCCAGAATCCCTACATGAGGATCAATCTGCTCAGCCCTGGAAGGATCCCCAATTTATAGACTGCACTTGCCACTAGCATTATGTCTGACACAGCTTGAGCCTTGAACCAGTGTCGGCCACCCAGAGAGCGGGCCCCTAATCCAGCATGTGAGATCAGCCATGGACCAAGTCCATCCTCTCTACCCATCCTTTGTATTCTGGCACCTTTCCCCAGACTTTGCTGGAATCCTTCTAATGGTGGAACCTGAAGCACAATGGAACCCATGGAAGGAAACCTGGCTGTTGGGATGGGTGTCCAACCCTCAGAGTGGGAGCCAGGTGCATGGCCAAAGAGAACACACCCACTCCTTCAGTCTGCCCTGGGCACAAACAGGCATTATGAACTTCAGCCTGAGCATGCTTTCAAACAAACACTCTCAGTTGCACCACCACAATCCCGCATGCCAGGCCTGGTACTCCCCTAGGCCCAAATCCTAACTTTTGGTGGGTTTTTCCAGGTGCCGAGACCCAGAGCCTATCTCTGGAATCCCTGTTTTGGGGCACCCGTAAGATGGAAAACTGCACTTTTCCCTTCCCCCAAAAAGCCACCAAACTACGGGAAGTCTCCAGGATCCTTAGAGAAGAAAAAATCTCCCACTGATGCAGGAGACCACACCTGCATTCCGAGGCCACCCTGGATACACAATCCAGATTACAAAAAAAGTCTGTGCTACTGCCTTTCAGTCACCTTTACATTTCCTGACGAGCTGCCATCCAGGTCGAAGCATTGGCCCTGCGATCACCTCGCCAATAACCCTAACCCGAATTTGTGTTTGCAGACTTTTCTCCCAAAAACATGTGTCACCTGTCCTCCAGGATGGGGTCTCTGGGGCCAAACCACAGGATTGTGCCTGCCATCCCCAAGGAAACTGTGCCCATCACAGTTCCCCAAACCTTCCAGATTAGGAGAAACCTGCAAGGCCCCTGGGCCCACCCCAGTATAGGGGGATGCTCTGGATGCAAATGTGCATCTGAAAACTGTGATCACCTACATCAAGGCAGACTGCCAAGTCAACGGTGCGGAGTCAGAAGATTGAAACTGTCATGCCCGTAGGACTTCATTGGAACCCTAGATTATGTTTTTAGTCATCTGTCCTCTGGGGCCTATTCTGGAATACCAACTTATGATACAAAAGGTGGTCCCTGAGCCTCACATAAGAACATCTCCGGTCCACTGAAGGAAACCATGCTCTTCAACCTGTGCCAAACCCTCTGTGTAGGAGAGTCCTGCACGGCACCTTAGCCACCAGCACATTCTAAGATCTCCGTGGTAACAAACCAGCATTGTGACCCAACTGCAAGAGATTCAGTGTCAACTCAAAGCCTTGGTCCTTCGCCCCAGAGCCACTAGAATGAATCTGCAATGTTCCTGCAATGGAGAATGGAGGTGTGCTTTGCAGGCATCCATTCAGAAGAGCTCTGCTATCCAAACTTTCCATGTGGGGGACTCTGGAGCAACAAACCAGACTCCACCTGTCAGTATAAAAAACAACATTCCTGTTTGGAGCATCTCACAAGCATCAACGTGGGGAATCCTCCATGGCCTCTTGACCTTACCTCTCCATTTGTCGGTCATCATAGAAACAACCTCCAGTGTGAACAAACTTTATTCATCCGCCCTTATTCAGGTGCTGGATATCTCGTTCGTTGGCCATCATAGATACAAACTCCAGTGTGAACAGACATCTGACCTCGCCCACACTCAGGTGCTGGAGACCTCCAAAAAACCGCTGCACATTGGAACGGCTATGTGCTTGGCACCGAGCTTAAATGTAGCTTGTCTATTCAGACTTCTGTCCTCACACTCCTCGCCTGTAAGCCCTCCATATTGGGAATTTGGGAGCCACAATGCAGCCTTCTGCCTGCCCACCAGAAAGAAGTGCCCTATGGGTCTGTGCAGAAAATCCACATGAGGATCCAAATGCATGGCCCTCTATGATACCCCAATATAATAGGCCACCCTGCATACTAATGCTCTGTTTGACACAGCCCGAGCCCTGACCACCTGGCAGCCACAGAGATAGTGGGCCCCATATCCTAAAGGTGTGAGCTGCCTTGACCTGAGCTGTTCATCTCGAACCAACCTGGGTATTCAGGTACCTGTCTCAGAACTTAGCTAAAATTCCTGCCCATGGGGGACCCTGAAGCCCAAAACAGTACTCCTCCTTCCCCATGGCAGGAAAACTAAATGTTGATATGGTTGTCCAACCCTCAGATTGGGATCCAGGTTCATGGAACAAGAAACAGTGCCCACTCAGGATGGGCAGCTGGGCACAAACTGGAATTGTGACCCTCACCCTGAGATTCATTTCCAACAAGCCCCTGTGGGAGCTGGACCAGGACCCACAGAGCGGGCCTGTCAGGCCCCTAGGCCCAAATCCTAAGCCTTGGTGGGGTTGCCCAGGCACCAGGACCCAGAACCCATCTCTGGAATCCATGTTTTGACAGAAACCCTGACACAGTAAAACGCAGTCGCCCCTTCCCCAGTAAGACACCAAACTCTTGGGTGCCGGGCAGAAACCCCAGATAGGAAGAAACTCATATGGACACATGAAGACACCCATTCATTCCATGGCCATTCTAGACACAATCGAGACAGAAAATCCCTTGCTGCTGCCTCCCAGCCGCCTGTATTTCAAATGCGAGGAGCTTCCCTCAGGGTCTGCAAATTGGGCCTGCCATCACCTCGCCCCAACTCATACCCGATTTTGTGTCTGAAGATTTTGGTCCCAGAGCCCTGACCGACATGCCTTCCAGGATGGGGCCTCCAGAACCACAGCACATCACTGGGCCTGCTCTCTGGAGGAAACTCTGCCTGTCTCAGTTACCAAAAGCCTCCACATTAGGAGAAACCTGCAAGGCCCCTGAGCTCACCCCAATTTCATAGGCCACTGTGGAAAAAATGCACTGTCTGATACAGCCTCAGCACCTACCCCCAGGAAGACACACAGGTCAATGGTGCTGAGTCCGAAGATTGAATCTGCCATGCCCCTAGGACCACATCAGAACCCTAGCTCAGGTTTTCAGGCTTCTGTCCCCAGAGGACTGTTCTGTAAAACCAATATATGGTCCAACCTGTGGTCCATGAGACATACACGAGAACCCCTCCTGTCCCGAGAAGGAAACCTTTCTCCTGGGAACTGGGTCTGACCCTTAGGATAGGAGAATCCAGCATGGCCCCAGGGCCTCCACCACATTCTAAGGTCTCCCTGGACACGAAGCAGCATGTGGACCCATTAGACTGAGAACTTCTGTCAACTCAGATCACTTGGAACTTCGAACCAGAGACAGCGGATCAAGACTGCCCTGTTCCTTGGCTGCAATGGTAACGTGAGGTGAGCTTCCCAGGCCTCCATTCAGAGATCTGTGCTATCGAGTCTTCCATATGGGGGAACCTGGAGCCCTCTAAGCGGACTTTCCCAGTCCCGCATTAGGACACCTTGCTGTTTGGAGCAGCTCACAAGCTCCAGCTTGGGAAAACCTCCAAGTCTTCTTGAGAAAACCCCACCATTTGTTGGCCATCATGGATAGAAACTCCAGTGTGTGCAGACATCTGACCCTCGACCATACTCAGGTGCTGGAGATCTCGAAACAACCTCTGTACATTGGAACAGCCATGTGCTCGGCACTGAGCTTACCATAGCTTGTGTTTTCAGGCTTCTGTCCTCACAGTCCTCGCCTGCAAGCCCTCCATATTGGGAATTCTGGAGCCAAAACGCAGCCTACTTCCTGCCCACCAGAAAGAAGAAGTGCCCTATGGGTCTGCGCAGAAACCCCACATAAGGATCCAGTTGCACAGCTCTCCACAGAACCCCAATATCGTAGGCTGCCCTCTGCCCGAATGCTCTGTCTGACACAGCTCGAACCCCGACCTCCTGTCAGCCACCCAGACAGTGGGCCCCATATCTGGCAAGTGGGTCTTGCCTTGTCCCGAGGCTGTCATCTTCAAGCAACCTGGGTAATCAGGTACCTGTCCCAGACTTAGCTCAAATTCCTGCCCATGGGGGACCCTGAAGCAGAAATGAGTATGACTCCTTCCCCATGGCAGGAAAACTGAATGATGAGATGAAAGTCCAACCCTCGGAGTGGGAGCCAGGTGCATGGCCCATGAGACCACACCGACTCAAGATGAGCAGCTTGGCACAAACGGGCATTGTGACCCTCACACTAAGACCCATTCCAAGTAGCCCCCTCCCAAGCTGGAGCAGGAGCCCACAGAGCGGGCCTGTCATGCTCCTAGGCCCAAATTCTAATCCTTGGTGGGGTTATCCAGGTGCCTGGACCCAGAACCAATATCTGGAATGCCTGTTTGGATGGGACCCCTGAGATGGAAAACCGCACTGTCCTTCTCCCCCAGAAAGACACCAATCTCTTGGGTGCCAGGCAGAATCCCCAGAGAGGTAGAATCTCCCATGGACTCATGAGGTCACCCCTTCATTCCATGCCCATCCTAGACACACAATCCAGACATAAAAGCCTGTGTTCCTGCCTCCCAGCCGTCTGAATTTCAAATCCTGAGCAGCTGCCCTCAGGGTCTGCAGATCGAGCCTGCCATCACCTCCCCCCTAACTCTTACCCAAGTTTGTGTCTGAAGACTTTGGTCCCAAAATCCTGACCCATATGCACTCCAGGATGGGGCCTGCAGAACCACATCCCATCACTGGGCCTGCTCTTCTGAGGAAACTCTGCCTGTCTCACCTTCCCAAGCCCTCCAGATTAGCAGAAACCTGCAAGGGCCCTAAGCCCACACCAGTTCCATAGGCCGCTCTGGAAAAATGCACAGTCTGACACAGCCTCAGAACATACCTCTAGGAAGACATGCAGGTCAATGGGAAGGGATGAAAGCCCTAAGACCATGGTGGGTCCAAGGTGCTGGGTGTGCGGGCAGCTCTCTCGGTTTCTGTGATAAAGTCTGGCCTCAGGCTATGTAAGTGCATTAGTGCTTAGAGTAGCCTATGCAATTGGGGTGTTGCTGAGCACCGAGCAGGTTGACCCTCCTTTTGGGTTTCTGGCCAATGCCGTAGAAAATGTATTACTTCCGGTTTGCAGGCACAGTGCTTTGTTTTGGCCCCAGTATTCCCAATCAGGGAGGCTTGAGGGCCAAGAGTGTGAGGACAGAAGTCTGAAAACACAAGCTAGGGTGAGGTTTGGGGCCAAGGGCACGGCAGGCACACTCTGAAGAGGCTGAATTGATATCTCCTGCATCTGAAGTCAGGGTGAGGATCAAACGTTGGCTGAGGCTGGAGTTAGTGTCCATGATGGCCCCTTTTTGAAGCGGGGTCCTCATGAGGCTAAGGAGGTTTTCCCACGCTGAGTTTGTGAGTTGCTCCAAACCACAAGGTTCCTTTCTGTGGGACAGTCGAGTCCTGTTGGATGGCTCCAGGAAGTCCCATACGGAAGGACTGGAGAGCAGGGTTTGAAGGATGGATGCCTGTACAGCATACATCACATTCTCATTGGCTATTTGCGACAAGACATGTTTGAACTGCTGGCTCTGGGGCGAGCTACCCAGGGGGCTGAGTTGAAATGGACTCTCCTGAGAATGGGTCATAATGTGGGTTTGTGTCCATGGAGACGTTGGAATGTGCTGGTGGCTCAGGGGCCCTGCAGAATTTGTCTACCTGAAGGGTTTGATACAGCTCCAATAAAGAAGCTCCCCATGTGGAGATGAGAAAGGTTCTGTTTGGTGCCTCAGAAAAGTCCCAGATTCTGGTCTTCAAAACCAGTCCTCTGAGGAGAGAAACCTGGAAACCAAAGATAGGGTTCAGATTAGGGCCTAGGGGCCTGTCCTTTTCAATCCTCTGTCTCTGGGGACACTCTCTGAGTGTCTAAGTGGAGATAGTTTCTCAGCTGGTGTCAGAGTGTCCCTCTTAGTCCAGGGCGGCCTACAATATTGGGATGGCCTTGGGGGCCTTGGAGATTTCTCCTAATCTATAGGGTTGTGGCCAATGGATTGGGCACAGTTTCCTTGGAGAAGACAGGTACAGTCCTTCGGTGTGGCTCCATAGGCCCTAGCCTGGACGGTGTGTTGGTCTGGGCTGTGGGTAGAAAAGTCTGAAACACAAACTCGGCTTAGGTGTGGCACCGAGGATATGGCAGGTCGGATCTACAAACCGGGAGGGGAGATCCCCTTGAAAGAAGG
Organism: Neogale vison; assembly: GCF_020171115.1. Taxonomy (NCBI): domain Eukaryota; kingdom Metazoa; phylum Chordata; class Mammalia; order Carnivora; family Mustelidae; genus Neogale; species Neogale vison. Next base: position 147,184,489 of record NC_058092.1, on the reverse strand, counting down.
GCGAGTGGGAAGCCCTCCTTCTGCCTTTTGTCTCTGGATGTTGTGTCCAGGATAGCTGTGGATTGTAGGGTGGCCTAAGGGGCTATGGACGAGTCTCCCTATCCGGGGATTTGGCCCAGCTCTCAAGAGTTTGGGGTAATTTTGTGGGAAGGCTGGAGTCCTGTTGTCTGGCTCATGTGTCTCTCCAAGAGAGGGATTCCAGAGCAGAGCCCCAGGTACGGGTGACTGGAAAACTTGAACACTGGTGAGGATTGGGAGCATAGTGGCTTGGCAAGCCCCATATGTGGGCTCCTGGTCCCGGTCCTGAGAGGCCTTACTTCGACATGGGGCTCATGCTGAGTGTCACAATGCGAGTTTGTGCCCACGATGGCACTCAAGTTTGGGCATGGCCTCAGGGGCTATGAAAGTTTCTCTTACCATGAAGGTGTGACTGCATGCCAACCGCAAGCTTTGCAGCCATGGGGAAGAAGGAGTTTTTATTTGTACTTCAGGTACCCACCTGTGCGGGGATTTGATATAATGTCTAGGTTCAGATGTCTGAAAACCCAAGTTGGGAAGAGATGACGGCCTAAGGCCATGGTGTGTCCAATGTGCTGGCTGTGAAGTCAGCTGTCTCCTTGTCTGTCGGGTCGTCTGGGATCAGGCTGTGTCAGACAGAGCATTAGTGCCCAGGGCAGCGTATCCAATTGGGATGTGGTCGAGGCCCAAGCAGGCGGATCCTCCTTTGGGGTTTCTGGAGAGCCCCATAGGGCAACATTTTTCATCTGGTGGGCAGGCAGAGGGCTGCGTTGTAGTTCCAGAATTCCCAGTCTGGAGGGCTTGTTGGCCAGGAGTGTGAGGAAGGAAGTTTGAAAACACAAGCTAGAATGAGGTTTGGGGCTGAGGGCATTACAGGCCCACTCTGCAGAGGGTGAATCAAGATCTCCTGCCTCTGAGGTCAGGGCGAGTATCAGACGTTGCCTCAGGCTGGAGTTTGTGTCCATGATGCCCCTTCCTGAAGGGGGTGGTGCCATCATGAGGCCAGAGACGTTTTCCTATGCTGGGAGTTGTGAGCTGCTCCAAACCTCAAGGTTTCCATCTGCAGGACAGTCTAGTCCTATTGCATAATTCCAGGACACCCCATACGGAAGGACTCGAGAGCAGGGGTCTAAGCATGGATGCCTGGAAACGCCACCTCACATTCCCATTGACTGGTCGGGATAAGTCAGGGTCAATCTGCAGGATCTTGAGCAAGCTACCCAGAGGGCTGAGTTGTAATGGACTCTCCTAAGGATGGGTCATAATATGGGTGGTGGCCATGGAGACCTTGGAATGTGGCGGTGGCTCAGGGTCTTTGCAGAATTCTCCAACCTAAAGGGTTTGACAGAGCTCCAACATGGCAGCTTCTCATGTGTAGATGGGAGGTGTTCTGTTTGGTGCCTCAGGAAGGCCCCATATGCTGGTCTTCGAACCCAGGCCTCTGAGGAGTGACACCTGGAAACCAAAGCAAGAGTTCAGGTTAGGGCCTCAGGGCCTATTCGGTTCAATCTTCTGTCTCTGCGGACATCTGTCTACATTTCTGTGTGGAGGTAGTTGCTCAGCTTGTGTCAGAATGCCCCTGTGTGTCCAGGGTGGCCTACAGTAGTGGAATGTCCTCGGGGACCTTGAGGTTTCTCCTATTCTGTAGGGTTGTGGGCAATGGAATGGGCACAGTTTCCTAGGAGAGAGCAGGCACAGTCCTGTGGTGTGGCTCCAGAGGACCCAGCCTGGAGGATGTGTTTGCCAGGGCTGTGGGGACAGACGTCCGAAAACACATACTCAGCTCAGGTTTGGTCCTGAGGTTATGGCAGGCCTCATCTACAGTCAGTGAAGGGGTCTCCTCGGGATATGAAAGGAGGGCGAGTGGAAGGCGGTTGCTCAGGCTTTTGTCTCTTTATGTTGTGTCCACAATGGCCATTTAACATAGGGGTGGCCTCATGGGCTGAGGAAGAGTATTCCCTCTCTGGTGATTTGCCCAGCACCCTAGATTTTGGGGTCATTCTCTGGGAAGGGAGGAGTACTGTTTTCTATCTCAGGTGTCCCCCCAAGTAGAGGGATTCTAGAGCAGAGCAGTGGGTACTGACAACTGGAATACCCGCCCTCTGGTTAGGCTTGGGGGCCTATGGGCATGGTAAACCCCTTATACGAGCTATTGGTCCAGCCACTGAGAGGCGTTACTTGAATACTGGACTCACACTGAGGGTCACAATGCATGTGTGTGCCCAAGGCGGCCCTCAAGCATGGGCGTGGCCTCATATGTTATGCAGATTTCGTTTACACTGAAGGTTTGACTCTCTGCCAACAGCAGGTTTTTTGCCATTGGAGAGGAGGAGTTCTGGCTCATGTGTCAGGTTCCCCCCTATACAGGGATTGGAGATAAGGTCTAGGTTCCGATGCCTGAAAACCCAGGTTGGGAAGGGATGATGGCCCAAGGCCATGGCGGGTCAGATGTGCTGGGTGTGTGGCCAGCTGTCTCGGTGTCTGTTGGAAGGTCTGGGCTCAGGCTATGTAAGACAGAGCATTAGGGCTTAGGATAGGATAACCTATGCAATTGGGATGTTGCCATGGACCGAGCAGGTTAATCCTCATTTGGGGTTTCTGGGCAACACCATAGATAATTTTTTTTTCTTCTGGTGGGCAGGCAGAGTGCTTATTTTTGGCCCCAGAATTCCCAGTCGGGAAGGCTTGTGTGCCAGGGTTGTGAGGAGGGAAGTCTTAAGACACAAGCTAGAGTGAGGTTTGGGGCCAAGGGTGCGACAGGTCCACTCTGCAGAGGCTGAGTCGGGATCTCTTGCATCTGAAGTCAGGGTGAGGATCAAACGTTGGCTGAGGCTAGAGTTTCGGTCCATGATGGCCCCTTCATAATGGGGAGTGGGGAAGCACGAGGCCATGGAGTTTTTCCCTCGAAGGAAGTTGTGAGATGCTCCAAACTGCAAGAATTCCTTCTGCAGGACAATTGAGACCTGTTGGATGACTTGAGGACGTTCCATAAGGAATGACTCCAAAGCAGGGTTCTAAAGACTGATGCCTCTCAAGCCCGCTTCACATTCATATTCTCTCCTAGTGACAAGACAGGTTCAATCTGCTGGCTGGGGGAGGAACCGCGGGGGTTGAGTTGAAATGGACTCTCCTGAGGATGGGTCTTAATGTGGCTTTGTGTCCATGGATACCATGGAATGGGGCGGTGGCACTGGGGCCCTGAAGGATTCTCCTAACCAGAGGTTTTGACACAGCGCCAATGCATAAGTTTCCCATGTGGAGACGAGATTTGTTCTGATGGGTGCCTCAGTTAACCCCCAAAGGCTGGTGTTGGAAACCAGTCCTCTGAGGAGAGATGGCTGGAAACCAAAGCAATGGATCCATTAGTGGCTAGGGGCCTGTCCGGTTCAATCTTTTTCTTTGGGGACATCTGTCTATGGGTCTGAGTGGAGGTAGTTGCTCAGCTTGTGTCATTTGCCCCTGTTTGTCCTGGGTGGCCTACACTATTCAGATGGCCTCGGGGACTTTCAAGGTCTCTCCTAATTTGTATGATTTTGGCCAATGGAATGGGCAGAATTTCCTTGGAGGGGGCAGGCACAGTCCTGAGATGTGGCTCCAGAGGCCCCAGTCTGTAGTGTGAGTGGGACAGAGCTCGGGACAGAACTCTGAAAACACAAACTCGGCTTAGGTATGGGGACGTAGGTATGTCAGACCTTATCTACAGACCGTGAGGAAAATTCTTTGAGATATGAACAAAGGGCGAGTGGGAGGCACATGCTCAGGCTTTTGTTTCTGAATTTTGTGTCACCGATGGCCGTGGAATGTCAGGGTGGCCTTAGGGGCCATGGACGAGTCTCTCTCTGTGGCGATTTGGCCCGATCCCAAGAGTTTGGGATCACTCTGTGCGAGTCGAGGAGACCTTTCTGTTTTTATACCTCAGGTGTGTCACCAAAACGGGGATTAAAGAGCAGAGCCCTGGGGACAGGCGATTGGACAACCCAAACTCTGGTTAAGATTGGGGGCCTAGGGGCATCACAAGCCCCATGTGTGGGCTCTTGGTCCAGCCCCTGAGAGGACTTAATTGAGGACAGGGCTCATGCTGTGGGTCACAAAGCGTGTTTGTGCCCAACACGGCCCTCAAGCATGGACGGGGCCTCATGGGCCACACTGTTATCTCCTACACTGAATGTTGGACAACATGCCAACCATGAGATTTCTTGCCATGGGGAAAGAGGAGTTCTGATTTCTGCATCACGTTCACTTCTGGGCAGTGATTGGAGATAAGGTCTAGGTTCTGAAGTCTGAAAACCGAGATTGGGAAGAGATGAGGACCTAGGGCATGGCGGTTCCGAATGTGCTCAGTGTGCAGCCTGCTGTCTGGGTGTGGGTCAAGAGGTCCAGGCTCACGCCGTGTCAGAAAGGGCATTAGTGCCCAGGGTAAACTATATAATTGTGGTACAGTCGAGTGGCGTGCAAGTTGATCCTCATCTGTGCTTTCTGGTTAGCCCCAGAGGGCAACTGTTTTCTTCCTTCAGGCAGGCAGATTGCTGCATTGTGGCTCCGGATTTCCCAGACAGGAGGGCTTGTGGGCCTAGAGTGTGAGGACAATAATCTAAGAACACAAGCTAGGCATAGGTTTCGGAGTGACGGCACGGCAGGCACACTCTGCAGAGCTGAATCGAGATCTGGTGCATCTGAAGTCAGGGTGAGTGTCAGATGTTGGCTCAGGTTGGAGTTTCTGTCCATGAGTGCCCCTTCATGAAGGTGGGTGCATCACGAGGCCATAGAGGTTGTTCCACGATGGGAGTTGTGAGATGCTCCAAATCACAGGGATGCTTTCTGCGTGAAAATTGAGATCTGTTGGATGGCTCCAGGACGTCCCATATGGAACGACTCAAGAACAGTGTTCTAAGGATGGATGCCTGGGCAGCCCACCTTGCATTCCAGTTATCTCCTAGTGACAAGACAGGTTCGATCTGCTGGCTCTGGGGGAGCAACCAAGTTGAAATGGACTCCCCTGCAGATGGGTTATTATGTGGTTTTGTGTCCATGCAGACCAAGGAATGGAGCAGTGGCATCGGGGCCTTGAAGGACTCTCCTAACCGGAGGTTTTGACACAGCTCCTATGTGTAGGATTCCCATGTGGAGACAAGATTTGTTCTGATGGGTGTCTCAGGAAACCCCCATATGCTGATATTGGAAACCAGGCCTCTGAGGAGAGATGCCTGGAAACCAAAGAAATGAATCTGATTAGGGCCTAGGGGCCTATTCATTCCAACCTTCTTCTCTGGGGACATCTGACTATGTGTCTGAGTGGAGGTAGGTGCTCAGATGTAGTCAGACTGCCCCTGTTTGCCCTGGGTAGCCTACACTGTTGGGATGGCCTCAGGGTCTTTGGAGTTTTCTCCTAATTGGTACGGTTCTTGCCAAAATAATGGGCAGAATTCCCTCTGAGAGGACAGACAGAGTCCTGAGGTGTACCTCCAGGGGCCCCAGCCTGGAGGATGTGTGTGCCAGGACTGTGAGGACAGAAGTCTGAAAACACAATCTTGGCTTGGGTTTGGGGACATCATTATGGCAGGACCGATCAACAGACCGTGAAGAGAACTCTTCAGGATATGAGCAAAAGGCATGTTTGAGAAGCTTGCTTAGGCTTTTGTCTTTGTATTTTGTGTCACTGAAGGCCGTGGAATGTCCAGGTGAATTCATGGGCCATGGAAGAGTCTCCCTCTCTGGGGATTTGGCCTGATTCCAAGAGTTTGGGGTCATTTTGTGGGATGGGAGGAGTCCGTTCTGTTTTCTCAACACAGGTGTTCCACTAAAAGAGGGATTCCCGAGAAGAGGCCTGGGGAAGGGCATCTGCACAACCCGACCTCTATTTAAGAATGGGAATTAGGGGCATGGCAAGCCTCATATGTGGGCTCTTGGCCCAGCCACTGAGAGGCCTTACTTGACGAGGGCCTCGCAGTTTGATCCTCATTTGGGGTTTCTGGGCAAAGCCATAGATGATGTTTTTCTTCTGGTGGGCAGGCAGAGTGCTTTGTTGTGGCCCCAGAATTCCCAATCGGGAGGGCTTGTGGGCCAGGAGTGTGAGGAAGGAAGTCTGAAAACACAAGCTAGGGTGAGGTTTGGAGCCGAGGGCACGGCAGGCCCACTCTACAGAGGCTGAATCGGAATCTCCTGCATCTGAAGTCAGTGTGAGGATCAGACATTGGCTGAGGCTGTAGTTTGTGTCCATCATGGCCCCTTCATGAAGTGCGGGCCTCATGAGGCCCAGGAGGTTTTCCCACACTGAGTTTGTGAGTTGCTCCACACTACAAGGTTTCCTTCTTTGGGACAGTCGAGTCTTGTTGGATGGCTCCAGGACATCCCATACGGAAGGACTGGAGAGCAGGGTTCGAAGGTTGGATGCCTATACAGCATACATCACATTTCCATTGGCCATTAGCGACAAGACATGTTAGATCTGCTGACTCTGGGGCAAGCTATCCAGAGGCCTGAGTTGTAATGGACTCTCCTGAGAATGGGTCATAATGTGCGTTTGTGTCCATGGAGACCTTGGAATGTGCTGGTGGCTCAGGGGCCCTGCAGAATTCGCCTATCTGAAGGGTTTGATACAGCTCCAATAAGAAAGCTCCCCATGTGGGATCGAGAGAGATTCGGTTTGTTGCCTCAGAAAAGCCCCATATGCTGGTCTTCAAAACAAGTCCTCTGAGGAGAGACACCTAGAAACCAAAGCTAGGGTTCAGATTAGGGCCTAGGGGCCTGTCTTTTTCAATCTTCTGTCTCTGGGGACACTCTCTGAGTGTCTAAGTGGAGATAGTTGCACAGCTGGTGTAAGAGTGCCCCTCTTAGTCCAGGGCAGCCTACACTATCAGGATGGCCTCAGGGGCCTTGGAGGTTTCTCCTAATCTTTAGGGTTGTGTCCATTGGTTTGGGCACAGTTTTCTTGGAGTGGACAGGCACAGTCCTTTGGTGTGGGTCCAGAAGCCCTAGCCTGGAAGGTTGTGGGTCTGGGCTGTGGGCAACGAGTCTGAAAACACAAACTCGGCTTAGGTGTGGCGCTGAGGGTATGACAGACTCGATTCACAGACCGTGAGGGGAGCTCCTCGGGTTATAAAAGAAGGGCGAGTCAGAGATGGTCACGCAAACTTTTGTCTCTGGATGTTGTGTCCAGGATAGCCGTGGAATGTAGGGGTGGCCTCAAGGGTGATGGGAGAGTTTCCCTATTTGAGAATTTGGCCCAACTCCCAAGATTTTGGGGTCATTTTGAGGGAAGGGTGGAGTCCTGTTGTCTGGCTCAGTTGTCTCACCAAGAGAGGGACTCCAGATCACAGCCCTGTGTATGGGACACTAGAAAACTCGAACTCTGTGAGGTTTGGAAGCATAGGGGTTTGACAAGCCCCATATGTGGGCTATTGGTCCAGGCCATGAGAGGCCTTACTTCGACATGGGGCTCACGCTGAGGGTCACAATTCGAGTTTGTGCCCATGGCGGCACTCAAGTTTGGAAGTGTCCTCAGGGGACATGAAGGTTTCTCCTACCCTGAAGGTGTGACGCCATGCCAACAGCAAGCTCTACAGCCATGGTGAAGGATGAATTTTGATTTGTGCTTCTGGTATCCAGCTGTGCGGGGATTTGATATAATGTCTAGGTTCAGATCTCTGAAAACCGAGGTTGGGAAAAGATGACGGTCTAAGGCCATGGCATGTCCGATGTGCTGTTTGTGTGGCCAGCTGTCTCCTTGTCTGTCATGACATCTGGCCTCAGGCTGTGTCAGACAGAGCATTAGTGCCCAGGGCAGCCTATCCAATTGGGGTGCAGTCGAGGCCCACGCAGGTTGAAACTCATTTGGGTTTTATGGAGAGCCCCATAGGGCAACGTTTTTCTTCTGGTGGGCAGGCAGAGGGCTGCGTTGTGGTTCCAGAATTCCCAGTCTGGAGGGCTTATTTGCCAGTAGTGTGAAGAAGGAAGTCTGAAAACACAAGCTAGCATGAGGTTTGGGGCCGAGGGCACGGCAGGCCCACTCTGCAGAGGCTGAATCCAGCTCTCCTGCATCTGAGGTGAGGCAAGTATCAGATGTTGCCTCAGGCTGGAGTTTGTGTTTATGATGGCCCCTTCTGAAGGGGGTGGGGGCATCATGAGGCCAGGGAGGTTTCCCTATGCTGGGAGTTGTGAGCCGCCCCAAACCTCAAGGTTTCCATCTGCAGGACAGTCGAGTCCTATTGGATGGTTCCAGGATGCCCCATACAGAAAGACTCGAGAGCAGGGGTCTAAGCATGGATGCCTGGAAACGCCACCTAACATTCCCTTTGGCTGGTCAGAACAAGGCAGGCTCAATCTACGGGCTCTTCGGGGAAGTACCCAGTGGGCTGATTTTAAATGGACTCTCCTAAGGATGGGTCATAATGTGGGTTGGTGGCCATGGAGACTTTGGAATGTGGCAGTGGCTCAGGGACTCTGCAGGATTCTCCAACCCAAAGGATTTGACACAGCTCCAACAAGGAAGCTTCCCATGTGGAGATGAGAGGTGTTCTCTTTGGTGTCTCAGGAAATTCCCATATGCTGGTTTTGGAACCCAGGCCTCTGAGGAGTGACACCTGGCAACCAAAGCAAGAGTTCAGATTAGGGCCTCGGGGCCTATCCAGTTCAATCTTCTGTCTCTTCGGACATCTGTCTGCATTTCTGCATGGAAGTAGTTGCTCAGCTTGTGTCAGGATATCCCTGTTGGTCCAGGGCAGCTTACAGTAGTGGGATGTCCTCGGAGCCCTTGAGTTTTCTCCTATTTTGTAGGGTTGTGGCCAATGGAATGGACACAGTCTCCTAGGAGAGAGCAGGACAGTAATGTGGAGTGGCTCCAGAGGCCCCAGCCTGGAGACTCTGTGGGCCAGGGCTGTGGGGACAGACATCCAAAATCAAACTCGACTGAGGTTTGGGGCCGAGGTTATGGCAGGACTGATCTACAGTCCGTGAGGAGAGCTCCTTGCGATATGAAAGGAGGATGAGTGACAGGTGGTCATTCAGGCTTATGTCTCTGGATGTTGTATTCACGATGGTCGTTTATGTAGGGGTGTCCTCGTGGGCCATCGAAGAGTCTCCCTCTCTGTTGATTTTCCCAGCTCCCAAGAGTTTGGGGTCATTCTGTGGAAAGGGAGGAGTCCTGTTTTCTGCCTCATGTGTCCCCCCATTAGAGGGATTCTAGAGCAGAACACTGGGTATAAACAACTGGAATACCTGCCCTCTGGTTAAGCCTGGGGGCCAATGGCCGTGGCAAGCCCCATATGAGGGCTCTTTGTTTAGCCGCTGAGAGGCCTTACTTGAATAGGGGACTCACGCTGAGGGTCACAATGCTTGTTTGTGCCCAAGGCGGCCCTCTATCATGGGTGGGGCCTCATTGACCATGAAGGTTTCTCCTACACTGAACGTTGGATAACATGCCAACCTCAAGGTTTCTTGCCATGGGGAAGGAGGAATTCTGATTTCTGAATCACGTTCACCCCTGGGCAGTGATTGGAGGTAAGGTCTAGGTACTGAAGCCTGAAAACTGAGGTTGGGAAGAGATGATGAACTAAGACCATGGCGTGTCCGATGTGTTCAGTTTGGGGCCAGCCTTCTAGGTGTCGTTCAGGAGGTCTGTGCTCAGGCTGTGTCAGACAGGGCATTAGTGCCCAGATAGGCTGTATAATTGTAGTACAGTCGAGTGGCATGCAGAACATAATTATTTGGGGTTTCTCAGTAGCCCCATAGGGCAAAGTTTTTTGTTTTTTGTTTTGTTTTTTTTTTTTTGGGGGGGGAGGGCAGCCAGAGTGCTGCATTGTGTCTCTGGAATTCCCAAACAGGAGGGCTTTGGGGCCAGGAGTGTGAGGACGAAAGTCTGAGAACACAAGCTAGCCTTAGGTTTCTGGGCGAGGGCACGGCAGGCACACTCTGCAGAGCTGAATCGAGATCTCGTGCATCTGACGTCAGGGTGAGGATTAGACATTGGCTTAGGTTGGAGTTTCTGTCCATGTTGGCCCCTTCATGAAGGGGGGTTCATCACGAGGCCATGGGGGTTCTCCCACGATGGGAGTAGTGAGATGCTCCAAACCACAACGATTCCTTCTGTGGGACACTCGAGACCTGTTGGATGGCTCCAGGACGACCCATACGGAACGACTCCAGAGCAGGGTTCTAAGGATGGATGCCTAGGCAGCCCGCCTCGCATTCCAATTGTCTCCAAGCGACAGGACACGTTTGATCTGCTGGCTCTGGCGTAGCAACCGATGGGGTTGAGTTGAAATGGACTCTCCTGAAGATGGGTCATAATGTGGGTTTGTGTCCATGGAAGCCTTGGAGAGGGACGGTGGCACCGGGGCCCTGAAGTTTTCTCCAGAGGTTTTGACACAGTTCCAATGAGCAAGTTTCCCATGGGTAGCCAAGATTTGTTCTCATTGGTGCTTCAGTAAACCCCCATATTCTGGTATTGGAAACCAGAACTCTGAGGAGAGATGCCTGGAAACCAAAGCAATGGATTTGATTAAGGCCTAGGGTCCTGTCCGGTTCATTCTTCTTCTCTGGGGACATCTGTCTATGGGTCTGAGTGGAGGTAGTTCCTCAGCTGATGTCAGATCGCCCCTGTTCTTCCGGGCGGTCTACACCATTGGGATGGCTTCAGTGACTTTGGATGTTTCTCCTAATTTGCAAGTTTGTGGCCAATGAAATGGGCAGAATTCCTCTAGGGAGGAAAGGCACAGTCTTAAGGTGTGGCCCCAGGGGCACAAGGGTGGAGGGTGTGTGGGCCAGAGCTGTGGGGACAGAAGTCTGAAAACAGAAACCCGGCTTAGGGTTTGGGGTCGTAGGTATGGGAGGCCCAATCTACAGACCTTGAGGAGAACTCTTCAGGATATGAACAAAAGGCGAGTGTGAGGCATTTTCTCAGGCTTTTGTCTCTGGATTTTGTGTCACCGATGGCCGTGAAATGTCAGGGTGGCCTCATGGGCCATGGACGAGTCTCCTGTCTGGGGATTTGGCCCAATACCAAGTATTTGGGGTCATTCTGTGGGATAGGCGGAGTCCTATCTGTTTTCTAACCAGGTCTCCCACCAAAGAGGGATTCCTGAGCAGAGCCCTGGGGAGGCGCGACTGGACAACCCAAACTCTGGTTAAGATTGGGGGCCTAGTGTCATGGCAAGCCCCATACGCAGGCTCTTGGTCCAGCAACTGAGAGGCCTTACTTGAGGACAGGGCTCACACTGAAGGTCACAATGCATGTTTGTGCCCAAAACAGCCCTCAACATGGGCGGGGCTACATGGGACACGCTGGTTTCTCCTATACTGAACGTTGGACAACATGCCAACCACAAGGTTTCTTGCCATGGGGAAGGAGGAGTTCTGATTTTTGCATCACATTCACCCCGGGCAGTGATTGGAGGTAAGGTGTAGGTTCTGAAGCCTGAAAACTGATGTTGGGAAGAGGTGATGACCTAAGGCCATGGCGGGTCTGATGTGCTCAGTGTGCAGTCAGCTCTCTGGGTGTTGGTCAGGAGGTCCGGGCTCAGGCTGTGTCAGACAGGGCATTATTGCCCAGCTTAGACTATATAATTTGTTACAGTAGAGTGCCGTGTAGGTTTATCCTCATTTGGGGTGTCTGGGAAGCTCCATAGGACAACCTTTTTTCTTATGGAGAGCTGGCAGAGTGCTGCATTGTGGGTCCGGAATTGCCAAACTTGAGGGCTTGGGGGCCAGGAGTGTGTGGACGGATGTCTGAGAACACAAGCTAGACTAAGGTTTCAGGGCGAGGGCATGGGAGGCACCACTGTAGATCTGAATTGAGATCTCGTGCATCTGAAGTCAGGGCAAAGATCAGACGTAGACTCAGGTTGGAGTTTCTGTCCATGATGGCCCCTTCATGAAGGGGGCGTAATCTTGAGGCCATGGAGGCTTTCCCCATGATGGAAGTTGTGAGATGCTCCAGACCACAAGGATTCCTTCTGCGGGACAACTGAGACCTGTTGGATGGCTTCAGGATGTCCCATTCTGAATGACTCCAGAGCACGGGTCTAAGGATGGATGCCGGGGCAGCCTGCCTCGCATTCCAATTGTCTCCTCGTGACAAGACAGGTTCGATATGATGGCTCTGTGGGAGCAACCAAGGGGGCTGAGTTGAAATTGACTCTCCTGAGGATGGGTTCTAATGTGTGTTTGTGTCCATGAGGACCTTGGAATGGGGCAGTGGCACCAGGGCCCTGAAGGATTCTCCTAATGTTTTGACAGAGCTCCAACACACAAGTTTCCCATGTGGAGAAGAGATTTGTTCTGATAGGTGCCTCAAGAAACCCCCATATGCTGATATTGGAAACCAGGCCTCTGAGGAGAGATACCTGGAAACCAAAGAAATGGATCTGATTATGGCCTAGGGGCCTGTCTGGTTCAATATTCTTCTCTGGGGACATCTGTCTACACATCTGATGGAGATAGTTGCTCAGATGGTGTCAGATCTCCCCTGTTTGTCCTGGGAGGCCTACAATATTGGGATGGCCTCGGGGACTTTGGAGGTTTCTCCTATTTATATGGTTGTGGCCAATGGAATGGGCAGAATTCCCTTGGAGAGGGCATGCACAGTCATGAGGTGTGGCTCCAGTGGCACCAGTCTGTAGGGTATGTGGGCCAGAGCTATGGGGACAGTTGTTTGAAAAGAGAATCTCAGCTTAGGTTTCGGGACATAGGTATGACAGACCTGATCTACAGATGGGGAGGAAAACTCTTCGGGATATAAACAAAGGGTGAGTGTGAGGCACACGCTCAGTATTTTGTCTCTGTATTTTGTGTAACCGATGGCCATGAATGTCCGGGTGGCCTCAGAGGCCATGGACGAGTCTCCCTCTCTGGGGATTTGGCCCCATCCCAAGAGTCTGGGGTTCTTCTGTGGGATGGGAGAAGACCTTTCTGTTTTTACACCTCAGATGTCCCACCAAAAGAAGGATCCAGAGCAGAGCCCTGGGGAGGGGTGACTGGACAACCTGACCTCTAGTTAAAATTGGGAGCCTAGTGGCATGGCAAGTCCCATATGCGGGCTATTGGTCCAGCCACCAACAGGCCTTACTTGAGGACAGGACTCACGCTGAGGGTCACAATGCGTGTTTCTGCCCAATGCAGCCCTCAAGCATGGGCGGAGCCTCATGGGCCATGCTGGTTCCTCCTACACTGAACATTGGCCAACATTCCAACCACAAGGATTCTTGCCATGGGGAAGGAGGAGTTCTGATTTCTGCATCACGTTCACCGCTGGGCAGTGATTGGAGTTAAAGTATAGGTTCTGAAGCCTTAAAACCGAGGTTGGGGAAGAGATGGGAAGAGATGACGACCCAACACCATGGCGGGTCCGATGTGCTCAGTGTACAGTCAGCTGTGTGGGTGTCAGTTGGGGGCTCTGGGCTCAGGCTGTGTAAGACAGGTCATTAGTGCCCAGGGTAGGCTGTATAATTTGGGTATAGTAGAATTGCATGCAGGTTGATACTTATTTGGGGTTTCTTGGTAGCCCCATATGGCAATGTTTTTATTCTGGAGGGCAGGCAGAGTGCTGCATTGTGGCTCCGGAATTGCCAACCTGAGGGCTTGTGGTCCAGGGGTGTGAGGACAGAAGTCTGAGAATACAAGCTAGGCATATGTTTTGCAGTGAGGATTTGGCCTCTGGAGACAGGCACACTCTGCAGAGATGAATCGAGATCTCGTGCATCTGAAGTCAGGGCGAGGATCAGACATTGGCTCAGGTTGGAGTTTCTGTCCATGATGGCCCCTTCATGAAGGGGGCGTCATCACGAGACTATGGAGGTTTTCCCATGATGGGAGATTTGAGATATTCCAAGCCATAAGGATTCCTTCTGTGGGACAATTGAGACCTGTTGGATGGCTCCAGGACATCTCATACGGAAGGACTCCAGAGCAGGGTTCTAAGGATAGATGCCTGGGCAGCCTACATCACACTCCAATTGTCTACTTGCGACAAGACAGGTTCGATTGACTGGCTTTGGGGAGTAACTGAGCATCCTGCAATGGGCTACAATGTGGGTTTATGTCCATTTAGACCTTGGAACTGTGCAGTGGCACCGGGGCCCTGAAGTATTCTCCTAACCGGAGGATTTGACACAGCTTCAACGAGCACGTTTCCCATGTGGAGATGAGATGCGTTCTGATGGGGCCCTCTGGAAACCCCCAGATGCTGATATTGGAAACCAGGCCTCTGGGGAGAGATGCCTAGAAACCAAAGCAATGGATCCGATTAGGGCTTAGGGGCCTGTCCAGTTCAAACTTCTTCATAGGGGACAACTGTCTACGGGTCTGAGTGGAGGTAGTTGCTCAGCTGGTGGCAGATCGCCCCTCTTTGTCCAGGGCGGCCTACACTCTTAGGATAGCCTAGGGGACATTGGAGATTTCTCCTATTTTGTTCTGATTGGTGTCACCCAACATTCCACGTTAGAACCCTGCTCTGGAGAAATTTTTTATGAGAAGTCCTGGATCCATCCAACAGGTCTCGACTGTACTGCAGAAGGAATCCTTGCCAAATGGAGCATCACACAATCCCACTGTGGGAAAACTTCCATGGCCTCGTGATGGCCCCCAACCTTCATGAAGGTGCCTTCATGATCAGAAACTCCCAATTGAGCCAACGTCTGATCCTCGCTCTGATTTCAGAAGCATGAGATCTCGATTCAGCTCTGCAGTGTGCCTGCTGAGCCCTCGCCCCAAAACCTAAGCCTAGCTTGTGTTCTCAGACTTATGTCCTCACACTCCTGGCCCACAACCCCTCCAGTTTGGGAATTCTGGAGACACGATGCAGAATTCTGCCTGTCCTCCAGAAGTAAAAACATTTCCATATGGGTCTAACCAGAAACCACAAATGAGGATCAACCTGCATGTCACTCGACTGTACCCCAATTATACAGTCTTTCCTGGGCACTAATGCCCTGTCTGACACAGTCTGAGCCCGGATATCCCAAACGACCTCCAGACAGATGGCCCGACACTGAGCACATTGGACACGCCATGGCCTTAGGACGTCATCTCTTCCCACCCTTGGTTTTCAGCTTCAGAACCTAAACTTTATCTCCACTCACTTCCCAGGGGTGAATGTGATGCAGAAATCAGAACTCCTCCATCCCTATGGCCGGAAACCTTTTGGTTGGCATGTTGTCCAAAGTTCATTGTAGGAGAAACCAGCATGGCCCATGAGACCCCGCCCATGTTTGAGGGCCGTATTGGGTACAAACACACATTGTGACCCTCAGTGTGAGCCTTGTCCTCAAATAAAGCCTCTCAGTGACTGGACCAAGAGCCCGCCTATTGGGCTTGTCATGGCCCTAGTCCCCCAATCTCAACCAGAGTTTGAGATATAGTCACCTCTACTCAGGGCTCTACTCTGCAATCATTCTTTGGTGGGACACCTCAGGGAAAAAAGCTATAGAAAGGACTCCTCCCATCCACAGAATGACCCCAAACACTTGGGTCAGGTGAAATCCCAGAGAGAAAGACTCGTCCCTGGCCCATGAGGCCACCCTGATTCCTCGGCCACTGTTGACACAAAATCTAGAGACAAAACCTGAGCATGCACCTCACACTCGCCCTTTGTTCATAGCCCGAAAAATTCTCCTCACAGTCTATAGTTCGGGCCTGACATATATATATCCCCAACTCTAAGCCGAGATTGGGTTTTCAGACTTCTGTCCCCACAGTCCTGGTCCACACACCGTCCAGGATGGGGCCCCTGGAGCCACACCTCAGGACTGTGCCTACCCACTCCAAGGGAATTCTGCCCATTCCATTGACCACAACCCTACAGATTAGGAGAAACCTCCAAAGTCCTCAAGGCCATCCCAATAATGTCGGCCGCCTAATACAAACAGGGGTGATCTGTCACAAGCTGACCAATGACCTCCACTCAGACCCAAATACAAATCCCCCCAGAGAAGAAGATTGAAACGAACAGGCACCTAGGCCCTAATCGGATCCATTTTTTTTTTGTTTCCAAGCATCTCTCATCTGAGGCCTGGTTTCCAATAACAGCATATGGGGGTTTCCTGAGGTTCCAATCAGAATAAATCTCATCTCCACATGAGAAATTATCTCTTTGGAGACGTGTCAAAACCTCTGGTTAGGAGAAAACTTCACGTCCCTGGAGCCACCACCTCATTCTAAATTCTCCATGGACATAGACCCACATTATGACCCATCCTGAGGAGAGTCCATTTCAACAGAGCCCCCTCAGTTGCTCACCCAGAGCCAGCACACTGAACCTGTTTTGTAGCTAGGAGATTATTGTAGTGCATGATGCCTTTCCAGGCATCCATCCTTAGACCCTGCTCAGGCATCTTTCTGTATGTTATCCTGAAGCCATCCAACAGGTCTCAACTGGCCTGCAGAATGAATCCTTGCAGATTGGTCCATCTCACAATTCCCATTGTGGGAAAACCTCCATGGCCTCAAGATGCCCTGTCTGACACAGCCTGAGCCTGGACCTCCCGACCGACACCCAGACATCTGGGGCCACATTTCAGGACTGCCCTACCCTCTGAAAGGGAATTCTGCCCATTCCATTTGCCACAACCCTACAGATTAGGAATGTTTGTCCCGGGGCAATCTGACACATGCTGAGCAATGACCACAACACATAACCATAGACTGATGTTCTCAGAGAAAAAGATTGAATTGGACAGGCCTTTAGGCCATAATCGGATCCATTGCATAAGATTCCAGGCCTCTCTCCTCAGATGACTGGTTTCCAATACCCGCTTATGGGGTTACCTGAGGCAACAATCAGAACAAATCTCGTCTCCACATGGTAAACTTGCTCTTTTGAGCTGTCTCAAAACCTCCAGTAAGGAGAATCCTTCAGGGCGCCAGAGCCACTGCCCCATTCCAAGGTCTTCATGGATACAACCCCACATTATGACCCATCCTCAGGAGAGTCCATTTCAACTCAGCCCCCTCCTTTTCTCCCCCAGAGCAAGCAGATCGAACCTGCCTCGTCACTAGGAGACAATTGGATGAGAGTTGGGCTTCCCAGGCATCCATCGTTAGAACCCCACTCTGGAGAAGTTCCTTATGGGGCGACATTGATCCATCCGACAGGTCTCTACTGCCCTGTAGAAGGAATCCTTGTGGTATGCAACATCACACATTCGCATCATGGGAAAACATCCATGGCCTCGTGATACCCCCACCTTCATGTCGGGGACATCATGGACAGAAACTTCAACCTGAGGTAACGTCTGATCCTCGCCCTGACTTCAGATGAAGAGATCTCAATTCAGCTCTGCAGAGTGTGCCTGCCATGCCCTCGCCCCAAAACCTAAGCCTAGCTTGTGTTCTCAGACTTCTGTCCTCACACTTCTGGCTCACAAGCCCTCCATTTTGGAAATTCTGGAGATACAATGCAGCACTCTGCCTGCCCTCCAGAAGAAAAACGTTGCCCTATGGGGCTACCCAGAAACCCCAAATGAGGATCAACCTGCACGCCACTCGACTATACCCCCAATTAAACAGTCCAGCCTGGGCAATAATGCCATGTCTGACAGCCTGAGCCCGGACTTCGTGACCAACACCCAGACAGCTGGCCGCACACTGAGCACATCGGACACACAATGACCTTAAGTCATCATGTCTTCCCGACCTCGGTATTCAGGCTTCAGAACCTAGACCTAATCTCCACTCACTGCCAAGCAGTGTACATAATGCACAAATGAGAACTTCTCCTTCCCCATGGCAAGAAACCTTGTGGTTGGCATGTTGTCCAACTTTCAGTGTAGGAGAAACCAGCATGGCCCATGAGGTCCTGCCCATGCTTGAGGGCTGCCAGGAGCACAAACACACATTGGGACACTCAGCGTGAGCCCTGTCCTCAAGTAAAGCCTCCCAGTGACTGGAGCAAGAACCTGCATATGGGTCTTGCCATGGCCCTAGTCCCCCAATATTAACCAGAGTTTGAGATGTCTAGTCATGCCTACTCAGGTCTCTGCTCTGTTATCCCTCTTTGGTGGGACACCTGAGGTAAAACAAAACAAAACAAAACAAAAAAACAGAACAAACAAAAAAGACAGAAAGGACCACTCCCATTCATAGGATGACCCAAAACACTTGGGATCTGGCCAAATCCCAAGAAAGAAAGACTAGTCCATGGCCGGTGAGGCCACCCCGACATACCACGGCCACCACTGACACAAAATCCAGAGACAACAGCCGCCCATTGTTCATAGCCCAAAAAATTCTCCTCACAGTCTGTAGATCAGGCATGCCATACCTATGTCCACAAACCTAAGCTGAGTTTGTGTTTTCAGACTTCTGTCCCAACAACTCTGGCCCATACACCCTCCAGGCTGGGTCTCCTGGAGCCACACCTCAGGACTGTGCCTTCCCTTTCCAAAGGAATTTTTCCCATTTCATTGGCCTCTACTGTACAGATTAGGTGAAACCTCCAAGTCCCTGTTGCCATCCAAATAGTGTAGGTTGCCCAGGACAAACAGGGGCTATCTGTCACAAGCTGAGTAAAGACCTCCACTCAGACCCGTAGACAGATAACCCCAGAGAAGAAGATAGAACTGTACAGGCACGTATGCCCTAATCGAATATATTGTTTTTGTTTCCAGGCATCTCTCCTTAAAGACCTCTTTTCCAATACCAGCATATGGGTGTTTCCGGAGGTATCAATCAGAACAAAACTCATCTCCACATGGGAAACTTGCTCTTTGGAGCTGTGTCAAAACCTCCAGTTAGGAGAAACCTTCAGGACCCCAAAGCCACCGCCCATTCCAAGGTCTCCATGGACACAGACCCACATTATGACCCATCCTCAGGAAAGCCCATTTCAACTCAGCCCCCTCGGTTACTCCCCCAGAGCCAGCGATCGAACCTGCCTTGTTGCAAGGAGACAATTGGAATATGAGGGGGGCTGCCCAAGATTCCATCCATGGAACCCTGCTCTGGTGTCGTTCTGTATGGGATATCCTGGAGCCATCCGGCAGGTGGCGACTGTCCCGCAGAAGGAATCCTTGCAGATTGGAGCATCTCACAACTCCCATCCTGGGAAAACCACAATGGCCTTATGATGCTCCCACTTCGTGAAGGGAGATCATGGACAGGAACTCCAAGCTGGCCAAAGTCTGATCCTCGCCTTGACTTCAGATGCACAAGATCTCGATTCAGCTCTTCAGAGTGTACCTGCTGTGCCCTCGCCGTGAAACCTAAGGCTAGCTTTTGTTCTGAGACTTCCGACCTCACACTCCTGAGCCACACGCCCTCCAGTTTGGGAATTCCGGAGCCACAATGCTGCACTCTGCCTGCCCTCCAGAAGAAAAACGTTGCCCTATGTGGCTACCCAGAAACCCCAAACGAGGAACAAACTGCACGCCACTCAACTGTACCCCACTTATCCAGTCTACCCTGGGAACTAATGCTCTGTCTGACACAGCCTGAGCCCAGACCTCCCGACCGACATGCAGATAGCTGGGGCCACACCTCAGGAATGTGCCTGCACTCTCCAAGAAATTTCTGCCCATTCCATTGGCCACAAACCTACAGATTAGGAGAACCTCCAAAGTCCCTGACACCATCCCAATAGTGTAGGCCTCCTGGGACAAACAGGGGTGATCTGTCCCAAGCTGAGCAACTACCTCCATTCAGACCCATAGAGAGATATGCCCAGAGAAGAAGATTGAACTGGACAGGCACCTAGGCTCTAATCAGATCCATTGTTTTGTTTTTTTTTTTTTCCAGGCATCTCTCCTCAGAGGCCTGGTTTCCAATAAGAGCATATGGGGGTTTCCAGAGGTACCATTCAGAACAAATCTCGTCTCCACATGGGAAACTTGCTCTTTGCATCTGTGTCAAAAGTTCCATTTAGGTACCTTCAGGTACCTGGAGCCACCACCCCATTCCCAGGTCTCCATGGACAGAATGCCATATTAAGACCCATCATCAGGAGAGTCCATTTCAACTCAGCTCCCTACGTTGCTCCCCCTGAGCCAGCAGATCAAACCTGCCTTGCCGCTAGAAGACAATTACAATATGAGTTGGGCTGCCTAGGCATCCATCATTAGAACCCTGGTCTGGGAAAAAAAAAATTATGAGACATCCTGGATCCATCCAACAGGTCCCGACTGTCCCGCAGACGGAATCCTTGTGGTTTGCATCACACACTCAAACCGTGTGAAAACCTCCATGACCTTGTGATGCACCAACCTTCATGTAGGGGACATCATAGACAGAAACTCCAAACTGAGGCAATGTCTGATCCTCTCCCTGACTTCAGATGCACGAGATCTCGATTCAGCTCTGCAAAGTGTGCCTGCCGTGCCCTCACCCCGAAGCCTAAGCGAAGCTTGTGTTCTCAGACTTCTGTCCTCAATCTCCACTCAGAACCATAGACAGAAGTGCCCAGAGAAGATTGAAGTGGACAGGCCCCTAGGCATGAATCAGATCAATTACTTTGGATTCCAGGCATCTCTCCTTATATGCCTCATTGCCAATACCAGCGTACGGGGGTTCTGATTTGTTCAATCAGAACAAATCTTATCGCCACATAGGAATCTAGAACTTTGGAGCTGTGTCAAAACCTCCGGTTAGGAGAATCCTTCAGGACCCCAGAGCCACAGCCCCATTCCAAGGTCTCCATAGTCACAAACCCACATTATGACCCATCCACAGGAGAATCCATTTCAACTCAGCCCTCTCAGTTGCTCCCCCAGAGCCAGCAGATCGAACCTGTCTTGTTGCTAGGAGACAATTGGAATGCGAGTTGGGCTGCCCATGCATCCATCGTTAGAACCCTGCTCTGGAGAAGTTCCTTATGGGGCTTCCTTGATCCATCCAACAGTTTTTTTTTTAAGATTTTATTTATTTATTTGACAGAGAGAGATCACAAGTAGGCAGAGAGGCAGGCAGAGAGAGAGGAAGGGAAGCAGGACCCCTGCCGAGCAGGGAGCCCGATGCAGGACTCGATCCCAGGACCCTGAGATCATGACCTGAGCTGAAGGCAGCGGCCCAACCCACTGAGCCACCCAGGCGCCCCATCCAACAGTTTTTGACTGTCCCACAGAAGGGATCCTTGTGATTTGCAGCATCACACACTCGCACCATGGGAAAACCTCTATGGCCTTGTGATGCCCCCACCTTCATGTAGGGGGCATCGTGGACAGAAACTCCAACCTGAGCCAACGTCTGATCCTCGCCCTTACTTCAGATGCACAAGACCTCGATTCAGCTCTGCAGAGTGTGCCTGCCGTGCCCTCACCCCAAAACCTAAGCCTAGCTCTCAGACTTCCGTCCTTACACTCCTGGCCCACAATCCCTCCACTTTGGGAATTCTGGAGACAGAATGCAGCACTGTGCCTGTCCGCCAGTAGAGAAACGTTGCCCTATTGGTTTACCCAGATACCTCAAATGAGGATCAACCTGCACTCCATTCTACTGTATCCCAATTATACAGTCTAGCCGGGGCACTAATGCCCTGTCTGAAGCATCCTGAGCCCAGACATAGTGACAGACACCCAGACAGCTGGCCGCACATTGAGCACATCAGACCCGCCATGGCCTGGGTCGTCATCTCTTCCCAACCTCTTTTTTCAGGCTTCAGAATCTAGACCTTATCTGCAATCACTGCCCAAGGGTGAACGTGATGCAGAAATCAGAACTCCTCCTTCCCCCTGGCCAGAGACCTTGTGGTTGGCATGTTGTCTAACGTTCAGTGTAGGACAAACCAGCGTGGCCCATAAGGCCCCATCCATGCTTGAGGGATGCAATGGGCACAAACACATGTTGGGACCCTCAGCATGAGCCCTGTCCTCAAGTAAAGCCTCTCAGTGACTGGACAAAGAACCCGCATATGGGGCTTGCCATGCCCCTCGTCCCCCAATATTAACCAGAGGTTGAGATGTCTAGTCATGCCTACTCAGGTCTCTGCTCTGTTATCCCTCTTTGTTGGGACACCTGAGGGGGGGGGGAAACAGATAGGACTCCTCCCATCCACAGAATGACCCCAAATCCCCAGAGTGAAAGACTCGTCCATGGCCCATGAGGCCACCCCGACATTCTACGGCCATCATTTACACAAAATTCAGAGATAATAGCCTGTTCAAGGGCCGCACACTCGCCCTTTGTTCATATCCCGAAAAATTCTCCTCATGGTCTGTAGATCGGGCCTGCCATACCTAGGTCCCCAAACCTAAGCTGAGTTTGTGTTTTCAGACTTCTGTCCCAACAGCCTTGGCCCACACTCTCTCCAGGTTGGGTCCCCTGGAGCCACAACTCAGGACTGTGCCTGCCTTCTCCAAGGGAATTCTGCCTGTTCCATTGGCCACTACTGTACATATTAGGAGAAACCTCCAAAGTCCCTGAGGCCATCCCAATAGTGTAGGTTGCCCAGGACAAACAGGGGCAATCTGTTACAAGCTGAGCAACTACCTCCACTCAGACCCATAGCCAGATATGCCCCAAAAAGAAGATTTAACCAGACAGACACCTAGGCCCTAATTGGATCCATTGCTTTTGTCTCCAGGAATCTCTCCACAGAGGCCTGGTTTCCAATACCAGCATAAGGCGGTTTTCTGTGCTACATATCAGAGGAAATCTTGTCTCCACATAGGAAACTTGTCCTTTGGAGCTGTGTCAAAACCTACAGTTGGGACAAATATTCAGGTCCCTGGAGCCACCACCCCATTCCAAGGTCTCCATGGACACAAACCCACATTATGACCCATCCTCTGGAGAGTCCATTTCAACTCAGTCCTCGTGGTTGCTCTCCAAGAACCAGCAGATTGAACCTGTTTTGTTGCTAGGAGAAAATTAGAATGGGAGGTGGGCTCTCCAGGGATCCATCCTTAGAACCCAGCTCTGGCGTCGTTCCGTATGGGACGTCCTGGAGCCTTCCAACAGATCTTGACTGTCTCGCAGAAGGAATCCTTGCGGATTGGAGCAACTCATAACTCCCATCATGGGAAAACCTCCATGGCCTCGTGATGCCTCCTTCCCTTCCTGAATGGGCCATCATGGACAGAAACTCCAACCTGAGCCAACATCTGATCCACGCCTTGACTTCTGATGCTCGAGATCTCGATTCAGTTCTGCAGAGTGTGCCTGCTGTAAACTCGCCCCAAAACCTAAGCCTAGCCTGTGTTCTCAGACTTCCGTCCACACACTCCTGGTCCACAAGACCTCCAGTTTGGGAATTCCGGAGCCACAATGTAGCACTCTGCCTGCCCTCCAGAAGAGAAACGTTGCCCTATGGGGGTACCCCCCCAAAACAAATAAGGATCAACATGCACGCCACTCTACTGTACCCCAATTATACAGTCTACCCTGGGCACTAAAGCCCTGTCTGACATAGCCGGAGCTATGAGACCAGACTTCCTGACCGACACCCAGACAGCTGGCTGTACACTGATCACATCTCACCAGCCACGGCCTTAAGTCGTCATCTCTTCTCAACCTCGGTTTTCAGGCTTCAGAAACCTAGACCTTATCTCCACTCACTTCCCATGGGTGAACGTGATGCAGAAATCAGAACTCCTCGTTCCCCGTGGCAAGAACCATGTGGGTGGCATGTTGTCCAATGTTAATAGGAGAAACCAGCTGGCCCATGAGGCATCTCCCATGCTTGAGGGCCGCGATACGCACAAACACACATTGTGACCCTCAGTGTGAGCCCAGTTCTCAAAGAAAGCCTCTCAGTGTCTGGACCAAGAGCCTGCATATGGGACTTGCCATACCCCAAATCTCCCAATCTTAACCAGAGGTCGAAATATCTAGTTACCCCTACTCAGGACTCTGCTCTGGAGTCCCTCTTTGGTGGGACACCTGAGGGAAATAAATACAGAAAGGACTCCTCCAGTCCACAGAATGACCCCAAACACTGGAGATCGGGCCAAATCTCCAGAGAGAAAGACTCATCCATGGCCCATGAGGCCACCCCAACATTCCATGGCCAACGTTGACACAAAATCCAGAGACATAAGCCTGAGCAAACGCCTCACACTTGCCCTTTGTTCATAACCCGAAAAATTCTCCTCACGGTCTGTAGATCGGGCCTGCCATACCTAAGTCCACAAACAAAAGGCGAGTTTGTGTTTCAGACTTCTGTAACCACAGTCCTGGCTCACACATCCTCCAGGCTAGGGATCCTGGAGCCACATCTCAGGACTCTGTCTTCTTCTCCAAGGGAATCCTTCCCATTGCATTGGTGATGACCCTAGATATTAGGAGAAAACTTCAAAATACCCAAGGACATCCCAATGGTGTAAGCCTCCCAGGCCAAACAGGGGAGATCTGACACAAGCTGAGCAAATACCTCCCCTCAGAACCATAGACAGATATCCCCAGAGAAGACTGAAATGGACAGACACCTAGGCCCTAATCGGATCCATTGCTTTGGTTTCCAGGCATCTCTCCTCAGAGGCCTGGTTTCCAATACCAGCATATGGGGGTTTCCAGAGGTACCAATCAGAATAAATCTCGTCTTCACATGGGAAACTTGTCGTTCGGAGCTGTGTAAAAACCTCCAGTTAGGAGAAACCTTCAGGTACCCGGAGCCACCGGTCCATTCCAAGGTCTCCATGGATACAAACACACATTATGACCATTCTGCAGGAGAGTACATTTAAACTCATCCCCCTCTATTGCTCCCCCAGAGCCAGCATATCGAACCTGCCTTGTCACTAGGAGACAATTGGAATGCAAGGCAGGCTCTCCAGTTATCCATCCTTAGAGCCTTGCTCTGGCGTCGTTCCATATGGGACATCCTAGAGCCATCCAGAGGCCTTGACTGTCCTGCAGAAGGAGTCCTTGCGGATTGGAGCATCTCACAGCTCCCACCGTGGGAAAAGCTCCATGGCTTCAAGATGCCCCCCTATCTTCATGAAGGGGCCATCAAGGACAGAAACTCCAACCTGAGCTAATGTCTGATCCTCACCCTGACTTCAGATGCACGAGATCTCGATTCAGCTCTGCAGAGTGGGCCTGCCGTGCCCTCGCCCCAAAACCGAAGCCTAGCTTGTGTTCTTAGACTTCCATCCTCACTCTCCTGGCCCACAAGCCCTCCAGTTTTAGAATTCGGTAGCCACAGTGCAGCACTCTGCCTGACCTCTGGAAGAAAAACATTGCCCTATGGGGCTACCCAGAAACCCCAAATGAGGATCAACCTGCACGCCACTCGACTGTACCCCATTTATAAAGTGTAGCCTGGGCACGAATTCCCTGTCTAACACAGCCTGAGCCCTGACTTCCGAACCGACACCCAGGCAGCTGGGGCCACACCTGAGGACTGTGCCTGCCCTCTCCAAGGGAATTCTGCCTATTCCTTTGGTCACAACCCTACAGATTAGGAGACACATCCAAAGACCCCGAGATCATTCCAGTTGTCTAGGCTACCCGGCACAAACAGGGGCGATCTGACACAAGATGAACAGCAACCTCCACTCAGAACCATAGACAGATGTTCCAAGAGAATATTGAAGCAGACAGCCCCTAGGCGTGAATCCGATCCATTGCTTTGGATTCCAGGCATCTCTCCTCAGATGCCTGTTTCCAATACCAGCTTATGTGGGCTCCTGAGGCACCAATCAGAACAAACCTCATCTCCACATGGGAATCTTGCTCTTTGGAACTGTGTCAAAAACTCCGGTTAGGAGAATCCTTCAGAACTCCGAAGCCACCGCCCCATTCCAAGGTCTCCTTGGACACAGACCCACACTATGACTCATCCTCTGGAGAGTCCATTTCAACTCAGCCCCCTTGGTTGCTCCCCCAGAGCCAGCATATAGAACCTGCCTTGTCGCTAGGCACAATTGGAATGTGAGGTGGGCTTTCCAGGCATCCATCCTTAGAACCCTGCTCTGGCGTCCAACAAGTATCGACTGTCCCACAGAAGGAGTCCTTGCAGATTGGAGCATCTCACAACTCCCATCGTGGGAAAATCTCCATGGCCTCATGATGCTGCCCACCTTTATGAAGGGGGATCATGGACAAAAAAATCCAACCTGAGCTAACGTCTGATCCTCGCCCTGACTTCAGATGCATGATATCTCGATTCAGCTCTTCAGAGTGTGCCTGTCGTGCCCTCACCCCAAAACCTAAGCCTAGCTTGTGTTCTCAGTCTTCTGTCCTCAACTCCTGGAACACAAGCCCTCCAGTTTGGAAATTCCGGAGCCACAATACAGTTCTCTGCCCGTCCACTGGAAGAAAAACGTTGCCTTATGGGGCTACCCAGAAACCACAAATGAGGATAAACCTGCACGCCACTCGACTGTACCACAATGATACAGTCTACCCGGGGCACTAATGCCCTGTCTGACACAGCCTGAGCCCACAGCTGCCGACTGACATCCAGTTGGCCACACACTAAGCACACTGGACCCACCAGGTCCTTAGGTCTTCATGTCTTCTAAACCTCAGTTTTCAGGCTTCTGAATCTAGACCTTATCTCCAATCACTGCCCAGGGGTAAATGTGATGCAGAAATTAGAAATCCTGCTTCCCCATGGCCAGAAACCTTGAGGTTGGCATGTTGTCCAACATTGAGTGTAGGAGAAACCAGCATGGCCCATGAAACCCCGACAAGGCTTGAGGGTCATGTTGGGCACAAACATGTGTTGTGACCCACAGCGTGAGCCCTTTCCTCATTTAAGACCTCTCAGTGGCTGGAACAAGAGCCCACATATGGGACTTGCCATGCCCCTAGGCCCCCATTATTAACCACAGGTCGGGTTGCGCAGTTGACCTTCCCCAGGGTTCTGCTCTGGAATCCCTCTTTTGGTGGAACACCTGAGGGGAAAAACAACAACAACAACAACAACAAAAAACAAACAAACAAACAAACAAAAAACAGAAAATATCCTTCCATCCTACCCAATGTACACAAACTCTTGGGATTTGGCCATATCCCCAGAGAGGGAGACTCGTCCATGGACCATGAATCCACATCAATATTCCATGGCCATTGTTGACACAAAATCCAGAGACAAACCTGTGCAAGCGCCTCACACTCTCCCTGTGTTCATATCCTGAAGAATTCTCATGGTCTGTAGATCGGGCCTGCCATACCTACGTCCCCAAAACTAAGCCGAGTTTGTGTTTTCAGACTTCTGTCTCACAGCACTGGCCCATACAATCTCCAGGCTATGGCACCTGGAGCCACACCTCAGGACTGTGCCTGCCCTCTCCAAGTGAATTCTGCCATTCCATTAGCCATAACCCTACAGATTAGCAGAAACCTCCAATGTCCCCGAGGCCACCCCAATAGTGTTGGCCACCCCTGACAAATAGGGGCGATCTGACACAACCTGAGCAACTACCTCCAATCAGACCCGTAGACAGATGTCTCCAGAGAAGCAGATTTAACCGGACAGGGCCCTAGGCCCTAATCGGATTCATTGCTTTTGTTTCCAGGTATCTCTCCTCAGAGGTCTTTCCAGCATCAGCATGTGGGGGTTTCCTGAGGCACCAATCAGAACAAATGTCGTCTCCATATGAGAAACTTGCTCTTTGGAGCTGTGTCAAAACCTCCGTTTAGGAGAATCCTTCAGGGCCCTGTAGCCACCGCCCCATTCCCGATCCCCATAGACTCACACCCGCATTATGACCCATTCTCTGGAGAGTCCACTTCAACTCAGCCCCCTCGGTTTCTTCCCCAGAGCCAACAGATTGAACCTGCCTTGTCTCGAGGAGACAACTGGAAAGTGAGGTGGGCTGCCCAGGCATCCATCCTTAGAACCCTTCTCTGGAGTTGTTCCATATGGGACTTCCTGGAGCCATCCAACAGATCTCGAAAGTCCTGCAGAAGGAATCCTTGTGGTTTGGAGCATCTCACAACTCCCATTGTGGAAAAACCTCCATGGCCTCGTGAGACCATCCCCATTCATGAAGGGGACATCATGGACAGAAACTTTAACCAGCTCAATGTCTGATTCTCGCTCTGGCTTCACGTGCATGAGATCTCGATTCAGCTCTGCAGAGTGTGCCTGCCAGGCCAACGACCCAAAACCTAAGATTATCTTTGTTCTCAGACTTCTATCCTCACACTCCTGGCCCACAAGCCCTCCAGTTTGGGAAAACCGAAACCACAATGCAGCATTCTGCCTGTTATCCAGAAGTAAATTGTTGTCCTATGGGGATGCCCAGAATCTCCAAATAAGGATCACCCTGTATATATACACAATGGAATACTATGCAGCCATCAAAAGAAACGAAATCTTGCCATTTGCGACAACATGGATGGAACTAGAGCGTATCATGCTTAGCGAAATAAGTCAAGTGGAGAAAGACAAATATCATATGATCTCCCTGATATGAGGAAGTGGTGATGCAACATGGGGGCTTAAGTGGGTAGGAGAAGAATCCATGAAACAAGATGGGATAGGGAGGGAGACAAACCATAAGTGACTCTTAATCTCACGAAACAAACTGTGGGTTGCTGGGGGGAGGGGGGTTGGGAGAAGGGGGGTAGGGTTATGGACATTGGGGAGGGTATGTGCTTTTGGGTAAATTGGAAGGGGAGATGAACCATGAGAGACTATGGACTCTGAAAAACAATCTGAGGGGTTTGAAGTGGCGGGGGGGTGGGAGGTTGGGGTACCAGGTGGTGGGTATTATAGAGGGCACAGCTTGCATGGAGCACTGGGTGTGGTGAAAAAATAATGAATACTGTTTTTCTGAAAATAAATAAATTGGAAAAAAAAAAGGATCACCCTGCATTCCACTCAACTATATCCAAATTGTACAGTCTACCCTGGGCACTAATTCCCTGTCTCACACAGCCTGAGCCCGGACATCCTGACCAACACACAGACATCTGGGTGCACACTGAGCACATCAGACTCACCAGGTCCTTAAGTCTTCATCTCTTCCCAACCTCAGTTTTCAGGTTTCAGAATCTAGGACTTATCTCCAATCACTGCCGAGGGTGAACGTGATGCATAAATTAGAATTCCTCTTTTCCCATGGCAAGAAACCTTATGGTCAGCAAGTTATCCTATGATCAGTGTAGAAGAAACCAGCATGGTCCATGAGGCCCCGTTCATGCATGAGAGTCGCGTTGGGAAGAAACACGCATTGTGACCCTCAGCATGAGCCCTGTCCTCAAGTAAGGCCTCTCAGTGTCTAGACTAAGAGCCCACATATGGGGCTTGCTATGCCCCTAGACTCCCAGTCTTAACCAGAGTTCGGGTCGTCCAGGTGCCCCTCCCCAGGGCTCTGCTCTGGAATCTCACTTCTGGTGGGACACCTGAGGTAAAAATACAGAAAATACTTTTTCCATCCCACAGAATGTACCCCAAATCTTGGGATTAGGCCAAATCCCCAGAGAGGGAGACTCGTCCATGGACCATGAGGCCACCCCAACATTCCATGGCCATTGTTAACACAAAATCCAGAGACAAAAGCCTGAGCAAGTGCCTCACACTCACCCTTTGTTCATATCCCAAAGAGTTCTCTTCATGGTCTATAGATTGGGCCTTCCATACCTACGTCCCAAATCCTAAGCCGAGTATGTGTTTTCAGATGTCTATCCTAACAGCCTTGGCACACATACCCTCCAGGCTGGGGCCCCTGGAGCCACATCTCAGAACTGTGTCTGCCCTCTCCAAGGGAATTCTGCCCATTCCATTGGCCACAACCCTACAGATAAGGAGAAACCGCCAATGTCCCTGATGCCATCCCAATAGTGTAGGGCGCCAAGGACAAACAGGGGCGATCTGACACAAGCAGAGCAACTACCTCCCCTCAGACCCGTAGACAGATATCCCCAGAGAAGAAGACTGAACCGGACAGGAACCTAGGCCCTAATCAGATCCATTGATTTGTTTTCAGTCACCTATCCTCAGAGGCCTGGTTTCCAATACAGCATATAGGGCATTCCCGAGGCACACATCAGAAAAATCTCATCTCCACATAGGAAACATACCCTTTGGAGCTCTGTCAAAACCTCCGGTTAGGAGAATCTTTCAGGGCCCTGGATCAAGTGCCCCATTCCAAGGTTTCCATGGACTCTAACCCATCCTCAGGAGAGTCCATTTCAACTCATCCCCCTTGGTTTCTCCCCCAGAGCCATCAGATCGAACCTGACTTGTTAGTAGGAGACAACTGGAATGGGAGCTGGGCTGCCCAGGCATCCATCCTTAGAACCCTGCTCTGGAGTCATTCCATATGGGTCGTCCTGGAGCCATCCAACAGGTCTCGAGTGTCCCACAGTACGAATCATTGTGGTTTGGAGCATCTCACAACTCCCATCGTGGGAAAACAACCATGGCCTCGTGAGATGCTCCCCTTTATAAAGGGGCAGTCATGGACAGAAACTCCAACCTGAGCCAACTTCTGATCCTCGCTCTGACGTCAGATGCACGAGATCTGGATTCAGCTCTGCAGAGTTTGCCTACCATGCCCTTGCCCCGAAACCTAAGCCTAGTTTGTTCTCAGACTTCCATGCTCACACTCCTGGCCCACAACCCTCCAGTTTGGGAATTCCAGAGCCACAATGCAGCACTCTGCCTACCCTCCAGAAGAAAAACGTTGCCCTATTCTGCTAACGAGAAACCCCAAAACTTTGCCCTATGCTGCTAACAAGAAACCTCTAATGCACTCCACTTGACTGTACCACAATTATGGAGTCTACCCTCGGTAGTAATGCCTGGTCTGGCACAACCTGAGACCATACATCCCAAACGACACCCAGAAAGCTGGACCCAAACTGAACACATCGGACCCACCATGGCCTTAGGTCATCATCTCTTCCCAACATCGGTTTTCAGGCTTCAGAACCTAGACATTATCTCCAGTAACTGCCCAGGGGTGAACGTGATGGAGAAATCAGAATTCCTCCTTCCCCATGGCAAGAAACCTTGTGGTTGGCATGTTGTTCAATGTTCAGTGTAGGAAAACCTGCATGGTCCGTGAGGCTACGGCAGTACTTGAGGGCAGCCTTGGGCACAGACACGGATGTGACCCTCAGTGTGAGTCCCGTATTCAAGTAATGCCTCTCAGTGGCTGGACCAAGAGCCCGCATATGGGACTAGCCATGCCCATAGGCCCAAAGACCTTACCAGAGGGCAGGTATTCCAGTTGTCAGTACACACTGCTCCGCTCTACAATCCCCCTATTGGGGGGATACCTGCAGCAGAAAACAGGACTCCTCCCTTCCCACAGAATGAACCCAAACTATAGGGAGCTGGGCAAATCACCAGAGAGGGAATACTATTCCTCGGCCCATGAGGCCACCCCTACATTAAATGGCCATTGTGGACCAAACATCCAGAGACAAAATTCTGAGCAACTGCCTTCCACTCACCCTCCTTTCATATCCCGAGCTGATCCCCTCACAGACTGTAGATCAGGCTTGCCATAACCTTGGGCCCAAACCAGAGCCAAGTTTGTTTTTTTGGACATCTGTGTCACAGCCCTGGCACACACAGTCTCCAGGCTGTGTCCTCTGGAGCCACACCACAGGACTGTACCTGCTCTCTCCTAGGAAACGTTGCCCATTCCATTGGCCACAAGCCTACAGATTAGGAGAAACCTCAAGGCCCCCAAGTACATCCCACTATTTCAAGTTGCTCTGGACAAACAGGGACATTCTGACACAAGCTGAGCAACTATCTCCATGCAGACACACAGACAGATGTCCACAGAGACAGAAGATTGAACTGGACAGGCCCCTAGGCCCTAATCTGAAATCTTGCTTTGGTTTCCAGGTGTCACTCCTCAGAGGCCTGGGTTCAAAGACCAGCATATGGGGCTTTCCTGAGGCACCAAACAGAACACCTCTCATCTCCACATGAGAAACTGCCGTGTTGGAGCTCTGTCAAACCCTTCAGGCTGGAGAATCCTGCAAAGCCACCACCATGTTCTAAGGTCTCCATGGGAAACAACCCACATTATGACTCATCCTCAGGAGACTCCATTTCAACTCAGCCCTCTGGGTAGCTCGCCCAAGAGCCCGCAGATTGACGTTGCCTTATCACGACCAGCCAATGGGAATGTGAGGTGGCGTTTACAGTTATTCATGCTTAGACCCCTGCTCTCGAGTCTTTCCGTATGGGGCATCCTGGAACCATCCAGTAGGACTCAACTGTCCTGCAGAAGGAAACCTTGAGGTTTGGAGCATCTCACAACTCCCAGTGTAGGGACACTTCTCGGGCCTCATGACGGCCCCACACCTTTCAGGAAGGGGCCATCATTGACACAAACTCCAGCCTGAGGCAACATCTGATACTTGCCCTGACCTCAGATGCAGGAGATCTCTATTCAGCCTCTGCAAAGTGGGCCTGCCGTGCCTTCGGCCCCAAACCTAATGCTAGCTTGTATTTCCAGACTTCCTTCCTCACACTCCTGGCCAAAAAGTCCTCCAGACTGGGAATTCCGGAACCAAAACACAGCCCTCTGCCTGCCCACCAGAAGAAAAACGCTGCCCTATGGGGCTCTCCAAAAACCCCAAATGAGGATCCATCTGCTCGGGCCTCGACCACACCCCAATTGGATAGGCTGCCCTGGGCGCTAATGCTCTGTCTGACACAGCCTGAGGCCAGACGTGTAAATAGACAAGGAGACAGTTGGCCGCACACCCAGCACATCGGAACCGCCATGGCCTTAGGGCGTCATCTCTTCCCAACCTGGGTTTTCAGACGTCTGAACCTAGACACTTCCAATCCCTGCACAGGTGGGTATCTGAAGCACAAATCAGAACTCCTCCTTCCCCATGGCCGTAAAGCTTGCTGTTGGCAAGGAGTCACACCTTCAGGGTAGGAGAAACCTTCATATCCCCTGAGGCCATGCCCAAACTTGAGTGCTGACATGGGCACAAACTCGAATTGTGACCCTCAGCGTGAGCCCCATGTCAAAGCAAGGCCTCTCACGGCCTGGAACAAGAGCCCACATATGGGGCTTGCCAAGCCCCTATGCTCCCAATCCTCGCCAGAGTTCAAGTTTTCCAGTTAATTTCAGTGCCTAGCAGAAGGTAGCCAGTGTGCACCTGCTGATTCGAGATACCAGCACCTGAGTAAGGGCGAATGTCAGATGCTTGCTCACAATGGACTTTGTGTCTATGCATACCACCTAATGGAGGGGGGGCATCATGAGGTCATGGAGGATTTCCCACACTGGGGCTTGTGAGATGCTCCAAACAGCAAGGTTTTCTTCAACTAGACAGGGCGAGTCTGGTTTGTTGGCTCCAGTGTACAGATATGGAAAGTTTGGGTAGCAGAACTCTCCCATATGGATGCGTGGAAAGCACACCTCTATTGACCATTGCAGCTGAGGAACATGTCAGGTTCGATCTCGAGGTTCTGGGGCAAGGTTCCAAGCGGCTTGAGTTGACATGGAGTTTCATGCTGTTGGTTCATAATGATGGTTTGTATCCAGGGAGACGATAGAATGTTGGGGTGGTGAGTGGCCATGCCGGATTCTCCTACACTGAGTCTTGAACATAGCTACCAAGAGCAAGCTATCCTACTGGGGACAGAAGCTGTCTGTTGTGTGCCCCATGAATCACATGTTGGAATGTAAGTTGGTATTGGAGAAAAGGTCTCTTGGGACAGGGGCCTGAAAATCTAATCTATGGTATCAATGAAGTCCTAGGGGCATGTCAGGTTCAATGTTCTGACTCAGGCACTTTGACATGGATGTCTGTTTGGAGGCAGGTGCTCATGGTGTGCCAGAATGCACAATTCAGTCTAGAGTTTTCCTCGCAATTGAGGTGGGCTCAGGGGCTTTGTACATTGCTACTTATCTTCAGGATTTGGGCAACAGTGAAGGGCAGAGTTTCCTTCAGGATGTTAGGCATAGTCGTCCAGTGTGGCTCCAGAGGCCCCATCCTGGAGGGCATGTGGGCCAGGGCTTTGGGGACAGAAATCTGCAAACACGAACTAGGTTTAGGTTGAGGGCCGAGGTGATCAAAGGCCCTATATGCAGGCCCTGACAGCAGCTCATAGTGTACTGAAATTAAGGTGTCTTGGAGGCTGTAGCGCAAGCTTTTCTTTCGAGATTATGTGTCCAGGATGGTCACAAATGGTAGTGGTGGCTTAATGAGGCCATAGGAGATTCCTTGTCTCTGGGGATTGTGATCAAATACCAAGGATTTGGTGTATCTGGGGGAAGGGAAGACTGCTGTTTTCCGTCTCAGGGAACCCCCAAATGTGGGATTCCAGAAACAGGTTCAGTGTCTGGCCACCATGAAACACGAACGAGGATGAGCATTTGGCACTAGGGACCTGGCAGGCACGCTTGGCAGGTTCCTGGTCTAGCTACCGAGGGGGTTTGTTTGAAATCAGGCTCACGCTGAGGGTCACAATGCCTGTTTGTGCCCAGAGCAGTTACCATGAGTGATCGTAGTCTCAAGGGTCATGCAGTTAGTTCCCACCTTGAGGGTTGGATACCCATATCAACAGCCAGGTTTCCTGCCATCGGGAATGAGGAATACTCTTGTGCATCAGGTTCCCCCATAGTTAGGGATTTGAGCTACGGTCTGGGGAGAGATGACTGAATATCCAGGTTTAGTAGATGTGACGGCTTTATGCCAAGGCAGATCCCACCAGCAGGTTATGTGGCCCACTGTCCACGTGCCGGACTGGAGGGCGTGGCTCAGGCAGTGTCAAACAGAGCCTGAGTGCCCTTGGCGGTCTATGATATTAGGGTGCTGTCGAGGGCCATGCAGGTGGATACTCATGTTGGGTTTCTGGGGACTCACCAGGTACTCCTTCTTTCTGTGGGGCATGCAGAATTCTGCATTGTGGCTCCAGAATGACCTACCAAGAGGGCTTGCGAACCAGGAGAGTGAAGATGGAATTGTCAACAGAAGCTACGGTTAAATTCAGTGCCAAGCAGAAGGCAGTTCCAGTGTGTAGTGGCTGATTCGAGACATCCAGCACCTGAGAAAGGGCAGATGTCACATGTTTGCTCACACTGGAGTATGTGTCTATGATGACCACCAAATGGAGGGGTGACGTCACGAGGCCATGGAGGATGTACCACACTGGGACTTGTGAGATGCTCCAAACAGCAATGTTTCCTTCTACTAGACAGGGCGAGTCTGTTTTGTTTGCTCCACCATCCCCCATATGGAAAGTTTGCTTAGCAGAGCACCACATGGATGCCTGGAGAGCACACCTCCGTTGATCATTGCTCCTGAAGAACATGGCAGTTTCCATCTGGTGGCTCTGGCGTGAAGTTCCTTGCAGTTTGAGTTGACAGGGAGTTTCATGCTGTTGGATCGCAATGCTGGTTTGTATCCAGGGAGACGTTAGATGTTGGGGTGGTCAGGGGCCATGCAGGATTCTCCTACACTGATTCTTGGACACAGCTACCAAGAGCAAGATATCCTTCTGGGGATAATGTGGCTCAGGAGCCACATGTAGGAATATAAGTTGGTATTGGAGAACAGGCCTCTGGGGACAGGCACCTGAAAATCTAATTTAGGGTATCGATGAAGTCCTAGAGGCATGTCAGGTTCAATCTTCTTTTTTTTTTTTTAAAGATTTTTATTTATTTATTTATTTGACAGAGGGAGATCACAAGTAGGCAGAGAGGCAAGCAGAGAGAGAGAGAGGAGGAAGCAGGCTCCCTTCCGAGCAGAGAGCCCGATGCAGGACTCGATCCCAGGACCCTGAGATCATGACATGAGCTGAAGGCATCGGCTTAACCCACTGAGCCACCCAGGCGCCCAGGTTCAATCTTCTGACTCAGGGCCTTTGACTTGGATGTCTGCCTGGAGGCAGGCGCTCATTGTGTGTCAGAATACGTATTTCAGTCCAGAAGATACTTCGAAATTGAGGTGGGCTCAGGGTCTTTTACTTTGCTCTTATTCTTCAGGATTTAGGCAACAGTGAAGTGTAGAGACTCCTTCGGGAGGATTGGCACAATTATCTGGTGTTGCACCAGAGGCCCCATGCTGGAGGGCATGTGTGCCAGGGCTTTTGGGACAGAAGTCTGCAAAGGCGAACTAGGATTAGGGTGAGGGCCAAGCTGATCACAGGCACGATCCGCAGGCCCTTAGGGAAGCTCATAGTGTACTGAAATTAAGGTGTCACAGAAGCAATAGCGCAGGCTTTTCTTTCTGGACTGTGTCCAAGACAATCGAAAAAAGCAGGTTTGGCTTCATGGGGACATGGGAGATTCTTCGTCTTTGGGGATTCTGCCCAGCACCCAAGATAGTGGTTTCTCTGGGGTAAGGGAAGACACTGGTTTTCTGTCTCAGAGGACCCCCCAAAAGAGGGATTCCAGAGATAGGTTCTAGTTCTGGGCGCCTGGCAAACACGAATGAGGGTGTGGATTTGGCCCTAGGGACCTGGCAGGCCTGCTCTGCAGGCTCCTGGTCCAGCTACTGAGGGGGTTTGTTTGAAAGCAAGATCATGCTGAGGGTCACAATGCCTGTTTGTGCCCAGGGAGGCTCCCATGAGTGGCCGTGGTCTTGTGGGCCATGCAGTTGGTTCCCACGCTGAGGGTTGGAAACCCATCTCAAAGCCAGGTTTCCTGCCATCGACAATGAGGAGTACACTTGTGTATCAGGCTCCCCCATACTCAGGGATTTGAGATATGTTCTGGGGATAGTTGCCTGAATATCCAGGTTGAGTAGATATGACAGCTTCTGGCCAAGGCAGGTCCCACCAGCAGGTTATGGGGACCACTGTCCACATGCCTCACTGCAGGTAGTGGCTCAGGCTGTGTCAGACAGAGCCTGAGTGCTCTTGGCGGCCTATGATATTAGGGTGCCTTCGAGGGCCATGCAGGTGGATCCTCATGTGGGGTTTCTGGGAAGACTCAGGAAGCACATATTCTTTCTGTGGGGTAGGCAGAAAACTGAGTTGTGGCCCCAGAATTCCCTAACAAGAGAAATTGGGGACAAGAAGGGTGAGGTTGTAATGATAAATACAAGCTACAGTTGTATCAGTGCCAAGCGGAAGGAAGTTCCAGTGTGCAGTTACTGACTCGAGATATCCAGCATCTGTGTTACAGTGGATGTCAGTTGTTTGCTTACACTGGAGTTTGTGTCTACGATGACTGACAAATGGAGGCGTAGCGTCTCAAGACCATGGAGGATTTCCCACAGTGGGGTTTGTGAGATGCTCCAAACAGCAAGGTTTCCTTCTAATGGACAGGGGGAGACTGGTTTGTTTGCTCCAGGGTCCCCCATATGAAAAGTTTGGGCAGCAGAGCTCTCCCACATGGATGTCTAGAAAGCACACCTCCATTGTCAATTGCAGCTTAGGAACATGGCAGGTTTGGTCTGGTGCCTCTGGGGAGAAGTTCAAGGGGGACTGATTTGACATGGAGTTTCAAGCTGTTGATCACAATGCTGGTTTCTATCCAGTGAGACGTTAGAATGTTGGGGTGGTCAGGGTCCATGCAGGATTCTCCTACACTGAGTCTTGGACACAGCTACTAAGAGCCAGGTATCCTTCTGGGAATAGGAGGGGATCTATTGTGTGGCTCAGGGACCACATGTTGGAAGGTAAGTTGGTATTGGAGAAAAGGCCTCTGGGTACAGGAGCCTGAAAATCTAATTTAGGGTATCGATGAAGTCCAAGGGCATGTCGGGTACAATCTTATGACTCAGGGCCTTTGACTTGGATGTCTGCCTGCAGGCAGGTGCTCAGGGTGTGTCATAATGTGCATTTGAGTCCAGAGCCTGGACTCAATTCCTTCGAAATTGACATGGGCTCAGTGGATTTGTACTTTGCTCTTAATCTTCAGGGTTGCTGCAACAGTGAAGGTTACAGATTCCTTCAGGAGGGTAGGCACACTCGTCTAGTTTGGGTGCAGAGGCCCCATCCTGGAGGGCATGTGGGTCAGGGCTTTGGGGACAGAAATCTTCAAATGTGTACTAGCATTAGGGTGAGGGCCAAGGTGATCACAGGCCTGATCTGCAGGCCCTGAGGGCAGTTCATAGGGTACTGAAATTAAGGTGTCATGGAGGCAGAAGCAGAGGCTTTTCTGACAGGATTTAATGCCCAGGATGGTGGGAAAAGGTAGGGGTGGCTTCATTAGGCCATGGGAGATTCTTCATCCCTGGAGATTTTACCCAGATCCCAAGTGTTTGGTGTCTCTGGGAGAAGGGAAGACTGCTGTTTTCTGTCTCAGAGGACTCTCAAAAGAGGGATTAGAGACAGGTTCTTGTCTGGGCGACAGGAAAACACAAATGATGGTGAGCATTTGGCCCTAGGGACCTGCAGGCAAGCTCTTCGGGCTCCTGGTCCAGCTTCCAAGGGTGTTTGTTTGAAAGCAGGCTCATGCTGAGGATCACAATGCCTGTTTGTGCCTAGGGCGTCTACCATGAGTGACAGTGGTCTCATGGACCATGCAGCTGGTTCCGACTCTGAGGGTTGGACACCCATCTCAACAGTCAGGTTTCCTGCCATCACGAATAAGGAGTACTCTAGTGCTTCAGGTTCCCCCATAGGCAGGGATTTGAGCTATGGTCTGGGAAAGATGCGTGAATATCCATGTTGAGTAGAGATGATGGTATTGGGTTATGGCAGGTTCCACCTGCAGGTTAAGGGGCCCACTGTCTGCGTGGCTGTCTGGAGGTTGTGGCTCAGGCTGTGTCAGACAGAGCCTGAGTGCCCATGACAGCCTAAGATATTAAGGTGCCATCGAGGGCCAGGCAGGTGAATCCTCATGTGGGGTTTCGGGTAGACTCAACAGGCACCTCTTCTTTCTGTGGGGTAGGCAGAATGCAGCATTGTGGCTCCAAAGTTCCCTATCAAGAGGTTTGGGGACGAGGAGGGTGAGGGTGGAATTGTAAACACAAGCTATGGTTCAATTCAGTGCCAAGCGGAAGGCAGCTCCAGTGTGCAGCAGCTGATGCAATGTATCCAGCACCTGAGTAAGGGTGGATGCCAGATGCTTGCCCACACTGGAGTTTGTGTCTATGTTGACCCCCAAATGGAGGGGTGGTGTCACGAGGCCATGGAGGATTTCCCTTGCTGGGGCTTGTGAGATTCTCCAGATAGCAAGTTTTCCTTCTACTGGACAGCTGGAGTCT
This sequence comes from Neogale vison, assembly GCF_020171115.1. Classification (NCBI taxonomy): domain Eukaryota; kingdom Metazoa; phylum Chordata; class Mammalia; order Carnivora; family Mustelidae; genus Neogale; species Neogale vison. The sequence continues at coordinate 147,145,510 of NC_058092.1, read as the reverse complement.
GGTTTATTTGCTCTAGGGTCCCCTATATGGAAAGTTTGGATGCAGAGCTCTCCCGCATGGATGCCTGAAAAGCACAATTCCATTGGTCACTGCAGCCGGGGAACATGACGTTTTCGATTTGGTGGCTCTGTGGCAAAGTTCGATGTGGTCTGAGTTGACATGGTGTTTCATGCTGTTGGATCACAATGCTGGTTTGTATCCAGGGAGACGTTAGAATGTTGGGGTGGTCAGGGGCCATGCAAGATTCTCCTACACTGAGTCATGGACACAGCTATCAAGAGCAAGTTATACTTCTGGGACACGGGGGGTTCTGTTTTGTATTTCAGGTACCACATGTTGGAATATAAGTTGGTATTGGAGAAAAGGCCTCTGTGGACAGGCACCTGAAAATCTAAACTAAAGTATCGGTGAAGTCATAGGGGCATGTCAGGTTCCATCTTCTCACACACGGCCTTTGATTTGGATGTCTGCCTGGAGGCAGGTGCTTACTGTGTTAGATTGCGAATTTGGGTCCAGAGTTTTCCTCAGAATTGAGGTGTGCTCACGGATTTTGTACATTGCTCCTAATCTTCAGGGTTTGGGCAACCGTGAAGGGCAGAGTTTCCTTCAGGAGGGTAGGCACAGTTGTCCAGTTTGACTACAGAGGCCCCATCCTGGAGGGCTTCTGTATGAGGGGTTTAGGGACAAATCTACAAATGGGAACTAGGGTTAGAGTGAGGGTCAAGGTGATCACAGGCTCGATCTGCAGGTCCTAAGGGCAGCTCGTAATGTACTGAAGTTAAGGAGTCATGGAGGCATTAGGGCAGGCTTTTCTGTCTGCATTGTTTGTCCCGGATGGTCGCAAAATGTAGGGGTGGCTTCATGGGGCCATGAGAGATACTTCGGCTCTGGGGATTCTGCTCATCTCCCAAGAGTTTGTTGTCTCTGGAAGAAAGGAACACTGCTGTTTTCCGTCTCAGGGGATCCCAAAAGAGGGGTTCCAGAGACAGGTTCTGGGTGTGGGTGCCTGGAAAACACCTATGAGGGTGAGCGGTTGGCCCTAGGGTGGCTGGCGCGCTGTGCGGATTCCTGGTCCAACTACCAAGGGGTTTTGTTTGAAAGCAGTCTCACGCTGAGGGTATCAATGCCATTTTGTTTCCAGAGTGGCTCCCATGAGTGGCTGTGGTCTCAAGGGCCATGCAGTTGATTCCCAGTCTGAGGGTTGGACACCTATTTCAAGAGCCAGGATTCCTGCCATTGGGAAGGGGAGTACTCTTGTGCTTCAGGTTACTACATAGTCAGGGATTTGAACTACAATCTTGGAAAGAGGCCTGAATATCCCGATTGAGTAGATGTGACAGATTTGGGCCATGGCAAGTCCCACCTGTAGGATATGGTGCCCACTGTCTGCATGCCTGACTGGAGGTCATGGCTCAGGCTATGTCAGACAGAGCCTCAGTGCCCATGGCAGCCTATGATATTAGGGTGCCTTCGAGGGCCATGCTGGTGGATCCTCATGTGGGCTTTCTGGGCAGATGCACCAGGCACTACTTCTTTCTGTGGGGCATGCAGAATTCTGCGTCGTGGCTCCAGAATTCTCTATCAAGTGGGTTTGTTGACCAGGAAGCTGAGTATGGAATTGTAAACACAAGGTCCGGTTTTTCAGTGCCAAGCAGAAGGCAGTTCCGGTGTGCAGTGGCTGATTCGAGATATCCTGGACCTGAATAATGGTTGATGTCAGATGCTTGCTCACGCTGGAGTTTGTGTCTATGATGACCACCAAATGGAGGGGTGGCATCACGAGGCCATGGAGGATTTCCCACACTGGGGCTTGTGAGATGCTCCAAACAACAAGGTTTCCTTGACTGGACAGGGGAATTCAGTTATTTTTTTTAATTATTTTTATTTTTTATAAACATATAATATATTTTTAACCCCCAGGGTACAGGTATGTGAATCGCCAGGTTTTCACACTTCACAGCACTCACCATAGTATATATCCTCCCCAACGTCCATAACCCCACCCCTCTTCTCCAAACCCCCCTCTCTCCAGAGAGATTAAGAGACACTTATGGTTTTTCTCCCTCCCAATCCCATCTTGTTTCATTTATTCTTCTCCTACCCACTTAAGCCCCCATGTTGCATCACCACTTCTTCATATGAGGGAGATCATATGATAGTTGTCTTTCTCCTCTTGACTTATTTCGCTAAGCATAATATCCTCTAGTTCCATCCACGTCATCACAAACGGCAAGATTTCATTTCTTTTGATGGCTTCATAGTATTCCATTGTGTATATATACCACATCTTCTTTAGCCATTCATCTGTTGATGGACATCTAGGTTCTTTCCATAGTTTGGCTATTGTGGACATTGCTGCTATAAACATTTGGGTGCATGTGCCACTTCGGATCACTACATTTGTATATTTAGGGTAAATACCCAGTAGTGCAATTGCTGAGTTATAGGGTAGTTCTATTTTCAACATATTGAGGAACCTCCATGCTGTTTTGCAGAGTGGTTGCACCAGCTTGCAATCCCACCAACAGTGTAGGAGGGTTCGCCTTTGTCCACATCCTCGCCAGCATCTGTCATTTCCTGACTTGTTGATTTTAGCCATTCTGACGGGTGTGAGGTGGTATCTCATTGTGGTTTTGATTTGTATTCCCCTGATGCCAAGTGATATGGGGCACTTTTTCATGTGTCTGTTGGCCATCTGGGTGTCTTCTTTTCCGAAATGTCTGTTCATGTTCTCTGTCCATTTCCTGATTGGATTATTTGTTCTTTGGGTGTTGAGTTTGATAAGTTCTTTATAGATTTTGGACACTAGCCCTTTATCTGATATGTCATTTGCAAATATCTTCTCCCATTCTGTCAGTTGTCTTTTGGTTTTGTTAACTGTTTCCTTTGCTGTGCAAAAGCTTTTGATCTTGATGAAATCCCAAGAGTACATTTTTGACCTTGCTTCCCTTGCCTTTTGTGATGTTCCTAGGAAGATGTTGCTGAGACTGAGGTCAAAGAGGTTGCTGCCTGTGTTCTTCTCAAAGATTTTGATGGATTCCTTTCTCACATTGAGGTCCGTCATCCATTTTAAGTCTATTTTCGTGCGTGGTGTAAGGAAATGGTCAAATTACATTTTTCTGCATGTGGCTGTCCAATTTTCCCAGCACCATTTATTGAAGAGGATGCCTTTTTTCCATTGGACATTCTTTCCTGCTTCGTTGAAGATTAGTTGACCATAGAGATGAGGGTCTATTTCTGGGCTCCCTATTCTGCTACATTGATCTATGTGTCTGTTTTTGTGCCAGTATCATGCTGTCTTTATGATGACAGCTTTGTAATAGAGCTTGAAGTCTGGAATTTTGATACCACCAACCTTGGCTTTCTTTTTCAATATTCCTTTGGCTATTCGAGGTCTTTTCTAGTTCCATATAAATTTTAGGATAATTTGTTCCATTTCTTTGAAAAAAATGGATGCTACTTTGATAAGAATTGCATTAAATGTGTAGATTGCTTTAGGTAGCACAGACATTTTCACAATATTTATTCTTCCAATCCAGGAGCATGGAACATTTTTCCAATTCCTTGTGTCTTCCTCAATTTCTTTCATGAGTACTTTATAGTTTTCAGAGTATAGATTCTTTGCCTCTTTGGTTAGGTTTATTTCTAGGTATCTTATGGTTTTGTGTGCAATTTTAAATGGGATTGACCCCTTAATGTCTCTTTCTTCTGTCTTGTTGTTGGTGTAGAGAAATGCAACTGATTTCTGGGCATTGATCTTATATCCTGACACTTTACTGAATTCCTGTACAAGTTCTAGCAGTTTTGGAGTGGAGTCTTTTGGGTTTTCCACATATAGTATCATATCATCTGCAGAGAGTGATAGTTTGACTTCTTCTTTGCCGATTTGGATGCCTTTAATTTCCTTTTGTTGTCTGATTGCTGAGGCTAGGACTTCTAGTACTATGTTGAATAGCAGTGATAATGGACATCCCTGCCGTGTTCCTGATCTTAGTGGAAAAGCTTTCAGTTTTTCTCCATTGAGAATGATATTTGCGGTGGGTTTTTCATAAATGGCTTTGATGATATTGAGGTATGTGCCCTATATCCCTACACTTAGAAGAGTTTTGATCAGGAAGGGATGCTGTACTTTGTCAAATGCTTTTTCAGCTCTATTGAGAGTATCATATGGTTCTTGTTCTTTCTTTTACTGATGTGTTGTATTACATTCATTGATTTGTGGATGTTGAACCAACCTTACATCCCTGGAATAAATCCCACTTGGTCGTGGTGAATAATCCTTTTAATGTACTGTTGAATCCTATTGGCTAGTATTTTGGTGAGAATTTTAACATCTGTGTTCATCAAGGATGCTGGTCTTAGTTCTCTTTTTTGATGGGATCCTTGTATGGTTTTGGGATCAAGGTGATGCTGGCCTTATAAAATGAGTTTGGATGTTTTCCTTCCATTCCTATTTTTTGGAATGGTTTCAGGAGAATAGGAATTATTTCTTCTCTAAATGTTTGAAAGAATCCCCCTGGGAAGCCGTCTGTCTCTGGGCTTTTGTTTGTTTGGAGATTTTTGATGACTGTTTCAATCTCCTTACTGGTTATGGGCCCATTCAGGCTATTTCTTTCTGTTTCAGTTGTGGTAGTTTCTATGTCTCTAGGAATGCATCCATTTCTTCCAGATTGTCAAATTTGTTGGTATAAAGTTGTTCATAGTATGTTCTTATAATTGTCTGTTTCTCTTTGGTGTTAGTTGTGATCTCTTCTCTTTCATTCATGGTTTTATTTATTTGGGTCCTTTCCCTTTTCTTTTTGATAAATCTGGCCTGGAGTTTATCAATATTATTAATTCTTTCAAAGAACCAGCTCCTAGTTTTGTTGATTTGTTTTATTGTTTTTGTTTGTTTGTTTGTTTGTTTATATTTCTTTGATTTCTGCACTGATCTTTATGATTTCTCTTCTCCTGCTGGGTTTAGGCTTTCTTTCTTGTTCTTTCTCCAGTTCCTTTAAGTGTAGGGTTAGGTTGTGTACCTGAGACCTTTCTTGTTTCTTTTTTTTTAAAGATTTTATTTATTTATTTGACAGAGAGAGATCACAAGTAGGCAGAGAGAGAGAGAGATAGGAGGAAGCAGGCTCCCTGCTGAGCAGAGAGCCCGATGCGGGACTCGATCCCAGGACCCTGAGATCATGACCTGAGCTGAAGGCAGTGGCTTTAACCCACTGAGCCACCCAGGCGCCACCTTTCTTGTTTTTTGAGAAAGGCTGTACAGCTATATATTTCTCAGGACTGCCTTTGTTGTGTCCCACAGATTTTGAACTGTTGTGTTTTCATTATCATTTGTTTCCATGAATTTTTTCAATTCTCCTTTAATTTCCTGGTTGACCCATTCATTCTTTAGAAGGATGCTGTTTAGTCTCCATGTATTTGGGTTCTTTTCAAATTTCCGGCTCTGTCTCTGTAGCCGGCTTCCCTCTTCTAATACCTGTAAGCTCTGCGACACTCAAACACCCCCGATCCTTCTG